>NW_028142919.1:0-1200000 GCF_977018435.1 Lepisma saccharinum | reverse complement strand
ATGTATCCATGCAAAGTTTGGTGAAGATCTGAGTATGTCGTTTTTGACCTTATCTGGAACATCCTTTCTGAAAATTTGAAAATTCTTAAAAAATTCGTCCAAAATCTTGATGTCTCCAATCTCTTTTTTGTACGTTTTTTCCACGTGTCTTGACATCCAATGTATCCATGCAAAGTTTGGTGAAGATCTGAGTATGTCGTTTTTGACCTTATCTGGAACATCCTTTCTGAAAATTTGAAAATTGTTAAAAAATTCGTCCAAAATCTTGATGTCTCCAATCTCTTTTTTGTACGTTTTTTCCACGTGTCTTGACATCCAATGTATCCCTGCAAAGTTTGGTGAAGATCTGAGTATGTAGTTTTTGACCATATCTGGAACCTCCCATCTGAAAATTTGAAAATTCCTAAAAAATCCGTGCAAAATCTTGATGACCCCAATCTCTTGTTTTGTACGTTTTTTCCACGTGTCTTGACATCCAATGTATCCATGCAAAGTTTGGTGAAGATCTGAGTATGTCGTTTTTGACCTTATATGGAACATCCTTTCTGAAAATTTGAAAATTGTTAAAAAATTCGTCCAAAATCTTGATGTCTCCAATCTCTTTTTTGTACGTTTTTTCCACGTGTCTTGACATCCAATGTATCCCTGCAAAGTTTGGTGAAGATCTGAGTATGTAGTTTTTGACCTTATCTGGAACCTCCCATCTGAAAATTTGAAAATTCCTAAAAAATCCGTGCAAAATCTTGATGACCCCAATCTCTTGTTTTGTACGTTTTTTCCACGTGTCTTGACATCCAATGTATCCATGCAAAGTTTGGTGAAGATCTGAGTATGTCGTTTTTGACCTTATCTGGAACATCCTTTCTGAAAATTTGAAAATTCTTAAAAAATTCGTCGAAAATCTTGATGTCTCCAATCTCTTGTTTTGTACGTTTTTTCCACGTGTCTTGACATCCAATGTATCCCTGCAAAGTTTGGTGAAGATCTGAGTATGTAGTTTTTGACCTTATATGGAACCTCCTATCTGAAAATTTGAAAATTCTTAAAAAATTCGTCCAAAATCTTGATGTCTCCAATCTCTTGTTTTGTACGTTTTTTCCACGTGTCTCGACCTCCAATGGATCCCTGCAAAGTTTGGTGAAGATCTGAGTATGTCGTTTTTGACCTTATCTGGAACCTCCCATCTGAAAATTTGAAAATTCTTAAAAAATTCGTCGAAAAACTTGATGTCTCCGATCTCTTGTTTTGTACGTTTTTTCCACGTGTCTTGACATGCAAAGTATTCATGCAAAGTTTGGTGAAGATCTGAGTATGTAGTTTTTGACCTCATCTGGAACCTCCAATTTGAAAATTTGAAAATTCTTAAAAAATTCGTCCAAAATCTTGATGTCTCCAATCTCTTGTTTTGTACGTTTTTTCCACGTGTCTTGACATCCAATGTATCCCTGCAATGTTTGGTGAAGATCTGAGTATGTAGTTTTTGACCTTATCTGGAACCTCCCATCTGAAAATTTGAAAATTCCTAAAAAATCCGTCCAAAATCTTGATGACCCCAATCTCTTGTTTTGTACTTTTTTTCCACGTGTCTCGACCTCCAATGTATCCCTGCAAAGTTTGGTGAAGATCTGAGTATGTAGTTTTTGACCTTATATGGAACCTCCTATCTGAAAATTTGAAAATTCTTAAAAAATTCGTCCAAAATCTTGATGTCACTCATCCTATGTTTTGTATGTTTTTTCCACGTGTCTTGACATGCAAAGTATTCCTGCAAAGTTTGGTGAAGATCTGAGTATGTATTTTGACCTCATCTGGAACCTCCTATCTGAAAATTTGAAAATTCTTAAAAAATTCGTCCAAAATTTTGATGTCTCCAATCTCTTGTTTTGTACGTTTTTTCCACGTGTCTTGACATCCAATGTATCCCTGCAATGTTTGGTGAAGATCTGAGTATGTAGTTTTTGACCTTATCTGGAACCTCCCATCTGAAAATTTGAAAATTCCTAAAAAATCCGTCCAAAATCTTGATGACCCCAATCTCTTGTTTTGTACGTTTTTTCCACGTGTCTTGACATCCAATGTATCCCTGCAAAGTTTGGTGAAGATCTGAGTATGTAGTTTTTGACCTTATCTGGAACCTCCTATCTGAAAATTTGAAAATTCTTAAAAAATTCGTCCAAAATCTTGATGTCTCCAATCTCTTGTTTTGTACGTTTTTTCCACGTGTCTTGACATCCAATGTATTCCTGCAATGTTTGGTGAAGATCTGAGTATGTAGTTTTTGACCTTATATGGAACCTCCTATCTGAAAATTTGAAAATTCTTAAAAAATTCGACCAAAATCTTGATGTCTCCAATCTCTTGTTTTGTACGTTTTTTCCACGTGTCTTGACATCCAATGTATCCCTGCAAAGTTTGGTGAAGATCTGAGTATGTAGTTTTTGACCTTATATTGAACCTCCCATCTGAAAATTTGAAAATTCTTAAAAAATTCGTCCAAAATCTTGATGTCTCCAATCTCTTGTTTTGTACGTTTTTTCCACGTGTCTTGATATCCAATGTATCCCTGCAAAGTTTGGTGAAGATCTGAGTATGTCGTTTTTGACCTTATCTGGAACATCCTTTCTGAAAATTTGAAAATTGTTAAAAAATTCGTCCAAAATCTTGATGTCTCCAATCTCTTTTTTGTACGTTTTTTCCACGTGTCTTGACATCCAATGTATCCCTGCAAAGTTTGGTGAAGATCTGAGTATGTCGTTTTTGACTTTATCTGGAACCTCCCATCTGAAAATTTGAAAATTCTTAAAAAATTCGTCGAAAATCTTGATGTCTCCGATCTCTTGTTTTGTACGTTTTTTCCACGTGTCTTGACATGCAAAGTATTCCTGCAAAGTTTGGTGAAGATCTGAGTATGTAGTTTTTGACCTCATCTGGAACCTCCTATCTGAAAATTTGAAAATTCTTAAAAAATTCGTCCAAAATCTTGATGACCCCAATCTCTTGTTTTGTACGTTTTTTCCACGTGTCTTGACATCCAATGTATCCCTGCAAAGTTTGGTGAAGATCTGAGTATGTAGTTTTTGACCTTATCTGGAACCTCCTATCTGAAAATTTGAAAATTCTTAAAAAATTCTTCCAAAATCTTGATGTCTCCAATCTCTTGTTTTGTACGTTTTTTCCACGTGTCTTGATATCCAATGTATCCCTGCAAAGTTTGGTGAAGATCTGAGTATGTAGTTTTTGACCTTATATGGAACCTCCTATCTGAAAATTTGAAAATTCTTAAAAAATTCGTCCAAAATCTTGATGTCTCCAATCTCTTGTTTTGTACGTTTTTTCCACGTGTCTTGACATCCAATGTATCCCTGCAAAGTTTGGTGAAGATCTGAGTATGTAGTTTTTGACCTTATATTGAACCTCCCATCTGAAAATTTGAAAATTCTTAAAAAATTCGTCCAAAATCTTGATGTCTCCAATCTCTTGTTTTGTACGTTTTTTATACGTGTCTTGATATCCAATGTATCCCTGCAAAGTTTGGTGAAGATCTGAGTATGTAGTTTTTGACCTTATATGGAACCTCCTATCTGAAAATTTGAAAATTCTTAAAAAATTCGTCCAAAATTTTGATGTCTCCAATCTCTTGTTTTGTACGTTTTTTCCACGTGTCTTGACATCCAATGTATCCCTGCAATGTTTGGTGAAGATCTGAGTATGTAGTTTTTGACCTTATCTGGAACCTCCCATCTGAAAATTTGAAAATTCCTAAAAAATCCGTCCAAAATCTTGATGACCCCAATCTCTTGTTTTGTACGTTTTTTCCACGTGTCTTGACATCCAATGTATCCATGCAAAGTTTGGTGAAGATCTGAGTATGTAGTTTTTGACCTTATATGGAACCTCCTATCTGAAAATTTGAAAATTCTTAAAAAATTCGTCCAAAATCTTGATGTCTCCAATCTCTTGTTTTGTACGTTTTTTCCACGTGTCTTGACATCCAATGTATCCCTGCAAAGTTTGGTGAAGATCTGAGTATGTAGTTTTTGACCTTATCTGGAACCTCCCATCTGAAAATTTGAAAATTGTTAAAAAATTCGTCCAAAATCTTGATGTCTCCAATCTCTTTTTTGTACGTTTTTTCCACGTGTCTTGACATCCAATGTATCCCTGCAAAGTTTGGTGAAGATCTGAGTATGTAGTTTTTGACCTTATCTGGAACCTCCCATCTGAAAATTTGAAAATTCTTAAAAAATTCGACCAAAATCTTGATGTCTCCAATCTTTTGTTTTGTACGTTTTTTCCACGTGTCTTGACACATAATGTATCCATGCAAAGTTTGGTGAAGATCTGAGTATGTAGTTTTTGACCTTATATGGAACCTCCTATCTGAAAATTTGAAAATTCTTAAAAAATTCGTCCAAAATCTTGATGTCTCCAATCTCTTGTTTTGTACGTTTTTTCCACGTGTCTTGACATCCAATGTATCCCTGCAAAGTTTGGTGAAGATCTGAGTATGTTGTTTTTGACCTTATCTGGAACATCCTTTCTGAAAATTTGAAAATTGTTAAAAAATTCGTCCAAAATCTTGATGTCTCCTATCTCTTGTTTTGTACGTTTTTTCCACGTGTCTTGACATCCAATGTATCCCTGCAAAGTTTGGTGAAGATCTGAGTATGTAGTTTTTGACCTTATCTGGAACCTCCCATCTGAAAATTTGAAAATTCTTAAAAAATTCGACCAATATCTTGATGTCTCCAATCTTTTGTTTTGTACGTTTTTTCCACGTGTCTTGACATCCAATGTATCCCTGCAAAGTTTGGTGAAGATCTGAGTATGTAGTTTTTGACCTTATCTGGAACCTCCTATCTGAAAATTTGAAAATTCTTAAAAAATTCGTCCAAAATCTTGATGTCTCCAATCTCTTGTTTTGTACGTTTTTTCCACGTGTCTTGACATCCAATGTATTCCTGCAATGTTTGGTGAAGATCTGAGTATGTAGTTTTTGACCTTATATGGAACCTCCTATCTGAAAATTTGAAAATTCTTAAAAAATTCGACCAAAATCTTGATGTCTCCAATCTCTTGTTTTGTACGTTTTTTCCACGTGTCTTGACATCCAATGTATCCCTGCAAAGTTTGGTGAAGATCTGAGTATGTAGTTTTTGACCTTATATTGAACCTCCCATCTGAAAATTTGAAAATTCTTAAAAAATTCGTCCAAAATCTTGATGTCTCCAATCTCTTGTTTTGTACGTTTTTTCCACGTGTCTTGATATCCAATGTATCCCTGCAAAGTTTGGTGAAGATCTGAGTATGTCGTTTTTGACCTTATCTGGAACATCCTTTCTGAAAATTTGAAAATTGTTAAAAAATTCGTCCAAAATCTTGATGTCTCCAATCTCTTTTTTGTACGTTTTTTCCACGTGTCTTGACATCCAATGTATCCCTGCAAAGTTTGGTGAAGATCTGAGTATGTCGTTTTTGACTTTATCTGGAACCTCCCATCTGAAAATTTGAAAATTCTTAAAAAATTCGTCGAAAATCTTGATGTCTCCGATCTCTTGTTTTGTACGTTTTTTCCACGTGTCTTGACATGCAAAGTATTCCTGCAAAGTTTGGTGAAGATCTGAGTATGTAGTTTTTGACCTCATCTGGAACCTCCTATCTGAAAATTTGAAAATTCTTAAAAAATTCGTCCAAAATCTTGATGACCCCAATCTCTTGTTTTGTACGTTTTTTCCACGTGTCTTGACATCCAATGTATCCCTGCAAAGTTTGGTGAAGATCTGAGTATGTAGTTTTTGACCTTATCTGGAACCTCCTATCTGAAAATTTGAAAATTCTTAAAAAATTCTTCCAAAATCTTGATGTCTCCAATCTCTTGTTTTGTACGTTTTTTCCACGTGTCTTGATATCCAATGTATCCCTGCAAAGTTTGGTGAAGATCTGAGTATGTAGTTTTTGACCTTATATGGAACCTCCTATCTGAAAATTTGAAAATTCTTAAAAAATTCGTCCAAAATCTTGATGTCTCCAATCTCTTGTTTTGTACGTTTTTTCCACGTGTCTTGACATCCAATGTATCCCTGCAAAGTTTGGTGAAGATCTGAGTATGTAGTTTTTGACCTTATATTGAACCTCCCATCTGAAAATTTGAAAATTCTTAAAAAATTCGTCCAAAATCTTGATGTCTCCAATCTCTTGTTTTGTACGTTTTTTATACGTGTCTTGATATCCAATGTATCCCTGCAAAGTTTGGTGAAGATCTGAGTATGTAGTTTTTGACCTTATATGGAACCTCCTATCTGAAAATTTGAAAATTCTTAAAAAATTCGTCCAAAATTTTGATGTCTCCAATCTCTTGTTTTGTACGTTTTTTCCACGTGTCTTGACATCCAATGTATCCCTGCAATGTTTGGTGAAGATCTGAGTATGTAGTTTTTGACCTTATCTGGAACCTCCCATCTGAAAATTTGAAAATTCCTAAAAAATCCGTCCAAAATCTTGATGACCCCAATCTCTTGTTTTGTACGTTTTTTCCACGTGTCTTGACATCCAATGTATCCATGCAAAGTTTGGTGAAGATCTGAGTATGTAGTTTTTGACCTTATATGGAACCTCCTATCTGAAAATTTGAAAATTCTTAAAAAATTCGTCCAAAATCTTGATGTCTCCAATCTCTTGTTTTGTACGTTTTTTCCACGTGTCTTGACATCCAATGTATCCCTGCAAAGTTTGGTGAAGATCTGAGTATGTAGTTTTTGACCTTATCTGGAACCTCCCATCTGAAAATTTGAAAATTGTTAAAAAATTCGTCCAAAATCTTGATGTCTCCAATCTCTTTTTTGTACGTTTTTTCCACGTGTCTTGACATCCAATGTATCCCTGCAAAGTTTGGTGAAGATCTGAGTATGTAGTTTTTGACCTTATCTGGAACCTCCCATCTGAAAATTTGAAAATTCTTAAAAAATTCGACCAAAATCTTGATGTCTCCAATCTTTTGTTTTGTACGTTTTTTCCACGTGTCTTGACACATAATGTATCCATGCAAAGTTTGGTGAAGATCTGAGTATGTAGTTTTTGACCTTATATGGAACCTCCTATCTGAAAATTTGAAAATTCTTAAAAAATTCGTCCAAAATCTTGATGTCTCCAATCTCTTGTTTTGTACGTTTTTTCCACGTGTCTTGACATCCAATGTATCCCTGCAAAGTTTGGTGAAGATCTGAGTATGTTGTTTTTGACCTTATCTGGAACATCCTTTCTGAAAATTTGAAAATTGTTAAAAAATTCGTCCAAAATCTTGATGTCTCCTATCTCTTGTTTTGTACGTTTTTTCCACGTGTCTTGACATCCAATGTATCCCTGCAAAGTTTGGTGAAGATCTGAGTATGTAGTTTTTGACCTTATCTGGAACCTCCCATCTGAAAATTTGAAAATTCTTAAAAAATTCGACCAATATCTTGATGTCTCCAATCTTTTGTTTTGTACGTTTTTTCCACGTGTCTTGACATCCAATGTATCCCTGCAAAGTTTGGTGAAGATCTGAGTATGTAGTTTTTGACCTTATATGGAACCTCCTATCTGAAAATTTGAAAATTCTTAAAAAATTCGTCCAAAATCTTGATGACCCCAATCTCTTGTTTTGTACGTTTTTTCCACGTGTCTTGACACATAATGTATCCATGCAAAGTTTGGTGAAGATCTGAGTATGTAGTTTTTGACCTTATATGGAACTTCCTATCTGAAAATTTGAAAATTCTTAAAAAATTCGTCCAAAATCTTGATGTCTCCAATCTCTTGTTTTGTACGTTTTTCCACGTGTCTTGACATCCAATGTATCAATGCAAAGTTTGGTGAAGATCTGAGTATGTAGTTTTTGACCTTATATTGAACCTCCCATCTGAAAATTTGAAAATTCTTAAAAAATTCGTCCAAAATCTTGATGTCTCCAATCTCTTGTTTTGTACGTTTTTTCCACGTGTCTTGATATCCAATGTATCCCTGCAAAGTTTGGTGAAGATCTGAGTATGTAGTTTTTGACCTTATATGGAACCTCCTATCTGAAAATTTGAAAATTCTTAAAAAATTCGTCCAAAATTTTGATGTCTCCAATCTCTTGTTTTGTACGTTTTTTCCACGTGTCTTGACATCCAATGTATCCCTGCAATGTTTGGTGAAGATCTGAGTATGTAGTTTTTGACCTTATCTGGAACCTCCCATCTGAAAATTTGAAAATTCCTAAAAAATCCGTCCAAAATCTGGATGACCCCAATCTCTTGTTTTGTACGTTTTTTCCACGTGTCTTGACATCCAATGTATCCATGCAAAGTTTGGTGAAGATCTGAGTATGTAGTTTTTGACCTTATATGGAACCTCCTATCTGAAAATTTGAAAATTCTTAAAAAATTCGTCCAAAATCTTGATGTCTCCAATCTCTTGTTTTGTACGTTTTTTCCACGTGTCTTGACATCCAATGTATCCCTGCAAAGTTTGGTGAAGATCTGAGTATGTAGTTTTTGACCTTATCTGGAACCTCCCATCTGAAAATTTGAAAATTGTTAAAAAATTCGTCCAAAATCTTGATGTCTCCAATCTCTTTTTTGTACGTTTTTTCCACGTGTCTTGACATCCAATGTATCCCTGCAAAGTTTGGTGAAGATCTGAGTATGTAGTTTTTGACCTTATCTGGAACCTCCCATCTGAAAATTTGAAAATTCTTAAAAAATTCGACCAAAATCTTGATGTCTCCAATCTTTTGTTTTGTACGTTTTTTCCACGTGTCTTGACACATAATGTATCCATGCAAAGTTTGGTGAAGATCTGAGTATGTAGTTTTTGACCTTATATGGAACCTCCTATCTGAAAATTTGAAAATTCTTAAAAAATTCGTCCAAAATCTTGATGTCTCCAATCTCTTGTTTTGTACGTTTTTTCCACGTGTCTTGACATCCAATGTATCCCTGCAAAGTTTGGTGAAGATCTGAGTATGTTGTTTTTGACCTTATCTGGAACATCCTTTCTGAAAATTTGAAAATTGTTAAAAAATTCGTCCAAAATCTTGATGTCTCCTATCTCTTGTTTTGTACGTTTTTTCCACGTGTCTTGACATCCAATGTATCCCTGCAAAGTTTGGTGAAGATCTGAGTATGTAGTTTTTGACCTTATCTGGAACCTCCCATCTGAAAATTTGAAAATTCTTAAAAAATTCGACCAATATCTTGATGTCTCCAATCTCTTGTTTTGTACGTTTTTTCCACGTGTCTTGACACATAATGTATCCATGCAAAGTTTGGTGAAGATCTGAGTATGTAGTTTTTGACCTTATATGGAACCTCCTATCTGAAAATTTAAAAATTCTTAAAAAATTCGTCCAAAATCTTGATGTCTCCAATCTCTTGTTTTGTACGTTTTTTCCACGTGTCTTGACATCCAATGTATCCCTGCAAAGTTTGGTGAAGATCTGAGTATGTAGTTTTTGACCTTATCTGGAACCTCCCATCTGAAAATTTGAAAATTCTTTAAAAATTCGACCAAAATCTTGATGTCTCCAATCTTTTGTTTTGTACGTTTTTTCCACGTGTCTTGACACATAATGTATCCATGCAAAGTTTGGTGAAGATCTGAGTATGTAGTTTTTGACCTTATATGGAACCTCCTATCTGAAAATTTGAAAATTCTTAAAAAATTCGTCCAAAATCTTGATGTCTCCAATCTCTTGTTTTGTACGTTTTTTCCACGTGTCTTGACATCCAATGTATCCCTGCAAAGTTTGGTGAAGATCTGAGTATGTAGTTTTTGACCTTATCTGGAACCTCCCATCTGAAAATTTGAAAATTCTTAAAAAATTCGACCAAAATCTTGATGTCTCCAATCTTTTGTTTTGTACGTTTTTTCCACGTGTCTTGACACATAATGTATCCATGCAAAGTTTGGTGAAGATCTGAGTATGTAGTTTTTGACCTTATATGGAACCTCCTATCTGAAAATTTGAAAATTCTTAAAAAATTCGTCCAAAATCTTGATGTCTCCAATCTCTTGTTTTGTACGTTTTTTCCACGTGTCTTGACATCCAATGTATCCCTGCAAAGTTTGGTGAAGATCTGAGTATGTAGTTTTTGACCTTATCTGGAACCTCCCATCTGAAAATTTGAAAATTCCTAAAAAATCCGTGCAAAATCTTGATGACCCAAATCTCTTGTTTTGTACGTTTCTTCCACGTGTCTTGACATCCAATGTATCCATGCAAAGTTTGGTGAAGATCTGAGTATGTCGTTTTTGACCTTATCTGGAACATCCTTTCTGAAAATTTGAAAATTGTTAAAAAATTCGTCCAAAATCTTGATGTCTCCAATCTCTTTTTTGTACGTTTTTTCCACGTGTCTTGACATCCAATGTATCCCTGCAAAGTTTGGTGAAGATCTGAGTAAGTAGTTTTTGACCTTATCTGGAACCTCCCATCTGAAAATTTGAAAATTCTTAAAAAATTCGTCGAAAATCTTGATGTCTCCGATCTCTTGTTTTGTACGTTTTTTCCACGTGTCTTGACATCCAATGTATCCCTGCAAAGTTTGGTGAAGATCTGAGTATGTTGTTTTTGACCTTATCTGGAACATCCTTTCTGAAAATTTGAAAATTGTTAAAAAATTCGTCCAAAATCTTGATGTCTCCTATCTCTTGTTTTGTACGTTTTTTCCACGTGTCTTGACATCCAATGTATCCCTGCAAAGTTTGGTGAAGATCTGAGTATGTAGTTTTTGACCTTATCTGGAACCTCCCATCTGAAAATTTGAAAATTCTTAAAAAATTCGACCAATATCTTGATGTCTCCAATCTTTTGTTTTGTACGTTTTTTCCACGTGTCTTGACACATAATGTATCCATGCAAAGTTTGGTGAAGATCTGAGTATGTAGTTTTTGACCTTATATGGAACCTCCTATCTGAAAATTTGAAAATTCTTAAAAAATTCGTCCAAAATCTTGATGTCTCCAATCTCTTGTTTTGTACGTTTTTTCCACGTGTCTTGACATGCAAAGTATCCCTGCAACGTTTGGTGAAGATCTGAGTATGTAGTTTTTGACCTTATCTGGAACCTCCTATCTGAAAATTTGAAAATTCTTCAAAAATTCGTCGAAAATCTTGATGTCTCCAATCTCTTGTTTTGTACGTTTTTTCCACGTGTCTTGACATCCAATGTATCCCTGCAAAGTTTGGTGAAGATCTGAGTATGTAGTTTTTGACCTTATATGGAACCTCCTTTCTGAAAATTTGAAAATTCTCAAAAAATTCGTCCATAATCTTGATGTCTCCAATCTCTTGTTTTGTACGTTTTTTCCACGTGTCTTGACATCCAATGTATCCCTGCAAAGTTTGGTGAAGATCTGAGTATGTAGTTTTTGACCTTATATGGAACCTCCTATCTGAAAATTTGAAAATTCTTAAAAAATTCGTCCAAAATCTTGATGACCCCAATCTCTTGTTTTGTACGTTTTTTCCACGTGTCTTGACACATAATGTATCCATGCAAAGTTTGGTGAAGATCTGAGTATGTAGTTTTTGACCTTATATGGAACCTCCTATCTGAAAATTTGAAAATTCTTAAAAAATTCGTCCAAAATCTTGATGTCTCCAATCTCTTGTTTTGTACGTTTTTTCCACGTGTCTTGACATCCAATGTATCCCTGCAAAGTTTGGTGAAGATCTGAGTATGTAGTTTTTGACCTTATCTGGAACCTCCCATCTGAAAATTTGAAAATTCCTAAAAAATCCGTGCAAAATCTTGATGACCCCAATCTCTTGTTTTGTACGTTTTTTCCACGTGTCTTGACATCCAATGTATCCATGCAAAGTTTGGTGAAGATCTGAGTATGTCGTTTGTGACCTTATCTGGAACATCCTTTCTGAAAATTTGAAAATTGTTAAAAAATTCGTCCAAAATCTTGATGTCTCCAATCTCTTTTTTGTACGTTTTTTCCACGTGTCTTGACATCCAATGTATTCCTGCAATGTTTGGTGAAGATCTGAGTATGTAGTTTTTGACCTTATATGGAACCTCCTATCTGAAAATTTGAAAATTCTTAAAAAATTCGACCAAAATCTTGATGTTCCGAATCCTATGTTTTGTATGTTTTTTCCACGTGTCTTGACATCCAATGTATCCATGCAAAGTTTGGTGAAGATATGAGTATGTAGTTTTTGACCTTATATTGAACCTCCCATCTGAAAATTTGAAAATTGTTAAAAAATTCGTCCAAAATCTTGATGTCTCCAATCTCTTTTTTGTACGTTTTTTCCACGTGTCTTGACATCCAATGTATCCCTGCAAAGTTTGGTGAAGATCTGAGTATGTAGTTTTTGACCTTATCTGGAACCTCCCATCTGAAAATTTGAAAATTCTTAAAAAATTCGACCAAAATCTTGATGTCTCCAATCTTTTGTTTTGTACGTTTTTTCCACGTGTCTTGACACATAATGTATCCATGCAAAGTTTGGTGAAGATCTGAGTATGTAGTTTTTGACCTTATATGGAACCTCCTATCTGAAAATTTGAAAATTCTTAAAAAATTCGTCCAAAATCTTGATGTCTCCAATCTCTTGTTTTGTACGTTTTTTCCACGTGTCTTGACATCCAATGTATCCCTGCAAAGTTTGGTGAAGATCTGAGTATGTAGTTTTTGACCTTATCTGGAACCTCCCATCTGAAAATTTGAAAATTCCTAAAAAATCCGTGCAAAATCTTGATGACCCCAATCTCTTGTTTTGTACGTTTTTTCCACGTGTCTTGACATCCAATGTATTCCTGCAATGTTTGGTGAAGATCTGAGTATGTAGTTTTTGACCTTATATGGAACCTCCTATCTGAAAATTTGAAAATTCTTAAAAAATTCGACCAAAATCTTGATGTTCCGAATCCTATGTTTTGTATGTTTTTTCCACGTGTCTTGACATCCAATGTATCCATGCAAAGTTTGGTGAAGATCTGAGTATGTAGTTTTTGACCTTATATTGAACCTCCCATCTGAAAATTTGAAAATTCTTAAAAAATTCGTCCAAAATCTTGATGACCCCAATCTCTTGTTTTGTACGTTTTTTCCACGTGTCTTGACATCCAAAGTATCCCTGCAAAGTTTGGTGAAGATCTGAGTATGTAGTTTTTGACCTTATATGGAACCTCCTTTCTGAAAATTTGAGAATTCTTAAAAAATTCGTCCAAAATCTTGATGTCTCCAATCTCTTGTTTTGTACGTTTTTTCCACGTGTCTTGACATCCAATGTATCCATGCAAAGTTTGGTGAAGATCTGAGTATGTCGTTTTTGACCTTATCTGGAACCTCCCATCTGAAAATTTGAAAATTCTTAAAAAATTCGTCGAAAATCTTGATGTCTCCAATCTTTTGTTTTGTACGTTTTTTCCACGTGTCTTGACATGCAAAGTATCCCTGCAACGTTTGGTGAAGGTCTGAGTATGTAGTTTTTGACCTTATCTGGAACCTCCTATCTGAAAATTTGAAAATTCTTAAAAAATTCGTCGAAAATCTTGATGTCTCCAATCTCTTGTTTTGTACGTTTTTTCCACGTGTCTTGATATCCAATGTATCCCTGCAAAGTTTGGTGAAGATCTGAGTATGTCGTTTTTGACCTTATCTGGAACATCCTTTCTGAAAATTTGAAAATTGTTAAAAAATTCGTCCAAAATCTTGATGTCTCCAATCTCTTTTTTGTACGTTTTTTCCACGTGTCTTGACATCCAATGTATCCCTGCAAAGTTTGGTGAAGATCTGAGTATGTAGTTTTTGACCTTATCTGGAACCTCCCATCTGAAAATTTGAAAATTCTTAAAAAATTCGACCAAAATCTTGATGTCTCCAATCTTTTGTTTTGTACGTTTTTTCCACGTGTCTTGACACATAATGTATCCATGCAAAGTTTGGTGAAGATCTGAGTATGTAGTTTTTGACCTTATATGGAACCTCCTATCTGAAAATTTGAAAATTCTTAAAAAATTCGTCCAAAATCTTGATGTCTCCAATCTCTTGTTTTGTACGTTTTTTCCACGTGTCTTGACATCCAATGTATCCCTGCAAAGTTTGGTGAAGATCTGAGTATGTAGTTTTTGACCTTATCTGGAACCTCCCATCTGAAAATTTGAAAATTCCTAAAAAATCCGTGCAAAATCTTGATGACCCCAATCTCTTGTTTTGTACGTTTTTTCCTCGTGTCTTGACATCCAATGTATCCATGCAAAGTTTGGTGAAGATCTGAGTATGTCGTTTTTGACCTTATCTGGAACATCCTTTCTGAAAATTTGAAAATTGTTAAAAAATTCGTCCAAAATCTTGATGTCTCCAATCTCTTTTTTGTACGTTTTTTCCACGTGTCTTGACATCCAATGTATCCCTGCAAAGTTTGGTGAAGATCTGAGTATGTACTTTTTGACCTTATCTGGAACCTCCCATCTGAAAATTTGAAAATTCTTCAAAAATTCGTCGAAAATCTTGATGTCTCCAATCTCTTGTTTTGTACGTTTTTTCCACGTGTCTCGACCTCCAATGGATCCCTGCAAAGTTTGGTGAAGATCTGAGTATGTCGTTTTTGACCTTATCTGGAACATCCTTTCTGAAAATTTGAAAATTCTTAAAAAATTCGTCGAAAATCTTGATGTCTCCAATCTCTTGTTTTGTACGTTTTTTCCACGTGTCTTGACATCCAATGTATCCCTGCAAAGTTTGGTGAAGATCTGAGTATGTAGTTTTTGACCTTATATGGAACCTCCTATCTGAAAATTTGAAAATTCTTAAAAAATTCGTCCAAAATCTTGATGTCTCCAATCTCTTGTTTTGTACGTTTTTTCCACGTGTCTCGACCTCCAATGGATCCCTGCAAAGTTTGGTGAAGATCTGAGTATGTAGTTTTTGACCTTATCTGGAACCTCCTATCTGAAAATTTGAAAATTCTTAAAAAATTCGTCCAAAATCTTGATGTCTCCAATCTTTTGTTTTGTACGTTTTTTCCACGTGTCTTGACATGCAAAGTATCCCTGCAACGTTTGGTGAAGATCTGAGTATGTAGTTTTTGACCTTATCTGGAACCTCCTATCTGAAAATTTGAAAATTCTTAAAAAATTCGTCGAAAATCTTGATGTCTCCAATCTCTTGTTTTGTACGTTTTTTCCACGTGTCTTGATATCCAATGTATCCCTGCAAAGTTTGGTGAAGATCTGAGTATGTCGTTTTTGACCTTATCTGGAACATCCTTTCTGAAAATTTGAAAATTCTTAAAAAATTCGTCCAAAATCTTGATGTCTCCAATCTCTTGTTTTGTACGTTTTTTCCACGTGTCTTGACACATAATGTATCCATGCAAAGTTTGGTGAAGATCTGAGTATGTAGTTTTTGACCTTATATGGAACCTCCTATCTGAAAATTTGAAAATTCTTAAAAAATTCGTCCAAAATCTTGATGACCCCAATCTCTTGTTTTGTACGTTTTTTCCACGTGTCTTGACACATAATGTATCCATGCAAAGTTTGGTGAAGATCTGAGTATGTAGTTTTTGACCTTATATGGAACCTCCTATCTGAAAATTTGAAAATTCTTAAAAAATTCGTCCAAAATCTTGATGTCTCCAATCTCTTGTTTTGTACGTTTTTTCCACGTGTCTTGACATCCAATGTATCCCTGCAAAGTTTGGTGAAGATCTGAGTATGTAGTTTTTGACCTTATCTGGAACCTCCCATCTGAAAATTTGAAAATTCCTAAAAAATCCGTGCAAAATCTTGATGACCCCAATCTCTTGTTTTGTACGTTTTTTCCACGTGTCTTGACATCCAATGTATCCATGCAAAGTTTGGTGAAGATCTGAGTATGTCGTTTTTGACCTTATCTGGAACATCCTTTCTGAAAATTTGAAAATTGTTAAAAAATTCGTCCAAAATTTTGATGTCTCCAATCTCTTGTTTTGTACGTTTTTTCCACGTGTCTTGACATCCAATGTATTCCTGCAATGTTTGGTGAAGATCTGAGTATGTAGTTTTTGACCTTATATGGAACCTCCTATCTGAAAATTTGAAAATTCTTAAAAAATTCGACCAAAATCTTGATGTTCCGAATCCTATGTTTTGTATGTTTTTTCCACGTGTCTTGACATCCAATGTATCCCTGCAAAGTTTGGTGAAGATCTGAGTATGTAGTTTTTGACCTTATCTGGAACCTCCCATCTGAAAATTTTAAAATTCTTAAAAAATTCGACCAAAATCTTGATGTCTCCAATCTTTTGTTTTGTACGTTTTTTCCACGTGTCTTGACACATAATGTATCCATGCAAAGTTTGGTGAAGATCTGAGTATGTAGTTTTTGACCTTATATGGAACCTCCTATCTGAAAATTTGAAAATTCTTAAAAAATTCGTCCAAAATCTTGATGTCTCCAATCTCTTGTTTTGTACGTTTTTTACACGTGTCTTGACATCCAATGTATCCCTGCAAAGTTTGGTGAAGATCTGAGTATGTAGTTTTTGACCTTATCTGGAACCTCCCATCTGAAAATTTGAAAATTCCTAAAAAATCCGTGCAAAATCTTGATGACCCCAATCTCTTGTTTTGTACGTTTTTTCCACGTGTCTTGACATCCAATGTATTCCTGCAATGTTTGGTGAAGATCTGAGTATGTAGTTTTTGACCTTATATGGAACCTCCTATCTGAAAATTTGAAAATTCTTAAAAAATTCGACCAAAATCTTGATGTTCCGAATCCTATGTTTTGTATGTTTTTTCCACGTGTCTTGACATCCAATGTATCCATGCAAAGTTTGGTGAAGATCTGAGTATGTAGTTTTTGACCTTATATTGAACCTCCCATCTGAAAATTTGAAAATTCTTAAAAAATTCGTCCAAAATCTTGATGACCCCAATCTCTTGTTTTGTACGTTTTTTCCACGTGTCTTGACATCCAAAGTATCCCTGCAAAGTTTGGTGAAGATCTGAGTATGTAGTTTTTGACCTTATATGGAACCTCCTTTCTGAAAATTTGAAAATTCTTAAAAAATTCGTCCAAAATCTTGATGTCTCCAATCTCTTGTTTTGTACGTTTTTTCCACGTGTCTTGACATCCAATGTATCCATGCAAAGTTTGGTGAAGATCTGAGTATGTCGTTTTTGACCTTATCTGGAACCTCCCATCTGAAAATTTGAAAATTCTTAAAAAATTCGTCGAAAATCTTGATGTCTCCAATCTTTTGTTTTGTACGTTTTTTCCACGTGTCTTGACATGCAAAGTATCCCTGCAACGTTTGGTGAAGATCTGAGTATGTAGTTTTTGACTTTATCTGGAACCTCCTATCTGAAAATTTGAAAATTCTTAAAAAATTCGTCGAAAATCTTGATGTCTCCAATCTCTTGTTTTGTACGTTTTTTCCACGTGTCTTGATATCCAATGTATCCCTGCAAAGTTTGGTGAAGATCTGAGTATGTCGTTTTTGACCTTATCTGGAACATCCTTTCTGAAAATTTGAAAATTGTTAAAAAATTCGTCCAAAATCTTGATGTCTCCAATCTCTTTTTTGTACGTTTTTTCCACGTGTCTTGACATCCAATGTATCCCTGCAAAGTTTGGTGAAGATCTGAGTATGTAGTTTTTGACCTTATCTGGAACCTCCCATCTGAAAATTTGAAAATTCTTAAAAAATTCGACCAAAATCTTGATGTCTCCAATCTTTTGTTTTGTACGTTTTTTCCACGTGTCTTGACACATAATGTATCCATGCAAAGTTTGGTGAAGATCTGAGTATGTAGTTTTTGACCTTATATGGAACCTCCTATCTGAAAATTTGAAAATTCCTAAAAAATCCGTGCAAAATCTTGATGACCCCAATCTCTTGTTTTGTACGTTTTTTCCACGTGTCTTGACATCCAATGTATCCATGCAAAGTTTGGTGAAGATCTGAGTATGTCGTTTTTGACCATATCTGGAACATCCTTTCTGAAAATTTGAAAATTGTTAAAAAATTCGTCCAAAATCTTGATGTCTCCAATCTCTTTTTTGTACGTTTTTTCCACGTGTCTTGACATCCAATGTATCCCTGCAAAGTTTGGTGAAGATCTGAGTATGTAGTTTTTGACCTTATCTGGAACCTCCCATCTGAAAATTTGAAAATTCTTCAAAAATTCGTCGAAAATCTTGATGTCTCCAATCTCTTGTTTTGTACGTTTTTTCCACGTGTCTCGACCTCCAATGGATCCCTGCAAAGTTTGGTGAAGATCTGAGTATGTCGTTTTTGACCTTATCTGGAACATCCTTTCTGAAAATTTGAAAATTCTTAAAAAATTCGTCGAAAATCTTGATGTCTCCAATCTCTTGTTTTGTACGTTTTTTCCACGTGTCTTGACATCCAATGGATCCCTGCAAAGTTTGGTGAAGATCTGAGTATGTCGTTTTTGACCTTATCTGGAACCTCCCATCTGAAAATTTGAAAATTCTTAAAAAATTCGTCGAAAATCTTGATGTCTCCGATCTCTTGTTTTGTACGTTTTTTCCACGTGTCTTGACATGCAAAGTATTCCTGCAAAGTTTGGTTAAGATCTGAGTATGTAGTTTTTGACCTCATCTGGAACCTCCTATCTGAAAATTTGAAAATTCTTAAAAAATTCGTCCAAAATCTTGATGTCTCCAATCTCTTGTTTTGTACGTTTTTTCCACGTGTCTTGACATCCAATGTATCCCTGCAATGTTTGGTGAAGATCTGAGTATGTAGTTTTTGACCTTATCTGGAACCTCCCATCTGAAAATTTGAAAATTCCTAAAAAATCCGTCCAAAATCTTGATGACCCCAATCTCTTGTTTTGTACTTTTTTTCCACGTGTCTCGACCTCCAATGTATCCCTGCAAAGTTTGGTGAAGATCTGAGTATGTAGTTTTTGACCTTATATGGAACCTCCTATCTGAAAATTTGAAAATTCTTAAAAAATTCGTCGAAAATCTTGATGTCTCCGATCTCTTGTTTTGTACGTTTTTTCCACGTGTCTTGACATGCAAAGTATTCCTGCAAAGTTTGGTGAAGATCTGAGTATGTAGTTTTTGACTTCATCTGGAACCTCCTATCTGAAAATTTGAAAATTCTTAAAAAATTCGTCCAAAATCTTGATGTCTCCAATCTCTTGTTTTGTACGTTTTTTCCACGTGTCTTGACATCCAATGTATCCCTGCAATGTTTGGTGAAGATCTGAGTATGTAGTTTTTGACCTTATCTGGAACCTCCCATCTGAAAATTTGAAAATTCTTAAAAAATTCGACCAAAATCTTGATGTCTCCAATCTTTTGTTTTGTACGTTTTTTCCACGTGTCTTGACACATAATGTATCCATGCAAAGTTTGGTGAAGATCTGAGTATGTAGTTTTTGACCTTATATGGAACCTCCTATCTGAAAATTTGAAAATTCTTAAAAAATTCGTCCAAAATCTTGATGTCTCCAATCTCTTGTTTTGTACGTTTTTTCCACGTGTCTTGACATCCAATGTATCCCTGCAAAGTTTGGTGAAGATCTGAGTATGTAGTTTTTGACCTTATCTGGAACCTCCCATCTGAAAATTTGAAAATTCCTAAAAAATCCGTGCAAAATCTTGATGACCCCAATCTCTTGTTTTGTACGTTTTTTCCTCGTGTCTTGACATCCAATGTATCCATGCAAAGTTTGGTGAAGATCTGAGTATGTCGTTTTTGACCTTATCTGGAACATCCTTTCTGAAAATTTGAAAATTGTTAAAAAATTCGTCCAAAATCTTGATGTCTCCAATCTCTTTTTTGTACGTTTTTTCCACGTGTCTTGACATCCAATGTATCCCTGCAAAGTTTGGTGAAGATCTGAGTATGTACTTTTTGACCTTATCTGGAACCTCCCATCTGAAAATTTGAAAATTCTTCAAAAATTCGTCGAAAATCTTGATGTCTCCAATCTCTTGTTTTGTACGTTTTTTCCACGTGTCTCGACCTCCAATGGATCCCTGCAAAGTTTGGTGAAGATCTGAGTATGTCGTTTTTGACCTTATCTGGAACATCCTTTCTGAAAATTTGAAAATTCTTAAAAAATTCGTCGAAAATCTTGATGTCTCCAATCTCTTGTTTTGTACGTTTTTTCCACGTGTCTTGACATCCAATGTATCCCTGCAAAGTTTGGTGAAGATCTGAGTATGTAGTTTTTGACCTTATATGGAACCTCCTATCTGAAAATTTGAAAATTCTTAAAAAATTCGTCCAAAATCTTGATGTCTCCAATCTCTTGTTTTGTACGTTTTTTCCACGTGTCTCGACCTCCAATGGATCCCTGCAAAGTTTGGTGAAGATCTGAGTATGTAGTTTTTGACCTTATCTGGAACCTCCTATCTGAAAATTTGAAAATTCTTAAAAAATTCGTCCAAAATCTTGATGTCTCCAATCTTTTGTTTTGTACGTTTTTTCCACGTGTCTTGACATGCAAAGTATCCCTGCAACGTTTGGTGAAGATCTGAGTATGTAGTTTTTGACCTTATCTGGAACCTCCTATCTGAAAATTTGAAAATTCTTAAAAAATTCGTCGAAAATCTTGATGTCTCCAATCTCTTGTTTTGTACGTTTTTTCCACGTGTCTTGATATCCAATGTATCCCTGCAAAGTTTGGTGAAGATCTGAGTATGTCGTTTTTGACCTTATCTGGAACATCCTTTCTGAAAATTTGAAAATTCTTAAAAAATTCGTCCAAAATCTTGATGTCTCCAATCTCTTGTTTTGTACGTTTTTTCCACGTGTCTTGACACATAATGTATCCATGCAAAGTTTGGTGAAGATCTGAGTATGTAGTTTTTGACCTTATATGGAACCTCCTATCTGAAAATTTGAAAATTCTTAAAAAATTCGTCCAAAATCTTGATGACCCCAATCTCTTGTTTTGTACGTTTTTTCCACGTGTCTTGACACATAATGTATCCATGCAAAGTTTGGTGAAGATCTGAGTATGTAGTTTTTGACCTTATATGGAACCTCCTATCTGAAAATTTGAAAATTCTTAAAAAATTCGTCCAAAATCTTGATGTCTCCAATCTCTTGTTTTGTACGTTTTTTCCACGTGTCTTGACATCCAATGTATCCCTGCAAAGTTTGGTGAAGATCTGAGTATGTAGTTTTTGACCTTATCTGGAACCTCCCATCTGAAAATTTGAAAATTCCTAAAAAATCCGTGCAAAATCTTGATGACCCCAATCTCTTGTTTTGTACGTTTTTTCCACGTGTCTTGACATCCAATGTATCCATGCAAAGTTTGGTGAAGATCTGAGTATGTCGTTTTTGACCTTATCTGGAACATCCTTTCTGAAAATTTGAAAATTGTTAAAAAATTCGTCCAAAATTTTGATGTCTCCAATCTCTTGTTTTGTACGTTTTTTCCACGTGTCTTGACATCCAATGTATTCCTGCAATGTTTGGTGAAGATCTGAGTATGTAGTTTTTGACCTTATATGGAACCTCCTATCTGAAAATTTGAAAATTCTTAAAAAATTCGACCAAAATCTTGATGTTCCGAATCCTATGTTTTGTATGTTTTTTCCACGTGTCTTGACATCCAATGTATCCCTGCAAAGTTTGGTGAAGATCTGAGTATGTAGTTTTTGACCTTATCTGGAACCTCCCATCTGAAAATTTGAAAATTCTTAAAAAATTCGACCAAAATCTTGATGTCTCCAATCTTTTGTTTTGTACGTTTTTTCCACGTGTCTTGACACATAATGTATCCATGCAAAGTTTGGTGAAGATCTGAGTATGTAGTTTTTGACCTTATATGGAACCTCCTATCTGAAAATTTTTGAAAATTCTTAAAAAATTCGCCCAAAATCTTGATGTCTCCAATCTCTTGTTTTGTACGTTTTTTACACGTGTCTTGACATCCAATGTATCCCTGCAAAGTTTGGTGAAGATCTGAGTATGTAGTTTTTGACCTTATCTGGAACCTCCCATCTGAAAATTTGAAAATTCCTAAAAAATCCGTGCAAAATCTTGATGACCCCAATCTCTTGTTTTGTACGTTTTTTCCACGTGTCTTGACATCCAATGTATTCCTGCAATGTTTGGTGAAGATCTGAGTATGTAGTTTTTGACCTTATATGGAACCTCCTATCTGAAAATTTGAAAATTCTTAAAAAATTCGACCAAAATCTTGATGTTCCGAATCCTATGTTTTGTATGTTTTTTCCACGTGTCTTGACATCCAATGTATCCATGCAAAGTTTGGTGAAGATCTGAGTATGTAGTTTTTGACCTTATATTGAACCTCCCATCTGAAAATTTGAAAATTCTTAAAAAATTCGTCCAAAATCTTGATGACCCCAATCTCTTGTTTTGTACGTTTTTTCCACGTGTCTTGACATCCAAAGTATCCCTGCAAAGTTTGGTGAAGATCTGAGTATGTAGTTTTTGACCTTATATGGAACCTCCTTTCTGAAAATTTGAAAATTCTTAAAAAATTCGTCCAAAATCTTGATGTCTCCAATCTCTTGTTTTGTACGTTTTTTCCACGTGTCTTGACATCCAATGTATCCATGCAAAGTTTGGTGAAGATCTGAGTATGTCGTTTTTGACCTTATCTGGAACCTCCCATCTGAAAATTTGAAAATTCTTAAAAAATTCGTCGAAAATCTTGATGTCTCCAATCTTTTGTTTTGTACGTTTTTTCCACGTGTCTTGACATGCAAAGTATCCCTGCAACGTTTGGTGAAGATCTGAGTATGTAGTTTTTGACTTTATCTGGAACCTCCTATCTGAAAATTTGAAAATTCTTAAAAAATTCGTCGAAAATCTTGATGTCTCCAATCTCTTGTTTTGTACGTTTTTTCCACGTGTCTTGATATCCAATGTATCCCTGCAAAGTTTGGTGAAGATCTGAGTATGTCGTTTTTGACCTTATCTGGAACATCCTTTCTGAAAATTTGAAAATTGTTAAAAAATTCGTCCAAAATCTTGATGTCTCCAATCTCTTTTTTGTACGTTTTTTCCACGTGTCTTGACATCCAATGTATCCCTGCAAAGTTTGGTGAAGATCTGAGTATGTAGTTTTTGACCTTATCTGGAACCTCCCATCTGAAAATTTGAAAATTCTTAAAAAATTCGACCAAAATCTTGATGTCTCCAATCTTTTGTTTTGTACGTTTTTTCCACGTGTCTTGACACATAATGTATCCATGCAAAGTTTGGTGAAGATCTGAGTATGTAGTTTTTGACCTTATATGGAACCTCCTATCTGAAAATTTGAAAATTCCTAAAAAATCCGTGCAAAATCTTGATGACCCCAATCTCTTGTTTTGTACGTTTTTTCCACGTGTCTTGACATCCAATGTATCCATGCAAAGTTTGGTGAAGATCTGAGTATGTCGTTTTTGACCATATCTGGAACATCCTTTCTGAAAATTTGAAAATTGTTAAAAAATTCGTCCAAAATCTTGATGTCTCCAATCTCTTTTTTGTACGTTTTTTCCACGTGTCTTGACATCCAATGTATCCCTGCAAAGTTTGGTGAAGATCTGAGTATGTAGTTTTTGACCTTATCTGGAACCTCCCATCTGAAAATTTGAAAATTCTTCAAAAATTCGTCGAAAATCTTGATGTCTCCAATCTCTTGTTTTGTACGTTTTTTCCACGTGTCTCGACCTCCAATGGATCCCTGCAAAGTTTGGTGAAGATCTGAGTATGTCGTTTTTGACCTTATCTGGAACATCCTTTCTGAAAATTTGAAAATTCTTAAAAAATTCGTCGAAAATCTTGATGTCTCCAATCTCTTGTTTTGTACGTTTTTTCCACGTGTCTTGACATCCAATGGATCCCTGCAAAGTTTGGTGAAGATCTGAGTATGTCGTTTTTGACCTTATCTGGAACCTCCCATCTGAAAATTTGAAAATTCTTAAAAAATTCGTCGAAAATCTTGATGTCTCCGATCTCTTGTTTTGTACGTTTTTTCCACGTGTCTTGACATGCAAAGTATTCCTGCAAAGTTTGGTTAAGATCTGAGTATGTAGTTTTTGACCTCATCTGGAACCTCCTATCTGAAAATTTGAAAATTCTTAAAAAATTCGTCCAAAATCTTGATGTCTCCAATCTCTTGTTTTGTACGTTTTTTCCACGTGTCTTGACATCCAATGTATCCCTGCAATGTTTGGTGAAGATCTGAGTATGTAGTTTTTGACCTTATCTGGAACCTCCCATCTGAAAATTTGAAAATTCCTAAAAAATCCGTCCAAAATCTTGATGACCCCAATCTCTTGTTTTGTACTTTTTTTCCACGTGTCTCGACCTCCAATGTATCCCTGCAAAGTTTGGTGAAGATCTGAGTATGTAGTTTTTGACCTTATATGGAACCTCCTATCTGAAAATTTGAAAATTCTTAAAAAATTCGTCGAAAATCTTGATGTCTCCGATCTCTTGTTTTGTACGTTTTTTCCACGTGTCTTGACATGCAAAGTATTCCTGCAAAGTTTGGTGAAGATCTGAGTATGTAGTTTTTGACTTCATCTGGAACCTCCTATCTGAAAATTTGAAAATTCTTAAAAAATTCGTCCAAAATCTTGATGTCTCCAATCTCTTGTTTTGTACGTTTTTTCCACGTGTCTTGACATCCAATGTATCCCTGCAATGTTTGGTGAAGATCTGAGTATGTAGTTTTTGACCTTATCTGGAACCTCCCATCTGAAAATTTGAAAATTCCTAAAAAATCCGTCCAAAATCTTGATGACCCCAATCTCTTTTTTGTACGTTTTTTCCACGTGTCTTGACATCCAATGTATCCATGCAAAGTTTGGTGAAGATCTGAGTATGTCGTTTTTGACCTTATCTGGAACATCCTTTCTGAAAATTTGAAAATTGTTAAAAAAGTCGTCCAAAATCTTGATGTCTCCAATCTCTTTTTTGTACGTTTTTTCCACGTGTCTTGACATCCAATGTATCCCTGCAAAGTTTGGTGAAGATCTGAGTATCTAGTTTTTGACCTTATCTGGAACCTCCCATCTGAAAATTTGAAAATTCTTCAAAAATTCGTCGAAAATCTTGATGTCTAGAATCTCTTGTTTTGTACGTTTTTTCCACGTGTCTCGACCTCCAATGGATCCCTGCAAAGTTTGGTGAAGATCTGAGTATGTCGTTTTTGACCTTATCTGGAACATCCTTTCTGAAAATTTGAAAATTCTTAAAAAATTCGTCGAAAATCTTGATGTCTCCAATCTCTTGTTTTGTACGTTTTTTCCACGTGTCTTGACATCCAATGTATCCCTGCAAAGTTTGGTGAAGATCTGAGTATGCAGTTTTTGACCTTATATGGAACCTCCTATCTGAAAATTTGAAAATTCTTAAAAAATTCGTCCAAAATCTTGATGTCTCCAATCTCTTGTTTTGTACGTTTTTTCCACGTGTCTCGACCTCCAATGGATCCCTGCAAAGTTTGGTGAAGATCTGAGTATGTCGTTTTTGACCTTATCTGGAACCTCCCATCTGAAAATTTGAAAATTCTTAAAAAATTCGTCGAAAATCTTGATGTCTCCGATCTCTTGTTTTGTACGTTTTTTCCACGTGTCTTGACATGCAAAGTATTCCTGCAAAGTTTGGTGAAGATCTGAGTATGTAGTTTTTGACCTCATCTGGAACCTCCTATCTGAAAATTTGAAAATTCTTAAAAAATTCGTCCAAAATCTTGATGTCTCCAATCTCTTGTTTTGTACGTTTTTTCCACGTGTCTTGACATCCAATGTATCCCTGCAATGTTTGGTGAAGATCTGAGTATGTAGTTTTTGACCTTATCTGGAACCTCCCATCTGAAAATTTGAAAATTCCTAAAAAATCCGTCCAAAATCTTGATGACCCCAATCTCTTGTTTTGTACTTTTTTTCCACGTGTCTCGACCTCCAATGTATCCCTGCAAAGTTTGGTGAAGATCTGAGTATGTAGTTTTTGACCTTATATGGAACCTCCTATCTGAAAATTTGAAAATTCTTAAAAAATTCGTCGAAAAACTTGATGTCTCCGATCTCTTGTTTTGTACGTTTTTTCCACGTGTCTTGACATGCAAAGTATTCCTGCAAAGTTTGGTGAAGATCTGAGTATGTAGTTTTTGACCTCATCTGGAACCTCCTATCTGAAAATTTGAAAATTCTTAAAAAATTCGTCCAAAATCTTGATGTCTCCAATATCTTGTTTTGTACGTTTTTTCCACGTGTCTTGACATCCAATGTATCCCTGCAAAGTTTGGTGAAGATCTGAGTATGTAGTTTTTGACCTTATCTGGAACCTCCCATCTGAAAATTTGAAAATTCCTAAAAAATCCGTGCAAAATCTTGATGACCCCAATCTCTTGTTTTGTACGTTTTTTCCACGTGTCTTGACATCCAATGTATCCATGCAAAGTTTGGTGAAGATCTGAGTATGTCGTTTTTGACCTTATCTGGAACATCCTTTCTGAAAATTTGAAAATTGTTAAAAAATTCGTCCAAAATCTTGATGTCTCCAATCTCTTTTTTGTACGTTTTTTCCACGTGTCTTGACATCCAATGTATCCCTGCAAAGTTTGGTGAAGATCTGAGTATGTAGTTTTTGACATTATCTGGAACCTCCCATCTGAAAATTTGAAAATTCTTCAAAAATTCGTCGAAAATCTTGATGTCTCCAATCTCTTGTTTTGTACGTTTTTTCCACGTGTCTCGACCTCCAATGGATCCCTGCAAAGTTTGGTGAAGATCTGAGTATGTCGTTTTTGACCTTATCTGGAACATCCTTTCTGAAAATTTGAAAATTCTTAAAAAATTCGTCGAAAACCTTGATGTCTCCAATCTCTTGTTTTGTACGTTTTTTCCACGTGTCTTGACATCCAATGTATCCCTGCAAAGTTTGGTGAAGATCTGAGTATGTAGTTTTTGACCTTATATGGAACCTCCTATCTGAAAATTTGAAAATTCTTAAAAAATTCGTCCAAAATCTTGATGTCTCCAATCTCTTGTTTTGTACGTTTTTTCCACGTGTCTCGACCTCCAATGGATCCCTGCAAAGTTTGGTGAAGATCTGAGTATGTCGTTTTTGACCTTATCTGGAACCTCCCATCTGAAAATTTGAAAATTCTTAAAAAATTCGTCGAAAATCTTGATGTCTCCGATCTCTTGTTTTGTACGTTTTTTCCACGTGTCTTGACATGCAAAGTATTCCTGCAAAGTTTGGTGAAGATCTGAGTATGTAGTTTTTGACCTCATCTGGAACCTCCTATCTGAAAATTTGAAAATTCTTAAAAAATTCGTCCAAAATCTTGATGTCTCCAATCTCTTGTTTTGTACGTTTTTTCCACGTGTCTTGACATCCAATGTATCCCTGCAATGTTTGGTGAAGATCTGAGTATGTAGTTTTTGACCTTATCTGGAACCTCCCATCTGAAAATTTGAAAATTCCTAAAAAATCCGTCCAAAATCTTGATGACCCCAATCTCTTGTTTTGTACTTTTTTTCCACGTGTCTCGACCTCCAATGTATCCCTGCAAAGTTTGGTGAAGATCTGAGTATGTAGTTTTTGACCTTATATGGAACCTCCTATCTGAAAATTTGAAAATTCTTAAAAAATTCGTCGAAAATCTTGATGTCTCCGATCTCTTGTTTTGTACGTTTTTTCCACGTGTCTTGACATGCAAAGTATTCCTGCAAAGTTTGGTGAAGATCTGAGTATGTAGTTTTTGACCTCATCTGGAACCTCCTATCTGAAAATTTGAAAATTCTTAAAAAATTCGTCCAAAATCTTGATGTCTCCAATCTCTTGTTTTGTACGTTTTTTCCACGTGTCTTGACATCCAATGTATCCCTGCAATGTTTGGTGAAGATCTGAGTATGTAGTTTTTGACCTTATCTGGAACCTCCCATCTGAAAATTTGAAAATTCCTAAAAAATCCGTCCAAAATCTTGATGACCCCAATCTCTTTTTTGTACGTTTTTTCCACGTGTCTTGACATCCAATGTATCCCTGCAATGTTTGGTGAAGATCTGAGTATGTCGTTTTTGACCTTATCTGGAACATCCTTTCTGAAAATTTGAAAATTGTTAAAAAATTCGTCCAAAATCTTGATGTCTCCAATCTCTTTTTTGTACGTTTTTTCCACGTGTCTTGACATCCAATGTATCCCTGCAAAGTTTGGTGAAGATCTGAGTATGTAGTTTTTGACCTTATATGGAACCTCCTATCTGAAAATTTGAAAATTCTTAAAAAATTCGTCCAAAATCTTGATGTCTCCAATCTCTTGTTTTGTACGTTTTTTCCACGTGTCTTGACATCCAATGTATCCCTGCAAAGTTTGGTGAAGATCTGAGTATGTAGTTTTTGACCTTATCTGGAACCTCCCATCTGAAAATTTGAAAATTCCTAAAAAATCCGTGCAAAATCTTGATGACCCCAATCTCTTGTTTTGTACGTTTTTTCCACGTGTCTTGACATCCAATGTATCCATGCAAAGTTTGGTGAAGATCTGAGTATGTCGTTTTTGACCTTATCTGGAACCTCCCATCTGAAAATTTGAAAATTCTTAAAAAATTCGTCGAAAATCTTGATGTCTCCAATCTTTTGTTTTGTACGTTTTTTCCACGTGTCTTGACATGCAAAGTATCCCTGCAACGTTTGGTGAAGATCTGAGTATGTAGTTTTTGACTTTATCTGGAACCTCCTATCTGAAAATTTGAAAATTCTTAAAAAATTCGTCGAAAATCTTGATGTCTCCAATCTCTTGTTTTGTACGTTTTTTCCACGTGTCTTGATATCCAATGTATCCCTGCAAAGTTTGGTGAAGATCTGAGTATGTCGTTTTTGACCTTATCTGGAACATCCTTTCTGAAAATTTGAAAATTGTTAAAAAATTCGTCCAAAATCTTGATGTCTCCAATCTCTTTTTTGTACGTTTTTTCCACGTGTCTTGACATCCAATGTATCCCTGCAAAGTTTGGTGAAGATCTGAGTATGTAGTTTTTGACCTTATCTGGAACCTCCCATCTGAAAATTTGAAAATTCTTAAAAAATTCGACCAAAATCTTGATGTCTCCAATCTTTTGTTTTGTACGTTTTTTCCACGTGTCTTGACACATAATGTATCCATGCAAAGTTTGGTGAAGATCTGAGTATGTAGTTTTTGACCTTATATGGAACCTCCTATCTGAAAATTTGAAAATTCCTAAAAAATCCGTGCAAAATCTTGATGACCCCAATCTCTTGTTTTGTACGTTTTTTCCACGTGTCTTGACATCCAATGTATCCATGCAAAGTTTGGTGAAGATCTGAGTATGTCGTTTTTGACCATATCTGGAACATCCTTTCTGAAAATTTGAAAATTGTTAAAAAATTCGTCCAAAATCTTGATGTCTCCAATCTCTTTTTTGTACGTTTTTTCCACGTGTCTTGACATCCAATGTATCCCTGCAAAGTTTGGTGAAGATCTGAGTATGTAGTTTTTGACCTTATCTGGAACCTCCCATCTGAAAATTTGAAAATTCTTCAAAAATTCGTCGAAAATCTTGATGTCTCCAATCTCTTGTTTTGTACGTTTTTTCCACGTGTCTCGACCTCCAATGGATCCCTGCAAAGTTTGGTGAAGATCTGAGTATGTCGTTTTTGACCTTATCTGGAACATCCTTTCTGAAAATTTGAAAATTCTTAAAAAATTCGTCGAAAATCTTGATGTCTCCAATCTCTTGTTTTGTACGTTTTTTCCACGTGTCTTGACATCCAATGGATCCCTGCAAAGTTTGGTGAAGATCTGAGTATGTCGTTTTTGACCTTATCTGGAACCTCCCATCTGAAAATTTGAAAATTCTTAAAAAATTCGTCGAAAATCTTGATGTCTCCGATCTCTTGTTTTGTACGTTTTTTCCACGTGTCTTGACATGCAAAGTATTCCTGCAAAGTTTGGTTAAGATCTGAGTATGTAGTTTTTGACCTCATCTGGAACCTCCTATCTGAAAATTTGAAAATTCTTAAAAAATTCGTCCAAAATCTTGATGTCTCCAATCTCTTGTTTTGTACGTTTTTTCCACGTGTCTTGACATCCAATGTATCCCTGCAATGTTTGGTGAAGATCTGAGTATGTAGTTTTTGACCTTATCTGGAACCTCCCATCTGAAAATTTGAAAATTCCTAAAAAATCCGTCCAAAATCTTGATGACCCCAATCTCTTGTTTTGTACTTTTTTTCCACGTGTCTCGACCTCCAATGTATCCCTGCAAAGTTTGGTGAAGATCTGAGTATGTAGTTTTTGACCTTATATGGAACCTCCTATCTGAAAATTTGAAAATTCTTAAAAAATTCGTCGAAAATCTTGATGTCTCCGATCTCTTGTTTTGTACGTTTTTTCCACGTGTCTTGACATGCAAAGTATTCCTGCAAAGTTTGGTGAAGATCTGAGTATGTAGTTTTTGACTTCATCTGGAACCTCCTATCTGAAAATTTGAAAATTCTTAAAAAATTCGTCCAAAATCTTGATGTCTCCAATCTCTTGTTTTGTACGTTTTTTCCACGTGTCTTGACATCCAATGTATCCCTGCAATGTTTGGTGAAGATCTGAGTATGTAGTTTTTGACCTTATCTGGAACCTCCCATCTGAAAATTTGAAAATTCCTAAAAAATCCGTCCAAAATCTTGATGACCCCAATCTCTTTTTTGTACGTTTTTTCCACGTGTCTTGACATCCAATGTATCCATGCAAAGTTTGGTGAAGATCTGAGTATGTCGTTTTTGACCTTATCTGGAACATCCTTTCTGAAAATTTGAAAATTGTTAAAAAAGTCGTCCAAAATCTTGATGTCTCCAATCTCTTTTTTGTACGTTTTTTCCACGTGTCTTGACATCCAATGTATCCCTGCAAAGTTTGGTGAAGATCTGAGTATCTAGTTTTTGACCTTATCTGGAACCTCCCATCTGAAAATTTGAAAATTCTTCAAAAATTCGTCGAAAATCTTGATGTCTAGAATCTCTTGTTTTGTACGTTTTTTCCACGTGTCTCGACCTCCAATGGATCCCTGCAAAGTTTGGTGAAGATCTGAGTATGTCGTTTTTGACCTTATCTGGAACATCCTTTCTGAAAATTTGAAAATTCTTAAAAAATTCGTCGAAAATCTTGATGTCTCCAATCTCTTGTTTTGTACGTTTTTTCCACGTGTCTTGACATCCAATGTATCCCTGCAAAGTTTGGTGAAGATCTGAGTATGCAGTTTTTGACCTTATATGGAACCTCCTATCTGAAAATTTGAAAATTCTTAAAAAATTCGTCGAAAATCTTGATGTCTCCAATCTCTTGTTTTGTACGTTTTTTCCACGTGTCTCGACCTCCAATGGATCCCTGCAAAGTTTGGTGAAGATCTGAGTATGTCGTTTTTGACCTTATCTGGAACCTCCCATCTGAAAATTTGAAAATTCTTAAAAAATTCGTCGAAAATCTTGATGTCTCCGATCTCTTGTTTTGTACGTTTTTTCCACGTGTCTTGACATGCAAAGTATTCCTGCAAAGTTTGGTGAAGATCTGAGTATGTAGTTTTTGACCTCATCTGGAACCTCCTATCTGAAAATTTGAAAATTCTTAAAAAATTCGTCCAAAATCTTGATGTCTCCAATCTCTTGTTTTGTACGTTTTTTCCACGTGTCTTGACATCCAATGTATCCCTGCAATGTTTGGTGAAGATCTGAGTATGTAGTTTTTGACCTTATCTGGAACCTCCCATCTGAAAATTTGAAAATTCCTAAAAAATCCGTCCAAAATCTTGATGACCCCAATCTCTTGTTTTGTACTTTTTTTCCACGTGTCTCGACCTCCAATGTATCCCTGCAAAGTTTGGTGAAGATCTGAGTATGTAGTTTTTGACCTTATATGGAACCTCCTATCTGAAAATTTGAAAATTCTTAAAAAATTCGTCGAAAAACTTGATGTCTCCGATCTCTTGTTTTGTACGTTTTTTCCACGTGTCTTGACATGCAAAGTATTCCTGCAAAGTTTGGTGAAGATCTGAGTATGTAGTTTTTGACCTCATCTGGAACCTCCTATCTGAAAATTTGAAAATTCTTAAAAAATTCGTCCAAAATCTTGATGTCTCCAATCTCTTGTTTTGTACGTTTTTTCCACGTGTCTTGACATCCAATGTATCCCTGCAAAGTTTGGTGAAGATCTGAGTATGTAGTTTTTGACCTTATCTGGAACCTCCCATCTGAAAATTTGAAAATTCCTAAAAAATCCGTGCAAAATCTTGATGACCCCAATCTCTTGTTTTGTACGTTTTTTCCACGTGTCTTGACATCCAATGTATCCATGCAAAGTTTGGTGAAGATCTGAGTATGTCGTTTTTGACCTTATCTGGAACATCCTTTCTGAAAATTTGAAAATTGTTAAAAAATTCGTCCAAAATCTTGATGTCTCCAATCTCTTTTTTGTACGTTTTTTCCACGTGTCTTGACATCCAATGTATCCCTGCAAAGTTTGGTGAAGATCTGAGTATGTAGTTTTTGACCTTATCTGGAACCTCCCATCTGAAAATTTGAAAATTCTTCAAAAATTCGTCGAAAATCTTGATGTCTCCAATCTCTTGTTTTGTACGTTTTTTCCACGTGTCTCGACCTCCAATGGATCCCTGCAAAGTTTGGTGAAGATCTGAGTATGTCGTTTTTGACCTTATCTGGAACATCCTTTCTGAAAATTTGAAAATTCTTAAAAAATTCGTCGAAAACCTTGATGTCTCCAATCTCTTGTTTTGTACGTTTTTTCCACGTGTCTTGACATCCAATGTATCCCTGCAAAGTTTGGTGAAGATCTGAGTATGTAGTTTTTGACCTTATATGGAACCTCCTATCTGAAAATTTGAAAATTCTTAAAAAATTCGTCCAAAATCTTGATGTCTCCAATCTCTTGTTTTGTACGTTTTTTCCACGTGTCTCGACCTCCAATGGATCCCTGCAAAGTTTGGTGAAGATCTGAGTATGTCGTTTTTGACCTTATCTGGAACCTCCCATCTGAAAATTTGAAAATTCTTAAAAAATTCGTCGAAAATCTTGATGTCTCCGATCTCTTGTTTTGTACGTTTTTTCCACGTGTCTTGACATGCAAAGTATTCCTGCAAAGTTTGGTGAAGATCTGAGTATGTAGTTTTTGACCTCATCTGGAACCTCCTATCTGAAAATTTGAAAATTCTTAAAAAATTCGTCCAAAATCTTGATGTCTCCAATCTCTTGTTTTGTACGTTTTTTCCACGTGTCTTGACATCCAATGTATCCCTGCAATGTTTGGTGAAGATCTGAGTATGTAGTTTTTGACCTTATCTGGAACCTCCCATCTGAAAATTTGAAAATTCCTAAAAAATCCGTCCAAAATCTTGATGACCCCAATCTCTTGTTTTGTACTTTTTTTCCACGTGTCTCGACCTCCAATGTATCCCTGCAAAGTTTGGTGAAGATCTGAGTATGTAGTTTTTGACCTTATATGGAACCTCCTATCTGAAAATTTGAAAATTCTTAAAAAATTCGTCGAAAATCTTGATGTCTCCGATCTCTTGTTTTGTACGTTTTTTCCACGTGTCTTGACATGCAAAGTATTCCTGCAAAGTTTGGTGAAGATCTGAGTATGTAGTTTTTGACCTCATCTGGAACCTCCTATCTGAAAATTTGAAAATTCTTAAAAAATTCGTCCAAAATCTTGATGTCTCCAATCTCTTGTTTTGTACGTTTTTTCCACGTGTCTTGACATCCAATGTATCCCTGCAATGTTTGGTGAAGATCTGAGTATGTAGTTTTTGACCTTATCTGGAACCTCCCATCTGAAAATTTGAAAATTCCTAAAAAATCCGTCCAAAATCTTGATGACCCCAATCTCTTTTTTGTACGTTTTTTCCACGTGTCTTGACATCCAATGTATCCCTGCAATGTTTGGTGAAGATCTGAGTATGTCGTTTTTGACCTTATCTGGAACATCCTTTCTGAAAATTTGAAAATTGTTAAAAAATTCGTCCAAAATCTTGATGTCTCCAATCTCTTTTTTGTACGTTTTTTCCACGTGTCTTGACATCCAATGTATCCCTGCAAAGTTTGGTGAAGATCTGAGTATGTAGTTTTTGACCTTATCTGGAACCTCCCATCTGAAAATTTGAAAATTCTTAAAAAATTCGACCAAAATCTTGATGTCTCCAATCTTTTGTTTTGTACGTTTTTTCCACGTGTCTTGACACATAATGTATCCATGCAAAGTTTGGTGAAGATCTGAGTATGTAGTTTTTGACCTTATATGGAACCTCCTATCTGAAAATTTGAAAATTCTTAAAAAATTCGTCCAAAATCTTGATGTCTCCAATCTCTTGTTTTGTACGTTTTTTCCACGTGTCTTGACATCCAATGTATCCCTGCAAAGTTTGGTGAAGATCTGAGTATGTAGTTTTTGACCTTATCTGGAACCTCCCATCTGAAAATTTGAAAATTCCTAAAAAATCCGTGCAAAATCTTGATGACCCCAATCTCTTGTTTTGTACGTTTTTTCCACGTGTCTTGACATCCAATGTATCCATGCAAAGTTTGGTGAAGATCTGAGTATGTCGTTTTTGACCTTATCTGGAACATCCTTTCTGAAAATTTGAAAATTGTTAAAAAATTCGTCCAAAATCTTGATGTCTCCAATCTCTTTTTTGTACGTATTTTCCACGTGTCTTGACATCCAATGTATCCCTGCAAAGTTTGGTGAAGATCTGAGTATGTAGTTTTTGACCTTATCTGGAACCTCCCATCTGAAAATTTGAAAATTCTTCAAAAATTCGTCCAAAATCTTGATGTCTCCAATCTCTTGTTTTGTACGTTTTTTCCACGTGTCTCGACCTCCAATGGATCCCTGCAAAGTTTGGTGAAGATCTGAGTATGTCGTTTTTGACCTTATCTGGAACATCCTTTCTGAAAATTTGAAAATTCTTAAAAAATTCGTCGAAAATCTTGATGTCTCCAATCTCTTGTTTTGTACGTTTTTTCCACGTGTCTTGACATCCAATGTATCCCTGCAAAGTTTGGTGAAGATCTGAGTATGTAGTTTTTGACCTTATATGGAACCTCCTATCTGAAAATTTGAAAATTCTTAAAAAATTCGTCCAAAATCTTGATGTCTCCAATCTCTTGTTTTGTACGTTTTTTCCACGTGTCTCGACCTCCAATGGATCCCTGCAAAGTTTGGTGAAGATCTGAGTATGTCGTTTTTGACCTTATCTGGAACCTCCCATCTGAAAATTTGAAAATTCTTAAAAAATTCGTCGAAAATCTTGATGTCTCCGATCTTTTGTTTTGTACGTTTTTTCCACGTGTCTTGACATGCAAAGTATTCCTGCAAAGTTTGGTGAAGATCTGAGTATGTAGTTTTTGACCTCATCTGGAACCTCAGTAGTTGTATTGACTGTATTACTGGCGCGAGAAAGTACGAACCCCCTTCCAGCAGCTTTGGCCATACTTAAAACTTGCTCAACATGCCCATATGAGCTTTTTGCTCAAGTGTGGAGCTCTTATAATTCAAGATTTTTGTAAAAAATGCCCTCGGGAATTTTTCAGAAAGTACGAACCCCTCTCCAGCAGCTTTGGCCATACTTAAAACTTGCTCAACATGTCTATTTGTTCAAGTGTAGCACCTGCCTAACCCAAGAATTTTATAATTCGGAAAATATCAACCCCCCCCCCCCTCTCAAGCAGATTTACAAAATTGCATCAGTTTGTCTATAAACTTGTCAATTTTTGGCCACACCAGAAATTAAGCTTATAGTATGTTTTTCTGTCAAAATCCCAGGAATCTTGAATTGATATCTATTGGGTTCTGAGACCGAGTGGAGTGTGGTGCATAGTTTTTATTGTCTTGTAATCAAAAGGTTCGGGTTTGAGTCCTCATAAAATCTGATGGCAAAATGTTAATATTGTAGTTTTGTAAACAAGGGGCTCTGGGTTCGAGTCCTGATAGATGTGGCATTCCATACGTGAGATTTTGAGAATAATTTTGTTTTGTTGATAGCCCCCAGATCTTAAATTTAGTAAAAATGTTGTATAACAGAGCAAAATTATTCTCTATTAAGAATCACCAGAGTTTTGTTATCTGGGTAAAAATATCAGCTCAACAATACGGGCAAAACTGCCTGATCGATACAATAGAATGGAGGTCAAGTAAACATTCCATGTTCTTTCCAATCTTTTGATCAGTCCCATGTTTCTGCCAACAATTAATCATGCTAGCCCGGGAAATTAATGCCAATAGATATAATCTTTATTGTGTCTTTTCAGAGAGTTATTCATCATCAAAGAGACATTAGTAAATGCCTGAGTGATTATATCTGTTGATAGTACCTACACTGTGCCTTTTCCGAGGGAAATGACATGTAATTTGTCATGGAACTCAACGAGAAATTCTTATCTGTACTGTGCCTCCTTTCAGGGACCATTTCATCATATTGAGGAAATTTCTGGATATTGTCATGCAAAGGCTTGGTCTTGTTGTACACAAGTCTGTAACTTACAGAATAATTATTGCAATATTTCTGTATTTCAACTTTTGGCAAATGTATTGTATTTTGGGTAGGTATCTGCCACGAGCAGAGGTGGTATAAAATGGGTAGGTAACTGACGGTAAAGTATTGTTTTATATCCAAAGGGCTTCTGTGTTTGAATCGTGCTTCTAGAACTGCTCTGTGACCCGCTCATTTCTTACATCATAAACATATGATTTTTCACCTATGAGAATAACACTGCATATGGTGTCATCTGGTAAAGCCTCGTGGAATTCACAGATAATTTTAATGTTTGTTCTATCATTCACTACAACCTGTTTTCTTTTCGAAGTGTTAATTACAAACATGGGTCTCTGTGTTTTGAATTCATCTGGTGAGTAATACATGTCAGTACTGCCAGTAGTGACCCTTTTGAAAGCCGAAAATGCCTCATATAATTTGAGGAAATCATCCTTGGACATGTCTAAATTGTAATTTTCTCTAGGAAATACCTCATTTCTGCCATTTTTAAGATATATGTTCTTGATGTTGCAGTTATCAAATTTACTTGAATTTTTTTCCTGATTATTGTGTCTCCCAGTCTGAAACAATATTACCACAAAATCAGGCATGTCAAATTGAATACTGGAGAATGAATTTGTTGCATCAAATTCATAATAAGTACCAGTGGCAACCTTCTGTACGCATTGATATGTGTAAAATTGCAGAGGAACCTGTGGATTTTTTAGGATATCAGCTTTGTATTTAAGAGCGTAACTGGCCTCATATTCAACAACTGGGATTCTTAACTCCATAGTCTGAATAATGCACTTGCCTTCATCAGGTAGGGTATTGGGCAGAGCTTCCCCGGTAGGGTTTATTGCACTGTACCTCATCAAAGCATTGCTATCATTGGCAGCTCTTCTAAATGTAATTCTTAACCCACCCTTCCACATAATTTCTTTGTAATCCGAGAAGAATCCTGGCAACAGGCGCATAGGGAAGAGCACTGTGTGGTTCTTGGTTAATATCTTATCACCAGCCTCAAATCCACCTATTTGGTAGTATGAAGCCTCGGTTTTGGATAATTTTAATGTAGCCAAAGCCGTGGAGGTAATGCCGGGATAATCTATTCTGTTTATAACAACGCCATGCTTTCTGATCTCAATTTCAGAGAACAGATGCGGCACAAAATTGTCCACCAATCTTATATTCGAATTTGCCGGATAATCTGTTCCATCGAGCTTTACAACATCAAATTTGATGTATAGATCTGCTCTGTGGGGGTGTATAAATCCATCCCCAACATCAAGATCAACCTCAATCTGTGTGTTGGGTTGATTTAAATTTGCAAATGTCCTCCTGTTTGGGGGGAATGATTGTAGCTCATAACTCTCAATATTTTCCATTGTATGTATTTTTATTTAAATATTAATCTCTATGATAGCAGTTGTTATGGCTCCAGCAAAATCAACTAATTCTTCTTTTTCATTAGTGACCATCAATTCAATGTTATCTATTCTATTATGGCACACAGGAAAATATAATGTTGGGGATGGATTGTAGATGATGGGCTCCATGAATTCGGAATTAGGTTTGAATGTTGCAATGATGCCGGTTTGTTTGTGAGTGCCTATGCCATTTGATTTGGTGATCATACCCTCGGCCACATTACAGTGAATATTCAGAGTCTCTATGGCTAAGAATTTAGGTATATTCATAGCAGTGTGTTTGATGGCCGGTTCAAGTTTTGTGTTGTTCTCAAATCCCAACAGCTCTCCTATAGTACCCAGATGCACTGTTTCTGTAGCAGATACAATCTCTACTCTGTGAGTGACAGAATTTTGACTTAACACTATACCTCTGGGTAATTGAGCATTTAGAGTGGATAGATTATATTGCCCTGGAGTGATGACAATTTTTTGATCCCCTACTGCAATTTTGTTGTTGTGGTGAGTAATATTTGGGATCAGGTACATGCCGTAAAATGCTCTGAGAGCTATTGTTTTGGGATACACTATGTCATCATGCAATTTGAGTTTCAATATTGAATTTTGGCTGGTGAGATGGAATACCCCCATGATGTTTCAGATACCACAAGGCTTTTTGAAAATTTTCAATTGATGGTTTATTTATTTGAGACATATATCTGAGAACAGATAAACACACATGTCCACAATTAACATCTTTGAAGTTTTGAACACGGGCATTATTGTAATAAAGATTAGCTGATTTTAAATATTTTACTAAATTTTCAGGTGGAACACCTCCAAATGAATCAAATACAAATGCCTCATCGTTTAAATGTTTAAGATAACAGATCCAGTGAGTGCCCTGATTTTTGTACTCATCCAAATTAACAATGCCACACTCTTTGTTGAGTGGTTGTTCCGGTAAAGAATCAGACATGTACACACCTCTAAAATGTTTGATGCCCAGTGGCTTGATCAAAGTTTCAATATCTTGGTTTGTAAGCGGCTCTTGTTTTTTTTAAACTTACTCATGGCTCTCTTAATACCTTTGCCTTTTTTCTCCATGGCCAGGTTATGGCGCTTCTGCTCATCTAATTCTGCCTTATTTTTCTTGGCATCTATTACTGTTTTTGCTATGGCAGCTGATCCCCCAGCCAAGCTCCCAACTGCCCCGAGAGCAGCTAAGATGGCAGGGATGGTAAATATGAATCCCCCACATGTGATTTTTTTCTTGATTGCTGTAATTTTTTTAATTGGGGGGTACTAAGCAACAATTTCATACCATGGCCCTTTGCAAGACAAGAGCTTTTTTTCTTCCGCTGCTTTTTGGTTAAAAGACTGTCAATAGTTTTAAGAGATTTGAGACCCGCATAAGGTACTTGATACATAACACCCTTGGCCTTCATCCTATGTTTATTATATACATGTTCACAGCCCCCACCCCAGTTTTTGTTTGGTGCTCATAGCTATGGTGGTTCCCAATGCTGCTATTTTTTCACTCAAAGAAGCATCTTTGCTTACAAATCTACCAAATGCAGCCTCTTCTAATTTCTTGTCTGCAACATGTCTCTTGTCAAGATCAGTATGTGTGTTGTATGCTATGTCATGGTCTCTACAAGCAGCATCTAGGGGATTAACACCAGGGTCCCCTCTGTTTAATCTATGGTCCAATTTTGTGCCTGGACCACAATATTGATAGCCTGGAATGTGTAGTTCAAATGGCAGCTTGTTTATAATGTCATTAACAAGGCCCCGACCCTCAGAAACATTCCAAAATTTAGGTGGTAGAGTATTAATAATTTTTATGAGATATCCAATGCCCTTAGGGTCATTCACTATAAAATTAGATAATTTTGTGCTTATCATGTCCATAATTCCAACCTTTTCATTGTAAAAATTGTGGTTGCCAGCATTTTCCTCCCCAGCTATCACCAATAACCTATCTACAAGTTTCCTGACATCATCAACCCACACAAATTCTTTAGGCAGGGTGTTGTATTGTTTGATCCCACTGCCTGTCTTGATCTGTGACCATATGGGCTTGATTAAATTATTGTATTTTGCCCCACTGCTCGACTTAACCCTTTTTTGTGTGGGATCATTGTTCTGGTACAGAGCATCTGATTTTATTAATATTTCTTTGTAATGTTTATAATCTTGATCTGTATAGCTGCCAGGCCTTTTCCGAGTCATCAGTTCCCACAATCCAGGTGTTCCGGGGTACTTAACAAAAGCACCTTTTTCTCCGAGACGAGATTCTGAATAAACAATGATATCATCCCCCATAAAAGTTACTCTGAAATTGCCGATTCTATGAATAATGCTGCCATCAAGCTCTGTGTCGGCATATAAGCCAAACACCTCATCTTTGTTGTCTTTAGGTGTGGTTAAATATTTTTGAGCAAGAAGACCCAATTCAATAGGATCCTGAGTAGCTTCAATTCTTCTAGGAGCAACAGGACTAGGTGTATGAATACTGGAAAGTGGGGTGAATGGATAATCTAATATGTTCCTTGCAGCTACAGGCACAAGCTCTGTGATCAAATCTTGATTTTGCTCTGTAACAGTTTTGATATTCTTACCTAAATTATTAATAGCATCAATGACAGGCTGTTCTGTTAGTTTGTGTTTTTCATAAATTCCACGGTTCTCTGATTTCCATCCCTTAAATCTTTTTACAAGATAATCTCTTAACTTAAGATCATCAATGACTGGTCGTTTCATGGTTGTTTATTTATGTCTCAACGTCTAGAAAATCGTTGATTTTATTTCTGTATTTGCCAGTATTAGGTGTTCTTGTCATATCAATTGTGACAAACCCATAACTGTCCTGGTTCCAGCACTTGCTGCAAAATTTGGAAAAATCATTGTAGCTCAAGTCCCCACCTACATATTCATCGTGTATGTGTTTGAGGTTGGTATGATCTTGATGAAACACACATATAAAATTGCTATTGTCTCGGATCAGTTGCTTCGGTATTTTTGAAAAAGTCTGTGCCAGGTAGAAGCAATCTATGTTTTTGTGGCGGCCCTGTGTAAAGAAATTTCTAACCTTGTTTTGATTATCCAGTATAATGTCATCAAACACAACAACAGAATTATCGAGACATTCATGAAGTGGCTTAACATCTGGTTCAAAAGTGGCTATATCCAATCCATCATATAGCTTCATCAGCTGTTGATATTTTAATTGTTCCAAGCTCTTAGAGAAGACATACAAGTGCCTATTTTTCCAGTCTAACCAGTTGGGTGCCAATAAAAAATTATCAATCATTAGTGTAGTTTTACCACAAGCAGATGGCCCAACAATAAGACACCTAATATTTTCAGGCAGCAGCACTCCATTTCTCTTATTCTGCTGTTCAGGTTCTGGCAGCCTTTTTATAACATCCCAGGTGCTCATATTATCACTTTGTCTGCATCGATCCAGCTGTTTTCCGGATGGCCTAGCCATTTGACAAATAACTTGTTGCCTTTTCTGCGAATGATTTTTTCTATGAGATATGTGTCAGGCTGTTTAGTTTTGCTGAGCTCTTGTTCATAGAACCTGCCTTTGAGAATTTCTCCTCGGTGATCTTTTATTATATATGTGTTAAGGGTCCCGGGTTTAACTTGAACCACTGTAAATAATTCAGAGCTCCAGTTTCTCGTAAAGCCTCTCTTGAATAAGTGCTTATATTTGCTGATTCTTACTTGATCGCCCACCCTGTATTTGGCTTTTCTTGTTGTTGGCTGGTATCTAGGATAATAAACAGTCCTGATCAATTTTTGCTCATCAGATGGAGTTACTTCAGAGGGTTTCATGTTGATTGTGGAATGGACCGAGTTGTTATATTTATGTAGAAGTTCTGGAAGAATATTAAGCCATTTATAATTACCTTGGAGGGTAAATTGTTTATACATAAGATTTTTTAAGGTTCTGTTGAATCTCTCTACAATTGAGGCTTTGAGATCACTGTAACTCGAATAATGTTTTATTGCCTGGCTTTTAATAAATTGTTGGAACACTGAATTATAAAATTCTTTGCCATTATCTGTTTGCAAATAGCGCGGAGATCTTCCTGAATGATTGATGATTGTCCTGATGGCTTCTGTAACACATTTTCCTGTCTTGGATTTGAGTGGCACAGCCCAGGCAAATTTTGAAAATGTGTCTATTACAGTGAGTAGATACTTGTAGCCCTTGTTGATTTTGTCTAAGTTTTTCAACTGCCCAGTTGACAACTCAATCAAGTCGCTCTGCCATAAATCATCTATGCCCTTTGTGACTACTGGGAGCCTCTTATAATTATGTCTGGCCTGTCTGTGTAATTCATCAACAATAATTTGTCTAGACATAATATGTAAACAAGAATATTGCAACTATGGGGTGTTCAGCAGCTGAGACTGCAGGATTTTCTAAATATAATTTGTCCCCTATTTGTATATGAAATTCCAGAGAGCCATCATCTTCAGTATAGGCTGTTTCTAATGTATTGGGGTCTGTAAAATCCTCTAACTCTACACTGGTGATTTTCACTTTGTTATCAGCATTTGTTATTGATAAGGTGGGGTAGTGGTGTGCCTGTGGTTGAAGCCAATATTTGATCTTGATTGGTCTCAGTGTGCCTCCAACAAAAAACTGGTAATAAAATTGTGCAGGGGACAGCATATATATTTTGCCACCTGGTGTAAATGGAGAATCATATTCTTTGTTGGGGATGCTGTACAATTCAAGAATTACTGTATGTTTTGGATTCTCGATTATGCCCGTTATTTCTTTTTCTGCTGTGAGCAATCTGCTTGTTACAGATTCAAGGTGCTCATTGATGGTCCTAACAACATCATCATGGCCTGGCTTGATTTTTATGTCCACAGCAAGTCTCTTGTATTGTTGCACAATTTCTTGAAGCTGGGTGGCAAAAACAGACAGAGCATTTGCTTGATTGGATTCCATGGTCCCTAGCTGTTGCTTGATATTAGCTACAATTTGTTGCAAATTTTCAACAACTGCCAATTTTGAATTTTGAGCAGTAAGATCATGGACCTGTCTTCTGATATCCTCAAACAAGGCATGCAGTTCATTAATATGTTGATTGGTTGGAAGAGTGGCCACTGTCTGAGTGAGTTGTTTGATCTCTGCCTGGATATTCTTGATATCTTCTGATTTCAATATCCTATTCACTGCCCTCTTAATATTTTTAAGTTCCTGTGATGTGGGAAGATTTGATACTGTATTCTGCAAAAATTCAAGTGCCAATTTCACATTGTTTAATTCAGAAGCATCAGCCACATTTTGCATAGCATTTTGGAGCAGGGCTATATCTGCCTGAGAGGGTGTTGATTGCTGTAAAATTTCAAGTTTTGTTTGGATATCATCTATCAAGTGATGAAAATGAGATAGTTCAGATTCGGTGTTGAGGTTTTCAAGCTTTGTGATTTGGTGCTGGACACTAACAAGAGTGTCTACAATACCAGGCAGGCGGGATTCTAGTACATTTGCCAAATCACTTTGCACTGCTGCTATGGTACCTTCAAGATGGGTTATGGAACTTTGAATTTTTCCAAAATCTTCATATGTTTCAAGTTGCAGCTTGATGTTTGCAACACTCCGAGTTATTGCATTCAAAGCATCAGAAGATGGCAAATTGTTCATAAAATTTTCAAGTGTCTCAATTTTTTCTTTAACCTCGGCTATGGCATTGTTCAGAGGGTCCAGATTAGGTATCTGGAGTGACTGAATCTGTTCCTTTAGAGTGGAAATCACTAGATCAAAATCTTCCTGTGATTTTATGCTTTTGACAATTGTTTGGAGTTGTGTCTGGACATTATTTATCTGCTCTTCCAATTGCTGTTTCAATTGCTCAGAGTTGGTGGCCTGGGTCTTAAATTTGGCTTGAAGAGCTGCTACAGCTTCCTCTAAACTTTGAAAATTATCCAATGTTGCCAAATCAGTATATTTCTGAAGCAGCACTTTGAGTTCAGAATCAATTTTAAGAAGAGGGTCCATGCATTGTGATTGTAAATTTGTAATTTCTAATTGAAGACTGGCATTGAGTGTGGTCTGTAAAGCTTGTAAATCACTTCTCAATTTCTTGACTCTGACATCAAGCATCAGAATCTCATCACTGTGATCTTCATGTCTTGTATGGCCAAATATATCATTAGGCATTTTTGTTTTACTGGTTATTTATTATTGAATATCTGATTCTTAATTCTATAAAAAAAGGTATAAGCTTGTCATAGGATCCAGGGACCTCAATATATAAGCAGTCACCAGCAGAAACAGTATATACAGTACCAGAAACCATGTTTGAGTGCTTAATTCTATAAATATTTCTCCCTACTGAAATCTTGACATCACCCTCAGGGGTTGTAATAAATTGCAATTGCCCACCTACAGGTAATTGGTAATGATTTAAATTATTGTTAAATATGTACAATGTTTTGCCTGTTTCTTCATCAAGATCTGTAAGTATGCTGTTCAGATGAATAATTAACAAGCCACTCAGTTTAGACAGCATATCAGGAGAGGCTTGTGGTGTTGGCAGCTCCATAATAGCCTGTTTTTTGAACCCAAATAAGTTCATAGGCATGTTTATTTATTTCAAATCATGCTCTGTAATTGGGCATTGTTTGCCATTTTTCAAATCACAATGCCCCCAAGGTAAAGTATGCATGCCACATGATAAAATGCATCTCTTATCATCATGTGGGTCCAGGGCCACTTTTCTTACAACATTTGAAGTCAGCAAGTGATCCTCACTCTGAATTCTATTTTCTGATGTTCTAATTGAACTCTGTGATTTGATGCAATTTTTATAATCTTCAAATTGGAGATCTTTTTCCACAGCTACTTTGCCAACGCCCTTGGCCTTTTTGGCAACAGCACCACTACATGTCTCAAAACTGTACATCTTGGCACTTAACCCAGCAAATTTCACAATAACATCACCAAGTGTCTCATCTTTTAACTTGCCAGGCACCTTTTTGTTGTGGTGTTGTTGAATCTTTGTATGTTCACTGGTATCAAAGTATTGAAACAATTCAGGCTGTGCAATATCATGATAAACATCTTCTGTTTGAATATCAAGAATAAAACTATCCGTATCCATGTACAATAATTTTACACGATCACCATAAAAAGGTTTCAACACATCATAATACAATATTAACATATGTAATTTGGACAATTCCAATATCACAGCCCCTACGTAAATAGGTTTATCAAACTTGATCTTTGTTTTCTTCATGTTGAAAAGTGCCATGTGCTCATCATAAATTCTTCTATAATTGAAATTAGGCTTTGCAACCAATTTTTTGCTCAGGCTGGGGTCAGTAATTATTTTAACATCGGTATGTTTTCTGACATTTTCAATTGTTTTGCCATACACAGAATTCACCATCAATTTAAACAAGCCCTTATCAAATTCGCTTTTTGCAGATGTTCGAAGCTCCGTGTTTGTATCAATGTATGGTTTCAACCATTCTGAGTGCCTGAACCTCAAGACTTTGCCAACTTTGGTCACTTGAACACCATGATGCATCAGGAACTGGAGGTTTTTGTAATATATGACATAGCCCTGTTTTGACTCCAGAGTCATCATGAGCTTCTTCTGTTTAGAGCCAGGTGAGCACTTAACCTCGGGAATTGGGGGCAGATCAGAAAATTTATTGTGTAAATCATCAGGAATTGTCAGATCAACCTCTAAGAAGAGGCCATAGACACTGTCATCAAAATCCTTAAGATCCTCAATATTGAAATCTTCAACCCATTCAAGCCCTGCATATGGCAATTTATCCATCATAGCGTGACCATAGAGGTTGTTTGCATCTACATAGAGTATATAATTTGATGGCCGTGCTGGATCATAATCAGGCATATACTTGTTATTTGCTCTGGCATATCTCTGGGAACATTGCACCATCCCTCCTCTTATACATTTCTCCGTAAACAGATACATATCTTGATCGTGGATCAGATCCAATTGCTTTTTGGTGTTGAAAAACATTGCAGACCATGCTAGGCCCGGGGCACTGTAAAAATACACTGGATCCAGTCCATAATTTTGCATGGAAGATTTTCTGAATGCCTGCAATATATCAGCTAAGAGGGTGACATCAAGTTTCAAATATGCCATGTGATAATCACCAAATGTCTTGCATTTTAAATTGTTCCACATCAACTGAGCATGGTAATAATCTTCATCAGTGATTCCAGATCCTCTGATTTTGCTGTAAAACTCTTGTTGTGGTGGCAGGGAACACTCATCAAATTTAGAAAAATCTGTAACATAGTCATATGGATATACACCCTTTCGCCTAATTAATTTCAGGTCCTGATTTGGAAACAATGCACGTGTGATTTTGAATTGATCATCAGATAATTGAGTGGCCAGTGTATCCAGGCTAGCAGATAAAAATCTGTAAGAATCAAGAAATCTTATGTGAATAGGAACACCATCAACTTTAATTATCTTGCTAATAGATATATATTTTTCATCATTTTCAGCTAAAATATTTAAATTCTGCTTCTCAAACCCCTCGTACCTGATCAGATGATGGAAATCATAATTGGATGCTCCATGGCAAAATATGGGGATAAATCTTGGTCTCTTGATCTTAATATTGCAGCTATTACACAGGGCCATTAAGAATTTACCATCTGTATGAGAATGGTGATGTACCTTGATATTTGTATCTGAAAATTCAGAATCACATACCGGACATTTTTCTGCATTGTTGAAATCTTCAATCTGTTCCTCTGTTAAAGGCAACATAGGCTTTGATTTTAATAAGATGTTATATGCTATGTCACGGCACTCATTTTCTATTCTATGTGCAAATATTTTGATGGCATTTGGTCCCTTGTATGAATATTCTTTAATAACAACACCATCCTGTACAACCACATAACAAAAGCTGGAAGGTTCATGTTGCTGGTATGGTGTAATTGAGGATTCTTCTGGATCTGGATTGCAGGATGCAAGAGATTTGAGATTTGATTCGGAATCCCAGACAATATATGCTGGGTGTTCCAACAAGGCTTCAGACTTTTTGAATTTGCAATTTTCACTTGGATTGGGCATCACCATATGAACAGGTTTATGATTGCCACAGTATTTCAGATGCTCAATTAGCTTGTTTTTAGCAATTTCTGCACTCTCTTCCCGAACCCCATTTACCATTTTTTGACCATAAAATACAGTTAAGCATCTTCTGCACAACTTGAATATTGTATTGGATTTGTCTATTTGCTTTCTCACTAAAGCTTCAAGATTATGTATCAGAGTATAATGATGTGTACCATCCCCTTCAATCAAGAGCAGATCAATCGGAATAGCAGATTCATCATCAAGTGTACTGATTCTGAGAGGTGCTATCGGGCAATTGCCAGTGGAACAAATAAATACATTAATAGATAATTGTTTGCCATCGATGTGCCTGGCCCTTTTTTCAAATTTATCAATATTCTCTACAGACATTGGATATTCCAAACCCTCCATTGCATCGTCAAAATCGTGCTCATGTTGTTTGTAATAAGTTATTCTCTGAGGATCCTTTGAAACTGGATACAAAGCAGCTAATATACACCACAAAAAGCATTTCGCGTCATTATTTTTTATATTGACCACGGCTTTTTTGTTTTTGATATTGGCAGGTAATGGCAGATATGTAGAACCTTTTAATGGGCTGAATTCAGAAATATTAACATATAACTTGTGCGAAGAGCCACATAGGCTCCATCCGGACTCTTTTGCCGCAAATTCAGAGTGTTTGATATTCAATTGATCCATCAATCTGCTTATTATTCTGTCTAAATTTGTATTTGAATATACCGGTACAGTTTCTGTTAAGTGGGGATGTATAAATTTTGTGCCGTTTGGTTTCTTATATTGTACAAACAATTTGAGGGAGAGCTTATAAGAGCCATTTTGTGCATTTAGAATTGCCTGCAGATTAGGATTTATACTGTTCAAGAAATTCTCAATGCCGCATCTTGGCTCCGATACAAACCGATAATCCCTAAGTTGGGTATTAAAACTGCTACGGATGGGTGCATAGCGTGGCTGCTTTGCTGCCCTGGCATTAAGACGTACTTCGTGCCTTCTTTTCAGAGCAGATGTGGATGGTTGAGGGGGCAATGTTGATGACTGTGCAGAGCAAGTATCTTTATGTTTATATGTGAAATATTCCATGTTATATTTTCTATTGCATTTGGGGCAAATTTTTGTGGGAGTTTTGTATTTGTCTGGATTACAAATTTTTTGATGTTTGGCCCAATTAGAGCTGGATATATTCTTATTGCACTGATTACAATATTTTTGATTTGGCATTTTTGTTGTTGTTTATTATATACAATTTCCTGGGTTTCAATTCAAAACTTTATGCTGAATAAAAAATATCAGTTGGGTTCAGCTGTGTGCTTTGTATGTATGTATGTATGTGTGTAGGTGTGTATACACTTAATATTTTGGCTTTGGTATTTATATAAAATTTCCTGGGTTTTAAATCTAATCTCTATGGATTAATATTATTAATATTAATCTTATGACAGGTTGTAAAACCAATAGCCCACAAGTGGAAAATCATTCACACCAACCTTCCGCAAATGCCTGCACAAACATGCATATCTTGAATAGCAATAACCTTGTAATGTATAACAGGCTGGGACAAATATAAGCTTGACTCTAAATATGAGTGGATTACAACAAATAACAGATTTTATATTGTTCAATATGAATTTAAACCTGTAAGTATGAGAAGTACTGTATCAACACATCTATTCTCCTCAGTCAGTTTCACAATATTGAATGATGCAATATTCGGGAATTTCTGTAAATACTGGCGCTGAGGTCAAGGCAAAAATCAATACTACCGTCTCGGGAATTCCATACACTGACACAGAGGAGAAACATGCAAACACGAAGCGATTCTAGAGGTAGGCTCTGCATATTGCATTGTTTTAATATTGGATAAGCAAATTGAATAGTATCCAATTGAACTTAAACCTGAAGTAAATATGTATAGGTAGGTATGGATACAAGTTTATAGACAAACTGATGCAATTTTGTAAATCTGCTTGAGAGGGGGGGGGGGTTGATATTTTCCGAATTATAAAATTCTTGGGTTAGGCAGGTGCTACACTTGAACAAATAGACATGTTGAGCAAGTTTTAAGTATGGCCAAAGCTGCTGGAGAGGGGTTCGTACTTTCTGAAAAATTCCCGAGGGCATTTTTTACAAAAATCTTGAATTATAAGAGCTCCACACTTGAGCAAAAAGCTCATATGGGCATGTTGAGCAAGTTTTAAGTATGGCCAAAGCTGCTGGAGGGGGGTTCGTACTTTCTCGCGCCAGTAATACAGTCAATACAACTACTAACCTCCTATCTGAAAATTTGAAAATTCTTAAAAAATTCGTCCAAAATCTTGATGTCTCCAATCTCTTGTTTTGTACGTTTTTTCCACGTGTCTTGACATCCAATGTATCCCTGCAATGTTTGGTGAAGATCTGAGTATGTAGTTTTTGACCTTATCTGGAACCTCCCATCTGAAAATTTGAAAATTCCTAAAAAATCCGTCCAAAATCTTGATGACCCCAATCTCTTGTTTTGTACTTTTTTTCCACGTGTCTCGACCTCCAATGTATCCCTGCAAAGTTTGGTGAAGATCTGAGTATGTAGTTTTTGACCTTATATGGAACCTCCTATCTGAAAATTTGAAAATTCTTAAAAAATTCGTCGAAAATCTTGATGTCTCCGATCTCTTGTTTTGTACGTTTTTTCCACGTGTCTTGACATCCAATGTATCCCTGCAATGTTTGGTGAAGATCTGAGTATGTAGTTTTTGACCTTATCTGGAACCTCCCATCTGAAAATTTGAAAATTCCTAAAAAATCCGTCCAAAATCTTGATGACCCCAATCTCTTGTTTTGTACTTTTTTTCCACGTGTCTCGACCTCCAATGTATCCCTGCAAAGTTTGGTGAAGATCTGAGTATGTAGTTTTTGACCTTATATGGAACCTCCTATCTGAAAATTTAAAAATTCTTAAAAAATTCGTCCAAAATCTTGATGTCACCAATCCTATGTTTTGTATGTTTTTTCCACGTGTCTTGACATCCAATGGATCCCTGCAAAGTTTGGTGAAGATCTGAGTATGTCGTTTTTGACCTTATCTGGAACCTCCCATCTGAAAATTTGAAAATTCTTAAAAAATTCGTCGAAAATCTTGATGTCTCCGATCTCTTGTTTTGTACGTTTTTTCCACGTGTCTTGACATGCAAAGTATTCCTGCAAAGTTTGGTGAAGATCTGAGTATGTAGTTTTTGACCTCATCTGGAACCTCCTATCTGAAAATTTGAAAATTCTTAAAAAATTCGTCCAAAATCTTGATGTCTCCAATCTCTTGTTTTGTACGTTTTTTCCACGTGTCTTGACATCCAATGTATCCCTGCAATGTTTGGTGAAGATCTGAGTATGTAGTTTTTGACCTTATCTGGAACCTCCCATCTGAAAATTTGAAAATTCCTAAAAAATCCGTCCAAAATCTTGATGACCCCAATCTCTTGTTTTGTACTTTTTTTCCACGTGTCTCGACCTCCAATGTATCCCTGCAAAGTTTGGTGAAGATCTGAGTATGTAGTTTTTGACCTTATATGGAACCTCCTATCTGAAAATTTGAAAATTCTTAAAAAATTCGTCCAAAATCTTGATGTCACCAATCCTATGTTTTGTATGTTTTTTCCACGTGTCTTGACATCCAATGTATCCATGCAAAGTTTGGTGAAGATCTGAGTATGTCGTTTTTGACCTTATCTGGAACCTCCCATCTGAAAATTTGAAAATTCTTAAAAAATTCGTCGAAAATCTTGATGTCTCCGATCTCTTGTTTTGTACGTTTTTTCCACGTGTCTTGACATGCAAAGTATTCCTGCAAAGTTTGGTGAAGATCTGAGTATGTAGTTTTTGACCTCATCTGGAACCTCCTATCTGAAAATTTGAAAATTCTTAAAAAATTCGTCCAAAATTTTGATGTCTCTAATCTCTTGTTTTGTACGTTTTTTCCACGTGTCTTGACATCCAATGTATCCCTGCAATGTTTGGTGAAGATCTGAGTATGTAGTTTTTGACCTTATCTGCAACCTCCCATCTGAAAATTTGAAAATTCCTAAAAAATCCGTCCAAAATCTTGATGACCCCAATCTCTTGTTTTGTACGTTTTTTCCACGTGTCTTGACATCCAATGTATCCCTGCAAAGTTTGGTGAAGATCTGAGTATGTAGTTTTTGACCTTATCTGGAACCTCCTATCTGAAAATTTGAAAATTCTTAAAAAATTCGTCCAAAATCTTGATGTCTCCAATCTCTTGTTTTGTACGTTTTTTTCCACGTGTCTTGACATCCAAAGTATCCCTGCAAAGTTTGGTGAAGATCTGAGTATGTAGTTTTTGACCTTATATGGAACCTCCTTTCTGAAAATTTGAGAATTCTTAAAAAATTCGTCAAAAATCTTGATGTCTCCAATCTCTTGTTTTGTACGTTTTTTCCACGTGTCTTGACATCCAATGTATCCATGCAAAGTTTGGTGAAGATCTGAGTATGTCGTTTTTGACCTTATCTGGAACCTCCCATCTGAAAATTTGAAAATTCTTAAAAAATCCGTGCAAAATCTTGATGACCCCAATCTCTTGTTTTGTACGTTTTTTCCACGTGTCTTGACATCCAATGTATCCATGCAAAGTTTGGTGAAGATCTGAGTATGTCGTTTTTGACCTTATCTGGAACCTCCCATCTGAAAATTTGAAAATTCTTAAAAAATTCGTCGAAAATATTGATGTCTCCAATCTCTTGTTTTGTACGTTTTTTCCACGTGTCTTGACATGCAAAGTATCCCTGCAACGTTTGGTGAAGATCTGAGTATGTAGTTTTTGACCTTATCTGGAACCTCCTATCTGAAAATTTGAAAATTCTTCAAAAATTCGTCGAAAATCTTGATGTCTCCAATCTCTTGTTTTGTACGTTTTTCCACGTGTCTTGACATCCAATGTATCCTTGCAATGTTTGGTGGAGATCTGAGTATGTAGTTTTTGACCTTATCTGGGACCTCCTATCAGAAAATTTGAAAATTCTTCAAAAATTCGTCCAAAATCTTGATGTCTCCAATCTCTTGTTTTGTACGTTTTTTCCACGTGTCTCGACATCCAATGTATCCCTGCAAAGTTTGGTGAAGATCTGAGTATGTCGTTTTTGACCTTATCTGGAACATCCTTTCTGAAATTTTGAAAATTCTTAAAAAATTCGTCGAAAATCTTGATGTCTCCAATCTCTTGTTTTGTACGTTTTTTCCACGTGTCTTGACATCCAATGTATCCCTGCAAAGTTTGGTGAAGATCTGAGTATGTAGTTTTTGACCTTATATGGAACCTCCTATCTGAAAATTTGAAAATTCTTAAAAAATTCGACCAAAATCTTGATGTTCCGAATCCTATGTTTTGTATGTTTTTTCCACGTGTCTTGACATCCAATGTATCCATGCAAAGTTTGGTGAAGATCTGAGTATGTAGTTTTTGACCTTATATTGAACCTCCTATCTGAAAATTTGAAAATTCTTAAAAAATTCGTCGAAAATCTTGATGTCTCCGATCTCTTGTTTTGTACGTTTTTTCCACGTGTCTTGACATGCAAAGTATTCCTGCAAAGTTTGGTGAAGATCTGAGTATGTAGTTTTTGACCTCATCTGGAACCTCCTATCTGAAAATTTGAAAATTCTTAAAAAATTCGTCCAAAATCTTGATGTCTCCAATCTCTTGTTTTGTACGTTTTTTCCACGTGTCTTGACATCCAATGTATCCCTGCAATGTTTGGTGAAGATCTGAGTATGTAGTTTTTGACCTTATCTGGAACCTCCCATCTGAAAATTTGAAAATTCTTAAAAAATCCGTCCAAAATCTTGATGACCCCAATCTCTTTTTTGTACGTTTTTTCCACGTGTCTTGACATCCAATGTATCCCTGCAAAGTTTGGTGAAGATCTGAGTATGTAGTTTTTGACCTTATCTGGAACCTCCCATCTGAAAATTTGAAAATTCTTAAAAAATTCGACCAAAATCTTGATGTCTCCAATCTCTTTTTTGTACGTTTTTTCCACGTGTCTTGACATCCAATGTATCCCTGCAAAGTTTGGTGAAGATCTGAGTATGTAGTTTTTGACCTTATCTGGAACCTCCCATCTGAAAATTTGAAAATTCTTAAAAAATTCGACCAAAATCTTGATGTCTCCAATCTTTTGTTTTGTACGTTTTTTCCACGTGTCTTGACACATAATGTATCCATGCAAAGTTTGGTGAAGATCTGAGTATGTAGTTTTTGACCTTATATGGAACCTCCTATCTGAAAATTTGAAAATTCTTAAAAAATTCGTCCAAAATCTTGATGTCTCCAATCTCTTGTTTTGTACGTTTTTTCCACGTGTCTTGACATCCAATGTATCCCTGCAAAGTTTGGTGAAGATCTGAGTATGTAGTTTTTGACCTTATCTGGAACCTCCCATCTGAAAATTTGAAAATTCCTAAAAAATCCGTGCAAAATCTTGATGACCCCAATCTCTTGTTTTGTACGTTTTTTCCACGTGTCTTGACATCCAATGTATCCATGCAAAGTTTGGTGAAGATCTGAGTATGTCGTTTTTGACCTTATCTGGAACATCCTTTCTGAAAATTTGAAAATTGTTAAAAAAGTCGTCCAAAATCTTGATGTCTCCAATCTCTTTTTTGTACGTTTTTTCCACGTGTCTTGACATCCAATGTATCCCTGCAAAGTTTGGTGAAGATCTGAGTATGTAGTTTTTGACCTTATCTGGAACCTCCCATCTGAAAATTTGAAAATTCTTCAAAAATTCGTCGAAAATCTTGATGTCTCCAATCTCTTGTTTTGTACGTTTTTTCCACGTGTCTCGACCTCCAATGGATCCCTGCAAAGTTTGGTGAAGATCTGAGTATGTCGTTTTTGACCTTATCTGGAACATCCTTTCTGAAAATTTGAAAATTCTTAAAAAATTCGTCGAAAATCTTGATGTCTCCAATCTCTTGTTTTGTACGTTTTTTCCACGTGTCTTGACATCCAATGTATCCCTGCAAAGTTTGGTGAAGATCTGAGTATGTAGTTTTTGACTTTATATGGAACCTCCTATCTGAAAATTTGAAAATTCTTAAAAAATTCGTCCAAAATCTTGATGTCTCCAATCTCTTGTTTTGTACGTTTTTTCCACGTGTCTCGACCTCCAATGGATCCCTGCAAAGTTTGGTGAAGATCTGAGTATGTCGTTTTTGACCTTATCTGGAACCTCCCATCTGAAAATTTGAAAATTCTTAAAAAATTCGTCGAAAATCTTGATGTCTCCGATCTCTTGTTTTGTACGTTTTTTCCACGTGTCTTTACATGCAAAGTATTCCTGCAAAGTTTGGTGAAGATCTGAGTATGTAGTTTTTGACCTCATCTGGAACCTCCTATCTGAAAATTTGAAAATTCTTAAAAAATTCGTCCAAAATCTTGATGTCTCCAATCTCTTGTTTTGTACGTTTTTTCCACGTGTCTTGACATCCAATGTATCCCTGCAATGTTTGGTGAAGATCTGAGTATGTAGTTTTTGACCTTATCTGGAACCTCCCATCTGAAAATTTGAAAATTCCTAAAAAATCCGTCCAAAATCTTGATGACCCCAATCTCTTGTTTTGTACTTTTTTTCCACGTGTCTCGACCTCCAATGTATCCCTGCAAAGTTTGGTGAAGATCTGAGTATGTAGTTTTTGACCTTATATGGAACCTCCTATCTGAAAATTTGAAAATTCTTAAAAAATTCGTCGAAAATCTTGATGTCTCCGATCTCTTGTTTTGTACGTTTTTTCCACGTGTCTTGACATCCAATGTATCCCTGCAAAGTTTGGTGAAGATCTGAGTATGTAGTTTTTGACCTTATCTGGAACCTCCCATCTGAAAATTTGAAAATTCCTAAAAAATCCGTGCAAAATCTTGATGACCCCAATCTCTTGTTTTGTACGTTTTTTCCACGTGTCTTGACATCCAATGTATCCATGCAAAGTTTGGTGAAGATCTGAGTATGTCGTTTTTGACCTTATCTGGAACATCCTTTCTGAAAATTTGAAAATTGTTAAAAAATTCGTCCAAAATCTTGATGTCTCCAATCTCTTTTTTGTACGTTTTTTCCACGTGTCTTGACATCCAATGTATCCCTGCAAAGTTTGGTGAAGATCTGAGTATGTAGTTTTTGACCTTATCTGGAACCTCCCATCTGAAAATTTGAAAATTCTTCAAAAATTCGTCGAAAATCTTGATGTCTCCAATCTCTTGTTTTGTACGTTTTTTCCACGTGTCTCGACCTCCAATGGATCCCTGCAAAGTTTGGTGAAGATCTGAGTATGTCGTTTTTGACCTTATCTGGAACATCCTTTCTGAAAATTTGAAAATTCTTAAAAAATTCGTCGAAAATCTTGATGTCTCCAATCTCTTGTTTTGTACGTTTTTTCCACGTGTCTTGACATCCAATGTATCCCTGCAAAGTTTGGTGAAGATCTGAGTATGTAGTTTTTGACCTTATATGGAACCTCCTATCTGAAAATTTGAAAATTCTTAAAAAATTCGTCCAAAATCTTGATGTCTCCAATCTCTTGTTTTGTACGTTTTTTCCACGTGTCTCGACCTCCAATGGATCCCTGCAAAGTTTGGTGAAGATCTGAGTATGTCGTTTTTGACCTTATCTGGAACCTCCCATCTGAAAATTTGAAAATTCTTAAAAAATTCGTCGAAAATCTTGATGTCTCCGATCTCTTGTTTTGTACGTTTTTTCCACGTGTCTTGACATGCAAAGTATTCCTGCAAAGTTTGGTGAAGATCTGAGTATGTAGTTTTTGACCTCATCTGGAACCTCCTATCTGAAAATTTGAAAATTCTTAAAAAATTCGTCCAAAATCTTGATGTCTCCAATCTCTTGTTTTGTACGTTTTTTCCACGTGTCTTGACATCCAATGTATCCCTGCAATGTTTGGTGAAGATCTGAGTATGTAGTTTTTGACCTTATCTGGAACCTCCCATCTGAAAATTTGAAAATTCCTAAAAAATCCGTCCAAAATCTTGATGACCCCAATCTCTTTTTTGTACGTTTTTTCCACGTGTCTTGACATCCAATGTATCCCTGCAATGTTTGGTGAAGATCTGAGTATGTCGTTTTTGACCTTATCTGGAACATCCTTTCTGAAAATTTGAAAATTGTTAAAAAATTCGTCCAAAATCTTGATGTCTCCAATCTCTTTTTTGTACGTTTTTTCCACGTGTCTTGACATCCAATGTATCCCTGCAAAGTTTGGTGAAGATCTGAGTATGTAGTTTTTGACCTTATCTGGAACCTCCCATCTGAAAATTTGAAAATTCTTAAAAAATTCGACCAAAATCTTGATGTCTCCAATCTTTTGCTTTGTACGTTTTTTCCACGTGTCTTGACACATAATGTATCCATGCAAAGTTTGGTGAAGATCTGAGTATGTAGTTTTTGACCTTATATGGAACCTCCTATCTGAAAATTTGAAAATTCTTAAAAAATTCGTCCAAAATCTTGATGTCTCCAATCTCTTGTTTTGTACGTTTTTTCCACGTGTCTTGACATCCAATGTATCCCTGCAAAGTTTGGTGAAGATCTGAGTATGTAGTTTTTGACCTTATCTGGAACCTCCCATCTGAAAATTTGAAAATTCCTAAAAAATCCGTGCAAAATCTTGATGACCCCAATCTCTTGTTTTGTACGTTTTTTCCACGTGTCTTGACATCCAATGTATCCATGCAAAGTTTGGTGAAGATCTGAGTATGTCGTTTTTGACCTTATCTGGAACATCCTTTCTGAAAATTTGAAAATTGTTAAAAAATTCGTCCAAAATCTTGATGTCTCCAATCTCTTTTTTGTACGTTTTTTCCACGTGTCTTGACATCCAATGTATCCCTGCAAAGTTTGGTGAAGATCTGAGTATGTAGTTTTTGACCTTATCTGGAACCTCCCATCTGAAAATTTGAAAATTCTTCAAAAATTCGTCCAAAATCTTGATGTCTCCAATCTCTTGTTTTGTACGTTTTTTCCACGTGTCTCGACCTCCAATGGATCCCTGCAAAGTTTGGTGAAGATCTGAGTATGTCGTTTTTGACCTTATCTGGAACATCCTTTCTGAAAATTTGAAAATTCTTAAAAAATTCGTCGAAAATCTTGATGTCTCCAATCTCTTGTTTTGTACGTTTTTTCCACGTGTCTTGACATCCAATGTATCCCTGCAAAGTTTGGTGAAGATCTGAGTATGTAGTTTTTGACCTTATATGGAACCTCCTATCTGAAAATTTGAAAATTCTTAAAAAATTCGTCCAAAATCTTGATGTCTCCAATCTCTTGTTTTGTACGTTTTTTCCACGTGTCTCGACCTCCAATGGATCCCTGCAAAGTTTGGTGAAGATCTGAGTATGTCGTTTTTGACCTTATCTGGAACCTCCCATCTGAAAATTTGAAAATTCTTAAAAAATTCGTCGAAAATCTTGATGTCTCCGATCTCTTGTTTTGTACGTTTTTTCCACGTGTCTTGACATGCAAAGTATTCCTGCAAAGTTTGGTGAAGATCTGAGTATGTAGTTTTTGACCTCATCTGGAACCTCCTATCTGAAAATTTGAAAATTCTTAAAAAATTCGTCCAAAATCTTGATGTCTCCAATCTCTTGTTTTGTACGTTTTTTCCACGTGTCTTGACATCCAATGTATCCCTGCAATGTTTGGTGAAGATCTGAGTATGTAGTTTTTGACCTTATCTGGAACCTCCCATCTGAAAATTTGAAAATTCCTAAAAAATCCGTCCAAAATCTTGATGACCCCAATCTCTTTTTTGTACGTTTTTTCCACGTGTCTTGACATCCAATGTATCCCTGCAATGTTTGGTGAAGATCTGAGTATGTCGTTTTTGACCTTATCTGGAACATCCTTTCTGAAAATTTGAAAATTGTTAAAAAATTCGTCCAAAATCTTGATGTCTCCAATCTCTTTTTTGTACGTTTTTTCCACGTGTCTTGACATCCAATGTATCCCTGCAAAGTTTGGTGAAGATCTGAGTATGTAGTTTTTGACCTTATCTGGAACCTCCCATCTGAAAATTTGAAAATTCTTAAAAAATTCGACCAAAATCTTGATGTCTCCAATCTTTTGCTTTGTACGTTTTTTCCACGTGTCTTGACACATAATGTATCCATGCAAAGTTTGGTGAAGATCTGAGTATGTAGTTTTTGACCTTATATGGAACCTCCTATCTGAAAATTTGAAAATTCTTAAAAAATTCGTCCAAAATCTTGATGTCTCCAATCTCTTGTTTTGTACGTTTTTTCCACGTGTCTTGACATCCAATGTATCCCTGCAAAGTTTGGTGAAGATCTGAGTATGTAGTTTTTGACCTTATCTGGAACCTCCCATCTGAAAATTTGAAAATTCCTAAAAAATCCGTGCAAAATCTTGATGACCCCAATCTCTTGTTTTGTACGTTTTTTCCACGTGTCTTGACATCCAATGTATCCATGCAAAGTTTGGTGAAGATCTGAGTATGTCGTTTTTGACCTTATCTGGAACATCCTTTCTGAAAATTTGAAAATTGTTAAAAAATTCGTCCAAAATCTTGATGTCTCCAATCTCTTTTTTGTACGTTTTTTCCACGTGTCTTGACATCCAATGTATCCCTGCAAAGTTTGGTGAAGATCTGAGTATGTAGTTTTTGACCTTATCTGGAACCTCCCATCTGAAAATTTGAAAATTCTTCAAAAATTCGTCCAAAATCTTGATGTCTCCAATCTCTTGTTTTGTACGTTTTTTCCACGTGTCTCGACCTCCAATGGATCCCTGCAAAGTTTGGTGAAGATCTGAGTATGTCGTTTTTGACCTTATCTGGAACATCCTTTCTGAAAATTTGAAAATTCTTAAAAAATTCGTCGAAAATCTTGATGTCTCCAATCTCTTGTTTTGTACGTTTTTTCCACGTGTCTTGACATCCAATGTATCCCTGCAAAGTTTGGTGAAGATCTGAGTATGTAGTTTTTGACCTTATATGGAACCTCCTATCTGAAAATTTGAAAATTCTTAAAAAATTCGTCCAAAATCTTGATGTCTCCAATCTCTTGTTTTGTACGTTTTTTCCACGTGTCTCGACCTCCAATGGATCCCTGCAAAGTTTGGTGAAGATCTGAGTATGTCGTTTTTGACCTTATCTGGAACCTCCCATCTGAAAATTTGAAAATTCTTAAAAAATTCGTCGAAAATCTTGATGTCTCCGATCTCTTGTTTTGTACGTTTTTTCCACGTGTCTTGACATGCAAAGTATTCCTGCAAAGTTTGGTGAAGATCTGAGTATGTAGTTTTTGACCTCATCTGGAACCTCCTATCTGAAAATTTGAAAATTCTTAAAAAATTCGTCCAAAATCTTGATGTCTCCAATCTCTTGTTTTGTACGTTTTTTCCACGTGTCTTGACATCCAATGTATCCCTGCAATGTTTGGTGAAGATCTGAGTATGTAGTTTTTGACCTTATCTGGAACCTCCCATCTGAAAATTTGAAAATTCCTAAAAAATCCGTCCAAAATCTTGATGACCCCAATCTCTTTTTTGTACGTTTTTTCCACGTGTCTTGACATCCAATGTATCCCTGCAATGTTTGGTGAAGATCTGAGTATGTCGTTTTTGACCTTATCTGGAACATCCTTTCTGAAAATTTGAAAATTGTTAAAAAATTCGTCCAAAATCTTGATGTCTCCAATCTCTTTTTTGTACGTTTTTTCCACGTGTCTTGACATCCAATGTATCCCTGCAAAGTTTGGTGAAGATCTGAGTATGTAGTTTTTGACCTTATCTGGAACCTCCCATCTGAAAATTTGAAAATTCTTAAAAAATTCGACCAAAATCTTGATGTCTCCAATCTTTTGCTTTGTACGTTTTTTCCACGTGTCTTGACACATAATGTATCCATGCAAAGTTTGGTGAAGATCTGAGTATGTAGTTTTTGACCTTATATGGAACCTCCTATCTGAAAATTTGAAAATTCTTAAAAAATTCGTCCAAAATCTTGATGTCTCCAATCTCTTGTTTTGTACGTTTTTTCCACGTGTCTTGACATCCAATGTATCCCTGCAAAGTTTGGTGAAGATCTGAGTATGTAGTTTTTGACCTTATCTGGAACCTCCCATCTGAAAATTTGAAAATTCCTAAAAAATCCGTGCAAAATCTTGATGACCCCAATCTCTTGTTTTGTACGTTTTTTCCACGTGTCTTGACATCCAATGTATCCATGCAAAGTTTGGTGAAGATCTGAGTATGTCGTTTTTGACCTTATCTGGAACATCCTTTCTGAAAATTTGAAAATTGTTAAAAAATTCGTCCAAAATCTTGATGTCTCCAATCTCTTTTTTGTACGTTTTTTCCACGTGTCTTGACATCCAATGTATCCCTGCAAAGTTTGGTGAAGATCTGAGTATGTAGTTTTTGACCTTATCTGGAACCTCCCATCTGAAAATTTGAAAATTCTTCAAAAATTCGTCCAAAATCTTGATGTCTCCAATCTCTTGTTTTGTACGTTTTTTCCACGTGTCTCGACCTCCAATGGATCCCTGCAAAGTTTGGTGAAGATCTGAGTATGTCGTTTTTGACCTTATCTGGAACATCCTTTCTGAAAATTTGAAAATTCTTAAAAAATTCGTCGAAAATCTTGATGTCTCCAATCTCTTGTTTTGTACGTTTTTTCCACGTGTCTTGACATCCAATGTATCCCTGCAAAGTTTGGTGAAGATCTGAGTATGTAGTTTTTGACCTTATATGGAACCTCCTATCTGAAAATTTGAAAATTCTTAAAACATTCGTCCAAAATCTTGATGTCTCCAATCTCTTGTTTTGTACGTTTTTTCCACGTGTCTCGACCTCCAATGGATCCCTGCAAAGTTTGGTGAAGATCTGAGTATGTCGTTTTTGACCTTATCTGGAACCTCCCATCTGAAAATTTGAAAATTCTTAAAAAATTCGTCGAAAATCTTGATGTCTCCGATCTCTTGTTTTGTACGTTTTTTCCACGTGTCTTGACATGCAAAGTATTCCTGCAAAGTTTGGTGAAGATCTGAGTATGTAGTTTTTGACCTCATCTGGAACCTCCTATCTGAAAATTTGAAAATTCTTAAAAAATTCGTCCAAAATCTTGATGTCTCCAATCTCTTGTTTTGTACGTTTTTTCCACGTGTCTTGACATCCAATGTATCCCTGCAATGTTTGGTGAAGATCTGAGTATGTAGTTTTTGACCTTATCTGGAACCTCCCATCTGAAAATTTGAAAATTCCTAAAAAATCCGTCCAAAATCTTGATGACCCCAATCTCTTGTTTTGTACTTTTTTTCCACGTGTCTCGACCTCCAATGTATCCCTGCAAAGTTTGGTGAAGATCTGAGTATGTAGTTTTTGACCTTATATGGAAACTCCTATCTGAAAATTTGAAAATTCTTAAAAAATTCGTCGAAAATCTTGATGTCTCCGATCTCTTGTTTTGTACGTTTTTTCCACGTGTCTTGACATGCAAAGTATTCCTGCAAAGTTTGGTGAAGATCTGAGTATGTAGTTTTTGACCTCATCTGGAACCTCCTATCTGAAAATTTGAAAATTCTTAAAAAATTCGTCCAAAATCTTGATGTCTCCAATCTCTTGTTTTGTACGTTTTTTCCACGTGTCTTGACATCCAATGTATCCCTGCAATGTTTGGTGAAGATCTGAGTATGTAGTTTTTGACCTTATCTGGAACCTCCCATCTGAAAATTTGAAAATTCCTAAAAAATCCGTCCAAAATCTTGATGACCCCAATCTCTTGTTTTGTACTTTTTTTCCACGTGTCTCGACCTCCAATGTATCCCTGCAAAGTTTGGTGAAGATCTGAGTATGTAGTTTTTGACCTTATATGGAACCTCCTATCTGAAAATTTGAAAATTCTTAAAAAATTCGTCCAAAATCTTGATGTCACCAATCCTATGTTTTGTATGTTTTTTCCACGTGTCTTGACATCCAATGGATCCCTGCAAAGTTTGGTGAAGATCTGAGTATGTCGTTTTTGACCTTATCTGGAACCTCCCTTCTGAAAATTTGAAAATTCTTAAAAAATTCGTCGAAAATCTTGATGTCTCCGATCTCTTGTTTTGTACGTTTTTTCCACGTGTCTTGACATGCAAAGTATTCCTGCAAAGTTTGGTGAAGATCTGAGTATGTAGTTTTTGACCTCATCTGGAACCTCCTATCTGAAAATTTGAAAATTCTTAAAAAATTCGTCCAAAATCTTGATGTCTCCAATCTCTTGTTTTGTACGTTTTTTCCACGTGTCTTGACATCCATAGTATCCCTGCAATGTTTGGTGAAGATCTGAGTATGTAGTTTTTGACCTTATCTGGAACCTCCCATCTGAAAATTTGAAAATTCCTAAAAAATCCGTCCAAAATCTTGATGACCCCAATCTCTTGTTTTGTACTTTTTTTCCACGTGTCTCGACCTCCAATGTATCCCTGCAAAGTTTGGTGAAGATCTGAGTATGTAGTTTTTGACCTTATATGGAACCTCCTATCTGAAAATTTGAAAATTCTTAAAAAAATCGTCCAAAATCTTGATGTCACCAATCCTATGTTTTGTATGTTTTTTCCACGTGTCTTGACATCCAATGTATCCATGCAAAGTTTGGTGAAGAACTGAGTATGTCGTTTTTGACCTTATCTGGAACCTCCCATCTGAAAATTTGAAAATTCTTAAAAAATTCGTCGAAAATCTTGATGTCTCCGATCTCTTGTTTTGTACGTTTTTTCCACGTGTCTTGACATGCAAAGTATTCCTGCAAAGTTTGGTGAAGATCTGAGTATGTAGTTTTTGACCTCATCTGGAACCTCCTATCTGAAAATTTGAAAATTCTTAAAAAATTCGTCCAAAATTTTGATGTCTCCAATCTCTTGTTTTGTACGTTTTTTCCACGTGTCTTGACATCCAATGTATCCCTGCAATGTTTGGTGAAGATCTGAGTATGTAGTTTTTGACCTTATCTGCAACCTCCCATCTGAAAATTTGAAAATTCCTAAAAAATCCGTCCAAAATCTTGATGACCCCAATCTCTTGTTTTGTACGTTTTTTCCACGTGTCTTGACATCCAATGTATCCCTGCAAAGTTTGGTGAAGATCTGAGTATGTAGTTTTTGACCTTATATGGAACCTCCTATCTGAAAATTTGAAAATTCTTAAAAAATTCGTCCAAAATCTTGATGTCTCCAATCTCTTGTTTTGTACGTTTTTTCCACGTGTCTTGACATCCAAAGTATCCCTGCAAAGTTTGGTGAAGATCTGAGTATGTAGTTTTTGACCTTATATGGAACCTCCTTTCTGAAAATTTGAGAATTCTTAAAAAATTCGTCCAAAATCTTGATGTCTCCAATCTCTTGTTTTGTACGTTTTTTCCACGTGTCTTGACATCCAATGTATCCATGCAAAGTTTGGTGAAGATCTGAGTATGTCGTTTTTGACCTTATCTGGAACCTCCCATCTGAAAATTTGAAAATTCTTAAAAAATTCGTCCAAAATCTTGATGTCTCCAATCTCTTGTTTTGTACGTTTTTTCCACGTGTCTTGACATCCAATGTATCCCTGCAATGTTTGGTGAAGATCTGAGTATGTAGTTTTTGACCTTATCTGGAACCTCCCATCTGAAAATTTGAAAATTCCTAAAAAATCCGTCCAAAATCTTGATGACCCCAATCTCTTTTTTGTACGTTTTTTCCACGTGTCTTGACATCCAATGTATCCCTGCAATGTTTGGTGAAGATCTGAGTATGTCGTTTTTGACCTTATCTGGAACATCCTTTCTGAAAATTTGAAAATTGTTAAAAAATTCGTCCAAAATCTTGATGTCTCCAATCTCTTTTTTGTACGTTTTTTCCACGTGTCTTGACATCCAATGTATCCCTGCAAAGTTTGGTGAAGATCTGAGTATGTAGTTTTTGACCTTATCTGGAACCTCCCATCTGAAAATTTGAAAATTCTTAAAAAATTCGACCAAAATCTTGATGTCTCCAATCTTTTGCTTTGTACGTTTTTTCCACGTGTCTTGACACATAATGTATCCATGCAAAGTTTGGTGAAGATCTGAGTATGTAGTTTTTGACCTTATATGGAACCTCCTATCTGAAAATTTGAAAATTCTTAAAAAATTCGTCCAAAATCTTGATGTCTCCAATCTCTTGTTTTGTACGTTTTTTCCACGTGTCTTGACATCCAATGTATCCCTGCAAAGTTTGGTGAAGATCTGAGTATGTAGTTTTTGACCTTATCTGGAACCTCCCATCTGAAAATTTGAAAATTCCTAAAAAATCCGTGCAAAATCTTGATGACCCCAATCTCTTGTTTTGTACGTTTTTTCCACGTGTCTTGACATCCAATGTATCCATGCAAAGTTTGGTGAAGATCTGAGTATGTCGTTTTTGACCTTATCTGGAACATCCTTTCTGAAAATTTGAAAATTGTTAAAAAATTCGTCCAAAATCTTGATGTCTCCAATCTCTTTTTTGTACGTTTTTTCCACGTGTCTTGACATCCAATGTATCCCTGCAAAGTTTGGTGAAGATCTGAGTATGTAGTTTTTGACCTTATCTGGAACCTCCCATCTGAAAATTTGAAAATTCTTCAAAAATTCGTCCAAAATCTTGATGTCTCCAATCTCTTGTTTTGTACGTTTTTTCCACGTGTCTCGACCTCCAATGGATCCCTGCAAAGTTTGGTGAAGATCTGAGTATGTCGTTTTTGACCTTATCTGGAACATCCTTTCTGAAAATTTGAAAATTCTTAAAAAATTCGTCGAAAATCTTGATGTCTCCAATCTCTTGTTTTGTACGTTTTTTCCACGTGTCTTGACATCCAATGTATCCCTGCAAAGTTTGGTGAAGATCTGAGTATGTAGTTTTTGACCTTATATGGAACCTCCTATCTGAAAATTTGAAAATTCTTAAAAAATTCGTCCAAAATCTTGATGTCTCCAATCTCTTGTTTTGTACGTTTTTTCCACGTGTCTCGACCTCCAATGGATCCCTGCAAAGTTTGGTGAAGATCTGAGTATGTCGTTTTTGACCTTATCTGGAACCTCCCATCTGAAAATTTGAAAATTCTTAAAAAATTCGTCGAAAATCTTGATGTCTCCGATCTTTTGTTTTGTACGTTTTTTCCACGTGTCTTGACATGCAAAGTATTCCTGCAAAGTTTGGTGAAGATCTGAGTATGTAGTTTTTGACCTCATCTGGAACCTCAGTAGTTGTATTGACTGTATTACTGGCGCGAGAAAGTACGAACCCCCCTCCAGCAGCTTTGGCCATACTTAAAACTTGCTCAACATGCCCATATGAGCTTTTTGCTCAAGTGTGGAGCTCTTATAATTCAAGATTTTTGTAAAAAATGCCCTCGGGAATTTTTCAGAAAGTACGAACCCCTCTCCAGCAGCTTTGGCCATACTTAAAACTTGCTCAACATGTCTATTTGTTCAAGTGTAGCACCTGCCTAACCCAAGAATTTTATAATTCGGAAAATATCAACCCCCCCCCCTCTCAAGCAGATTTACAAAATTGCATCAGTTTGTCTATAAACTTGTCAATTTTTGGCCACACCAGAAATTAAGCTTATAGTATGTTTTTCTGTCAAAATCCCAGGAATCTTGAATTGATATCTATTGGGTTCTGAGACCGAGTGGAGTGTGGTGCATAGTTTTTATTGTCTTGTAATCAAAAGGTTCGGGTTTGAGCCCTCATAAAATCTGATGGCAAAATGTTAATATTGTAGTTTTGTAAACAAGGGGCTCTGGGTTCGAGTCCTGATAGATGTGGCATTCCATACGTGAGATTTTGAGAATAATTTTGTTTTGTTGATAGCCCCCAGATCTTAAATTTAGTAAAAATGTTGTATAACAGAGCAAAATTATTCTCTATTAAGAATCACCAGAGTTTTGTTATCTGGGTAAAAATATCAGCTCAACAATACGGGCAAAACTGCCTGATCGATACAATAGAATGGAGGTCAAGTAAACATTCCATGTTCTTTCCAATCTTTTGATCAGTCCCATGTTTCTGCCAACAATTAATCATGCTAGCCCGGGAAATTAATGCCAATAGATATAATCTTTATTGTGTCTTTTCAGAGAGTTATTCATCATCAAAGAGACATTAGTAAATGCCTGAGTGATTATATCTGTTGATAGTACCTACACTGTGCCTTTTCCGAGGGAAATGACATGTAATTTGTCATGGAACTCAACGAGAAATTCTTATCTGTACTGTGCCTCCTTTCAGGGACCATTTCATCATATTGAGGAAATTTCTGGATATTGTCATGCAAAGGCTTGGTCTTGTTGTACACAAGTCTGTAACTTACAGAATAATTATTGCAATATTTCTGTATTTCAACTTTTGGCAAATGTATTGTATTTTGGGTAGGTATCTGCCACGAGCAGAGGTGGTATAAAATGGGTAGGTAACTGACGGTAAAGTATTGTTTTATATCCAAAGGGCTTCTGTGTTTGAATCGTGCTTCTAGAACTGCTCTGTGACCCGCTCATTTCTTACATCATAAACATATGATTTTTCACCTATGAGAATAACACTGCATATGGTGTCATCTGGTAAAGCCTCGTGGAATTCACAGATAATTTTAATGTTTGTTCTATCATTCACTACAACCTGTTTTCTTTTCGAAGTGTTAATTACAAACATGGGTCTCTGTGTTTTGAATTCATCTGGTGAGTAATACATGTCAGTACTGCCAGTAGTGACCCTTTTGAAAGCCGAAAATGCCTCATATAATTTGAGGAAATCATCCTTGGACATGTCTAAATTGTAATTTTCTCTAGGAAATACCTCATTTCTGCCATTTTTAAGATATATGTTCTTGATGTTGCAGTTATCAAATTTACTTGAATTTTTTTCCTGATTATTGTGTCTCCCAGTCTGAAACAATATTACCACAAAATCAGGCATGTCAAATTGAATACTGGAGAATGAATTTGTTGCATCAAATTCATAATAAGTACCAGTGGCAACCTTCTGTACGCATTGATATGTGTAAAATTGCAGAGGAACCTGTGGATTTTTTAGGATATCAGCTTTGTATTTAAGAGCGTAACTGGCCTCATATTCAACAACTGGGATTCTTAACTCCATAGTCTGAATAATGCACTTGCCTTCATCAGGTAGGGTATTGGGCAGAGCTTCCCCGGTAGGGTTTATTGCACTGTACCTCATCAAAGCATTGCTATCATTGGCAGCTCTTCTAAATGTAATTCTTAACCCACCCTTCCACATAATTTCTTTGTAATCCGAGAAGAATCCTGGCAACAGGCGCATAGGGAAGAGCACTGTGTGGTTCTTGGTTAATATCTTATCACCAGCCTCAAATCCACCTATTTGGTAGTATGAAGCCTCGGTTTTGGATAATTTTAATGTAGCCAAAGCCGTGGAGGTAATGCCGGGATAATCTATTCTGTTTATAACAACGCCATGCTTTCTGATCTCAATTTCAGAGAACAGATGCGGCACAAAATTGTCCACCAATCTTATATTCGAATTTGCCGGATAATCTGTTCCATCGAGCTTTACAACATCAAATTTGATGTATAGATCTGCTCTGTGGGGGTGTATAAATCCATCCCCAACATCAAGATCAACCTCAATCTGTGTGTTGGGTTGATTTAAATTTGCAAATGTCCTCCTGTTTGGGGGGAATGATTGTAGCTCATAACTCTCAATATTTTCCATTGTATGTATTTTTATTTAAATATTAATCTCTATGATAGCAGTTGTTATGGCTCCAGCAAAATCAACTAATTCTTCTTTTTCATTAGTGACCATCAATTCAATGTTATCTATTCTATTATGGCACACAGGAAAATATAATGTTGGGGATGGATTGTAGATGATGGGCTCCATGAATTCGGAATTAGGTTTGAATGTTGCAATGATGCCGGTTTGTTTGTGAGTGCCTATGCCATTTGATTTGGTGATCATACCCTCGGCCACATTACAGTGAATATTCAGAGTCTCTATGGCTAAGAATTTAGGTATATTCATAGCAGTGTGTTTGATGGCCGGTTCAAGTTTTGTGTTGTTCTCAAATCCCAACAGCTCTCCTATAGTACCCAGATGCACTGTTTCTGTAGCAGATACAATCTCTACTCTGTGAGTGACAGAATTTTGACTTAACACTATACCTCTGGGTAATTGAGCATTTAGAGTGGATAGATTATATTGCCCTGGAGTGATGACAATTTTTTGATCCCCTACTGCAATTTTGTTGTTGTGGTGAGTAATATTTGGGATCAGGTACATGCCGTAAAATGCTCTGAGAGCTATTGTTTTGGGATACACTATGTCATCATGCAATTTGAGTTTCAATATTGAATTTTGGCTGGTGAGATGGAATACCCCCATGATGTTTCAGATACCACAAGGCTTTTTGAAAATTTTCAATTGATGGTTTATTTATTTGAGACATATATCTGAGAACAGATAAACACACATGTCCACAATTAACATCTTTGAAGTTTTGAACACGGGCATTATTGTAATAAAGATTAGCTGATTTTAAATATTTTACTAAATTTTCAGGTGGAACACCTCCAAATGAATCAAATACAAATGCCTCATCGTTTAAATGTTTAAGATAACAGATCCAGTGAGTGCCCTGATTTTTGTACTCATCCAAATTAACAATGCCACACTCTTTGTTGAGTGGTTGTTCCGGTAAAGAATCAGACATGTACACACCTCTAAAATGTTTGATGCCCAGTGGCTTGATCAAAGTTTCAATATCTTGGTTTGTAAGCGGCTCTTGTTTTTTTTAAACTTACTCATGGCTCTCTTAATACCTTTGCCTTTTTTCTCCATGGCCAGGTTATGGCGCTTCTGCTCATCTAATTCTGCCTTATTTTTCTTGGCATCTATTACTGTTTTTGCTATGGCAGCTGATCCCCCAGCCAAGCTCCCAACTGCCCCGAGAGCAGCTAAGATGGCAGGGATGGTAAATATGAATCCCCCACATGTGATTTTTTTCTTGATTGCTGTAATTTTTTTAATTGGGGGGTACTAAGCAACAATTTCATACCATGGCCCTTTGCAAGACAAGAGCTTTTTTTCTTCCGCTGCTTTTTGGTTAAAAGACTGTCAATAGTTTTAAGAGATTTGAGACCCGCATAAGGTACTTGATACATAACACCCTTGGCCTTCATCCTATGTTTATTATATACATGTTCACAGCCCCCACCCCAGTTTTTGTTTGGTGCTCATAGCTATGGTGGTTCCCAATGCTGCTATTTTTTCACTCAAAGAAGCATCTTTGCTTACAAATCTACCAAATGCAGCCTCTTCTAATTTCTTGTCTGCAACATGTCTCTTGTCAAGATCAGTATGTGTGTTGTATGCTATGTCATGGTCTCTACAAGCAGCATCTAGGGGATTAACACCAGGGTCCCCTCTGTTTAATCTATGGTCCAATTTTGTGCCTGGACCACAATATTGATAGCCTGGAATGTGTAGTTCAAATGGCAGCTTGTTTATAATGTCATTAACAAGGCCCCGACCCTCAGAAACATTCCAAAATTTAGGTGGTAGAGTATTAATAATTTTTATGAGATATCCAATGCCCTTAGGGTCATTCACTATAAAATTAGATAATTTTGTGCTTATCATGTCCATAATTCCAACCTTTTCATTGTAAAAATTGTGGTTGCCAGCATTTTCCTCCCCAGCTATCACCAATAACCTATCTACAAGTTTCCTGACATCATCAACCCACACAAATTCTTTAGGCAGGGTGTTGTATTGTTTGATCCCACTGCCTGTCTTGATCTGTGACCATATGGGCTTGATTAAATTATTGTATTTTGCCCCACTGCTCGACTTAACCCTTTTTTGTGTGGGATCATTGTTCTGGTACAGAGCATCTGATTTTATTAATATTTCTTTGTAATGTTCATAATCTTGATCTGTATAGCTGCCAGGCCTTTTCCGAGTCATCAGTTCCCACAATCCAGGTGTTCCGGGGTACTTAACAAAAGCACCTTTTTCTCCGAGACGAGATTCTGAATAAACAATGATATCATCCCCCATAAAAGTTACTCTGAAATTGCCGATTCTATGAATAATGCTGCCATCAAGCTCTGTGTCGGCATATAAGCCAAACACCTCATCTTTGTTGTCTTTAGGTGTGGTTAAATATTTTTGAGCAAGAAGACCCAATTCAATAGGATCCTGAGTAGCTTCAATTCTTCTAGGAGCAACAGGACTAGGTGTATGAATACTGGAAAGTGGGGTGAATGGATAATCTAATATGTTCCTTGCAGCTACAGGCACAAGCTCTGTGATCAAATCTTGATTTTGCTCTGTAACAGTTTTGATATTCTTACCTAAATTATTAATAGCATCAATGACAGGCTGTTCTGTTAGTTTGTGTTTTTCATAAATTCCACGGTTCTCTGATTTCCATCCCTTAAATCTTTTTACAAGATAATCTCTTAACTTAAGATCATCAATGACTGGTCGTTTCATGGTTGTTTATTTATGTCTCAACGTCTAGAAAATCGTTGATTTTATTTCTGTATTTGCCAGTATTAGGTGTTCTTGTCATATCAATTGTGACAAACCCATAACTGTCCTGGTTCCAGCACTTGCTGCAAAATTTGGAAAAATCATTGTAGCTCAAGTCCCCACCTACATATTCATCGTGTATGTGTTTGAGGTTGGTATGATCTTGATGAAACACACATATAAAATTGCTATTGTCTCGGATCAGTTGCTTCGGTATTTTTGAAAAAGTCTGTGCCAGGTAGAAGCAATCTATGTTTTTGTGGCGGCCCTGTGTAAAGAAATTTCTAACCTTGTTTTGATTATCCAGTATAATGTCATCAAACACAACAACAGAATTATCGAGACATTCATGAAGTGGCTTAACATCTGGTTCAAAAGTGGCTATATCCAATCCATCATATAGCTTCATCAGCTGTTGATATTTTAATTGTTCCAAGCTCTTAGAGAAGACATACAAGTGCCTATTTTTCCAGTCTAACCAGTTGGGTGCCAATAAAAAATTATCAATCATTAGTGTAGTTTTACCACAAGCAGATGGCCCAACAATAAGACACCTAATATTTTCAGGCAGCAGCACTCCATTTCTCTTATTCTGCTGTTCAGGTTCTGGCAGCCTTTTTATAACATCCCAGGTGCTCATATTATCACTTTGTCTGCATCGATCCAGCTGTTTTCCGGATGGCCTAGCCATTTGACAAATAACTTGTTGCCTTTTCTGCGAATGATTTTTTCTATGAGATATGTGTCAGGCTGTTTAGTTTTGCTGAGCTCTTGTTCATAGAACCTGCCTTTGAGAATTTCTCCTCGGTGATCTTTTATTATATATGTGTTAAGGGTCCCGGGTTTAACTTGAACCACTGTAAATAATTCAGAGCTCCAGTTTCTCGTAAAGCCTCTCTTGAATAAGTGCTTATATTTGCTGATTCTTACTTGATCGCCCACCCTGTATTTGGCTTTTCTTGTTGTTGGCTGGTATCTAGGATAATAAACAGTCCTGATCAATTTTTGCTCATCAGATGGAGTTACTTCAGAGGGTTTCATGTTGATTGTGGAATGGACCGAGTTGTTATATTTATGTAGAAGTTCTGGAAGAATATTAAGCCATTTATAATTACCTTGGAGGGTAAATTGTTTATACATAAGATTTTTTAAGGTTCTGTTGAATCTCTCTACAATTGAGGCTTTGAGATCACTGTAACTCGAATAATGTTTTATTGCCTGGCTTTTAATAAATTGTTGGAACACTGAATTATAAAATTCTTTGCCATTATCTGTTTGCAAATAGCGCGGAGATCTTCCTGAATGATTGATGATTGTCCTGATGGCTTCTGTAACACATTTTCCTGTCTTGGATTTGAGTGGCACAGCCCAGGCAAATTTTGAAAATGTGTCTATTACAGTGAGTAGATACTTGTAGCCCTTGTTGATTTTGTCTAAGTTTTTCAACTGCCCAGTTGACAACTCAATCAAGTCGCTCTGCCATAAATCATCTATGCCCTTTGTGACTACTGGGAGCCTCTTATAATTATGTCTGGCCTGTCTGTGTAATTCATCAACAATAATTTGTCTAGACATAATATGTAAACAAGAATATTGCAACTATGGGGTGTTCAGCAGCTGAGACTGCAGGATTTTCTAAATATAATTTGTCCCCTATTTGTATATGAAATTCCAGAGAGCCATCATCTTCAGTATAGGCTGTTTCTAATGTATTGGGGTCTGTAAAATCCTCTAACTCTACACTGGTGATTTTCACTTTGTTATCAGCATTTGTTATTGATAAGGTGGGGTAGTGGTGTGCCTGTGGTTGAAGCCAATATTTGATCTTGATTGGTCTCAGTGTGCCTCCAACAAAAAACTGGTAATAAAATTGTGCAGGGGACAGCATATATATTTTGCCACCTGGTGTAAATGGAGAATCATATTCTTTGTTGGGGATGCTGTACAATTCAAGAATTACTGTATGTTTTGGATTCTCGATTATGCCCGTTATTTCTTTTTCTGCTGTGAGCAATCTGCTTGTTACAGATTCAAGGTGCTCATTGATGGTCCTAACAACATCATCATGGCCTGGCTTGATTTTTATGTCCACAGCAAGTCTCTTGTATTGTTGCACAATTTCTTGAAGCTGGGTGGCAAAAACAGACAGAGCATTTGCTTGATTGGATTCCATGGTCCCTAGCTGTTGCTTGATATTAGCTACAATTTGTTGCAAATTTTCAACAACTGCCAATTTTGAATTTTGAGCAGTAAGATCATGGACCTGTCTTCTGATATCCTCAAACAAGGCATGCAGTTCATTAATATGTTGATTGGTTGGAAGAGTGGCCACTGTCTGAGTGAGTTGTTTGATCTCTGCCTGGATATTCTTGATATCTTCTGATTTCAATATCCTATTCACTGCCCTCTTAATATTTTTAAGTTCCTGTGATGTGGGAAGATTTGATACTGTATTCTGCAAAAATTCAAGTGCCAATTTCACATTGTTTAATTCAGAAGCATCAGCCACATTTTGCATAGCATTTTGGAGCAGGGCTATATCTGCCTGAGAGGGTGTTGATTGCTGTAAAATTTCAAGTTTTGTTTGGATATCATCTATCAAGTGATGAAAATGAGATAGTTCAGATTCGGTGTTGAGGTTTTCAAGCTTTGTGATTTGGTGCTGGACACTAACAAGAGTGTCTACAATACCAGGCAGGCGGGATTCTAGTACATTTGCCAAATCACTTTGCACTGCTGCTATGGTACCTTCAAGATGGGTTATGGAACTTTGAATTTTTCCAAAATCTTCATATGTTTCAAGTTGCAGCTTGATGTTTGCAACACTCCGAGTTATTGCATTCAAAGCATCAGAAGATGGCAAATTGTTCATAAAATTTTCAAGTGTCTCAATTTTTTCTTTAACCTCGGCTATGGCATTGTTCAGAGGGTCCAGATTAGGTATCTGGAGTGACTGAATCTGTTCCTTTAGAGTGGAAATCACTAGATCAAAATCTTCCTGTGATTTTATGCTTTTGACAATTGTTTGGAGTTGTGTCTGGACATTATTTATCTGCTCTTCCAATTGCTGTTTCAATTGCTCAGAGTTGGTGGCCTGGGTCTTAAATTTGGCTTGAAGAGCTGCTACAGCTTCCTCTAAACTTTGAAAATTATCCAATGTTGCCAAATCAGTATATTTCTGAAGCAGCACTTTGAGTTCAGAATCAATTTTAAGAAGAGGGTCCATGCATTGTGATTGTAAATTTGTAATTTCTAATTGAAGACTGGCATTGAGTGTGGTCTGTAAAGCTTGTAAATCACTTCTCAATTTCTTGACTCTGACATCAAGCATCAGAATCTCATCACTGTGATCTTCATGTCTTGTATGGCCAAATATATCATTAGGCATTTTTGTTTTACTGGTTATTTATTATTGAATATCTGATTCTTAATTCTATAAAAAAAGGTATAAGCTTGTCATATGATCCAGGGACCTCAATATATAAGCAGTCACCAGCAGAAACAGTATATACAGTACCAGAAACCATGTTTGAGTGCTTAATTCTATAAATATTTCTCCCTACTGAAATCTTGACATCACCCTCAGGGGTTGTAATAAATTGCAATTGCCCACCTACAGGTAATTGGTAATGATTTAAATTATTGTTAAATATGTACAATGTTTTGCCTGTTTCTTCATCAAGATCTGTAAGTATGCTGTTCAGATGAATAATTAACAAGCCACTCAGTTTAGACAGCATATCAGGAGAGGCTTGTGGTGTTGGCAGCTCCATAATAGCCTGTTTTTTGAACCCAAATAAGTTCATAGGCATGTTTATTTATTTCAAATCATGCTCTGTAATTGGGCATTGTTTGCCATTTTTCAAATCACAATGCCCCCAAGGTAAAGTATGCATGCCACATGATAAAATGCATCTCTTATCATCATGTGGGTCCAGGGCCACTTTTCTTACAACATTTGAAGTCAGCAAGTGATCCTCACTCTGAATTCTATTTTCTGATGTTCTAATTGAACTCTGTGATTTGATGCAATTTTTATAATCTTCAAATTGGAGATCTTTTTCCACAGCTACTTTGCCAACGCCCTTGGCCTTTTTGGCAACAGCACCACTACATGTCTCAAAACTGTACATCTTGGCACTTAACCCAGCAAATTTCACAATAACATCACCAAGTGTCTCATCTTTTAACTTGCCAGGCACCTTTTTGTTGTGGTGTTGTTGAATCTTTGTATGTTCACTGGTATCAAAGTATTGAAACAATTCAGGCTGTGCAATATCTTGATAAACATCTTCTGTTTGAATATCAAGAATAAAACTATCCGTATCCATGTACAATAATTTTACACGATCACCATAAAAAGGTTTCAACACATCATAATACAATATTAACATATGTAATTTGGACAATTCCAATATCACAGCCCCTACGTAAATAGGTTTATCAAACTTGATCTTTGTTTTCTTCATGTTGAAAAGTGCCATGTGCTCATCATAAATTCTTCTATAATTGAAATTAGGCTTTGCAACCAATTTTTTGCTCAGGCTGGGGTCAGTAATTATTTTAACATCGGTATGTTTTCTGACATTTTCAATTGTTTTGCCATACACAGAATTCACCATCAATTTAAACAAGCCCTTATCAAATTCGCTTTTTGCAGATGTTCGAAGCTCCGTGTTTGTATCAATGTATGGTTTCAACCATTCTGAGTGCCTGAACCTCAAGACTTTGCCAACTTTGGTCACTTGAACACCATGATGCATCAGGAACTGGAGGTTTTTGTAATATATGACATAGCCCTGTTTTGACTCCAGAGTCATCATGAGCTTCTTCTGTTTAGAGCCAGGTGAGCACTTAACCTCGGGAATTGGGGGCAGATCAGAAAATTTATTGTGTAAATCATCAGGAATTGTCAGATCAACCTCTAAGAAGAGGCCATAGACACTGTCATCAAAATCCTTAAGATCCTCAATATTGAAATCTTCAACCCATTCAAGCCCTGCATATGGCAATTTATCCATCATAGCGTGACCATAGAGGTTGTTTGCATCTACATAGAGTATATAATTTGATGGCCGTGCTGGATCATAATCAGGCATATACTTGTTATTTGCTCTGGCATATCTCTGGGAACATTGCACCATCCCTCCTCTTATACATTTCTCCGTAAACAGATACATATCTTGATCGTGGATCAGATCCAATTGCTTTTTGGTGTTGAAAAACATTGCAGACCATGCTAGGCCCGGGGCACTGTAAAAATACACTGGATCCAGTCCATAATTTTGCATGGAAGATTTTCTGAATGCCTGCAATATATCAGCTAAGAGGGTGACATCAAGTTTCAAATATGCCATGTGATAATCACCAAATGTCTTGCATTTTAAATTGTTCCACATCAACTGAGCATGGTAATAATCTTCATCAGTGATTCCAGATCCTCTGATTTTGCTGTAAAACTCTTGTTGTGGTGGCAGGGAACACTCATCAAATTTAGAAAAATCTGTAACATAGTCATATGGATATACACCCTTTCGCCTAATTAATTTCAGGTCCTGATTTGGAAAATATGCACGTGTGATTTTGAATTGATCATCAGATAATTGAGTGGCCAGTGTATCCAGGCTAGCAGATAAAAATCTGTAAGAATCAAGAAATCTTATGTGAATAGGAACACCATCAACTTTAATTATCTTGCTAATAGATATATATTTTTCATCATTTTCAGCTAAAATATTTAAATTCTGCTTCTCAAACCCCTCGTACCTGATCAGATGATGGAAATCATAATTGGATGCTCCATGGCAAAATATGGGGATAAATCTTGGTCTCTTGATCTTAATATTGCAGCTATTACACAGGGCCATTAAGAATTTACCATCTGTATGAGAATGGTGATGTACCTTGATATTTGTATCTGAAAATTCAGAATCACATACCGGACATTTTTCTGCATTGTTGAAATCTTCAATCTGTTCCTCTGTTAAAGGCAACATAGGCTTTGATTTTAATAAGATGTTATATGCTATGTCACGGCACTCATTTTCTATTCTATGTGCAAATATTTTGATGGCATTTGGTCCCTTGTATGAATATTCTTTAATAACAACACCATCCTGTACAACCACATAACAAAAGCTGGAAGGTTCATGTTGCTGGTATGGTGTAATTGAGGATTCTTCTGGATCTGGATTGCAGGATGCAAGAGATTTGAGATTTGATTCGGAATCCCAGACAATATATGCTGGGTGTTCCAACAAGGCTTCAGACTTTTTGAATTTGCAATTTTCACTTGGATTGGGCATCACCATATGAACAGGTTTATGATTGCCACAGTATTTCAGATGCTCAATTAGCTTGTTTTTAGCAATTTCTGCACTCTCTTCCCGAACCCCATTTACCATTTTTTGACCATAAAATACAGTTAAGCATCTTCTGCACAACTTGAATATTGTATTGGATTTGTCTATTTGCTTTCTCACTAAAGCTTCAAGATTATGTATCAGAGTATAATGATGTGTACCATCCCCTTCAATCAAGAGCAGATCAATCGGAATAGCAGATTCATCATCAAGTGTACTGATTCTGAGAGGTGCTATCGGGCAATTGCCAGTGGAACAAATAAATACATTAATAGATAATTGTTTGCCATCGATGTGCCTGGCCCTTTTTTCAAATTTATCAATATTCTCTACAGACATTGGATATTCCAAACCCTCCATTGCATCGTCAAAATCGTGCTCATGTTGTTTGTAATAAGTTATTCTCTGAGGATCCTTTGAAACTGGATACAAAGCAGCTAATATACACCACAAAAAGCATTTCGCGTCATTATTTTTATATTGACCACGGCTTTTTTGTTTTTGATATTGGCAGGTAATGGCAGATATGTAGAATCTTTTAATGGGCTGAATTCAGAAATATTAACATATAACTTGTGCGAAGAGCCACATAGGCTCCATCCGGACTCTTTTGCCGCAAATTCAGAGTGTTTGATATTCAATTGATCCATCAATCTGCTTATTATTCTGTCTAAATTTGTATTTGAATATACCGGTACAGTTTCTGTTAAGTGGGGATGTATAAATTTTGTGCCGTTTGGTTTCTTATATTGTACAAACAATTTGAGGGAGAGCTTATAAGAGCCATTTTGTGCATTTAGAATTGCCTGCAGATTAGGATTTATACTGTTCAAGAAATTCTCAATGCCGCATCTTGGCTCCGATACAAACCGATAATCCCTAAGTTGGGTATTAAAACTGCTACGGATGGGTGCATAGCGTGGCTGCTTTGCTGCCCTGGCATTAAGACGTACTTCGTGCCTTCTTTTCAGAGCAGATGTGGATGGTTGAGGGGGCAATGTTGATGACTGTGCAGAGCAAGTATCTTTATGTTTATATGTGAAATATTCCATGTTATATTTTCTATTGCATTTGGGGCAAATTTTTGTGGGAGTTTTGTATTTGTCTGGATTACAAATTTTTTGATGTTTGGCCCAATTAGAGCTGGATATATTCTTATTGCACTGATTACAATATTTTTGATTTGGCATTTTTGTTGTTGTTTATTATATACAATTTCCTGGGTTTCAATTCAAAACTTTATGCTGAATAAAAAATATCAGTTGGGTTCAGCTGTGTGCTTTGTATGTATGTATGTATGTGTGTAGGTGTGTATACACTTAATATTTTGGCTTTGGTATTTATATAAAATTTCCTGGGTTTTAAATCTAATCTCTATGGATTAATATTATTAATATTAATCTTATGACAGGTTGTAAAACCAATAGCCCACAAGTGGAAAATCATTCACACCAACCTTCCGCAAATGCCTGCACAAACATGCATATCTTGAATAGCAATAACCTTGTAATGTATAACAGGCTGGGACAAATATAAGCTTGACTCTAAATATGAGTGGATTACAACAAATAACAGATTTTATATTGTTCAATATGAATTTAAACCTGTAAGTATGAGAAGTACTGTATCAACACATCTATTCTCCTCAGTCAGTTTCACAATATTGAATGATGCAATATTCGGGAATTTCTGTAAATACTGGCGCTGAGGTCAAGGCAAAAATCAATACTACCGTCTCGGGAATTCCATACACTGACACAGAGGAGAAACATGCAAACACGAAGCGATTCTAGAGGTAGGCTCTGCATATTGCATTGTTTTAATATTGGATAAGCAAATTGAATAGTATCCAATTGAACTTAAACCTGAAGTAAATATGTATAGGTAGGTATGGATACAAGTTTATAGACAAACTGATGCAATTTTGTAAATCTGCTTGAGAGGGGGGGGGGGTTGATATTTTCCGAATTATAAAATTCTTGGGTTAGGCAGGTGCTACACTTGAACAAATAGACATGTTGAGCAAGTTTTAAGTATGGCCAAAGCTGCTGGAGAGGGGTTCGTACTTTCTGAAAAATTCCCGAGGGCATTTTTTAAAAAAATCTTGAATTATAAGAGCTCCACACTTGAGCAAAAAGCTCATATGGGCATGTTGAGCAAGTTTTAAGTATGGCCAAAGCTGCTGGAGGGGGGTTCGTACTTTCTCGCGCCAGTAATACAGTCAATACAACTACTAACCTCCTATCTGAAAATTTGAAAATTCTTAAAAAATTCGTCCAAAATCTTGATGTCTCCAATCTCTTGTTTTGTACGTTTTTTCCACGTGTCTTGACATCCAATGTATCCCTGCAATGTTTGGTGAAGATCTGAGTATGTAGTTTTTGACCTTATCTGGAACCTCCCATCTGAAAATTTGAAAATTCCTAAAAAATCCGTCCAAAATCTTGATGACCCCAATCTCTTGTTTTGTACTTTTTTTCCACGTGTCTCGACCACCAATGTATCCCTGCAAAGTTTGGTGAAGATCTGAGTATGTAGTTTTTGACCTTATATGGAACCTCCTATCTGAAAATTTGAAAATTCTTAAAAAATTCGTCGAAAATCTTGATGTCTCCGATCTCTTGTTTTGTACGTTTTTTCCACGTGTCTTGACATGCAAAGTATTCCTGCAAAGTTTGGTGAAGATCTGAGTATGTAGTTTTTGACCTCATCTGGAACCTCCTATCTGAAAATTTGAAAATTCTTAAAAAATTCGTCCAAAATCTTGATGTCTCCAATCTCTTGTTTTGTACGTTTTTTCCACGTGTCTTGACATCCAATGTATCCCTGCAATGTTTGGTGAAGATCTGAGTATGTAGTTTTTGACCTTATCTGGAACCTCCCATCTGAAAATTTGAAAATTCCTAAAAAATCCGTCCAAAATCTTGATGACCCCAATCTCTTGTTTTGTACTTTTTTTCCACGTGTCTCGACCTCCAATGTATCCCTGCAAAGTTTGGTGAAGATCTGAGTATGTAGTTTTTGACCTTATATGGAACCTCCTATCTGAAAATTTAAAAATTCTTAAAAAATTCGTCCAAAATCTTGATGTCACCAATCCTATGTTTTGTATGTTTTTTCCACGTGTCTTGACATCCAATGGATCCCTGCAAAGTTTGGTGAAGATCTGAGTATGTCGTTTTTGACCTTATCTGGAACCTCCCATCTGAAAATTTGAAAATTCTTAAAAAATTCGTCGAAAATCTTGATGTCTCCGATCTCTTGTTTTGTACGTTTTTTCCACGTGTCTTGACATGCAAAGTATTCCTGCAAAGTTTGGTGAAGATCTGAGTATGTAGTTTTTGACCTCATCTGGAACCTCCTATCTGAAAATTTGAAAATTCTTAAAAAATTCGTCCAAAATCTTGATGTCTCCAATCTCTTGTTTTGTACGTTTTTTCCACGTGTCTTGACATCCAATGTATCCCTGCAATGTTTGGTGAAGATCTGAGTATGTAGTTTTTGACCTTATCTGGAACCTCCCATCTGAAAATTTGAAAATTCCTAAAAAATCCGTCCAAAATCTTGATGACCCCAATCTCTTGTTTTGTACTTTTTTTCCACGTGTCTCGACCTCCAATGTATCCCTGCAAAGTTTGGTGAAGATCTGAGTATGTAGTTTTTGACCTTATATGGAACCTCCTATCTGAAAATTTGAAAATTCTTAAAAAATTCGTCCAAAATCTTGATGTCACCAATCCTATGTTTTGTATGTTTTTTCCACGTGTCTTGACATCCAATGTATCCATGCAAAGTTTGGTGAAGATCTGAGTATGTCGTTTTTGACCTTATCTGGAACCTCCCATCTGAAAATTTGAAAATTTTTAAAAAATTCGTCGAAAATCTTGATGTCTCCGATCTCTTGTTTTGTACGTTTTTTCCACGTGTCTTGACATGCAAAGTATTCCTGCAAAGTTTGGTGAAGATCTGAGTATGTAGTTTTTGACCTCATCTGGAACCTCCTATCTGAAAATTTGAAAATTCTTAAAAAATTCGTCCAAAATTTTGATGTCTCCAATCTCTTGTTTTGTACGTTTTTTCCACGTGTCTTGACATCCAATGTATCCCTGCAATGTTTGGTGAAGATCTGAGTATGTAGTTTTTGACCTTATCTGCAACCTCCCATCTGAAAATTTGAAAATTCCTAAAAAATCCGTCCAAAATCTTGATGACCCCAATCTCTTGTTTTGTACGTTTTTTCCACGTGTCTTGACATCCAATGTATCCCTGCAAAGTTTGGTGAAGATCTGAGTATGTAGTTTTTGACCTTATCTGGAACCTCCTATCTGAAAATTTGAAAATTCTTAAAAAATTCGTCCAAAATCTTGATGTCTCCAATCTCTTGTTTTGTACGTTTTTTCCACGTGTCTTGACATCCAAAGTATCCCTGCAAAGTTTGGTGAAGATCTGAGTATGTAGTTTTTGACCTTATATGGAACCTCCTTTCTGAAAATTTGAGAATTCTTAAAAAATTCGTCCAAAATCTTGATGTCTCCAATCTCTTGTTTTGTACGTTTTTTCCACGTGTCTTGACATCCAATGTATCCATGCAAAGTTTGGTGAAGATCTGAGTATGTCGTTTTTGACCTTATCTGGAACCTCCCATCTGAAAATTTGAAAATTCTTAAAAAATCCGTGCAAAATCTTGATGACCCCAATCTCTTGTTTTGTACGTTTTTTCCACGTGTCTTGACATCCAATGTATCCATGCAAAGTTTGGTGAAGATCTGAGTATGTCGTTTTTGACCTTATCTGGAACCTCCCATCTGAAAATTTGAAAATTCTTAAAAAATTCGTCGAAAATATTGATGTCTCCAATCTCTTGTTTTGTACGTTTTTTCCACGTGTCTTGACATGCAAAGTATCCCTGCAACGTTTGGTGAAGATCTGAGTATGTAGTTTTTGACCTTATCTGGAACCTCCTATCTGAAAATTTGAAAATTCTTCAAAAATTCGTCGAAAATCTTGATGTCTCCAATCTCTTGTTTTGTACGTTTTTTCCACGTGTCTTGACATCCAATGTATCCTTGCAATGTTTGGTGGAGATCTGAGTATGTAGTTTTTGACCTTATCTGGGACCTCCTATCAGAAAATTTGAAAATTCTTCAAAAATTCGTCCAAAATCTTGATGTCTCCAATCTCTTGTTTTGTACGTTTTTTCCACGTGTCTCGACATCCAATGTATCCCTGCAAAGTTTGGTGAAGATCTGAGTATGTCGTTTTTGACCTTATCTGGAACATCCTTTCTGAAATTTTGAAAATTCTTAAAAAATTCGTCGAAAATCTTGATGTCTCCAATCTCTTGTTTTGTATGTTTTTTCCACGTGTCTTGACATCCAATGTATCCCTGCAAAGTTTGGTGAAGATCTGAGTATGTAGTTTTTGACCTTATATGGAACCTCCTATCTGAAAATTTGAAAATTCTTAAAAAATTCGACCAAAATCTTGATGTTCCGAATCCTATGTTTTGTATGTTTTTTCCACGTGTCTTGACATCCAATGTATCCATGCAAAGTTTGGTGAAGATCTGAGTATGTAGTTTTTGACCTTATATTGAACCTCCTATCTGAAAATTTGAAAATTCTTAAAAAATTCGTCGAAAATCTTGATGTCTCCGATCTCTTGTTTTGTACGTTTTTTCCACGTGTCTTGACATTCAAAGTATTCCTGCAAAGTTTGGTGAAGATCTGAGTATGTAGTTTTTGACCTCATCTGGAACCTCCTATCTGAAAATTTGAAAATTCTTAAAAAATTCGTCCAAAATCTTGATGTCTCCAATCTCTTGTTTTGTAGGTTTTTTCCACGTGTCTTGACATCCAATGTATCCCTGCAATGTTTGGTGAAGATCTGAGTATGTAGTTTTTGACCTTATCTGGAACCTCCCATCTGAAAATTTGAAAATTCTTAAAAAATCCGTCCAAAATCTTGATGACCCCAATCTCTTTTTTGTACGTTTTTTCCACGTGTCTTGACATCCAATGTATCCCTGCAAAGTTTGGTGAAGATCTGAGTATGTAGTTTTTGACCTTATCTGGAACCTCCCATCTGAAAATTTGAAAATTCTTAAAAAATTCGACCAAAATCTTGATGTCTCCAATCTTTTGTTTTGTACGTTTTTTCCACGTGTCTTGACACATAATGTATCCATGCAAAGTTTGGTGAAGATCTGAGTATGTAGTTTTTGACCTTATATGGAACCTCCTATCTGAAAATTTGAAAATTCTTAAAAAATTCGTCCAAAATCTTGATGTCTCCAATCTCTTGTTTTGTACGTTTTTTCCACGTGTCTTGACATCCAATGTATCCCTGCAAAGTTTGGTGAAGATCTGAGTATGTAGTTTTTGACCTTATCTGGAACCTCCCATCTGAAAATTTGAAAATTCCTAAAAAATCCGTGCAAAATCTTGATGACCCCAATCTCTTGTTTTGTACGTTTTTTCCACGTGTCTTGACATCCAATGTATCCATGCAAAGTTTGGTGAAGATCTGAGTATGTCGTTTTTGACCTTATCTGGAACATCCTTTCTGAAAATTTGAAAATTGTTAAAAAAGTCGTCCAAAATCTTGATGTCTCCAATCTCTTTTTTGTACGTTTTTTCCACGTGTCTTGACATCCAATGTATCCCTGCAAAGTTTGGTGAAGATCTGAGTATGTAGTTTTTGACCTTATCTGGAACCTCCCATCTGAAAATTTGAAAATTCTTCAAAAATTCGTCGAAAATCTTGATGTCTCCAATCTCTTGTTTTGTACGTTTTTTCCACGTGTCTCGACCTCCAATGGATCCCTGCAAAGTTTGGTGAAGATCTGAGTATGTCGTTTTTGACCTTATCTGGAACATCCTTTCTGAAAATTTGAAAATTCTTAAAAAATTCGTCGAAAATCTTGATGTCTCCAATCTCTTGTTTTGTACGTTTTTTCCACGTGTCTTGACATCCAATGTATCCCTGCAAAGTTTGGTGAAGATCTGAGTATGTAGTTTTTGACCTTATATGGAACCTCCTATCTGAAAATTTGAAAATTCTTAAAAAATTCGTCCAAAATCTTGATGTCTCCAATCTCTTGTTTTGTACGTTTTTTCCACGTGTCTCGACCTCCAATGGATCCCTGCAAAGTTTGGTGAAGATCTGAGTATGTCGTTTTTGACCTTATCTGGAACCTCCCATCTGAAAATTTGAAAATTCTTAAAAAATTCGTCGAAAATCTTGATGTCTCCGATCTCTTGTTTTGTACGTTTTTTCCACGTGTCTTGACATGCAAAGTATTCCTGCAAAGTTTGGTGAAGATCTGAGTATGTAGTTTTTGACCTCATCTGGAACCTCCTATCTGAAAATTTGAAAATTCTTAAAAAATTCGTCCAAAATCTTGATGTCTCCAATCTCTTGTTTTGTACGTTTTTTCCAAGTGTCTTGACATCCAATGTATCCCTGCAATGTTTGGTGAAGATCTGAGTATGTAGTTTTTGACCTTATCTGGAACCTCCCATCTGAAAATTTGAAAATTCCTAAAAAATCCGTCCAAAATCTTGATGACCCCAATCTCTTGTTTTGTACTTTTTTTCCACGTGTCTCGACCTCCAATGTATCCCTGCAAAGTTTGGTGAAGATCTGAGTATGTAGTTTTTGACCTTATATGGAACCTCCTATCTGAAAATTTGAAAATTCTTAAAAAATTCGTCGAAAATCTTGATGTCTCCGATCTCTTGTTTTGTACGTTTTTTCCACGTGTCTTGACATGCAAAGTATTCCTGCAAAGTTTGGTGAAGATCTGAGTATGTAGTTTTTGACCTTATCTGGAACCTCCCATCTGAAAATTTGAAAATTCCTAAAAAATCCGTGCAAAATCTTGATGACCCCAATCTCTTGTTTTGTACGTTTTTTCCACGTGTCTTGACATCCAATGTATCCATGCAAAGTTTGGTGAAGATCTGAGTATGTCGTTTTTGACCTTATCTGGAACATCCTTTCTGAAAATTTGAAAATTGTTAAAAAATTCGTCCAAAATCTTGATGTTTCCAATTTCTTTTTTGTACGTTTTTTCCACGTGTCTTGACATCCAATGTATCCCTGCAAAGTTTGGTGAAGATCTGAGTATGTAGTTTTTGACCTTATCTGGAACCTCCCATCTGAAAATTTGAAAATTCTTCAAAAATTCGTCCAAAATCTTGATGTCTCCAATCTCTTGTTTTGTACGTTTTTTCCACGTGTCTCGACCTCCAATGGATCCCTGCAAAGTTTGGTGAAGATCTGAGTATGTCGTTTTTGACCTTATCTGGAACATCCTTTCTGAAAATTTGAAAATTCTAAAAAAATTCGTCGAAAATCTTGATGTCTCCAATCTCTTGTTTTGTACGTTTTTTCCACGTGTCTTGACATCCAATGTATCCCTGCAAAGTTTGGTGAAGATCTGAGTATGTAGTTTTTGACCTTATATGGAACCTCCTATCTGAAAATTTGAAAATTCTTAAAAAATTCGTCCAAAATCTTGATGTCTCCAATCTCTTGTTTTGTACATTTTTTCCACGTGTCTCGACCTCCAATGGATCCCTGCAAAGTTTGGTGAAGATCTGAGTATGTCGTTTTTGACCTTATCTGGAACCTCCCATCTGAAAATTTGAAAATTCTTAAAAAATTCGTCGAAAATCTTGATGTCTCCGATCTCTTGTTTTGTACGTTTTTTCCACGTGTCTTGACATGCAAAGTATTCCTGCAAAGTTTGGTGAAGATCTGAGTATGTAGTTTTTGACCTCATCTGGAACCTCCTATCTGAAAATTTGAAAATTCTTAAAAAATTCGTCCAAAATCTTGATGTCTCCAATCTCTTGTTTTGTACGTTTTTTCCACGTGTCTTGACATCCAATGTATCCCTGCAATGTTTGGTGAAGATCTGAGTATGTAGTTTTTGACCTTATCTGGAACCTCCCATCTGAAAATTTGAAAATTCCTAAAAAATCCGTCCAAAATCTTGATGACCCCAATCTCTTGTTTTGTACTTTTTTTCCACGTGTCTCGACCTCCAATGTATCCCTGCAAAGTTTGGTGAAGATCTGAGTATGTAGTTTTTGACCTTATATGGAACCTCCTATCTGAAAATTTGAAAATTCTTAAAAAATTCGTCGAAAATCTTGATGTCTCCGATCTCTTGTTTTGTACGTTTTTTCCACGTGTCTTGACATGCAAAGTATTCCTGCAAAGTTTGGTGAAGATCTGAGTATGTAGTTTTTGACCTCATCTGGAACCTCCTATCTGAAAATTTGAAAATTCTTAAAAAATTCGTCCAAAATCTTGATGTCTCCAATCTCTTGTTTTGTACGTTTTTTCCACGTGTCTTGACATCCAATGTATCCCTGCAATGTTTGGTGAAGATCTGAGTATGTCGTTTTTGACCTTATCTGGAACATCCTTTCTGAAAATTTGAAAATTGTTAAAAAATTCGTCCAAAATCTTGATGTCTCCAATCTCTTTTTTGTACGTTTTTTCCACGTGTCTTGACATCCAATGTATCCCTGCAAAGTTTGGTGAAGATCTGAGTATGTAGTTTTTGACCTTATCTGGAACCTCCCATCTGAAAATTTGAAAATTCCTAAAAAATCCGTGCAAAATCTTGATGACCCCAATCTCTTGTTTTGTACGTTTTTTCCACGTGTCTTGACATCCAATGTATCCATGCAAAGTTTGGTGAAGATCTGAGTATGTCGTTTTTGACCTTATCTGGAACATCCTTTCTGAAAATTTGAAAATTGTTAAAAAATTCGTCCAAAATCTTGATGTCTCCAATCTCTTTTTTGTACGTTTTTTCCACGTGTCTTGACATCCAATGTATCCCTGCAAAGTTTGGTGAAGATCTGAGTATGTAATTTTTGACCTTATCTGGAACCTCCCATCTGAAAATTTGAAAATTCTTCAAAAATTCGTCCAAAATCTTGATGTCTCCAATCTCTTGTTTTGTACGTTTTTTCCACGTGTCTCGACCTCCAATGGATCCCTGCAAAGTTTGGTGAAGATCTGAGTATGTCGTTTTTGACCTTATCTGGAACATCCTTTCTGAAAATTTGAAAATTCTTAAAAAATTCGTCGAAAATCTTGATGTCTCCAATCTCTTGTTTTGTACGTTTTTTCCACGTGTCTTGACATCCAATGTATCCCTGCAAAGTTTGGTGAAGATCTGAGTATGTAGTTTTTGACCTTATATGGAACCTCCTATCTGAAAATTTGAAAATTCTTAAAAAATTCGTCCAAAATCTTGATGTCTCCAATCTCTTGTTTTGTACGTTTTTTCCACGTGTCTCGACCTCCAATGGATCCCTGCAAAGTTTGGTGAAGATCTGAGTATGTCGTTTTTGACCTTATCTGGAACCTCCCATCTGAAAATTTGAAAATTCTTAAAAAATTCGTCGAAAATCTTGATGTCTCCGATCTCTTGTTTTGTACGTTTTTTCCACGTGTCTTGACATGCAAAGTATTCCTGCAAAGTTTGGTGAAGATCTGAGTATGTAGTTTTTGACCTCATCTGGAACCTCCTATCTGAAAATTTGAAAATTCTTAAAAAATTCGTCCAAAATCTTGATGTCTCCAATCTCTTGTTTTGTACGTTTTTTCCACGTGTCTTGACATCCAATGTATCCCTGCAATGTTTGGTGAAGATCTGAGTATGTAGTTTTTGACCTTATCTGGAACCTCCCATCTGAAAATTTGAAAATTCCTAAAAAATCCGTCCAAAATCTTGATGACCCCAATCTCTTGTTTTGTACTTTTTTTCCACGTGTCTCGACCTCCAATGTATCCCTGCAAAGTTTGGTGAAGATCTGAGTATGTAGTTTTTGACCTTATATGGAAACTCCTATCTGAAAATTTGAAAATTCTTAAAAAATTCGTCGAAAATCTTGATGTCTCCGATCTCTTGTTTTGTACGTTTTTTCCACGTGTCTTGACATGCAAAGTATTTCTGCAAAGTTTGGTGAAGATCTGAGTATGTAGTTTTTGACCTCATCTGGAACCTCCTATCTGAAAATTTGAAAATTCTTCAAAAATTCGTCCAAAATCTTGATGACCCCAATCTCTTGTTTTGTACTTTTTTTCCACGTGTCTCGACCTCCAATGTATCCCTGCAAAGTTTGGTGAAGATCTGAGTATGTAGTTTTTGACCTTATATGGAACCTCCTATCTGAAAATTTGAAAATTCTTAAAAAAATCGTCCAAAATCTTGATGTCACCAATCCTATGTTTTGTATGTTTTTTCCACGTGTCTTGACATCCAATGGATCCCTGCAAAGTTTGGTGAAGATCTGAGTATGTCGTTTTTGACCTTATCTGGAACCTCCCTTCTGAAAATTTGAAAATTCTTAAAAAATTCGTCGAAAATCTTGATGTCTCCGATCTCTTGTTTTGTACGTTTTTTCCACGTGTCTTGACATGCAAAGTATTCCTGCAAAGTTTGGTGAAGATCTGAGTATGTAGTTTTTGACCTCATCTGGAACCTCCTATCTGAAAATTTGAAAATTCTTAAAAAATTCGTCCAAAATCTTGATGTCTCCAATCTCTTGTTTTGTACGTTTTTTCCACGTGTCTTGACATCCAAATGTATCCCTGCAATGTTTGGTGAAGATCTGAGTATGTAGTTTTTGACCTTATCTGGAACCTCCCATCTGAAAATTTGAAAATTCCTAAAAAATCCGTCCAAAATCTTGATGACTCCAATCTCTTGTTTTGTACGTTTTTTCCACGTGTCTTGACATCCAATGTATCCCTGCAATGTTTGGTGAAGATCTGAGTATGTAGTTTTTGACCTTATCTGGAACCTCCCATCTGAAAATTTGAAAATTCCTAAAAAATCCGTCCAAAATCTTGATGACCCCAATCTCTTTTTTGTACGTTTTTTCCACGTGTCTTGACATCCAATGTATCCCTGCAATGTTTGGTGAAGATCTGAGTATGTCGTTTTTGACCTTATCTGGAACATCCTTTCTGAAAATTTGAAAATTGTTAAAAAATTCGTCCAAAATCTTGATGTCTCCAATCTCTTTTTTGTACGTTTTTTCCACGTGTCTTGACATCCAATGTATCCCTGCAAAGTTTGGTGAAGATCTGAGTATGTAGTTTTTGACCTTATCTGGAACCTCCCATCTGAAAATTTGAAAATTCTTAAAAAATTCGACCAAAATCTTGATGTCTCCAATCTTTTGCTTTGTACGTTTTTTCCACGTGTCTTGACACATAATGTATCCATGCAAAGTTTGGTGAAGATCTGAGTATGTAGTTTTTGACCTTATATGGAACCTCCTATCTGAAAATTTGAAAATTCTTAAAAAATTCGTCCAAAATCTTGATGTCTCCAATCTCTTGTTTTGTACGTTTTTTCCACGTGTCTTGACATCCAATGTATCCCTGCAAAGTTTGGTGAAGATCTGAGTATGTAGTTTTTGACCTTATCTGGAACCTCCCATCTGAAAATTTGAAAATTCCTAAAAAATCCGTGCAAAATCTTGATGACCCCAATCTCTTGTTTTGTACGTTTTTTCCACGTGTCTTGACATCCAATGTATCCATGCAAAGTTTGGTGAAGATCTGAGTATGTCGTTTTTGACCTTATCTGGAACATCCTTTCTGAAAATTTGAAAATTGTTAAAAAATTCGTCCAAAATCTTGATGTCTCCAATCTCTTTTTTGAACGTTTTTTCCACGTGTCTTGACATCCAATGTATCCCTGCAAAGTTTGGTGAAGATCTGAGTATGTAGTTTTTGACCTTATCTGGAGCCTCCCATCTGAAAATTTGAAAATTCTTCAAAAATTCGTCCAAAATCTTGATGTCTCCAATCTCTTGTTTTGTACGTTTTTTCCACGTGTCTCGACCTCCAATGGATCCCTGCAAAGTTTGGTGAAGATCTGAGTATGTCGTTTTTGACCTTATCTGGAACATCCTTTCTGAAAATTTGAAAATTCTTAAAAAATTCGTCGAAAATCTTGATGTCTCCAATCTCTTGTTTTGTACGTTTTTTCCACGTGTCTTGACATCCAATGTATCCCTGCAAAGTTTGGTGAAGATCTGAGTATGTAGTTTTTGACCTTATATGGAACCTCCTATCTGAAAATTTGAAAATTCTTAAAAAATTCGTCCAAAATCTTGATGTCTCCAATCTCTTGTTTTGTACGTTTTTTCCACGTGTCTCGACCTCCAATGGATCCCTGCAAAGTTTGGTGAAGATCTGAGTATGTCGTTTTTGACCTTATCTGGAACCTCCCATCTGAAAATTTGAAAATTCTTAAAAAATTCGTCGAAAATCTTGATGTCTCCGATCTCTTGTTTTGTACGTTTTTTCCACGTGTCTTGACATGCAAAGTATTCCTGCAAAGTTTGGTGAAGATCTGAGTATGTAGTTTTTGACCTCATCTGGAACCTCCTATCTGAAAATTTGAAAATTCTTAAAAAATTCGTCCAAAATCTTGATGTCTCCAATCTCTTGTTTTGTACGTTTTTTCCACGTGTCTTGACATCCAATGTATCCCTGCAATGTTTGGTGAAGATCTGAGTATGTAGTTTTTGACCTTATCTGGAACCTCCCATCTGAAAATTTGAAAATTCCTAAAAAATCCGTCCAAAATCTTGATGACCCCAATCTCTTGTTTTGTACTTTTTTTCCACGTGTCTCGACCTCCAATGTATCCCTGCAAAGTTTGGTGAAGATCTGAGTATGTAGTTTTTGACCTTATATGGAACCTCCTATCTGAAAATTTGAAAATTCTTAAAAAATTCGTCCAAAATCTTGATGTCACCAATCCTATGTTTTGTATGTTTTTTCCACGTGTCTTGACATCCAATGGATCCCTGCAAAGTTTGGTGAAGATCTGAGTATGTCGTTTTTGACCTTATCTGGAACCTCCCTTCTGAAAATTTGAAAATTCTTAAAAAATTCGTCGAAAATCTTGATGTCTCCGATCTCTTGTTTTGTACGTTTTTTCCACGTGTCTTGACATGCAAAGTATTCCTGCAAAGTTTGGTGAAGATCTGAGTATGTAGTTTTTGACCTCATCTGGAACCTCCTATCTGAAAATTTGAAAATTCTTAAAAAATTCGTCCAAAATCTTGATGTCTCCAATCTCTTGTTTTGTACGTTTTTTCCACGTGTCTTGACATCCAATGTATCCCTGCAATGTTTGGTGAAGATCTGAGTATGTAGTTTTTGACCTTATCTGGAACCTCCCATCTGAAAATTTGAAAATTCCTAAAAAATCCGTCCAAAATCTTGATGACCCCAATCTCTTGTTTTGTACTTTTTTTCCACGTGTCTCGACCTCCAATGTATCCCTGCAAAGTTTGGTGAAGATCTGAGTATGTAGTTTTTGACCTTATATGGAACCTCCTATCTGAAAATTTGAAAATTCTTAAAAAATTCGTCCAAAATCTTGATGTCACCAATCCTATGTTTTGTATGTTTTTTCCACGTGTCTTGACATCCAATGTATCCATGCAAAGTTTGGTGAAGAACTGAGTATGTCGTTTTTGACCTTATCTGGAACCTCCCATCTGAAAATTTGAAAATTCTTAAAAAATTCGTCGAAAATCTTGATGTCTCCGATCTCTTGTTTTGTACGTTTTTTCCACGTGTCTTGACATGCAAAGTATTCCTGCAAAGTTTGGTGAAGATCTGAGTATGTAGTTTTTGACCTCATCTGGAACCTCCTATCTGAAAATTTGAAAATTCTTAAAAAATTCGTCCAAAATTTTGATGTCTCCAATCTCTTGTTTTGTACGTTTTTTCCACGTGTCTTGACATCCAATGTATCCCTGCAATGTTTGGTGAAGATCTGAGTATGTAGTTTTTGACCTTATCTGCAACCTCCCATCTGAAAATTTGAAAATTCCTAAAAAATCCGTCCAAAATCTTGATGACCCCAATCTCTTGTTTTGTACGTTTTTTCCACGTGTCTTGACATCCAATGTATCCCTGCAAAGTTTGGTGAAGATCTGAGTATGTAGTTTTTGACCTTATCTGGAACCTCCTATCTGAAAATTTGAAAATTCTTAAAAAATTCGTCCAAAATCTTGATGTCTCCAATCTCTTGTTTTGTACGTTTTTTCCACGTGTCTTGACATCCAAAGTATCCCTGCAAAGTTTGGTGAAGATCTGAGTATGTAGTTTTTGACCTTATATGGAACCTCCTTTCTGAAAATTTGAGAATTCTTAAAAAATTCGTCCAAAATCTTGATGTCTCCAATCTCTTGTTTTGTACGTTTTTTCCACGTGTCTTGACATCCAATGTATCCATGCAAAGTTTGGTGAAGATCTGAGTATGTCGTTTTTGACCTTATCTGGAACCTCCCATCTGAAAATTTGAAAATTCTTAAAAAATCCGTGCAAAATCTTGATGACCCCAATCTCTTGTTTTGTACGTTTTTTCCACGTGTCTTGACATCCAATGTATCCATGCAAAGTTTGGTGAAGATCTGAGTATGTCGTTTTTGACCTTATCTGGAACCTCCCATCTGAAAATTTGAAAATTCTTAAAAAATTCGTCGAAAATCTTGATGTCTCCAATCTCTTGTTTTGTACGTTTTTTCCACGTGTCTTGACATGCAAAGTATCCCTGCAACGTTTGGTGAAGATCTGAGTATGTAGTTTTTGACCTTATCTGGAACCACCTATCTGAAAATTTGAAAATTCTTAAAAAATTCGTCCAAAATCTTGATGTCTCCAATCTCTTGTTTTGTACGTTTTTTCCACGTGTCTTGACATCCAATGTATCCCTGCAATGTTTGGTGAAGATCTGAGTATGTAGTTTTTGACCTTATCTGGAACCTCCCATCTGAAAATTTGAAAATTCCTAAAAAATCCGTCCAAAATCTTGATGACCCCAATCTCTTGTTTTGTACTTTTTTTCCACGTGTCTCGACCTCCAATGTATCCCTGCAAAGTTTGGTGAAGATCTGAGTATGTAGTTTTTGACCTTATATGGAACCTCCTATCTGAAAATTTGAAAATTCTTAAAAAATTCGTCCAAAATCTTGATGTCACCAATCCTATGTTTTGTATGTTTTTTCCACGTGTCATGACATCCAATGGATCCCTGCAAAGTTTGGTGAAGATCTGAGTATGTCGTTTTTGACCTTATCTGGAACCTCCCTTCTGAAAATTTGAAAATTCTTAAAAAATTCGTCGAAAATCTTGATGTCTCCGATCTCTTGTTTTGTACGTTTTTTCCACGTGTCTTGACATGCAAAGTATTCCTGCAAAGTTTGGTGAAGATCTGAGTATGTAGTTTTTGACCTCATCTGGAACCTCCTATCTGAAAATTTGAAAATTCTTAAAAAATTCGTCCAAAATCTTGATGTCTCCAATCTCTTGTTTTGTACGTTTTTTCCACGTGTCTTGACATCCAATGTATCCCTGCAATGTTTGGTGAAGATCTGAGTATGTAGTTTTTGACCTTATCTGGAACCTCCCATCTGAAAATTTGAAAATTCCTAAAAAATCCGTCCAAAATCTTGATGACCCCAATCTCTTGTTTTGTACTTTTTTTCCACGTGTCTCGACCTCCAATGTATCCCTGCAAAGTTTGGTGAAGATCTGAGTATGTAGTTTTTGACCTTATATGGAACCTCCTATCTGAAAATTTGAAAATTCTTAAAAAATTCGTCCAAAATCTTGATGTCACCAATCCTATGTTTTGTATGTTTTTTCCACGTGTCTTGACATCCAATGTATCCATGCAAAGTTTGGTGAAGAACTGAGTATGTCGTTTTTGACCTTATCTGGAACCTCCCATCTGAAAATTTGAAAATTCTTAAAAAATTCGTCGAAAATCTTGATGTCTCCGATCTCTTGTTTTGTACGTTTTTTCCACGTGTCTTGACATGCAAAGTATTCCTGCAAAGTTTGGTGAAGATCTGAGTATGTAGTTTTTGACCTCATCTGGAACCTCCTATCTGAAAATTTGAAAATTCTTAAAAAATTCGTCCAAAATTTTGATGTCTCCAATCTCTTGTTTTGTACGTTTTTTCCACGTGTCTTGACATCCAATGTATCCCTGCAATGTTTGGTGAAGATCTGAGTATGTAGTTTTTGACCTTATCTGCAACCTCCCATCTGAAAATTTGAAAATTCCTAAAAAATCCGTCCAAAATCTTGATGACCCCAATCTCTTGTTTTGTACGTTTTTTCCACGTGTCTTGACATCCAATGTATCCCTGCAAAGTTTGGTGAAGATCTGAGTATGTAGTTTTTGACCTTATCTGGAACCTCCTATCTGAAAATTTGAAAATTCTTAAAAAATTCGTCCAAAATCTTGATGTCTCCAATCTCTTGTTTTGTACGTTTTTTCCACGTGTCTTGACATCCAAAGTATCCCTGCAAAGTTTGGTGAAGATCTGAGTATGTAGTTTTTGACCTTATATGGAACCTCCTTTCTGAAAATTTGAGAATTCTTAAAAAATTCGTCCAAAATCTTGATGTCTCCAATCTCTTGTTTTGTACGTTTTTTCCACGTGTCTTGACATCCAATGTATCCATGCAAAGTTTGGTGAAGATCTGAGTATGTCGTTTTTGACCTTATCTGGAACCTCCCATCTGAAAATTTGAAAATTCTTAAAAAATCCGTGCAAAATCTTGATGACCCCAATCTCTTGTTTTGTACGTTTTTTCCACGTGTCTTGACATCCAATGTATCCATGCAAAGTTTGGTGAAGATCTGAGTATGTCGTTTTTGACCTTATCTGGAACCTCCCATCTGAAAATTTGAAAATTCTTAAAAAATTCGTCGAAAATCTTGATGTCTCCAATCTCTTGTTTTGTACGTTTTTTCCACGTGTCTTGACATGCAAAGTATCCCTGCAACGTTTGGTGAAGATCTGAGTATGTAGTTTTTGACCTTATCTGGAACCACCTATCTGAAAATTTGAAAATTCTTCAAAAATTCGTCGAAAATCTTGATGTCTCCAATCTCTTGTTTTGTACGTTTTTTCCACGTGTCTTGACATCCAATGTATCCCTGCAATGTTTGGTGAAGATCTGAGTATGTAGTTTTTGACCTTATATGGAACCTCCTATCTGAAAATTTGAAAATTCTTAAAAAATTCGACCAAAATCTTGATGTTCCGAATCCTATGTTTTGTATGTTTTTTCCACGTGTCTTGACATCCAATGTATCCATGCAAAGTTTGGTGAAGATCTGAGTATGTAGTTTTTGACCTTATATTGAACCTCCCATCTGAAAATTTGAAAATTCTTAAAAAATTCGTCCAAAATCTTGATGACCCCAATCTCTTGTTTTGTACGTTTTTTCCACGTGTCTTGACATCCAAAGTATCCCTGCAAAGTTTGGTGAAGATCTGAGTATGTAGTTTTTGACCTTATATGGAACCTCCTTTCTGAAAATTTGAGAATTCTTAAAAAATTCGTCCAAAATCTTGATGTCTCCAATCTCTTGTTTTGTACGTTTTTTCCACGTGTCTTGACATCCAATGTATCCATGCAAAGTTTGGTGAAGATCTGAGTATGTCGTTTTTGACCTTATCTGGAACCTCCCATCTGAAAATTTGAAAATTCTTAAAAAATCCGTGCAAAATCTTGATGACCCCAATCTCTTGTTTTGTACGTTTTTTCCACGTGTCTTGACATCCAATGTATCCATGCAAAGTTTGGTGAAGATCTGAGTATGTCGTTTTTGACCTTATCTGGAACCTCCCATCTGAAAATTTGAAAATTCTTAAAAAATTCGTCGAAAATCTTGATGTCTCCAATCTCTTGTTTTGTACGTTTTTTCCACGTGTCTTGACATGCAAAGTATGCCTGCAACGTTTGGTGAAGATCTGAGTATGTAGTTTTTGACCTTATCTGGAACCTCCTATCTGAAAATTTGAAAATTCTTAAAAAATTCGTCCAAAATCTTGATGTCTCCAATCTCTTGTTTTGTACGTTTTTTCCACGTGTCTTGACATCCAATGTATCCCTGCAATGTTTGGTGAAGATCTGAGTATGTAGTTTTTGACCTTATATGGAGCCTCCTATCTGAAAATTTGAAAATTCTTAAAAAATTCGTCCAAAATCTTGATGTCTCCAATCTCTTGTTTTGTACGTTCTTTCCACGTGTCTTGACATCCAATGTATCCCTGCAATGTTTGGTGAAGATCTGAGTATGTAGTTTTTGACCTTATATGGAACCTCCTATCTGAAAATTTGAAAATTCTTAAAAGAATTTAACAAAATCTTGATGTCCCCAATCCTATGTTTTGTATGTTTTTTCCACGTGTCTTGACATACAATGTATCCCTGCAGAGTTTGGTGAAGATCTGAGTATGTAGTTTTTGACCTTATCTGGAACCTCCCATCTGAAAATTTGAAAATTCCTAAAAAATCCGTCCAAAATCTTGTTGACCCGAATCTCTTGTTTTGTACGTTTTTTCCACGTGTCTTGACATCCAATGTATCCCTGCAAAGTTTGGTGAAGATCTGAGTATGTAGTTTTTGACCTTATCTGGAACCTCCTATCTGAAAATTTGAAAATTCTTAAAAAATTCGTCCAAAATCTTGATGTCTCCAATCTCTTGTTTTGTACGTTTTTTCCACGTGTCTTGATATCCAATGTATCCCTGCAAAGTTTGGTGAAGATCTGAGTATGTCGTTTTTGACCTTATCTGGAACATCCTTTCTGAAAATTTGAAAATTGTTAAAAAATTCGTCCAAAATCTTGATGTCTCCAATCTCTTGTTTTGTACGTTTTTTCCACGTGTCTCGACCTCCAATGGATCCCTGCAAAGTTTGGTGAAGATCTGAGTATGTAGTTTTTGACCTTATATGGAACCTCCTATCTGAAAATTTGAAAATTCTTAAAAAATTCGTCCAAAATCTTGATGTCTCCAATCTCTTGTTTTGTACGTTTTTTCCACGTGTCTCGACCTCCAATGGATCCCTGCAAAGTTTGGTGAAGATCTGAGTATGTCGTTTTTGACCTTATCTGGAACCTCCCATCTGAAAATTTGAAAATTCTTAAAAAATTCTTCGAAAATCTTGATGTCTCCGATCTCTTGTTTTGTACGTTTTTTCCACGTGTCTTGACATGCAAAGTATTCCTGCAAAGTTTGGTGAAGATCTGAGTATGTAGTTTTTGACCTCATCTGGAACCTCCTATCTGAAAATTTGAAAATTCTTAAAAAATTCGTCCAAAATCTTGATGTCTCCAATCTCTTGTTTTGTACGTTTTTTCCACGTGTCTTGACATCCAATGTATCCCTGCAAAGTTTGGTGAAGATCTGAGTATGTAGTTTTTGACCTTATCTGGAACCTCCTATCTGAAAATTTGAAAATTCTTAAAAAATTCGTCGAAAATCTTGATGTCTCCTATCTCTTGTTTTGTACGTTTTTTCCACGTGTCTTGACATGCAAAGTATGCCTGCAACGTTTGGTGAAGATCTGAGTATGTAGTTTTTGACCTTATCTGGAACCGCATTTCTGAAAATTTGAAAATTTTTAAAAAAATCGTCCAAAATCTTGATGTCTCCAATCTCTTGTTTTGTACGATTTTTTCCACGTGGCTTGACATCCAATGTATCCCTGCAAAGTTTGGTGAAGATCTGAGTATGTAGTTTTTGACCTTATATGGAACCTCCTATCTGAAAATTTGAAAATTCTTAAAAAATTCGTCCAAAATCTTGATGTCTCAAATCTCTTGTTTTGTACGTTTTTTCCACGTGTCTCGACCTCCAATGGATCCCTGCAAAGTTTGGTGAAGATCTGAGTATGTCGTTTTTGACCTTATCTGGAACCTCCCATCTGAAAATTTGAAAATTCTTAAAAAATTCGTCGAAAATCTTGATGTCTCCGATCTCTTGTTTTGTACGTTTTTTCCACGTGTCTTGACATGCAAAGTATTCCTGCAAAGTTTGGTGAAGATCTGAGTATGTAGTTTTTGACCTCATCTGGAACCTCCTATCTGAAAATTTGAAAATTCTTAAAAAATTCGTCCAAAATCTTGATGTCTCCAATCTCTTGTTTTGTACGTTTTTTCCACGTGTCTTGACATCCAATGTATCCCTGCAAAGTTTGGTGAAGATCTGAGTATGTAGTTTTTGACCTTATCTGGAACCTCCTATCTGAAAATTTGAAAATTCTTAAAAAATTCGTCCAAAATCTTGATGTCTCCAATCTCTTGTTTTGTACGTTTTTTCCACGTGTCTTGATATCCAATGTATCCCTGCAAAGTTTGGTGAAGATCTGAGTATGTCGTTTTTGACCTTATCTGGAACATCCTTTCTGAAAATTTGAAAATTGTTAAAAAATTCGTCCAAAATCTTGATGTCTCCAATCTCTTTTTTGTACGTTTTTTCCACGTGTCTTGACATCCAATGTATCCCTGCAAAGTTTGGTGAAGATCTGAGTATGTAGTTTTTGACCTTATCTGGAACCTCCCATCTGAAAATTTGAAAATTCTTAAAAAATTCGACCAAAATCTTGATGTCTCCAATCTTTTGTTTTGTACGTTTTTTCCACGTGTCTTGACACATAATGTATCCATGCAAAGTTTGGTGAAGATCTGAGTATGTAGTTTTTGACCTTATATGGAACCTCCTATCTGAAAATTTGAAAATTCTTAAAAAATTCGTCCAAAATCTTGATGTCTCCAATCTCTTGTTTTGTACGTTTTTTCCACGTGTCTTGACATCCAATGTATCCCTGCAAAGTTTGGTGAAGATCTGAGTATGTAGTTTTTGACCTTATCTGGAACCTCCCATCTGAAAATTTGAAAATTCCTAAAAAATCCGTGCAAAATCTTGATGACCCCAATCTCTTGTTTTGTACGTTTTTTCCACGTGTCTTGACATCCAATGTATTCCTGCAATATTTGGTGAAGATCTGAGTATGTAGTTATTGACCTTATATGGAACCTCCTATCTGAAAATTTGAAAATTCTTAAAAAATTCGACCAAAATGTTGATGTTCCGAATCCTATGTTTTGTATGTTTTTTCCACGTGTCTTGACATCCAATGTATCCCTGCAATGTTTGGTGAAGATCTGAGTATGTAGTTTTTGACCTTATCTGGAACCTCCCATCTGAAAATTTGAAAATTCCTAAAAAATCCGTCCAAAATCTTGATGACCCCAATCTCTTGTTTTGTACTTTTTTTCCACGTGTCTCGACCTCCAATGTATCCCTGCAAAGTTTGGTGAAGATCTGAGTATGTAGTTTTTGACCTTATATGGAACCTCCTATCTGAAAATTTGAAAATTCTTAAAAAATTCGTCCAAAATCTTGATGTCACCAATCCTATGTTTTGTATGTTTTTTCCACGTGTCTTGACATCCAATGGATCCCTGCAAAGTTTGGTGAAGATCTGAGTATGTCGTTTTTGACCTTATCTGGAACCTCCCATCTGAAAATTTGAAAATTCTTAAAAAATTCGTCGAAAATCTTGATGTCTCCGATCTCTTGTTTTGTACGTTTTTTCCACGTGTCTTGACATGCAAAGTATTCCTGCAAAGTTTGGTGAAGATCTGAGTATGTAGTTTTTGACCTCATCTGGAACCTCCTATCTGAAAATTTGAAAATTCTTAAAAAAATTCGTCCAAAATCTTGATGTCTCCAATCTCTTGTTTTGTACGTTTTTTCCACGTGTCTTGACATCCAATGTATCCCTGCAATGTTTGGTGAAGATCTGAGTATGTAGTTTTTGACCTTATCTGGAACCTCCCATCTGAAAATTTGAAAATTCCTAAAAAATCCGTCCAAAATCTTGATGACCCCAATCTCTTGTTTTGTACTTTTTTCCACGTGTCTCGACCTCCAATGTATCCCTGCAAAGTTTGGTGAAGATCTGAGTATGTAGTTTTTGACCTTATATGGAACCTCCTATCTGAAAATTTGAAAATTCTTAAAAAATTCGTCCAAAATCTTGATGTCACCAATCCTATGTTTTGTATGTTTTTTCCACGTGTCTTGACATCCAATGGATCCCTGCAAAGTTTGGTGAAGATCTGAGTATGTCGTTTTTGACCTTATCTGGAACCTCCCATCTGAAAATTTGAAAATTCTTAAAAAATTCGTCGAAAATCTTGATGTCTCCGATCTCTTGTTTTGTACGTTTTTTCCACGTGTCTTGACATGCAAAGTATTCCTGCAAAGTTTGGTGAAGATCTGAGTATGTAGTTTTTGACCTCATCTGGAACCTCCTATCTGAAAATTTGAAAATTCTTAAAAAATTCGTCCAAAATCTTGATGTCTCCAATCTCTTGTTTTGTACGTTTTTTCCACGTGTCTTGACATCCAATGTATCCCTGCAATGTTTGGTGAAGATCTGAGTATGTAGTTTTTGACCTTATCTGGAACCTCCCATCTGAAAATTTGAAAATTCCTAAAAAATCCGTCCAAAATCTTGATGACCCCAATCTCTTGTTTTGTACTTTTTTTCCACGTGTCTCGACCTCCAATGTATCCCTGCAAAGTTTGGTGAAGATCTGAGTATGTAGTTTTTGACCTTATATGGAACCTCCTATCTGAAAATTTGAAAATTCTTAAAAAATTCGTCCAAAATCTTGATGTCACCAATCCTATGTTTTGTATGTTTTTTCCACGTGTCTTGACATCCAATGGATCCCTGCAAAGTTTGGTGAAGATCTGAGTATGTCGTTTTTGACCTTATCTGGAACCTCCCATCTGAAAATTTGAAAATTCTTAAAAAATTCGTCGAAAATCTTGATGTCTCCGATCTCTTGTTTTGTACGTTTTTTCCACGTGTCTTGACATGCAAAGTATTCCTGCAAAGTTTGGTGAAGATCTGAGTATGTAGTTTTTGACCTCATCTGGAACCTCCTATCTGAAAATTTGAAAATTCTTAAAAAATTCGTCCAAAATCTTGATGTCTCCAATCTCTTGTTTTGTACGTTTTTTCCACGTGTCTTGACATCCAATGTATCCCTGCAATGTTTGGTAAAGATCTGAGTATGTAGTTTTTGACCTTATCTGGAACCTCCCATCTGAAAATTTGAAAATTCCTAAAAAATCCGTCCAAAATCTTGATGACCCCAATCTCTTGTTTTGTACTTTTTTTCCACGTGTCTCGACCTCCAATGTATCCCTGCAAAGTTTGGTGAAGATCTGAGTATGTAGTTTTTGACCTTATATGGAACCTCCTATCTGAAAATTTGAAAATTCTTAAAAAATTCGTCCAAAATCTTGATGTCACCAATCCTATGTTTTGTATGTTTTTTCCACGTGTCTTGACATCCAATGTATCCATGCAAAGTTTGGTGAAGATCTGAGTATGTCGTTTTTGACCATATCTGGAACCTCCCATCTGAAAATTTGAAAATTCTTAAAAAATTCGTCGAAAATCTTGATGTCTCCGATCTCTTGTTTTGTACGTTTTTTCCACGTGTCTTGACATGCAAAGTATTCCTGCAAAGTTTGGTGAAGATCTGAGTATGTAGTTTTTGACCTCATCTGGAACCTCCTATCTGAAAATTTGAAAATTCTTAAAATATTCGTCCAAAATTTTGATGTCTCCAATCTCTTGTTTTGTACGTTTTTTCCACGTGTCTTGACATCCAATGTATCCCTGCAATGTTTGGTGAAGATCTGAGTATGTAGTTTTTGACCTTATCTGCAACCTCCCATCTGAAAATTTGAAAATTCCTAAAAAATCCGTCCAAAATCTTGATGACCCCAATCTCTTGTTTTGTACGTTTTTTCCACGTGTCTTGACATCCAATGTATCCCTGCAAAGTTTGGTGAAGATCTGAGTATGTAGTTTTTGACCTTATCTGGAACCTCCTATCTGAAAATTTGAAAATTCTTAAAAAATTCGTCCAAAATCTTGATGTCTCCAATCTCTTGTTTTGTACGTTTTTTCCACGTGTCTTGACATCCAAAGTATCCCTGCAAAGTTTGGAGAAGATCTGAGTATGTAGTTTTTGACCTTATATGGAACCTCCTTTCTGAAAATTTGAGAATTCTTAAAAAATTCGTCCAAAATCTTGATGTCTCCAATCTCTTGTTTTGTACGTTTTTTCCACGTGTCTTGACATCCAATGTATCCATGCAAAGTTTGGTGAAGATCTGAGTATGTCGTTTTTGACCTTATCTGGAACCTCCCATCTGAAAATTTGAAAATTCTTAAAAAATCCGTGCAAAATCTTGATGACCCCAATCTCTTGTTTTGTACGTTTTTTCCACGTGTCTTGACATCCAATGTATCCATGCAAACTTTGGTGAAGATCTGAGTATGTCGTTTTTGACCTTATCTGGAACCTCCCATCTGAAAATTTGAAAATTCTTAAAAAATTCGTCGAAAATCTTGATGTCTCCAATCTCTTGTTTTGTACGTTTTTTCCACGTGTCTTGACATGCAAAGTATCCCTGCAACGTTTGGTGAAGATCTGAGTATGTAGTTTTTGACCTTATCTGGAACCTCCTATCTGAAAATTTGGAAATTCTTCAAAAATTCGTCGAAAATCTTGATGTCTCCAATCTCTTGTTTTGTACGTTTTTTCCACGTGTCTTGACATCCAATGTATCCCTGCAATGTTTGGTGAAGATCTGAGTATGTAGTTTTTGACCTTATATGGAACCTCCTATCTGAAAATTTGAAAATTCTTAAAAAATTCGACCAAAATCTTGATGTTCCGAATCCTATGTTTTGTATGTTTTTTCCACGTGTCTTGACATCCAATGTATCCATGCAAAGTTTGGTGAAGATCTGAGTATGTAGTTTTTGACCTTATATTGAACCTCCCATCTGAAAATTTGAAAATTCTTAAAAAATTCGTCCAAAATCTTGATGACCCCAATATCTTGTTTTGTACGTTTTTTCCACGTGTCTTGACATCCAAAGTATCCCTGCAAAGTTTGGTGAAGATCTGAGTATGTAGTTTTTGACCTTATATGGAACCTCCTATCTGAAAATTTGAAAATTCTTAAAAAATTCGTCCAAAATCTTGATGTCTCCAATCTCTTGTTTTGTACGTTTTTTCCACGTGTCTTGACATCCAATGTATCCCTGCAAAGTTTGGTGAAGATCTGAGTATGTAGTTTTTGACCTTATCTGGAACCTCCCATCTGAAAATTTGAAAATTCCTAAAAAATCCGTGCAAAATCTTGATGACCCCAATCTCTTGTTTTGTACGTTTTTTTCACGTGTCTTGACATCCAATGTATTCCTGCAATGTTTGGTGAAGATCTGAGTATGTAGTTTTTGACCTTATATGGAACCTCCTATCTGAAAATTTGAAAATTCTTAAAAAATTCGACCAAAATCTTGATGTTCCGAATCCTATGTTTTGTATGTTTTTTCCACGTGTCTTGACATCCAATGTATCCCTGCAATGTTTGGTGAAGATCTGAGTATGTAGTTTTTGACCTTATCTGGAACCTCCCATCTGAAAATTTGAAAATTCCTAAAAAATCCGTCCAAAATCTTGATGACCCCAATCTCTTGTTTTGTACTTTTTTTCCACGTGTCTCGACCTCCAATGTATCCCTGCAAAGTTTGGTGAAGATCTGAGTATGTAGTTTTTGACCTTATATGGAACCTCCTATCTGAAAATTTGAAAATTCTTAAAAAATTCGTCCAAAATCTTGATGTCACCAATCCTATGTTTTGTATGTTTTTTCCACGTGTCTTGACATCCAATGTATCCATGCAAAGTTTGGTGAAGATCTGAGTATGTCGTTTTTGACCTTATCTGGAACCTCCCATCTGAAAATTTGAAAATTCTTAAAAAATTCGTCGAAAATCTTGATGTCTCCGATCTCTTGTTTTGTACGTTTTTTCCACGTGTCTTGACATGCAAAGTATTCCTGCAAAGTTTGGTGAAGATCTGAGTATGTAGTTTTTGACCTCATCTGGAACCTCCTATCTGAAAATTTGAAAATTCTTAAAATATTCGTCCAAAATTTTGATGTCTCCAATCTCTTGTTTTGTACGTTTTTTCCACGTGTCTTGACATCCAATGTATCCCTGCAATGTTTGGTGAAGATCTGAGTATGTAGTTTTTGACCTTATCTGCAACCTCCCATCTGAAAATTTGAAAATTCCTAAAAAATCCGTCCAAAATCTTGATGACCCCAATCTCTTGTTTTGTACGTTTTTTCCACGTGTCTTGACATCCAATGTATCCCTGCAAAGTTTGGTGAAGATCTGAGTATGTAGTTTTTGACCTTATCTGGAACCTCCTATCTGAAAATTTGAAAATTCTTAAAAAATTCGTCCAAAATCTTGATGTCTCCAATCTCTTGTTTTGTATGTTTTTTCCACGTGTCTTGACATCCAAAGTATCCCTGCAAAGTTTGGTGAAGATCTGAGTATGTAGTTTTTGACCTTATATGGAACCTCCTTTCTGAAAATTTGAGAATTCTTAAAAAATTCGTCCAAAATCTTGATGTCTCCAATCTCTTGTTTTGTACGTTTTTTCCACGTGTCTTGACATCCAATGTATCCATGCAAAGTTTGGTGAAGATCTGAGTATGTCGTTTTTGACCTTATCTGGAACCTCCCATCTGAAAATTTGAAAATTCTTAAAAAATCCGTGCAAAATCTTGATGACCCCAATCTCTTGTTTTGTACGTTTTTTCCACGTGTCTTGACATCCAATGTATCCATGCAAAGTTTGGTGAAGATCTGAGTATGTCGTTTTTGACCTTATCTGGAACCTCCCATCTGAAAATTTGAAAATTCTTAAAAAATTCGTCGAAAATCTTGATGTCTCCAATCTCTTGTTTTGTACGTTTTTTCCACGTGTCTTGACATGCAAAGTATCCCTGCAACGTTTGGTGAAGATCTGAGTATGTAGTTTTTGACCTTATCTGGAACCTCCTATCTGAAAATTTGGAAATTCTTCAAAAATTCGTCGAAAATCTTGATGTCTCCAATCTCTTGTTTTGTACGTTTTTTCCACGTGTCTTGACATCCAATGTATCCCTGCAATGTTTGGTGAAGATCTGAGTATGTAGTTTTTGACCTTATATGGAACCTCCTATCTGAAAATTTGAAAATTCTTAAAAAATTCGACCAAAATCTTGATGTTCCGAATCCTATGTTTTGTATGTTTTTTCCACGTGTCTTGACATCCAATGTATCCATGCAAAGTTTGGTGAAGATCTGAGTATGTAGTTTTTGACCTTATATTGAACCTCCCATCTGAAAATTTGAAAATTCTTAAAAAATTCGTCCAAAATCTTGATGACCCCAATCTCTTGTTTTGTACGTTTTTTCCACGTGTCTTGACATCCAAAGTATCCCTGCAAAGTTTGGTGAAGATCTGAGTATGTAGTTTTTGACCTTATATGGAACCTCCTATCTGAAAATTTGAAAATTCTTAAAAAATTCGTCCAAAATCTTGATGTCTCCAATCTCTTGTTTTGTACGTTTTTTCCACGTGTCTTGACATCCAATGTATCCCTGCAAAGTTTGGTGAAGATCTGAGTATGTAGTTTTTGACCTTATCTGGAACCTCCCATCTGAAAATTTGAAAATTCCTAAAAAATCCGTGCAAAATCTTGATGACCCCAATCTCTTGTTTTGTACGTTTTTTCCACGTGTCTTGACATCCAATGTATTCCTGCAATGTTTGGTGAAGATCTGAGTATGTAGTTTTTGACCTTATATGGAACCTCCTATCTGAAAATTTGAAAATTCTTAAAAAATTCGACCAAAATCTTGATGTTCCGAATCCTATGTTTTGTATGTTTTTTCCACGTGTCTTGACATCTAATGTATCCCTGCAATGTTTGGTGAAGATCTGAGTATGTAGTTTTTGACCTTATCTGGAACCTCCCATCTGAAAATTTGAAAATTCCTAAAAAATCCGTCCAAAATCTTGATGACCCCAATCTCTTGTTTTGTACTTTTTTTCCACGTGTCTCGACCTCCAATGTATCCCTGCAAAGTTTGGTGAAGATCTGAGTATGTAGTTTTTGACCTTATATGGAACCTCCTATCTGAAAATTTGAAAATTCTTAAAAAATTCGTCCAAAATCTTGATGTCACCAATCCTATGTTTTGTATGTTTTTTCCACGTGTCTTGACATCCAATGGATCCCTGCAAAGTTTGGTGAAGATCTGAGTATGTCGTTTTTGACCTTATCTGGAACCTCCCATCTGAAAATTTGAAAATTCTTAAAAAATTCGTCGAAAATCTTGATGTCTCCGATCTCTTGTTTTGTACGTTTTTTCCACGTGTCTTGACATGCAAAGTATTCCTGCAAAGTTTGGTGAAGATCTGAGTATGTAGTTTTTGACCTCATCTGGAACCTCCTATCTGAAAATTTGAAAATTCTTAAAAAATTCGTCCAAAATCTTGATGTCTCCAATCTCTTGTTTTGTACGTTTTTTCCACGTGTCTTGACATCCAATGTATCCCTGCAATGTTTGGTGAAGATCTGAGTATGTAGTTTTTGACCTTATCTGGAACCTCCCATCTGAAAATTTGAAAATTCCTAAAAAATCCGTCAAAAATCTTGATGACCCCAATCTCTTGTTTTGTACTTTTTTTCCACGTGTCTCGACCTCCAATGTATCCCTGCAAAGTTTGGTGAAGATCTGAGTATGTAGTTTTTGACCTTATATGGAACCTCCTATCTGAAAATTTGAAAATTCTTAAAAAATTCGTCCAAAATCTTGATGTCACCAATCCTATGTTTTGTATGTTTTTTCCACGTGTCTTGACATCCAATGGATCCCTGCAAAGTTTGGTGTAGATCTGAGTATGTCGTTTTTGACCTTATCTGGAACCTCCCATCTGAAAATTTGAAAATTCTTAAAAAATTCGTCGAAAATCTTGATGTCTCCGATCTCTTGTTTTGTACGTTTTTTCCACGTGTCTTGACATGCAAAGTATTCCTGCAAAGTTTGGTGAAGATCTGAGTATGTAGTTTTTGACCTCATCTGGAACCTCCTATCTGAAAATTTGAAAATTCTTAAAAAATTCGTCCAAAATCTTGATGTCTCCAATCTCTTGTTTTGTACGTTTTTTCCACGTGTCTTGACATCCAATGTATCCCTGCAATGTTTGGTGAAGATCTGAGTATGTAGTTTTTGACCTTATCTGGAACCTCCCATCTGAAAATTTGAAAATTCCTAAAAAATCCGTCCAAAATCTTGATGACCCCAATCTCTTGTTTTGTACTTTTTTTCCACGTGTCTCGACCTCCAATGTATCCCTGCAAAGTTTGGTGAAGATCTGAGGATGTAGTTTTTGACCTTATATGGAACCTCCTATCTGAAAATTTGAAAATTCTTAAAAAATTCGTCCAAAATCTTGATGTCACCAATCCTATGTTTTGTATGTTTTTTCCACGTGTCTTGACATCCAATGTATCCATGCAAAGTTTGGTGAAGATCTGAGTATGTCGTTTTTGACCTTATCTGGAACCTCCCATCTGAAAATTTGAAAATTCTTAAAAAATTCGTCGAAAATCTTGATGTCTCCGATCTCTTGTTTTGTACGTTTTTTCCACGTGTCTTGACATCCAATGTATCCCTGCAATGTTTGGTGAAGATCTGAGTATGTAGTTTTTGACCTTATCTGCAACCTCCCATCTGAAAATTTGAAAATTCCTAAAAAATCCGTCCAAAATCTTGATGACCCCAATCTCTTGTTTTGTACGTTTTTTCCACGTGTCTTGACATCCAATGTATCCCTGCAAAGTTTGGTGAAGATCTGAGTATGTAGTTTTTGACCTTATCTGCAACCTCCCATCTGAAAATTTGAAAATTCCTAAAAAATCCGTCCAAAATCTTGATGTCTCCAATCTCTTGTTTTGTACGTTTTTTCCACGTGTCTTGACATCCAATGTATCCCTGCAATGTTTGGTGAAGATCTGAGTATGTAGTTTTTGACCTTATATTGAGCCTCCTATCTGAAAATTTTAAAATTCTTAAAAAATTCGTCCAAAATCTTGATGTCTCCAATCTCTTGTTTTGTACGTTCTTTCCACGTGTCTTGACATCCAATGTATCCCTGCAATGTTTGGTGAAGATCTGAGTATGTAGTTTTTGACCTTATATGGAACCTCCTATCTGAAAATTTGAAAATTCTTAAAAGAATTTAACAAAATCTTGATGTCCCCAATCCTATGTTTTGTATGTTTTTTCCACGTGTCTTGACATACAATGTATCCCTGCAGAGTTTGGTGAAGATCTGAGTATGTAGTTTTTGACCTTATCTGGAACCTCCCATCTGAAAATTTGAAAATTCCTAAAAAATCCGTCCAAAATCTTGTTGACCCGAATCTCTTGTTTTGTACGTTTTTTCCACGTGTCTTGACATCCAATGTATCCCTGCAAAGTTTGGTGAAGATCTGAGTATGTAGTTTTTGACCTTATCTGGAACCGCATTTCTGAAAATTTGAAAATTTTTAAAAAAATCTTCCAAAATCTTGATGTCTCCAATCTCTTGTTTTGTACGTTTTTTTCCACGTGGCTTGACATCCAATGTATCCCTGCAAAGTTTGGTGAAGATCTGAGTATGTAGTTTTTGACCTTATATGGAACCTCCTATCTGAAAATTTGAAAATTCTTAAAAAATTCGTCCAAAATCTTGATGTCTCCAATCTCTTGTTTTGTACGTTTTTTCCACGTGTCTCGACCTCCAATGGATCCCTGCAAAGTTTGGTGAAGATCTGAGTATGTCGTTTTTGACCTTATCTGGAACCTCCCATCTGAAAATTTGAAAATTCTTAAAAAATTCGTCGAAAATCTTGATGTCTCCGATCTCTTGTTTTGTACGTTTTTTCCACGTGTCTTGACATGCAAAGTATTCCTGCAAAGTTTGGTGAAGATCTGAGTATGTAGTTTTTGACCTCATCTGGAACCTCCTATCTGAAAATTTGAAAATTCTTAAAAAATTCGTCCAAAATCTTGATGTCTCCAATCTCTTGTTTTGTACGTTTTTTCCACGTGTCTTGACATCCAATGTATCCCTGCAAAGTTTGGTGAAGATCTGAGTATGTAGTTTTTGACCTTATCTGGAACCTCCTATCTGAAAATTTGAAAATTCTTAAAAAATTCGTCCAAAATCTTGATGTCTCCAATCTCTTGTTTTGTACGTTTTTTCCACGTGTCTCGACCTCCAATGTATCCCTGCAAAGTTAGTGAAGATCTGAGTATGTCGTTTTTGACCTTATCTGGAACATCCTTTCTGAAAATTTGAAAATTCTTAAAAAATTCGTCGAAAATCTTGATGTCTCCAATCTCTTGTTTTGTACGTTTTTTCCACGTTTCTTGACATCCAATGTATCCCTGCAAAGTTTGGTGAAGATCTGAGTATGTAGTTTTTGACCTTATATGGAACCTCCTTTCTGAAAATTTGAAAATTCTCAAAAAATTCGTCCATAATCTTGATGTCTCCAATCTCTTGTTTTGTACGTTTTTTCCACGTGTCTTGACATCCAATGTATCCCTGCAAAGTTTGGTGAAGATCTGAGCATGTAGTTTTTGACCTTATATGGAACCTCCTATCTGAAAATTTGAAAATTCTTAAAAAATTCGTCCAAAATCTTGATGTCACCAATCCTATGTTTTGTATGTTTTTTCCACGTGTCTTGACATCCAATGTATCCATGCAAAGTTTGGTGAAGATCTGAGTATGTCGTTTTTGACCTTATCTGGAACCTCCCATCTGAAAATTTGAAAATTCTTAAAAAATTCGTCGAAAATCTTGATGTCTCCGATCTCTTGTTTTGTACGTTTTTTCCACGTGTCTTGACATGCAAAGTATTCCTGCAAAGTTTGGTGAAGATCTGAGTATGTAGTTTTTGACCTTATCTGGAACCTCCTATCTGAAAATTTGAAAATTCTTAAAAAATTCGTCCAAAATTTTGATGTCTCCAATCTCTTGTTTTGTACGTTTTTTCCACGTGTCTTGACATCCAATGTATCCCTGCAATGTTTGGTGAAGATCTGAGTATGTAGTTTTTGACCTTATCTGGAACCTCCCATCTGAAAATTTGAAAATTCCTAAAAAATCCGTCCAAAATCTTGATGACCCCAATCTCTTGTTTTGTACGTTTTTTCCACGTGTCTTGACATCCAATGTATCCCTGCAAAGTTTGGTGAAGATCTGAGTATGTAGTTTTTGACCTTATCTGGAACCTCCTATCTGAAAATTTGAAAATTCTTAAAAAATTCGTTCAAAATCTTGATGTCTCCAATCTCTTGTTTTGTACGTTTTTTCCACGTGTCTTGATATCCAATGTATCCCTGCAAAGTTTGGTGAAGATCTGAGTATGTCGTTTTTGACCTTATCTGGAACATCCTTTCTGAAAATTTGAAAATTGTTAAAAAATTCTTCCAAAATCTTGATGTCTCCAATCTCTTTTTTGTACGTTTTTTCCACGTGTCTTGACATCCAATGTATCCCTGCAAAGTTTGGTGAAGATCTGAGTATGTAGTTTTTGACCTTATCTGGAACCTCCCATCTGAAAATTTGAAAATTCTTAAAAAATTCGACCAAAATCTTGATGTCTCCAATCTTTTGTTTTGTACGTTTTTTCCACGTGTCTTGACACATAATGTATCCATGCAAAGTTTGGTGAAGATCTGAGTATGTAGTTTTTGACCTTATATGGAACCTCCTATCTGAAAATTTGAAAATTCTTAAAAAAATTGTCCAAAATCTTGATGTCTCCAATCTCTTGTTTTGTACGTTTTGTCCACGTGTCTTGACATCCAATGTATCCCTGCAAAGTTTGGTGAAGATCTGAGTATGTAGTTTTTGACCTTATCTGGAACCTCCCATCTGAAAATTTGAAAATTCCTAAAAAATCCGTGCAAAATCTTGATGACCCCAATCTCTTGTTTTGTACGTTTTTTCCACGTGTCTTGACATCCAATGTATTCCTGCAATGTTTGGTGAAGATCTGAGTATGTAGTTTTTGACCTTATATGGAACCTCCTATCTGAAAATTTGAAAATTCTTAAAAAATTCGACCAAAATCTTGATGTTCCGAATCCTATGTTTTGTATGTTTTTTCCACGTGTCTTGACATCCAATGTATCCATGCAAAGTTTGGTGAAGATCTGAGTATGTAGTTTTTGACCTTATCTGGAACCTCCCATCTGAAAATTTGAAAATTCTTAAAAAATTCGTCCAAAATCTTGATGTCTCCAATCTCTTGTTTTGTACGTTTTTTCCACGTGTCTTGACATCCAATGTATTCCTGCAATGTTTGGTGGAGATCTGAGTATGTAGTTTTAGACCTTATCTGGAACCTCCTATCTGAAAATTTGAAAATTCTTCAAAAATTCGTCCAAAATCTTGATGTCTCCAATCTCTTGTTTTGTACGTTTTTTCCACGTGTCTCGACCTCCAATGGATCCCTGCAAAGTTTGGTGAAGATCTGAGTATGTCGTTTTTGACCTTATCTGGAACATCCTTTCTGAAAATTTGAAAATTCTTAAAAAATTCGTCGAAAATCTTGATGTCTCCAATCTCTTGTTTTGTACGTTTTTTCCACGTGTCTTGACATCCAATGTATCCCTGCAAAGTTTGGTGAAGATCTGAGTATGTAGTTTTTGACCTTATATGGAACCTCCTATCTGAAAATTTGAAAATTCTTAAAAAATTCGTCCAAAATCTTGATGTCTCCAATCTCTTGTTTTGTACGTTTTTTCCACGTGTCTCGACCTCCAATGGATCCCTGCAAAGTTTGGTGAAGATCTGAGTATGTCGTTTTTGACCTTATCTGGAACCTCCCATCTGAAAATTTGAAAATTCTTAAAAAATTCGTCGAAAATATTGATGTCTCCGATCTCTTGTTTTGTACGTTTTTTCCACGTGTCTTGACATGCAAAGTATTCCTGCAAAGTTTGGTGAAGATCTGAGTAGGTAGTTTTTGACCTCATCTGGAACCTCCTATCTGAAAATTTGAAAATTCTTAAAAAATTCGTCCAAAATCTTGATGTCTCCAATCTCTTGTTTTGTACGTTTTTTCCACGTGTCTTGACATCCAATGTATCCCTGCAATGTTTGGTGAAGATCTGAGTATGTAGTTTTTGACCTTATCTGGAACCTCCCATCTGAAAATTTGAAAATTCCTAAAAAATTCCTCCAAAATCTTGATGTCTCCAATCTCTTGTTTTGTACGTTTTTTCCACGTGTCTCGACCTCCAATGGATCCCTGCAAAGTTTGGTGAAGATCTGAGTATGTCGTTTTTGACCTTATCTGGAACCTTCCATCTGAAAATTTGAAAATTCTTAAAAAATTCTTCGAAAATCTTGATGTCTCCGATCTCTTGTTTTGTACGTTTTTTCCACGTGTCTTGACATGCAAAGTATTCCTGCAAAGTTTGGTGAAGATCTGAGTATGTAGTTTTTGGCTTCATCTGGAACCTCCTATCTGAAAATTTGAAAATTCTCAAAAAAATCGTCCAAAATCTTGATGTCTCCAATCTCTTGTTTTGTACGTTTTTTCCACGTGTCTTGACATCCAATGTATCCCTGCAATGTTTGGTGAAGATCTGAGTATGTAGTTTTTTACCTTATCTGGAACCTCCCATCTGAAAATTTGAAAATTCCTAAAAAATCCGTCCAAAATCTTGATGACCCCAATCTCTTGTTTTGTACTTTTTTTCCACGTGTCTCGACCTCCAATGTATCCCTGCAAAGTTTGGTGAAGATCTGAGTATGTAGTTTTTGACCTTATATGGAACCTCCTATCTGAAAATTTGAAAATTCTTAAAAAATTCGTCCAAAATCTTGATGTCACCAATCCTATGTTTTGTATGTTTTTTCCACGTGTCTTGACATCCAATGGATCCCTGCAAAGTTTGGTGAAGATCTGAGTATGTCGTTTTTGACCTTATCTGGAACCTCCCATCTGAAAATTTGAAAATTCTTAAAAAATTCGTCGAAAATCTTGATGTCTCCGATCTCTTGTTTTGTACGTTTTTTCCACGTGTCTTGACATGCAAAGTATTTATGCAAAGTTTGGTGAAGATCTGAGTATGTAGTTTTTGACCTCATCTGGAACCTCCTATCTGAAAATTTGAAAATTCTTAAAAAATTCGTCCAAAATCTTGATGTCTCCAATCTCTTGTTTTGTACGTTTTTCCCACGTGTCTTGACATCCAATGTATCCCTGCAATGTTTGGTGAAGATCTGAGTATGTAGTTTTTGACCTTATCTGGAACCTCCCATCTGAAAATTTGAAAATTCCTAAAAAATCCGTCCAAAATCTTGATGACCCCAATCTCTTGTTTTGTACTTTTTTTCCACGTGTCTCGACCTCCAATGTATCCCTGCAAAGTTTGGTGAAGATCTGAGTATGTAGTTTTTGACCTTATATGGAACCGTCTATCTGAAAATTTGAAAATTCTTAAAAAATTCGTCCAAAATCTTGATGTCACCAATCCTATGTTTTGTATGTTTTTTCCACGTGTCTTGACATCCAATGTATCCATGCAAAGTTTGGTGAAGATCTGAGTATGTCGTTTTTGACCTTATCTGGAACCTCCCATCTGAAAATTTGAAAATTCTTAAAAAATTCGTCGAAAATCTTGATGTCTCCGATCTCTTGTTTTGTACGTTTTTTCCACGTGTCTTGACATGCAAAGTATTCCTGCAAAGTTTGGTGAAGATCTGAGTATGTAGTTTTTGACCTCATCTGGAACCTCCTATCTGAAAATTTGAAAATTCTTAAAAAATTCGTCCAAAATTTTGATGTCTCCAATCTCTTGTTTTGTACGTTTTTTCCACGTGTCTTGACATCCAATGTATCCCTGCAATGTTTGGTGAAGATCTGAGTATGTAGTTTTTGACCTTATCTGGAACCTCCCATCTGAAAATTTGAAAATTCCTAAAAAATCCGTCCAAAATCTTGATGACCCCAATCTCTTGTTTTGTACGTTTTTTCCACGTGTCTTGACATCCAATGTATCCCTGCAAAGTTTGGTGAAGATCTGAGTATGTAGTTTTTGACCTTATCTGGAACCTCCTATCTGAAAATTTGAAAATTCTTAAAAAATTCGTCCAAAATCTTGATGTCTCCAATCTCTTGTTTTGTACGTTTTTTCCACGTGTCTTGACATCCAAAGTATCCCTGCAAAGTTTGGTGAAGATCTGAGTATGTAGTTTTTGACCTTATATGGAACCTCCTTTCTGAAAATTTGAGAATTCTTAAAAAATTCGTCCAAAATCTTGATGTCTCCAATCTCTTGTTTTGTACGTTTTTTCCACGTGTCTTGACATCCAATGTATCCATGCAAAGTTTGGTGAAGATCTGAGTATGTCGTTTTTGACCTTATCTGGAACCTCCCATCTGAAAATTTGAAAATTCTTAAAAAATCCGTGCAAAATCTTGATGACCCCAATCTCTTGTTTTGTACGTTTTTTCCACGTGTCTTGACATCCAATGTATCCATGCAAAGTTTGGTGAAGATCTGAGTATGTCGTTTTTGACCTTATCTGGAACCTCCCATCTGAAAATTTGAAAATTCTTAAAAAATTCGTCGAAAATCTTGATGTCTCCAATCTCTTGTTTTGTACGTTTTTTCCACGTGTCTTGACATGCAAAGTATCCCTGCAACGTTTGGTGAAGATCTGAGTATGTAGTTTTTGACCTTATCTGGAACCTCCTATCTGAAAATTTGAAAATTCTTCAAAAATTCGTCGAAAATCTTGATGTCTCCAATCTCTTGTTTTGTACGTTTTTTCCACGTGTCTTGACATCCAATGTATCCCTGCAATGTTTGGTGGAGATCTGAGTATGTAGTTTTTGACCTTATCTGGGACCTCCTATCAGAAAATTTGAAAATTCTTCAAAAATTCGTCCAAAATCTTGATGTCTCCAATCTCTTGTTTTGTACGTTTTTTCCACGTGTCTCGACCTCCAATGTATCCCTGCAAAGTTTGGTGAAGATCTGAGTATGTCGTTTTTGACCTTATCTGGAACATCCTTTCTGAAAATTTGAAAATTCTTAAAAAATTCGTCGAAAATCTTGATGTCTCCAATCTCTTGTTTTGTACGTTTTTTTCACGTGTCTTGACATCCAATGTATCCCTGCAAAGTTTGGTGAAGATCTGAGTATGTAGTTTTTGACCTTATATGGAACCTCCTATCTGAAAATTTGAAAATTCTTAAAAAATTCGACCAAAATCTTGATGTTCCGAATCCTATGTTTTGTATGTTTTTTCCACGTGTCTTGACATCCAATGTATCCATGCAAAGTTTGGTGAAGATCTGAGTATGTAGTTTTTGACCTTATATTGAACCTCCCATCTGAAAATTTGAAAATTCTTAAAAAATTCGTCCAAAATCTTGATGACCCCAATCTCTTGTTTTGTACGTTTTTTCCACGTGTCTTGACATCCAAAGTATCCCTGCAAAGTTTGGTGAAGATCTGAGTATGTAGTTTTTGACCTTATATGGAACCTCCTTTCTGAAAATTTGAGAATTCTTAAAAAATTCGTCCAAAATCTTGATGTCTCCAATCTCTTGTTTTGTACGTTTTTTCCACGTGTCTTGACATCCAATGTATCCATGCAAAGTTTGGTGAAGATCTGAGTATGTCGTTTTTGACCTTATCTGGAACCTCCCATCTGAAAATTTGAAAATTCTTAAAAAATCCGTGCAAAATCTTGATGACCCCAATCTCTTGTTTTGTACGTTTTTTCCACGTGTCTTGACATCCAATGTATCCATGCAAAGTTTGGTGAAGATCTGAGTATGTCGTTTTTGACCTTATCTGGAACCTCCCATCTGAAAATTTGAAAATTCTTAAAAAATTCGTCGAAAATCTTGATGTCTCCAATCTCTTGTTTTGTACGTTTTTTCCACGTGTCTTGACATGCAAAGTATCCCTGCAACGTTTGGTGAAGATCTGAGTATGTAGTTTTTGACCTTATCTGGAACCTCCTATCTGAAAATTTGAAAATTCTTAAAAAATTCGTCCAAAATCTTGATGTCTCCAATCTCTTGTTTTGTACGTTTTTTCCACGTGTCTTGACATCCAATGTATCCCTGCAATGTTTGGTGAAGATCTGAGTATGTAGTTTTTGACCTTATATGGAGCCTCCTATCTGAAAATTTGAAAATTCTTAAAAAGTTCGTCCAAAATCTTGATGTCTCCAATCTCTTGTTTTGTACGTTCTTTCCACGTGTCTTGACATCCAATGTATCCCTGCAATGTTTGGTGAAGATCTGAGTATGTAGTTTTTGACCTTATATGGAACCTCCTATCTGAAAATTTGAAAATTCTTAAAAGAATTTAACAAAATCTTGATGTCCCCAATCCTATGTTTTGTATGTTTTTTCCACGTGTCTTGACATACAATGTATCCCTGCAGAGTTTGGTGAAGATCTGAGTATGTAGTTTTTGACCTTATCTGGAACCTCCCATCTGAAAATTTGAGAATTCCTAAAAAATCCGTCCAAAATCTTGTTGACCCGAATCTCTTGTTTTGTACGTTTTTTCCACGTGTCTTGACATCCAATGTATCCCTGCAAAGTTTGGTGAAGATCTGAGTATGTAGTTTTTGACCTTATCTGGAACCGCATTTCTGAAAATTTGAAAATTTTTAAAAAAATCGTCCAAAATCTTGATGTCTCCAATCTCTTGTTTTGTACGTTTTTTCCACGTGTCTCGACCTCCAATGGATCCCTGCAAAGTTTGGTGAAGATCTGAGTATGTCGTTTTTGACCTTATCTGGAACCTTCCATCTGAAAATTTGAAAATTCTTAAAAAATTCGTCGAAAATCTTGATGTCTCCGATCTCTTGTTTTGTACGTTTTTTCCACGTGTCTTGACATGCAAAGTATTCCTGCAAAGTTTGGTGAAGATCTGAGTATGTCGTTTTTGGCTTCATCTGGAACCTCCTATCTGAAAATTTGAAAATTCTTAAAAAAATCGTCCAAAATCTTGATGTCTCCAATCTCTTGTTTTGTACGTTTTTTCCACGTGTCTTGACATCCAATGTATCCCTGCAATGTTTGGTGAAGATCTGAGTATGTAGTTTTTTACCTTATCTGGAACCTCCCATCTGAAAATTTGAAAATTCCTAAAAAATCCGTCCAAAATCTTGATGACCCCAATCTCTTGTTTTGTACTTTTTTTCCACGTGTCTCGACCTCCAATGTATCCCTGCAAAGTTTGGTGAAGATCTGAGTATGTAGTTTTTGACCTTATATGGAACCTCCTATCTGAAAATTTGAAAATTCTTAAAAAATTCGTCCAAAATCTTGATGTCACCAATCCTATGTTTTGTATGTTTTTTCCACGTGTCTTGACATCCAATGGATCCCTGCAAAGTTTGGTGAAGATCTGAGTATGTCGTTTTTGACCTTATCTGGAACCTCCCATCTGAAAATTTGAAAATTCTTAAAAAATTCGTCGAAAATCTTGATGTCTCCGATCTCTTGTTTTGTACGTTTTTTCCACGTGTCTTGACATGCAAAGTATTTATGCAAAGTTTGGTGAAGATCTGAGTATGTAGTTTTTGACCTCATCTGGAACCTCCTATCTGAAAATTTGAAAATTCTTAAAAAATTCGTCCAAAATCTTGATGTCTCCAATCTCTTGTTTTGTACGTTTTTCCCACGTGTCTTGACATCCAATGTATCCCTGCAATGTTTGGTGAAGATCTGAGTATGTAGTTTTTGACCTTATCTGGAACCTCCCATCTGAAAATTTGAAAATTCCTAAAAAATCCGTCCAAAATCTTGATGACCCCAATCTCTTGTTTTGTACTTTTTTTCCACGTGTCTCGACCTCCAATGTATCCCTGCAAAGTTTGGTGAAGATCTGAGTATGTAGTTTTTGACCTTATATGGAACCGTCTATCTGAAAATTTGAAAATTCTTAAAAAATTCGTCCAAAATCTTGATGTCACCAATCCTATGTTTTGTATGTTTTTTCCACGTGTCTTGACATCCAATGTATCCATGCAAAGTTTGGTGAAGATCTGAGTATGTCGTTTTTGACCTTATCTGGAACCTCCCATCTGAAAATTTGAAAATTCTTAAAAAATTCGTCGAAAATCTTGATGTCTCCGATCTCTTGTTTTGTACGTTTTTTCCACGTGTCTTGACATGCAAAGTATTCCTGCAAAGTTTGGTGAAGATCTGAGTATGTAGTTTTTGACCTCATCTGGAACCTCCTATCTGAAAATTTGAAAATTCTTAAAAAATTCGTCCAAAATTTTGATGTCTCCAATCTCTTGTTTTGTACGTTTTTTCCACGTGTCTTGACATCCAATGTATCCCTGCAATGTTTGGTGAAGATCTGAGTATGTAGTTTTTGACCTTATCTGGAACCTCCCATCTGAAAATTTGAAAATTCCTAAAAAATCCGTCCAAAATCTTGATGACCCCAATCTCTTGTTTTGTACGTTTTTTCCACGTGTCTTGACATCCAATGTATCCCTGCAAAGTTTGGTGAAGATCTGAGTATGTAGTTTTTGACCTTATCTGGAACCTCCTATCTGAAAATTTGAAAATTCTTAAAAAATTCGTCCAAAATCTTGATGTCTCCAATCTCTTGTTTTGTACGTTTTTTCCACGTGTCTTGACATCCAAAGTATCCCTGCAAAGTTTGGTGAAGATCTGAGTATGTAGTTTTTGACCTTATATGGAACCTCCTTTCTGAAAATTTGAGAATTCTTAAAAAATTCGTCCAAAATCTTGATGTCTCCAATCTCTTGTTTTGTACGTTTTTTCCACGTGTCTTGACATCCAATGTATCCATGCAAAGTTTGGTGAAGATCTGAGTATGTCGTTTTTGACCTTATCTGGAACCTCCCATCTGAAAATTTGAAAATTCTTAAAAAATCCGTGCAAAATCTTGATGACCCCAATCTCTTGTTTTGTACGTTTTTTCCACGTGTCTTGACATCCAATGTATCCATGCAAAGTTTGGTGAAGATCTGAGTATGTCGTTTTTGACCTTATCTGGAACCTCCCATCTGAAAATTTGAAAATTCTTAAAAAATTCGTCGAAAATCTTGATGTCTCCAATCTCTTGTTTTGTACGTTTTTTCCACGTGTCTTGACATGCAAAGTATCCCTGCAACGTTTGGTGAAGATCTGAGTATGTAGTTTTTGACCTTATCTGGAACCTCCTATCTGAAAATTTGAAAATTCTTCAAAAATTCGTCGAAAATCTTGATGTCTCCAATCTCTTGTTTTGTACGTTTTTTCCACGTGTCTTGACATCCAATGTATCCCTGCAATGTTTGGTGGAGATCTGAGTATGTAGTTTTTGACCTTATCTGGGACCTCCTATCAGAAAATTTGAAAATTCTTCAAAAATTCGTCCAAAATCTTGATGTCTCCAATCTCTTGTTTTGTACGTTTTTTCCACGTGTCTCGAACTCCAATGTATCCCTGCAAAGTTTGGTGAAGATCTGAGTATGTCGTTTTTGACCTTATCTGGAACATCCTTTCTGAAAATTTGAAAATTCTTAAAAAATTCGTCGAAAATCTTGATGTCTCCAATCTCTTGTTTTGTACGTTTTTTCCACGTGTCTTGACATAAAATGTATCCCTGCAAAGTTTGGTGAAGATCTGAGTATGTAGTTTTTGACCTTATATGGAACCTCCTATCTGAAAATTTGAAAATTCTTAAAAAATTCGACCAAAATCTTGATGTTCCGAATCCTATGTTTTGTATGTTTTTTCCACGTGTCTTGACATCCAATGTATCCATGCAAAGTTTGGTGAAGATCTGAGTATGTCGTTTTTGACCTTATCTGGAACCTCCCATCTGAAAATTTGAAAATTCTTAAAAAATCCGTGCAAAATCTTGATGACCCCAATCTCTTGTTTTGTACGTTTTTTCCACGTGTCTTGACATCCAATGTATCCATGCAAAGTTTGGTGAAGATCTGAGTATGTCGTTTTTGACCTTATCTGGAACCTCCCATCTGAAAATTTGAAAATTCTTAAAAAATTCGTCGAAAATCTTGATGTCTCCAATCTCTTGTTTTGTACGTTTTTTCCACGTGTCTTGACATGCAAAGTATCCCTGCAACGTTTGGTGAAGATCTGAGTATGTAGTTTTTGACCTTATCTGGAACCTCCTATCTGAAAATTTGAAAATTCTTAAAAAATTCGTCCAAAATCTTGATGTCTCCAATCTCTTGTTTTGTACGTTTTTTCCACGTGTCTTGACATCCAATGTATCCCTGCAATGTTTGGTGAAGATCTGAGTATGTAGTTTTTGACCTTATATGGAGCCTCCTATCTGAAAATTTGAAAATTCTTAAGAAGTTCGTCCAAAATCTTGATGTCTCCAATCTCTTGTTTTGTACGTTCTTTCCACGTGTCTTGACATCCAATGTATCCCTGCAATGTTTGGTGAAGATCTGAGTATGTAGTTTTTGACCTTATATGGAACCTCCTATCTGAAAATTTGAAAATTCTTAAAAGAATTTAACAAAATCTTGATGTCCCCAATCCTATGTTTTGTATGTTTTTTCCACGTGTCTTGACATACAATGTATCCCTGCAGAGTTTGGTGAAGATCTGAGTATGTAGTTTTTGACCTTATCTGGAACCTCCCATCTGAAAATTTGAGAATTCCTAAAAAATCCGTCCAAAATCTTGTTGACCCGAATCTCTTGTTTTGTACGTTTTTTCCACGTGTCTTGACATCCAATGTATCCCTGCAAAGTTTGGTGAAGATCTGAGTATGTAGTTTTTGACCTTATCTGGAACCGCATTTCTGAAAATTTGAAAATTTTTAAAAAAATCGTCCAAAATCTTGATGTCTCCAATCTCTTGTTTTGTACGTTTTTTCCACGTGTCTTGACATCCAATGTATCCCTGCAAAGTTTGGTGAAGATCTGAGTATGTAGTTTTTGACCTTATATGGAACCTCCTATCTGAAAATTTGAAAATTCTTAAAAAATTCGACCAAAATCTTGATGTTCCGAATCCTATGTTTTGTATGTTTTTTCCACGTGTCTTGACATCCAATGTATCCATGCAAAGTTTGGTGAAGATCTGAGTATGTAGTTTTTGACCTTATATTGAACCTCCCATCTGAAAATTTGAAAATTCTTAAAAAATTCGTCCAAAATCTTGATGACCCCAATCTCTTGTTTTGTACGTTTTTTCCACGTGTCTTGACATCCAAAGTATCCCTGCAAAGTTTGGTGAAGATCTGAGTATGTAGTTTTTGACCTTATATGGAACCTCCTTTCTGAAAATTTGAGAATTCTTAAAAAATTCGTCCAAAATCTTGATGTCTCCAATCTCTTGTTTTGTACGTTTTTTCCACGTGTCTTGACATCCAATGTATCCATGCAAAGTTTGGTGAAGATCTGAGTATGTCGTTTTTGACCTTATCTGGAACCTCCCATCTGAAAATTTGAAAATTCTTAAAAAATCCGTGCAAAATCTTGATGACCCCAATCTCTTGTTTTGTACGTTTTTTCCACGTGTCTTGACATCCAATGTATCCATGCAAAGTTTGGTGAAGATCTGAGTATGTCGTTTTTGACCTTATCTGGAACCTCCCATCTGAAAATTTGAAAATTCATAAAAAATTCGTCGAAAATCTTGATGTCTCCAATCTCTTGTTTTGTACGTTTTTTCCACGTGTCTTGACATGCAAAGTATCCCTGCAACGTTTGGTGAAGATCTGAGTATGTAGTTTTTGACCTTATCTGGAACCTCCTATCTGAAAATTTGAAAATTCTTAAAAAATTCGTCCAAAATCTTGATGTCTCCAATCTCTTGTTTTGTACGTTTTTTCCACGTGTCTTGACATCCAATGTATCCCTGCAATGTTTGGTGAAGATCTGAGTATGTAGTTTTTGACCTTATATGGAGCCTCCTATCTGAAAATTTGAAAATTCTTAAAAAGTTCGTCCAAAATCTTGATGTCTCCAATCTCTTGTTTTGTACGTTCTTTCCACGTGTCTTGACATCCAATGTATCCCTGCAATGTTTGGTGAAGATCTGAGTATGTAGTTTTTGACCTTATATGGAACCTCCTATCTGAAAATTTGAAAATTCTTAAAAGAATTTAACAAAATCTTGATGTCCCCAATCCTATGTTTTGTATGTTTTTTCCACGTGTCTTGACATACAATGTATCCCTGCAGAGTTTGGTGAAGATCTGAGTATGTAGTTTTTGACCTTATCTGGAACCTCCCATCTGAAAATTTGAGAATTCCTAAAAAATCCGTCCAAAATCTTGTTGACCCGAATCTCTTGTTTTGTACGTTTTTTCCACGTGTCTTGACATCCAATGTATCCCTGCAAAGTTTGGTGAAGATCTGAGTATGTAGTTTTTGACCTTATCTGGAACCGCATTTCTGAAAATTTGAAAATTTTTAAAAAAATCGTCCAAAATCTTGATGTCTCCAATCTCTTGTTTTGTACGTTTTTTCCACGTGTCTCGACCTCCAATGGATCCCTGCAAAGTTTGGTGAAGATCTGAGTATGTCGTTTTTGACCTTATCTGGAACCTTCCATCTGAAAATTTGAAAATTCTTAAAAAATTCGTCGAAAATCTTGATGTCTCCGATCTCTTGTTTTGTACGTTTTTTCCACGTGTCTTGACATGCAAAGTATTCCTGCAAAGTTTGGTGAAGATCTGAGTATGTAGTTTTTGGCTTCATCTGGAACCTCCTATCTGAAAATTTGAAAATTCTTAAAAAAATCGTCCAAAATCTTGATGTCTCCAATCTCTTGTTTTGTACGTTTTTTCCACGTGTCTTGACATCCAATGTATCCCTGCAATGTTTGGTGAAGATCTGAGTATGTAGTTTTTTACCTTATCTGGAACCTCCCATCTGAAAATTTGAAAATTCCTAAAAAATCCGTCCAAAATCTTGATGACCCCAATCTCTTGTTTTGTACTTTTTTTCCACGTGTCTCGACCTCCAATGTATCCCTGCAAAGTTTGGTGAAGATCTGAGTATGTAGTTTTTGACCTTATATGGAACCTCCTATCTGAAAATTTGAAAATTCTTAAAAAATTCGTCCAAAATCTTGATGTCACCAATCCTATGTTTTGTATGTTTTTTCCACGTGTCTTGACATCCAATGGATCCCTGCAAAGTTTGGTGAAGATCTGAGTATGTCGTTTTTGACCTTATCTGGAACCTCTAATCTGAAAATTTGAAAATTCTTAAAAAATTCGTCGAAAATCTTGATGTCTCCGATCTCTTGTTTTGTACGTTTTTTCCACGTGTCTTGACATGCAAAGTATTTATGCAAAGTTTGGTGAAGATCTGAGTATGTAGTTTTTGACCTCATCTGGAACCTCCTATCTGAAAATTTGAAAATTCTTAAAAAATTCGTCCAAAATCTTGATGTCTCCAATCTCTTGTTTTGTACGTTTTTCCCACGTGTCTTGACATCCAATGTATCCCTGCAATGTTTGGTGAAGATCTGAGTATGTAGTTTTTGACCTTATCTGGAACCTCCCATCTGAAAATTTGAAAATTCCTAAAAAATCCGTCCAAAATCTTGATGACCCCAATCTCTTGTTTTGTACTTTTTTTCCACGTGTCTCGACCTCCAATGTATCCCTGCAAAGTTTGGTGAAGATCTGAGTATGTAGTTTTTGACCTTATATGGAACCGTCTATCTGAAAATTTGAAAATTCTTAAAAAATTCGTCCAAAATCTTGATGTCACCAATCCTATGTTTTGTATGTTTTTTCCACGTGTCTTGACATCCAATGTATCCATGCAAAGTTTGGTGAAGATCTGAGTATGTCGTATTTGACCTTATCTGGAACCTCCCATCTGAAAATTTGAAAATTCTTAAAAAATTCGTCGAAAATCTTGATGTCTCCGATCTCTTGTTTTGTACGTTTTTTCCACGTGTCTTGACATGCAAAGTATTCCTGCAAAGTTTGGTGAAGATCTGAGTATGTAGTTTTTGACCTCATCTGGAACCTCCTATCTGAAAATTTGAAAATTCTTAAAAAATTCGTCCAAAATTTTGATGTCTCCAATCTCTTGTTTTGTACGTTTTTTCCACGTGTCTTGACATCCAATGTATCCCTGCAATGTTTGGTGAAGATCTGAGTATGTAGTTTTTGACCTTATCTGGAACCTCCCATCTGAAAATTTGAAAATTCCTAAAAAATCCGTCCAAAATCTTGATGACCCCAATCTCTTGTTTTGTACGTTTTTTCCACGTGTCTTGACATCCAATGTATCCCTGCAAAGTTTGGTGAAGATCTGAGTATGTAGTTTTTGACCTTATCTGGAACCTCCTATCTGAAAATTTGAAAATTCTTAAAAAATTCGTCCAAAATCTTGATGTCTCCAATCTCTTGTTTTGTACGTTTTTTCCACGTGTCTTGACATCCAAAGTATCCCTGCAAAGTTTGGTGAAGATCTGAGTATGTAGTTTTTGACCTTATATGGAACCTCCTTTCTGAAAATTTGAGAATTCTTAAAAAATTCGTCCAAAATCTTGATGTCTCCAATCTCTTGTTTTGTACGTTTTTTCCACGTGTCTTGACATCCAATGTATCCATGCAAAGTTTGGTGAAGATCTGAGTATGTCGTTTTTGACCTTATCTGGAACCTCCCATCTGAAAATTTGAAAATTCTTAAAAAATCCGTGCAAAATCTTGATGACCCCAATCTCTTGTTTTGTACGTTTTTTCCACGTGTCTTGACATCCAATGTATCCATGCAAAGTTTGGTGAAGATCTGAGTATGTCGTTTTTGACCTTATCTGGAACCTCCCATCTGAAAATTTGAAAATTCTTAAAAAATTCGTCGAAAATCTTGATGTCTCCAATCTCTTGTTTTGTACGTTTTTTCCACGTGTCTTGACATGCAAAGTATCCCTGCAACGTTTGGTGAAGATCTGAGTATGTAGTTTTTGACCTTATCTGGAACCTCCTATCTGAAAATTTGAAAATTCTTCAAAAATTCGTCGAAAATCTTGATGTCTCCAATCTCTTGTTTTGTACGTTTTTTCCACGTGTCTTGACATCCAATGTATCCCTGCAATGTTTGGTGGAGATCTGAGTATGTAGTTTTTGACCTTATCTGGGACCTCCTATCAGAAAATTTGAAAATTCTTCAAAAATTCGTCCAAAATCTTGATGTCTCCAATCTCTTGTTTTGTACGTTTTTTCCACGTGTCTCGACCTCCAATGTATCCCTGCAAAGTTTGGTGAAGATCTGAGTATGTCGTTTTTGACCTTATCTGGAACATCCTTTCTGAAAATTTGAAAATTCTTAAAAAATTCGTCGAAAATCTTGATGTCTCCAATCTCTTGTTTTGTACGTTTTTTCCACGTGTCTTGACATCCAATGTATCCCTGCAAAGTTTGGTGAAGATCTGAGTATGTAGTTTTTGACCTTATATGGAACCTCCTATCTGAAAATTTGAAAATTCTTAAAAAATTCGACCAAAATCTTGATGTTTCGAATCCTATGTTTTGTATGTTTTTTCCACGTGTCTTGACATCCAATGTATCCATGCAAAGTTTGGTGAAGATCTGAGTATGTAGTTTTTGACCTTATATTGAACCTCCCATCTGAAAATTTGAAAATTCTTAAAAAATTCGTCCAAAATCTTGATGACCCCAATCTCTTGTTTTGTACGTTTTTTCCACGTGTCTTGACATCCAAAGTATCCCTGCAAAGTTTGGTGAAGATCTGAGTATGTAGTTTTTGACCTTATATGGAACCTCCTTTCTGAAAATTTGAGAATTCTTAAAAAATTCGTCCAAAATCTTGATGTCTCCAATCTCTTGTTTTGTACGTTTTTTCCACGTGTCTTGACATCCAATGTATCCATGCAAAGTTTGGTGAAGATCTGAGTATGTCGTTTTTGACCTTATCTGGAACCTCCCATCTGAAAATTTGAAAATTCTTAAAAAATCCGTGCAAAATCTTGATGACCCCAATCTCTTGTTTTGTACGTTTTTTCCACGTGTCTTGACATCCAATGTATCCATGCAAAGTTTGGTGAAGATCTGAGTATGTCGTTTTTGACCTTATCTGGAACCTCCCATCTGAAAATTTGAAAATTCTTAAAAAATTCGTCGAAAATCTTGATGTCTCCAATCTCTTGTTTTGTACGTTTTTTCCACGTGTCTTGACATGCAAAGTATCCCTGCAACGTTTGGTGAAGATCTGAGTATGTAGTTTTTGACCTTATCTGGAACCTCCTATCTGAAAATTTGAAAATTCTTAAAAAATTCGTCCAAAATCTTGATGTCTCCAATCTCTTGTTTTGTACGTTTTTTCCACGTGTCTTGACATCCAATGTATCCCTGCAATGTTTGGTGAAGATCTGAGTATGTAGTTTTTGAACTTATATGGAGCCTCCTATCTGAAAATTTGAAAATTCTTAAGAAGTTCGTCCAAGATCTTGATGTCTCCAATCTCTTGTTTTGTACGTTCTTTCCACGTGTCTTGACATCCAATGTATCCCTGCAATGTTTGGTGAAGATCTGAGTATGTAGTTTTTGACCTTATATGGAACCTCCTATCTGAAAATTTGAAAATTCTTAAAAGAATTTAACAAAATCTTGATGTCCCCAATCCTATGTTTTGTATGTTTTTTCCACGTGTCTTGACATACAATGTATCCCTGCAGAGTTTGGTGAAGATCTGAGTATGTAGTTTTTGACCTTATCTGGAACCTCCCATCTGAAAATTTGAGAATTCCTAAAAAATCCGTCCAAAATCTTGTTGACCCGAATCTCTTGTTTTGTACGTTTTTTCCACGTGTCTTGACATCCAATGTATCCCTGCAAAGTTTGGTGAAGATCTGAGTATGTAGTTTTTGACCTTATCTGGAACCGCATTTCTGAAAATTTGAAAATTTTTAAAAAAATCGTCGAAAATCTTGATGTCTCCAATCTCTTGTTTTGTACGTTTTTTCCACGTGTCTTGACATCCAATGTATCCCTGCAAAGTTTGGTGAAGATCTGAGTATGTAGTTTTTGACCTTATATGGAACCTCCTATCTGAAAATTTGAAAATTCTTAAAAAATTCGTCCAAAATCTTGATGTCTCCAATCTCATGTTTTGTACGTTTTTTCCACGTGTCTCGACCTCCAATGGATCCCTGCAAAGTTTGGTGAAGATCTGAGTATGTCGTTTTTGACCTTATCTGGAACCTCCCATCTGAAAATTTGAAAATTCTTAAAAAATTCGTCGAAAATCTTGATGTCTCCGATCTCTTGTTTTGTACGTTTTTTCCACGTGTCTTGACATCCAATGTATCCCTGCAAAGTTTGGTGAAGATCTGAGTATGTAGTTTTTGACCTTATCTGGAACCTCCTATCTGAAAATTTGAAAATTCTTAAAAAATTCGTCCAAAATCTTGATGTCTCCAATCTCTTGTTTTGTACGTTTTTTCCACGTGTCTTGATATCCAATGTATCCCTGCAAAGTTTGGTGAAGATCTGAGTATGTCGTTTTTGACCTTATCTGGAACATCCTTTCTGAAAATTTGAAAATTGTTAAAAAATTCGTCCAAAATCTTGATGTCTCCAATCTCTTTTTTGTACGTTTTTTCCACGTGTCTTGACATCCAATGTATCCCTGCAAAGTTTGGTGAAGATCTGAGTATGTAGTTTTTGACCTTATATGGAACCTCCTATCTGAAAATTTGAAAATTCTTAAAAAATTCGACCAAAATCTTGATGTCTCCAATCTCTTGTTTTGTACGTTTTTTCCACGTGTCTTGACATCCAATGTATCCATGCAAAGTTTGGTGAAGATCTGAGTATGTAGTTTTTGACCTTATCTGGAACGTCCCATCTGAAAATTTGAAAATTCCTAAAAAATCCGTGCAAAATCTTGATGACCCCAATCTCTTGTTTTGTACGTTTTTTCCACGTGTCTTGACATCCAATGTATTCCTGCAATGTTTGGTGTAGATCTGAGTATGTAGTTTTTGACCTTATATGGAACCTCCTATCTGAAAATTTGAAAATTCTTAAAAAATTCGACCAAAATCTTGATGTTCCGAATCCTATGTTTTGTATGTTTTTTCCACGTGTCTTGACATCCAATGTATCCATGCAAAGTTTGGTGAAGATCTGAGTATGTAGTTTTTGACCTTATATTGAACCTCATATCTGAAAATTTGAAAATTCTTAAAAAATTCTTCCAAAATCTTGATGACCCCAATCTCTTGTTTTGTACGTTTTTTCCACGTGTCTTGACATCCAAAGTATCCCTGCAAAGTTTGGTGAAGATCTGAGTATGTAGTTTTTGACCTTATATGGAACCTCCTTTCTGAAAATTTGAGAATTCTTAAAAAATTCGTCCAAAATCTTGATGTCTCCAATCTCTTGTTTTGTACGTTTTTTCCACGTGTCTTGACATCCAATGTATCCATGCAAAGTTTGGTGAAGATCTGAGTATGTCGTTTTTGACCTTATCTGGAACCTCCCATCTGAAAATTTGAAAATTCTTAAAAAATTCGTCGAAAATCTTGATGTCTCCAATCTTTTGTTTTGTACGTTTTTTCCACGTGTCTTGACATGCAAAGTATCCCTGCAACGTTTGGTGAAGATCTGAGTATGTAGTTTTTGACCTTATCTGGAACCTCCTATCTGAAAATTTGAAAATTCTTAAAAAATTCGTCGAAAATCTTGATGTCTCCAATCTCTTGTTTTGTACGTTTTTTCCACGTGTCTTGATATCCAATGTATCCCTGCAAAGTTTGGTGAAGATCTGAGTATGTCGTTTTTGACCTTATCTGGAACATCCTTTCTGAAAATTTGAAAATTGTTAAAAAATTCGACCAAAATCTTGATGTCTCCAATCTTTTGTTTTGTACGTTTTTTCCACGTGTCTTGACACATAATGTATCCATGCAAAGTTTGGTGAAGATCTGAGTATGTAGTTTTTGACCTTATATGGAACCTCCTATCTGAAAATTTGAAAATTCTTAAAAAATTCGTCCAAAATCTTGATGTCTCCAATCTCTTGTTTTGTACGTTTTTTCCACGTGTCTTGACATCCAATGTATCCCTGCAAAGTTTGGTGAAGATCTGAGTATGTAGTTTTTGACCTTATCTGGAACCTCCCATCTGAAAATTTGAAAATTCCTAAAAAATCCGTGCAAAATCTTGATGACCCCAATCTCTTGTTTTGTACGTTTTTTCCACGTGTCTTGACATCCAATGTATCCATGCAAAGTTTGGTGAAGATCTGAGTATGTCGTTTTTGACCTTATCTGGAACATCCTTTCTGAAAATTTGAAAATTGTTAAAAAATTCGTCCAAAATCTTGATGTCTCCAATCTCTTTTTTGTACGTTTTTTCCACGTGTCTTGACATCCAATGTATCCCTGCAAAGTTTGGTGAAGATCTGAGTATGTAGTTTTTTACCTTATCTGGAACCTCCCATCTGAAAATTTGAAAATTCTTCAAAAATTCGTCGAAAATCTTGATGTCTCCAATCTCTTGTTTTGTACGTTTTTTCCACGTGTCTCGACCTCCAATGGATCCCTGCAAAGTTTGGTGAAGATCTGAGTATGTCGTTTTTGACCTTATCTGGAACATCCTTTCTGAAAATTTGAAAATTCTTAAAAAATTCGTCGAAAATCTTGATGTCTCCAATCTCTTGTTTTGTACGTTTTTTCCACGTGTCTTGACATCCAATGTATCCCTGCAAAGTTTGGTGAAGATCTGAGTATGTCGTTTTTGACCTTATCTGGAACATCCTTTCTGAAAATTTGAAAATTCTTAAAAAATTCGTCGAAAATCTTGATGTCTCCAATCTCTTGTTTTGTACGTTTTTTCCACGTGTCTTGACATCCAATGTATCCCTGCAAAGTTTGGTGAAGATCTGAGTATGTAGTTTTTGACCTTATATGGAACCTCCTTTCTGAAAATTTGAAAATTCTCAAAAAATTCGTCCATAATCTTGATGTCTCCAATCTCTTGTTTTGTACGTTTTTTCCACGTGTCTTGACATCCAATGTATCCCTGCAAAGTTTGGTGAAGATCTGAGTATGTAGTTTTTGACCTTATCTGGAACATCCTTTCTGAAAATTTGAAAATTGTTAAAAAATTCGTCCAAAATCTTGATGTCTCCAATCTCTTTTTTGTACGTTTTTTCTACGTGTCTTGACATCCAATGTATCCCTGCAAAGTTTGGTGAAGATCTGAGTATGTAGTTTTTGACCTTATCTGGAACCTCCTATCTGAAAATTTGAAAATTCTTAAAAAATTCGTCCAAAATCTTGATGTCTCCAATCTCTTGTTTTGTACGTTTTTTCCACGTGTCTTGATATCCAATGTATCCCTGCAAAGTTTGGTGAAGATCTGAGTATGTAGTTTTTGACCTTATCTGGAACCTCCCATCTGAAAATTTGAAAATTCTTAAAAAATCCGTGCAAAATCTTGATGACCCCAATCTCTTGTTTTGTACGTTTTTTCCACGTGTCTTGACATCCAATGTATCCATGCAAAGTTTGGTGAAGATCTGAGTATGTCGTTTTTGACCTTATCTGGAACCTCCCATCTGAAAATTTGAAAATTCTTAAAAAATTCGTCGAAAATCTTGATGTCTCCAATCTCTTGTTTTGTACGTTTTTTCCACGTGTTTTGACATGCAAAGTATCCCTGCAACGTTTGGTGAAGATCTGAGTATGTAGTTTTTGACCTTATCTGGAACCTCCTATCTGAAAATTTGAAAATTCTTAAAAAATTCGTCCAAAATCTTGATGTCTCCAATCTCTTGTTTTGTACGTTTTTTCCACGTGTCTTGACATCCAATGTATCCCTGCAAAGTTTGGTGAAGATCTGAGTATGTAGTTTTTGACCTTATCTGGAACCTCCTATCTGAAAATTTGCAAATTCTTAAAAAATTCGTCCAAAATCTTGATGTCTCCAATCTCTTGTTTTGTACGTTTTTTCCACGTGTCTTGATATCCAATGTATCCCTGCAAAGTTTGGTGAAGATCTGAGTATGTAGTTTTTGACCTTATCTGGAACCTCCCATCTGAAAATTTGAAAATTCTTAAAAAATCCGTGCAAAATCTTGATGACCCCAATCTCTTGTTTTGTACGTTTTTTCCACGTGTCTTGACATCCAATGTATCCATGCAAAGTTTGGTGAAGATCTGAGTATGTCGTTTTTGACCTTATCTGGAACCTCCCATCTGAAAATTTGAAAATTCTTAAAAAATTCGTCGAAAATCTTGATGTCTCCAATCTCTTGTTTTGTACGTTTTTTCCACGTGTTTTGACATGCAAAGTATCCCTGCAACGTTTGGTGAAGATCTGAGTATGTAGTTTTTGACCTTATCTGGAACCTCCTATCTGAAAATTTGAAAATTCTTAAAAAATTCGTCCAAAATCTTGATGTCTCCAATCTCTTGTTTTGTACGTTTTTTCCACGTGTCTTGACATCCAATGTATCCCTGCAAAGTTTGGTGAAGATCTGAGTATGTAGTTTTTGACCTTATATTGAACCTCCCATCTGAAAATTTGAAAATTCTTAAAAAATTCGTCCAAAATCTTGATGTCTCCAATCTCTTGTTTTGTACGTTTTTTCCACGTGTCTTGATATCCAATGTATCCCTGCAAAGTTTGGTGAAGATCTGAGTATGTAGTTTTTGACCTTATATGGAACCTCCTATCTGAAAATTTGAAAATTCTTAAAAAATTCGTCCAAAATTTTGATGTCTCCAATCTCTTGTTTTGTACGTTTTTTCCACGTGTCTTGACATCCAATGTATCCCTGCAATGTTTGGTGAAGATCTGAGTATGTAGTTTTTGACCTTATCTGGAACCTCCCATCTGAAAATTTGAAAATTCCTAAAAAATCCGTCCAAAATCTTGATGTCTCCAATCTCTTGTTTTGTACGTTTTTTCCACGTGTCTCGACCTCCAATGTATCCCTGCAAAGTTTGGTGAAGATCTGAGTATGTCGTTTTTGACCTTATCTGGAACATCCTTTCTGAAAATTTGAAAATTCTTAAAAAATTCGTCGAAAATCTTGATGTCTCCAATCTCTTGTTTTGTACGTTTTTTCCACGTGTCTTGACATCCAATGTATCCCTGCAAAGTTTGGTGAAGATCTGAGTATGTAGTTTTTGACCTTATATGGAACCTCCTTTCTGAAAATTTGAAAATTCTCAAAAAATTCGTCCATAATCTTGATGTCTCCAATCTCTTGTTTTGTACGTTTTTTCCACGTGTCTTGACATCCAATGTATCCCTGCAAAGTTTGGTGAAGATCTGAGTATGTAGTTTTTGACCTTATCTGGAACATCCTTTCTGAAAATTTGAAAATTGTTAAAAAATTCGTCCAAAATCTTGATGTCTCCAATCTCTTTTTTGTACGTTTTTTCCACGTGTCTTGACATCCAATGTATCCCTGCAAAGTTTGGTGAAGATCTGAGTATGTAGTTTTTGACCTTATCTGGAACCTCCCATCTGAAAATTTGAAAATTCTTAAAAAATTCGACCAAAATCTTGATGTCTCCAATCTTTTGTTTTGTACGTTTTTTCCACGTGTCTTGACACATAATGTATCCATGCAAAGTTTGGTGAAGATCTGAGTATGTAGTTTTTGACCTTATATGGAACCTCCTATCTGAAAATTTGAAAATTCTTAAAAAATTCGTCCAAAATCTTGATGTCTCCAATCTCTTGTTTTGTACGTTTTTTCCACGTGTCTTGACATCCAATGTATCCCTGCAAAGTTTGGTGAAGATCTGAGTATGTAGTTTTTGACCTTATCTGGAACCTCCCATCTGAAAATTTGAAAATTCCTAAAAAATCCGTGCAAAATCTTGATGACCCCAATCTCTTGTTTTGTACGTTTTTTCCACGTGTCTTGACATCCAATGTATTCCTGCAATGTTTGGTGAAGATCTGAGTATGTAGTTTTTGACCATATATGGAACCTCCTATCTGAAAATTTGAAAATTCTTAAAAAATTCGACCAAAATCTTGATGTTCCGAATCCTATGTTTTGTATGTTTTTTCCACGTGTCTTGACATCCAATGTATCCATGCAAAGTTTGGTGAAGATCTGAGTATGTAGTTTTTGACCTTATATTGAACCTCCCATCTGAAAATTTGAAAATTCTTAAAAAATTCGTCCAAAATCTTGATGACCCCAATCTCTTGTTTTGTACGTTTTTTCCACGTGTCTTGACATCCAAAGTATCCCTGCAAAGTTTGGTGAAGATCTGAGTATATAGTTTTTGACCTTATATTGAACCTCCCATCTGAAAATTTGAAAATTCTTAAAAAATTCGTCCAAAATCTTAATGTCTCCAATCTCTTGTTTTGTACGTTTTTTCCACGTGTCTTGACATCCAATGTATCCATGCAAAGTTTGGTGAAGATCTGAGTATGTCGTTTTTGACCTTATCTGGAACGTCCCATCTGAAAATTTGAAAATTCTTAAAAAATTCGTCGAAAATCTTGATGTCTCCAATCTTTTGTTTTGTACGTTTTTTCCACGTGTCTTGACATGCAAAGTATCCCTGCAACGTTTGGTGAAGATCTGAGTATGTAGTTTTTGACCTTATCTGGAACCTCCCATCTGAAAATTTGAAAATTCTTAAAAAATTCGTCGAAAATCTTGATGTCTCCAATCTCTTGTTTTGTACGTTTTTTCCACGTGTTTTGACATGCAAAGTATCCCTGCAACGTTTGGTGAAGATCTGAGTATGTAGTTTTTGACCTTATCTGGAACCTCCTATCTGAAAATTTGAAAATTCTTAAAAAATTCGTCCAAAATCTTGATGTCTCCAATCTCTTGTTTTGTACGTTTTTTCCACGTGTCTTGACATCCAATGTATCCCTGCAAAGTTTGGTGAAGATCTGAGTATGTAGTTTTTGACCTTATATTGAACCTCCCATCTGAAAATTTGAAAATTCTTAAAAAATTCGTCCAAAATCTTGATGTCTCCAATCTCTTGTTTTGTACGTTTTTTCCACGTGTCTTGATATCCAATGTATCCCTGCAAAGTTTGGTGAAGATCTGAGTATGTAGTTTTTGACCTTATATGGAACCTCCTATCTGAAAATTTGAAAATTCTTAAAAAATTCGTCCAAAATTTTGATGTCTCCAATCTCTTGTTTTGTACGTTTTTTCCACGTGTCTTGACATCCAATGTATCCCTGCAATGTTTGGTGAAGATCTGAGTATGTAGTTTTTGACCTTATCTGGAACCTCCCATCTGAAAATTTGAAAATTCCTAAAAAATCCGTCCAAAATCTTGATGTCTCCAATCTCTTGTTTTGTACGTTTTTTCCACGTGTCTCGACCTCCAATGTATCCCTGCAAAGTTTGGTGAAGATCTGAGTATGTCGTTTTTGACCTTATCTGGAACATCCTTTCTGAAAATTTGAAAATTCTTAAAAAATTCGTCGAAAATCTTGATGTCTCCAATCTCTTGTTTTGTACGTTTTTTCCACGTGTCTTGACATCCAATGTATCCCTGCAAAGTTTGGTGAAGATCTGAGTATGTAGTTTTTGACCTTATATGGAACCTCCTTTCTGAAAATTTGAAAATTCTCAAAAAATTCGTCCATAATCTTGATGTCTCCAATCTCTTGTTTTGTACGTTTTTTCCACGTGTCTTGACATCCAATGTATCCCTGCAAAGTTTGGTGAAGATCTGAGTATGTAGTTTTTGACCTTATCTGGAACATCCTTTCTGAAAATTTGAAAATTGTTAAAAAATTCGTCCAAAATCTTGATGTCTCCAATCTCTTTTTTGTACGTTTTTTCTACGTGTCTTGACATCCAATGTATCCCTGCAAAGTTTGGTGAAGATCTGAGTATGTAGTTTTTGACCTTATCTGGAACCTCCTATCTGAAAATTTGAAAATTCTTAAAAAATTCGTCCAAAATCTTGATGTCTCCAATCTCTTGTTTTGTACGTTTTTTCCACGTGTCTTGATATCCAATGTATCCCTGCAAAGTTTGGTGAAGATCTGAGTATGTAGTTTTTGACCTTATCTGGAACCTCCCATCTGAAAATTTGAAAATTCTTAAAAAATCCGTGCAAAATCTTGATGACCCCAATCTCTTGTTTTGTACGTTTTTTCCACGTGTCTTGACATCCAATGTATCCATGCAAAGTTTGGTGAAGATCTGAGTATGTCGTTTTTGACCTTATCTGGAACCTCCCATCTGAAAATTTGAAAATTCTTAAAAAATTCGTCGAAAATCTTGATGTCTCCAATCTCTTGTTTTGTACGTTTTTTCCACGTGTTTTGACATGCAAAGTATCCCTGCAACGTTTGGTGAAGATCTGAGTATGTAGTTTTTGACCTTATCTGGAACCTCCTATCTGAAAATTTGAAAATTCTTAAAAAATTCGTCCAAAATCTTGATGTCTCCAATCTCTTGTTTTGTACGTTTTTTCCACGTGTCTTGACATCCAATGTATCCCTGCAAAGTTTGGTGAAGATCTGAGTATGTAGTTTTTGACCTTATCTGGAACCTCCTATCTGAAAATTTGCAAATTCTTAAAAAAATCGTCCAAAATCTTGATGTCTCCAATCTCTTGTTTTGTACGTTTTTTCCACGTGTCTTGATATCCAATGTATCCCTGCAAAGTTTGGTGAAGATCTGAGTATGTAGTTTTTGACCTTATCTGGAACCTCCCATCTGAAAATTTGAAAATTCTTAAAAAATCCGTGCAAAATCTTGATGACCCCAATCTCTTGTTTTGTACGTTTTTTCCACGTGTCTTGACATCCAATGTATCCATGCAAAGTTTGGTGAAGATCTGAGTATGTCGTTTTTGACCTTATCTGGAACCTCCCATCTGAAAATTTGAAAATTCTTAAAAAATTCGTCGAAAATCTTGATGTCTCCAATCTCTTGTTTTGTACGTTTTTTCCACGTGTTTTGACATGCAAAGTATCCCTGCAACGTTTGGTGAAGATCTGAGTATGTAGTTTTTGACCTTATCTGGAACCTCCTATCTGAAAATTTGAAAATTCTTAAAAAATTCGTCCAAAATCTTGATGTCTCCAATCTCTTGTTTTGTACGTTTTTTCCACGTGTCTTGACATCCAATGTATCCCTGCAAAGTTTGGTGAAGATCTGAGTATGTAGTTTTTGACCTTATATTGAACCTCCCATCTGAAAATTTGAAAATTCTTAAAAAATTCGTCCAAAATCTTGATGTCTCCAATCTCTTGTTTTGTACGTTTTTTCCACGTGTCTTGATATCCAATGTATCCCTGCAAAGTTTGGTGAAGATCTGAGTATGTAGTTTTTGACCTTATATGGAACCTCCTATCTGAAAATTTGAAAATTCTTAAAAAATTCGTCCAAAATTTTGATGTCTCCAATCTCTTGTTTTGTACGTTTTTTCCACGTGTCTTGACATCCAATGTATCCCTGCAATGTTTGGTGAAGATCTGAGTATGTAGTTTTTGACCTTATCTGGAACCTCCCATCTGAAAATTTGAAAATTCCTAAAAAATCCGTCCAAAATCTTGATGTCTCCAATCTCTTGTTTTGTACGTTTTTTCCACGTGTCTCGACCTCCAATGTATCCCTGCAAAGTTTGGTGAAGATCTGAGTATGTCGTTTTTGACCTTATCTGGAACATCCTTTCTGAAAATTTGAAAATTCTTAAAAAATTCGTCGAAAATCTTGATGTCTCCAATCTCTTGTTTTGTACGTTTTTTCCACGTGTCTTGACATCCAATGTATCCCTGCAAAGTTTGGTGAAGATCTGAGTATGTAGTTTTTGACCTTATATGGAACCTCCTTTCTGAAAATTTGAAAATTCTCAAAAAATTCGTCCATAATCTTGATGTCTCCAATCTCTTGTTTTGTACGTTTTTTCCACGTGTCTTGACATCCAATGTATCCCTGCAAAGTTTGGTGAAGATCTGAGTATGTAGTTTTTGACCTTATCTGGAACATCCTTTCTGAAAATTTGAAAATTGTTAAAAAATTCGTCCAAAATCTTGATGTCTCCAATCTCTTTTTTGTACGTTTTTTCCACGTGTCTTGACATCCAATGTATCCCTGCAAAGTTTGGTGAAGATCTGAGTATGTAGTTTTTGACCTTATCTGGAACCTCCCATCTGAAAATTTGAAAATTCTTAAAAAATTCGACCAAAATCTTGATGTCTCCAATCTTTTGTTTTGTACGTTTTTTCCACGTGTCTTGACACATAATGTATCCATGCAAAGTTTGGTGAAGATCTGAGTATGTAGTTTTTGACCTTATATGGAACCTCCTATCTGAAAATTTGAAAATTCTTAAAAAATTCGTCCAAAATCTTGATGTCTCCAATCTCTTGTTTTGTACGTTTTTTCCACGTGTCTTGACATCCAATGTATCCCTGCAAAGTTTGGTGAAGATCTGAGTATGTAGTTTTTGACCTTATCTGGAACCTCCCATCTGAAAATTTGAAAATTCCTAAAAAATCCGTGCAAAATCTTGATGACCCCAATCTCTTGTTTTGTACGTTTTTTCCACGTGTCTTGACATCCAATGTATTCCTGCAATGTTTGGTGAAGATCTGAGTATGTAGTTTTTGACCATATATGGAACCTCCTATCTGAAAATTTGAAAATTCTTAAAAAATTCGACCAAAATCTTGATGTTCCGAATCCTATGTTTTGTATGTTTTTTCCACGTGTCTTGACATCCAATGTATCCATGCAAAGTTTGGTGAAGATCTGAGTATGTAGTTTTTGACCTTATATTGAACCTCCCATCTGAAAATTTGAAAATTCTTAAAAAATTCGTCCAAAATCTTGATGACCCCAATCTCTTGTTTTGTACGTTTTTTCCACGTGTCTTGACATCCAAAGTATCCCTGCAAAGTTTGGTGAAGATCTGAGTATATAGTTTTTGACCTTATATTGAACCTCCCATCTGAAAATTTGAAAATTCTTAAAAAATTCGTCCAAAATCTTAATGTCTCCAATCTCTTGTTTTGTACGTTTTTTCCACGTGTCTTGACATCCAATGTATCCATGCAAAGTTTGGTGAAGATCTGAGTATGTCGTTTTTGACCTTATCTGGAACGTCCCATCTGAAAATTTGAAAATTCTTAAAAAATTCGTCGAAAATCTTGATGTCTCCAATCTTTTGTTTTGTACGTTTTTTCCACGTGTCTTGACATGCAAAGTATCCCTGCAACGTTTGGTGAAGATCTGAGTATGTAGTTTTTGACCTTATCTGGAACCTCCCATCTGAAAATTTGAAAATTCTTAAAAAATTCGTCGAAAATCTTGATGTCTCCAATCTCTTGTTTTGTACGTTTTTTCCACGTGTTTTGACATGCAAAGTATCCCTGCAACGTTTGGTGAAGATCTGAGTATGTAGTTTTTGACCTTATCTGGAACCTCCTATCTGAAAATTTGAAAATTCTTAAAAAATTCGTCCAAAATCTTGATGTCTCCAATCTCTTGTTTTGTACGTTTTTTCCACGTGTCTTGACATCCAATGTATCCCTGCAAAGTTTGGTGAAGATCTGAGTATGTAGTTTTTGACCTTATATTGAACCTCCCATCTGAAAATTTGAAAATTCTTAAAAAATTCGTCCAAAATCTTGATGTCTCCAATCTCTTGTTTTGTACGTTTTTTCCACGTGTCTTGATATCCAATGTATCCCTGCAAAGTTTGGTGAAGATCTGAGTATGTAGTTTTTGACCTTATATGGAACCTCCTATCTGAAAATTTGAAAATTCTTAAAAAATTCGTCCAAAATTTTGATGTCTCCAATCTCTTGTTTTGTACGTTTTTTCCACGTGTCTTGACATCCAATGTATCCCTGCAATGTTTGGTGAAGATCTGAGTATGTAGTTTTTGACCTTATCTGGAACCTCCCATCTGAAAATTTGAAAATTCCTAAAAAATCCGTCCAAAATCTTGATGTCTCCAATCTCTTGTTTTGTACGTTTTTTCCACGTGTCTCGACCTCCAATGTATCCCTGCAAAGTTTGGTGAAGATCTGAGTATGTCGTTTTTGACCTTATCTGGAACATCCTTTCTGAAAATTTGAAAATTCTTAAAAAATTCGTCGAAAATCTTGATGTCTCCAATCTCTTGTTTTGTACGTTTTTTCCACGTGTCTTGACATCCAATGTATCCCTGCAAAGTTTGGTGAAGATCTGAGTATGTAGTTTTTGACCTTATATGGAACCTCCTTTCTGAAAATTTGAAAATTCTCAAAAAATTCTTCCATAATCTTGATGTCTCCAATCTCTTGTTTTGTACGTTTTTTCCACGTGTCTTGACATCCAATGTATCCCTGCAAAGTTTGGTGAAGATCTGAGTATGTAGTTTTTGACCTTATCTGGAACATCCTTTCTGAAAATTTGAAAATTGTTAAAAAATTCGTCCAAAATCTTGATGTCTCCAATCTCTTTTTTGTACGTTTTTTCCACGTGTCTTGACATCCAATGTATCCCTGCAAAGTTTGGTGAAGATCTGAGTATGTAGTTTTTGACCTTATCTGGAACCTCCCATCTGAAAATTTGAAAATTCTTAAAAAATTCGACCAAAATCTTGATGTCTCCAATCTTTTGTTTTGTACGTTTTTTCCACGTGTCTTGACACATAATGTATCCATGCAAAGTTTGGTGAAGATCTGAGTATGTAGTTTTTGACCTTATATGGAACCTCCTATCTGAAAATTTGAAAATTCTTAAAAAATTCGTCCAAAATCTTGATGACCCCAATCTCTTGTTTTGTACGTTTTTTCCACGTGTCTTGACATCCAAAGTATCCCTGCAAAGTTTGGTGAAGATCTGAGTATGTAGTTTTTGACCTTATATTGAACCTCCCATCTGAAAATTTGAAAATTCTTAAAAAATTCGTCCAAAATCTTAATGTCTCCAATCTCTTATTTTGTACGTTTTTTCCACGTGTCTTGACATCCAATGTATCCATGCAAAGTTTGGTGAAGATCTGAGTATGTCGTTTTTGACCTTATCTGGAACGTCCCATCTGAAAATTTGAAAATTCTTAAAAAATTCGTCGAAAATCTTGATGTCTCCAATCTTTTGTTTTGTACGTTTTTTCCACGTGTCTTGACATGCAAAGTATCCCTGCAACGTTTGGTGAAGATCTGAGTATGTAGTTTTTGACCTTATCTGGAACCTCCTATCTGAAAATTTGAAAATTCTTCAAAAATTCGTCGAAAATCTTGATGTCTCCAATCTCTTGTTTTGTACGTTTTTTCCACGTGTCTTGACATCCAATGTATTCCTACAATGTTTGGTGGAGATCTGAGTATGTAGTTTTAGACCTTATCTGGAACCTCCTATCTGAAAATTTGAAAATTCTTCAAAAATTCGTCCAAAATCTTGATGTCTCCAATCTCTTGTTTTGTACGTTTTTTCCACGTGTCTCGACCTCCAATGGATCCCTGCAAAGTTTGGTGAAGATCTGAGTATGTCGTTTTTGACCTTATCTGGAACCTCCCATCTGAAAATTTGAAAATTCTTAAAAAATTCGTCGAAAATCTTGATGTCTCCGATCTCTTGTTTTGTACGTTTTTTCCACGTGTCTTGACCTCCAATGGATCCCTGCAAAGTTTGGTGAAGATCTGAGTATGTCGTTTTTGACCTTATCTGGAACCTCCCATCTGAAAATTTGAAAATTCTTAAAAAATTCGTCGAAAATCTTGATGTCTCCGATCTCTTGTTTTGTACGTTTTTTCCACGTGTCTTGACATGCAAAGTATTCCTGCAAAGTTTGGTGAAGATCTGAGTATGTAGTTTTTGACCTCATCTGGAACCTCCTATCTGAAAATTTGAAAATTCTTAAAAAATTCGTCCAAAATCTTGATGTCTCCAATCTCTTGTTTTGTACGTTTTTTCCACGTGTCTTGACATCCAATGTATCCCTGCAATGTTTGGTGAAGATCTGAGTATGTAGTTTTTGACCTTATCTGGAACCTCCCATCTGAAAATTTGAAAATTCCTAAAAAATCCGTCCAAAATCTTGATGACCCCAATCTCTTGTTTTGTACTTTTTTTCCACGTGTCTCGACCTCCAATGTATCCCTGCAAAGTTTGGTGAAGATCTGAGTATGTAGTTTTTGACCTTATATGGAACCTCCTATCTGAAAATTTGAAAATTCTTAAAAAATTCGTCCAAAATCTTGATGTCACCAATCCTATGTTTTGTATGTTTTTTCCACGTGTCTTGACATCCAATGTATCCATTCAAAGTTTGGTGAAGATCTGAGTATGTCGTTTTTGACCTTATCTGGAACCTCCCATCTGAAAATTTGAAAATTCTTAAAAAATTCGTCGAAAATCTTGATGTCTCCGATCTCTTGTTTTGTACGTTTTTTCCACGTGTCTTGACATGCAAAGTATTCCTGCAAAGTTTGGTGAAGATCTGAGTATGTAGTTTTTGACCTCATCTGGAACCTCCTATCTGAAAATTTGAAAATTCTTAAAAAATTCGTCCAAAATCTTGATGTCTCCAATCTCTTGTTTTGTACGTTTTTCCACGTGTCTTGACATCCAATGTATCCCTGCAATGTTTGGTGAAGATCTGAGTATGTAGTTTTTTACCTTATCTGGAACCTCCCATCTGAAAATTTGAAAATTCCTAAAAAATCCGTCCAAAATCTTGATGACCCCAATCTCTTGTTTTGTACTTTTTTTCCACGTGTCTCGACCTCCAATGTATCCCTGCAAAGTTTGGTGAAGATCTGAGTATGTAGTTTTTGACCTTATATGGAACCTCCTATCTGAAAATTTGAAAATTCTTAAAAAATTCGTCCAAAATCTTGATGTCACCAATCCTATGTTTTGTATGTTTTTTCCACGTGTCTTGACATCCAATGTATCCATGCAAAGTTTGGTGAAGATCTGAGTATGTCGTTTTTGACCTTATCTGGAACCTCCCATCTGAAAATTTGAAAATTCCTAAAAAATCCGTCCAAAATCTTGATGACCCCAATCTCTTGTTTTGTACGTTTTTTCCACGTGTCTTGACATCCAATGTATCCCTGCAAAGTTTGGTGAAGATCTGAGTATGTAGTTTTTGACCTTATCTGGAACCTCCCATCTGAAAATTTGAAAATTCTTAAAAAATTCGTCCAAAATCTTGATGTCTCCAATCTCTTGTTTTGTACGTTTTTTCCACGTGTCTTGATATCCAATGTATCCCTGCAAAGTTTGGTGAAGATCTGAGTATGTAGTTTTTGACCTTATATGGAACCTCCTATCTGAAAATTTGAAAATTCTTAAAAAATTCGTCCAAAATCTTGATGTCTCCAATCTCTTGTTTTGTACGTTTTTTCCACGTGTCTTGACATCCAATGTATCCCTGCAAAGTTTGGTGAAGATCTGAGTATGTAGTTTTTGACCTTATATTGAACCTCCCATCTGAAAATTTGAAAATTCTTAAAAAATTCGTCCAAAATCTTGATGTCTCCAATCTCTTGTTTTGTACGTTTTTTCCACGTGTCTTGATATCCAATGTATCCCTGCAAAGTTTGGTGAAGATCTGAGTATGTAGTTTTTGACCTTATATGGAACCTCCTATCTGAAAATTTGAAAATTCTTAAAAAATTCGTCCAAAATTTTGATGTCTCCAATCTCTTGTTTTGTACGTTTTTTCCACGTGTCTTGACATCCAATGTATCCCTGCAATGTTTGGTGAAGATCTGAGTATGTAGTTTTTGACCTTATCTGGAACCTCCCATCTGAAAATTTGAAAATTCCTAAAAAATCCGTCCAAAATCTTGATGACCCCAATCTCTTGTTTTGTACGTTTTTTCCACGTGTCCTGACATCCAATGTATCCCTGCAAAGTTTGGTGAAGATCTGAGTATGTAGTTTTTGACCTTATATTGAACCTCCCATCTGAAAATTTGAAAATTCTTAAAAAATTCGTCCAAAATCTTGATGTCTCCAATCTCTTGTTTTGTACGTTTTTTCCACGTGTCTTGATATCCAATGTATCCCTGCAAAGTTTGGTGAAGATCTGAGTATGTAGTTTTTGACCTTATATGGAACCTCCTATCTGAAAATTTGAAAATTCTTAAAAAATTCGTCCAAAATCTTGATGTCTCCAATCTCTTGTTTTGTACGTTTTTTCCACGTGTCTCGACCTCCAATGTATCCCTGCAAAGTTTGGTGAAGATCTGAGTATGTCGTTTTTGACCTTATCTGGAACATCCTTTCTGAAAATTTGAAAATTCTTAAAAAATTCGTCGAAAATCTTGATGTCTCCAATCTCTTGTTTTGTACGTTTTTTCCACGTGTCTTGACATCCAATGTATCCCTGCAAAGTTTGGTGAAGATCTGAGTATGTAGTTTTTGACCTTATATGGAACCTCCTATCTGAAAATTTGAAAATTCTTAAAAAATTCGACCAAAATCTTGATGTTCCGAATCCTATGTTTTGTATGTTTTTTCCACGTGTCTTGACATCCAATGTATCCATGCAAAGTTTGGTGAAGATCTGAGTATGTAGTTTTTGACCTTATATTGAACCTCCCATCTGAAAATTTGAAAATTCTTAAAAAATTCGTCCAAAATCTTGATGACCCCAATCTCTTGTTTTGTACGTTTTTTCCACGTGTCTTGACATCAAAAGTATCCCTGCAAAGTTTGGTGAAGATCTGAGTATGTAGTTTTTGACCTTATATGGAACCTCCTTTCTGAAAATTTGAGAATTCTTAAAAAATTCGTCCAAAATCTTGATGTCTCCAATCTCTTGTTTTGTACGTTTTTTCCACGTGTCTTGACATCCAATGTATCCATGCAAAGTTTGGTGAAGATCTGAGTATGTCGTTTTTGACCTTATCTGGAACCTCCCATCTGAAAATTTGAAAATTCTTAAAAAATTCGTCGAAAATCTTGATGTCTCCAATCTCTTGTTTTGTACGTTTTTTCCACGTGTCTTGACATGCAAAGTATCCCTGCAACGTTTGGTGAAGATCTGAGTATGTAGTTTTTGACCTTATCTGGAACCTCCTATCTGAAAATTTGAAAATTCTTAAAAAATTCGTCCAAAATCTTGATGTCTCCAATCTCTTGTTTTGTACGTTTTTTCCACGTGTCTTGACATCCAATGTATCCCTGCAATGTTTGGTGAAGATCTGAGTATGTAGTTTTTGACCTTATATGGAGCCTCCTATCTGAAAATTTGAAAATTCTTAAAAAATTCGTCCAAAATCTTGATGTCTCCAATCTCTTGTTTTGTACGTTCTTTCCACGTGTCTTGACATCCAATGTATCCCTGCAATGTTTGGTGAAGATCTGAGTATGTAGTTTTTGACCTTATATGGAACCTCCTATCTGAAAATTTGAAAATTCTTAAAAGAATTTAACAAAATCTTGATGTCCCCAATCCTATGTTTTGTATGTTTTTTCCACGTGTCTTGACATACAATGTATCCCTGCAGAGTTTGGTGAAGATCTGTGTATGTAGTTTTTGACCTTATCTGGAACCTCCTATCTGAAAATTTGAAAATTCTTAAAAAATTCGTCCAAAATCTTGATGTCTCCAATCTCTTGTTTTGTACGTTTTTTCCACGTGTCTTGACATCCAATGTATCCCTGCAATGTTTGGTGAAGATCTGAGTATGTAGTTTTTGACCTTATATGGAGCCTCCTATCTGAAAATTTGAAAATTCTTAAAAAATTCGTCCAAAATCTTGATGACCCCAATCTCTTGTTTTGTACGTTTTTTCCACGTGTCTTGACATCCAAAGTATCCCTGCAAAGTTTGGTGAAGATCTGAGTATGTAGTTTTTGACCTTATATGGAACCTCCTTTCTGAAAATTTGAGAATTCTTAAAAAATTCGTCCAAAATCTTGATGTCTCCAATCTCTTGTTTTGTACGTTTTTTCCACGTGTCTTGACATCCAATGTATCCATGCAAAGTTTGGTGAAGATCTGAGTATGTCGTTTTTGACCTTATCTGGAACCTCCCATCTGAAAATTTGAAAATTCTTAAAAAATTCGTCGAAAATCTTGATGTCTCCAATCTCTTGTTTTGTACGTTTTTTCCACGTGTCTTGACATGCAAAGTATCCCTGCAACGTTTGGTGAAGATCTGAGTATGTAGTTTTTGACCTTATCTGGAACCTCCTATCTGAAAATTTGAAAATTCTTAAAAAATTCGTCCAAAATCTTGATGTCTCCAATCTCTTGTTTTGTACGTTTTTTCCACGTGTCTTGACATCCAATGTATCCCTGCAATGTTTGGTGAAGATCTGAGTATGTAGTTTTTGACCTTATATGGAGCCTCCTATCTGAAAATTTGAAAATTCTTAAAAAATTCGTCCAAAATCTTGATGTCTCCAATCTCTTGTTTTGTACGTTCTTTCCACGTGTCTTGACATCCAATGTATCCCTGCAATGTTTGGTGAAGATCTGAGTATGTAGTTTTTGACCTTATATGGAACCTCCTATCTGAAAATTTGAAAATTCTTAAAAGAATTTAACAAAATCTTGATGTCCCCAATCCTATGTTTTGTATGTTTTTTCCACGTGTCTTGACATACAATGTATCCCTGCAGAGTTTGGTGAAGATCTGAGTATGTAGTTTTTGACCTTATCTGGAACCTCCCATCTGAAAATTTGAAAATTCCTAAAAAATCCGTCCAAAATCTTGTTGACCCGAATCTCTTGTTTTGTACGTTTTTTCCACGTGTCTTGACATCCAATGTATCCCTGCAAAGTTTGGTGAAGATCTGAGTATGTAGTTTTTGACCTTATCTGGAACCGCATTTCTGAAAATTTGAAAATTTTTAAAAAAATCGTCCAAAATCTTGATGTCTCCAATCTCTTGTTTTGTACGTTTTTTCCACGTGTCTTGACATCCAATGTATCCCTGCAAAGTTTGGTGAAGATCTGAGTATGTAGTTTTTGACCTTATATGGAACCTCCTATCTGAAAATTTGAAAATTCTTAAAAAATTCGTCCAAAATCTTGATGTCTCCAATCTCTTGTTTTGTACGTTTTTTCCACGTGTCTCGACCTCCAATGGATCCCTGCAAAGTTTGGTGAAGATCTGAGTATGTCGTTTTTGACCTTATCTGGAACCTCCCATCTGAAAATTTGAAAATTCTTAAAAAATTCGTCGAAAATCTTGATGTCTCCGATCTCTTGTTTTGTACGTTTTTTCCACGTGTCTTGACATGCAAAGTATTCCTGCAAAGTTTGGTGAAGATCTGAGTATGTAGTTTTTGACCTCATCTGGAACCTCCTATCTGAAAATTTGAAAATTCTTAAAAAATTCGTCCAAAATCTTGATGTCTCCAATCTCTTGTTTTGTACGTTTTTTTCACGTGTCTTGACATCCAATGTATCCCTGCAAAGTTTGGTGAAGATCTGAGTATGTAGTTTTTGACCTTATCTGGAACCTCCTATCTGAAAATTTGAAAATTCTAAAAAAATTCGTCCAAAATCTTGATGTCTCCAATCTCTTGTTTTGTACGTTTTTTCCACGTGTCTTGATATCCAATGTATCCCTGCAAAGTTTGGTGAAGATCTGAGTATGTCGTTTTTGACCTTATCTGGAACATCCTTTCTGAAAATTTGAAAATTGTTAAAAAATTCGTCCAAAATCTTGATGTCTCCAATCTCTTTTTTGTACGTTTTTTCCACGTGTCTTGACATCCAATGTATCCCTGCAAAGTTTGGTGAAGATCTGAGTATGTAGTTTTTGACCTTATCTGGAACCTCCCATCTGAAAATTTGAAAATTCTTAAAAAATTCGACCAAAATCTTGATGTCTCCAATCTTTTGTTTTGTACGTTTTTTCCACGTGTCTTGACACATAATGTATCCATGCAAAGTTTGGTGAAGATCTGAGTATGTAGTTTTTGACCTTATATGGAACCTCCTATCTGAAAATTTGAAAATTCTTAAAAAATTCGTCCAAAATCTTGATGTCTCCAATCTCTTGTTTTGTACGTTTTTTCCACGTGTCTTGACATCCAATGTATCCCTGCAAAGTTTGGTGAAGATCTGAGTATGTAGTTTTTGACCTTATCTGGAACCTCCCATCTGAAAATTTGAAAATTCCTAAAAAATTTGTGCAAAATCTTGATGACCCCAATCTCTTGTTTTGTACGTTTTTTCCACGTGTCTTGACATCCAATGTATTCCTGCAATGTTTGGTGAAGATCTGAGTATGTAGTTTTTGACCTTATATGGAACCTCCTATCTGAAAATTTGAAAATTCTTAAAAAATTCGACCAAAATCTTGATGTTCCGAATCCTATGTTTTGTATGTTTTTTCCACGTGTCTTGACATCCAATGTATCCATGCAAAGTTTGGTGAAGATCTGAGTATGTAGTTTTTGACCTTATATTGAACCTCCCATCTGAAAATTTGAAAATTCTTAAAAAATTCGTCCAAAATCTTGATGACCCCAATCTCTTGTTTTGTACGTTTTTTCCACGTGTCTTGACATCCAAAGTATCCCTGCAAAGTTTGGTGAAGATCTGAGTATGTAGTTTTTGACCTTATATGGAACCTCCTTTCTGAAAATTTGAGAATTCTTAAAAAATTCGTCCAAAATCTTGATGTCTCCAATCTCTTGTTTTGTACGTTTTTTCCACGTGTCTTGACATCCAATGTATCCATGCAAAGTTTGGTGAAGATCTGAGTATGTCGTTTTTGACCTTATCTGGAACCTCCCATCTGAAAATTTGAAAATTCTTAAAAAATTCGTCGAAAATCTTGATGTCTCCAATCTTTTGTTTTGTACGTTTTTTCCACGTGTCTTGACATGCAAAGTATCCCTGCAACGTTTGGTGAAGATCTGAGTATGTAGTTTTTGACCTTATCTGGAACCTCCTATCTGAAAATTTGAAAATTCTTCAAAAATTCGTCGAAAATCTTGATGTCTCCAATCTCTTGTTTTGTACGTTTTTTCCACGTGTCTTGACATCCAATGTATTCCTGCAATGTTTGGTGGAGATCTGAGTCTGTAGTTTTAGACCTTATCTGGAACCTCCTATCTGAAAATTTGAAAATTCTTCAAAAATTCGTCCAAAATCTTGATGTCTCCAATCTCTTGTTTTGTACGTTTTTTCCACGTGTCTCGACCTCCAATGGATCCCTGCAAAGTTTGGTGAAGATCTGAGTATGTCGTTTTTGACCTTATCTGGAACATCCTTTCTGAAAATTTGAAAATTCTTAAAAAATTCGTCGAAAATCTTGATGTCTCCAATCTCTTGTTTTGTACGTTTTTTCCACGTGTCTTGACATCCAATGTATCCCTGCAAAGTTTGGTGAAGATCTGAGTATGTAGTTTTTGACCTTATATGGAACCTCCTATCTGAAAATTTGAAAATTCTTAAAAAATTCGTCCAAAATCTTGATGTCTCCAATCTCTTGTTTTGTACGTTTTTTCCACGTGTCTCGACCTCCAATGGATCCCTGCAAAGTTTGGTGAAGATCTGAGTATGTCGTTTTTGACCTTATCTGGAACCTCCCATCTGAAAATTTGAAAATTCTTAAAAAATTCGTCCAAAATCTTGATGTCTCCGATCTCTTGTTTTGTACGTTTTTTCCACGTGTCTTGACATGCAAAGTATTCCTGCAAAGTTTGGTGAAGATCTGAGTATGTAGTTTTTGACCTCATCTGGAACCTCCTATCTGAAAATTTGAAAATTCTTAAAAAATTCGTCCAAAATCTTGATGTCTCCAATCTCTTGTTTTGTACGTTTTTTCCACGTGTCTTGACATCCAATGTATCCCTGCAAAGTTTGGTGAAGATCTGAGTATGTAGTTTTTGACCTTATCTGGAACCTCCTATCTGAAAATTTGAAAATTCTTAAAAAATTCGTCCAAAATCTTGATGTCTCCAATCTCTTGTTTTGTACGTTTTTTCCACGTGTCTTGATATCCAATGTATCCCTGCAAAGTTTGGTGAAGATCTGAGTATGTCGTTTTTGACCTTATCTGGAACATCCTTTCTGAAAATTTGAAAATTGTTAAAAAATTCGTCCAAAATCTTGATGTCTCCTATCTCTTGTTTTGTACGTTTTTTCCACGTGTCTTGACATCCAATGTATCCCTGCAAAGTTTGGTGAAGATCTGAGTATGTAGTTTTTGACCTTATCTGGAACCTCCCATGTGAAAATTTGAAAATTCTTAAAAAATTCGACCAAAATCTTGATGTCTCCAATCTCTTGTTTTGTACGTTTTTTCCACGTGTCTTGACACATAATGTATCCATGCAAAGTTTGGTGAAGATCTGAGTATGTAGTTTTTGACCTTATATGGAACCTCCTATCTGAAAATTTGAAAATTCTTAAAAAATTCGTCCAAAATCTTGATGTCTCCAATCTCTTGTTTTGTACGTTTTTTCCACGTGTCTTGACATCCAATGTATCCCTGCAAAGTTTGGTGAAGATCTGAGTATGTAGTTTTTGACCTTATCTGGAACCTCCCATCTGAAAATTTGAAAATTCCTAAAAAATCCGTCCAAAATCTTGATGACCACAATCTCTTGTTTTGTACGTTTTTTCCACGTGTCTTGACATTCAATGTATCCCTGCAAAGTTTGGTGAAGATCTGAGTATGTAGTTTTTGACCTTATATGGAACCTCCTTTCTGAAAATTTGAAAATTCTTAAAAAATTCGTCCAAAATCTTGAAGACCCCAATCTCTTGTTTTGTACGTTTTTTTTACGTGTCTTGACATCCAATGTATCCCTGCAAAGTTTGGTGAAGATCTGAGTATGTAGTTTTTGACCTTATATGGAACCTCCTTTCTGAAAATTTGAGAATTCTTAAAAAATTCGTCCAAAATCTTGATGTCTCCAATCTCTTGTTTTGTACGTTTTTTCCACGTGTCTTGACATCCAATGTATCCATGCAAAGTTTGGTGAAGATCTGAGTATGTCGTTTTTGACCTTATCTGGAACCTCCCATCCGAAAATTTGAAAATTCTTAAAAAATTCGTCGAAAATCTTGATGTCTCCAATCTCTTGTTTTGTACGTTTTTTCCACGTGTCTTGACATGCAAAGTATCCCTGCAACGTTTGGTGAAGATCTGAGTATGTAGTTTTTGACCTTATCTGGAACCTCCTATCTGAAAATTTGAAAATTCTTCAAAAATTCGTCGAAAATCTTGATGTCTCCAATCTCTTGCTTTGTACGTTTTTTCCACGTGTCTTGACATCCAATGTATCCCTGCAATGTTTGGTGGAGATCTGAGTATGTAGTTTTTGACCTTATCTGGAACCTCCTATCTGAAAATTTGAAAATTCTTCAAAAATTCGTCCAAAATCTTGATGTCTCCAATCTCTTGTTTTGTACGTTTTTTCCACGTGTCTCGACCTCCAATGTATCCCTGCAAAGTTAGTGAAGATCTGAGTATGTCGTTTTTGAACTTATCTGGAACATCCTTTCTGAAAATTTGAAAATTCTTAAAAAATTCGTCGAAAATCTTGATGTCTCCAATCTCTTGTTTTGTACGTTTTTTCCACGTTTCTTGACATCCAATGTATCCCTGCAAAGTTTGGTGAAGATCTGAGTATGTAGTTTTTGACCTTATATGGAACCTCCTTTCTGAAAATTTGAAAATTCTCAAAAAATTCGTCCATAATCTTGATGTCTCCAATCTCTTGTTTTGTACGTTTTTCCACGTGTCTTGACATCCAATGTATCCCTGCAAAGTTTGGTGAAGATCTGAGCATGTAGTTTTTGACCTTATATGGAACCTCCTATCTGAAAATTTGAAAATTCTTAAAAAATTCGTCCAAAATCTTGATGTCACCAATCCTATGTTTTGTATGTTTTTTCCACGTGTCTTGACATCCAATGTATCCATGCAAAGTTTGGTGAAGATCTGAGTATGTCGTTTTTGACCTTATCTGGAACCTCCCATCTGAAAATTTGAAAATTCTTAAAAAATTCGTCGAAAATCTTGATGTCTCCGATCTCTTGTTTTGTACGTTTTTTCCACGTGTCTTGACATGCAAAGTATTCCTGCAAAGTTTGGTGAAGATCTGAGTATGTAGTTTTTGACCTCATCTTGAACCTCCTATCTGAAAATTTGAAAATTCTTAAAAAATTCGTCCAAAATTTTGATGTCTCCAATCTCTTGTTTTGTACGTTTTTTCCACGTGTCTTGACATCCAATGTATCCCTGCAATGTTTGGTGAAGATCTGAGTATGTAGTTTTTGACCTTATCTGGAACCTCCCATCTGAAAATTTGAAAATTCCTAAAAAATCCGTCCAAAATCTTGATGACCCCAATCTCTTGTTTTGTACGTTTTTTCCACGTGTCTTGACATCCAATGTATCCCTGCAAAGTTTGGTGAAGATCTGAGCATGTAGTGTTTGACCTTATATGGAACCTCCTATCTGAAAATTTGAAAATTCTTAAAAAATTCGTCCAAAATCTTGATGTCACCAATCCTATGTTTTGTATGTTTTTTCCACGTGTCTTGACATCCAATGTATCCATGCAAAGTTTGGTGAAGATCTGAGTATGTCGTTTTTGACCTTATCTGGAACCTCCCATCTGAAAATTTGAAAATTCTTAAAAAATTCGTCGAAAATCTTGATGTCTCCGATCTCTTGTTTTGTACGTTTTTTCCACGTGTCTTGACATGCAAAGTATTCCTGCAAAGTTTGGTGAAGATCTGAGTATGTAGTTTTTGACCTCATCTTGAACTTCCTATCTGAAAATTTGAAAATTCTTAAAAAATTCGTCCAAAATTTTGATGTCTCCAATCTCTTGTTTTGTACGTTTTTTCCACGTGTCTTGACATCCAATGTATCCCTGCAATGTTTGGTGAAGATCTGAGTATGTAGTTTTTGACCTTATCTGGAACCTCCCATCTGAAAATTTGAAAATTCCTAAAAAATCCGTCCAAAATCTTGATGACCCCAATCTCTTGTTTTGTACGTTTTTTCCACGTGTCTTGACATCCAATGTATCCCTGCAAAGTTTGGTGAAGATCTGAGTATGTAGTTTTTGACCTTATCTGGAACCTCCTATCTGAAAATTTGAAAATTCTTAAAAAATTCGTCCAAAATCTTGATGTCTCCAATCTCTTGTTTTGTACGTTTTTCCACGTGTCTTGATATCCAATGTATCCCTGGAAAGTTTGGTGAAGATCTGAGTATGTCGTTTTTGACCTTATCTGGAACATCCTTTCTGAAAATTTGAAAATTGTTAAAAAATTCGTCCAAAATCTTGATGTCTCCAATCTCTTTTTTGTACGTTTTTTCCACGTGTCTTGACATCCAATGTATCCCTGCAAAGTTTGGTGAAGATCTGAGTATGTAGTTTTTGACCTTATCTGGAACCTCCCATCTGAAAATTTGAAAATTCTTAAAAAATTAGACCAAAATCTTGATGTCTCCAATCTTTTGTTTTGTACGTTTTTTCCACGTGTCTTGACACATAATGTATCCATGCAAAGTTTGGTGAAGATCTGAGTATGTAGTTTTTGACCTTATATGGAACCTCCTATCTGAAAATTTGAAAATTCTTAAAAAATTCGTCCAAAATCTTGATGTCTCCAATCTCTTGTTTTGTACGTTTTTTCCACGTGTCTTGACATCCAATGTATCCCTGCAAAGTTTGGTGAAGATCTGAGTATGTAGTTTTTGACCTTATCTGGAACCTCCCATCTGAAAATTTGAAAATTCCTAAAAAATCCGTGCAAAATCTTGATGACCCCAATCTCTTGTTTTGTACGTTTTTTCCACGTGTCTTGACATCCAATGTATTCCTGCAATGTTTGGTGAAGATCTGAGTATGTAGTTTTTGACCTTATATGGAACCTCCTATCTGAAAATTTGAAAATTCTTAAAAAATTCGACCAAAATCTTGATGTTCCGAATCCTATGTTTTGTATGTTTTTTCCACGTGTCTTGACATCCAATGTATCCATGCAAAGTTTGGTGAAGATCTGAGTATGTAGTTTTTGACCTTATATTGAACCTCCCATCTGAAAATTTGAAAATTCTTAAAAAATTCGTCCAAAATCTTGATGACCTAAATCTCTTGTTTTGTACGTTTTTTCCACGTGTCTTGACATCCAAAGTATCCCTGCAAAGTTTGGTGAAGATCTGAGTATGTAGTTTTTGACCTTATATTGAACCTCCCATCTGAAAATTTGAAAATTCTTAAAAAATTCGTCCAAAATCTTGATGTCTCCAATCTCTTGTTTTGTACGTTTTTTCCACGTGTCTTGACATCCAATGTATCCATGCAAAGTTTGGTGAAGATCTGAGAATGTCGTTTTTGACCTTATCTGGAACCTCCCATCTGAAAATTTGAAAATTCTTAAAAAATTCGTCGAAAATCTTGATGTCTCCAATCTTTTGTTTTGTACGTTTTTTCCACGTGTCTTGACATGCAAAGTATCCCTGCAACGTTTGGTGAAGATCTGAGTATGTAGTTTTTGACCTTATCTGGAACCTCCTATCTGAAAATTTGAAAATTCTTCAAAAATTCGTCGAAAATCTTGATGTCTCCAATCTCTTGTTTTGTACGTTTTTTCCACGTGTCTTGACATCCAATGTATTCCTGCAATGTTTGGTGGAGATCTGAGTATGTAGTTTTAGACCTTATCTGGAACCTCCTATCTGAAAATTTGAAAATTCTTCAAAAATTCGTCCCAAAACCTTAATGTCTCCAATCTCTTGTTTTGTACGTTTTTTCCACGTGTCTCGACCTCCAATGGATCCCTGCAAAGTTTGGTGAAGATCTGAGTATGTCGTTTTTGACCTTATCTGGAACATCCTTTCTGAAAATTTGAAAATTCTTAAAAAATTCGTCGAAAATCTTGATGTCTCCAATCTCTTGTTTTGTACGTTTTTTCCACGTGTCTTGACATCCAATGTATCCCTGCAAAGTTTGGTGAAGATCTGAGTATGTAGTTTTTGACCTTATATGGAACCTCCTATCTGAAAATTTGAAAATTCTTAAAAAATTCGTCCAAAATCTTGATGTCTCCAATCTCTTGTTTTGTACGTTTTTTCCACGTGTCTCGACCTCCAATGGATCCCTGCAAAGTTTGGTGAAGATCTGAGTATGTCGTTTTTGACCTTATCTGGAACCTCCCATCTGAAAATTTGAAAATTCTTAAAAAATTCGTCGAAAATCTTGATGTCTCCGATCTCTTGTTTTGTACGTTTTTTCCACGTGTCTTGACATGCAAAGTATTCCTGCAAAGTTTGGTGAAGATCTGAGTATGTAGTTTTTGACCTCATCTGGAACCTCCTATCTGAAAATTTGAAAATTCTTAAAAAATTCTTCCAAAATCTTGATGTCTCCAATCTCTTGTTTTGTACGTTTTTTCCACGTGTCTTGACATCCAATGTATCCCTGCAATGTTTGGTGAAGATCTGAGTATGTAGTTTTTGACCTTATCTGGAACCTCCCATCTGAAAATTTGAAAATTCCTAAAAAATCCGTCCAAAATCTTGATGACCCCAATCTCTTGTTTTGTACTTTTTTTCCACGTGTCTCGACCTCCAATGTATCCCTGCAAAGTTTGGTGAAGATCTGAGTATGTAGTTTTTGACCTTATATGGAACCTCCTATCTGAAAATTTGAAAATTCTTAAAAAATTCGTCCAAAATCTTGATGTCACCAATCCTATGTTTTGTATGTTTTTTCCACGTGTCTTGACATCCAATGTATCCATGCAAAGTTTGGTGAAGATCTGAGTATGTCGTTTTTGACCTTATCTGGAACCTCCCATCTGAAAATTTGAAAATTCTTAAAAAATTCGTCGAAAATCTTGATGTCTCCGATCTCTTGTTTTGTACGTTTTTTCCACGTGTCTTGACATGCAAAGTATTCCTGCAAAGTTTGGTGAAGATCTGAGTATGTAGTTTTTGACCTCATCTGGAACCTCCTATCTGAAAATTTGAAAATTCTTAAAAAATTCGTCCAAAATTTTGATGTCTCCAATCTCTTGTTTTGTACGTTTTTTCCACGTGTCTTGACATCCAATGTATCCCTGCAATGTTTGGTGAAGATCTGAGTATGTAGTTTTTGACCTTATCTGGAACCTCCCATCTGAAAATTTGAAAATTCCTAAAAAATCCGTCCAAAATCTTGATGACCCCAATCTCTTGTTTTGTACGTTTCTTCCACGTGTCTTGACATCCAATGTATCCCTGCAAAGTTTGGTGAAGATCTGAGTATGTAGTTTTTGACCTTATCTGGAACCTCCTATCTGAAAATTTGAAAATTCTTAAAAAATTCGTCCAAAATCTTGATGTCTCCAATCTCTTGTTTTGTACGTTTTTTCCACGTGTCTTGATATCCAATGTATCCCTGCAAAGTTTGGTGAAGATCTGAGTATGTCGTTTTTGACCTTATCTGGAACATCCTTTCTGAAAATTTGAAAATTGTTAAAAAATTCGTCCAAAATCTTGATGTCTCCAATCTCTTTTTTGTACGTTTTTTCCACGTGTCTTGACATCCAATGTATCCCTGCAAAGTTTGGTGAAGATCTGAGTATGTAGTTTTTGACCTTATCTGGAACCTCCCATCTGAAAATTTGAAAATTCTTAAAAAATTCGACCAAAATCTTGATGTCTCCAATCTTTTGTTTTGTACGTTTTTTCCACGTGTCTTGACACATAATGTATCCATGCAAAGTTTGGTGAAGATCTGAGTATGTAGTTTTTGACCTTATATGGAACCTCCTATCTGAAAATTTGAAAATTCTTAAAAAATTCGTCCAAAATCTTGATGTCTCCAATCTCTTGTTTTGTACGTTTTTTCCACGTGTCTTGACATCCAATGTATCCCTGCAAAGTTTGGTGAAGATCTGAGTATGTAGTTTTTGACCTTATCTGGAACCTCCCATCTGAAAATTTGAAAATTCCTAAAAAATCCGTGCAAAATCTTGATGACCCCAATCTCTTGTTTTGTACGTTTTTTCCACGTGTCTTGACATCCAATGTATTCCTGCAATGTTTGGTGAAGATCTGAGTATGTAGTTTTTGACCTTATATGGAACCTCCTATCTGAAAATTTGAAAATTCTTAAAAAAATCGTCGAAAATCTTGATGTCTCCAATCTCTTGTTTTGTACGTTTTTTCCACGTGTCTTGACATGCAAAGTATCCCTGCAACGTTTGGTGAAGATCTGAGTATGTAGTTTTTGACCTTATCTGGAACCTCCTATCTGAAAATTTTAAAATTCTTCAAAAATTCGTCGAAAATCTTGATGTCTCCAATCTCTTGTTTTGTACGTTTTTTCCACGTGTCTTGACATCCAATGTATTCCTGCAATGTTTGGTGAAGATCTGAGTATGTAGTTTTTGACCTTATATGGAACCTCCTTTCTGAAAATTTGAGAATTCTTAAAAAATCCGTCCAAAATCTTGTTGACCCGAATCTCTTGTTTTGTACGTTTTTTCCACGTGTCTTGACATCCAATGTATCCCTGCAAAGTTTGGTGAAGATCTGAGTATGTTGTTTTTGACCTTATCTGGAACCGCATTTCTGAAAATTTGAAAATTTTTAAAAAAAATCGTCCAAAATCTTGATGTCTCCAATCTCTTGTTTTGTACGTTTTTTCCACGTGTCTTGACATCCAATGTATCCCTGCAAAGTTTGGTGAAGATCTGAGTATGTAGTTTTTGACCTTATATGGAACCTCCTATCTGAAAATTTGAAAATTCTTAAAAAATTCGTCCAAAATCTTGATGTCTCCAATCTCTTGTTTTGTACGTTTTTTCCACGTGTCTGGACCTCCAATGGATCCCTGCAAAGTTTGGTGAAGATCTGAGTATGTCGTTTTTGACCTTATCTGGAACCTCCCATCTGAAAATTTGAAAATTCTTAAAAAATTCGTCGAAAATCTTGATGTCTCCGATCTCTTGTTTTGTACGTTTTTTCCACGTGTCTTGACATGCAAAGTATTCCTGCAAAGTTTGGTGAAGATCTGAGTATGTAGTTTTTGACCTCATCTGGAACCTCCTATCTGAAAATTTGAAAATTCTTAAAAAATTCGTCCAAAATCTTGATGTCTCCAATCTCTTGTTTTGTACGTTTTTTCCACGTGTCTTGACATCCAATGTATCCCTGCAAAGTTTGGTGAAGATCTGAGTATGTAGTTTTTGACCTTATCTGGAACCTCCTATCTGAAAATTTGAAAATTCTTAAAAAATTCGTCCAAAATCTTGATGTCTCCAATCTCTTGTTTTGTACGTTTTTTCCACGTGTCTTGATATCCAATGTATCCCTGCAAAGTTTGGTGAAGATCTGAGTATGTCGTTTTTGACCTTATCTGGAACATCCTTTCTGAAAATTTGAAAATTGTTAAAAAATTCGTCCAAAATCTTGATGTCTCCAATCTCTTTTTTGTACGTTTTTTCCACGTGTCTTGACATCCAATGTATCCCTGCAAAGTTTGGTGAAGATCTGAGTATGTAGTGTTTGACCTTATCTGGAACCTCCCATCTGAAAATTTGAAAATTCTTAAAAAATTCGACCAAAATCTTGATGTCTCCAATCTTTTGTTTTGTACGTTTTTTCCACGTGTCTTGACACATAATGTATCCATGCAAAGTTTGGTGAAGATCTGAGTATGTAGTTTTTGACCTTATATGGAACCTCCTATCTGAAAATTTGAAAATTCTTAAAAAATTCGTCCAAAATCTTGATGTCTCCAATCTCTTGTTTTGTACGTTTTTTCCACGTGTCTTGACATCCAATGTATCCCTGCAAAGTTTGGTGAAGATCTGAGTATGTAGTTTTTGACCTTATCTGGAACCTCCCATCTGAAAATTTGAAAATTCCTAAAAAATTTGTGCAAAATCTTGATGACCCCAATCTCTTGTTTTGTACGTTTTTTCCACGTGTCTTGACATCCAATGTATTCCTGCAATGTTTGGTGAAGATCTGAGTATGTAGTTTTTGACCTTATATGGAACCTCCTTTCTGAAAATTTGAAAATTCTTAAAAAATTCGTCCAAAATCTTGAAGACCCCAATCTCTTGTTTTGTACGTTTTTTTTACGTGTCTTGACATCCAATGTATCCCTGCAAAGTTTGGTGAAGATCTGAGTATGTAGTTTTTGACCTTATATGGAACCTCCTTTCTGAAAATTTGAGAATTCTTAAAAAATTCGTCCAAAATCTTGATGTCTCCAATCTCTTGTTTTGTACGTTTTTTCCACGTGTCTTGACATCCAATGTATCCATGCAAAGTTTGGTGAAGATCTGAGTATGTCGTTTTTGACCTTATCTGGAACCTCCCATCCGAAAATTTGAAAATTCTTAAAAAATTCGTCGAAAATCTTGATGTCTCCAATCTCTTGTTTTGTACGTTTTTTCCACGTGTCTTGACATGCAAAGTATCCCTGCAACGTTTGGTGAAGATCTGAGTATGTAGTTTTTGACCTTATCTGGAACCTCCTATCTGAAAATTTGAAAATTCTTCAAAAATTCGTCGAAAATCTTGATGTCTCCAATCTCTTGCTTTGTACGTTTTTTCCACGTGTCTTGACATCCAATGTATCCCTGCAATGTTTGGTGGAGATCTGAGTATGTAGTTTTTGACCTTATCTGGAACCTCCTATCTGAAAATTTGAAAATTCTTCAAAAATTCGTCCAAAATCTTGATGTCTCCAATCTCTTGTTTTGTACGTTTTTTCCACGTGTCTCGACCTCCAATGTATCCCTGCAAAGTTAGTGAAGATCTGAGTATGTCGTTTTTGAACTTATCTGGAACATCCTTTCTGAAAATTTGAAAATTCTTAAAAAATTCGTCGAAAATCTTGATGTCTCCAATCTCTTGTTTTGTACGTTTTTTCCACGTTTCTTGACATCCAATGTATCCCTGCAAAGTTTGGTGAAGATCTGAGTATGTAGTTTTTGACCTTATATGGAACCTCCTTTCTGAAAATTTGAAAATTCTCAAAAAATTCGTCCATAATCTTGATGTCTCCAATCTCTTGTTTTGTACGTTTTTCCACGTGTCTTGACATCCAATGTATCCCTGCAAAGTTTGGTGAAGATCTGAGCATGTAGTTTTTGACCTTATATGGAACCTCCTATCTGAAAATTTGAAAATTCTTAAAAAATTCGTCCAAAATCTTGATGTCACCAATCCTATGTTTTGTATGTTTTTTCCACGTGTCTTGACATCCAATGTATCCATGCAAAGTTTGGTGAAGATCTGAGTATGTCGTTTTTGACCTTATCTGGAACCTCCCATCTGAAAATTTGAAAATTCTTAAAAAATTCGTCGAAAATCTTGATGTCTCCGATCTCTTGTTTTGTACGTTTTTTCCACGTGTCTTGACATGCAAAGTATTCCTGCAAAGTTTGGTGAAGATCTGAGTATGTAGTTTTTGACCTCATCTTGAACCTCCTATCTGAAAATTTGAAAATTCTTAAAAAATTCGTCCAAAATTTTGATGTCTCCAATCTCTTGTTTTGTACGTTTTTTCCACGTGTCTTGACATCCAATGTATCCCTGCAATGTTTGGTGAAGATCTGAGTATGTAGTTTTTGACCTTATCTGGAACCTCCCATCTGAAAATTTGAAAATTCCTAAAAAATCCGTCCAAAATCTTGATGACCCCAATCTCTTGTTTTGTACGTTTTTTCCACGTGTCTTGACATCCAATGTATCCCTGCAAAGTTTGGTGAAGATCTGAGCATGTAGTGTTTGACCTTATATGGAACCTCCTATCTGAAAATTTGAAAATTCTTAAAAAATTCGTCCAAAATCTTGATGTCACCAATCCTATGTTTTGTATGTTTTTTCCACGTGTCTTGACATCCAATGTATCCATGCAAAGTTTGGTGAAGATCTGAGTATGTCGTTTTTGACCTTATCTGGAACCTCCCATCTGAAAATTTGAAAATTCTTAAAAAATTCGTCGAAAATCTTGATGTCTCCGATCTCTTGTTTTGTACGTTTTTTCCACGTGTCTTGACATGCAAAGTATTCCTGCAAAGTTTGGTGAAGATCTGAGTATGTAGTTTTTGACCTCATCTTGAACTTCCTATCTGAAAATTTGAAAATTCTTAAAAAATTCGTCCAAAATTTTGATGTCTCCAATCTCTTGTTTTGTACGTTTTTTCCACGTGTCTTGACATCCAATGTATCCCTGCAATGTTTGGTGAAGATCTGAGTATGTAGTTTTTGACCTTATCTGGAACCTCCCATCTGAAAATTTGAAAATTCCTAAAAAATCCGTCCAAAATCTTGATGACCCCAATCTCTTGTTTTGTACGTTTTTTCCACGTGTCTTGACATCCAATGTATCCCTGCAAAGTTTGGTGAAGATCTGAGTATGTAGTTTTTGACCTTATCTGGAACCTCCTATCTGAAAATTTGAAAATTCTTAAAAAATTCGTCCAAAATCTTGATGTCTCCAATCTCTTGTTTTGTACGTTTTTCCACGTGTCTTGATATCCAATGTATCCCTGGAAAGTTTGGTGAAGATCTGAGTATGTCGTTTTTGACCTTATCTGGAACATCCTTTCTGAAAATTTGAAAATTGTTAAAAAATTCGTCCAAAATCTTGATGTCTCCAATCTCTTTTTTGTACGTTTTTTCCACGTGTCTTGACATCCAATGTATCCCTGCAAAGTTTGGTGAAGATCTGAGTATGTAGTTTTTGACCTTATCTGGAACCTCCCATCTGAAAATTTGAAAATTCTTAAAAAATTAGACCAAAATCTTGATGTCTCCAATCTTTTGTTTTGTACGTTTTTTCCACGTGTCTTGACACATAATGTATCCATGCAAAGTTTGGTGAAGATCTGAGTATGTAGTTTTTGACCTTATATGGAACCTCCTATCTGAAAATTTGAAAATTCTTAAAAAATTCGTCCAAAATCTTGATGTCTCCAATCTCTTGTTTTGTACGTTTTTTCCACGTGTCTTGACATCCAATGTATCCCTGCAAAGTTTGGTGAAGATCTGAGTATGTAGTTTTTGACCTTATCTGGAACCTCCCATCTGAAAATTTGAAAATTCCTAAAAAATCCGTGCAAAATCTTGATGACCCCAATCTCTTGTTTTGTACGTTTTTTCCACGTGTCTTGACATCCAATGTATTCCTGCAATGTTTGGTGAAGATCTGAGTATGTAGTTTTTGACCTTATATGGAACCTCCTATCTGAAAATTTGAAAATTCTTAAAAAATTCGACCAAAATCTTGATGTTCCGAATCCTATGTTTTGTATGTTTTTTCCACGTGTCTTGACATCCAATGTATCCATGCAAAGTTTGGTGAAGATCTGAGTATGTAGTTTTTGACCTTATATTGAACCTCCCATCTGAAAATTTGAAAATTCTTAAAAAATTCGTCCAAAATCTTGATGACCTAAATCTCTTGTTTTGTACGTTTTTTCCACGTGTCTTGACATCCAAAGTATCCCTGCAAAGTTTGGTGAAGATCTGAGTATGTAGTTTTTGACCTTATATTGAACCTCCCATCTGAAAATTTGAAAATTCTTAAAAAATTCGTCCAAAATCTTGATGTCTCCAATCTCTTGTTTTGTACGTTTTTTCCACGTGTCTTGACATCCAATGTATCCATGCAAAGTTTGGTGAAGATCTGAGAATGTCGTTTTTGACCTTATCTGGAACCTCCCATCTGAAAATTTGAAAATTCTTAAAAAATTCGTCGAAAATCTTGATGTCTCCAATCTTTTGTTTTGTACGTTTTTTCCACGTGTCTTGACATGCAAAGTATCCCTGCAACGTTTGGTGAAGATCTGAGTATGTAGTTTTTGACCTTATCTGGAACCTCCTATCTGAAAATTTGAAAATTCTTCAAAAATTCGTCGAAAATCTTGATGTCTCCAATCTCTTGTTTTGTACGTTTTTTCCACGTGTCTTGACATCCAATGTATTCCTGCAATGTTTGGTGGAGATCTGAGTATGTAGTTTTAGACCTTATCTGGAACCTCCTATCTGAAAATTTGAAAATTCTTCAAAAATTCGTCCCAAAACCTTAATGTCTCCAATCTCTTGTTTTGTACGTTTTTTCCACTTGTCTCGACCTCCAATGGATCCCTGCAAAGTTTGGTGAAGATCTGAGTATGTCGTTTTTGACCTTATCTGGAACATCCTTTCTGAAAATTTGAAAATTCTTAAAAAATTCGTCGAAAATCTTGATGTCTCCAATCTCTTGTTTTGTACGTTTTTTCCACGTGTCTTGACATCCAATGTATCCCTGCAAAGTTTGGTGAAGATCTGAGTATGTAGTTTTTGACCTTATATGGAACCTCCTATCTGAAAATTTGAAAATTCTTAAAAAATTCGTCCAAAATCTTGATGTCTCCAATCTCTTGTTTTGTACGTTTTTTCCACGTGTCTCGACCTCCAATGGATCCCTGCAAAGTTTGGTGAAGATCTGAGTATGTCGTTTTTGACCTTATCTGGAACCTCCCATCTGAAAATTTGAAAATTCTTAAAAAATTCGTCGAAAATCTTGATGTCTCCGATCTCTTGTTTTGTACGTTTTTTCCACGTGTCTTGACATGCAAAGTATTCCTGCAAAGTTTGGTGAAGATCTGAGTATGTAGTTTTTGACCTCATCTGGAACCTCCTATCTGAAAATTTGAAAATTCTTAAAAAATTCTTCCAAAATCTTGATGTCTCCAATCTCTTGTTTTGTACGTTTTTTCCACGTGTCTTGACATCCAATGTATCCCTGCAATGTTTGGTGAAGATCTGAGTATGTAGTTTTTGACCTTATCTGGAACCTCCCATCTGAAAATTTGAAAATTCCTAAAAAATCCGTCCAAAATCTTGATGACCCCAATCTCTTGTTTTGTACTTTTTTTCCACGTGTCTCGACCTCCAATGTATCCCTGCAAAGTTTGGTGAAGATCTGAGTATGTAGTTTTTGACCTTATATGGAACCTCCTATCTGAAAATTTGAAAATTCTTAAAAAATTCGTCCAAAATCTTGATGTCACCAATCCTATGTTTTGTATGTTTTTTCCACGTGTCTTGACATCCAATGTATCCATGCAAAGTTTGGTGAAGATCTGAGTATGTCGTTTTTGACCTTATCTGGAACCTCCCATCTGAAAATTTGAAAATTCTTAAAAAATTCGTCGAAAATCTTGATGTCTCCGATCTCTTGTTTTGTACGTTTTTTCCACGTGTCTTGACATGCAAAGTATTCCTGCAAAGTTTGGTGAAGATCTGAGTATGTAGTTTTTGACCTCATCTGGAACCTCCTATCTGAAAATTTGAAAATTCTTAAAAAATTCGTCCAAAATTTTGATGTCTCCAATCTCTTGTTTTGTACGTTTTTTCCACGTGTCTTGACATCCAATGTATCCCTGCAATGTTTGGTGAAGATCTGAGTATGTAGTTTTTGACCTTATCTGGAACCTCCCATCTGAAAATTTGAAAATTCCTAAAAAATCCGTCCAAAATCTTGATGACCCCAATCTCTTGTTTTGTACGTTTCTTCCACGTGTCTTGACATCCAATGTATCCCTGCAAAGTTTGGTGAAGATCTGAGTATGTAGTTTTTGACCTTATCTGGAACCTCCTATCTGAAAATTTGAAAATTCTTAAAAAATTCGTCCAAAATCTTGATGTCTCCAATCTCTTGTTTTGTACGTTTTTTCCACGTGTCTTGATATCCAATGTATCCCTGCAAAGTTTGGTGAAGATCTGAGTATGTCGTTTTTGACCTTATCTGGAACATCCTTTCTGAAAATTTGAAAATTGTTAAAAAATTCGTCCAAAATCTTGATGTCTCCAATCTCTTTTTTGTACGTTTTTTCCACGTGTCTTGACATCCAATGTATCCCTGCAAAGTTTGGTGAAGATCTGAGTATGTAGTTTTTGACCTTATCTGGAACCTCCCATCTGAAAATTTGAAAATTCTTAAAAAATTCGACCAAAATCTTGATGTCTCCAATCTTTTGTTTTGTACGTTTTTTCCACGTGTCTTGACACATAATGTATCCATGCAAAGTTTGGTGAAGATCTGAGTATGTAGTTTTTGACCTTATATGGAACCTCCTATCTGAAAATTTGAAAATTCTTAAAAAATTCGTCCAAAATCTTGATGTCTCCAATCTCTTGTTTTGTACGTTTTTTCCACGTGTCTTGACATCCAATGTATCCCTGCAAAGTTTGGTGAAGATCTGAGTATGTAGTTTTTGACCTTATCTGGAACCTCCCATCTGAAAATTTGAAAATTCCTAAAAAATCCGTGCAAAATCTTGATGACCCCAATCTCTTGTTTTGTACGTTTTTTCCACGTGTCTTGACATCCAATGTATTCCTGCAATGTTTGGTGAAGATCTGAGTATGTAGTTTTTGACCTTATATGGAACCTCCTATCTGAAAATTTGAAAATTCTTAAAAAAATCGTCGAAAATCTTGATGTCTCCAATCTCTTGTTTTGTACGTTTTTTCCACGTGTCTTGACATGCAAAGTATCCCTGCAACGTTTGGTGAAGATCTGAGTATGTAGTTTTTGACCTTATCTGGAACCTCCTATCTGAAAATTTTAAAATTCTTCAAAAATTCGTCGAAAATCTTGATGTCTCCAATCTCTTGTTTTGTACGTTTTTTCCACGTGTCTTGACATCCAATGTATTCCTGCAATGTTTGGTGAAGATCTGAGTATGTAGTTTTTGACCTTATATGGAACCTCCTTTCTGAAAATTTGAGAATTCTTAAAAAATCCGTCCAAAATCTTGTTGACCCGAATCTCTTGTTTTGTACGTTTTTTCCACGTGTCTTGACATCCAATGTATCCCTGCAAAGTTTGGTGAAGATCTGAGTATGTTGTTTTTGACCTTATCTGGAACCGCATTTCTGAAAATTTGAAAATTTTTAAAAAAAATCGTCCAAAATCTTGATGTCTCCAATCTCTTGTTTTGTACGTTTTTTCCACGTGTCTTGACATCCAATGTATCCCTGCAAAGTTTGGTGAAGATCTGAGTATGTAGTTTTTGACCTTATATGGAACCTCCTATCTGAAAATTTGAAAATTCTTAAAAAATTCGTCCAAAATCTTGATGTCTCCAATCTCTTGTTTTGTACGTTTTTTCCACGTGTCTGGACCTCCAATGGATCCCTGCAAAGTTTGGTGAAGATCTGAGTATGTCGTTTTTGACCTTATCTGGAACCTCCCATCTGAAAATTTGAAAATTCTTAAAAAATTCGTCGAAAATCTTGATGTCTCCGATCTCTTGTTTTGTACGTTTTTTCCACGTGTCTTGACATGCAAAGTATTCCTGCAAAGTTTGGTGAAGATCTGAGTATGTAGTTTTTGACCTCATCTGGAACCTCCTATCTGAAAATTTGAAAATTCTTAAAAAATTCGTCCAAAATCTTGATGTCTCCAATCTCTTGTTTTGTACGTTTTTTCCACGTGTCTTGACATCCAATGTATCCCTGCAAAGTTTGGTGAAGATCTGAGTATGTAGTTTTTGACCTTATCTGGAACCTCCTATCTGAAAATTTGAAAATTCTTAAAAAATTCGTCCAAAATCTTGATGTCTCCAATCTCTTGTTTTGTACGTTTTTTCCACGTGTCTTGATATCCAATGTATCCCTGCAAAGTTTGGTGAAGATCTGAGTATGTCGTTTTTGACCTTATCTGGAACATCCTTTCTGAAAATTTGAAAATTGTTAAAAAATTCGTCCAAAATCTTGATGTCTCCAATCTCTTTTTTGTACGTTTTTTCCACGTGTCTTGACATCCAATGTATCCCTGCAAAGTTTGGTGAAGATCTGAGTATGTAGTGTTTGACCTTATCTGGAACCTCCCATCTGAAAATTTGAAAATTCTTAAAAAATTCGACCAAAATCTTGATGTCTCCAATCTTTTGTTTTGTACGTTTTTTCCACGTGTCTTGACACATAATGTATCCATGCAAAGTTTGGTGAAGATCTGAGTATGTAGTTTTTGACCTTATATGGAACCTCCTATCTGAAAATTTGAAAATTCTTAAAAAATTCGTCCAAAATCTTGATGTCTCCAATCTCTTGTTTTGTACGTTTTTTCCACGTGTCTTGACATCCAATGTATCCCTGCAAAGTTTGGTGAAGATCTGAGTATGTAGTTTTTGACCTTATCTGGAACCTCCCATCTGAAAATTTGAAAATTCCTAAAAAATTTGTGCAAAATCTTGATGACCCCAATCTCTTGTTTTGTACGTTTTTTCCACGTGTCTTGACATCCAATGTATTCCTGCAATGTTTGGTGAAGATCTGAGTATGTAGTTTTTGACCTTATATGGAACCTCCTATCTGAAAATTTGAAAATTCTTAAAAAATTCGACCAAAATCTTGATGTTCCGAATCCTATGTTTTGTATGTTTTTTCCACGTGTCTTGACATCCAATGTATCCATGCAAAGTTTGGTGAAGATCTGAGTATGTAGTTTTTGACCTTATATTGAACCTCCCATCTGAAAATTTGAAAATTCTTAAAAAATTCGTCCAAAATCTTGATGACCCCAATCTCTTGTTTTGTACGTTTTTTCCACGTGTCTTGACATCCAAAGTATCCCTGCAAAGTTTGGTGAAGATCTGAGTATGTAGTTTTTGACCTTATATGGAACCTCCTTTCTGAAAATTTGAGAATTCTTAAAAAATTCGTCCAAAATCTTGATGTCTCCAATCTCTTGTTTTGTACGTTTTTTCCACGTGTCTTGACATCCAATGTATCCATGCAAAGTTTGGTGAAGATCTGAGTATGTCGTTTTTGACCTTATCTGGAACCTTCCATCTGAAAATTTGAAAATTCTTAAAAAATTCGTCGAAAATCTTGATGTCTCCAATCTTTTGTTTTGTACGTTTTTTCCACGTGTCTTGACATGCAAAGTATCCCTGCAACGTTTGGTGAAGATCTGAGTATGTAGTTTTTGACCTTATCTGGAACCTCCTATCTGAAAATTTGAAAATTCTTCAAAAATTCGTCGAAAATCTTGATGTCTCCAATCTCTTGTTTTGTACGTTTTTTCCACGTGTCTTGACATCCAATGTATTCCTGCAATGTTTGGTGGAGATCTGAGTATGTAGTTTTAGACCTTATCTGGAACCTCCCATCTGAAAATTTGAAAATTCTTCAAAAATTCGTCCAAAATCTTGATGTCTCCAATCTCTTGTTTTGTACGTTTTTTCCACGTGTCTCGACCTCCAATGGATCCCTGCAAAGTTTGGTGAAGATCTGAGTATGTCGTTTTTGACCTTATCTGGAACATCCTTTCTGAAAATTTGAAAATTCTTAAAAAATTCGTCGAAAATCTTGATGTCTCCAATCTCTTGTTTTGTACGTTTTTTCCACGTGTCTTGACATGCAAAGTATTCCTGCAAAGTTTGGTGAAGATCTGAGTATGTAGTTTTTGACCTCATCTGGAACCTCCTATCTGAAAATTTGAAAATTCTTCAAAAATTCGTCGAAAATCTTGATGTCTCCAATCTCTTGTTTTGTACGTTTTTTCCACGTGTCTTGACATCCAATGTATCCCTGCAAAGTTTGGTGAAGATCTGAGTATGTAGTTTTTGACCTTATCTGGAACCTCCTATCTGAAAATTTGAAAATTCTTAAAAAATTCGTCCAAAATCTTGATGTCTCCAATCTCTTGTTTTGTACGTTTTTTCCACGTGTCTTGATATCCAATGTATCCCTGCAAAGTTTGGTGAAGATCTGAGTATGTCGTTTTTGACCTTATCTGGAACATCCTTTCTGAAAATTTGAAAATTGTTAAAAAATTCGTCCAAAATCTTGATGTCTCCTATCTCTTGTTTTGTACGTTTTTTCCACGTGTCTTGACATCCAATGTATCCCTGCAAAGTTTGGTGAAGATCTGAGTATGTAGTTTTTGACCTTATCTGGAACCTCCCATCTGAAAATTTGAAAATTCTTAAAAAATTCGACCAAAATCTTGATGTCTCCAATCTCTTGTTTTGTACGTTTTTTCCACGTGTCTTGACACATAATGTATCCATGCAAAGTTTGGTGAAGATCTGAGTATGTAGTTTTTGACCTTATATGGAACCTCCTATCTGAAAATTTGAAAATTCTTAAAAAATTCGTCCAAAATCTTGATGTCTCCAATCTCTTGTTTTGTACGTTTTTTCCACGTGTCTTGACATCCAATGTATCCCTGCAAAGTTTGGTGAAGATCTGAGTATGTAGTTTTTGACCTTATCTGGAACCTCCCATCTGAAAATTTGAAAATTCCTAAAAAATCCGTCCAAAATCTTGATGACCACAATCTCTTGTTTTGTACGTTTTTTCCACGTGTCTTGACATTCAATGTATCCCTGCAAAGTTTGGTGAAGATCTGAGTATGTAGTTTTTGACCTTATATGGAACCTCCTTTCTGAAAATTTGAAAATTCTTAAAAAATTCGTCCAAAATCTTGAAGACCCCAATCTCTTGTTTTGTACGTTTTTTCCACGTGTCTTGACATCCAATGTATCCCTGCAAAGTTTGGTGAAGATCTGAGTATGTAGTTTTTGACCTTATATGGAACCTCCTTTCTGAAAATTTGAGAATTCTTAAAAAATTCGTCCAAAATCTTGATGTCTCCAATCTCTTGTTTTGTACGTTTTTTCCACGTGTCTTGACATCCAATGTATCCATGCAAAGTTTGGTGAAGATCTGAGTATGTCGTTTTTGACCTTATCTGGAACCTCCCATCCGAAAATTTGAAAATTCTTAAAAAATTCGTCGAAAATCTTGATGTCTCCAATCTCTTGTTTTGTACGTTTTTTCCACGTGTCTTGACATGCAAAGTATCCCTGCAACGTTTGGTGAAGATCTGAGTATGTAGTTTTTGACCTTATCTGGAACCTCCTATCTGAAAATTTGAAAATTCTTCAAAAATTCGTCGAAAATCTTGATGTCTCCAATCTCTTGCTTTGTACGTTTTTTCCACGTGTCTTGACATCCAATGTATCCCTGCAATGTTTGGTGGAGATCTGAGTATGTAGTTTTTGACCTTATCTGGAACCTCCTATCTGAAAATTTGAAAATTCTTCAAAAATTCGTCCAAAATCTTGATGTCTCCAATCTCTTGTTTTGTACGTTTTTTCCACGTGTCTCGACCTCCAGTGTATCCCTGCAAAGTTAGTGAAGATCTGAGTATGTCGTTTTTGAACTTATCTGGAACATCCTTTCTGAAAATTTGAAAATTCTTAAAAAATTCGTCGAAAATCTTGATGTCTCCAATCTCTTGTTTTGTACGTTTTTTCCACGTTTCTTGACATCCAATGTATCCCTGCAAAGTTTGGTGAAGATCTGAGTATGTAGTTTTTGACCTTATATGGAACCTCCTTTCTGAAAATTTGAAAATTCTCAAAAAATTCGTCCATAATCTTGATGTCTCCAATCTCTTGTTTTGTACGTTTTTCCACGTGTCTTGACATCCAATGTATCCCTGCAAAGTTTGGTGAAGATCTGAGCATGTAGTTTTTGACCTTATATGGAACCTCCTATCTGAAAATTTGAAAATTCTTAAAAAATTCGTCCAAAATCTTGATGTCACCAATCCTATGTTTTGTATGTTTTTTCCACGTGTCTTGACATCCAATGTATCCATGCAAAGTTTGGTGAAGATCTGAGTATGTCGTTTTTGACCTTATCTGGAACCTCCCATCTGAAAATTTGAAAATTCTTAAAAAATTCGTCGAAAATCTTGATGTCTCCGATCTCTTGTTTTGTACGTTTTTTCCACGTGTCTTGACATGCAAAGTATTCCTGCAAAGTTTGGTGAAGATCTGAGTATGTAGTTTTTGACCTCATCTGGAACCTCCTATCTGAAAATTTGAAAATTCTTAAAAAATTCGTCCAAAATCTTGATGTCTCCAATCTCTTGTTTTGTACGTTTTTTCCACGTGTCTTGACATCCAATGTATCCCTGCAAAGTTTGGTGAAGATCTGAGTATGTAGTTTTTGACCTTATCTGGAACCTCCTATCTGAAAATTTGAAAATTCTTAAAAAATTCGTCCAAAATCTTGATGTCTCCAATCTCTTGTTTTGTACGTTTTTTCCACGTGTCTTGATATCCAATGTATCCCTGCAAAGTTTGGTGAAGATCTGAGTATGTCGTTTTTGACCTTATCTGGAACATCCTTTCTGAAAATTTGAAAATTGTTAAAAAATTCGTCCAAAATCTTGATGTCTCCAATCTCTTTTTTGTACGTTTTTTCCACGTGTCTTGACATCCAATGTATCCCTGCAAAGTTTGGTGAAGATCTGAGTATGTAGTTTTTGACCTTATCTGGAACCTCCCATCTGAAAATTTGAAAATTCTTAAAAAATTCGACCAAAATCTTGATGTCTCCAATCTTTTGTTTTGTACGTTTTTTCCACGTGTCTTGACACATAATGTATCCATGCAAAGTTTGGTGAAGATCTGAGTATGTAGTTTTTGACCTTATATGGAACCTCCTATCTGAAAATTTGAAAATTCTTAAAAAATTCGTCCAAAATCTTGATGTCTCCAATCTCTTGTTTTGTACGTTTTTTCCACGTGTCTTGACATCCAATGTATCCCTGCAAAGTTTGGTGAAGATCTGAGTATGTAGTTTTTGACCTTATCTGGAACCTCCCATCTGAAAATTTGAAAATTCCTAAAAAATTTGTGCAAAATCTTGATGACCCCAATCTCTTGTTTTGTACGTTTTTTCCACGTGTCTTGACATCCAATGTATTCCTGCAATGTTTGGTGAAGATCTGAGTATGTAGTTTTTGACCTTATATGGAACCTCCTATCTGAAAATTTGAAAATTCTTAAAAAATTCGACCAAAATCTTGATGTTCCGAATCCTATGTTTTGTATGTTTTTTCCACGTGTCTTGACATCCAATGTATCCATGCAAAGTTTGGTGAAGATCTGAGTATGTAGTTTTTGACCTTATATTGAACCTCCCATCTGAAAATTTGAAAATTCTTAAAAAATTCGTCCAAAATCTTGATGACCCCAATCTCTTGTTTTGTACGTTTTTTCCACGTGTCTTGACATCCAAAGTATCCCTGCAAAGTTTGGTGAAGATCTGAGTATGTAGTTTTTGACCTTATATGGAACCTCCTTTCTGAAAATTTGAGAATTCTTAAAAAATTCGTCCAAAATCTTGATGTCTCCAATCTCTTGTTTTGTACGTTTTTTCCACGTGTCTTGACATCCAATGTATCCATGCAAAGTTTGGTGAAGATCTGAGTATGTCGTTTTTGACCTTATCTGGAACCTCCCATCTGAAAATTTGAAAATTCTTAAAAAATTCGTCGAAAATCTTGATGTCTCCAATCTTTTGTTTTGTACGTTTTTTCCACGTGTCTTGACATGCAAAGTATCCCTGCAACGTTTGGTGAAGATCTGAGTATGTAGTTTTTGACCTTATCTGGAACCTCCTATCTGAAAATTTGAAAATTCTTCAAAAATTCGTCGAAAATCTTGATGTCTCCAATCTCTTGTTTTGTACGTTTTTTCCACGTGTCTTGACATCCAATGTATTCCTGCAATGTTTGGTGGAGATCTGAGTATGTAGTTTTAGACCTTATCTGGAACCTCCCATCTGAAAATTTGAAAATTCTTCAAAAATTCGTCCAAAATCTTGATGTCTCCAATCTCTTGTTTTGTACGTTTTTTCCACGTGTCTCGACCTCCAATGGATCCCTGCAAAGTTTGGTGAAGATCTGAGTATGTCGTTTTTGACCTTATCTGGAACATCCTTTCTGAAAATTTGAAAATTCTTAAAAAATTCGTCGAAAATCTTGATGTCTCCAATCTCTTGTTTTGTACGTTTTTTCCACGTGTCTTGACATCCAATGTATCCCTGCAAAGTTTGGTGAAGATCTGAGTATGTAGTTTTTGACCTTATATGGAACCTCCTATCTGAAAATTTGAAAATTCTTAAAAAATTCGTCCAAAATCTTGATGTCTCCAATCTCTTGTTTTGTACGTTTTTTCCACGTGTCTCGACCTCCAATGGATCCCTGCAAAGTTTGGTGAAGATCTGAGTATGTCGTTTTTGACCTTATCTGGAACCTCCCATCTGAAAATTTGAAAATTCTTAAAAAATTCGTCGAAAATCTTGATGTCTCCGATCTCTTGTTTTGTACGTTTTTTCCACGTGTCTTGACATGCAAAGTATTCCTGCAAAGTTTGGTGAAGATCTGAGTATGTAGTTTTTGACCTCATCTGGAACCTCCTATCTGAAAATTTGAAAATTCTTAAAAAATTCGTCCAAAATCTTGATGTCTCCAATCTCTTGTTTTGTACGTTTTTTCCACGTGTCTTGACATCCAATGTATCCCTGCAAAGTTTGGTGAAGATCTGAGTATGTAGTTTTTGACCTTATCTGGAACCTCCTATCTGAAAATTTGAAAATTCTTAAAAAATTCGTCCAAAATCTTGATGTCTCCAATCTCTTGTTTTGTACGTTTTTTCCACGTGTCTTGATATCCAATGTATCCCTGCAAAGTTTGGTGAAGATCTGAGTATGTCGTTTTTGACCTTATCTGGAACATCCTTTCTGAAAATTTGAAAATTGTTAAAAAATTCGTCCAAAATCTTGATGTCTCCTATCTCTTGTTTTGTACGTTTTTTCCACGTGTCTTGACATCCAATGTATCCCTGCAAAGTTTGGTGAAGATCTGAGTATGTAGTTTTTGACCTTATCTGGAACCTCCCATCTGAAAATTTGAAAATTCTTAAAAAATTCGACCAAAATCTTGATGTCTCCAATCTCTTGTTTTGTACGTTTTTTCCACGTGTCTTGACACATAATGTATCCATGCAAAGTTTGGTGAAGATCTGAGTATGTAGTTTTTGACCTTATATGGAACCTCCTATCTGAAAATTTGAAAATTCTTAAAAAATTCGTCCAAAATCTTGATGTCTCCAATCTCTTGTTTTGTACGTTTTTTCCACGTGTCTTGACATCCAATGTATCCCTGCAAAGTTTGGTGAAGATCTGAGTATGTAGTTTTTGACCTTATCTGGAACCTCCCATCTGAAAATTTGAAAATTCCTAAAAAATCCGTCCAAAATCTTGATGACCACAATCTCTTGTTTTGTACGTTTTTTCCACGTGTCTTGACATTCAATGTATCCCTGCAAAGTTTGGTGAAGATCTGAGTATGTAGTTTTTGACCTTATATGGAACCTCCTTTCTGAAAATTTGAAAATTCTTAAAAAATTCGTCCAAAATCTTGAAGACCCCAATCTCTTGTTTTGTACGTTTTTTCCACGTGTCTTGACATCCAATGTATCCCTGCAAAGTTTGGTGAAGATCTGAGTATGTAGTTTTTGACCTTATATGGAACCTCCTTTCTGAAAATTAGAGAATTCTTAAAAAATTCGTCCAAAATCTTGATGTCTCCAATCTCTTGTTTTGTACGTTTTTTCCACGTGTCTTGACATCCAATGTATCCATGCAAAGTTTGGTGAAGATCTGAGTATGTCGTTTTTGACCTTATCTGGAACCTCCCATCCGAAAATTTGAAAATTCTTAAAAAATTCGTCGAAAATCTTGATGTCTCCAATCTCTTGTTTTGTACGTTTTTTCCACGTGTCTTGACATGCAAAGTATCCCTGCAACGTTTGGTGAAGATCTGAGTATGTAGTTTTTGACCTTATCTGGAACCTCCTATCTGAAAATTTGAAAATTCTTCAAAAATTCGTCGAAAATCTTGATGTCTCCAATCTCTTGCTTTGTACGTTTTTTCCACGTGTCTTGACATCCAATGTATCCCTGCAATGTTTGGTGGAGATCTGAGTATGTAGTTTTTGACCTTATCTGGAACCTCCTATCTGAAAATTTGAAAATTCTTCAAAAATTCGTCCAAAATCTTGATGTCTCCAATCTCTTGTTTTGTACGTTTTTTCCACGTGTCTCGACCTCCAATGTATCCCTGCAAAGTTAGTGAAGATCTGAGTATGTCGTTTTTGAACTTATCTGGAACATCCTTTCTGAAAATTTGAAAATTCTTAAAAAATTCGTCGAAAATCTTGATGTCTCCAATCTCTTGTTTTGTACGTTTTTTCCACGTTTCTTGACATCCAATGTATCCCTGCAAAGTTTGGTGAAGATCTGAGTATGTAGTTTTTGACCTTATATGGAACCTCCTTTCTGAAAATTTGAAAATTCTCAAAAAATTCGTCCATAATCTTGATGTCTCCAATCTCTTGTTTTGTACGTTTTTCCACGTGTCTTGACATCCAATGTATCCCTGCAAAGTTTGGTGAAGATCTGAGCATGTAGTTTTTGACCTTATATGGAACCTCCTATCTGAAAATTTGAAAATTCTTAAAAAATTCGTCCAAAATCTTGATGTCACCAATCCTATGTTTTGTATGTTTTTTCCACGTGTCTTGACATCCAATGTATCCATGCAAAGTTTGGTGAAGATCTGAGTATGTCGTTTTTGACCTTATCTGGAACCTCCCATCTGAAAATTTGAAAATTCTTAAAAAATTCGTCGAAAATCTTGATGTCTCCGATCTCTTGTTTTGTACGTTTTTTCCACGTGTTTTGACATGCAAAGTATTCCTGCAAAGTTTGGTGAAGATCTGAGTATGTAGTTTTTGACCTCATCTTGAACCTCCTATCTGAAAATTTGAAAATTCTTAAAAAATTCGTCCAAAATTTTGATGTCTCCAATCTCTTGTTTTGTACGTTTTTTCCACGTGTCTTGACATCCAATGTATCCCTGCAATGTTTGGTGAAGATCTGAGTATGTAGTTTTTGACCTTATCTGGAACCTCCCATCTGAAAATTTGAAAATTCCTAAAAAATCCGTCCAAAATCTTGATGACCCCAATCTCTTGTTTTGTACGTTTTTTCCACGTGTCTTGACATCCAATGTATCCCTGCAAAGTTTGGTGAAGATCTGAGCATGTAGTGTTTGACCTTATATGGAACCTCCTATCTGAAAATTTGAAAATTCTTAAAAAATTCGTCCAAAATCTTGATGTCACCAATCCTATGTTTTGTATGTTTTTTCCACGTGTCTTGACATCCAATGTATCCATGCAAAGTTTGGTGAAGATCTGAGTATGTCGTTTTTGACCTTATCTGGAACCTCCCATCTGAAAATTTGAAAATTCTTAAAAAATTCGTCGAAAATCTTGATGTTTCCGATCTCTTGTTTTGTACGTTTTTTCCACGTGTCTTGACATGCAAAGTATTCCTGCAAAGTTTGGTGAAGATCTGAGTATGTAGTTTTTGACCTCATCTTGAACCTCCTATCTGAAAATTTGAAAATTCTTAAAAAATTCGTCCAAAATTTTGATGTCTCCAATCTCTTGTTTTGTACGTTTTTTCCACGTGTCTTGACATCCAATGTATCCCTGCAATGTTTGGTGAAGATCTGAGTATGTAGTTTTTGACCTTATCTGGAACCTCCCATCTGAAAATTTGAAAATTCCTAAAAAATCCGTCCAAAATCTTGATGACCCCAATCTCTTGTTTTGTACGTTTTTTCCACGTGCCTTGACATCCAATGTATCCCTGCAAAGTTTGGTGAAGATCTGAGTATGTAGTTTTTGACCTTATCTGGAACCTCCTATCTGAAAATTTGAAAATTCTTAAAAAATTCGTCCAAAATCTTGATGTCTCCAATCTCTTGTTTTGTACGTTTTTTCCACGTGTCTTGATATCCAATGTATCCCTGGAAAGTTTGGTGAAGATCTGAGTATGTCGTTTTTGACCTTATCTGGAACATCCTTTCTGAAAATTTGAAAATTGTTAAAAAATTCGTCCAAAATCTTGATGTCTCCAATCTCTTTTTTGTACGTTTTTTCCACGTGTCTTGACATCCAATGTATCCCTGCAAAGTTTGGTGAAGATCTGAGTATGTAGTTTTTGACCTTATCTGGAACCTCCCATCTGAAAATTTGAAAATTCTTAAAAAATTCGACCAAAATCTTGATGTCTCCAATCTTTTGTTTTGTACGTTTTTTCCACGTGTCTTGACACATAATGTATCCATGCAAAGTTTGGTAAAGATCTGAGTATGTAGTTTTTGACCTTATATGGAACCTCCTATCTGAAAATTTGAAAATTCTTAAAAAATTCGTCCAAAATCTTGATGTCTCCAATCTCTTGTTTTGTACGTTTTTTCCACGTGTCTTGACATCCAATGTATCCCTGCAAAGTTTGGTGAAGATCTGAGTATGTAGTTTTTGACCTTATCTGGAACCTCCCATCTGAAAATTTGAAAATTCCTAAAAAATCCGTGCAAAATCTTGATGACCCCAATCTCTTGTTTTGTACGTTTTTTCTACGTGTCTTGACATCCAATGTATTCCTGCAATGTTTGGTGAAGATCTGAGTATGTAGTTTTTGACCTTATATGGAACCTCCTATCTGAAAATTTGAAAATTCTTAAAAAATTCGACCAAAATCTTGATGTTCCGAATCCTATGTTTTGTATGTTTTTTCCACGTGTCTTGACATCCAATGTATCCATGCAAAGTTTGGTGAAGATCTGAGTATGTAGTTTTTGACCTTATATTGAACCTCCCATCTGAAAATTTGAAAATTCTTAAAAAATTCGTCCAAAATCTTGATGACCCCAATCTCTTGTTTTGTACGTTTTTTCCACGTGTCTTGACATCCAAAGTATCCCTGCAAAGTTTGGTGAAGATCTGAGTATGTAGTTTTTGACCTTATATTGAACCTCCCATCTGAAAATTTGAAAATTCTTAAAAAATTCGTCCAAAATCTTGATGTCTCCAATCTCTTGTTTTGTACGTTTTTTCCACGTGTCTTGACATCCAATGTATCCATGCAAAGTTTGGTGAAGATCTGAGAATGTCGTTTTTGACCTTATCTGGAACCTCCCATCTGAAAATTTGAAAATTCTTAAAAAATTCGTCGAAAATCTTGATGTCTCCAATCTTTTGTTTTGTACGTTTTTTCCACGTGTCTTGACATGCAAAGTATCCCTGCAACGTTTGGTGAAGATCTGAGTATGTAGTTTTTGACCTTATCTGGAACCTCCTATCTGAAAATTTGAAAATTCTTCAAAAATTCGTCGAAAATCTTGATGTCTCCAATCTCTTGTTTTGTACGTTTTTTCCACGTGTCTTGACATCCAATGTATTCCTGCAATGTTTGGTGGAGATCTGAGTATGTAGTTTTAGACCTTATCTGGAACCTCCTATCTGAAAATTTGAAAATTCTTCAAAAATTCGTCCAAAAACCTTAATGTCTCCAATCTCTTGTTTTGTACGTTTTTTCCACGTGTCTCGACCTCCAATGGATCCCTGCAAAGTTTGGTGAAGATCTGAGTATGTCGTTTTTGACCTTATCTGGAACATCCTTTCTGAAAATTTGAAAATTCTTAAAAAATTCGTCGAAAATCTTGATGTCTCCAATCTCTTGTTTTGTACGTTTTTTCCACGTGTCTTGACATCCAATGTATCCCTGCAAAGTTTGGTGAAGATCTGAGTATGTAGTTTTTGACCTTATATGGAACCTCCTATCTGAAAATTTGAAAATTCTTAAAAAATTCGTCCAAAATCTTGATGTCTCCAATCTCTTGTTTTGTACGTTTTTTCCACGTGTCTCGACCTCCAATGGATCCCTGCAAAGTTTGGTGAAGATCTGAGTATGTCGTTTTTGACCTTATCTGGAACCTCCCATCTGAAAATTTGAAAATTCTTAAAAAATTCGTCGAAAATCTTGATGTCTCCGATCTCTTGTTTTGTACGTTTTTTCCACGTGTCTTGACATGCAAAGTATTCCTGCAAAGTTTGGTGAAGATCTGAGTATGTAGTTTTTGACCTCATCTGGAACCTCCTATCTGAAAATTTGAAAATTCTTAAAAAATTCTTCCAAAATCTTGATGTCTCCAATCTCTTGTTTTGTACGTTTTTCCACGTGTCTTGACATCCAATGTATCCCTGCAATGTTTGGTGAAGATCTGAGTATGTAGTTTTTGACCTTATCTGGAACCTCCCATCTGAAAATTTGAAAATTCCTAAAAAATCCGTCCAAAATCTTGATGACCCCAATCTCTTGTTTTGTACTTTTTTTCCACGTGTCTCGACCTCCAATGTATCCCTGCAAAGTTTGGTGAAGATCTGAGTATGTAGTTTTTGACCTTATATGGAACCTCCTATCTGAAAATTTGAAAATTCTTAAAAAATTCGTCCAAAATCTTGATGTCACCAATCCTATGTTTTGTATGTTTTTTCCACGTGTCTTGATATCCAATGTATCCATGCAAAGTTTGGTGAAGATCTGAGTATGTCGTTTTTGACCTTATCTGGAACCTCCCATCTGAAAATTTGAAAATTCTTAAAAAATTCGTCGAAAATCTTGATGTCTCCGATCTCTTGTTTTGTACGTTTTTTCCACGTGTCTTGACATGCAAAGTATTCCTGCAAAGTTTGGTGAAGATCTGAGTATGTAGTTTTTGACCTCATCTGGAACCTCCTATCTGAAAATTTGAAAATTCTTAAAAAATTCGTCCAAAATTTTGATGTCTCCAATCTCTTGTTTTGTACGTTTTTTCCACGTGTCTTGACATCCAATGTATCCCTGCAATGTTTGGTGAAGATCTGAGTATGTAGTTTTTGACCTTATCTGGAACCTCCCATCTGAAAATTTGAAAATTCCTAAAAAATCCGTCCAAAATCTTGATGACCCCAATCTCTTGTTTTGTACGTTTTTTCCACGTGTCTTGACATCCAATGTATCCCTGCAAAGTTTGGTGAAGATCTGAGTATGTAGTTTTTGACCTTATCTGGAACCTCCTATCTGAAAATTTGAAAATTCTTAAAAAATTCGTCCAAAATCTTGATGTCTCCAATCTCTTGTTTTGTACGTTTTTCCACGTGTCTTGATATCCAATGTATCCCTGCAAAGTTTGGTGAAGATCTGAGTATGTCGATTTTGACCTTATCTGGAACATCCTTTCTGAAAATTTGAAAATTGTTAAAAAATTCGTCCAAAATCTTGATGTCTCCAATCTCTTTTTTGTACGTTTTTTCCACGTGTCTTGACATCCAATGTATCCCTGCAAAGTTTGGTGAAGATCTGAGTATGTAGTTTTTGACCTTATCTGGAACCTCCCATCTGAAAATTTGAAAATTCTTAAAAAATTCGACCAAAATCTTGATGTCTCCAATCTTTTGTTTTGTACGTTTTTTCCACGTGTCTTGACACATAATGTATCCATGCAAAGTTTGGTGAAGATCTGAGTATGTAGTTTTTGACCTTATATGGAACCTCCTATCTGAAAATTTGAAAATTCTTAAAAAATTCGTCCAAAATCTTGATGTCTCCAATCTCTTGTTTTGTACGTTTTTTCCACGTGTCTTGACATCCAATGTATCCCTGCAAAGTTTGGTGAAGATCTGAGTATGTAGTTTTTGACCTTATCTGGAACCTCCCATCTGAAAATTTGAAAATTCCTAAAAAATCCGTGCAAAATCTTGATGACCCCAATCTCTTGTTTTGTACGTTTTTTCCACGTGTCTTGACATCCAATGTATTCCTGCAATGTTTGGTGAAGATCTGAGTATGTAGTTTTTGACCTTATATGGAACCTCCTATCTGAAAATTTGAAAATTCTTAAAAAATTCGTCGAAAATCTTGATGTCTCCAATCTCTTGTTTTGTACGTTTTTTCCACGTGTCTTGACATGCAAAGTATCCCTGCAACGTTTGGTGAAGATCTGAGTATGTAGTTTTTGACCTTATCTGGAACCTCCTATCTGAAAATTTGAAAATTCTTCAAAAATTCGTCGAAAATCTTGATGTCTCCAATCTCTTGTTTTGTACGATTTTTCCACGTGTCTTGACATCCAATGTATTCCTGCAATGTTTGGTGAAGATCTGAGTATGTAGTTTTTGACCTTATATGGAACCTCCTTTCTGAAATTTTGAGAATTCTTAAAAAATTCGTCCAAAATCTTGATGTCTCCAATCTCTTGTTTTGTACGTTTTTTCCACGTGTCTTGACATCCAATGTATCCATGCAAAGTTTGGTGAAGATCTGAGTATGTCGTTTTTGACCTTATCTGGAACCTCCCATCCGAAAATTTGAAAATTCTTAAAAAATTCGTCGAAAATCTTGATGTCTCCAATCTCTTGTTTTGTACGTTTTTTCCACGTGTCTTGACATGCAAAGTATCCCTGCAACGTTTGGTGAAGATCTGAGTATGTAGTTTTTGACCTTATCTGGAACCTCCTATCTGAAAATTTGAAAATTCTTCAAAAATTCGTCGAAAATCTTGATGTCTCCAATCTCTTGCTTTGTACGTTTTTTCCACGTGTCTTGACATCCAATGTATCCCTGCAATGTTTGGTGGAGATCTGAGTATGTAGTTTTTGACCTTATCTGGAACCTCCTATCTGAAAATTTGAAAATTCTTCAAAAATTCGTCCAAAATCTTGATGTCTCCAATCTCTTGTTTTGTACGTTTTTTCCACGTGTCTCGACCTCCAATGTATCCCTGCAAAGTTAGTGAAGATCTGAGTATGTCGTTTTTGACCTTATCTGGAACATCCTTTCTGAAAATTTGAAAATTCTTAAAAAATTCGTCGAAAATCTTGATGTCTCCAATCTCTTGTTTTGTACGTTTTTTCCACGTTTCTTGACATCCAATGTATCCCTGCAAAGTTTGGTGAAGATCTGAGTATGTAGTTTTTGACCTTATATGGAACCTCCTTTCTGAAAATTTGAAAATTCTCAAAAAATTCGTCCATAATCTTGATGTCTCCAATCTCTTGTTTTGTACGTTTTTTCCACGTGTCTTGACATCCAATGTATCCCTGCAAAGTTTGGTGAAGATCTGAGTATGTAGTTTTTGACCTTATATGGAACCTCCTTTCTGAAAATTTGAAAATTCTTAAAAAATTCGTCCAAAATCTTGATGTCACCAATCTCTTGTTTTGTACGTTTTTTCCACGTGTCTTGACATCCAATGTATCCATGCAAAGTTTGGTGAAGATCTGAGTATGTCGTTTTTGACCTTATCTGGAACCTCCCATCTGAAAATTTGAAAATTCTTAAAAAATCCGTGCAAAATCTTGATGACCCCAATCTCTTGTTTTGTACGTTTTTTCCACGTGTCTCGACCTCCAATGTATCCCTGCAAAGTTAGTGAAGATCTGAGTATGTCGTTTTTGACCTTATCTGGAACATCCTTTCTGAAAATTTGAAAATTCTTAAAAAATTCGTCGAAAATCTTGATGTCTCCAATCTCTTGTTTTGTACGTTTTTTCCACGTTTCTTGACATCCAATGTATCCCTGCAAAGTTTGGTGAAGATCTGAGTATGTAGTTTTTGACCTTATATGGAACCTCCTTTCTGAAAATTTGAAAATTCTCAAAAAATTCGTCCATAATCTTGATGTCTCCAATCTCTTGTTTTGTACGTTTTTTCCACGTGTCTTGACATCCAATGTATCCCTGCAAAGTTTGGTGAAGATCTGAGTATGTAGTTTTTGACCTTATCTGGAACCTCCTATCTGAAAATTTGAAAATTCTTCAAAAATTCGTCCAAAAACCTTAATGTCTCCAATCTCTTGTTTTGTACGTTTTTTCCACGTGTCTCGACCTCCAATGGATCCCTGCAAAGTTTGGTGAAGATCTGAGTATGTCGTTTTTGACCTTATCTGGAACATCCTTTCTGAAAATTTGAAAATTCTTAAAAAATTCGTCGAAAATCTTGATGTCTCCAATCTCTTGTTTTGTACGTTTTTTCCACGTGTCTTGACATCCAATGTATCCCTGCAAAGTTTGGTGAAGATCTGAGTATGTAGTTTTTGACCTTATATGGAACCTCCTATCTGAAAATTTGAAAATTCTTAAAAAATTCGTCCAAAATCTTGATGTCTCCAATCTCTTGTTTTGTACGTTTTTTCCACGTGTCTCGACCTCCAATGGATCCCTGCAAAGTTTGGTGAAGATCTGAGTATGTCGTTTTTGACCTTATCTGGAACCTCCCATCTGAAAATTTGAAAATTCTTAAAAAATTCGTCGAAAATCTTGATGTCTCCGATCTCTTGTTTTGTACGTTTCTTCCACGTGTCTTGACATGCAAAGTATTCCTGCAAAGTTTGGTGAAGATCTGAGTATGTAGTTTTTGACTTCATCTGGAACCTCCTATCTGAAAATTTGAAAATTCTTAAAAAATTCTTCCAAAATCTTGATGTCTCCAATCTCTTGTTTTGTACGTTTTTTCCACGTGTCTTGACATCCAATGTATCCCTGCAATGTTTGGTGAAGATCTGAGTATGTAGTTTTTGACCTTATCTGGAACCTCCCATCTGAAAATTTGAAAATTCCTAAAAAATCCGTCCAAAATCTTGATGACCCCAATCTCTTGTTTTGTACTTTTTTTCCACGTGTCTCGACCTCCAATGTATCCCTGCAAAGTTTGGTGAAGATCTGAGTATGTAGTTTTTGACCTTACATGGAACCTCCTATCTGAAAATTTGAAAATTCTTAAAAAATTCGTCCAAAATCTTGATGTCACCAATCCTATGTTTTGTATGTTTTTTCCACGTGTCTTGACATCCAATGTATCCATGCAAAGTTTGGTGAAGATCTGAGTATGTCGTTTTTGACCTTATCTGGAACCTCCCATCTGAAAATTTGAAAATTCTTAAAAAATTCGTCGAAAATCTTGATGTCTCCGATCTCTTGTTTTGTACGTTTTTTCCACGTGTCTTGACATGCAAAGTATTCCTGCAAAGTTTGGTGAAGATCTGAGTATGTAGTTTTTGACCTCATCTGGAACCTCCTATCTGAAAATTTGAAAATTCTTAAAAAATTCGTCCAAAATTTTGATGTCTCCAATCTCTTGTTTTGTACGTTTTTTCCACGTGTCTTGACATCCAATGTATCCCTGCAATGTTTGGTGAAGATCTGAGTATGTAGTTTTTGACCTTATCTGGAACCTCCCATCTGAAAATTTGAAAATTCCTAAAAAATCCGTCCAAAATCTTGATGACCCCAATCTCTTGTTTTGTACGTTTTTTCCACGTGTCTTGACATCCAATGTATCCCTGCAAAGTTTGGTGAAGATCTGAGTATGTAGTTTTTGACCTTATCTGGAACCTCCTATCTGAAAATTTGAAAATTCTTAAAAAATTCGTCCAAAATCTTGATGTCTCCAATCTCTTGTTTTGTACGTTTTTTCCACGTGTCTTGATATCCAATGTATCCCTGCAAAGTTTGGTGAAGATCTGAGTATGTCGTTTTTGACCTTATCTGGAACATCCTTTCTGAAAATTTGAAAATTGTTAAAAAATTCGTCCAAAATCTTGATGTCTCCAATCTCTTTTTTGTACGTTTTTTCCACGTGTCTTGACATCCAATGTATCCCTGCAAAGTTTGGTGAAGATCTGAGTATGTAGTTTTTGACCTTATCTGGAACCTCCCATCTGAAAATTTGAAAATTCTTAAAAAATTCGACCAAAATCTTGATGTCTCCAATCTTTTGTTTTGTACGTTTTTTCCACGTGTCTTGACACATAATGTATCCATGCAAAGTTTGGTGAAGATCTGAGTATGTAGTTTTTGACCTTATATGGAACCTCCTATCTGAAAATTTGAAAATTCTTAAAAAATTCGTCCAAAATCTTGATGTCCCCAATCTCTTGTTTTGTACGTTTTTTCCACGTGTCTTGACATCCAATGTATCCCTGCAAAGTTTGGTGAAGATCTGAGTATGTAGTTTTTGACCTTATCTGGAACCTCCCATCTGAAAATTTGAAAATTCCTAAAAAATCCGTGCAAAATCTTGATGACCCCAATCTCTTGTTTTGTACGTTTTTTCCACGTGTCTTGACATCCAATGTATTCCTGCAATGTTTGGTGAAGATCTGAGTATGTAGTTTTTGACCTTATATGGAACCTCCTATCTGAAAATTTGAAAATTCTTAAAAAATTCGTCGAAAATCTTGATGTCTCCAATCTCTTGTTTTGTACGTTTTTTCCACGTGTCTTGACATGCAAAGTATCCCTGCAACGTTTGGTGAAGATCTGAGTATGTAGTTTTTGACCTTATCTGGAACCTCCTATCTGAAAATTTGAAAATTCTTCAAAAATTCGTCGAAAATCTTGATGTCTCCAATCTCTTGTTTTGTACGTTTTTTCCACGTGTCTTGACATCCAATGTATTCCTGCAATGTTTGGTGAAGATCTGAGTATGTAGTTTTTGACCTTATATGGAACCTCCTTTCTGAAAATTTGAGAATTCTTAAAAAATTCGTCGAAAATCTTGATGTCTCCAATCTCTTGTTTTGTACGTTTTTTCCACGTGTCTTGACATGCAAAGTATCCCTGCAACGTTTGGTGAAGATCTGAGTATGTAGTTTTTGACCTTATCTGGAACCTCCTATCTGAAAATTTGAAAATTCTTAAAAAATTCGTCCAAAATCTTGAAGACCCCAATCTCTTGTTTTGTACGTTTTTTCCACGTGTCTTGACATCCAATGTATCCCTGCAAAGTTTGGTGAAGATCTGAGTATGTAGTTTTTGACCTTATATGGAACCTCCTTTCTGAAAATTTGAGAATTCTTAAAAAATTCGTCCAAAATCTTGATGTCTCCAATCTCTTGTTTTGTACGTTTTTTCCACGTGTCTTGACATCCAATGTATCCATGCAAAGTTTGGTGAAGATCTGAGTATGTCGTTTTTGACCTTATCTGGAACCTCCCATCCGAAAATTTGAAAATTCTTAAAAAATTCGTCGAAAATCTTGATGTCTCCAATCTCTTGTTTTGTACGTTTTTTCCACGTGTCTTGACATGCAAAGTATCCCTGCAACGTTTGGTGAAGATCTGAGTATGTAGTTTTTGACCTTATCTGGAACCTCCTATCTGAAAATTTGAAAATTCTTCAAAAATTCGTCGAAAATCTTGATGTCTCCAATCTCTTGCTTTGTACGTTTTTTCCACGTGTCTTGACATCCAATGTATCCCTGCAATGTTTGGTGGAGATCTGAGTATGTAGTTTTTGACCTTATCTGGAACCTCCTATCTGAAAATTTGAAAATTCTTCAAAAATTCGTCCAAAATCTTGATGTCTCCAATCTCTTGTTTTGTACGTTTTTTCCACGTGTCTCGACCTCCAATGTATCCCTGCAAAGTTAGTGAAGATCTGAGTATGTCGTTTTTGACCTTATCTGGAACATCCTTTCTGAAAATTTGAAAATTCTTAAAAAATTCGTCGAAAATCTTGATGTCTCCAATCTCTTGTTTTGTACGTTTTTTCCACGTTTCTTGACATCCAATGTATCCCTGCAAAGTTTGGTGAAGATCTGAGTATGTAGTTTTTGACCTTATATGGAACCTCCTTTCTGAAAATTTGAAAATTCTCAAAAAATTCGTCCATAATCTTGATGTCTCCAATCTCTTGTTTTGTACGTTTTTTCCACGTGTCTTGACATCCAATGTATCCCTGCAAAGTTTGGTGAAGATCTGAGTATGTAGTTTTTGACCTTATATGGAACCTCTTTCTGAAAATTTGAAAATTCTTAAAAAATTCGTCCAAAATCTTGATGTCACCAATCTCTTGTTTTGTACGTTTTTTCCACGTGTCTTGACATCCAATGTATCCATGCAAAGTTTGGTGAAGATCTGAGTATGTCGTTTTTGACCTTATCTGGAACCTCCCATCTGAAAATTTGAAAATTCTTAAAAAATTCGTCCAAAATCTTGATGTCACCAATCTCTTGTTTTGTACGTTTTTTCCACGTGTCTTGACATCCAATGTATCCCTGCAAAGTTTGGTGAAGATCTGAGTATGTCGTTTTTGACCTTATCTGGAACCTCCCATCTGAAAATTTGAAAATTCTTAAAAAATCCGTGCAAAATCTTGATGACCCCAATCTCTTGTTTTGTACGTTTTTTCCACGTTTCTTGACATCCAATGTATCCCTGCAAAGTTTGGTGAAGATCTGAGTATGTAGTTTTTGACCTTATCTGGAACCTCCCATCTGAAAATTTGAAAATTCTTAAAAAATCCGTGCAAAATCTTAATGACCCCAATCTCTTGTTTTGTACGTTTTTTCCACGTGTCTTGATATCCAATGTATCCCTGCAAAGTTTGGTGAAGATCTGAGTATGTCGTTTTTGACCTTATCTGGAACATCCTTTCTGAAAATTTGAAAATTGTTAAAAAATTCGTCCAAAATCTTGATGTCTCCAATCTCTTTTTTGTACGTTTTTTCCACGTGTCTTGACATCCAATGTATCCCTGCAAAGTTTGGTGAAGATCTGAGTATGTAGTTTTTGACCTTATCTGGAACCTCCCATCTGAAAATTTGAAAATTCTTAAAAAAATCGACCAAAATCTTGATGTCTCCAATCTTTTGTTTTGTACGTTTTTTCCACGTGTCTTGACACATAATGTATCCATGCAAAGTTTGGTGAAGATCTGAGTATGTAGTTTTTGACCTTATATGGAACCTCCTATCTGAAAATTTGAAAATTCTTAAAAAATTCGTCGAAAATCTTGATGTCTCCAATCTCTTGTTTTGTACGTTTTTTCCACGTGTCTTGACATGCAAAGTATCCCTGCAACGTTTGGTGAAGATCTGAGTATGTAGTTTTTGACCTTATCTGGAACCTCCTATCTGAAAATTTGAAAATTCTTCAAAAATTCGTCGAAAATCTTGATGTCTCCAATCTCTTGTTTTGTACGTTTTTTCCACGTGTCTTGACATCCAATGTATTCCTGCAATGTTTGGTGAAGATCTGAGTATGTAGTTTTTGACCTTATATGGAACCTCCTTTCTGAAAATTTGAGAATTCTTAAAAAATTCGTCGAAAATCTTGATGTCTCCAATCTCTTGTTTTGTACGTTTTTTCCACGTGTCTTGACATGCAAAGTATCCCTGCAACGTTTGGTGAAGATCTGAGTATGTAGTTTTTGACCTTATCTGGAACCTCCTATCTGAAAATTTGAAAATTCTTAAAAAATTCGTCCAAAATCTTGAAGACCCCAATCTCTTGTTTTGTACGTTTTTTCCACGTGTCTTGACATCCAATGTATCCCTGCAAAGTTTGGTGAAGATCTGAGTATGTAGTTTTTGACCTTATATGGAACCTCCTTTCTGAAAATTTGAGAATTCTTAAAAAATTCGTCCAAAATCTTGATGTCTCCAATCTCTTGTTTTGTACGTTTTTTCCACGTGTCTTGACATCCAATGTATCCATGCAAAGTTTGGTGAAGATCTGAGTATGTCGTTTTTGACCTTATCTGGAACCTCCCATCCGAAAATTTGAAAATTCTTAAAAAATTCGTCGAAAATCTTGATGTCTCCAATCTCTTGTTTTGTACGTTTTTTCCACGTGTCTTGACATGCAAAGTATCCCTGCAACGTTTGGTGAAGATCTGAGTATGTAGTTTTTGACCTTATCTGGAACCTCCTATCTGAAAATTTGAAAATTCTTCAAAAATTCGTCGAAAATCTTGATGTCTCCAATCTCTTGCTTTGTACGTTTTTTCCACGTGTCTTGACATCCAATGTATCCCTGCAATGTTTGGTGGAGATCTGAGTATGTAGTTTTTGACCTTATCTGGAACCTCCTATCTGAAAATTTGAAAATTCTTCAAAAATTCGTCCAAAATCTTGATGTCTCCAATCTCTTGTTTTGTACGTTTTTTCCACGTGTCTCGACCTCCAATGTATCCCTGCAAAGTTAGTGAAGATCTGAGTATGTCGTTTTTGACCTTATCTGGAACATCCTTTCTGAAAATTTGAAAATTCTTAAAAAATTCGTCGAAAATCTTGATGTCTCCAATCTCTTGTTTTGTACGTTTTTTCCACGTTTCTTGACATCCAATGTATCCCTGCAAAGTTTGGTGAAGATCTGAGTATGTAGTTTTTGACCTTATATGGAACCTCCTTTCTGAAAATTTGAAAATTCTCAAAAAATTCGTCCATAATCTTGATGTCTCCAATCTCTTGTTTTGTACGTTTTTTCCACGTGTCTTGACATCCAATGTATCCCTGCAAAGTTTGGTGAAGATCTGAGTATGTAGTTTTTGACCTTATATGGAACCTCCTTTCTGAAAATTTGAAAATTCTTAAAAAATTCGTCCAAAATCTTGATGTCACCAATCTCTTGTTTTGTACGTTTTTTCCACGTGTCTTGACATCCAATGTATCCATGCAAAGTTTGGTGAAGATCTGAGTATGTCGTTTTTGACCTTATCTGGAACCTCCCATCTGAAAATTTGAAAATTCTTAAAAAATCCGTGCAAAATCTTGATGACCCCAATCTCTTGTTTTGTACGTTTTTTCCACGTTTCTTGACATCCAATGTATCCCTGCAAAGTTTGGTGAAGATCTGAGTATGTCGTTTTTGACCTTATCTGGAACCTCCCATCTGAAAATTTGAAAATTCTTAAAAAATCCGTGCAAAATCTTGATGACCCCAATCTCTTGTTTTGTACGTTTTTTCCACGTGTCTTGACATCCAATGTATCCATGCAAAGTTTGGTGAAGATCTGAGTATGTCGTTTTTGACCTTATCTGGAACCTCCCATCTGAAAATTTGAAAATTCTTAAAAAATTCGTCGAAAATCTTGATGTCTCCAATCTCTTGTTTTGTACGTTTTTTCCACGTGTCTTGACATGCAAAGTATCCCTGCAACGTTTGGTGAAGATCTGAGTATGTAGTTTTTGACCTTATCTGGAACCTCCTATCTGAAAATTTGAAAATTCTTAAAAAATTCGTCCAAAATCTAGATGTCTCCAATCTCTTGTTTTGTACGTTTTTTCCACGTGTCTTGACATCCAATGTATCCCTGCAATGTTTGGTGAAGATCTGAGTATGTAGTTTTTGACCTTATATGGAGCCTCCTATCTGAAAATTTGAAAATTCTTAAAAAATTCGTCCAAAATCTTGATGTCTCCAATCTCTTGTTTTGTACGTTCTTTCCACGTGTCTTGACATCCAATGTATCCCTGCAATGTTTGGTGAAGATCTGAGTATGTAGTTTTTGACCTTATATGGAACCTCCTATCTGAAAATTTGAAAATTCTTAAAAGAATTTAACAAAATCTTGATGTCCCCAATCCTATGTTTTGTATGTTTTTTCCACGTGTCTTGACATACAATGTATCCCTGCAGAGTTTGGTGAAGATCTGAGTATGTAGTTTTTGACCTTATCTGGAACCTCCCATCTGAAAATTTGAAAATTCCTAAAAAATCCGTCCAAAATCTTGTTGACCCGAATCTCTTGTTTTGTACGTTTTTTCCACGTGTCTTGACATCCAATGTATCCCTGCAAAGTTTGGTGAAGATCTGAGTATGTAGTTTTTGACCTTATCTGGAACCGCATTTCTGAAAATTTGAAAATTTTTAAAAAAATCGTCCAAAATCTTGATGTCTCCAATCTCTTGTTTTGTACGTTTTTTCCACGTGTCTTGACATCCAATGTATCCCTGCAAAGTTTGGTGAAGATCTGAGTATGTAGTTTTTGACCTTATATGGAACCTCCTATCTGAAAATTTGAAATTTCTTAAAAAATTCGTCCAAAATCTTGATGTCTCCAATCTCTTGTTTTGTACGATTTTTCCACGTGTCTCGCCCTCCAATGGATCCCTGCAAAGTTTTTTGAAGATCTGAGTATGTCGTTTTTGACCTTATCTGGAACCTCCCATCTGAAAATTTGAAAATTCTTAAAAAATTCGTCGAAAATCTTGATGTCTCCGATCTCTTGTTTTGTACGTTTTTTCCACGTGTCTTGACATGCAAAGTATTCCTGCAAAGTTTGGTGAAGATCTGAGTATGTAGTTTTTGACCTCATCTGGAACCTCCTATCTGAAAATTTGAAAATTCTTAAAAAATTCGTCCAAAATCTTGATGTCTCCAATCTCTTGTTTTGTACGTTTTTTCCACGTGTCTTGACATCCAATGTATCCCTGCAAAGTTTGGTGAAGATCTGAGTATGTAGTTTTTGACCTTATCTGGAACCTCCTATCTGAAAATTTGAAAATTCTTAAAAAATTCGTCCAAAATCTTGATGTCTCCAATCTCTTGTTTTGTACGTTTTTTCCACGTGTCTTGATATCCAATGTATCCCTGCAAAGTTTGGTGAAGATCTGAGTATGTCGTTTTTGACCTTATCTGGAACATCCTTTCTGAAAATTTGAAAATTGTTAAAAAATTCGTCCAAAATCTTGATGTCTCCAATCTCTTTTTTGTACGTTTTTTCCACGTGTCTTGACATCCAATGTATCCCTGCAAAGTTTGGTGAAGATCTGAGTATGTAGTTTTTGACCTTATCTGGAACCTCCCATCTGAAAATTTGAAAATTCTTAAAAAATTCGACCAAAATCTTGATGTCTCCAATCTTTTGTTTTGTACGTTTTTTCCACGTGTCTTGACACATAATGTATCCAAGCAAAGTTTGGTGAAGATCTGAGTATGTAGTTTTTGACCTTATATGGAACCTCCTATCTGAAAATTTGAAAATTCTTAAAAAATTCGTCCAAAATCCTGATGTCTCCAATCTCTTGTTTTGTACGTTTTTTCCACGTGTCTTGACATCCAATGTATCCCTGCAAAGTTTGGTGAAGATCTGAGTATGTAGTTTTTGACCTTATCTGGAACCTCCCATCTGAAAATTTGAAAATTCCTAAAAAATCCGTGCAAAATCTTGATGACCCCAATCTCTTGTTTTGTACGTTTTTTCCACGTGTCTTGACATCCAATGTATTCCTGCAATGTTTGGTGAAGATCTGAGTATGTAGTTTTTGACCTTATATGGAACCTCCTATCTGAAAATTTGAAAATTCTTAAAAAATTCGACCAAAATCTTGATGTTCCGAATCCTATGTTTTGTATGTTTTTTCCACGTGTCTTGACATCCAATGTATCCATGCAAAGTTTGGTGAAGATCTGAGTATGTAGTTTTTGACCTTATATTGAACCTCCCATCTGAAAATTTGAAAATTCTTAAAAAATTCGTCCAAAATCTTGATGACCCCAATCTCTTGTTTTGTACGTTTTTTCCACGTGTCTTGACATCCAAAGTATCCCTGCAAAGTTTGGTGAAGATCTGAGTATGTAGTTTTTGACCTTATATGGAACCTCCTTTCTGAAAATTTGAGAATTCTTAAAAAATTCGTCCAAAATCTTGATGTCTCCAATCTCTTGTTTTGTACGTTTTTTCCACGTGTCTTGACATCCAATGTATCCATGCAAAGTTTGGTGAAGATCTGAGTATGTCGTTTTTGACCTTATCTGGAACCTCCCATCTGAAAATTTGAAAATTCTTAAAAAATTCGTCGAAAATCTTGATGTCTCCAATCTTTTGTTTTGTACGTTTTTTCCACGTGTCTTGACATGCAAAGTATCCCTGCAACGTTTGGTGAAGATCTGAGTATGTAGTTTTTGACCTTATCTGGAACCTCCTATCTGAAAATTTGAAAATTCTTCAAAAATTCGTCGAAAATCTTGATGTCTCCAATCTCTTGTTTTGTACTTTTTTTCCACGTGTCTTGACATCCAATGTATTCCTGCAATGTTTGGTGGAGATCTGAGTATGTAGTTTTAGACCTTATCTGGAACCTCCTATCTGAAAATTTGAAAATTCTTCAAAAATTCGTCCAAAATCTTGATGTCTCCAATCTCTTGTTTTGTACGTTTTTTCCACGTGTCTCGACCTCCAATGGATCCCTGCAAAGTTTGGTGAAGATCTGAGTATGTCGTTTTTGACCTTATCTGGAACATCCTTTCTGAAAATTTGAAAATTCTTAAAAAATTCGTCGAAAATCTTGATGTCTCCAATCTCTTGTTTTGTACGTTTTTTCCACGTGTCTTGACATCCAATGTATCCCTGCAAAGTTTGGTGAAGATCTGAGTATGTAGTTTTTGACCTTATATGGAACCTCCTATCTGAAAATTTGAAAATTCTTAAAAATTTCGTCCAAAATCTTGATGTCTCCAATCTCTTGTTTTGTACGTTTTTTCCACGTGTCTCGACCTCCAATGGATCCCTGCAAAGTTTGGTGAAGATCTGAGTATGTCGTTTTTGACCTTATCTGGAACCTCCCATCTGAAAATTTGAAAATTCTTAAAAAATTCGTCAAAAATCTTGATGTCTCCGATCTCTTGTTTTGTACGTTTTTTCCACGTGTCGTGACATGCAAAGTATTCCTGCAAAGTTTGGTGAAGATCTGAGTATGTAGTTTTTGACCTCATCTGGAACCTCCTATCTGAAAATTTGAAAATTCTTAAAAAATTCGTCCAAAATCTTGATGTCTCCAATCTCTTGTTTTGTACGTTTTTTCCACGTGTCTTGACATCCAATGTATCCCTGCAAAGTTTGGTGAAGATCTGAGTATGTAGTTTTTGACCTTATCTGGAACCTCCTATCTGAAAATTTGAAAATTCTTAAAAAATTCGTCCAAAATCTTGATGTCTCCAATCTCTTGTTTTGTACGTTTTTTCCACGTGTCTTGATATCCAATGTATCCCTGCAAAGTTTGGTGAAGATCTGAGTATGTCGTTTTTGACCTTATCTGGAACATCCTTTCTGAAAATTTGAAAATTGTTAAAAAATTCGTCCAAAATCTTGATGTCTCCTATCTCTTGTTTTGTACGTTTTTTCCACGTGTCTTGACATCCAATGTATCCCTGCAAAGTTTGGTGAAGATCTGAGTATGTAGTTTTTGACCTTATCTGGAACCTCCTATCTGAAAATTTGAAAATTCTTAAAAAATTCGACCAAAATCTTGATGTCTCCAATCTCTTGTTTTGTACGTTTTTTCCACGTGTCTTGGCACATAATGTATCCATGCAAAGTTTGGTGAAGATCTGAGTATGTAGTTTTTGACCTTATATGGAACCTCCTATCTGAAAATTTGAAAATTCTTAAAAAATTCGTCCAAAATCTTGATGTCTCCAATCTCTTGTTTTGTACGTTTTTTCCACGTGTCTTGACATCCAATGTATCCCTGCAAAGTTTGGTGAAGATCTGAGTATGTAGTTTTTGACCTTATCTGGAACCTCCCATCTGAAAATTTGAAAATTCCTAAAAAATCCGTCCAAAATCTTGATGACCACAATCTCTTGTTTTGTACGTTTTTTCCACGTGTCTTGACATTCAATGTATCTCTGCAAAGTTTGGTGAAGATCTGAGTATGTAGTTTTTGACCTTATATGGAACCTCCTTTCTGAAAATTTGAAAATTCTTAAAAAATTCGTCCAAAATCTTGAAGACCCCAATCTCTTGTTTTGTACGTTTTTTCCACGTGTCTTGACATCCAATGTATCCCTGCAAAGTTTGGTGAAGATCTGAGTATGTAGTTTTTGACCTTATATGGAACCTCCTTTCTGAAAATTTGAGAATTCTTAAAAAATTCGTCCAAAATCTTGATGTCTCCAATCTCTTGTTTTGTACGTTTTTTCCACGTGTCTTGACATCCAATGTATCCATGCAAAGTTTGGTGAAGATCTGAGTATGTCGTTTTTGACCTTATCTGGAACCTCCCATCCGAAAATTTGAAAATTCTTAAAAAATTCGTCGAAAATCTTGATGTCTCCAATCTCTTGTTTTGTACGTTTTTTCCACGTGTCTTGACATGCAAAGTATCCCTGCAACGTTTGGTGAAGATCTGAGTATGTAGTTTTTGACCTTATCTGGAACCTCCTATCTGAAAATTTGAAAATTCTTCAAAAATTCGTCGAAAATCTTGATGTCTCCAATCTCTTGCTTTGTACGTTTTTTCCACGTGTCTTGACATCCAATGTATCCCTGCAATGTTTGGTGGAGATCTGAGTATGTAGTTTTTGACCTTATCTGGAACCTCCTATCTGAAAATTTGAAAATTCTTCAAAAATTCGTCCAAAATCTTGATGTCTCCAATCTCTTGTTTTGTACGTTTTTTCCACGTGTCTCGACCTCCAATGTATCCCTGCAATGTTTGGTGAAGATCTGAGTATGTAGTTTTTGACCTTATCTGGAACCTCCTATCTGAAAATTTGAAAATTCCTAAAAAATCCGTCCAAAATCTTGATGACCCCAATCTCTTGTTTTGTACGTTTTTTCCACGTGTCTTGACATCCAATGTATCCCTGCAAAGTTTGGTGAAGATCTGAGTATGTAGTTTTTGACCTTATCTGGAACCTCCTATCTGAAAATTTGAAAATTCTTAAAAAATTCGTCCAAAATCTTGATGTCTCCAATCTCTTGTTTTGTACGTTTTTTCCACGTGTCTTGATATCCAATGTATCCCTGCAAAGTTTGGTGAAGATCTGAGTATGTCGTTTTTGACCTTATCTGGAACATCCTTTCTGAAAATTTGAAAATTGTTAAAAAATTCGTCCAAAATCTTGATGTCTCCAATCTCTTTTTTGTACGTTTTTTCCACGTGTCTTGACATCCAATGTATCCCTGCAAAGTTTGGTGAAGATCTGAGTATGTAGTTTTTGACCTTATCTGGAACCTCCCATCTGAAAATTTGAAAATTCTTAAAAAATTCGACCAAAATCTTGATGTCTCCAATCTTTTGTTTTGTACGTTTTTTCCACGTGTCTTGACACATAATGTATCCATGCAAAGTTTGGTGAAGATCTGAGTATGTAGTTTTTGACCTTATATGGAACCTCCTATCTGAAAATTTGAAAATTCTTAAAAAATTCGACCAAAATCTTGATGTTCCGAATCCTATGTTTTGTATATTTTTCCACGTGTCTTGACATCCAATGTATCCATGCAAAGTTTGGTGAAGATCTGAGTATGTAGTTTTTGACCTTATATTGAACCTCCCATCTGAAAATTTGAAAATTCTTAAAAAATTCGTCCAAAATCTTGATGACCCCAATCTCTTGTTTTGTACGTTTTTTCCACGTGTCTTGACATCCAAAGTATCCCTGCAAAGTTTGGTGAAGATCTGAGTATGTAGTTTTTGACCTTATATTGAACCTCCCATCTGAAAATTTGAAAATTCTTAAAAAATTCGTCCAAAATCTTGATGTCTCCAATCTCTTGTTTTGTACGTTTTTTCCACGTGTCTTGACATCCAATGTATCCATGCAAAGTTTGGTGAAGATCTGAGTATGTCGTTTTTGACCTTATCTGGAACCTCCCATCTGAAAATTTGAAAATTCTTAAAAAATTCGTCGAAAATCTTGATGTCTCCAATCTTTTGTTTTGTACGTTTTTTCCACGTGTCTTGACATGCAAAGTATCCCTGCAACGTTTGGTGAAGATCTGAGTATGTAGTTTTTGACCTTATCTGGAACCTCCTATCTGAAAATTTGAAAATTCTTCAAAAATTCGTCGAAAATCTTGATGTCTCCAATCTCTTGTTTTGTACGTTTTTTCCACGTGTCTTGACATCCAATGTATTCCTGCAATGTTTGGTGGAGATCTGAGTATGTAGTTTTAGACCTTATATGGAACCTCCTATCTGAAAATTTGAAAATTCTTAAAAAATTCGACCAAAATCTTGATGTTCCGAATCCTATGTTTTGTATATTTTTCCACGTGTCTTGACATCCAATGTATCCATGCAAAGTTTGGTGAAGATCTGAGTATGTAGTTTTTGACCTTATATTGAACCTCCCATCTGAAAATTTGAAAATTCTTAAAAAATTCGTCCAAAATCTTGATGACCCCAATCTCTTGTTTTGTACGTTTTTTCCACGTGTCTTGACATCCAAAGTATCCCTGCAAAGTTTGGTGAAGATCTGAGTATGTCGTTTTTGACCTTATCTGGAACCTCCCATCTGAAAATTTGAAAATTCTTAAAAAATTCGTCGAAAATCTTGATGTCTCCAATCTTTTGTTTTGTACGTTTTTTCCACGTGTCTTGACATCCAATGTATTCCTGCAATGTTTGGTGGAGATCTGAGTATGTAGTTTTAGACCTTATCTGGAACCTCCTATCTGAAAATTTGAAAATTCTTCAAAAATTCGTCCAAAATCTTGATGTCTCCAATCTCTTGTTTTGTACGTTTTTTCCACGTGTCTCGACCTCCAATGGATCCCTGCAAAGTTTGGTGAAGATCTGAGTATGTCGTTTTTGACCTTATCTGGAACATCCTTTCTGAAAATTTGAAAATTCTTAAAAAATTCGTCGAAAATCTTGATGTCTCCAATCTCTTGTTTTGTACGTTTTTTCCACGTGTCTTGACATCCAATGTATCCCTGCAAAGTTTGGTGAAGATCTGAGTATGTAGTTTTTGACCTTATATGGAACCTCCTATCTGAAAATTTGAAAATTCTTAAAAAATTCGTCCAAAATCTTGATGTCTCCAATCTCTTGTTTTGTACGTTTTTTCCACGTGTCTCGACCTCCAATGGATCCCTGCAAAGTTTGGTGAAGATCTGAGTATGTCGTTTTTGACCTTATCTGGAACCTCCCATCTGAAAATTTGAAAATTCTTAAAAAATTCGTCGAAAATCTTGATGTCTCCGATCTCTTGTTTTGTACGTTTTTTCCACGTGTCTTGACATGCAAAGTATTCCTGCAAAGTTTGGTGAAGATCTGAGTATGTAGTTTTTGACCTCATCTGGAACCTCCTATCTGAAAATTTGAAAATTCTTAAAAAATTCGTCCAAAATCTTGATGTCTCCAATCTCTTGTTTTGTACGTTTTTTCCACGTGTCTTGACATCCAATGTATCCCTGCAATGTTTGGTGAAGATCTGAGTATGTAGTTTTTGACCTTATCTGGAACCTCCCATCTGAAAATTTGAAAATTCCTAAAAAATCCGTCCAAAATCTTGATGACCCCAATCTCTTGTTTTGTACTTTTTTTCCACGTGTCTCGACCTCCAATGTATCCCTGCAAAGTTTGGTGAAGATCTGAGTATGTAGTTTTTGACCTTATATGGAACCTCCTATCTGAAAATTTGAAAATTCTTAAAAAATTCGTCCAAAATCTTGATGTCACCAATCCTATGTTTTGTATGTTTTTTCCACGTGTCTTGACATCCAATGTATCCATGCAAAGTTTGGTGAAGATCTGAGTATGTCGTTTTTGACCTTATCTGGAACCTCCCATCTGAAAATTTGAAAATTCTTAAAAAATTCGTCGAAAATCTTGATGTCTCCGATCTCTTGTTTTGTACGTTTTTTCCACGTGTCTTGACATGCAAAGTATTCCTGCAAAGTTTGGTGAAGATCTGAGTATGTAGTTTTTGACCTCATCTGGAACCTCCTATCTGAAAATTTGAAAATTCTTAAAAAATTCGTCCAAAATTTTGATGTCTCCAATCTCTTGTTTTGTACGTTTTTTCCACGTGTCTTGACATCCAATGTATCCCTGCAATGTTTGGTGAAGATCTGAGTATGTAGTTTTTGACCTTATCTGGAACCTCCCATCTGAAAATTTGAAAATTCCTAAAAAATCCGTCCAAAATCTTGATGACCCCAATCTCTTGTTTTGTACGTTTTTTCCACGTGTCTTGACATCCAATGTATCCCTGCAAAGTTTGGTGAAGATCTGAGTATGTAGTTTTTGACCTTATCTGGAACCTCCTATCTGAAAATTTGAAAATTCTTAAAAAATTCGTCCAAAATCTTGATGTCTCCAATCTCTTGTTTTGTACGTTTTTTCCACGTGTCTTGATATCCAATGTATCCCTGCAAAGTTTGGTGAAGATCTGAGTATGTAGTTTTTGACCTTATATGGAACCTCCCATCTGAAAATTTGAAAATTCTTAAAAAATTCGTCCAAAATTTTGATGTCTCCAATCTCTTGTTTTGTACGTTTTTTCCACGTGTCTTGACATCCAATGTATTCCTGCAATGTTTGGTGGAGATCTGAGTATGTAGTTTAGACCTTATCTGGAACCTCCTATTTGAAAATTTGAAAATTCTTAAAAAATTCGTCCAAAATCTTGATGTCTCCAATCTCTTGTTTTGTACGTTTTTTCCACGTGTCTCGCCCTCCAATGGATCCCTGCAAAGTTTGGTGAAGATCTGAGTATGTCGTTTTTGACCTTATCTGGAACATCCTTTCTGAAAATTTGAAAATTGTTAAAAAATTCGTCCAAAATCTTGATGTCTCCAATCTCTTTTTTGTACGTTTTTTCCACGTGTCTTGACATCCAATGTATCCCTGCAAAGTTTGGTGAAGATCTGAGTATGTAGTTTTTGACCTTATCTGGAACCTCCCATCTGAAAATTTGAAAATTCTTAAAAAATTCGACCAAAATCTTGATGTCTTCAATCTTTTGTTTTGTACGTTTTTTCCACGTGTCTTGACACATAATGTATCCATGCAAAGTTTGGTGAAGATCTGAGTATGTAGTTTTTGACCTTATATGGAACCTCCTATCTGAATATTTGAAAATTCTTAAAAAATTCGTCCAAAATCTTGATGTCTCCAATCTCTTGTTTTGTACGTTTTTTCCACGTGTCTTGACATCCAATGTATCCCTGCAAAGTTTGGTGAAGATCTGAGTATGTAGTTTTTGACCTTATCTGGAACCTCCCATCTGAAAATTTGAAAATTCTTAAAAAATTCGACCAAAATCTTGATGTCTCCAATCTTTTGTTTTGTACGTTTTTTCCACGTGTCTTGACACATAATGTATCCATGCAAAGTTTGGTGAAGATCTGAGTATGTAGTTTTTGACCTTATATGGAACCTCCTATCTGAAAATTTGAAAATTCTTAAAAAATTCGTCCAAAATCTTGATGTCTCCAATCTCTTGTTTTGTACGTTTTTTCCACGTGTCTTGACATCCAATGTATCCCTGCAAAGTTTGGTGAAGATCTGAGTATGTAGTTTTTGACCTTATCTGGAACCTCCCATCTGAAAATTTGAAAATTCCTAAAAAATCCGTGCAAAATCTTGATGACTCCAATCTCTTGTTTTGTACGTTTTTTCCACGTGTCTTGACATCCAATGTATTCCTGCAATGTTTGGTGAAGATCTGAGTATGTAGTTTTTGACCTTATATGGAACCTCCTATCTGAAAATTTGAAAATTCTTAAAAAATTCGACCAAAATCTTGATGTTCCGAATCCTATGTTTTGTATGTTTTTTCCACGTGTCTTGACACATAATGTATCCATGCAAAGTTTGGTGAAGATCTGAGTATGTCGTTTTTGACCTTATCTGGAACCTCCCATCTGAAAATTTGAAAATTCTTAAAAAATTCGTCGAAAATCTTGATGTCTCCGATCTCTTGTTTTGTACGTTTTTTCCACGTGTCTTGACATGCAAAGTATTCCTGCAAAGTTTGGTGAAGATCTGAGTATGTAGTTTTTGACCTCATCTGGAACCTCCTATCTGAAAATTTGAAAATTCTTAAAAAATTCGTCCAAAATTTTGATGTCTCCAATCTCTTGTTTTGTACGTTTTTTCCACGTGTCTTGACATCCAATGTATCCCTGCAATGTTTGGTGAAGATCTGAGTATGTAGTTTTTGACCTTATCTGGAACCTCCCATCTGAAAATTTGAAAATTCCAAAAAAATCCGTCCAAAATCTTGATGACCCCAATCTCTTGTTTTGTACGTTTTTTCCACGTGTCTTGACATCCAATGTATCCCTGCAAAGTTTGGTGAAGATCTGAGTATGTCGTTTTTGACCTTATCTGGAACCTCCTATCTGAAAATTTGAAAATTCTTAAAAAATTCGTCCAAAATCTTGATGTCTCCAATCTCTTGTTTTGTACGTTTTTTCCACGTGTCTTGATATCCAATGTATCCCTGCAAAGTTTGGTGAAGATCTGAGTATGTCGTTTTTGACCTTATCTGGAACATCCTTTCTGAAAATTTGAAAATTGTTAAAAAATTCGTCCAAAATCTTGATGTCTCCAATCTCTTTTTTGTACGTTTTTTCCACGTGTCTTGACATCCAATGTATCCCTGCAAAGTTTGGTGAAGATCTGAGTATGTAGTTTTTGACCTTATCTGGAACCTCCCATCTGAAAATTTGAAAATTCTTAAAAAATTCGACCAAAATCTTGATGTCTCCAATCTTTTGTTTTGTACGTTTTTTCCACGTGTCTTGACACATAATGTATCCATGCAAAGTTTGGTGAAGATCTGAGTATGTAGTTTTTGACCTTATATGGAACCTCCTATCTGAAAATTTGAAAATTCTTAAAAAATTCGTCCAAAATCTTGATGTCTCCAATCTCTTGTTTTGTACGTTTTTTCCACGTGTCTTGACATCCAATGTATCCCTGCAAAGTTTGGTGAAGATCTGAGTATGTAGTTTTTGACCTTATCTGGAACCTCCCATCTGAAAATTTGAAAATTCCTAAAAAATCCGTGCAAAATCTTGATGACCCCAATCTCTTGTTTTGTACGTTTTTTCCACGTGTCTTGACATCCAATGTATCCATGCAAAGTTTGGTGAAGATCTGAGTTTGTCGTTTTTGACCTTATCTGGAACCTCCCATCTGAAAATTTGAAAATTCTTAAAAAATTCGTCGAAAATCTTGATGTCTCCAATCTCTTGTTTTGTACGTTTTTTCCACGTGTCTTGACATGCAAAGTATTCCTGCAAAGTTTGGTGAAGATCTGAGTATGTAGTTTTTGACCTTATCTGGAACCTCCTATCTGAAAATTTGAAAATTCTTCAAAAATTCGTCGAAAATCTTGATGTCTCCAATCTCTTGTTTTGTACGTTTTTTCCACGTGTCTTGACATCCAATGTATCCCTGCAATGTTTGGTGGAGATCTGAGTATGTAGTTTTTGACCTTATCTGGGACCTCCTATCAGAAAATTTGAAAATTCTTAAAAAATTCGTCCAAAATCTTGATGTCTCCAATCTCTTGTTTTGTACGTTTTTTCCACGTGTCTTGACATCCAATGTATCCCTGCAAAGTTTGGTGAAGATCTGAGTATGTAGTTTTTGACCTTATCTGGAACCTCCTATCTGAAAATTTGAAAATTCTTAAAAAATTCTTCCAAAATCTTGATGTCTCCAATCTCTTGTTTTGTACGTTTTTTCCACGTGTCTCGACCTCCAATGGATCCCTGCAAAGTTTGGTGAAGATCTGAGTATGTCGTTTTTGACCTTATCTGGAACATCCTTTCTGAAAATTTGAAAATTCTTAAAAAATTCGTCGAAAATCTTGATGTCTCCAATCTCTTGTTTTGTACGTTTTTTCCACGTGTCTTGACATCCAATGTATCCCTGCAAAGTTTGGTGAAGATCTGAGTATGTAGTTTTTGACCTTATATGGAACCTCCTATCTGAAAATTTGAAAATTCTTAAAAAATTCGTCCAAAATCTTGATGTCTCCAATCTCTTGTTTTGTACGTTTTTTCCACGTGTCTCGACCTCCAATGGATCCCTGCAAAGTTTGGTGAAGATCTGAGTATGTCGTTTTTGACCTTATCTGGAACCTCCCATCTGAAAATTTGAAAATTCTTAAAAAATTCGTCGAAAATCTTGATGTCTCCGATCTCTTGTTTTGTACGTTTTTTCCACGTGTCTTGACATCCAATGTATCCCTGCAAAGTTTGGTGAAGATCTGAGTATGTAGTTTTTGACCTTATCTGGAACCTCCTATCTGAAAATTTGAAAATTCTTAAAAAATTCGTCCAAAATCTTGATGTCTCCAATCTCTTGTTTTGTACGTTTTTTCCACGTGTCTTGATATCCAATGTATCCCTGCAAAGTTTGGTGAAGATCTGAGTATGTCGTTTTTGACCTTATCTGGAACATCCTTTCTGAAAATTTGAAAATTGTTAAAAAATTCGTCCATAATCTTGATGTCTCCTATCTCTTGTTTTGTACGTTTTTTCCACGTGTCTTGACATCCAATGTATCCCTGCAAAGTTTGGTGAAGATCTGAGTATGTAGTTTTTGACCTTATCTGGAACCTCCCATCTGAAAATTTGAAAATTCTTAAAAAATTCGACCAAAATCTTGATGTCTCCAATCTCTTGTTTTGTACGTTTTTTCCACGTGTCTTGACACATAATGTATCCATGCAAAGTTTGGTGAAGATCTCAGTATGTAGTTTTTGACCTTATATGGAACCTCCTATCTGAAAATTTGAAAATTCTTAAAAAATTCGTCCAAAATCTTGATGTCTCCAATCTCTTGTTTTGTACGTTTTTTCCACGTGTCTTGACATCCAATGTATCCCTGCAAAGTTTGGTGAAGATCTGAGTATGTAGTTTTTGACCTTATCTGGAACCTCCCATCTGAAAATTTGAAAATTCCTAAAAAATCCGTCCAAAATCTTGATGACCACAATCTCTTGTTTTGTACGTTTTTTCCACGTGTCTTGACATTCAATGTATCCCTGCAAAGTTTGGTGAAGATCTGAGTATGTAGTTTTTGACCTTATATGGAACCTCCTTTCTGAAAATTTGAAAATTCTTAAAAAATTCGTCCAAAATCTTGAAGACCCCAATCTCTTGTTTTGTACGTTTTTTCCACGTGTCTTGACATCCAATGTATCCCTGCAAAGTTTGGTGAAGATCTGAGTATGTAGTTTTTGACCTTATATGGAACCTCCTTTCTGAAAATTTGAGAATTCTTAAAAAATTCGTCCAAAATCTTGATGTCTCCAATCTCTTGTTTTGTACGTTTTTTCCACGTGTCTTGACATCCAATGTATCCATGCAAAGTTTGGTGAAGATCTGAGTATGTCGTTTTTGACCTTATCTGGAACCTCCCATCCGAAAATTTGAAAATTCTTAAAAAATTCGTCGAAAATCTTGATGTCTCCAATCTCTTGTTTTGTACGTTTTTTCCACGTGTCTTGACATGCAAAGTATCCCTGCAACGTTTGGTGAAGATCTGAGTATGTAGTTTTTGACCTTATCTGGAACCTCCTATCTGAAAATTTGAAAATTCTTCAAAAATTCGTCGAAAATCTTGATGTCTCCAATCTCTTGCTTTGTACGTTTTTTCCACGTGTCTTGACATCCAATGTATCCCTGCAATGTTTGGTGGAGATCTGAGTATGTAGTTTTTGACCTTATCTGGAACCTCCTATCTGAAAATTTGAAAATTCTTCAAAAATTCGTCCAAAATCTTGATGTCTCCAATCTCTTGTTTTGTACGTTTTTTCCACGTGTCTCGACCTCCAATGTATCCCTGCAAAGTTAGTGAAGATCTGAGTATGTCGTTTTTGACCTTATCTGGAACATCCTTTCTGAAAATTTGAAAATTCTTAAAAAATTCGTCGAAAATCTTGATGTCTCCAATCTCTTGTTTTGTACGTTTTTTCCACGTTTCTTGACATCCAATGTATCCCTGCAAAGTTTGGTGAAGATCTGAGTATGTAGTTTTTGACCTTATATGGAACCTCCTTTCTGAAAATTTGAAAATTCTCAAAAAATTCGTCCATAATCTTGATGTCTCCAATCTCTTGTTTTGTACGTTTTTTCCACGTGTCTTGACATCCAATGTATCCCTGCAAAGTTTGGTGAAGATCTGAGCATGTAGTTTTTGACCTTATATGGAACCTCCTATCTGAAAATTTGAAAATTCTTAAAAAATTCGTCCAAAATCTTGATGTCTCCAATCTCTTGTTTTGTACGTTTTTTCCACGTGTCTTGACATCCAATGTATCCCTGCAATGTTTGGTGAAGATCTGAGTATGTAGTTTTTGACCTTATCTGGAACCTCCCATCTGAAAATTTGAAAATTCCTAAAAAATCCGTCCAAAATCTTGATGACCCCAATCTCTTGTTTTGTACTTTTTTTCCACGTGTCTCGACCTCCAATGTATCCCTGCAAAGTTTGGTGAAGATCTGAGTATGTAGTTTTTGACCTTATATGGAACCTCCTATCTGAAAATTTGAAAATTCTTAAAAAATTCGTCCAAAATCTTGATGTCACCAATCCTATGTTTTGTATGTTTTTTCCACGTGTCTTGACATCCAATGTATCCATGCAAAGTTTGGTGAAGATCTGAGTATGTCGTTTTTGACCTTATCTGGAACCTCCCATCTGAAAATTTGAAAATTCTTAAAAAATTCGTCGAAAATCTTGATGTCTCCGATCTCTTGTTTTGTACGTTTTTTCCACGTGTCTTGACATGCAAAGTATTCCTGCAAAGTTTGGTGAAGATCTGAGTATGTAGTTTTTGACCTCATCTGGAACCTCCTATCTGAAAATTTGAAAATTCTTAAAAAATTCGTCCAAAATTTTGATGTCTCCAATCTCTTGTTTTGTACGTTTTTTCCACGTGTCTTGACATCCAATGTATCCCTGCAATGTTTGGTGAAGATCTGAGTATGTAGTTTTTGACCTTATCTGGAACCTCCCATCTGAAAATTTGAAAATTCCTAAAAAATCCGTCCAAAATCTTGATGACCCCAATCTCTTGTTTTGTACGTTTTTTCCACGTGTCTTGACATCCAATGTATCCCTGCAAAGTTTGGTGAAGATCTGAGTATGTAGTTTTTGACCTTATCTGGAACCTCCTATCTGAAAATTTGAAAATTCTTAAAAAATTCGTCCAAAATCTTGATGTCTCCAATCTCTTGTTTTGTACGTTTTTTCCACGTGTCTTGATATCCAATGTATCCCTGCAAAGTTTGGTGAAGATCTGAGTATGTAGTTTTTGACCTTATATGGAACCTCCTATCTGAAAATTTGAAAATTCTTAAAAAATTCGTCCAAAATCTTGATGTCTCCAATCTCTTGTTTTGTACGTTTTTTCCACGTGTCTCGACCTCCAATGGATCCCTGCAAAGTTTGGTGAAGATCTGAGTATGTAGTTTTTGACCTTATCTGGAACCTCCCATCTGAAAATTTGAAAATTCTTAAAAAATTCGACCAAAATCTTGATGTCTCCAATCTTTTGTTTTGTACGTTTTTTCCACGTGTCTTGACACATAATGTATCCCTGCAAAGTTTGGTGAAGATCTGAGTATGTAGTTTTTGACCTTATCTGGAACCTCCTATCTGAAAATTTGAAAATTCTTAAAAAATTCGTCGAAAATCTTGATGTCTCCAATCTTTTGTTTTGTACGTTTTTTCCACGTGTCTTGACATCCAATGTATCCCTGCAAAGTTTGGTGAAGATCTGAGTATGTAGTTTTTGACCTTATATGGAACCTCCTATCTGAAAATTTGAAAATTCTTAAAAAATTCGTCCAAAATCTTGATGTCTCCAATCTCTTGTTTTGTACGTTTTTTCCACGTGTCTCGACCTCCAATGGATCCCTGCAAAGTTTGGTGAAGATCTGAGTATGTCGTTTTTGACCTTATCTGGAACCTCCCATCTGAAAATTTGAAAATTCTTAAAAAATTCGTCGAAAATCTTGATGTCTCCGATCTCTTGTTTTGTACGTTTTTTCCACGTGTCTTGACATGCAAAGTATTCCTGCAAAGTTTGGTGAAGATCTGAGTATGTAGTTTTTGACCTCATCTGGAACCTCCTATCTGAAAATTTGAAAATTCTTAAAAAATTCGTCCAAAATCTTGATGTCTCCAATCTCTTGTTTTGTACGTTTTTTCCACGTGTCTTGACATCCAATGTATCCCTGCAATGTTTGGTGAAGATCTGAGTATGTAGTTTTTGACCTTATCTGGAACCTCCCATCTGAAAATTTGAAAATTCCTAAAAAATCCGTCCAAAATCTTGATGACCCCAATCTCTTGTTTTGTACTTTTTTTCCACGTGTCTCGACCTCCAATGTATCCCTGCAAAGTTTGGTGAAGATCTGAGTATGTAGTTTTTGACCTTATATGGAACCTCCTATCTGAAAATTTGAAAATTCTTAAAAAATTCGTCCAAAATCTTGATGTCACCAATCCTATGTTTTGTATGTTTTTTCCACGTGTCTTGACATCCAATGTATCCATGCAAAGTTTGGTGAAGATCTGAGTATGTCGTTTTTGACCTTATCTGGAACCTCCCATCTGAAAATTTGAAAATTCTTAAAAAATTCGTCGAAAATCTTGATGTCTCCGATCTCTTGTTTTGTACGTTTTTTCCACGTGTCTTGACATGCAAAGTATTCCTGCAAAGTTTGGTGAAGATCTGAGTATGTAGTTTTTGACCTCATCTGGAACCTCCTATCTGAAAATTTGAAAATTTTTTAAAAAATTCGTCCAAAATTTTGATGTCTCCAATCTCTTGTTTTGTACGTTTTTTCCACGTGTCTTGACATCCAATGTATTCCTGCAATGTTTGGTGGAGATCTGAGTATGTAGTTTTAGACCTTATCTGGAACCTCCTATCTGAAAATTTGAAAATTCTTCAAAAATTCGTCCAAAATCTTGATGTCTCCAATCTCTTGTTTTGTACGTTTTTTCCACGTGTCTCGCCCTCCAATGGATCCCTGCAAAGTTTGGTGAAGATCTGAGTATGTCGTTTTTGACCTTATCTGGAACATCCTTTCTGAAAATTTGAAAATTCTTAAAAAATTCGTCCAAAATCTTGATGTCTCCAATCTCTTGTTTTGTACGTTTTTTCCACGTGTCTTGATATCCAATGTATCCCTGCAAAGTTTGGTGAAGATCTGAGTATGTCGTTTTTGACCTTATCTGGAACATCCTTTCTGAAAATTTGAAAATTGTTAAAAAATTCGTCCAAAATCTTGATGTCTCCAATCTCTTTTTTGTACGTTTTTTCCACGTGTCTTGACATCCAATGTATCCCTGCAAAGTTTGGTGAAGATCTGAGTATGTAGTTTTTGACCTTATCTGGAACCTCCCATCTGAAAATTTGAAAATTCTTAAAAAATTCGACCAAAATCTTGATGTCTCCAATCTTTTGTTTTGTACGTTTTTTCCACGTGTCTTGACACATAATGTATCCATGCAAAGTTTGGTGAAGATCTGAGTATGTAGTTTTTGACCTTATATGGAACCTCCTATCTGAAAATTTGAAAATTCTTAAAAAATTCGTCCAAAATCTTGATGTCTCCAATCTCTTGTTTTGTACGTTTTTTCCACGTGTCTTGACATCCAATGTATCCCTGCAAAGTTTGGTGAAGATCTGAGTATGTAGTTTTTGACCTTATCTGGAACCTCCCATCTGAAAATTTGAAAATTCTTAAAAAATTCGACCAAAATCTTGATGTCTCCAATCTTTTGTTTTGTACGTTTTTTCCACGTGTCTTGACACATAATGTATCCATGCAAAGTTTGGTGAAGATCTGAGTATGTAGTTTTTGACCTTATATGGAACCTCCTATCTGAAAATTTGAAAATTCTTAAAAAATTCGTCCAAAATCTTGATGTCTCCAATCTCTTGTTTTGTACGTTTTTTCCACGTGTCTTGACATCCAATGTATCCCTGCAAAGTTTGGTGAAGATCTGAGTATGTAGTTTTTGACCTTATCTGGAACCTCCCATCTGAAAATTTGAAAATTCCTAAAAAATCCGTGCAAAATCTTGATGACCCCAATCTCTTGTTTTGTACGTTTTTTTCCACGTGTCTTGACATCCAATGTATTCCTGCAATGTTTGGTGAAGATCTGAGTATGTAGTTTTTGACCTTATATGGAACCTCCTATCTGAAAATTTGAAAATTCTTAAAAAATTCGACCAAAATCTTGATGTTCCGAATCCTATGTTTTGTATGTTTTTTCCACGTGTCTTGACACATAATGTATCCATGCAAAGTTTGGTGAAGATCTGAGTATGTCGTTTTTGACCTTATCTGGAACCTCCCATCTGAAAATTTGAAAATTCTTAAAAAATTCGTCGAAAATCTTGATGTCTCCGATCTCTTGTTTTGTACGTTTTTTCCACGTGTCTTGACATGCAAAGTATTCCTGCAAAGTTTGGTGAAGATCTGAGTATGTAGTTTTTGACCTCATCTGGAACCTCCTATCTGAAAATTTGAAAATTCTTAAAAAATTCGTCCAAAATTTTGATGTCTCCAATCTCTAGTTTTGTACGTTTTTTCCACGTGTCTTGACATCCAATGTATCCCTGCAATGTTTGGTGAAGATCTGAGTATGTAGTTTTTGACCTTATCTGGAACCTCCCATCTGAAAATTTGAAAATTCCTAAAAAATCCGTCCAAAATCTTGATGACCCCAATCTCTTGTTTTGTACGTTTTTTCCACGTGTCTTGACATCCAATGTATCCCTGCAAAGTTTGGTGAAGATCTGAGTATGTCGTTTTTGACCTTATCTGGAACCTCCTATCTGAAAATTTGAAAATTCTTAAAAAATTCGTCCAAAATCTTGATGTCTCCAATCTCTTGTTTTGTACGTTTTTTCCACGTGTCTTGATATCCAATGTATCCCTGCAAAGTTTGGTGAAGATCTGAGTATGTCGTTTTTGACCTTATCTGGAACATCCTTTCTGAAAATTTGAAAATTGTTAAAAAATTCGTCCAAAATCTTGATGTCTCCAATCTCTTTTTTGTACGTTTTTTCCACGTGTCTTGACATCCAATGTATCCCTGCAAAGTTTGGTGAAGATCTGAGTATGTAGTTTTTGACCTTATCTGGAACCTCCCATCTGAAAATTTGAAAATTCTTAAAAAATTCGACCAAAATCTTGATGTCTCCAATCTTTTGTTTTGTACGTTTTTTCCACGTGTCTTGACACATAATGTATCCATGCAAAGTTTGGTGAAGATCTGAGTATGTAGTTTTTGACCTTATATGGAACCTCCTATCTGAAAATTTGAAAATTCTTAAAAAATTCGTCCAAAATCTTGATGTCTCCAATCTCTTGTTTTGTACGTTTTTTCCACGTGTCTTGACATCCAATGTATCCCTGCAAAGTTTGGTGAAGATCTGAGTATGTAGTTTTTGACCTTATCTGGAACCTCCCATCTGAAAATTTGAAAATTCCTAAAAAATCCGTGCAAAATCTTGATGACCCCAATCTCTTGTTTTGTACGTTTTTTCCACGTGTCTTGACATCCAATGTATCCATGCAAAGTTTGGTGAAGATCTGAGTTTGTCGTTTTTGACCTTATCTGGAACCTCCCATCTGAAAATTTGAAAATTCTTAAAAAATTCGTCGAAAATCTTGATGTCTCCAATCTCTTGTTTTGTACGTTTTTTCCACGTGTCTTGACATGCAAAGTATTCCTGCAAAGTTTGGTGAAGATCTGAGTATGTAGTTTTTGACCTTATCTGGAACCTCCTATCTGAAAATTTGAAAATTCTTCAAAAATTCGTCGAAAATCTTGATGTCTCCAATCTCTTGTTTTGTACGTTTTTTCCACGTGTCTTGACATCCAATGTATCCCTGCAATGTTTGGTGGAGATCTGAGTATGTAGTTTTTGACCTTATCTGGGACCTCCTATCAGAAAATTTGAAAATTCTTAAAAAATTCGTCCAAAATCTTGATGTCTCCAATCTCTTGTTTTGTACGTTTTTTCCACGTGTCTTGATATCCAATGTATCCCTGCAAAGTTTGGTGAAGATCTGAGTATGTCGTTTTTGACCTTATCTGGAACATCCTTTCTGAAAATTTGAAAATTGTTAAAAAATTCGTCCAAAATCTTGATGACCCCAATCTCTTGTTTTGTACGTTTTTTCCACGTGTCTTGACATCCAATGTATCCCTGCAAAATTTGGTGAAGATCTGAGTATGTAGTTTTTGACCTTATCTGGAACCTCCCATCTGAAAATTTGAAAATTCTTAAAAAATTCGTCCAAAATCTTGATGACCCCAATCTCTTGTTTTGTACGTTTTTTCCACATGTCTTGACATCCAATGTATCCCTGCAAAGTTTGGTGAAGATCTGAGTATGTAGTTTTTGACCTTATCTGGAACCTCCTATCTGAAAATTTGAAAATTCTTAAAAAATTCGTCCAAAATCTTGATGTCTCCAATCTCTTGTTTTGTACGTTTTTTCCACGTGTCTTGATATCCAATGTATCCCTGCAAAGTTTGGTGAAGATCTGAGTATGTCGTTTTTGACCTTGTCTGGAACATCCTTTCTGAAAATTTGAAAATTGTTAAAAAATTCGTCCAAAATCGTGATGACCCCAATCTCTTGTTTTGTACGTTTTTTCAACGTGTCTTGACATCCAATGTATCCCTGCAAAGTTTGGTGAAGATCTGAGTATGTAGTTTTTGACCTTATCTGGAACCTCCCATCTGAAAATTTGAAAATTCTTAAAAAATTCGACCAAAATCTTGATGTCTCCAATCTTTTGTTTTGTACGTTTTTTCCACGTGTCTTGACACATAATGTATGCATGCAAAGTTTGGTGAAGATCTGAGTATGTAGTTTTTGACCTTATATGGAACCTCCTATCTGAAAATTTGAAAATTCTTAAAAAATTCGTCCAAAATCTTGATGTCTCCAATCTCTTGTTTTGTACGTTTTTTCCACGTGTCTTGACATCCAATGTATCCCTGCAAAGTTTGGTGAAGATCTGAGTATGTAGTTTTTGACCTTATCTGGAACCTCCCATCTGAAAATTTGAAAATTCCTAAAAAATCCGTGCAAAATCTTGATGACCCCAATCTCTTGTTTTGTACGTTTTGTCCACGTGTCTTGACATCCAATGTATTCCTGCAATGTTTGGTGAAGATCTGAGTATGTAGTTTTTGACCTTATATGGAACCTCCTATCTGAAAATTTGAAAATTCTTAAAAAATTCGACCAAAATCTTGATGTTCCGAATCCTATGTTTTGTATGTTTTTTCCACGTGTCTTGACATCCAATGTATCCATGCAAAGTTTGGTGAAGATCTGAGTATGTAGTTTTTGACCTTATATTGAACCTCCCATCTGAAAATTTGAAAATTCTTAAAAAATTCGTCCAAAATCTTGATGACCCCAATCTCTTGTTTTGTACGTTTTTTCCACGTGTCTTGACATCCAATGTATCCCTGCAAAGTTTGGTGAAGATCTGAGTATGTAGTTTTTGACCTTATATTGAACCTCCCATCTGAAAATTTGAAAATTCTTAAAAAATTCGTCCAAAATCTTGATGTCTCCAATCTCTTGTTTTGTACGTTTTTTCCACGTGTCTTGACATCCAATGTATCCATGCAAAGTTTGGTGAAGATCTGAGTATGTCGTTTTTGACCTTATCTGGAACCTCCCATCTGAAAATTTGAAAATTCTTAAAAAATTCGTCGAAAATCTTGATGTCTCCAATCTTTTGTTTTGTACGTTTTTTCCACGTGTCTTGACATGCAAAGTATCCCTGCAACGTTTGGTGAAGATCTGAGTATGTAGTTTTTGACCTTATCTGGAACCTCCTATCTGAAAATTTGAAAATTCTTCAAAAATTCGTCGAAAATCTTGATGTCTCCAATCTCTTGTTTTGTACGTTTTTTCCACGTGTCTTGACATCCAATGTATTCCTGCAATGTTTGGTGGAGATCTGAGTATGTAGTTTTAGACCTTATCTGGAACCTCCTATCTGAAAATTTGAAAATTCTTCAAAAATTCGTCCAAAATCTTGATGTCTCCAATCTCTTGTTTTGTACGTTTTTTCCACGTGTCTCGACCTCCAATGGATCCCTGCAAAGTTTGGTGAAGATCTGAGTATGTCGTTTTTGACCTTATCTGGAACATCCTTTCTGAAAATTTGAAAATTCTTCAAAAATTCGTCGAAAATCTTGATGTCTCCAATCTCTTGTTTTGTACGTTTTTTCCACGTGTCTTGACATCCAATGTATCCCTGCAAAGTTTGGTGAAGATCTGAGTATGTAGTTTTTGACCTTATATGGAACCTCCTATCTGAAAATTTGAAAATTCTTAAAAAATTCGTCCAAAATCTTGATGTCTCCAATCTCTTGTTTTGTACGTTTTTTCCACGTGTCTCGACCTCCAATGGATCCCTGCAAAGTTTGGTGAAGATCTGAGTATGTCGTTTTTGACCTTATCTGGAACCTCCCATCTGAAAATTTGAAAATTCTTAAAAAATTCGTCGAAAATCTTGATGTCTCCGATCTCTTGTTTTGTACGTTTTTTCCACGTGTCTTGACATGCAAAGTATTCCTGCAAAGTTTGGTGAAGATCTGAGTATGTAGTTTTTGACTTCATCTGGAACCTCCTATCTGAAAATTTGAAAATTCTTAAAAAATTCGTCCAAAATCTTGATGTCTCCAATCTCTTGTTTTGTACGTTTTTTCCACGTGTCTTGACATCCAATGTATCCCTGCAATGTTTGGTGAAGATCTGAGTATGTAGTTTTTGACCTTATCTGGAACCTCCCATCTGAAAATTTGAAAATTCCTAAAAAATCCGTCCAAAATCTTGATGACCCCAATCTCTTGTTTTGTACTTTTTTTCCACGTGTCTCGACCTCCAATGTATCCCTGCAAAGTTTGGTGAAGATCTGAGTATGTAGTTTTTGACCTTATATGGAACCTCCTATCTGAAAATTTGAAAATTCTTAAAAAATTCGTCCAAAATCTTGATGTCACCAATCCTATGTTTTGTATGTTTTTTCCACGTGTCTTGACATCCAATGTATCCATGCAAAGTTTGGTGAAGATCTGAGTATGTCGTTTTTGACCTTATCTGGAAACTCCCATCTGAAAATTTGAAAATTCTTAAAAAATTCGTCGAAAATCTTGATGTCTCCGATCTCTTGTTTTGTACGTTTTTTCCACGTGTCTTGACATGCAAAGTATTCCTGCAAAGTTTGGTGAAGATCTGAGTATGTAGTTTTTGACCTCATCTGGAACCTCCTATCTGAAAATTTGAAAATTCTTAAAAAATTCGTCCAAAATTTTGATGTCTCCAATCTCTTGTTTTGTACGTTTTTTCCACGTGTCTTGACATCCAATGTATCCCTGCAATGTTTGGTGAAGATCTGAGTATGTAGTTTTTGACCTTATCTGGAACCTCCCATCTGAAAATTTGAAAATTCCTAAAAAATCCGTCCAAAATCTTGATGACCCCAATCTCTTCTTTTGTACGTTTTTTCCACGTGTCTTGACATCCAATGTATCCCTGCAAAGTTTGGTGAAGATCTGAGTATGTAGTTTTTGACCTTATCTGGAACCTCCTATCTGAAAATTTGAAAATTCTTAAAAAATTCGTCCAAAATCTTGATGTCTCCAATCTCTTGTTTTGTACGTTTTTTCCACGTGTCTTGATATCCAATGTATCCCTGCAAAGTTTGGTGAAGATCTGAGTATGTAGTTTTTGACCTTATATGGAACCTCCTATCTGAAAATTTGAAAATTCTTAAAAAATTCGTCCAAAATCTTGATGTCTCCAATCTCTTGTTTTGTACGTTTTTTCCACGTGTCTCGACCTCCAATGGATCCCTGCAAAGTTTGGTGAAGATCTGAGTATGTAGTTTTTGACCTTATCTGGAACCTCCCATCTGAAAATTTGAAAATTCTTAAAAAATTCGACCAAAATCTTGATGTCTCCAATCTTTTGTTTTGTACGTTTTTTCCACGTGTCTTGACATCCAATGTATTCCTGCAATGTTTGGTGAAGATCTGAGTATGTAGTTTTTGACCTTATATGGAACCTCCTATCTGAAAATTTGAAAATTCTTAAAAAATTCGACCAAAATCTTGATGTTCCGAATCCTATGTTTTGTATGTTTTTTCCACGTGTCTTGACATCCAATGTATCCATGCAAAGTTTGGTGAAGATCTGAGTATGTAGTTTTTGACCTTATATTGAACCTCCCATCTGAAAATTTGAAAATTCTTAAAAAATTCGTCCAAAATCTTGATGACCCCAATCTCTTGTTTTGTACGTTTTTTCCACGTGTCTTGACATCCAAAGTATCCCTGCAAAGTTTGGTGAAGATCTGAGTATGTAGTTTTTGACCTTATATTGAACCTCCCATCTGAAAATTTGAAAATTCTTAAAAAATTCGTCCAAAATCTTGATGTCTCCAATCTCTTGTTTTGTACGTTTTTTCCACGTGTCTTGACATCCAATGTATCCATGCAAAGTTTGGTGAAGATCTGAGTATGTCGTTTTTGACCTTATCTGGAACCTCCCATCTGAAAATTTGAAAATTCTTAAAAAATTCGTCGAAAATCTTGATGTCTCCAATCTTTTGTTTTGTACGTTTTTTCCACGTGTCTTGACATGCAAAGTATCCCTGCAACGTTTGGTGAAGATCTGAGTATGTAGTTTTTGACCTTATCTGGAACCTCCTATCTGAAAATTTGAAAATTCTTCAAAAATTCGTCGAAAATCTTGATGTCTCCAATCTCTTGTTTTGTACGTTTTTTCCACGTGTCTTGACATCCAATGTATTCCTGCAATGTTTGGTGGAGATCTGAGTATGTAGTTTTAGACCTTATCTGGAACCTCCTATCTGAAAATTTGAAAATTCTTCAAAAATTCGTCCAAAATCTTGATGTCTCCAATCTCTTGTTTTGTACGTTTTTTCCACGTGTCTCGACCTCCAATGGATCCCTGCAAAGTTTGGTGAAGATCTGAGTATGTCGTTTTTGACTTTATCTGGAACATCCTTTCTGAAAATTTGAAAATTCTTAAAAAATTCGTCGAAAATCTTGATGTCTCCAATCTCTTGTTTTGTACGTTTTTTCCACGTGTCTTGACATCCAATGTATCCCTGCAAAGTTTGGTGAAGATCTGAATATGTAGTTTTTGACCTTATATGGAACCTCCTATCTGAAAATTTGAAAATTCTTAAAAAATTCGTCCAAAATCTTGATGTCTCCAATCTCTTGTTTTGTACGTTTTTTCCACGTGTCTCGACCTCCAATGGATCCCTGCAAAGTTTGGTGAAGATCTGAGTATGTAGTTTTTGACTTCATCTGGAACCTCCCATCTGAAAATTTGAAAATTCTTAAAAAATTCGTCGAAAATCTTGATGTCTCCGATCTCTTGTTTTGTACGTTTTTTCCACGTGTCTTGACATGCAAAGTATTCCTGCAAAGTTTGGTGAAGATCAGAGTATGTAGTTTTTGACTTCATCTGGAACCTCCTATCTGAAAATTTGAAAATTCGTAAAAAATTCGTCCAAAATCTTGATGTCTCCAATCTCTTGTTTTGTACGTTTTTTCCACGTGTCTTGACATCCAATGTATCCCTGCAATGTTTGGTGAAGATCTGAGTATGTAGTTTTTGACCTTATCTGGAACCTCCCATCTGAAAATTTGAAAATTCCTAAAAAATCCGTCCAAAATCTTGATGACCCCAATCTCTTGTTTTGTACTTTTTTTCCACGTGTCTCGACCTCCAATGTATCCCTGCAAAGTTTGGTGAAGATCTGAGTATGTAGTTTTTGACCTTATATGGAACCTCCTATCTGAAAATTTGAAAATTCTTAAAAAATTCGTCCAAAATCTTGATGTCACCAATCCTATGTTTTGTATGTTTTTTCCACGTGTCTTGACATCCAATGTATCCATGCAAAGTTTGGTGAAGATCTGAGTATGTCGTTTTTGACCTTATCTGGAAACTCCCATCTGAAAATTTGAAAATTCTTAAAAAATTCGTCGAAAATCTTGATGTCTCCGATCTCTTGTTTTGTACGTTTTTTCCACGTGTCTTGACATGCAAAGTATTCCTGCAAAGTTTGGTGAAGATCTGAGTATGTAGTTTTTGACCTCATCTGGAACCTCCTATCTGAAAATTTGAAAATTCTTAAAAAATTCGTCCAAAATTTTGATGTCTCCAATCTCTTGTTTTGTACGTTTTTTCCACGTGTCTTGACATCCAATGTATCCCTGCAATGTTTGGTGAAGATCTGAGTATGTAGTTTTTGACCTTATCTGGAACCTCCCATCTGAAAATTTGAAAATTCCTAAAAAATCCGTCCAAAATCTTGATGACCCCAATCTCTTGTTTTGTACGTTTTTTCCACGTGTCTTGACATCCAATGTATCCCTGCAAAGTTTGGTGAAGATCTGAGTATGTAGTTTTTGACCTTATCTGGAACCTCCTATCTGAAAATTTGAAAGTTCTTAAAAAATTCGTCCAAAATCTTGATGTCTCCAATCTCTTGTTTTGTACGTTTTTTCCACGTGTCTTGATATCCAATGTATCCCTGCAAAGTTTGGTGAAGATCTGAGTATGTAGTTTTTGACGTTATATGGAACCTCCTATCTGAAAATTTGAAAATTCTTAAAAAATTCGTCCAAAATCTTGATGTCTCCAATCTCTTGTTTTGTACGTTTTTTCCACGTGTCTCGACCTCCAATGGATCCCTGCAAAGTTTGGTGAAGATCTGAGTATGTAGTTTTTGACCTTATCTGGAACCTCCCATCTGAAAATTTGAAAATTCTTAAAAAATTCGACCAAAATCTTGATGTCTCCAATCTTTTGTTTTGTACGTTTTTTCCACGTGTCTTGACACATAATGTATCCCTGCAAAGTTTGGTGAAGATCTGAGTATGTAGTTTTTGACCTTATCTGGAACCTCCTATCTGAAAATTTGAAAATTCTTAAAAAATTCGTCGAAAATCTTGATGTCTCCAATCTTTTGTTTTGTACGTTTTTTCCACGTGTCTTGACATCCAATGTATCCCTGCAAAGCTTGGTGAAGATCTGAGTATGTAGTTTTTGACTTTATATGGAACCTCCTATCTGAAAATTTGAAAATTCTTAAAAAATTCGTCCAAAATCTTAATGTCTCCAATCTCTTGTTTTGTACGTTTTTTCCACGTGTCTCGACCTCCAATGGATCCCTGCAAAGTTTGGTGAAGATCTGAGTATGTCGTTTTTGACCTTATCTGGAACCTCCCATCTGAAAATTTGAAAATTCTTAAAAAATTCGTCGAAAATCTTGATGTCTCCGATCTCTTGTTTTGTACGTTTTTTCTACGTGTCTTGACATGCAAAGTATTCCTGCAAAGTTTGGTGAAGATCTGAGAATGTAGTTTTTGACCTCATCTGGAACCTCCTATCTGAAAATTTGAAAATTCTTAAAAAATTCGTCCAAAATCTTGATGTCTCCAATCTCTTGTTTTGTACGTTTTTTCCACGTGTCTTGACATCCAATGTATCCCTGCAATGTTTGGTGAAGATCTGAGTATGTAGTTTTTGACCTTATCTGGAACCTCCCATCTGAAAATTTGAAAATTCCTAAAAAATCCGTCCAAAATCTTGATGACCCCAATCTCTTGTTTTGTACTTTTTTTCCACGTGTCTCGACCTCCAATGTATCGCTGCAAAGTTTGGTGAAGATCTGCGTATGTAGTTTTTGACCTTATATGGAACCTCCTATCTGAAAATTTGAAAATTCTTAAAAAATTCGTCCAAAATCTTGATGTCACCAATCCTATGTTTTGTATGTTTTTTCCACGTGTCTTGACATCCAATGTATCCATGCAAAGTTTGGTGAAGATCTGAGTATGTCGTTTTTGACCTTATCTGGAACCTCCCATCTGAAAATTTGAAAATTCTTAAAAAATTCGTCGAAAATCTTGATGTCTCCGATCTCTTGTTTTGTACGTTTTTTCCACGTGTCTTGACATGCAAAGTATTCCTGCAAAGTTTGGTGAAGATCTGAGTATGTAGTTTTTGACCTCATCTGGAACCTCCTATCTGGAAATTTGAAAATTCTTAAAAAATTCGTCCAAAATTTTGATGTCTCCAATCTCTTGTTTTGTACGTTTTTTCCACGTGTCTCGACCTCCAATGGATCCCTGCAAAGTTTGGTGAAGATCTGAGTATGTCGTTTTTGACCTTATCTGGAACATCCTTTCTGAAAATTTGAAAATTCTTAAAAAATTCGTCCAAAATCTTGATGTCTCCAATCTCTTGTTTTGTACGTTTTTTCCACGTGTCTTGATATCCAATGTATCCCTGCAAAGTTTGGTGAAGATCTGAGTATGTCGTTTTTGACCTTATCTGGAACATCCTTTCTGAAAATTTGAAAATTGTTAAAAAATTCGTCCAAAATCTTGATGTCTCCAATCTCTTTTTTGTACGTTTTTTCCACGTGTCTTGACATCCAATGTATCCCTGCAAAGTTTGGTGAAGATCTGAGTATGTAGTTTTTGACCTTATCTGGAACCTCCCATCTGAAAATTTGAAAATTCTTAAAAAATTCGACCAAAATCTTGATGTCTCCAATCTTTTGTTTTGTACGTTTTTTCCACGTGTCTTGACACATAATGTATCCATGCAAAGTTTGGTGAAGATCTGAGTATGTAGTTTTTGACCTTATATGGAACCTCCTATCTGAAAATTTGAAAATTCTTAAAAAATTCGTCCAAAATCTTGATGTCTCCAATCTCTTGTTTTGTACGTTTTTTCCACGTGTCTTGACATCCAATGTATCCCTGCAAAGTTTGGTGAAGATCTGAGTATGTAGTTTTTGACCTTATCTGGAACCTCCCATCTGAAAATTTGAAAATTCTTAAAAAATTCGACCAAAATCTTGATGTCTCCAATCTTTTGTTTTGTACGTTTTTTCCACGTGTCTTGACACATAATGTATCCATGCAAAGTTTGGTGAAGATCTGAGTATGTAGTTTTTGACCTTATATGGAACCTCCTATCTGAAAATTTGAAAATTCTTAAAAAATTCGTCCAAAATCTTGATGTCTCCAATCTCTTTTTTGTACGTTTTTTCCACGTGTCTTGACATCCAATGTATCCCTGCAAAGTTTGGTGAAGATCTGAGTATGTAGTTTTTGACCTTATCTGGAACCTCCCATCTGAAAATTTGAAAATTCCTAAAAAATCCGTGCAAAATCTTGATGACCCCAATCTCTTGTTTTGTACGTTTTTTCCACGTGTCTTGACATCCAATGTATTCCTGCAATGTTTGGTGAAGATCTGAGTATGTAGTTTTTGACCTTATATGGAACCTCCTATCTGAAAATTTGAAAATTCTTAAAAAATTCGACCAAAATCTTGATGTTCCGAATCCTATGTTTTGTATGTTTTTTCCACGTGTCTTGACATCCAAAGTATCCATGCAAAGTTTGGTGAAGATCTGAGTATGTAGTTTTTGACCTTATATTGAACCTCCCATCTGAAAATTTGAAAATTCTTAAAAAATTCGTCCAAAATCTTGATGTCTCCAATCTCTTGTTTTGTACGTTTTTTCCACGTGTCTTGACATCCAATGTATCCATGCAAAGTTTGGTGAAGATCTGAGTATGTCGTTTTTGACCTTATCTGGAACCTCCCATCTGAAAATTTGAAAATTCTTAAAAAATTCGTCCAAAATCTTGATGTCTCCAATCTTTTGTTTTGTACGTTTTTTCCACGTGTCTTGACATGCAAAGTATCCCTGCAACGTTTGGTGAAGATCTGAGTATGTAGTTTTTGACCTTATCTGGAACCTCCTATCTGAAAATTTGAAAATTCTTCAAAAATTCGTCGAAAATCTTGATGTCTCCAATCTCTTGTTTTGTACGTTTTTTCCACGTGTCTTGACATCCAATGTATTCCTGCAATGTTTGGTGGAGATCTGAGTATGTAGTTTTAGACCTTATCTGGAACCTCCTATCTGAAAATTTGAAAATTCTTCAAAAATTCGTCCAAAATCTTGATGTCGCCAATCTCTTGTTTTGTACGTTTTTTCCACGTGTCTCGACCTCCAATGGATCCCTGCAAAGTTTGGTGAAGATCTGAGTATGTCGTTTTTGACCTTATCTGGAACATCCTTTCTGAAAATTTGAAAATTCTTAAAAAATTCGTCGAAAATCTTGATGTCTCCAATCTCTTGTTTTGTACGTTTTTTCCACGTGTCTTGACATCCAATGTATCCCTGCAAAGTTTGGTGAAGATCTGAGTATGTAGTTTTTGACCTTATATGGAACCTCCTATCTGAAAATTTGAAAATTCTTAAAAAATTCGTCCAAAATCTTGATGTCTCCAATCTCTTGTTTTGTACGTTTTTTCCACGTGTCTCGACCTCCAATGGATCCCTGCAAAGTTTGGTGAAGATCTGAGTATGTCGTTTTTGACCTTATCTGGAACCTCCCATCTGAAAATTTGAAAATTCTTAAAAAATTCGTCGAAAATCTTGATGTCTCCGATCTCTTGTTTTGTACGTTTTTTCCACGTGTCTTGACATGCAAAGTATTCCTGCAAAGTTTGGTAAAGATCTGAGTATGTAGTTTTTGACCTCATCTGGAACCTCCTATCTGAAAATTTGAAAATTCTTAAAAAATTCGTCCAAAATCTTGATGTCTCCAATCTCTTGTTTTGTACGTTTTTTCCACGTGTCTTGACATCCAATGTATCCCTGCAATGTTTGGTGAAGATCTGAGTATGTAGTTTTTGACCTTATCTGGAACCTCCCATCTGAAAATTTGAAAATTCCTAAAAAATCCGTCCAAAATCTTGATGACCCCAATCTCTTGTTTTGTACTTTTTTTCCACGTGTCTCGACCTCCAATGTATCCCTGCAAAGTTTGGTGAAGATCTGAGTATGTAGTTTTTGACCTTATATGGAACCTCCTATCTGAAAATTTGAAAATTCTTAAAAAATTCGTCCAAAATCTTGATGTCACCAATCCTATGTTTTGTATGTTTTTTCCACGTGTCTTGACATCCAATGTATCCATGCAAAGTTTGGTGAAGATCTGAGTATGTCGTTTTTGACCTTATCTGGAACCTCCCATCTGAAAATTTGAAAATTCTTAAAAAATTCGTCGAAAATCTTGATGTCTCCGATCTCTTGTTTTGTACGTTTTTTCCACGTGTCTTGACATGCAAAGTATTCCTGCAAAGTTTGGTGAAGATCTGAGTATGTAGTTTTTGACCTCATCTGGAACCTCCTATCTGAAAATTTGAAAATTCTTAAAAAATTCGTCCAAAATTTTGATGTCTCCAATCTCTTGTTTTGTACGTTTTTTCCACGTGTCTTGACATCCAATGTATCCCTGCAATGTTTGGTGAAGATCTGAGTATGTAGTTTTTGACCTTATCTGGAACCTCCCATCTGAAAATTTGAAAATTCCTAAAAAATCCGTCCAAAATCTTGATGACCCCAATCTCTTGTTTTGTACGTTTTTTCCACGTGTCTTGACATCCAATGTATCCCTGCAAAGTTTGGTGAAGATCTGAGTATGTAGTTTTTGACCTTATCTGGAACCTCCTATCTGAAAATTTGAAAATTCTTAAAAAATTCGTCCAAAATCTTGATGTCTCCAATCTCTTGTTTTGTACGTTTTTTCCACGTGTCTTGATATCCAATGTATCCCTGCAAAGTTTGGTGAAGATCTGAGTATGTAGTTTTTGACCTTATATGGAACCTCCCATCTGAAAATTTGGAAATTCTTAAAAAATTCGTCCAAAATCTTGATGTCTCCAATCTCTTGTTTTGTACGTTTTTTCCACGTGTCTCGACCTCCAATGGATCCCTGCAAAGTTTGGTGAAGATCTGAGTATGTAGTTTTTGACCTTATCTGGAACCTCCCATCTGAAAATTTGAAAATTCCTAAAAAATCCGTCCAAAATCTTGATGACCCCAATCTCTTGTTTTGTACGTTTTTTCCACGTGTCTTGACATCCAATGTATCCCTGCAAAGTTTGGTGAAGATCTGAGTATGTCGTTTTTGACCTTATCTGGAACCTCCCATCTGAAAATTTGAAAATTCTTAAAAAATTCGTCGAAAATCTTGATGTCTCCGATCTCTTGTTTTGTACGTTTTTTCCACGTGTCTTGACATGCAAAGTATTCCTGCAAAGTTTGGTGAAGATCTGAGTATGTAGTTTTTGACCTCATCTGGAACCTCCTATCTGAAAATTTGAAAATTCTTAAAAAATTCGTCCAAAATCTTGATGTCTCCAATCTCTTGTTTTGTACGTTTTTTCCACGTGTCTTGACATCCAATGTATCCCTGCAATGTTTGGTGAAGATCTGAGTATGTAGTTTTTGACCTTATCTGGAACCTCCCATCTGAAAATTTGAAAATTCCTAAAAAATCCGTCCAAAATCTTGATGACCCCAATCTCTTGTTTCGTACTTTTTTTCCACGTGTCTCGACCTCCAATGTATCCCTGCAAAGTTTGGTGAAGATCTGAGTATGTAGTTTTTGACCTTATATGGAACCTCCTATCTGAAAATTTGAAAATTCTTAAAAAATTCGTCCAAAATCTTGATGTCACCAATCCTATGTTTTGTATGTTTTTTCCACGTGTCTTAACATCCAATGTATCCATGCAAAGTTTGGTGAAGATCTGAGTATGTCGTTTTTGACCTTATCTGGAACCTCCCATCTGAAAATTTGAAAATTCTTAAAAAATTCGTCGAAAATCTTGATGTCTCCGATCTCTTGTTTTGTACGTTTTTTCCACGTGTCTTGACATGCAAAGTATTCCTGCAAAGTTTGGTGAAGATCTGAGTATGTAGTTTTTGACCTCATCTGGAACCTCCTATCTGAAAATTTGAAAATTCTTAAAAAATTCGTCCAAAATTTTGATGTCTCCAATCTCTTGTTTTGTACGTTTTTTCCACGTGTCTTGACATCCAATGTATTCCTGCAATGTTTGGTGGAGATCTGAGTATGTAGTTTTAGACCTTATCTGGAAACTCCTATCTGAAAATTTGAAAATTCTTCAAAAATTCGTCCAAAATCTTGATGTCTCCAATCTCTTGTTTTGTACGTTTTTTCCACGTGTCTCGACCTCCAATGGATCCCTGCAAAGTTTGGTGAAGATCTGAGAATGTCGTTTTTGACCTTATCTGGAACATCCTTTCTGAAAATTTGAAAATTCTTAAAAAATTCGTCGAAAATCTTGATGTCTCCAATCTCTTGTTTTGTACGTTTTTTCCACGTGTCTTGATATCCAATGTATCCCTGCAAAGTTTGGTGAAGATCTGAGTATGTCGTTTTTGACCTTATCTGGAACATCCTTTCTGAAAATTTGAAAATTGTTAAAAAATTCGTCCAAAATCTTGATGTCTCCAATCTCTTTTTTTGTACGTTTTTTCCACGTGTCTTGACATCCAATGTATCCCTGCAAAGTTTGGTGAAGATCTGAGTATGTAGTTTTTGACCTTATCTGGAACCTCCCATCTGAAAATTTGAAAATTCTTAAAAAATTCGACCAAAATCTTGATGTCTCCAATCTTTTGTTTTGTACGTTTTTTCCACGTGTCTTGACACATAATGTATCCATGCAAAGTTTGGTGAAGATCTGAGTATGTAGTTTTTGACCTTATATGGAACCTCCTATCTGAAAATTTGAAAATTCTTAAAAAATTCGTCCAAAATCTTGATGTCTTCTATCTCTTGTTTTGTACGTTTTTTCCACGTGTCTTGACATCCAATGTATCCCTGCAAAGTTTGGTGAAGATCTGAGTATGTAGTTTTTGACCTTATCTGGAACCTCCCATCTGAAAATTTGAAAATTCTTAAAAAATTCGACCAAAATCTTGATGTCTCCAATCTTTTGTTTTGTACGTTTTTTCCACGTGTCTTGACACATAATGTATCCATGCAAAGTTTGGTGAAGATCTGAGTATGTAGTTTTTGACCTTATATGGAACCTCCTATCTGAAAATTTGAAAATTCTTAAAAAATTCGTCCAAAATCTTGATGTCTCCAATCTCTTGTTTTGTACGTTTTTTCCACGTGTCTTGACATCCAATGTATCCCTGCAAAGTTTGGTGAAGATCTGAGTATGTAGTTTTTGACCTTATCTGGAACCTCCCATCTGAAAATTTGAAAATTCCTAAAAAATCCGTGCAAAATCTTGATGACCCCAATCTCTTGTTTTGTACGTTTTTTCCACGTGTCTTGACATACAATGTATTCCTGCAATGTTTGGTGAAGATCTGAGTATGTAGTTTTTGACCTTATATGGAACCTCCTATCTGAAAATTTGAAAATTCTTAAAAAATTCGACCAAAATCTTGATGTTCCGAATCCTATGTTTTGTATGTTTTTTCCACGTGTCTTGACATCCAATGTATCCATGCAAAGCTTGGTGAAGATCTGAGTATGTAGTTTTTGACCTTATATTGAACCTCCCATCTGAAAATTTGAAAATTCTTAAAAAATTCGTCCAAAATCTTGATGACCCCAATCTCTTGTTTTGTACGTTTTTTCCACGTGTCTTGACATCCAAAGTATCCCTGCAAAGTTTGGTGAAGATCTGAGTATGTAGTTTTTGACCTTATATGGAACCTCCTTTCTGAAAATTTGAGAATTCTTAAAAAATTCGTCCAAAATCTTGATGTCTCCAATCTCTTGTTTTGTACGTTTTTTCCACGTGTCTTGACATCCAATGTATCCATGCAAAGTTTGGTGAAGATCTGAGTATGTCGTTTTTGACCTTATCTGGAACCTCCCATCTGAAAATTTGAAAATTCTTAAAAAATTCGTCGAAAATCTTGATGTCTCCAATCTTTTGTTTTGTACGTTTTTTCCACGTGTCTTGACATGCAAAGTATCCCTGCAACGTTTGGTGAAGATCTGAGTATGTAGTTTTTGACCTTATCTGGAACATCCTTTCTGAAAATTTGAAAATTCTTAAAAAATTCGTCCAAAATCTTGATGTCTCCAATCTCTTGTTTTGTACGTTTTTTCCACGTGTCTTGATATCCAATGTATCCCTGCAAAGTTTGGTGAAGATCTGAGTATGTCGTTTTTGACCTTATCTGGAACATCCTTTCTGAAAATTTGAAAATTGTTAAAAAATTCGTCCAAAATCTTGATGTCTCCAATCTCTTTTTTGTACGTTTTTTCCACGTGTCTTGACATCCAATGTATCCCTGCAAAGTTTGGTGAAGATCTGAGTATGTTGTTTTTGACCTTATCTGGAACCTCCCATCTGAAAATTTGAAAATTCTTAAAAAATTCGACCAAAATCTTGATGTCTCCAATCTTTTGTTTTGTACGTTTTTTCCGTGTCTTGACACATAATGTATCCATGCAAAGTTTGGTGAAGATCTGAGTATGTAGTTTTTGACCTTATATGGAACCTCCTATCTGAAAATTTGAAAATTCTTAAAAAATTCGTCCAAAATCTTGATGTCTCCAATCTCTTGTTTTGTACGTTTTTTCCACGTGTCTTGACATCCAATGTATCCCTGCAAAGTTTGGTGAAGATCTGAGTATGTAGTTTTTGACCTTATCTGGAACCTCCCATCTGAAAATTTGAAAATTCCTAAAAAATCCGTGCAAAATCTTGATGACCCCAATCTCTTGTTTTGTACGTTTTTTCCACGTGTCTTGACATCCAATGTATCCATGCAAAGTTTGGTGAAGATCTGAGTATGTCGTTTTTGACCTTATCTGGAACCTCCCATCTGAAAATTTGAAAATTCTTAAAAAATTCGTCGAAAATCTTGATGTCTCCAATCTCTTGTTTTGTACGTTTTTTCCACGTGTCTTGACATGCAAAGTATCCCTGCAACGTTTGGTGAAGATCTGAGTATGTAGTTTTTGACCTTATCTGGAACCTCCTATCTGAAAATTTGAAAATTCTTCAAAAATTCGTCGAAAATCTTGATGTCTCCAATCTCTTGTTTTGTACGTTTTTTCCACGTGTCTTGACATCCAATGTATCCCTGCAATGTTTGGTGGAGATCTGAGTATGTAGTTTTTGACCTTATCTGGGACCTCCTATCAGAAAATTTGAAAATTCTTCAAAAATTCGTCCAAAATCTTGATGTCTCCAATCTCTTGTTTTGTACGTTTTTTCCACGTGTCTCGACCTCCAATGTATCCCTGCAAAGTTAGTGAAGATCTGAGTATGTCGTTTTTGACCTTATCTGGAACATCCTTTCTGAAAATTTGAAAATTCTTAAAAAATTCGTCGAAAATCTTGATGTCTCCAATCTCTTGTTTTGTACGTTTTTTCCACGTTTCTTGACATCCAATGTATCCCTGCAAAGTTTGGTGAAGATCTGAGTATGTAGTTTTTGACCTTATATGGAACCTCCTATCTGAAAATTTGAAAATTCTTAAAAAATTCGTCCAAAATCTTGATGTCTCCAATCTCTTGTTTTGTACGTTTTTTCCACGTGTCTCGACCTCCAATGGATCCCTGCAAAGTTTGGTGAAGATCTGAGTATGTCGTTTTTGACCTTATCTGGAACCTCCCATCTGAAAATTTGAAAATTCTTAAAAAATTCGTCGAAAATCTTGATGTCTCCGATCTCTTGTTTTGTACGTTTTTTCCACGTGTCTTGACATGCAAAGTATTCCTGCAAAGTTTGGTGAAGATCTGAGTATGTAGTTTTTGACCTCATCTGGAACCTCCTATCTGAAAATTTGAAAATTCTTAAAAAATTCGTCCAAAATCTTGATGTCTCCAATCTCTTGTTTTGTACGTTTTTTCCACGTGTCTTGACTTCCAATGTATCCCTGCAATGTTTGGTGAAGATCTGAGTATGTAGTTTTTGACCTTATCTGGAACCTCCCATCTGAAAATTTGAAAATTCCTAAAAAATCCGTCCAAAATCTTGATGACCCCAATCTCTTGTTTTGTACTTTTTTTCCACGTGTCTCGACCTCCAATGTATCCCTGCAAAGTTTGGTGAAGATCTGAGTATGTAGTTTTTGACCTTATATGGAACCTCCTATCTGAAAATTTGAAAATTCTTAAAAAATTCGTCCAAAATCTTGATGTCACCAATCCTATGTTTTGTATGTTTTTTCCACGTGTCTTGACATCCAATGTATCCATGCAAAGTTTGGTGAAGATCTGAGTATGTCGTTTTTGACCTTATCTGGAACCTCCCATCTGAAAATTTGAAAATTCTTAAAAAATTCGTCGAAAATCTTGATGTCTCCGATCTCTTGTTTTGTACGTTTTTTCCACGTGTCTTGACATGCAAAGTATTCCTGCAAAGTTTGGTGAAGATCTGAGTATGTAGTTTTTGACCTCATCTGGAACCTCCTATCTGAAAATTTGAAAATTCTTAAAAAATTCGTCCAAAATTTTGATGTCTCCAATCTCTTGTTTTGTACGTTTTTTCCACGTGTCTTGACATCCAATGTATCCCTGCAATGTTTGGTGAAGATCTGAGTATGTAGTTTTTGACCTTATCTGGAACCTCCCATCTGAAAATTTGAAAATTCCTAAAAAATCCGTCCAAAATCTTGATGACCCCAATCTCTTGTTTTGTACGTTTTTTCCACGTGTCTTGACATCCAATGTATCCCTGCAAAGTTTGGTGAAGATCTGAGTATGTAGTTTTTGACCTTATCTGGAACCTCCTATCTGAAAATTTGAAAATTCTTAAAAAATTCGTCCAAAATCTTGATGTCTCCAATCTCTTGTTTTGTACGTTTTTTCCACGTGTCTTGACATCCAAAGTATCCCTGCAAAGTTTGGTGAAGATCTGAGTATGTAGTTTTTGACCTTATATGGAACCTCCTTTCTGAAAATTTGAGAATTCTTAAAAAATTCGTCCAAAATCTTGATGTCTCCAATCTCTTGTTTTGTACGTTTTTTCCACGTGTCTTGACATCCAATGTATCCATGCAAAGTTTGGTGAAGATCTGAGTATGTCGTTTTTGACCTTATCTGGAACCTCCCATCTGAAAATTTGAAAATTCTTAAAAAATCCGTGCAAAATCTTGATGACCCCAATCTCTTGTTTTGTACGTTTTTTCCACGTGTCTTGACATCCAATGTATCCATGCAAAGTTTGGTGAAGATCTGAGTATGTCGTTTTTGACCTTATCTGGAACCTCCCATCTGAAAATTTGAAAATTCTTAAAAAATTCGTCGAAAATCTTGATGTCTCCAATCTCTTGTTTTGTACGTTTTTTCCACGTGTCTTGACATGCAAAGTATCCCTGCAACGTTTGGTGAAGATCTGAGTATGTAGTTTTTGACCTTATCTGGAACCTCCTATCTGAAAATTTGAAAATTCTTCAAAAATTCGTCGAAAATCTTGATGTCTCCAATCTCTTGTTTTGTACGTTTTTTCCACGTGTCTTGACATCCAATGTATCCCTGCAATGTTTGGTGGAGATCTGAGTATGTAGTTTTTGACCTTATCTGGGACCTCCTATCAGAAAATTTGAAAATTCTTCAAAAATTCGTCCAAAATCTTGATGTCTCCAATCTCTTGTTTTGTACGTTTTTTCCACGTGTCTCGACCTCCAATGTATCCCTGCAAAGTTTGGTGAAGATCTGAGTATGTCGTTTTTGACCTTATCTGGAACATCCTTTCTGAAAATTTGAAAATTCTTAAAAAATTCGTCGAAAATCTTGATGTCTCCAATCTCTTGTTTTGTACGTTTTTTCCACGTGTCTTGACATCCAATGTATCCCTGCAAAGTTTGGTGAAGATCTGAGTATGTAGTTTTTGACCTTATATGGAACCTCCTATCTGAAAATTTGAAAATTCTTAAAAAATTCGACCAAAATCTTGATGTTCCGAATCCTATGTTTTGTATGTTTTTTCCACGTGTCTTGACATCCAATGTATCCATGCAAAGTTTGGTGAAGATCTGAGTATGTAGTTTTTGACCTTATATTGAACCTCCTATCTGAAAATTTGAAAATTCTTAAAAAATTCGTCCAAAATCTTGATGACCCCAATCTCTTGTTTTGTACGTTTTTTCCACGTGTCTTGACATCCAAAGTATCCCTGCAAAGTTTGGTGAAGATCTGAGTATGTAGTTTTTGACCTTATATGGAACCTCCTTTCTGAAAATTTGAGAATTCTTAAAAAATTCGTCCAAAATCTTGATGTCTCCAATCTCTTGTTTTGTACGTTTTTTCCACGTGTCTTGACATCCAATGTATCCATGCAAAGTTTGGTGAAGATCTGAGTATGTCGTTTTTAACCTTATCTAGAACCTCCCATCTGAAAATTTGAAAATTCTTAAAAAATCCGTGCAAAATCTTGATGACCCCAATCTCTTGTTTTGTACGTTTTTTCCACGTGTCTTGACATCCAATGTATCCATGCAAAGTTTGGTGAAGATCTGAGTATGTCGTTTTTGACCTTATCTGGAACCTCCCATCTGAAAATTTGAAAATTCTTAAAAAATTCGTCGAAAATCTTGATGTCTCCAATCTCTTGTTTTGTACGTTTTTTCCACGTGTCTTGACATGCAAAGTATCCCTGCAACGTTTGGTGAAGATCTGAGTATGTAGTTTTTGACCTTATCTGGAACCTCCTATCTGAAAATTTGAAAATTCTTAAAAAATTCGTCCAAAATCTTGATGTCTCCAATCTCTTGTTTTGTACGTTTTTTCCACGTGTCTTGACATCCAATGTATCCCTGCAATGTTTGGTGAAGATCTGAGTATGTAGTTTTTGACCTTATATGGAGCCTCCTATCTGAAAATTTGAAAATTCTTAAAAAATTCGTCCAAAATCTTGATGTCTCCAATCTCTTGTTTTGTACGTTCTTTCCACGTGTCTTGACATCCAATGTATCCCTGCAATGTTTGGTGAAGATCTGAGTATGTAGTTTTTGACCTTATATGGAACCTCCTATCTGAAAATTTGAAAATTCTTAAAATAATTTAACAAAATCTTGATGTCCCCAATCCTATGTTTTGTATGTTTTTTCCACGTGTCTTGACATACAATGTATCCCTGCAGAGTTTGGTGAAGATCTGAGTATGTAGTTTTTGACCTTATCTGGAACCTCCCATCTGAAAATTTGAAAATTCCTAAAAAATCCGTCCAAAATCTTGTTGACCCGAATCTCTTGTTTTGTACGTTTTTTCCACGTGTCTTGACATCCAATGTATCCCTGCAAAGTTTGGTGAAGATCTGAGTATGTAGTTTTTGACCTTATCTGGAATCGCATTTCTGAAAATTTGAAAATTTTTAAAAAAATCGTCCAAAATCTTGATGTCTCCAATCTCTTGTTTTGTACGTTTTTTCCACGTGTCTTGACATCCAATGTATCCCTGCAAAGTTTGGTGAAGATCTGAGTATGTAGTTTTTGACCTTATATGGAACCTCCTATCTGAAAATTTGAAAATTCTTAAAAAATTCGTCCAAAATCTTGATGTCTCCAATCTCTTGTTTTGTACGTTTTTTCCACGTGTCTCGACCTCCAATGGATCCCTGCAAAGTTTGGTGAAGATCTGAGTATGTCGTTTTTGACCTTATCTGGAACCTCCCATCTGAAAATTTGAAAATTCTTAAAAAATTCGTCGAAAATCTTGATGTCTCCGATCTCTTGTTTTGTACGTTTTTTCCACGTGTCTTGACATGCAAAGTATTCCTGCAAAGTTTGGTGAAGATCTGAGTATGTAGTTTTTGACCTCATCTGGAACCTCCTATCTGAAAATTTGAAAATTCTTAAAAAATTCGTCCAAAATCTTGATGTCTCCAATCTCTTGTTTTGTACGTTTTTTTGACGTGTCTTCACATCCAATGTATCCCTGCAAAGTTTGGTGAAGATCTGAGTATGTAGTTTTTGACCTTATCTGGAACCTCCTATCTGAAAATTTGAAAATTCTTAAAAAATTCGTCCAAAATCTTGATGTCTCCAATCTCTTGTTTTGTACGTTTTTTCCACGTGTCTTGATATCCAATGTACCCCTGCAAAGTTTGGTGAAGATCTGAGTATGTCGTTTTTGACCTTATCTGGAACATCCTTTCTGAAAATTTGAAAATTGTTAAAAAATTCGTCCAAAATCTTGATGTCTCCAATCTCTTTTTTGTACGTTTTTTCCACGTGTCTTGACATCCAATGTATCCCTGCAAAGTTTGGTGAAGATCTGAGTATGTAGTTTTTGACCTTATCTGGAACCTCCCATCTGAAAATTTGAAAATTCTTAAAAAATTCGACCAAAATCTTGATGTCTCCAATCTTTTGTTTTGTACGTTTTTTCCACGTGTCTTGACACATAATGTATCCATGCAAAGTTTGGTGAAGATCTGAGTATGTAGTTTTTGACCTTATATGGAACCTCCTATCTGAAAATTTGAAAATTCTTAAAAAATTCGTCCAAAATCTTGATGTCTCCAATCTCTTGTTTTGTACGTTTTTTCCACGTGTCTTGACATCCAATGTATCCCTGCAAAGTTTGGTGAAGATCTGAGTATGTAGTTTTTGACCTTATCTGGAACCTCCCATCTGAAAATTTGAAAATTCCTAAAAAATCCGTGCAAAATCTTGATGACCCCAATCTCTTGTTTTGTACGTTTTTTCCACGTGTCTTGACATCCAATGTATTCCTGCAATGTTTGGTGAAGATCTGAGTATGTAGTTTTTGACCTTATATGGAACCTCCTATCTGAAAATTTGAAAATTCTTAAAAAATTCGACCAAAATCTTGATGTTCCGAATCCTATGTTTTGTATGTTTTTTCCACGTGTCTTGACATCCAATGTATCCATGCAAAGTTTGGTGAAGATCTGAGTATGTAGTTTTTGACCTTATATTGAACCTCCCATCTGAAAATTTGAAAATTCTTAAAAAATTCGTCCAAAATCTTGATGACCCCAATCTCTTGTTTTGTACGTTTTTTCCACGTGTCTTGACATCCAAAGTATCCCTGCAAAGTTTGGTGAAGATCTGAGTATGTAGTTTTTGACCTTATATGGAACCTCCTATCTGAAAATTTGAAAATTCTTAAAAAATTCGACCAAAATCTTGATGTTCCGAATCCTATGTTTTGTATGTTTTTTCCACGTGTCTTGACATCCAATGTATCCATGCAAAGTTTGGTGAAGATCTGAGTATGTAGTTTTTGACCTTATATTGAACCTCCTATCTGAAAATTTGAAAATTCTTAAAAAATTCGTCCAAAATCTTGATGACCCCAATCTCTTGTTTTGTACGTTTTTTCCACGTGTCTTGACATCCAAAGTATCCCTGCAAAGTTTGGTGAAGATCTGAGTATGTAGTTTTTGACCTTATATGGAACCTCCTTTCTGAAAATTTGAGAATTCTTAAAAAATTCGTCCAAAATCTTGATGTCTCCAATCTCTTGTTTTGTACGTTTTTTCCACGTGTCTTGACATCCAATGTATCCATGCAAAGTTTGGTGAAGATCTGAGTATGTCGTTTTTAACCTTATCTAGAACCTCCCATCTGAAAATTTGAAAATTCTTAAAAAATCCGTGCAAAATCTTGATGACCCCAATCTCTTGTTTTGTACGTTTTTTCCACGTGTCTTGACATCCAATGTATCCATGCAAAGTTTGGTGAAGATCTGAGTATGTCGTTTTTGACCTTATCTGGAACCTCCCATCTGAAAATTTGAAAATTCTTAAAAAATTCGTCGAAAATCTTGATGTCTCCAATCTCTTGTTTTGTACGTTTTTTCCACGTGTCTTGACATGCAAAGTATCCCTGCAACGTTTGGTGAAGATCTGAGTATGTAGTTTTTGACCTTATCTGGAACCTCCTATCTGAAAATTTGAAAATTCTTAAAAAATTCGTCCAAAATCTTGATGTCTCCAATCTCTTGTTTTGTACGTTTTTTCCACGTGTCTTGACATCCAATGTATCCCTGCAATGTTTGGTGAAGATCTGAGTATGTAGTTTTTGACCTTATATGGAGCCTCCTATCTGAAAATTTGAAAATTCTTAAAAAATTCGTCCAAAATCTTGATGTCTCCAATCTCTTGTTTTGTACGTTCTTTCCACGTGTCTTGACATCCAAAGTATCCCTGCAATGTTTGGTGAAGATCTGAGTATGTAGTTTTTGACCTTATATGGAACCTCCTATCTGAAAATTTGAAAATTCTTAAAATAATTTAACAAAATCTTGATGTCCCCAATCCTATGTTTTGTATGTTTTTTCCACGTGTCTTGACATACAATGTATCCCTGCAGAGTTTGGTGAAGATCTGAGTATGTAGTTTTTGACCTTATCTGGAACCTCCCATCTGAAAATTTGAAAATTCCTAAAAAATCCGTCCAAAATCTTGTTGACCCGAATCTCTTGTTTTGTACGTTTTTTCCACGTGTCTTGACATCCAATGTATCCCTGCAAAGTTTGGTGAAGATCTGAGTATGTAGTTTTTGACCTTATCTGGAATCGCATTTCTGAAAATTTGAAAATTTTTAAAAAAATCGTCCAAAATCTTGATGTCTCCAATCTCTTGTTTTGTACGTTTTTTCCACGTGTCTTGACATCCAATGTATCCCTGCAAAGTTTGGTGAAGATCTGAGTATGTAGTTTTTGACCTTATATGGAACCTCCTATCTGAAAATTTGAAAATTCTTAAAAAATTCGTCCAAAATCTTGATGTCTCCAATCTCTTGTTTTGTACGTTTTTTCCACGTGTCTCGACCTCCAATGGATCCCTGCAAAGTTTGGTGAAGATCTGAGTATGTCGTTTTTGACCTTATCTGGAACCTCCCATCTGAAAATTTGAAAATTCTTAAAAAATTCGTCGAAAATCTTGATGTCTCCGATCTCTTGTTTTGTACGTTTTTTCCACGTGTCTTGACATGCAAAGTATTCCTGCAAAGTTTGGTGAAGATCTGAGTATGTAGTTTTTGACCTCATCTGGAACCTCCTATCTGAAAATTTGAAAATTCTTAAAAAATTCGTCCAAAATCTTGATGTCTCCAATCTCTTGTTTTGTACGTTTTTTTGACGTGTCTTCACATCCAATGTATCCCTGCAAAGTTTGGTGAAGATCTGAGTATGTAGTTTTTGACCTTATCTGGAACCTCCTATCTGAAAATTTGAAAATTCTTAAAAAATTCGTCCAAAATCTTGATGTCTCCAATCTCTTGTTTTGTACGTTTTTTCCACGTGTCTTGATATCCAATGTACCCCTGCAAAGTTTGGTGAAGATCTGAGTATGTCGTTTTTGACCTTATCTGGAACATCCTTTCTGAAAATTTGAAAATTGTTAAAAAATTCGTCCAAAATCTTGATGTCTCCAATCTCTTTTTTGTACGTTTTTTCCACGTGTCTTGACATCCAATGTATCCCTGCAAAGTTTGGTGAAGATCTGAGTATGTAGTTTTTGACCTTATCTGGAACCTCCCATCTGAAAATTTGAAAATTCTTAAAAAATTCGACCAAAATCTTGATGTCTCCAATCTTTTGTTTTGTACGTTTTTTCCACGTGTCTTGACACATAATGTATCCATGCAAAGTTTGGTGAAGATCTGAGTATGTAGTTTTTGACCTTATATGGAACCTCCTATCTGAAAATTTGAAAATTCTTAAAAAATTCGTCCAAAATCTTGATGTCTCCAATCTCTTGTTTTGTACGTTTTTTCCACGTGTCTTGACATCCAATGTATCCCTGCAAAGTTTGGTGAAGATCTGAGTATGTAGTTTTTGACCTTATCTGGAACCTCCCATCTGAAAATTTGAAAATTCCTAAAAAATCCGTGCAAAATCTTGATGACCCCAATCTCTTGTTTTGTACGTTTTTTCCACGTGTCTTGACATCCAATGTATTCCTGCAATGTTTGGTGAAGATCTGAGTATGTAGTTTTTGACCTTATATGGAACCTCCTATCTGAAAATTTGAAAATTCTTAAAAAATTCGACCAAAATCTTGATGTTCCGAATCCTATGTTTTGTATGTTTTTTCCACGTGTCTTGACATCCAATGTATCCATGCAAAGTTTGGTGAAGATCTGAGTATGTAGTTTTTGACCTTATATTGAACCTCCCATCTGAAAATTTGAAAATTCTTAAAAAATTCGTCCAAAATCTTGATGACCCCAATCTCTTGTTTTGTACGTTTTTTCCACGTGTCTTGACATCCAAAGTATCCCTGCAAAGTTTGGTGAAGATCTGAGTATGTAGTTTTTGACCTTATATGGAACCTCCTTTCTGAAGATTTGAGAATTCTTAAAAAATTCGTCCAAAATCTTGATGTCTCCAATCTCTTGTTTTGTACGTTTTTTCCACGTGTCTTCACATCCAATGTATCCCTGCAAAGTTTGGTGAAGATCTGAGTATGTAGTTTTTGACCTTATCTGGAACCTCCTATCTGAAAATTTGAAAATTCTTAAAAAATTCGTCCAAAATCTTGATGTCTCCAATCTCTTGTTTTGTACGTTTTTTCCACGTGTCTTGATATCCAATGTACCCCTGCAAAGTTTGGTGAAGATCTGAGTATGTCGTTTTTGACCTTATCTGGAACATCCTTTCTGAAAATTTGAAAATTGTTAAAAAATTCGTCCAAAATCTTGATGTCTCCAATCTCTTTTTTGTACGTTTTTTCCACGTGTCTTGACATCCAATGTATCCCTGCAAAGTTTGGTGAAGATCTGAGTATGTAGTTTTTGACCTTATCTGGAACCTCCCATCTGAAAATTTGAAAATTCTTAAAAAATTCGACCAAAATCTTGATGTCTCCAATCTTTTGTTTTGTACGTTTTTTCCACGTGTCTTGACACATAATGTATCCATGCAAAGTTTGGTGAAGATCTGAGTATGTAGTTTTTGACCTTATATGGAACCTCCTATCTGAAAATTTGAAAATTCTTAAAAAATTCGTCCAAAATCTTGATGTCTCCAATCTCTTGTTTTGTACGTTTTTTCCACGTGTCTTGACATCCAATGTATCCCTGCAAAGTTTGGTGAAGATCTGAGTATGTAGTTTTTGACCTTATCTGGAACCTCCCATCTGAAAATTTGAAAATTCCTAAAAAATCCGTGCAAAATCTTGATGACCCCAATCTCTTGTTTTGTACGTTTTTTCCACGTGTCTTGACATCCAATGTATTCCTGCAATGTTTGGTGAAGATCTGAGTATGTAGTTTTTGACCTTATATGGAACCTCCTATCTGAAAATTTGAAAATTCTTAAAAAATTCGACCAAAATCTTGATGTTCCGAATCCTATGTTTTGTATGTTTTTTCCACGTGTCTTGACATCCAATGTATCCATGCAAAGTTTGGTGAAGATCTGAGTATGTAGTTTTTGACCTTATATTGAACCTCCCATCTGAAAATTTGAAAATTCTTAAAAAATTCGTCCAAAATCTTGATGACCCCAATCTCTTGTTTTGTACGTTTTTTCCACGTGTCTTGACATCCAAAGTATCCCTGCAAAGTTTGGTGAAGATCTGAGTATGTAGTTTTTGACCTTATATGGAACCTCCTTTCTGAAGATTTGAGAATTCTTAAAAAATTCGTCCAAAATCTTGATGTCTCCAATCTCTTGTTTTGTACGTTTTTTCCACGTGTCTTGACATCCAATGTATCCCTGCAAAGTTTGGTGAAGATCTGAGTATGTAGTTTTTGACCTTATCTGGAACCTCCCATCTGAAAATTTGAAAATTCCTAAAAAATCCGTGCAAAATCTTGATGACCCCAATCTCTTGTTTTGTACGTTTTTTCCACGTGTCTTGACATCCAATGTATTCCTGCAATGTTTGGTGAAGATCTGAGTATGTAGTTTTTGACCTTATATGGAACCTCCTATCTGAAAATTTGAAAATTCTTAAAAAATTCGACCAAAATCTTGATGTTCCGAATCCTATGTTTTGTATGTTTTTTCCACGTGTCTTGACATCCAATGTATCCATGCAAAGTTTGGTGAAGATCTGAGTATGTCGTTTTTGACCTTATCTGGAACCTCCCATCTGAAAATTTGAAAATTCTTAAAAAATTCGTCGAAAATCTTGATGTCTCCAATCTTTTGTTTTGTACGTTTTTTCCACGTGTCTTGACATGCAAAGTATCCCTGCAACGTTTGGTGAAGATCTGAGTATGTAGTTTTTGACCTTATCTGGAACCTCCTATCTGAAAATTTGAAAATTCTTAAAAAATTCGTCGAAAATCTTGATGTCTCCAATCTCTTGTTTTGTACGTTTTTTCCACGTGTCTTGATATCCAATGTATCCCTGCAAAGTTTGGTGAAGATCTGAGTATGTCGTTTTTGACCTTATCTGGAACATCCTTTCTGAATATTTGAAAATTGTTAAAAAATTCGTCCAAAATCTTGATGTCTCCAATCTCTTTTTTGTACGTTTTTTCCACGTGTCTTGACATCCAATGTATCCCTGCAAAGTTTGGTGAAGATCTGAGTATGTAGTTTTTGACCTTATCTGGAACCTCCCATCTGAAAATTTGAAAATTCTTAAAAAATTCGACCAAAATCTTGATGTCTCCAATCTTTTGTTTTGTACGTTTTTTCCACGTGTCATGACACATAATGTATCCATGCAAAGTTTGGTGAAGATCTGAGTATGTAGTTTTTGACCTTATATGGAACCTCCTATCTGAAAATTTGAAAATTCTTAAAAAATTCGTCCAAAATCTTGATGTCTCCAATCTCTTGTTTTGTACGTTTTTTCCACGTGTCTTGACATCCAATGTATCCCTGCAAAGTTTGGTGAAGATCTGAGTATGTAGTTTTTGACCTTATCTGGAACCTCCCATCTGAAAATTTGAAAATTCCTAAAAAATTCGTGCAAAATCTTGATGACCCCAATCTCTTGTTTTGTACGTTTTTTCCACGTGTCTTGACATCCAATGTATCCATGCAAAGTTTCGTGAAGATCTGAGTATGTCGTTTTTGACCTTATCTGGAACATCCTTTCTGAAAATTTGAAAATTGTTAAAAAATTCGTCCAAAATCTTGATGTCTCCAATCTCTTTTTTGTACGTTTTTTCCACGTGTCTTGACATCCAATGTATCCCTGCAAAGTTTGGTGAAGATCTGAGTATGTAGTTTTTGACCTTATCTGGAACCTCCCATCTGAAAATTTGAAAATTCTTAAAAAATTCGACCAAAATCTTGATGTCTCCAATCTTTTGTTTTGTACGTTTTTTCCACGTGTCTTGACACATAATGTATCCATGCAAAGTTTGGTGAAGATCTGAGTATGTAGTTTTTGACCTTATATGGAACCTCCTATCTGAAAATTTGAAAATTCTTAAAAAATTCGTCCAAAATCTTGATGTCTCCAATCTCTTGTTTTGTACGTTTTTTCCACGTGTCTTGACATCCAATGTATCCCTGCAAAGTTTGGTGAAGATCTGAGTATGTAGTTTTTGACCTTATCTGGAACCTCCCATCTGAAAATTTGAAAATTCCTAAAAAATCCGTGCAAAATCTTGATGACCCCAATCTCTTGTTTTGTACGTTTTTTCCACGTGTCTTGACATCCAATGTATTCCTGCAAGGTTTGGTGAAGATCTGAGTATGTAGTTTTTGACCTTATATGGAACCTCCTATCTGAAAATTTGAAAATTCTTAAAAAATTCGACCAAAATCTTGATGTTCCGAATCCTATGTTTTGTATGTTTTTTCCACGTGTCTTGACATCCAATGTATCCATGCAAAGTTTGGTGAAGATCTGAGTATGTCGTTTTTGACCTTATCTGGAACCTCCCATCTGAAAATTTGAAAATTCTTAAAAAATTCGTCGAAAATCTTGATGTCTCCGATCTCTTGTTTTGTACGTTTTTTCCACGTGTCTTGACATGCAAAGTATTCCTGCAAAGTTTGGTGAAGATCTGAGTATGTCGTTTTTGACCTCATCTGGAACCTCCCATCTGAAAATTTGAAAATTCTTAAAAAATTCGTCGAAAATCTTGATGTCTCCAATCTTTTGTTTTGTTTGTTTTTTCCACGTGTCTTGACATCCAATGTATCCCTGCAAAGTTTGGTGAAGATCTGAGTATGTAGTTTTTGACCTTATATGGAACCTCCTATCTGAAAATTTGAAAATTCTTAAAAAATTCGTCCAAAATCTTGATGTCTCCAATCTCTTGTTTTGTACGTTTTTTCCACGTGTCTCGACCTCCAATGGATCCCTGCAAAGTTTGGTGAAGATCTGAGTATGTCGTTTTTGACCTTATCTGGAACCTCCCATCTGAAAATTTGAAAATTCTTAAAAAATTCGTCGAAAATCTTGATGTCTCCGATCTCTTGTTTTGTACGTTTTTTCCACGTGTCTTGACATGCAAAGTATTCCTGCAAAGTTTGGTGAAGATCTGAGTATGTAGTTTTTGACCTCATCTGGAACCTCCTATCTGAAAATTTGAAAATTCTTAAAAAATTCGTCCAAAATCTTGATGTCTCCGATCTCTTGTTTTGTACGTTTTTTCCACGTGTCTTGACATGCAAAGTATTCCTGCAAAGTTTGGTGAAGATCTGAGTAGGTAGTTTTTGACCTCATCTGGAACCTCCTATCTGAAAATTTGAAAATTCTTAAAAAATTCGTCCAAAATTTTGATGTCTCCAATCTCTTGTTTTGTACGTTTTTTCCACGTGTCTTGACATCCAATGTATTCCTGCAATGTTTGGTGGAGATCTGAGTATGTAGTTTTAGACCTTATCTGGAACCTCCTATCTGAAAATTTGAAAATTCTTCAAAAATTCGTCCAAAATCTTGATGTCTCCAATCTCTTGTTTTGTACGTTTTTTCCACGTGTCTCGACATCCAATGGATCCCTGCAAAGTTTGGTGAAGATCTGAGTATGTCGTTTTTGACCTTATCTGGAACATCCTTTCTGAAAATTTGAAAATTCTTAAAAAATTCGTCCAAAATCTTGATGTCTCCAATCTCTTGTTTTGTACGTTTTTTCCACGTGTCTTGATATCCAATGTATCCCTGCAAAGTTTGGTGAAGATCTGAGTATGTCGTTTTTGACCTTATCTGGAACATCCTTTCTGAAAATTTGAAAATTGTTAAAAAATTCGTCCAAAATCTTGATGTCTCCAATCTCTTTTTTGTACGTTTTTTCCACGTGTCTTGACATCCAATGTATCCCTGCAAAGTTTGGTGAAGATCTGAGTATGTAGTTTTTGACCTTATCTGGAACCTCCCATCTGAAAATTTGAAAATTCCTAAAAAATCCGTGCAAAATCTTGATGACCCCAATCTCTTGTTTTGTACGTTTTTTCCACGTGTCTTGACATCCAATGTATTCCTGCAATGTTTGGTGAAGATCTGAGTATGTAGTTTTTGACCTTATATGGAACCTCCTATCTGAAAATTTGAAAATTCTTAAAAAATTCGACCAAAATCTTGATGTTCCGAATCCTATGTTTTGTATGTTTTTTCCACGTGTCTTGACATCCAATGTATCCATGCAAAGTTTGGTGAAGATCTGAGTATGTAGTTTTTGACCTTATATTGAACCTCCCATCTGAAAATTTGAAAATTCTTAAAAAATTCGTCCAAAATCTTGATGACCCCAATCTCTTGTTTTGTACGTTTTTTCCACGTGTCTTGACATCCAAAGTATCCCTGCAAAGTTTGGTGAAGATCTGAGTATGTAGTTTTTGACCTTATATGGAACCTCCTTTCTGAAAATTTGAGAATTCTTAAAAAATTCGTCCAAAATCTTGATGTCTCCAATCTTTTGTTTTGTACGTTTTTTCCACGTGTCTTGACATGCAAAGTATCCCTGCAACGTTTGGTGAAGATCTGAGTATGTAGTTTTTGACCTTATCTGGAACCTCCTATCTGAAAATTTGAAAATTCTTAAAAAATTCGTCGAAAATCTTGATGTCTCCAATCTCTTGTTTTGTACGTTTTTTCCACGTGTCTTGATATCCAATGTATCCCTGCAAAGTTTGGTGAAGATCTGAGTATGTCGTTTTTGACCTTATCTGGAACATCCTTTCTGAAAATTTGAAAATTGTTAAAAAATTCGTCCAAAATCTTGATGTCTCCAATCTCTTTTTTGTACGTTTTTTCCACGTGTCTTGACATCCAATGTATCCCTGCAAAGTTTGGTGAAGATCTGAGTATGTAGTTTTTGACCTTATCTGGAACCTCCCATCTGAAAATTTGAAAATTCTTAAAAAATTCGACCAAAATCTTGATGTCTCCAATCTTTTGTTTTGTACGTTTTTTCCACGTGTCTTGACACATAATGTATCCATGCAAAGTTTGGTGAAGATCTGAGTATGTAGTTTTTGACCTTATATGGAACCTCCTATCTGAAAATTTGAAAATTCTTAAAAAATTCGTTAAAAATCTTGATGTCTCCAATCTCTTGTTTTGTACGTTTTTTCCACGTGTCTTGACATCCAATGTATCCCTGCAAAGTTTGGTGAAGATCTGAGTATGTAGTTTTTGACCTTATCTGGAACCTCCCATCTGAAAATTTGAAAATTCCTAAAAAATCCGTGCAAAATCTTGATGACCCCAATCTCTTGTTTTGTACGTTTTTTCCACGTGTCTTGATATCCAATGTATCCCTGCAAAGTTTGGTGAAGATCTGAGTATGTCGTTTTTGACCTTATCTGGAACATCCTTTCTGAAAATTTGAAAATTGTTAAAAAATTCGTCCAAAATCTTGATGTCTCCAATCTCTTTTTTGTACGTTTTTTCCACGTGTCTTGACATCCAATGTATCCCTGCAAAGTTTGGTGAAGATCTGAGTATGTAGTTTTTGACCTTATCTGGAACCTCCCATCTGAAAATTTGAAAATTCTTAAAAAATTCGACCAAAATCTTGATGTCTCCAATCTTTTGTTTTGTACGTTTTTTCCACGTGTCTTGACACATAATGTATCCATGCAAAGTTTGGTGAAGATCTGAGTATGTAGTTTTTGACCTTATATGGAACCTCCTATCTGAAAATTTGAAAATTCTTAAAAAATTCGTCCAAAATCTTGATGTCTCCAATCTCTTGTTTTGTACGTTTTTTCCACGTGTCTTGACATCCAATGTATCCCTGCAAAGTTTGGTGAAGATCTGAGTATGTAGTTTTTGACCTTATCTGGAACCTCCTATCTGAAAATTTGAAAATTCCTAAAAAATCCGTGCAAAATCTTGATGACCCCAATCTCTTGTTTTGTACGTTTTTTCCACGTGTCTTGACATCCAATGTATTCCTGCAATGTTTGGTGAAGATCTGAGTATGTAGTTTTTGACCTTATATGGAACCTCCTATCTGAAAATTTGAAAATTCTTAAAAAATTCGACCAAAATCTTGATGTTCCGAATCCTATGTTTTGTATGTTTTTTCCACGTGTCTTGACATCCAATGTATCCATGCAAAGTTTGGTGAAGATCTGAGTATGTAGTTTTTGACCTTATATTGAACCTCCCATCTGAAAATTTGAAAATTCTTAAAAAATTCGTCCAAAATCTTGATGACCCCAATCTCTTGTTTTGTACGTTTTTTCCACGTGTCTTGACATCCAAAGTATCCCTGCAAAGTTTGGTGAAGATCTGAGTATGTAGTTTTTGACCTTATATGGAACCTCCTTTCTGAAAATTTGAGAATTCTTAAAAAATTCGTCCAAAATCTTGATGTCTCCAATCTTTTGTTTTGTACGTTTTTTCCACGTGTCTTGACATGCAAAGTATCCCTGCAACGTTTGGTGAAGATCTGAGTATGTAGTTTTTGACCTTATCTGGAACCTCCTATCTGAAAATTTGAAAATTCTTAAAAAATTCGTCGAAAATCTTGATGTCTCCAATCTCTTGTTTTGTACGTTTTTTCCACGTGTCTTGATATCCAATGTATCCCTGCAAAGTTTGGTGAAGATCTGAGTATGTCGTTTTTGACCTTATCTGGAACATCCTTTCTGAAAATTTGAAAATTGTTAAAAAATTCGTCCAAAATCTTGATGTCTCCAATCTCTTTTTTGTACGTTTTTTCCACGTGTCTTGACATCCAATGTATCCCTGCAAAGTTTGGTGAAGATCTGAGTATGTAGTTTTTGACCTTATCTGGAACCTCCCATCTGAAAATTTGAAAATTCTTAAAAAATTCGACCAAAATCTTGATGTCTCCAATCTTTTGTTTTGTACGTTTTTTCCACGTGTCTTGACACATAATGTATCCATGCAAAGTTTGGTGAAGATCTGAGTATGTAGTTTTTGACCTTATATGGAACCTCCTATCTGAAAATTTGAAAATTCTTAAAAAATTCGTTAAAAATCTTGATGTCTCCAATCTCTTGTTTTGTACGTTTTTTCCACGTGTCTTGACATCCAATGTATCCCTGCAAAGTTTGGTGAAGATCTGAGTATGTAGTTTTTGACCTTATCTGGAACCTCCCATCTGAAAATTTGAAAATTCCTAAAAAATCCGTGCAAAATCTTGATGACCCCAATCTCTTGTTTTGTACGTTTTTTCCACGTGTCTTGATATCCAATGTATCCCTGCAAAGTTTGGTGAAGATCTGAGTATGTCGTTTTTGACCTTATCTGGAACATCCTTTCTGAAAATTTGAAAATTGTTAAAAAATTCGTCCAAAATCTTGATGTCTCCAATCTCTTTTTTGTACGTTTTTTCCACGTGTCTTGACATCCAATGTATCCCTGCAAAGTTTGGTGAAGATCTGAGTATGTAGTTTTTGACCTTATCTGGAACCTCCCATCTGAAAATTTGAAAATTCTTAAAAAATTCGACCAAAATCTTGATGTCTCCAATCTTTTGTTTTGTACGTTTTTTCCACGTGTCTTGACACATAATGTATCCATGCAAAGTTTGGTGAAGATCTGAGTATGTAGTTTTTGACCTTATATGGAACCTCCTATCTGAAAATTTGAAAATTCTTAAAAAATTCGTCCAAAATCTTGATGTCTCCAATCTCTTGTTTTGTACGTTTTTTCCACGTGTCTTGACATCCAATGTATCCCTGCAAAGTTTGGTGAAGATCTGAGTATGTAGTTTTTGACCTTATCTGGAACCTCCTATCTGAAAATTTGAAAATTCCTAAAAAATCCGTGCAAAATCTTGATGACCCCAATCTCTTGTTTTGTACGTTTTTTCCACGTGTCTTGACATCCAATGTATTCCTGCAATGTTTGGTGAAGATCTGAGTATGTAGTTTTTGACCTTATATGGAACCTCCTATCTGAAAATTTGAAAATTGTTAAAAAATTCGACCAAAATCTTGATGTTCCGAATCCTATGTTTTGTATGTTTTTTCCACGTGTCTTGACATCCAATGTATCCATGCAAAGTTTGGTGAAGATCTGAGTATGTCGTTTTTGACCTTATCTGGAACCTCCCATCTGAAAATTTGAAAATTCTTAAAAAATTCGTCGAAAATCTTGATGTCTCCGATCTCTTGTTTTGTACGTTTTTTCCACGTGTCTTGACATGCAAAGTATTCCTGCAAAGTTTGGTGAAGATCTGAGTATGTCGTTTTTGACCTCATCTGGAACCTCCCATCTGAAAATTTGAAAATTCTTAAAAAATTCGTCGAAAATCTTGATGTCTCCAATCTTTTGTTTTGTACGTTTTTTCCACGTGTCTTGACATCCAATGTATCCCTGCAAAGTTTGGTGAAGATCTGAGTATGTAGTTTTTGACCTTATATGGAACCTCCTATCTGAAAATTTGAAAATTCTTAAAAAATTCGTCCAAAATCTTGATGTCTCCAATCTCTTGTTTTGTACGTTTTTTCCACGTGTCTCGACCTCCAATGGATCCCTGCAAAGTTTGGTGAAGATCTGAGTATGTCGTTTTTGACCTTATCTGGAACCTCCCATCTGAAAATTTGAAAATTCTTAAAAAATTCGTCGAAAATCTTGATGTCTCCGATCTCTTGTTTTGTACGTTTTTTCCACGTGTCTTGACATGCAAAGTATTCCTGCAAAGTTTGGTGAAGATCTGAGTATGTAGTTTTTGACCTCATCTGGAACCTCCTATCTGAAAATTTGAAAATTCTTAAAAAATTCGTCCAAAATCTTGATGTCTCCAATCTCTTGTTTTGTACGTTTTTTCCACGTGTCTTGACATCCAATGTATCCCTGCAATGTTTTGTGAAGATCTGAGTATGTAGTTTTTGACCTTATCTGGAACCTCCCATCTGAAAATTTGAAAATTCCTAAAAAATCCGTCCAAAATCTTGATGACCCCAATCTCTTGTTTTGTACTTTTTTTCCACGTGTCTCGACCTCCAATGTATCCCTGCAAAGTTTGGTGAAGATCTGAGTATGTAGTTTTTGACCTTATATGGAACCTCCTATCTGAAAATTTGAAAATTCTTAAAAAATTCGTCCAAAATCTTGATGTCACCAATCCTATGTTTTGTATGTTTTTTCCACGTGTCTTGACATCCAATGTATCCATGCAAAGTTTGGTGAAGATCTGAGTATGTCGTTTTTGACCTTATCTGGAACCTCCCATCTGAAAATTTGAAAATTCTTAAAAAATTCGTCGAAAATCTTGATGTCTCCGATCTCTTGTTTTGTACGTTTTTTCCACGTGTCTTGACATGCAAAGTATTCCTGCAAAGTTTGGTGAAGATCTGAGTATGTAGTTTTTGACCTCATCTGGAACCTCCTATCTGAAAATTTGAAAATTCTTAAAAAATTCGTCCAAAATTTTGATGTCTCCAATCTCTCGTTTTGTACGTTTTTTCCACGTGTCTTGACATCCAATGTATTCCTGCAATGTTTGGTGGAGATCTGAGTATGTAGTTTTAGACCTTATCTGGAACCTCCTATCTGAAAATTTGAAAATTCTTCAAAAATTCGTCCAAAATCTTGATGTCTCCAATCTCTTGTTTTGTACGTTTTTTCCACGTGTCTCGACCTCCAATGGATCCCTGCAAAGTTTGGTGAAGATCTGAGTATGTCGTTTTTGACCTTATCTGGAACATCCTTTCTGAAAATTTGAAAATTCTTAAAAAATTCGTCCAAAATCTTGATGTCTCCAATCTCTTGTTTTGTACGTTTTTTCCACGTGTCTTGATATCCAATGTATCCCTGCAAAGTTTGGTGAAGATCTGAGTATGTCGTTTTTGACCTTATCTGGAACATCCTTTCTGAAAATTTGAAAATTGTTAAAAAATTCGTCCAAAATCTTGATGTCTCCAATCTCTTTTTTGTACGTTTTTTCCACGTGTCTTGACATCCAATGTATCCCTGCAAAGTTTGGTGAAGATCTGAGTATGTAGTTTTTGACCTTATCTGGAACCTCCCATCTGAAAATTTGAAAATTCTTAAAAAATTCGACCAAAATCTTGATGTCTCCAATCTTTTGTTTTGTACGTTTTTTCCACGTGTCTTGACACATAATGTATCCATGCAAAGTTTGGTGAAGATCTGAGTATGTAGTTTTTGACCTTATATGGAACCTCCTATCTGAAAATTTGAAAATTCTTAAAAAATTCGTCCAAAATCTTGATGTCTCCAATCTCTTGTTTTGTACGTTTTTTCCACGTGTCTTGACATCCAATGTATCCCTGCAAAGTTTGGTGAAGATCTGAGTATGTAGTTTTTGACCTTATCTGGAACCTCCCATCTGAAAATTTGAAAATTCTTAAAAAATTCGACCAAAATCTTGATGTCTCCAATCTTTTGTTTTGTACGTTTTTTCCACGTGTCTTGACACATAATGTATCCATGCAAAGTTTGGTGAAGATCTGAGTATGTAGTTTTTGACCTTATATGGAACCTCCTATCTGAAAATTTGAAAATTCTTAAAAAATTCGTCCAAAATCTTGATGTCTCCAATCTCTTGTTTTGTACGTTTTTCCACGTGTCTTGACATCCAATGTAACCCTGCAAAGTTTGGTGAAGATCTGAGTATGTAGTTTTTGACCTTATCTGGAACCTCCCATCTGAAAATTTGAAAATTCCTAAAAAATCCGTGCAAAATCTTGATGACCCCAATCTCTTGTTTTGTACGTTTTTTCCACGTGTCTTGACATCCAATGTATCCATGCAAAGTTTGGTGAAGATCTGAGTATGTCGTTTTTGACCTTATCTGGAACCTCCCATCTGAAAATTTGAAAATTCTTAAAAAATTCGTCGAAAATCTTGATGTCTCCAATCTCTTGTTTTGTACGTTTTTTCCACGTGTCTTGACATGCAAAGTATCCCTGCAACGTTTGGTGAAGATCTGAGTCTGTAGTTTTTGACCTTATCTGGAACCTCCTATCTGAAAATTTGAAAATTCTTCAAAAATTCGTCGAAAATCTTGATGTCTCCAATCTCTTGTTTTGTACGTTTTTTCCACGTGTCTTGACATCCAATGTATCCCTGCAATGTTTGGTGGAGATCTGAGTATGTAGTTTTTGACCTTATCTGGGACCTCCTATCAAAAAATTTGAAAATTCTTCAAAAATTCGTCCAAAATCTTGATGTCTCCAATCTCTTGTTTTGTACGTTTTTTCCACGTGTCTCGACCTCCAATGTATCCCTGCAAAGTTTGGTGAAGATCTGGGTATGTCGTTTTTGACCTTATCTGGAACATCCTTTCTGAAAATTTGAAAATTCTTCAAAAATTCGTCCAAAATCTTGATGTCTCCAATCTCTTGTTTTGTACGTTTTTTCCACGTGTCTCGACCTCCAATGTATCCCTGCAAAGTTAGTGAAGATCTGAGTATGTCGTTTTTGACCTTATCTGGAACATCCTTTCTGAAAATTTGAAAATTCTTAAAAAAATTCGTCGAAAATCTTGATGTCTCCAATCTCTTGTTTTGTACGTTTTTTCCACGTTTCTTGACATCCAATGTATCCCTGCAAAGTTTGGTGAAGATCTGAGTATGTAGTTTTTGTCCTTATATGGAACCTCCTATCTGAAAATTTGAAAATTCTTAAAAAATTCGTCCAAAATCTTGATGTCTCCAATCTCTTGTTTTGTACGTTTTTTCCACGTGTCTCAACCTCCAATGGATCCCTGCAAAGTTTGGTGAAGATCTGAGTATGTCGTTTTTGACCTTATCTGGAACCTCCCATCTGAAAATTTGAAAATTCTTAAAAAATTCGTCGAAAATCTTGATGTCTCCGATCTCTTGTTTTGTACGTTTTTTCCACGTGTCTTGACATGCAAAGTATTCCTGCAAAGTTTGGTGAAGATCTGAGTATGTAGTTTTTGACCTCATCTGGAACCTCCTATCTGAAAATTTGAAAATTCTTAAAAAATTCGTCCAAAATCTTGATGTCTCCAATCTCTTGTTTTGTACGTTTTTTCCACGTGTCTTGACATCCAATGTATCCCTGCAATGTTTGGTGAAGATCTGAGTATGTAGTTTTTGACCTTATCTGGAAACTCCCATCTGAAAATTTGAAAATTCCTAAAAAATCCGTCCAAAATCTTGATGACCCCAATCTCTTGTTTTGTACTTTTTTTCCACGTGTCTCGACCTCCAATGTATCCCTGCAAAGTTTGGTGAAGATCTGAGTATGTAGTTTTTGACCTTATATGGAACCTCCTATCTGAAAATTTGAAAATTCTTAAAAAATTCGTCCAAAATCTTGATGTCACCAATCCTATGTTTTGTATGTTTTTTCCACGTGTCTTGACATCCAATGTATCCATGCAAAGTTTGGTGAAGATCTGAGTATGTCGTTTTTGACCTTATCTGTAACCTCCCATCTGAAAATTTGAAAATTCTTAAAAAATTCGTCGAAAATCTTGATGTCTCCGATCTCTTGTTTTGTACGTTTTTTCCACGTGTCTTGACATGCAAAGTATTCCTGCAAAGTTTGGTGAAGATCTGAGTATGTAGTTTTTGACCTCATCTGGAACCTCCTATCTGAAAATTTGAAAATTCTTAAAAAATTCGTCCAAAATTTTGATGTCTCCAATCTCTTGTTTTGTACGTTTTTTCCACGTGTCTTGACATCCAATGTATCCCTGCAATGTTTGGTGAAGATCTGAGTATGTAGTTTTTGACCTTATCTGGAACCTCCCATCTGAAAATTTGAAAATTCCTAAAAAATCCGTCCAAAATCTTGATGACCCCAATCTCTTGTTTTGTACGTTTTTTCCACGTGTCTTGACATCCAATGTATCCCTGCAAAGTTTGGTGAAGATCTGAGTATGTAGTTTTTGACCTTATCTGGAACCTCCTATCTGAAAATTTGAAAATTCTTAAAAAATTCGTCCAAAATCTTGATGTCTCCAATCTCTTGTTTTGTACGTTTTTTCCACGTGTCTTGATATCCAATGTATCCCTGCAAAGTTTGGTGAAGATCTGAGTATGTCGTTTTTGACCTTATATGGAACCTCCTTTCTGAAAATTTGAGAATTCTTAAAAAATTCGTCCAAAATCTTGATGTCTCCAATCCCTTGTTTTGTACGTTTTTTCCACGTGTCTTGACATCCAATGTATCCATGCAAAGTTTGGTGAAGATCTGAGTATGTCGTTTTTGACCTTATCTGGAACCTCCCATCTGAAAATTTGAAAATTCTTAAAAAATCCGTGCAAAATCTTGATGACCCCAATCTCTTGTTTTGTACGTTTTTTCCACGTGTCTTGACATCCAATGTATCCATGCAAAGTTTGGTGAAGATCTGAGTATGTCGTTTTTGACCTTATCTGGAACCTCCCATCTGAAAATTTGAAAATTCTTAAAAAATTCGTCGAAAATCTTGATGTCTCCAATCTCTTGTTTTGTACGTTTTTTCCACGTGTCTTGACATGCAAAGTATCCCTCCAACGTTTGGTGAAGATCTGAGTATGTAGTTTTTGACCTTATCTGGAACCTCCTATCTGAAAATTTGAAAATTCTTCAAAAATTCGTCGAAAATCTTGATGTCTCCAATCTCTTGTTTTGTACGTTTTTTCCACGTGTCTTGACATCCAATGTATCCCTGCAATGTTTGGTGGAGATCTGAGTATGTAGTTTTTGACTTTATCTGGGACCTCCTATCAGAAAATTTGAAAATTCTTCAAAAATTCGTCCAAAATCTTGATGTCTCCAATCTCTTGTTTTGTACGTTTTTTCCACGTGTCTTGACATCCAATGTATCCCTGCAAAGTTTGGTGAAGATCTGAGTATGTATTTTTTGACCTTATATGGAACCTCCTATCTGAAAATTTGAAAATTCTTAAAAAATTCGACCAAAATCTTGATGTTCCGAATCCTATGTTTTGTATGTTTTTTCCACGTGTCTTGACATCCAATGTATCCATGCAAAGTTTGGTGAAGATCTGAGTATGTAGTTTTTGACCTTATATTGAACCTCCCATCTGAAAATTTGAAAATTCTTAAAAAATTCGTCCAAAATCTTGATGACCCCAATCTCTTGTTTTGTACGTTTTTTCCACGTGTCTTGACATCCAAAGTATCCCTGCAAAGTTTGGTGAAGATCTGAGTATGTAGTTTTTGACCTTATATGGAACCTCCTTTCTGAAAATTTGAGAATTCTTAAAAAATTCGTCCAAAATCTTGATGTCTCCAATCTATTGTTTTGTACGTTTTTTCCACGTGTCTTGACATCCAATGTATCCATGCAAAGTTTGGTGAAGATCTGAGTATGTCGTTTTTGACCTTATCTGGAACCTCCCATCTGAAAATTTGAAAATTCTTAAAAAATCCGTGCAAAATCTTGATGACCCCAATCTCTTGTTTTGTACGTTTTTTCCACGTGTCTTGACATCCAATGTATCCATGCAAAGTTTGGTGAAGATCTGAGTATGTCGTTTTTGACCTTATCTGGAACCTCCCATCTGAAAATTTGAAAATTCTTAAAAAATTCGTCGAAAATCTTGATGTCTCCAATCTCTTGTTTTGTACGTTTTTTCCACGTGTCTTGACATGCAAAGTATCCCTGCAACGTTTGGTGAAGATCTGAGTATGTAGTTTTTGACCTTATCTGGAACCTCCTATCTGAAAATTTGAAAATTCTTAAAAAATTCGTCCAAAATCTTGATGTCTCCAATCTCTTGTTTTGTACGTTTTTTCCACGTGTCTTGACATCCAATGTATCCCTGCAATGTTTGGTGAAGATCTGAGTATGTAGTTTTTGACCTTATATGGAGCCTCCTATCTGAAAATTTGAAAATTCTTAAAAAATTCGTCCAAAATCTTGATGTCTCCAATCTCTTGTTTTGTACGTTCTTTCCACGTGTCTTGACATCCAATGTATCCCTGCAATGTTTGGTGAAGATCTGAGTATGTAGTTTTTGACCCTATATGGAACCTCCTATCTGAAAATTTGAAAATTCTTAAAAGAATTTAACAAAATCTTGATGTCCCCAATCCTATGTTTTGTATGTTTTTTCCACGTGTATTGACATACAATGTATCCCTGCAGAGTTTGGTGAAGATCTGAGTATGTAGTTTTTGACCTTATCTGGAACCTCCCATCTGAAAATTTGAAAATTCCTAAAAAATCCGTCCAAAATCTTGTTGACCCGAATCTCTTGTTTTGTACGTTTTTTCCACGTGTCTTGACATCCAATGTATCCCTGCAAAGTTTGGTGAAGATCTGAGTATGTAGTTTTTGACCTTATCTGGAACCGCATTTCTGAAAATTTGAAAATTTTTAAAAAAATCGTCCAAAATCTTGATGTCTCCAATCTCTTGTTTTGTACGTTTTTTCCACGTGTCTTGACATCCAATGTATCCCTGCAAAGTTTGGTGAAGATCTGAGTATGTAGTTTTTGACCTTATATGGAACCTCCTATCTGAAAATTTGAAAATTCTTAAAAAATTCGTCCAAAATCTTGATGTCTCCAATCTCTTGTTTTGTACGTTTTTTCCACGTGTCTCGACCTCCAATGGATCCCTGCAAAGTTTGGTGAAGATCTGAGTATGTCGTTTTTGACCTTATCTGGAACCTCCCATCTGAAAATTTGAAAATTCTTAAAAAATTCGTCGAAAATCTTGATGTCTCCGATCTCTTGTTTTGTACGTTTTTTCCACGTTTCTTGACATGCAAAGTATTCCTGCAAAGTTTGGTGAAGATCTGAGTATGTAGTTTTTGACCTCATCTGGAACCTCCTATCTGAAAATTTGAAAATTCTTAAAAAATTCGTCCAAAATCTTGATGTCTCCAATCTCTTGTTTTGTACGTTTTTTCCACGTGTCTTGACATCCAATGTATCCCTGCAAAGTTTGGTGAAGATCTGAGTATGTAGTTTTTGACCTTATCTGGAACCTCCTATCTGAAAATTTGAAAATTCTTAAAAAATTCTTCCAAAATCTTGATGTCTCCAATCTCTTGTTTTGTACGTTTTTTCCACGTGTCTTGATATCCAATGTATCCCTGCAAAGTTTGGTGAAGATCTGAGTATGTCGTTTTTGACCTTATCTGGAACATCCTTTCTGAAAATTTGAAAATTGTTAAAAAATTCGTCCAAAATCTTGATGTCTCCAATCTCTTTTTTGTACGTTTTTTCCACGTGTCTTGACATCCAATGTATCCCTGCAAAGTTTGGTGAAGATCTGAGTATGTAGCTTTTGACCTTATCTGGAACCTCCCATCTGAAAATTTGAAAATTCTTAAAAAATTCGACCAAAATCTTGATGTCTCCAATCTTTTGTTTTGTACGTTTTTTCCACGTGTCTTGACACATAATGTATCCATGCAAAGTTTGGTGAAGATCTGAGTATGTAGTTTTTGACCTTATATGGAACCTCCTATCTGAAAATTTGAAAATTCTTAAAAAATTCGTCCAAAATCTTGATGTCTCCAATCTCTTGTTTTGTACGTTTTTTCCACGTGTCTTGACATCCAATGTATCCCTGCAAAGTTTGGTGAAGATCTGAGTATGTAGTTTTTGAACTTATCTGGAACCTCCCATCTGAAAATTTGAAAATTCCTAAAAAATCCGTGCAAAATCTTGATGACCCCAATCTCTTGTTTTGTACGTTTTTTCCACGTGTCTTGACATCCAATGTCTTCCTGCAATGTTTGGTGAAGATCTGAGTATGTAGTTTTTGACCTTATATGGAACCTCCTATCTGAAAATTTGAAAATTCTTAAAAAATTCGATCAAAATCTTGATGTTCCGAATCCTATGTTTTGTATGTTTTTTCCACGTGTCTTGACATCCAATGTATCCATGCAAAGTTTGGTGAAGATCTGAGTATGTAGTTTTTGACCTTATATTGAACCTCCCATCTGAAAATTTGAAAATTCTTAAAAAATTCGTCGAAAATCTTGATGTCTCCAATCTTTTGTTTTGTACGTTTTTTCCACGTGTCTTGACATCCAATGTATCCCTGCAAAGTTTGGTGAAGATCTGAGTATGTAGTTTTTGACCTTATATGGAACCTCCTATCTGAAAATTTGAAAATTCTTAAAAAATTCGTCCAAAATCTTGATGTCTCAAATCTCTTGTTTTGTACGTTTTTTCCACGTGTCTCGACCTCCAATGGATCCCTGCAAAGTTTGGTGAAGATCTGAGTATGTCGTTTTTGACCTTATCTGGAACCTCCCATCTGAAAATTTGAAAATTCTTAAAAAATTCGTCGAAAATCTTGATGTCTCCGATCTCTTGTTTTGTACGTTTTTTCCACGTGTCTTGACATGCAAAGTATTCCTGCAAAGTTTGGTGAAGATCTGAGTATGTAGTTTTTGACCTCATCTGGAACCTCCTATCTGAAAATTTGAAAATTCTTAAAAAATTCGTCCAAAATCTTGATGTCTCCAATCTCTTGTTTTGTACGTTTTTTCCACGTGTCTTGACATCCAATGTATCCCTGCAATGTTTGGTGAAGATCTGAGTATGTAGTTTTTGACCTTATCTGGAACCTCCCATCTGAAAATTTGAAAATTCCTAAAAAATCCGTCCAAAATCTTGATGACCCCAATCTCTTGTTTTGTACTTTTTTTCCACGTGTCTCGACCTCCAATGTATCCCTGCAAAGTTTGGTGAAGATCTGAGTATGTAGTTTTTGACCTTATATGGAACCTCCTATCTGAAAATTTGAAAATTCTTAAAAAATTCGTCCAAAATCTTGATGTCACCAATCCTATGTTTTGTATGTTTTTTCCACGTGTCTTGACATCCAATGTATCCATGCAAAGTTTGGTGAAGATCTGAGTATGTCGTTTTTGACCTTATCTGGAACCTCCCATCTGAAAATTTGAAAATTCTTAAAAAATTCGTCAAAAATCTTGATGTCTCCGATCTCTTGTTTTGTACGTTTTTTCCACGTGTCTTGACATGCAAAGTATTCCTGCAAAGTTTGGTGAAGATCTGAGTATGTAGTTTTTGACCTCATCTGGAACCTCCTATCTGAAAATTTGAAAATTCTTAAAAAATTCGTCCAAAATTTTGATGTCTCCAATCTCTTGTTTTGTACGTTTTTTCCACGTGTCTTGACATCCAATGTATTCCTGCAATGTTTGGTGGAGATCTGAGTATGTAGTTTTAGACCTTATCTGGAACCTCCTATCTGAAAATTTGAAAATTCTTCAAAAATTCGTCCAAAATCTTGATGTCTCCAATCTCTTGTTTTGTACGTTTTTTCAACGTGTCTCGACCTCCAATGGATCCCTGCAAAGTTTGGTGAAGATCTGAGTATGTCGTTTTTGACCTTATCTGGAACATCCTTTCTGAAAATTTGAAAATTCTTAAAAAATTCGTCCAAAATCTTGATGTCTCCAATCTCTTGTTTTGTACGTTTTTTCCACGTGTCTTGATATCCAATGTATCCTTGCAAAGTTTGGTGAAGATCTGAGTATGTCGTTTTTGACCTTATCTGGAACATCCTTTCTGAAAATTTGAAAATTGTTAAAAAATTCGTCCAAAATCTTGATGTCTCCAATCTCTTTTTTGTACGTTTTTTCCACGTGTCTTGACATCCAATGTATCCCTGCAAAGTTTGGTGAAGATCTGAGTATGTAGTTTTTGACCTTATCTGGAACCTCCCATCTGAAAATTTGAAAATTCTTAAAAAATTCGACCAAAATCTTGATGTCTCCAATCTTTTGTTTTGTACGTTTTTTCCACGTGTCTTGACACATAATGTATCCATGCAAAGTTTGGTGAAGATCTGAGTATGTAGTTTTTGACCTTATATGGAACCTCCTATCTGAAAATTTGAAAATTCTTAAAAAATTCGTCCAAAATCTTGATGTCTCCAATCTCTTGTTTTGTACGTTTTTTCCACGTGTCTTGACATCCAATGTATCCCTGCAAAGTTTGGTGAAGATCTGAGTATGTAGTTTTTGACCTTATCTGGAACCTCCCATCTGAAAATTTGAAAATTCTTCAAAAATTCGTCGAAAATCTTGATGTCTCCAATCTCTTGTTTTGTACGTTTTTTCCACGTGTCTTGACATCCAATGTATCCCTGCAATGTTTGGTGGAGATCTGAGTATGTAGTTTTTGACCTTATCTGGGACCTCCTATCAGAAAATTTGAAAATTCTTAAAAAATTCGTCCAAAATCTTGATGTCTCCAATCTCTTGTTTTGTACGTTTTTTCCACGTGTCTCGACCTCCAATGTATCCCTGCAAAGTTTGGTGAAGATCTGAGTATGTCGTTTTTGACCTTATCTGGAACATCCTTTCTGAAAATTTGAAAATTATTCAAAAATTCGTCCAAAATCTTGATGTCTCCAATCTCTTGTTTTGTACGTTTTTTCCACGTGTCTCGACCTCCAATGGATCCCTGCAAAGTTTGGTGAAGATCTGAGTATGTCGTTTTTGACCTTATCTGGAACATCCTTTCTGAAAATTTGAAAATTCTTCAAAAATTCGTCGAAAATCTTGATGTCTCCAATCTCTTGTTTTGTACGTTTTTTCCACGTGTCTTGACATCCAATGTATTCCTGCAATGTTTGGTGGAGATCTGAGTATGTAGTTTTAGACCTTATCTGGAACCTCCTATCTGAAAATTTGAAAATTCTTCAAAAATTCGTCGAAAATCTTGATGTCTCCGATCTCTTGTTTTGTACGTTTTTTCCACGTGTCTTGACATCCAAAGTATCCCTGCAAAGTTTGGTGAAGATCTGAGTATGTAGTTTTTGACCTCATCTGGAACATCCTTTCTGAAAATTTGAAAATTCTTCAAAAATTCGTCGAAAATCTTGATGTCTCCAATCTCTTGTTTTGTACGTTTTTTCCACGTGTCTTGACATCCAATGTATTCCTGCAATGTTTGGTGGAGATCTGAGTATGTAGTTTTAGACCTTATCTGGAACCTCCTATCTGAAAATTTGAAAATTCTTCAAAAATTCGTCCAAAATCTTGATGTCTCCAATCTCTTGTTTTGTACGTTTTTTCCACGTGTCTCGACCTCCAATGGATCCCTGCAAAGTTTGGTGAAGATCTGAGTATGTAGTTTTTGACCTTATCTGGAACCTCCTATCTGAAAATTTGAAAATTCTTCAAAAATTCGTCGAAAATCTTGATGTCTCCAATCTCTTGTTTTGTACGTTTTTTCCACGTGTCTTGACATCCAATGTATTCCTGCAATGTTTGGTGGAGATCTGAGTATGTAGTTTTAGACCTTATCTGGAACCTCCTATCTGAAAATTTGAAAATTCTTCAAAAATTCGTCGAAAATCTTGATGTCTCCGATCTCTTGTTTTGTACGTTTTTTCCACGTGTCTTGACATGCAAAGTATTCCTGCAAAGTTTGGTGAAGATCTGAGTATGTAGTTTTTGACCTCATCTGGAACCTCCTATCTGAAAATTTGAAAATTCTTAAAAAATTCGTCCAAAATCTTGATGTCTCCAATCTCTTGTTTTGTACGTTTTTTCCACGTGTCTTGACATCCAATGTATCCCTGCAATGTTTGGTGAAGATCTGAGTATGTAGTTTTTGACCTTATCTGGAACCTCCCATCTTAAAATTTGAAAATTCCTAAAAAATCCGTCCAAAATCTTGATGACCCCAATCTCTTGTTTTGTACTTTTTTTCCACGTGTCTCGACCTCCAATGTATCCCTGCAAAGTTTGGTGAAGATCTGAGTATGTAGTTTTTGATCTTATATGGAACCTCCTATCTGAAAATTTGAAAATTCTTAAAAAATTCGTCGAAAATCTTGATGTCTCCGATCTCTTGTTTTGTACGTTTTTTCCACGTGTCTTGACATGCAAAGTATCCCTGCAAAGTTTGGTGAAGATCTGAGTATGTCGTTTTTGACCTCATCTGGAACCTCCTTTCTGAAAATTTGAGAATTCTTAAAAAATTCGTCCAAAATCTTGATGTCTCCAATCTCTTGTTTTGTACGTTTTTTCCACGTGTCTCGACCTCCAATGTATCCCTGCAATGTTTGGTGAAGATCTGAGTATGTAGTTTTTGACCTTATCTGGAACCTCCCATCTGAAAATTTGAAAATTCCTAAAAAATCCGTCCAAAATCTTGATGACCCCAATCTCTTGTTTTGTACTTTTTTTCCACGTGTCTCGACCTCCAATGTATCCCTGCAAAGTTTGGTGAAGATCTGAGTATGTAGTTTTTGACCTTATATTGAACCTCCCATCTGAAAATTTGAAAATTCTTAAAAAATTCGTCCAAAATCTTGATGACCCCAATCTCTTGTTTTGTACGTTTTTTCCACGTGTCTTGACATCCAAAGTATCCCTGCAAAGTTTGGTGAAGATCTGAGTATGTAGTTTTTGACTTTATATGGAACCTCCTTTCTGAAAATTTGAGAATTCTTAAAAAATTCGTCCAAAATCTTGATGTCTCCAATCTCTTGTTTTGTACGTTTTTTCCACGTGTCTTGACATCCAATGTATCCATGCAAAGTTTGGTGAAGATCTGAGTATGTCGTTTTTGACCTTATCTGGAACCTCCCATCTGAAAATTTGAAAATTCTTAAAAAATTCGTCGAAAATCTTGATGTCTCCAATCTTTTGTTTTGTACGTTTTTTCCACGTGTCTTGACATGCAAAGTATCCCTGCAACGTTTGGTGAAGATCTGAGTATGTAGTTTTTGACCTTATCTGGAACCTCCTATCTGAAAATTTGAAAATTCTTCAAAAATTCGTCGAAAATCTTGATGTCTCCAATCTCTTGTTTTGTACGTTTTTTCCACGTGTCTTGACATCCAATGTATTCCTGCAATGTTTGGTGGAGATCTGAGTATGTAGTTTTAGACCTTATCTGGAACCTTCTATCTGAAAATTTGAAAATTCTTCAAAAATTCGTCCAAAATCTTGATGTCTCCAATCTCTTGTTTTGTACGTTTTTTCCACGTGTCTCGACCTCCAATGGATCCCTGCAAAGTTTGGTGAAGATCTGAGTATGTCGTTTTTGACCTTATCTGGAACATCCTTTCTGAAAATTTGAAAATTCTTCAAAAATTCGTCGAAAATCTTGATGTCTCCAATCTCTTGTTTTGTACGTTTTTTCCACGTGTCTTGACATCCAATGTATTCCTGCAATGTTTGGTGGAGATCTGAGTATGTAGTTTTAGACCTTATCTGGAACCTCCTATCTGAAAATTTGAAAATTCTTCAAAAATTCGTCGAAAATCTTGATGTCTCCGATCTCTTGTTTTGTACGTTTTTTCCACGTGTCTCGACCTCCAATGGATCCCTGCAAAGTTTGGTGAAGATCTGAGTATGTAGTTTTTGACCTCATCTGGAACATCCTTTCTGAAAATTTGAAAATTCTTCAAAAATTCGTCGAAAATCTTGATGTCTCCAATCTCTTGTTTTGTACGTTTTTTCCACGTGTCTTGACATCCAATGTATTCCTGCAATGTTTGGTGGAGATCTGAGTATGTAGTTTTAGACCTTATCTGGAACCTCCTATCTGAAAATTTGAAAATTCTTCAAAAATTCGTCCAAAATCTTGATGTCTCCAATCTCTTGTTTTGTACGTTTTTTCCACGTGTCTCGACCTCCAATGGATCCCTGCAAAGTTTGGTGAAGATCTGAGTATGTAGTTTTTGACCTTATCTGGAACCTCCTATCTGAAAATTTGAAAATTCTTCAAAAATCCGTGCAAAATCTTGATGACCCCAATCTCTTGTTTTGTACGTTTTTTCCACGTGTCTTGACATCCAATGTATCCATGCAAAGTTTGGTGAAGATCTGAGTATGTCGTTTTTGACCTTATCTGGAACCTCCCATCTGAAAATTTGAAAATTCTTAAAAAATTCGTCGAAAATCTTGATGTCTCCAATCTCTTGTTTTGTACGTTTTTTCCACGTGTCTTGACATGCAAAGTATCCCTGCAACGTTTGGTGAAGATCTGAGTATGTAGTTTTTGACCTTATCTGGAACCTCCTATCTGAAAATTTGAAAATTCTTCAAAAATTCGTCGAAAATCTTGATGTCTCCAATCTCTTGTTTTGTACGTTTTTTCCACGTGTCTTGACATCCAATGTATCCCTGCAATGTTTGGTGGAGATCTGAGTATGTAGTTTTTGACCTTATCTGGGACCTCCTATCAGAAAATTTGAAAATTCTTCAAAAATTCGTCCAAAATCTTGATGTCTCCAATCTCTTGTTTTGTACGTTTTTTCCACGTGTCTCGACCTCCAATGTATCCCTGCAAAGTTTGGTGAAGATCTGAGTATGTCGTTTTTGACCTTATCTGGAACATCCTTTCTGAAAATTTGAAAATTCTTAAAAAATTCGTCGAAAATCTTGATGTCTCCAATCTCTTGTTTTGTACGTTTTTTCCACGTGTCTTGACATCCAATGTATCCCTGCAAAGTTTGGTGAAGATCTGAGTATGTAGTTTTTGACCTTATATGGAACCTCCTTTCTGAAAATTTGAAAATTCTCAAAAAATTCGTCCATAATCTTGATGTCTCCAATCTCTTGTTTTGTACGTTTTTTCCACGTGTCTTGACATCCAATGTATCCCTGCAAAGTTTGGTGAACATCTGAGTATGTAGTTTTTGACCTTATCTGGAACCTCCCATCTGAAAATTTGAAAATTCTTAAAAAATTCGACCAAAATCTTGATGTCTCCAATCTTTTGTTTTGTACGTTTTTTCCACGTGTCTTGACACATAATGTATCCATGCAAAGTTTGGTGAAGATCTGAGTATGTAGTTTTTGACCTTATATGGAACCTACTATCTGAAAATTTGAAAATTCTTAAAAAATTCGTCGAAAATCTTGATGTCTCCGATCTCTTGTTTTGTACGTTTTTTCCACGTGTCTTGACATGCAAAGTATTCCTGCAAAGTTTGGTGAAGATCTGAGTATGTAGTTTTTGACCTCATCTGGAACCTCCTATCTGAAAATTTGAAAATTCTTAAAAAATTCGTCCAAAATTTTGATGTCTCCAATCTCTTGTTTTGTACGTTTTTTCCACGTGTCTTGACATCCAATGTATCCATGCAAAGTTTGGTGAAGATCTGAGTATGTCGTTTTTGACCTTATCTGGAACATCCTTTCTGAAAATTTGAAAATTGTTAAAAAATTCGTCCAAAATCTTGATGTCTCCAATCTCTTTTTTGTACGTTTTTTCCACGTGTCTTGACATCCAATGTATCCATGCAAAGTTTGGTGAAGATCTGAGTATGTCGTTTTTGACCTTATCTGGAACATCCTTTCTGAAAATTTGAAAATTGTTAAAAAATTCGTCCAAAATCTTGATGTCTCCAATCTCTTTTTTGTACGTTTTTTCCACGTGTCTTGACATCCAATGTATCCCTGCAAAGTTTGGTGAAGATCTGAGTATGTAGTTTTTGACTTTATCTGGAACCTCCCATCTGAAAATTTGAAAATTCTTAAAAAATTCGACCAAAATCTTGATGTCTCCAATCTTTTGTTTTGTACGTTTTTTCCACGTGTCTTGACACATAATGTATCCATGCAAAGTTTGGTGAAGATCTGAGTATGTAGTTTTTGACCTTATATGGAACCTCCTATCTGAAAATTTGAAAATTCTTAAAAAATTCGTCCAAAATCTTGATGTCTCCAATCTCTTGTTTTGTACGTTTTTTCCACGTGTCTTGACATCCAATGTATCCCTGCAAAGTTTGGTGAAGATCTGAGTATGTAGTTTTTGAACTTATCTGGAACCTCCCATCTGAAAATTTGAAAATTCCTAAAAAATCCGTGCAAAATCTTGATGACCCCAATCTCTTGTTTTGTACGTTTTTTCCACGTGTCTTGACATCCAATGTATCCATGCAAAGTTTGGTGAAGATCTGAGTATGTCGTTTTTGACCTTATCTGGAACATCCTTTCTGAAAATTTGAAAATTGTTAAAAAATTCGTCCAAAATCTTGATGTCTCCAATCTCTTTTTTGTACGTTTTTTCCACGTGTCTTGACATCCAATGTATCCCTGCAAAGTTTGGTGAAGATCTGAGTATGTAGTTTTTGACCTTATCTGGAACCTCCCATCTGAAAATTTGAAAATTCTTCAAAAATTCGTCCAAAATCTTGATGTCTCCAATCTCTTGTTTTGTACGTTTTTTCCACGTGTCTCGACCTCCAATGGATCCCTGCAAAGTTTGGTGAAGATCTGAGTATGTCGTTTTTGACCTTATCTGGAACATCCTTTCTGAAAATTTGAAAATTCTTAAAAAATTCGTCGAAAATCTTGATGTCTCCAATCTCTTGTTTTGTACGTTTTTTCCACGTGTCTTGACATCCAATGTATCCCTGCAAAGTTTGGTGAAGATCTGAGTATGTAGTTTTTGACCTTATATGGAACCTCCTATCTGAAAATTTGAAAATTCTTAAAAAATTCGTCCAAAATCTTGATGTCTCCAATCTCTTGTTTTGTACGTTTTTTCCACGTGTCTCGACCTCCAATGGATCCCTGCAAAGTTTGGTGAAGATCTGAGTATGTAGTTTTTGACCTTATCTGGAACCTCCCATCTGAAAATTTGAAAATTCTTCAAAAATTCGTCGAAAATCTTGATGTCTCCAATCTCTTGTTTTGTACGTTTTTTCCACGTGTCTTGACATCCAATGTATCCCTGCAATGTTTGGTGGAGATCTGAGTATGTAGTTTTTGACCTTATCTGGGACCTCCTATCAGAAAATTTGAAAATTCTTAAAAAATTCGTCCAAAATCTTGATGTCTCCAATCTCTTGTTTTGTACGTTTTTTCCACGTGTCTCGACCTCCAATGTATCCCTGCAAAGTTTGGTGAAGATCTGAGTATGTCGTTTTTGACCTTATCTGGAACATCCTTTCTGAAAATTTGAAAATTATTCAAAAATTCGTCCAAAATCTTGATGTCTCCAATCTCTTGTTTTGTACGTTTTTTCCACGTGTCTCGACCTCCAATGGATCCCTGCAAAGTTTGGTGAAGATCTGAGTATGTCGTTTTTGACCTTATCTGGAACATCCTTTCTGAAAATTTGAAAATTCTTCAAAAATTCGTCGAAAATCTTGATGTCTCCAATCTCTTGTTTTGTACGTTTTTTCCACGTGTCTTGACATCCAATGTATTCCTGCAATGTTTGGTGGAGATCTGAGTATGTAGTTTTAGACCTTATCTGGAACCTCCTATCTGAAAATTTGAAAATTCTTCAAAAATTCGTCGAAAATCTTGATGTCTCCGATCTCTTGTTTTGTACGTTTTTTCCACGTGTCTTGACATCCAAAGTATCCCTGCAAAGTTTGGTGAAGATCTGAGTATGTAGTTTTTGACCTCATCTGGAACATCCTTTCTGAAAATTTGAAAATTCTTCAAAAATTCGTCGAAAATCTTGATGTCTCCAATCTCTTGTTTTGTACGTTTTTTCCACGTGTCTTGACATCCAATGTATTCCTGCAATGTTTGGTGGAGATCTGAGTATGTAGTTTTAGACCTTATCTGGAACCTCCTATCTGAAAATTTGAAAATTCTTCAAAAATTCGTCCAAAATCTTGATGTCTCCAATCTCTTGTTTTGTACGTTTTTTCCACGTGTCTCGACCTCCAATGGATCCCTGCAAAGTTTGGTGAAGATCTGAGTATGTAGTTTTTGACCTTATCTGGAACCTCCTATCTGAAAATTTGAAAATTCTTCAAAAATTCGTCGAAAATCTTGATGTCTCCAATCTCTTGTTTTGTACGTTTTTTCCACGTGTCTTGACATCCAATGTATTCCTGCAATGTTTGGTGGAGATCTGAGTATGTAGTTTTAGACCTTATCTGGAACCTCCTATCTGAAAATTTGAAAATTCTTCAAAAATTCGTCGAAAATCTTGATGTCTCCGATCTCTTGTTTTGTACGTTTTTTCCACGTGTCTTGACATGCAAAGTATTCCTGCAAAGTTTGGTGAAGATCTGAGTATGTAGTTTTTGACCTCATCTGGAACCTCCTATCTGAAAATTTGAAAATTCTTAAAAAATTCGTCCAAAATCTTGATGTCTCCAATCTCTTGTTTTGTACGTTTTTTCCACGTGTCTTGACATCCAATGTATCCCTGCAATGTTTGGTGAAGATCTGAGTATGTAGTTTTTGACCTTATCTGGAACCTCCCATCTTAAAATTTGAAAATTCCTAAAAAATCCGTCCAAAATCTTGATGACCCCAATCTCTTGTTTTGTACTTTTTTTCCACGTGTCTCGACCTCCAATGTATCCCTGCAAAGTTTGGTGAAGATCTGAGTATGTAGTTTTTGATCTTATATGGAACCTCCTATCTGAAAATTTGAAAATTCTTAAAAAATTCGTCGAAAATCTTGATGTCTCCGATCTCTTGTTTTGTACGTTTTTTCCACGTGTCTTGACATGCAAAGTATCCCTGCAAAGTTTGGTGAAGATCTGAGTATGTCGTTTTTGACCTCATCTGGAACCTCCTTTCTGAAAATTTGAGAATTCTTAAAAAATTCGTCCAAAATCTTGATGTCTCCAATCTCTTGTTTTGTACGTTTTTTCCACGTGTCTCGACCTCCAATGTATCCCTGCAATGTTTGGTGAAGATCTGAGTATGTAGTTTTTGACCTTATCTGGAACCTCCCATCTGAAAATTTGAAAATTCCTAAAAAATCCGTCCAAAATCTTGATGACCCCAATCTCTTGTTTTGTACTTTTTTTCCACGTGTCTCGACCTCCAATGTATCCCTGCAAAGTTTGGTGAAGATCTGAGTATGTAGTTTTTGACCTTATATTGAACCTCCCATCTGAAAATTTGAAAATTCTTAAAAAATTCGTCCAAAATCTTGATGACCCCAATCTCTTGTTTTGTACGTTTTTTCCACGTGTCTTGACATCCAAAGTATCCCTGCAAAGTTTGGTGAAGATCTGAGTATGTAGTTTTTGACTTTATATGGAACCTCCTTTCTGAAAATTTGAGAATTCTTAAAAAATTCGTCCAAAATCTTGATGTCTCCAATCTCTTGTTTTGTACGTTTTTTCCACGTGTCTTGACATCCAATGTATCCATGCAAAGTTTGGTGAAGATCTGAGTATGTCGTTTTTGACCTTATCTGGAACCTCCCATCTGAAAATTTGAAAATTCTTAAAAAATTCGTCGAAAATCTTGATGTCTCCAATCTTTTGTTTTGTACGTTTTTTCCACGTGTCTTGACATGCAAAGTATCCCTGCAACGTTTGGTGAAGATCTGAGTATGTAGTTTTTGACCTTATCTGGAACCTCCTATCTGAAAATTTGAAAATTCTTCAAAAATTCGTCGAAAATCTTGATGTCTCCAATCTCTTGTTTTGTACGTTTTTTCCACGTGTCTTGACATCCAATGTATTCCTGCAATGTTTGGTGGAGATCTGAGTATGTAGTTTTAGACCTTATCTGGAACCTTCTATCTGAAAATTTGAAAATTCTTCAAAAATTCGTCCAAAATCTTGATGTCTCCAATCTCTTGTTTTGTACGTTTTTTCCACGTGTCTCGACCTCCAATGGATCCCTGCAAAGTTTGGTGAAGATCTGAGTATGTCGTTTTTGACCTTATCTGGAACATCCTTTCTGAAAATTTGAAAATTCTTCAAAAATTCGTCGAAAATCTTGATGTCTCCAATCTCTTGTTTTGTACGTTTTTTCCACGTGTCTTGACATCCAATGTATTCCTGCAATGTTTGGTGGAGATCTGAGTATGTAGTTTTAGACCTTATCTGGAACCTCCTATCTGAAAATTTGAAAATTCTTCAAAAATTCGTCGAAAATCTTGATGTCTCCGATCTCTTGTTTTGTACGTTTTTTCCACGTGTCTCGACCTCCAATGGATCCCTGCAAAGTTTGGTGAAGATCTGAGTATGTAGTTTTTGACCTCATCTGGAACATCCTTTCTGAAAATTTGAAAATTCTTCAAAAATTCGTCGAAAATCTTGATGTCTCCAATCTCTTGTTTTGTACGTTTTTTCCACGTGTCTTGACATCCAATGTATTCCTGCAATGTTTGGTGGAGATCTGAGTATGTAGTTTTAGACCTTATCTGGAACCTCCTATCTGAAAATTTGAAAATTCTTCAAAAATTCGTCCAAAATCTTGATGTCTCCAATCTCTTGTTTTGTACGTTTTTTCCACGTGTCTCGACCTCCAATGGATCCCTGCAAAGTTTGGTGAAGATCTGAGTATGTAGTTTTTGACCTTATCTGGAACCTCCTATCTGAAAATTTGAAAATTCTTCAAAAATCCGTGCAAAATCTTGATGACCCCAATCTCTTGTTTTGTACGTTTTTTCCACGTGTCTTGACATCCAATGTATCCATGCAAAGTTTGGTGAAGATCTGAGTATGTCGTTTTTGACCTTATCTGGAACCTCCCATCTGAAAATTTGAAAATTCTTAAAAAATTCGTCGAAAATCTTGATGTCTCCAATCTCTTGTTTTGTACGTTTTTTCCACGTGTCTTGACATGCAAAGTATCCCTGCAACGTTTGGTGAAGATCTGAGTATGTAGTTTTTGACCTTATCTGGAACCTCCTATCTGAAAATTTGAAAATTCTTCAAAAATTCGTCGAAAATCTTGATGTCTCCAATCTCTTGTTTTGTACGTTTTTTCCACGTGTCTTGACATCCAATGTATCCCTGCAATGTTTGGTGGAGATCTGAGTATGTAGTTTTTGACCTTATCTGGGACCTCCTATCAGAAAATTTGAAAATTCTTCAAAAATTCGTCCAAAATCTTGATGTCTCCAATCTCTTGTTTTGTACGTTTTTTCCACGTGTCTCGACCTCCAATGTATCCCTGCAAAGTTTGGTGAAGATCTGAGTATGTCGTTTTTGACCTTATCTGGAACATCCTTTCTGAAAATTTGAAAATTCTTAAAAAATTCGTCGAAAATCTTGATGTCTCCAATCTCTTGTTTTGTACGTTTTTTCCACGTGTCTTGACATCCAATGTATCCCTGCAAAGTTTGGTGAAGATCTGAGTATGTAGTTTTTGACCTTATATGGAACCTCCTTTCTGAAAATTTGAAAATTCTCAAAAAATTCGTCCATAATCTTGATGTCTCCAATCTCTTGTTTTGTACGTTTTTTCCACGTGTCTTGACATCCAATGTATCCCTGCAAAGTTTGGTGAACATCTGAGTATGTAGTTTTTGACCTTATCTGGAACCTCCCATCTGAAAATTTGAAAATTCTTAAAAAATTCGACCAAAATCTTGATGTCTCCAATCTTTTGTTTTGTACGTTTTTTCCACGTGTCTTGACACATAATGTATCCATGCAAAGTTTGGTGAAGATCTGAGTATGTAGTTTTTGACCTTATATGGAACCTACTATCTGAAAATTTGAAAATTCTTAAAAAATTCGTCGAAAATCTTGATGTCTCCGATCTCTTGTTTTGTACGTTTTTTCCACGTGTCTTGACATGCAAAGTATTCCTGCAAAGTTTGGTGAAGATCTGAGTATGTAGTTTTTGACCTCATCTGGAACCTCCTATCTGAAAATTTGAAAATTCTTAAAAAATTCGTCCAAAATTTTGATGTCTCCAATCTCTTGTTTTGTACGTTTTTTCCACGTGTCTTGACATCCAATGTATCCATGCAAAGTTTGGTGAAGATCTGAGTATGTCGTTTTTGACCTTATCTGGAACATCCTTTCTGAAAATTTGAAAATTGTTAAAAAATTCGTCCAAAATCTTGATGTCTCCAATCTCTTTTTTGTACGTTTTTTCCACGTGTCTTGACATCCAATGTATCCATGCAAAGTTTGGTGAAGATCTGAGTATGTCGTTTTTGACCTTATCTGGAACATCCTTTCTGAAAATTTGAAAATTGTTAAAAAATTCGTCCAAAATCTTGATGTCTCCAATCTCTTTTTTGTACGTTTTTTCCACGTGTCTTGACATCCAATGTATCCCTGCAAAGTTTGGTGAAGATCTGAGTATGTAGTTTTTGACCTTATCTGGAACCTCCCATCTGAAAATTTGAAAATTCTTAAAAAATTCGACCAAAATCTTGATGTCTCCAATCTTTTGTTTTGTACGTTTTTTCCACGTGTCTTGACACATAATGTATCCATGCAAAGTTTGGTGAAGATCTGAGTATGTAGTTTTTGACCTTATATGGAACCTCCTATCTGAAAATTTGAAAATTCTTAAAAAATTCGTCCAAAATCTTGATGTCTCCAATCTCTTGTTTTGTACGTTTTTTCCACGTGTCTTGACATCCAATGTATCCCTGCAAAGTTTGGTGAAGATCTGAGTATGTAGTTTTTGAACTTATCTGGAACCTCCCATCTGAAAATTTGAAAATTCCTAAAAAATCCGTGCAAAATCTTGATGACCCCAATCTCTTGTTTTGTACGTTTTTTCCACGTGTCTTGACATCCAATGTATCCATGCAAAGTTTGGTGAAGATCTGAGTATGTCGTTTTTGACCTTATCTGGAACATCCTTTCTGAAAATTTGAAAATTGTTAAAAAATTCGTCCAAAATCTTGATGTCTCCAATCTCTTTTTTGTACGTTTTTTCCACGTGTCTTGACATCCAATGTATCCCTGCAAAGTTTGGTGAAGATCTGAGTATGTAGTTTTTGACCTTATCTGGAACCTCCCATCTGAAAATTTGAAAATTCTTCAAAAATCCGTCCAAAATCTTGATGTCTCCAATCTCTTGTTTTGTACGTTTTTTCCACGTGTCTCGACCTCCAATGGATCCCTGCAAAGTTTGGTGAAGATCTGAGTATGTCGTTTTTGACCTTATCTGGAACATCCTTTCTGAAAATTTGAAAATTCTTAAAAAATTCGTCGAAAATCTTGATGTCTCCAATCTCTTGTTTTGTACGTTTTTTCCACGTGTCTTGACATCCAATGTATCCCTGCAAAGTTTGGTGAAGATCTGAGTATGTAGTTTTTGACCTTATATGGAACCTCCTATCTGAAAATTTGAAAATTCTTAAAAAATTCGTCCAAAATCTTGATGTCTCCAATCTCTTGTTTTGTACGTTTTTTCCACGTGTCTCGACCTCCAATGGATCCCTGCAAAGTTTGGTGAAGATCTGAGTATGTCGTTTTTGACCTTATCTGGAACCTCCCATCTGAAAATTTGAAAATTCTTAAAAAATTCGTCGAAAATCTTGATGTCTCCGATCTCTTGTTTTGTACGTTTTTTCCACGTGTCTTGACATGCAAAGTATTCCTGCAAAGTTTGGTGAAGATCTGAGTATGTAGTTTTTGACCTCATCTGGAACCTCCTATCTGAAAATTTGAAAATTCTTAAAAAATTCGTCCAAAATCTTGATGTCTCCAATCTCTTGTTTTGTACGTTTTTTCCACGTGTCTTGACATCCAATGTATCCCTGCAATGTTTGGTGAAGATCTGAGTATGTAGTTTTTGACCTTATCTGGAACCTCCCATCTGAAAATTTGAAAATTCCTAAAAAATCCGTGCAAAATCTTGATGACCCCAATCTCTTGTTTTGTACTTTTTTTCCACGTGTCTCGACCTCCAATGTATCCCTGCAAAGTTTGGTGAAGATCTGAGTATGTAGTTTTTGACCTTATATGGAACCTCCTATCTGAAAATTTGAAAATTCTTAAAAAATTCGTCCAAAATCTTGATGTCACCAATCCTATGTTTTGTATGTTTTTTCCACGTGTCTTGACATGCAAAGTATTCCTGCAAAGTTTGGTGAAGATCTGAGTATGTAGTTTTTGACCTTATATGGAACCTCCTATCTGAAAATTTGAAAATTCTTAAAAAATTCGTCCAAAATCTTGATGTCTCCAATCTCTTGTTTTGTACGTTTTTTCCACGTGTCTTGACATCCAATGTATCCCTGCAATGTTTGGTGAAGATCTGAGTATGTAGTTTTTGACCTTATCTGGAACCTCCCATCTGAAAATTTGAAAATTCCTAAAAAATCCGTCCAAAATCTTGATGACCCCAATCTCTTGTTTTGTACGTTTTTTCCACGTGTCTTGACATCCAATGTATCCCTGCAAAGTTTGGTGAAGATCTGAGTATGTAGTTTTTGACCTTATCTGGAACCTCCTATCTGAAAATTTGAAAATTCTTAAAAAATTCGTCCAAAATTTTGATGTCTCCAATCTCTTGTTTTGTACGTTTTTTCCACGTGTCTTGACATCCAATGTATTCCTGCAATGTTTGGTGAAGATCTGAGTATGTAGTTTTTGACCTTATATGGAACCTCCTATCTGAAAATTTGAAAATTCTTAAAAAATTCGACCAAAATCTTGATGTCTCCAATCTCTTGTTTTGTACGTTTTTTCCACGTGTCTTGACATCCAATGTATCCCTGCAAAGTTTGGTGAAGATCTGAGTATGTAGTTTTTGACCTTATATTGAACCTCCCATCTGAAAATTTGAAAATTCTTAAAAAATTCGTCCAAAATCTTGATGTCTCCAATCTCTTGTTTTGTACGTTTTTTCCACGTGTCTTGATATCCAATGTATCCCTGCAAAGTTTGGTGAAGATCTGAGTATGTCGTTTTTGACGTTATCTGGAACATCCTTTCTGAAAATTTGAAAATTGTTAAAAAATTCGTCCAAAATCTTGATGTCTCCAATCTCTTTTTTGTACGTTTTTTCCACGTGTCTTGACATCCAATGTATCCCTGCAAAGTTTGGTGAAGATCTGAGTATGTAGTTTTTGACCTTATCTGGAACCTCCCATCTGAAAATTTGAAAATTCTTAAAAAATTCGACCAAAATCTTGATGTCTCCAATCTTTTGTTTTGTACGTTTTTTCCACGTGTCTTGACACATAATGTATCCATGCAAAGTTTGGTGAAGATCTGAGTATGTAGTTTTTGACCTTATCTGGAACCTCCTATCTGAAAATTTGAAAATTCTTCAAAAATTCGTCGAAAATCTTGATGTCTCCAATCTCTTGTTTTGTACGTTTTTTCCACGTGTCTTGACATCCAATGTATCCCTGCAATGTTTGGTGGAGATCTGAGTATGTAGTTTTTGACCTTATCTGGGACCTCCTATCAGAAAATTTGAAAATTCTTCAAAAATTCGTCCAAAATCTTGATGTCTCCAATCTCTTGTTTTGTACGTTTTTTCCACGTGTCTCGACTTCCAATGTATCCCTGCAAAGTTTGGTGAAGATCTGAGTATGTCGTTTTTGACCTTATCTGGAACATCCTTTCTGAAAATTTGAAAATTCTTAAAAAATTCGTCGAAAATCTTGATGTCTCCAATCTCTTGTTTTGTACGTTTTTTCCACGTGTCTTGACATCCAATGTATCCCTGCAAAGTTTGGTGAAGATCTGAGTATGTAGTTTTTGACCTTATATGGAACCTCCTTTCTGAAAATTTGAAAATTCTCAAAAAATTCGTCCATAATCTTGGTGTCTCCAATCTCTTGTTTTGTACGTTTTTTCCACGTGTCTTGACATCCAATGTATCCCTGCAAAGTTTGGTGAACATCTGAGTATGTAGTTTTTGACCTTATCTGGAACCTCCCATCTGAAAATTTGAAAATTTTTAAAAAATTCGACCAAAATCTTGATGTCTCCAATCTTTTGTTTTGTACGTTTTTTCCACGTGTCTTGACACATAATGTATCCATGCAAAGTTTGGTGAAGATCTGAGTATGTAGTTTTTGACCTTATATGGAACCTCCTATCTGAAAATTTGAAAATTCTTAAAAAATTCGTCGAAAATCTTGATGTCTCCGATCTCTTGTTTTGTACGTTTTTTCCACGTGTCTTGACATGCAAAGTATTCCTGCAAAGTTTGGTGAAGATCTGAGTATGTAGTTTTTGACCTCATCTGGAACCTCCTATCTGAAAATTTGAAAATTCTTAAAAAATTCGTCCAAAATTTTGATGTCTCCAATCTCTTGTTTTGTACGTTTTTTCCACGTGTCTTGACATCCAATGTATCCCTGCAAAGTTTGGTGAAGATCTGAGTATGTAGTTTTTGACCTTATATGGAACCTCCTATCTGAAAATTTGAAAATTCTTAAAAAATTCGTCGAAAATCTTGATGTCTCCAATCTCTTGTTTTGTACGTTTTTTCCACGTGTCTTGACATCCAATGTATCCCTGCAAAGTTTGGTGAAGATCTGAGTATGTAGTTTTTGACCTTATCTGGAACCTCCCATCTGAAAGTTTGAAAATTCCTAAAAAATCCGTGCAAAATCTTGATGACCCCAATCTCTTGTTTTGTACGTTTTTTCCACGTGTCTTGACATCCAATGTATCCCTGCAAAGTTTGGTGAAGATCTGAGTATGTAGTTTTTGACCTTATCTGGAACCTCCCATCTGAAAATTTGAAAATTCCTAAAAAATCCGTGCAAAATCTTGATGACCCCAATCTCTTGTTTTGTACGTTTTTTCCACGTGTCTTGACATCCAATGTATCCATGCAAAGTTTGGTGAAGATCTGAGTATGTCGTTTTTGACCTTATCTGGAACATCCTTTCTGAAAATTTGAAAATTGTTAAAAAATTCGTCCAAAATCTTGAAGTCTCCAATCTCTTTTTTGTACGTTTTTTCCACGTGTCTTGACATCCAATGTATCCATGCAAAGTTTGGTGAAGATTTGAGTATGTCGTTTTTGACCTTATCTGGAACATCCTTTCTGAAAATTTGAAAATTGTTAAAAAATTCGTCCAAAATCTTGATGTCTCCAATCTCTTTTTTGTACGTTTTTTCCACGTGTCTTGACATCCAATGTATCCCTGCAAAGTTTGGTGAAGATCTGAGTATGTAGTTTTTGACCTTATCTGGAACCTCCCATCTGAAAATTTGAAAATTCTTAAAAAATTCGACCAAAATCTTGATGTCTCCAATCTTTTGTTTTGTACGTTTTTTCCACGTGTCTTGACACATAATGTATCCATGCAAAGTTTGGTGAAGATCTGAGTATGTAGTTTTTGACCTTATATGGAACCTCCTATCTGAAAATTTGAAAATTCTTAAAAAATTCGTCCAAAATCTTGATGTCTCCAATCTCTTGTTTTGTACGTTTTTTCCACGTGTCTTGACATCCAATGTATCCCTGCAAAGTTTGGTGAAGATCTGAGTATGTAGTTTTTGACCTTATATGGAACCTCCTATCTGAAAATTTGAAAATTCTTAAAAAATTCGTCCAAAATCTTGATGTCTCCAATCTCTTGTTTTGTACGTTTTTTCCACGTGTCTTGACATCCAATGTATCCCTGCAATGTTTGGTGAAGATCTGAGTATGTAGTTTTTGACCTTATCTGGAACCTCCCATCTGAAAATTTGAAAATTCCTAAAAAATCCGTCCAAAATCTTGATGACCCCAATCTCTTGTTTTGTACGTTTTTTCCACGTGTCTTGACATCCAATGTATCCCTGCAAAGTTTGGTGAAGATCTGAGTATGTAGTTTTTGACCTTATCTGGAACCTCCTATCTGAAAATTTGAAAATTCTTAAAAAATTCGTCCAAAATCTTGATGTCTCCAATCTCTTGTTTTGTACGTTTTTTCCACGTGTCTTGACATCCAATGTATTCCTGCAATGTTTGGTGAAGATCTGAGTATGTAGTTTTTGACCTTATATGGAACCTCCTATCTGAAAATTTGAAAATTCTTAAAAAATTCGACCAAAATCTTGATGTCTCCAATCTCTTGTTTTGTACGTTTTTTCCACGTGTCTTGACATCCAATGTATCCCTGCAAAGTTTGGTGAAGATCTGAGTATGTAGTTTTTGACCTTATATTGAACCTCCCATCTGAAAATTTGAAAATTCTTAAAAAATTCGTCCAAAATCTTGATGTCTCCAATCTCTTGTTTTGTACGTTTTTTCCACGTGTCTTGATATCCAATGTATCCCTGCAAAGTTTGGTGAAGATCTGAGTATGTAGTTTTTGACGTTATCTGGAACATCCTTTCTGAAAATTTGAAAATTGTTAAAAAATTCGTCCAAAATCTTGATGTCTCCAATCTCTTTTTTGTACGTTTTTTCCACGTGTCTTGACATCCAATGTATCCCTGCAAAGTTTGGTGAAGATCTGAGTATGTAGTTTTTGACCTTATCTGGAACCTCCCATCTGAAAATTTGAAAATTCTTAAAAAATTCGTCGAAAATCTTGATGTCTCCGATCTCTTGTTTTGTACGTTTTTTCCACGTGTCTTGACATGCAAAGTATTCCTGCAAAGTTTGGTGAAGATCTGAGTATGTAGTTTTTGACCTCATCTGGAACCTCCTATCTGAAAATTTGAAAATTCTTAAAAAATTCGTCCAAAATCTTGATGTCTCCAATCTCTTGTTTTGTACGTTTTTTCCACGTGTCTTGACATCCAATGTATCCCTGCAATGTTTGGTGAAGATCTGAGTATGTAGTTTTTGACCTTATCTGGAACCTCCCATCTGAAAATTTGAAAATTCCTTAAAAATCCGTCCAAAATCTTGATGACCCCAATCTCTTGTTTTGTACTTTTTTTCCACGTGTCTCGACCTCCAATGTATCCCTGCAAAGTTTGGTGAAGATCTGAGTATGTAGTTTTTGACCTTATATGGAACCTCCTATCTGAAAATTTGAAAATTCTTAAAAAATTCGTCGAAAATCTTGATGTCTCCGATCTCTTGTTTTGTACGTTTTTTCCACGTGTCTTGACATGCAAAGTATTCCTGCAAAGTTTGGTGAAGATCTGAGTATGTAGTTTTTGACCTCATCTGGAACCTCCTATCTGAAAATTTGAAAATTCTTAAAAAATTCGTCCAAAATTTTGATGTCTCCAATCTCTTGTTTTGTACGTTTTTTCCACGTGTCTTGACATCCAATGTATCCCTGCAATGTTTGGTGAAGATCTGAGTATGTAGTTTTTGACCTTATCTGGAACCTCCCATCTGAAAATTTGAAAATTCCTAAAAAATTCGTCCAAAATCTTGATGACCCCAATATCTTGTTTTGTACGTTTTTTCCACGTGTCTTGACATCCAATGTATCCCTGCAAAGTTTGGTGAAGATCTGAGTATGTAGTTTTTGACCTTATCTGGAACCTCCTATCTGAAAATTTAAAAATTCTTAAAAAATTCGTCCAAAATCTTGATGTCTCCAATCTCTTGTTTTGTACGTTTTTTCCACGTGTCTTGACATCCAATGTATTCCTGCAATGTTTGGTGAAGATCTGAGTATGTAGTTTTTGACCTTATATGGAACCTCCTATCTGAAAATTTGAAAATTCTTAAAAAATTCGACCAAAATCTTGATGTCTCCAATCTCTTGTTTTGTACGTTTTTTCCACGTGTCTTGACATCCAATGTATCCCTGCAAAGTTTGGTGAAGATCTGAGTATGTAGTTTTTGACCTTATATTGAACCTCCCATCTGAAAATTTGAAAATTCTTAAAAAATTCGTCCAAAATCTTGATGTCTCCAATCTCTTGTTTTGTACGTTTATTCCACGTGTCTTGATATCCAATGTATCCCTGCAAAGTTTGGTGAAGATCTGAGTATGTCGTTTTTGACCTTATCTGGAACATCCTTTCTGAAAATTTGAAAATTGTTAAAAAATTCGTCCAAAATCTTGATGTCTCCAATCTCTTTTTTGTACGTTTTTTCCACGTGTCTTGACATCCAATGTATCCCTGCAAAGTTTGGTGAAGATCTGAGTATGTAGTTTTTGACCTTATCTGGAACCTCCCATCTGAAAATTTGAAAATTCTTAAAAAATTCGACCAAAATCTTGATGTCTCCAATCTTTTGTTTTGTACGTTTTTTCCACGTGTCTTGACACATAATGTATCCATGCAAAGTTTGGTGAAGATCTGAGTATGTAGTTTTTGACCTTATATGGAACCTCCTATCTGAAAATTTGAAAATTCTTAAAAAATTCGTCGAAAATCTTGATGTCTCCGATCTCTTGTTTTGTACGTTTTTTCCACGTGTCTTGACATGCAAAGTATTCCTGCAAAGTTTGGTGAAGATCTGAGTATGTAGTTTTTGACCTCATCTGGAACCTCCTATCTGAAAATTTGAAAATTCTTAAAAAATTCGTCCAAAATCTTGATGTCTCCAATCTCTTGTTTTGTACGTTTTTTCCACGTGTCTTGATATCCAATGTATCCCTGCAATGTTTGGTGAAGATCTGAGTATGTAGTTTTTGACCTTATATGGAACCTCCTATCTGAAAATTTGAAAATTCTTAAAAAATTCGTCCAAAATCTTGATGTCTCCAATCTCTTGTTTTGTACGTTTTTTCCACGTGTCTTGACATTCAATGTATCCCTGCAAAGTTTGGTGAAGATCTGAGTATGTCGTTTTTGACCTTATCTGGAACATCCTTTCTGAAAATTTGAAAATTGTTAAAAAATTCGTCCAAAATCTTGATGTCTCCAATCTCTTTTTTGTACGTTTTTTCCACGTGTCTTGACATCCAATGTATCCCTGCAAAGTTTGGTGAAGATCTGAGTATGTAGTTTTTGACCTTATCTGGAACCTCCCATCTGAAAATTTGAAAATTCTTAAAAAATTCGACCAAAATCTTGATGTCTCCAATCTTTTGTTTTGTACGTTTTTTCCACGTGTCTTGACACATAATGTATCCATGCAAAGTTTGGTGAAGATCTGAGTATGTAGTTTTTGACCTTATATGGAACCTCCTATCTGAAAATTTGAAAATTCTTAAAAAATTCGTCCAAAATCTTGATGTCTCCAATCTCTTGTTTTGTACGTTTTTTCCACGTGTCTTGACATCCAATGTATCCCTGCAAAGTTTGGTGAAGATCTGAGTATGTTTTTTTTGACCTTAAATGGAACCTCCTATCTGAAAATTTGAAAATTCTTAAAAAATTCGTCCAAAATCTTGATGTCTCCAATCTCTTGTTTTGTACGTTTTTTCCACGTGTCTTGATATCCAATGTATCCCTGCAATGTTTGGTGAAGATCTGAGTATGTAGTTTTTGACCTTATATGGAACCTCCTATCTGAAAATTTGAAAATTCTTAAAAAATTCGTCCAAAATCTTGATGTCTCCAATCTCTTGTTTTGTACGTTTTTTCCACGTGTCTTGACATCCAATGTATCCCTGCAAAGTTTGTTGAAGATCTGAGTATGTAGTTTTTGACCTTATCTGGAACCTCCTATCTGAAAATTTGAAAATTCTTAAAAAATTCGTCCAAAATCTTGATGTCTCCAATCTCTTGTTTTGTACGTTTTTTCCACGTGTCTTGATATCCAATGTATCCCTGCAAAGTTTGGTGAAGATCTGAGTATGTCGTTTTTGACCTTATCTGGAACATCCTTTCTGAAAATTTGAAAATTGTTAAAAAATTCGTCCAAAATCTTGATGTCTCCAATCTCTTTTTTGTACGTTTTTTCCACGTGTCTTGACATCCAATGTATCCCTGCAAAGTTTGGTGAAGATCTGAGTATGTAGTTTTTGACCTTATCTGGAACCTCCCATCTGAAAATTTGAAAATTCTTAAAAAATTCGACCAAAATCTTGATGTCTCCAATCTTTTGTTTTGTACGTTTTTTCCACGTGTCTTGACACATAATGTATCCATGCAAAGTTTGGTGAAGATCTGAGTATGTAGTTTTTGACCTTATATGGAACCTCCTATCTGAAAATTTGAAAATTCTTAAAAAATTCGTCCAAAATCTTGATGTCTCCAATCTCTTGTTTTGTACGTTTTTTCCACGTGTCTTGACATCCAATGTATCCCTGCAAAGTTTGGTGAAGATCTGAGTATGTAGTTTTTGACCTTATCTGGAACCTCCCATCTGAAAATTTGAAAATTCCTAAAAAATCCGTGCAAAATCTTGATGACCCCAATCTCTTGTTTTGTACGTTTTTTCCACGTGTCTTGACATCCAATGTATTCCTGCAATGTTTGGTGAAGATCTGAGTATGTAGTTTTTGACCTTATATGGAACCTCCTATCTGAAAATTTGAAAATTCTTAAAAAATTCGACCAAAATCTTGATGACCCCAATCCTATGTTTTGTATGTTTTTTCCACGTGTCTTGACATCCAATGTATCCATGCAAAGTTTGGTGAAGATCTGAGTATGTCGTTTTTGACCTTATCTGGAACCTCCCATCTGAAAATGTGAAAATTCTTAAAAAATTCGTCGAAAATCTTGATGTCTCCGATCTCTTGTTTTGTACGTTTTTTCCACGTGTCTTGACATGCAAAGTATTCCTGCAAAGTTTGGTGAAGATCTGAGTATGTAGTTTTTGACCTTATATGGAACCTCCTTTCTGAAAATTTGAGAATTCTTAAAAAATTCGTCGAAAATCTTGATGTCTCCGATCTCTTGTTTTGTACGTTTTTTCCACGTGTCTTGACATGCAAAGTATTCCTGCAAAGTTTGGTGAAGATCTGAGTATGTAGTTTTTGACCTCATCTGGAACCTCCTATCTGAAAATTTGAAAATTCTTAAAAAATTCGTCCAAAATCTTGATGTCTCCAATCTCTTGTTTTGTACGTTTTTTCCACGTGTCTTGACATCCAATGTATCCCTGCAATGTTTGGTGAAGATCTGAGTATGTAGTTTTTGACCTTATCTGGAACCTCCCATCTGAAAATTTGAAAATTCCTAAAAAATCCGTCCAAAATCTTGATGACCCCAATCTCTTGTTTTGTACTTTTTTTCCACGTGTCTCGACCTCCAATGTATCCCTGCAAAGTTTGGTGAAGATCTGAGTATGTAGTTTTTGACCTTATATGGAACCTCCTATCTGAAAATTTGAAAATTCTTAAAAAATTCGTCCAAAATCTTGATGTCACCAATCCTATGTTTTGTATGTTTTTTCCACGTGTCTTGACATCCAATGTATCCATGCAAAGTTTGGTGAAGTTCTGAGTATGTCGTTTTTGACCTTATCTGGAACCTCCCATCTGAAAATTTGAAAATTCTTAAAAAATTCGTCGAAAATCTTGATGTCTCCGATCTCTTGTTTTGTACGTTTTTTCCACGTGTCTTGACATGCAAAGTATTCCTGCAAAGTTTGGTGAAGATCTGAGTTTGTAGTTTTTGACCTCATCTGGAACCTCCTATCTGAAAATTTGAAAATTCTTAAAAAATTCGTCCAAAATTTTGATGTCTCCAATCTCTTGTTTTGTACGTTTTTTCCACGTGTCTTGACATCCAATGTATCCCTGCAATGTTTGGTGAAGATCTGAGTATGTAGTTTTTGACCTTATCTGGAACCTCCCATCTGAAAATTTGAAAATTCCTAAAAAATCCGTCCAAAATCTTGATGACCCCAATCTCTTGTTTTGTACGTTTTTTCCACGTGTCTTGACATCCAATGTATCCCTGCAAAGTTTGGTGAAGATCTGAGTATGTAGTTTTTGACCTTATCTGGAACATCCTATCTGAAAATTTGAAAATTCTTAAAAAATTCGTCCAAAATCTTGATGTCTCCAATCTCTTGTTTTGTACGTTTTTTCCACGTGTCTTGATATCCAATGTATCCCTGCAAAGTTTGGTGAAGATCTGAGTATGTAGTTTTTGACCTTATATGGAACCTCCTATCTGAAAATTTGAAAATTCTTAAAAAATTCGTCCAAAATCTTGATGTCTCCAATCTCTTGTTTTGTACGTTTTTTCCACGTGTCTTGACATCCAATGTATCCCTGCAAAGTTTGGTGAAGATCTGAGTATGTAGTTTTTGACCTTATATTGAACCTCCCATCTGAAAATTTGAAAATTCTTAAAAAATTCGTCCAAAATCTTGATGTCTCCAATCTCTTGTTTTGTACGTTTTTTCCACGTGTCTTGATATCCATTGTATCCCTGCAAAGTTTGGTGAAGATCTGAGTATGTCGTTTTTGACCTTATCTGGAACATCCTTTCTGAAAATTTGAAAATTGTTAAAAAATTCGTCCAAAATCTTGATGTCTCCAATCTCTTTTTTGTACGTTTTTTCCACGTGTCTTGACATCCAATGTATCCATGCAAAGTTTGGTGAAGATCTGAGTATGTAGTTTTTGACCTTATCTGGAACCTCCCATCTGAAAATTTGAAAATTCTTAAAAAATTCGACCAAAATCTTGATGTCTCCAATCTTTTGTTTTGTACGTTTTTTCCACGTGTCTTGACACATAATGTATCCATGCAAAGTTTGGTGAAGATCTGAGTATGTAGTTTTTGACCTTATATGGAACCTCCTATCTGAAAATTTGAAAATTCTTAAAAAATTCGTCGAAAATCTTGATGTCTCCGATCTCTTGTTTTGTACGTTTTTTCCACGTGTCTTGACATGCAAAGTATTCCTGCAAAGTTTGGTGAAGATCTGAGTATGTAGTTTTTGACCTCATCTGGAACCTCCTATCTGAAAATTTGAAAATTCTTAAAAAATTCGTCCAAAATCTTGATGTCTCCAATCTCTTGTTTTGTACGTTTTTTCCACGTGTCTTGATATCCAATGTATCCCTGCAATGTTTGGTGAAGATTTGAGTATGTAGTTTTTGACCTTATATGGAACCTCCTATCTGAAAATTTGAAAATTCTTAAAAAATTCGTCCAAAATCTTGATGTCTCCAATCTCTTGTTTTGTACGTTTTTTCCACGTGTCTTGACATCCAATGTATCCCTGCAAAGTTTGGTGAAGATCTGAGTATGTAGTTTTTGACCTTATCTGGAACCTCCTATCTGAAAATTTGAAAATTCTTAAAAAATTCGTCCAAAATCTTGATGTCTCCAATCTCTTGTTTTGTACGTTTTTTCCACGTGTCTTGATATCCAATGTATCCCTGCAAAGTTTGGTGAAGATCTGAGTATGTCGTTTTTGACCTTATCTGGAACATCCTTTCTGAAAATTTGAAAATTGTTAAAAAATTCGTCCAAAATCTTGATGTCTCCAATCTCTTTTTTGTACGTTTTTTCCACGTGTCTTGACATCCAATGTATCCCTGCAAAGTTTGGTGAAGATCTGAGTATGTAGTTTTTGACCTTATCTGGAACCTCCCATCTGAAAATTTGAAAATTCTTAAAAAATTCGTCCAAAATCTTGATGTCACCAATCCTATGTTTTGTATGTTTTTTCCACGTGTCTTGACATCCAATGTATCCATGCAAAGTTTGGTGAAGATCTGAGTATGTCGTTTTTGACCTTATCTGGAACCTCCCATCTGAAAATTTGAAAATTCTTAAAAAATTCGTCGAAAATCTTGATGTCTCCGATCTCTTGTTTTGTACGTTTTTTCCACGTGTCTTGACATGCAAAGTATTCCTGCAAAGTTTGGTGAAGATCTGAGTATGTAGTTTTTGACCTTATATGGAACCTCCTTTCTGAAAATTTGAAAATTCTTAAAAAATTCGTCGAAAATCTTGATGTCTCCGATCTCTTGTTTTGTACGTTTTTTCCACGTGTCTTGACATGCAAAGTATTCCTGCAAAGTTTGGTGAAGATCTGAGTATGTAGTTTTTGACCTTATATGGAACCTCCTATCTGAAAATTTGAAAATTCTTAAAAAATTCGTCCAAAATCTTGATGTCTCCAATCTCTTGTTTTGTACGTTTTTTCCACGTGTCTTGACATCCAATGTATCCCTGCAAAGTTTGGTGAAGATCTGAGTATGTAGTTTTTGACCTTATCTGGAACCTCCCATCTGAAAATTTGAAAATTCCTAAAAAATCCGTGCAAAATCTTGATGACCCCAATCTCTTGTTTTGTACGTTTTTTCCACGTGTCTTGACATCCAATGTATTCCTGCAATGTTTGGTGAAGATCTGAGTATGTAGTTTTTGACCTTATATGGAACCTCCTATCTGAAAATTTGAAAATTCTTAAAAAATTCGTCCAAAATCTTGATGTCTCCAATCTCTTGTTTTGTACGTTTTTTCCACGTGTCTTGACATCCAATGTATCCCTGCAAAGTTTGGTGAAGATCTGAGTATGTAGTTTTTGACCTTATCTGGAACCTCCCATCTGAAAATTTGAAAATTCTTAAAAAATTCGACCAAAATCTTGATGTCTCCAATCTTTTGTTTTGTACGTTTTTTCCACGTGTCTTGACACATAATGTATCCATGCAAAGTTTGGTGAAGATCTGAGTATGTAGTTTTTGACCTTATATGGAACCTCCTATCTGAAAATTTGAAAATTCTTAAAAAATTCGTCCAAAATCTTGATGTCTCCAATCTCTTGTTTTGTACGTTTTTTCCACGTGTCTTGACATCCAATGTATCCCTGCAAAGTTTGGTGAAGATCTGAGTATGTTTTTTTTGACCTTAAATGGAACCTCCTATCTGAAAATTTGAAAATTCTTAAAAAATTCGTCCAAAATCTTGATGTCTCCAATCTCTTGTTTTGTACGTTTTTTCCACGTGTCTTGATATCCAATGTATCCCTGCAATGTTTGGTGAAGATCTGAGTATGTAGTTTTTGACCTTATATGGAACATCCTATCTGAAAATTTGAAAATTCTTAAAAAATTCGTCCAAAATCTTGATGTCTCCAATCTCTTGTTTTGTACGTTTTTTCCACGTGTCTTGACATCCAATGTATCCCTGCAAAGTTTGTTGAAGATCTGAGTATGTAGTTTTTGACCTTATCTGGAACCTCCTATCTGAAAATTTGAAAATTCTTAAAAAATTCGTCCAAAATCTTGATGTCTCCAATCTCTTGTTTTGTACGTTTTTTCCACGTGTCTTGATATCCAATGTATCCCTGCAAAGTTTGGTGAAGATCTGAGTATGTCGTTTTTGACCTTATCTGGAACATCCTTTCTGAAAATTTGAAAATTGTTAAAAAATTCGTCCAAAATCTTGATGTCTCCAATCTCTTTTTTGTACGTTTTTTCCACGTGTCTTGACATCCGATGTATCCCTGCAAAGTTTGGTGAAGATCTGAGTATGTAGTTTTTGACCTTATCTGGAACCTCCCATCTGAAAATTTGAAAATTCTTAAAAAATTCGACCAAAATCTTGATGTCTCCAATCTTTTGTTTTGTACGTTTTTTCCACGTGTCTTGACACATAATGTATCCATGCAAAGTTTGGTGAAGATCTGAGTATGTAGTTTTTGACCTTATATGGAACCTCCTATCTGAAAATTTGAAAATTCTTAAAAAATTCGTCCAAAATCTTGATGTCTCCAATCTCTTGTTTTGTACGTTTTTTCCACGTGTCTTGACATCCAATGTATCCCTGCAAAGTTTGGTGAAGATCTGAGTATGTAGTTTTTGACCTTATCTGGAACCTCCCATCTGAAAATTTGAAAATTCCTAAAAAATCCGTGCAAAATCTTGATGACCCCAATCTCTTGTTTTGTACGTTTTTTCCACGTGTCTTGACATCCAATGTATTCCTGCAATGTTTGGTGAAGATCTGAGTATGTAGTTTTTGACCTTATATGGAACCTCCTATCTGAAAATTTGAAAATTCTTAAAAAATTCGTCCAAAATCTTGATGTCTCCAATCTCTTGTTTTGTACGTTTTTTCCACGTGTCTTGATATCCAATGTATCCCTGCAATGTTTGGTGAAGATCTGAGTATGTAGTTTTTGACCTTATCTGGAACCTCCCATCTGAAAATTTGAAAATTCTTAAAAAATTCGTCCAAAATCTTGATGTCTCCAATCTCTTGTTTTGTACGTTTTTTCCACGTGTCTTGACATCCAATGTATCCCTGCAAAGTTTGTTGAAGATCTGAGTATGTAGTTTTTGACCTTATCTGGAACCTCCTATCTGAAAATTTGAAAATTCTTAAAAAATTCGTCCAAAATCTTGATGTCTCCAATCTCTTGTTTTGTACGTTTTTTCCACGTGTCTTGATATCCAATGTATCCCTGCAACGTTTGGTGAAGATCTGAGTATGTAGTTTTTGACCTTATCTGGAACCTCCTATCTGAAAATTTGAAAATTCTTCAAAAATTCGTCGAAAATCTTGATGTCTCCAATCTCTTGTTTTGTACGTTTTTTCCACGTGTCTTGACATCCAATGTATCCCTGCAATGTTTGGTGGAGATCTGAGTATGTAGTTTTTGACCTTATCTGGGACCTGCTATCAGAAAATTTGAAAATTCTTCAAAAATTCGTCCAAAATCTTGATGTCTCCAATCTCTTGTTTTGTACGTTTTTTCCACGTGTCTCGACCTCCAATGTATCCCTGCAAAGTTTGGTGAAGATCTGAGTATGTCGTTTTTGACCTTATCTGGAACATCCTTTCTGAAAATTTGAAAATTCTTAAAAAATTCGTCGAAAATCTTGATGTCTCCAATCTCTTGTTTTGTACGTTTTTTCCACGTGTCTTGACATCCAATGTATCCCTGCAAAGTTTGGTGAAGATCTGAGTATGTAGTTTTTGACCTTATATGGAACCTCCTTTCTGAAAATTTGAAAATTCTCAAAAAATTCGTCCATAATCTTGATGTCTCCAATCTCTTGTTTTGTACGTTTTTTCCACGTGTCTTGACATCCAATGTATCCCTGCAAAGTTTGGTGAAGATCTGAGTATGTAGTTTTTGACCTTATATGGAACCTCCTATCTGAAAATTTGAAAATTCTTAAAAAATTCGTCCAAAATCTTGATGTCTCCAATCTCTTGTTTTGTACGTTTTTTCCACGTGTCTTGACATCCAATGTATCCCTGCAAAGTTTGGTGAAGATCTGAGTATGTAGTTTTTGACCTTATCTGGAACCTCCCATCTGAAAATTTGAAAATTCCTAAAAAATCCGTGCAAAATCTTGATGACCCCAATCTCTTGTTTTGTACGTTTTTTCCACGTGTCTTGACATCCAATGTATTCCTGCAATGTTTGGTGAAGATCTGAGTATGTAGTTTTTGACCTTATATGGAACCTCCTATCTGAAAATTTGAAAATTCTTAAAAAATTCGACCAAAATCTTGATGACCCCAATCCTATGTTTTGTATGTTTTTTCCACGTGTCTTGACATCCAATGTATCCATGCAAAGTTTGGTGAAGATCTGAGTATGTCGTTTTTGACCTTATCTGGAACCTCCCATCTGAAAATTTGAAAATTCTTAAAAAATTCGTCGAAAATCTTGATGTCTCCGATCTCTTGTTTTGTACGTTTTTTCCACGTGTCTTGACATGCAAAGTATTCCTGCAAAGTTTGGTGAAGATCTGAGTATGTAGTTTTTGACCTTATATGGAACATCCTTTCTGAAAATTTGAGAATTCTTAAAAAATTCGTCGAAAATCTTGATGTCTCCGATCTCTTGTTTTGTACGTTTTTTCCACGTGTCTTGACATGCAAAGTATTCCTGCAAAGTTTGGTGAAGATCTGAGTATGTAGTTTTTGACCTCATCTGGAACCTCCTATCTGAAAATTTGAAAATTCTTAAAAAATTCGTCCAAAATCTTGATGTCTCCAATCTCTTGTTTTGTACGTTTTTTCCACGTGTCTTGACATCCAATGTATCCCTGCAATGTTTGGTGAAGATCTGAGTATGTAGTTTTTGACCTTATCTGGAACCTCCCATCTGAAAATTTGAAAATTCCTAAAAAATCCGTCCAAAATCTTGATGACCCCAATCTCTTGTTTTGTACTTTTTTTCCACGTGTCTCGACCTCCAATGTATCCCTGCAAAGTTTGGTGAAGATCTGAGTATGTAGTTTTTGACCTTATATGGAACCTCCTATCTGAAAATTTGAAAATTCTTAAAAAATTCGTCCAAAATCTTGATGTCACCAATCCTATGTTTTGTATGTTTTTTCCACGTGTCTTGACATCCAATGTATCCATGCAAAGTTTGGTGAAGTTCTGAGTATGTCGTTTTTGACCTTATCTGGAACCTCCCATCTGAAAATTTGAAAATTCTTAAAAAATTCGTCGAAAATCTTGATGTCTCCGATCTCTTGTTTTGTACGTTTTTTCCACGTGTCTTGACATGCAAAGTATTCCTGCAAAGTTTGGTGAAGATCTGAGTTTGTAGTTTTTGACCTCATCTGGAACCTCCTATCTGAAAATTTGAAAATTCTTAAAAAATTCGTCCAAAATTTTGATGTCTCCAATCTCTTGTTTTGTACGTTTTTTCCACGTGTCTTGACATCCAATGTATCCCTGCAATGTTTGGTGAAGATCTGAGTATGTAGTTTTTGACCTTATCTGGAACCTCCCATCTGAAAATTTGAAAATTCCTAAAAAATCCGTCCAAAATCTTGATGACCCCAATCTCTTGTTTTGTACGTTTTTTCCACGTGTCTTGACATCCAATGTATCCCTGCAAAGTTTGGTGAAGATCTGAGTATGTAGTTTTTGACCTTATCTGGAACATCCTATCTGAAAATTTGAAAATTCTTAAAAAATTCGTCCAAAATCTTGATGTCTCCAATCTCTTGTTTTGTACGTTTTTTCCACGTGTCTTGATATCCAATGTATCCCTGCAAAGTTTGGTGAAGATCTGAGTATGTAGTTTTTGACCTTATATGGAACCTCCTATCTGAAAATTTGAAAATTCTTAAAAAATTCGTCCAAAATCTTGATGTCTCCAATCTCTTGTTTTGTACGTTTTTTCCACGTGTCTTGACATCCAATGTATCCCTGCAAAGTTTGGTGAAGATCTGAGTATGTAGTTTTTGACCTTATATTGAACCTCCCATCTGAAAATTTGAAAATTCTTAAAAAATTCGTCCAAAATCTTGATGTCTCCAATCTCTTGTTTTGTACGTTTTTTCCACGTGTCTTGATATCCATTGTATCCCTGCAAAGTTTGGTGAAGATCTGAGTATGTCGTTTTTGACCTTATCTGGAACATCCTTTCTGAAAATTTGAAAATTGTTAAAAAATTCGTCCAAAATCTTGATGTCTCCAATCTCTTTTTTGTACGTTTTTTCCACGTGTCTTGACATCCAATGTATCCATGCAAAGTTTGGTGAAGATCTGAGTATGTAGTTTTTGACCTTATCTGGAACCTCCCATCTGAAAATTTGAAAATTCTTAAAAAATTCGACCAAAATCTTGATGTCTCCAATCTTTTGTTTTGTACGTTTTTTCCACGTGTCTTGACACATAATGTATCCATGCAAAGTTTGGTGAAGATCTGAGTATGTAGTTTTTGACCTTATATGGAACCTCCTATCTGAAAATTTGAAAATTCTTAAAAAATTCGTCGAAAATCTTGATGTCTCCGATCTCTTGTTTTGTACGTTTTTTCCACGTGTCTTGACATGCAAAGTATTCCTGCAAAGTTTGGTGAAGATCTGAGTATGTAGTTTTTGACCTCATCTGGAACCTCCTATCTGAAAATTTGAAAATTCTTAAAAAATTCGTCCAAAATCTTGATGTCTCCAATCTCTTGTTTTGTACGTTTTTTCCACGTGTCTTGATATCCAATGTATCCCTGCAATGTTTGGTGAAGATTTGAGTATGTAGTTTTTGACCTTATATGGAACCTCCTATCTGAAAATTTGAAAATTCTTAAAAAATTCGTCCAAAATCTTGATGTCTCCAATCTCTTGTTTTGTACGTTTTTTCCACGTGTCTTGACATCCAATGTATCCCTGCAAAGTTTGGTGAAGATCTGAGTATGTAGTTTTTGACCTTATCTGGAACCTCCTATCTGAAAATTTGAAAATTCTTAAAAAATTCGTCCAAAATCTTGATGTCTCCAATCTCTTGTTTTGTACGTTTTTTCCACGTGTCTTGATATCCAATGTATCCCTGCAAAGTTTGGTGAAGATCTGAGTATGTCGTTTTTGACCTTATCTGGAACATCCTTTCTGAAAATTTGAAAATTGTTAAAAAATTCGTCCAAAATCTTGATGTCTCCAATCTCTTTTTTGTACGTTTTTTCCACGTGTCTTGACATCCAATGTATCCCTGCAAAGTTTGGTGAAGATCTGAGTATGTAGTTTTTGACCTTATCTGGAACCTCCCATCTGAAAATTTGAAAATTCTTAAAAAATTCGTCCAAAATCTTGATGTCACCAATCCTATGTTTTGTATGTTTTTTCCACGTGTCTTGACATCCAATGTATCCATGCAAAGTTTGGTGAAGATCTGAGTATGTCGTTTTTGACCTTATCTAGAACCTCCCATCTGAAAATTTGAAAATTCTTAAAAAATTCGTCGAAAATCTTGATGTCTCCGATCTCTTGTTTTGTACGTTTTTTCCACGTGTCTTGACATGCAAAGTATTCCTGCAAAGTTTGGTGAAGATCTGAGTATGTAGTTTTTGACCTTATATGGAACCTCCTTTCTGAAAATTTGAAAATTCTTAAAAAATTCGTCGAAAATCTTGATGTCTCCGATCTCTTGTTTTGTACGTTTTTTCCACGTGTCTTGACATGCAAAGTATTCCTGCAAAGTTTGGTGAAGATCTGAGTATGTAGTTTTTGACCTTATATGGAACCTCCTATCTGAAAATTTGAAAATTCTTAAAAAATTCGTCCAAAATCTTGATGTCTCCAATCTCTTGTTTTGTACGTTTTTTCCACGTGTCTTGACATCCAATGTATCCCTGCAAAGTTTGGTGAAGATCTGAGTATGTAGTTTTTGACCTTATCTGGAACCTCCCATCTGAAAATTTGAAAATTCCTAAAAAATCCGTGCAAAATCTTGATGACCCCAATCTCTTGTTTTGTACGTTTTTTCCACGTGTCTTGACATCCAATGTATTCCTGCAATGTTTGGTGAAGATCTGAGTATGTAGTTTTTGACCTTATATGGAACCTCCTATCTGAAAATTTGAAAATTCTTAAAAAATTCGTCCAAAATCTTGATGTCTCCAATCTCTTGTTTTGTACGTTTTTTCCACGTGTCTTGACATCCAATGTATCCCTGCAAAGTTTGGTGAAGATCTGAGTATGTAGTTTTTGACCTTATCTGGAACCTCCCATCTGAAAATTTGAAAATTCTTAAAAAATTCGACCAAAATCTTGATGTCTCCAATCTTTTGTTTTGTACGTTTTTTCCACGTGTCTTGACACATAATGTATCCATGCAAAGTTTGGTGAAGATCTGAGTATGTAGTTTTTGACCTTATATGGAACCTCCTATCTGAAAATTTGAAAATTCTTAAAAAATTCGTCCAAAATCTTGATGTCTCCAATCTCTTGTTTTGTACGTTTTTTCCACGTGTCTTGACATCCAATGTATCCCTGCAAAGTTTGGTGAAGATCTGAGTATGTTTTTTTTGACCTTAAATGGAACCTCCTATCTGAAAATTTGAAAATTCTTAAAAAATTCGTCCAAAATCTTGATGTCTCCAATCTCTTGTTTTGTACGTTTTTTCCACGTGTCTTGATATCCAATGTATCCCTGCAATGTTTGGTGAAGATCTGAGTATGTAGTTTTTGACCTTATATGGAACATCCTATCTGAAAATTTGAAAATTCTTAAAAAATTCGTCCAAAATCTTGATGTCTCCAATCTCTTGTTTTGTACGTTTTTTCCACGTGTCTTGACATCCAATGTATCCCTGCAAAGTTTGTTGAAGATCTGAGTATGTAGTTTTTGACCTTATCTGGAACCTCCTATCTGAAAATTTGAAAATTCTTAAAAAATTCGTCCAAAATCTTGATGTCTCCAATCTCTTGTTTTGTACGTTTTTTCCACGTGTCTTGATATCCAATGTATCCCTGCAAAGTTTGGTGAAGATCTGAGTATGTCGTTTTTGACCTTATCTGGAACATCCTTTCTGAAAATTTGAAAATTGTTAAAAAATTCGTCCAAAATCTTGATGTCTCCAATCTCTTTTTTGTACGTTTTTTCCACGTGTCTTGACATCCGATGTATCCCTGCAAAGTTTGGTGAAGATCTGAGTATGTAGTTTTTGACCTTATCTGGAACCTCCCATCTGAAAATTTGAAAATTCTTAAAAAATTCGACCAAAATCTTGATGTCTCCAATCTTTTGTTTTGTACGTTTTTTCCACGTGTCTTGACACATAATGTATCCATGCAAAGTTTGGTGAAGATCTGAGTATGTAGTTTTTGACCTTATATGGAACCTCCTATCTGAAAATTTGAAAATTCTTAAAAAATTCGTCCAAAATCTTGATGTCTCCAATCTCTTGTTTTGTACGTTTTTTCCACGTGTCTTGACATCCAATGTATCCCTGCAAAGTTTGGTGAAGATCTGAGTATGTAGTTTTTGACCTTATCTGGAACCTCCCATCTGAAAATTTGAAAATTCCTAAAAAATCCGTGCAAAATCTTGATGACCCCAATCTCTTGTTTTGTACGTTTTTTCCACGTGTCTTGACATCCAATGTATTCCTGCAATGTTTGGTGAAGATCTGAGTATGTAGTTTTTGACCTTATATGGAACCTCCTATCTGAAAATTTGAAAATTCTTAAAAAATTCGTCCAAAATCTTGATGTCTCCAATCTCTTGTTTTGTACGTTTTTTCCACGTGTCTTGATATCCAATGTATCCCTGCAATGTTTGGTGAAGATCTGAGTATGTAGTTTTTGACCTTATCTGGAACCTCCCATCTGAAAATTTGAAAATTCTTAAAAAATTCGTCCAAAATCTTGATGTCTCCAATCTCTTGTTTTGTACGTTTTTTCCACGTGTCTTGACATCCAATGTATCCCTGCAAAGTTTGTTGAAGATCTGAGTATGTAGTTTTTGACCTTATCTGGAACCTCCTATCTGAAAATTTGAAAATTCTTAAAAAATTCGTCCAAAATCTTGATGTCTCCAATCTCTTGTTTTGTACGTTTTTTCCACGTGTCTTGATATCCAATGTATCCCTGCAACGTTTGGTGAAGATCTGAGTATGTAGTTTTTGACCTTATCTGGAACCTCCTATCTGAAAATTTGAAAATTCTTCAAAAATTCGTCGAAAATCTTGATGTCTCCAATCTCTTGTTTTGTACGTTTTTTCCACGTGTCTTGACATCCAATGTATCCCTGCAATGTTTGGTGGAGATCTGAGTATGTAGTTTTTGACCTTATCTGGGACCTGCTATCAGAAAATTTGAAAATTCTTCAAAAATTCGTCCAAAATCTTGATGTCTCCAATCTCTTGTTTTGTACGTTTTTTCCACGTGTCTCGACCTCCAATGTATCCCTGCAAAGTTTGGTGAAGATCTGAGTATGTCGTTTTTGACCTTATCTGGAACATCCTTTCTGAAAATTTGAAAATTCTTAAAAAATTCGTCGAAAATCTTGATGTCTCCAATCTCTTGTTTTGTACGTTTTTTCCACGTGTCTTGACATCCAATGTATCCCTGCAAAGTTTGGTGAAGATCTGAGTATGTAGTTTTTGACCTTATATGGAACCTCCTTTCTGAAAATTTGAAAATTCTCAAAAAATTCGTCCATAATCTTGATGTCTCCAATCTCTTGTTTTGTACGTTTTTTCCACGTGTCTTGACATCCAATGTATCCCTGCAAAGTTTGGTGAAGATCTGAGTATGTAGTTTTTGACCTTATATGGAACCTCCTATCTGAAAATTTGAAAATTCTTAAAAAATTCGTCCAAAATCTTGATGTCACCAATCCTATGTTTTGTATGTTTTTTCCACGTGTCTTGACATCCAATGTATCCATGCAAAGTTTGGTGAAGATCTGAGTATGTCGTTTTTCACCTTATCTGGAACCTCCCATCTGAAAATTTGAAAATTCTTAAAAAATTCGTCGAAAATCTTGATGTCTCCGATCTCTTGTTTTGTACGTTTTTTCCACGTGTCTTGACATGCAAAGTATTCCTGCAAAGTTTGGTGAAGATCTGAGTATGTAGTTTTTGACCTTATATGGAACCTCCTTTCTGAAAATTTGAAAATTCTTAAAAAATTCGTCGAAAATCTTGATGTCTCCGATCTCTTGTTTTGTACGTTTTTTCCACGTGTCTTGACATGCAAAGTATTCCTGCAAAGTTTGGTGAAGATCTGAGTATGTAGTTTTTGACCTTATATGGAACCTCCTATCTGAAAATTTGAAAATTCTTAAAAAATTCGTCCAAAATCTTGATGTCTCCAATCTCTTGTTTTGTACGTTTTTTCCACGTGTCTTGACATCCAATGTATCCCTGCAAAGTTTGGTGAAGATCTGAGTATGTAGTTTTTGACCTTATCTGGAACCTCCCATCTGAAAATTTGAAAATTCCTAAAAAATCCGTGCAAAATCTTGATGACCCCAATCTCTTGTTTTGTACGTTTTTTCCACGTGTCTTGACATCCAATGTATTCCTGCAATGTTTGGTGAAGATCTGAGTATGTAGTTTTTGACCTTATATGGAACCTCCTATCTGAAAATTTGAAAATTCTTAAAAAATTCGTCCAAAATCTTGATGTCTCCAATCTCTTGTTTTGTACGTTTTTTCCACGTGTCTTGACATCCAATGTATCCCTGCAAAGTTTGGTGAAGATCTGAGTATGTAGTTTTTGACCTTATCTGGAACCTCCCATCTGAAAATTTGAAAATTCCTAAAAAATCCGTGCAAAATCTTGATGACCCCAATCTCTTGTTTTGTACGTTTTTTCCACGTGTCTTGACATCCAATGTATCCATGCAAAGTTTGGTGAAGATCTGAGTATGTCGTTTTTGACCTTATCTGGAACCTCCCATCTGAAAATTTGAAAATGTTTTGTACGTTTTTTCCACGTGTCTTGATATCCAATGTATCCCTGCAAAGTTTGGTGAAGATCTGAGTATGTAGTTTTTGACCTTATATGGAACCTCCTATCTGAAAATTTGAAAATTCTTAAAAAATTCGTCCAAAATCTTGATGTCTCCAATCTCTTGTTTTGTACGTTTTTTCCACGTGTCTTGACATCCAATGTATCCCTGCAATGTTTGGTGAAGATCTGAGTATGTAGTTTTTGACCTTATCTGGAACCTCCCATCTGAAAATTTGAAAATTCCTAAAAAATCCGTCCAAAATCTTGATGACCCCAATCTCTTGTTTTGTACGTTTTTTCCACGTGTCTTGACATCCAATGTATCCATGCAAAGTTTGGTGAAGATCTGAGTATGTCGTTTTTGACCTTATCTGGAACATCCTTTCTGAAAATTTGAAAATTGTTAAAAAATTCGTCCAAAATCTTGATGTCTCCAATCTCTTGTTTTGTACGTTTTTTCCACGTGTCTTGACACATAATGTATCCATGCAAAGTTTGGTGAAGATCTGAGTATGTAGTTTTTGACCTTATATGGAACCTCCTATCTGAAAATTTGAAAATTCTTAAAAAATTCGTCCAAAATCTTGATGACCCCAATCTCTTGTTTTGTACGTTTTTTCCACGTGTCTTGACACATAATGTATCCATGCAAAGTTTGGTGAAGATCTGAGTATGTAGTTTTTGACCTTATATGGAACCTCCTATCTGAAAATTTGAAAATTCTTAAAAAATTCGTCCAAAATCTTGATGTCTCCAATCTCTTGTTTTGTACGTTTTTTCCACGTGTCTTGACATCCAATGTATCCCTGCAAAGTTTGGTGAAGATCTGAGTATGTAGTTTTTGACCTTATCTGGAACCTCCCATCTGAAAATTTGAAAATTCCTAAAAAATCCGTGCAAAATCTTGATGACCCCAATCTCTTGTTTTGTACGTTTTTTCCACGTGTCTTGACATCCAATGTATCCATGCAAAGTTTGGTGAAGATCTGAGTATGTCGTTTTTGACCTTATCTGGAACATCCTTTCTGAAAATTTGAAAATTGTTAAAAAATTCGTCCAAAATTTTGATGTATCCAATCTCTTGTTTTGTACGTTTTTTCCACGTGTCTTGACATCCAATGTATTCCTGCAATGTTTGGTGAAGATCTGAGTATGTAGTTTTTGACCTTATATGGAACCTCCTATCTGAAAATTTGAAAATTCTTAAAAAATTCGACCAAAATCTTGATGTTCCGAATCCTATGTTTTGTATGTTTTTTCCACGTGTCTTGACATCCAATGTATCCATGCAAAGTTTGGTGAAGATCTGAGTATGTAGTTTTTGACCTTATATTGAACCTCCCATCTGAAAATTTGAAAATTGTTAAAAAATTCGTCCAAGATCTTGATGTCTCCAATCTCTTTGTTGTACGTTTTTTCCACGTGTCTTGACATCCAATGTATCCCTGCAAAGTTTGGTGAAGATCTGAGTATGTAGTTTTTGACCTTATCTGGAACCTCCCATCTGAAAATTTGAAAATTCTTAAAAAATTCGACCAAAATCTTGATGTCTCCAATCTTTTGTTTTGTACGTTTTTTCCACGTGTCTTGACACATAATGTATCCATGCAAAGTTTGGTGAAGATCTGAGTATGTAGTTTTTGACCTTATATGGAACCTCCTATCTGAAAATTTGAAAATTCTTAAAAAATTCGTCCAAAATCTTGATGTCTCCAATCTCTTGTTTTGTACGTTTTTTCCACGTGTCTTGACATCCAATGTATCCCTGCAAAGTTTGGTGAAGATCTGAGTATGTAGTTTTTGACCTTATCTGGAACCTCCCATCTGAAAATTTGAAAATTCCTAAAAAATCCGTGCAAAATCTTGATGACCCCAATCTCTTGTTTTGTACGTTTTTTCCCCGTGTCTTGACATCCAATGTATTCCTGCAATGTTTGGTGAAGATCTGAGTATGTAGTTTTTGACCTTATATGGAACCTCCTATCTGAAAATTTGAAAATTCTTAAAAAATTCGACCAAAATCTTGATGTTCCGAATCCTATGTTTTGTATGTTTTTTCCACGTGTCTTGACATCCAATGTATCCATGCAAAGTTTGGTGAAGATCTGAGTATGTAGTTTTTGACCTTATATTGAACCTCCCATCTGAAAATTTGAAAATTCTTAAAAAAATTCGTCCAAAATCTTGATGACCCCAATCTCTTGTTTTGTACGTTTTTTCCACGTGTCTTGACATCCAAAGTATCCCTGCAAAGTTTGGTGAAGATCTGAGTATGTAGTTTTTGACCTTATATGGAACCTCCTTTCTGAAAATTTGAGAATTCTTAAAAAATTCGTCCAAAATCTTGATGTCTCCAATCTCTTGTTTTGTACGTTTTTTCCACGTGTCTTGACATCCAATGTATCCATGCAAAGTTTGGTGAAGATCTGAGTATGTCGTTTTTGACCTTATCTGGAACCTCCCATCTGAAAATTTGAAAATTCTTAAAAAATTCGTCGAAAATCTTGATGTCTCCAATCTTTTGTTTTGTACGTTTTTTCCACGTGTCTTGACATGCAAAGTATCCCTGCAACGTTTGGTGAAGATCTGAGTATGTAGTTTTTGACCTTATCTGGAACCTCCTATCTGAAAATTTGAAAATTCTTAAAAAATTCGTCGAAAATCTTGATGTCTCCAATCTCTTGTTTTGTACGTTTTTTCCACGTGTCTTGATATCCAATGTATCCCTGCAAAGTTTGGTGAAGATCTGAGTATGTCGTTTTTGACCTTATCTGGAACCTCCCATCTGAAAATTTGAAAATTCCTAAAAAATCCGTGCAAAATCTTGATGACCCCAATCTCTTGTTTTGTACGTTTTTTCCACGTGTCTTGACATCCAATGTATCCATGCAAAGTTTGGTGAAGATCTGAGTATGTCGTTTTTGACCTTATCTGGAACATCCTTTCTGAAAATTTGAAAATTGTTAAAAAATTCGTCCAAAATCTTGATGTCTCCAATCTCTTTTTTGTACGTTTTTTCCACGTGTCTTGACATCCAATGTATCCCTGCAAAGTTTGGTGAAGATCTGAGTATGTAGTTTTTGACCTTATCTGGAACCTCCCATCTGAAAATTTGAAAATTCTTCAAAAATTCGTCGAAAATCTTGATGTCTCCAATCTCTTGTTTTGTACGTTTTTTCCACGTGTCTCGACCTCCAATGGATCCCTGCAAAGTTTGGTGAAGATCTGAGTATGTAGTTTTTGACCTTATCTGGAACCTCCTATCTGAAAATTTGAAAATTCTTAAAAAATTCGTCCAAAATCTTGATGTCTCCAATCTCTTGTTTTGTACGTTTTTTCCACGTGTCTTGATATCCAATGTATCCCTGCAAAGTTTGGTGAAGATCTGAGTATGTAGTTTTTGACCTTATATGGAACCTCCTATCTGAAAATTTGAAAATTCTTAAAAAATTCGTCCAAAATCTTGATGTCTCCAATCTCTTGTTTTGTACGTTTTTTCCACGTGTCTTGACATCCAATGTATCCCTGCAAAGTTTGGTGAAGATCTGAGTATTTAGTTTTTGACCTTATATTGAACCTCCCATCTGAAAATTTGAAAATTCTTAAAAAATTCGTCCACAATCTTGATGTCTCCAATCTCTTGTTTTGTACGTTTTTTCCACGTGTCTTGATATCCAATGTATCCCTGCAAAGTTTGGTGAAGATCTGAGTATGTAGTTTTTGACCTTATATGGAACCTCCTATCTGAAAATTTGAAAATTCTTAAAAAATTCGTCCAAAATTTTGATGTCTCCAATCTCTTGTTTTGTACGTTTTTTCCACGTGTCTTGACATCCAATGTATTCCTGCAAAGTTTGGTGAAGATCTGAGTATGTAGTTTTTGACCTCATCTGGAACCTCCTATCTGAAAATTTGAAAATTCCTAAAAAATCCGTCCAAAATCTTGATGACCCCAATCTCTTGTTTTGTACGTTTTTTCCACGTGTCTTGACATCCAATGTATCCATGCAAAGTTTGGTGAAGATCTGAGTATGTCGTTTTTGACCTTATCTGGAACATCCTTTCTGAAAATTTGAAAATTCTTAAAAAATTCGTCCAAAATCTTGATGTCTCCAATCTCTTGTTTTGTACGTTTTTTCCACGTGTCTTGACACATAATGTATCCATGCAAAGTTTGGTGAAGATCTGAGTATGTAGTTTTTGACCTTATATGGAACCTCCTATCTGAAAATTTGAAAATTCTTAAAAAATTCGTCCAAAATCTTGATGACCCCAATCTCTTGTTTTGTACGTTTTTTCCACGTGTCTTGACACATAATGTATCCATGCAAAGTTTGGTGAAGATCTGAGTATGTAGTTTTTGACCTTATATGGAACCTCCTATCTGAAAATTTGAAAATTCTTAAAAAATTCGTCCAAAATCTTGATGTCTCCAATCTCTTGTTTTGTACGTTTTTTCCACGTGTCTTGACATCCAATGTATCCCTGCAAAGTTTGGTGAAGATCTGAGTATGTAGTTTTTGACCTTATCTGGAACCTCCCATCTGAAAATTTGAAAATTCCTAAAAAATCCGTGCAAAATCTTGATGACCCCAATCTCTTGTTTTGTACGTTTTTTCCACGTGTCTTGACATCCAATGTATCCATGCAAAGTTTGGTGAAGATCTGAGTATGTCGTTTTTGACCTTATCTGGAACATCCTTTCTGAAAATTTGAAAATTGTTAAAAAATTCGTCCAAAATTTTGATGTCTCCAATCTCTTGTTTTGTACGTTTTTTCCACGTGTCTTGACATCCAATGTATTCCTGCAATGTTTGGTGAAGATCTGAGTATGTAGTTTTTGACCTTATATGGAACCTCCTATCTGAAAATTTGAAAATTCTTAAAAAATTCGACCAAAATCTTGATGTTCCGAATCCTATGTTTTGTATGTTTTTTCCACGTGTCTTGACATCCAATGTATCCATGCAAAGTTTGGTGAAGATCTGAGTATGTAGTTTTTGACCTTATATTGAACCTCCCATCTGAAAATTTGAAAATTGTTAAAAAATTCGTCCAAAATCTTGATGTCTCCAATCTCTTGTTTTGTACGTTTTTTCCACGTGTCTTGACATCCAATGTATCCCTGCAAAGTTTGGTGAAGATCTGAGTATGTAGTTTTTGACCTTATCTGGAACCTCCCATCTGAAAATTTGAAAATTCCTAAAAAATCCGTGCAAAATCTTGATGACCCCAATCTCTTGTTTTGTACGTTTTTTCCACGTGTCTTGACATCCAATGTATTCCTGCAATGTTTGGTGAAGATCTGAGTATGTAGTTTTTGACCTTATATGGAACCTCCTATCTGAAAATTTGAAAATTCTTAAAAAATTCGACCAAAATCTTGATGTTCCGAATCCTATGTTTTGTATGTTTTTTCCACGTGTCTTGACATCCAATGTATCCATGCAAAGTTTGGTGAAGATCTGAGTATGTAGTTTTTGACCTTATATTGAACCTCCCATCTGAAAATTTGAAAATTCTTAAAAAATTCGTCCAAAATCTTGATGACCCCAATCTCTTGTTTTGTACGTTTTTTCCACGTGTCTTGACATCCAAAGTATCCCTGCAAAGTTTGGTGAAGATCTGAGTATGTAGTTTTTGACCTTATATGGAACCTCCTTTCTGAAAATTTGAGAATTCTTAAAAAATTCGTCCAAAATCTTGATGTCTCCAATCTCTTGTTTTGTACGTTTTTTCCACGTGTCTTGACATCCAATGTATCCATGCAAAGTTTGGTGAAGATCTGAGTATGTCGTTTTTGACCTTATCTGGAACCTCCCATCTGAAAATTTGAAAATTCTTAAAAAATTCGTCGAAAATCTTGATGTCTCCAATCTTTTGTTTTGTACGTTTTTTCCACGTGTCTTGACATGCAAAGTATCCCTGCAACGTTTGGTGAAGATCTGAGTATGTAGTTTTTGACCTTATCTGGAACCTCATATCTAAAAATTTGAAAATTCTTAAAAAATTCGTCGAAAATCTTGATGTCTCCAATCTCTTGTTTTGTACGTTTTTTCCACGTGTCTTGATATCCAATGTATCCCTGCAAAGTTTTGTGAAGATCTGAGTATGTCGTTTTTGACCTTATCTGGAACATCCTTTCTGAAAATTTGAAAATTGTTAAAAAATTCGTCCAAAATCTTGATGTCTCCAATCTCTTTTTTGTACGTTTTTTCCACGTGTCTTGACATCCAATGTATCCCTGCAAAGTTTGGTGAAGATCTGAGTATGTAGTTTTTGACCTTATCTGGAACCTCCCATCTGAAAATTTGAAAATTCTTAAAAAATTCGACCAAAATCTTGATGTCTCCAATCTTTTGTTTTGTACGTTTTTTCCACGTGTCTTGACACATAATGTATCCATGCAAAGTTTGGTGAAGATCTGAGTATGTAGTTTTTGACCTTATATGGAACCTCCTATCTGAAAATTTGAAAATTCTTAAAAAATTCGTCCAAAATCTTGATGTCTCCAATCTCTTGTTTTGTACGTTTTTTCCACGTGTCTTGACATCCAATGTATCCCTGCAAAGTTTGGTGAAGATCTGAGTATGTAGTTTTTGACCTTATCTGGAACCTCCCATCTGAAAATTTGAAAATTCCTAAAAAATCCGTGCAAAATCTTCATGACCCCAATCTCTTGTTTTGTACGTTTTTTCCACGTGTCTTGACATCCAATGTATCCATGCAAAGTTTGGTGAAGATCTGAGTATGTCGTTTTTGACCTTATCTGGAACATCCTTTCTGAAAATTTGAAAATTGTTAAAAAATTCGTCCAAAATCTTGATGTCTCCAATCTCTTTTTTGTACGTTTTTTCCACGTGTCTTGACATCCAATGTATCCCTGCAAAGTTTGGTGAAGATCTGAGTATGTAGTTTTTGACCTTATCTGGAACCTCCCATCTGAAAATTTGAAAATTCTTCAAAAATTCGTCGAAAATCTTGATGTCTCCAATCTCTTGTTTTGTACGTTTTTTCCACGTGTCTCGACCTCCAATGGATCCCTGCAAAGTTTGGTGAAGATCTGAGTATGTCGTTTTTGACCTTATCTGGAACATCCTTTCTGAAAATTTGAAAATTCTTAAAAAATTCGTCCAAAATCTTGATGTCTCCAATCTCTTGTTTTGTACGTTTTTTCCACGTGTCTTGACATCCAATGTATCCCTGCAAAGTTTGGTGAAGATCTGAGTATGTAGTTTTTGACCTTATCTGGAACCTCCCATCTGAAAATTTGAAAATTCTTAAAAAATTCGACCAATATCTTGATGTCTCCAATCTTTTGTTTTGTACGTTTTTTCCACGTGTCTTGACACATAATGTATCCATGCAAAGTTTGGTGAAGATCTGAGTATGTAGTTTTTGACCTTATATGGAACCTCCTATCTGAAAATTTGAAAATTCTTAAAAAATTCGTCCAATATCTTGATGTCTCCAATCTCTTGTTTTGTACGTTTTTTCCACGTGTCTTGACATGCAAAGTATCCCTGCAACGTTTGGTGAAGATCTGAGTATGTAGTTTTTGACCTTATCTGGAACCTCCTATCTGAAAATTTGAAAATTCTTCAAAAATTCGTCGAAAATCTTGATGTCTCCAATCTCTTGTTTTGTACGTTTTTTCCACGTGTCTTGACATCCAATGTATCCCTGCAATGTTTGGTGGAGATCTGAGTATGTAGTTTTTGACCTTATCTGGGACCTCCTATCAGAAAATTTGAAAATTCTTCAAAAATTCGTCCAAAATCTTGATGTCTCCAATCTCTTGTTTTGTACGTTTTTTCCACGTGTCTCGACCTCCAATGTATCCCTGCAAAGTTTGGTGAAGATCTGAGTATGTCGTTTTTGACCTTATCTGGAACATCCTTTCTGAAAATTTGAAAATTCTTAAAAAATTCGTCGAAAATCTTGATGTCTCCAATCTCTTGTTTTGTACGTTTTTTCCACGTGTCTTGACATCCAATGTATCCCTGCAAAGTTTGGTGAAGATCTGAGTATGTAGTTTTTGACCTTATATGGAACCTCCTTTCTGAAAATTTGAAAATTCTCAAAAATTCGTCCATAATCTTGATGTCTCCAATCTCTTGTTTTGTACGTTTTTTCCACGTGTCTTGACATCCAATGTATCCCTGCAAAGTTTGGTGAAGATCTGAGTATGTAGTTTTTGACCTTATATGGAACCTCCTATCTGAAAATTTGAAAATTCTTAAAAAATTCGTCCAAAATCTTGATGACCCCAATCTCTTGTTTTGTACGTTTTTTCCACGTGTCTTGACACATAATGTATCCATGCAAAGTTTGGTGAAGATCTGAGTATGTAGTTTTTGACCTTATATGGAACCTCCTATCTGAAAATTTGAAAATTCTTAAAAAATTCGTCCAAAATCTTGATGTCTCCAATCTCTTGTTTTGTACGTTTTTTCCACGTGTCTTGACATCCAATGTATCCCTGCAAAGTTTGGTGAAGATCTGAGTATGTAGTTTTTGACCTTATATGGAACCTCCTATCTGAAAATTTGAAAATTCTTCAAAAATTCGTCCAAAATCTTGATGTCTCCAATCTCTTGTTTTGTACGTTTTTCCACGTGTCTCGACCTCCAATGGATCCCTGCAAAGTTTGGTGAAGATCTGAGTATGTCGTTTTTGACCTTATCTGGAACATCCTTTCTGAAAATTTGAAAATTCTTAAAAATTCGTCGAAAATCTTGATGTCTCCAATCTCTTGTTTTGTACGTTTTTTCCACGTGTCTTGACATCCAATGTATCCCTGCAAAGTTTGGTGAAGATCTGAGTATGTAGTTTTTGACCTTATATGGAACCTCCTATCTGAAAATTTGAAAATTCTTAAAAAATTCGTCCAAAATCTTGATGTCTCCAATCTCTTGTTTTGTACGTTTTTTCCACGTGTCTCGACCTCCAATGGATCCCTGCAAAGTTTGGTGAAGATCTGAGTATGTCGTTTTTGACCTTATCTGGAACCTCCCATCTGAAAATTTGAAAATTCTTAAAAAATTCGTCGAAAATCTTGATGTCTCCGATCTCTTGTTTTGTACGTTTTTTCCACGTGTCTTGACATGCAAAGTATTCCTGCAAAGTTTGGTGAAGATCTGAGTATGTAGTTTTTGACCTCATCTGGAACCTCCTATCTGAAAATTTGAAAATTCTTAAAAAATTCGTCCAAAATCTTGATGTCTCCAATCTCTTGTTTTGTACGTTTTTTCCACGTGTCTTGACATCCAATGTATCCCTGCAATGTTTGGTGAAGATCTGAGTATGTAGTTTTTGACCTTATCTGGAACCTCCCATCTGAAAATTTGAAAATTCCTAAAAAATCCGTCCAAAATCTTGATGACCCCAATCTCTTGTTTTGTACTTTTTTTCCACGTGTCTCGACCTCCAATGTATCCCTGCAAAGTTTGGTGAAGATCTGAGTATGTAGTTTTTGACCTTATATGGAACCTCCTATCTGAAAATTTGAAAATTCTTAAAAAATTCGTCCAAAATCTTGATGTCACCAATCCTATGTTTTGTATGTTTTTTCCACGTGTCTTGACATCCAATGTATCCATGCAAAGTTTGGTGAAGATCTGAGTATGTCGTTTTTGACCTTATCTGGAACCTCCCATCTGAAAATTTGAAAATTCTTAAAAAATTCGTCGAAAATCTTGATGTCTCCGATCTCTTGTTTTGTACGTTTTTTCCACGTGTCTTGACATGCAAAGTATTCCTGCAAAGTTTGGTGAAGATCTGAGTATGTAGTTTTTGACCTCATCTGGAACCTCCTATCTGAAAATTTGAAAATTCTTAAAAAATTCGTCCAAAATTTTGATGTCTCCAATCTCTTGTTTTGTACGTTTTTTCCACGTGTCTTGACATCCAATGTATCCCTGCAATGTTTGGTGAAGATCTGAGTATGTAGTTTTTGACCTTATCTGGAACCTCCCATCTGAAAATTTGAAAATTCCTAAAAAATCCGTCCAAAATCTTGATGACCCCAATCTCTTGTTTTGTACGTTTTTTCCACGTGTCTTGACATCCAATGTATCCCTGCAAAGTTTGGTGAAGATCTGAGTATGTAGTTTTTGACCTTATCTGGAACCTCCTATCTGAAAATTTGAAAATTCTTAAAAAATTCGTCCAAAATCTTGATGTCTCCAATCTCTTGTTTTGTACGTTTTTTCCACGTGTCTTGATATCCAATGTATCCCTGCAAAGTTTGGTGAAGATCTGAGTATGTAGTTTTTGACCTTATATGGAACCTCCTATCTGAAAATTTGAAAATTCTTAAAAAATTCGTCCAAAATCTTGATGTCTCCAATCTCTTGTTTTGTACGTTTTTTCCACGTGTCTTGACATCCAATGTATCCCTGCAAAGTTTGGTGAAGATCTGAGTATGTAGTTTTTGACCTTATATTGAACCTCCCATCTGAAAATTTGAAAATTCTTAAAAAATTCGTCCAAAATCTTGATGTCTCCAATCTCTTGTTTTGTACGTTTTTTCCACGTGTCTTGATATCCAATGTATCCCTGCAAAGTTTGGTGAAGATCTGAGTATGTAGTTTTTGACCTTATATGGAACCTCCTATCTGAAAATTTGAAAATTCTTAAAAAATTCGTCCAAAATTTTGATGTCTCCAATCTCTTGTTTTGTACGTTTTTTCCACGTGTCTTGACATCCAATGTATCCCTGCAATGTTTGGTGAAGATCTGAGTATGTAGTTTTTGACCTTATCTGGAACCTCCCATCTGAAAATTTGAAAATTCCTAAAAAATCCGTCCAAAATCTTGATGACCCCAATCTCTTGTTTTGTACGTTTTTTCCACGTGTCTTGACATCCAATGTATCCATGCAAAGTTTGGTGAAGATCTGAGTATGTCGTTTTTGACCTTATCTGGAACATCCTTTCTGAAAATTTGAAAATTGTTAAAAAATTCGTCCAAAATCTTGATGTCTCCAATCTCTTGTTTTGTACGTATTTTCCACGTGTCTTGACACATAATGTATCCATGCAAAGTTTGGTGAAGATCTGAGTATGTAGTTTTTGACCTTATATGGAACCTCCTATCTGAAAATTTGAAAATTCTTAAAAAATTCGTCCAAAATCTTGATGACCCCAATCTCTTGTTTTGTACGTTTTTTCCACGTGTCTTGACACATAATGTATCCATGCAAAGTTTGGTGAAGATCTGAGTATGTAGTTTTTGACCTTATATGGAACCTCCTATCTGAAAATTTGAAAATTCTTAAAAAATTCGTCCAAAATCTTGATGTCTCCAATCTCTTGTTTTGTACGTTTTTTCCACGTGTCTTGACATCCAATGTATCCCTGCAAAGTTTGGTGAAGATCTGAGTATGTAGTTTTTGACCTTATCAGGAACCTCCCATCTGAAAATTTGAAAATTCCTAAAAAATCCGTGCAAAATCTTGATGACCCCAATCTCTTGTTTTGTACGTTTTTTCCACGTGTCTTGACATCCAATGTATCCATGCAAAGTTTGGTGAAGATCTGAGTATGTCGTTTTAGACCTTATCTGGAACATCCTTTCTGAAAATTTGAAAATTGTTAAAAAATTCGTCCAAAATTTTGATGTCTCCAATCTCTTGTTTTGTACGTTTTTTCCACGTGTCTTGACATCCAATGTATTCCTGCAATGTTTGGTGAAGATCTGAGTATGTAGTTTTTGACCTTATATGGAACCTCCTATCTGAAAATTTGAAAATTCTTAAAAAATTCGACCAAAATCTTGATGTTCCGAATCCTATGTTTTGTATGTTTTTTCCACGTGTCTTGACATCCAATGTATCCATGCAAAGTTTGGTGAAGATCTGAGTATGTAGTTTTTGACCTTATATTGAACCTCCCATCTGAAAATTTGAAAATTGTTAAAAAATTCGTCCAAAATCTTGATGTCTCCAATCTCTTTTTTGTACGTTTTTTCCACGTGTCTTGACATCCAATGTATCCCTGCAAAGTTTGGTGAAGATCTGAGTATGTAGTTTTTGACCTTATCTGGAACCTCCCATCTGAAAATTTGAAAATTCTTAAAAAATTCGACCAAAATCTTGATGTCTCCAATCTTTTGTTTTGTACGTTTTTTCCACGTGTCTTGACACATAATGTATCCATGCAAAGTTTGGTGAAGATCTGAGTATGTAGTTTTTGACCTTATATGGAACCTCCTATCTGAAAATTTGAAAATTCTTAAAAAATTCGTCCAAAATCTTGATGTCTCCAATCTCTTGTTTTGTACGTTTTTTCCACGTGTCTTGACATCCAATGTATCCCTGCAAAGTTTGGTGAAGATCTGAGTATGTAGTTTTTGACCTTATCTGGAACCTCCCATCTGAAAATTTGAAAATTCCTAAAAAATCCGTGCAAAATCTTGATGACCCCAATCTCTTGTTTTGTACGTTTTTTCCACGTGTCTTGACATCCAATGTATTCCTGCAATGTTTGGTGAAGATCTGAGTATGTAGTTTTTGACCTTATATGGAACCTCCTATCTGAAAATTTGAAAATTCTTAAAAAATTCGACCAAAATCTTGATGTTCCGAATCCTATGTTTTGTATGTTTTTTCCACGTGTCTTGACATCCAATGTATCCAAGCAAAGTTTGGTGAAGATCTGAGTATGTAGTTTTTGACCTTATATTGAACCTCCCATCTGAAAATTTGAAAATTCTTAAAAAATTCGTCCAAAATCTTGATGACCCCAATCTCTTGTTTTGTACGTTTTTTCCACGTGTCTTGACATCCAAAGTATCCCTGCAAAGTTTGGTGAAGATCTGAGTATGTAGTTTTTGACCTTATATGGAACCTCCTTTCTGAAAATTTGAGAATTCTTAAAAAATTCGTCCAAAATCTTGATGTCTCCAATCTCTTGTTTTGTACGTTTTTTCCACGTGTCTTGACATCCAATGTATCCATGCAAAGTTTGGTGAAGATCTGAGTATGTCGTTTTTGACCTTATCTGGAACCTCCCATCTGAAAATTTGAAAATTCTTAAAAAATTCGTCGAAAATCTTGATGTCTCCAATCTTTTGTTTTGTACGTTTTTTCCACGTGTCTTGACATGCAAAGTATCCCTGCAACGTTTGGTGAAGATCTGAGTATGTAGTTTTTGACCTTATCTGGAACCTCCTATCTGAAAATTTGAAAATTCTTCAAAAATTCGTCGAAAATCTTGATGTCTCCAATCTCTTGTTTTGTACGTTTTTTCCACGTGTCTTGATATCCAATGTATCCCTGCAAAGTTTGGTGAAGATCTGAGTATGTCGTTTTTGACCTTATCTGGAACATCCTTTCTGAAAATTTGAAAATTGTTAAAAAATTCGTCCAAAATCTTGATGTCTCCAATCTCTTTTTTGTACGTTTTTTCCACGTGTCTTGACATCCAATGTATCCCTGCAAAGTTTGGTGAAGATCTGAGTATGTAGTTTTTGACCTTATCTGGAACCTCCCATCTGAAAATTTGAAAATTCTTAAAAAATTCGACCAAAATCTTGATGTCTCCAATCTTTTGTTTTGTACGTTTTTTCCACGTGTCTTGACACATAATGTATCCATGCAAAGTTTGGTGAAGATCTGAGTATGTAGTTTTTGACCTTATATGGAACCTCCTATCTGAAAATTTGAAAATTCTTAAAAAATTCGTCCAAAATCTTGATGTCTCCAATCTCTTGTTTTGTACGTTTTTTCCACGTGTCTTGACATCCAATGTATCCCTGCAAAGTTTGGTGAAGATCTGAGTATGTAGTTTTTGACCTTATGTGGAACCTCCCATCTGAAAATTTGAAAATTCCTAAAAAATCCGTGCAAAATCTTGATGACCCCAATCTCTTGTTTTGTACGTTTTTTCCACGTGTCTTGACATCCAATGTATTCCTGCAATGTTTGGTGAAGATCTGAGTATGTAGTTTTTGACCTTATATGGAACCTCCTATCTGAAAATTTGAAAATTCTTAAAAAATTCGACCAAAATCTTGATGTTCCGAATCCTATGTTTTGTATGTTTTTTCCACGTGTCTTGACATCCAATGTATCCATGCAAAGTTTGGTGAAGATCTGAGTATGTAGTTTTTGACCTTATCTGGAACCTCCCATCTGAAAATTTGAAAATTGTTAAAAAATTCGTCCAAAATCTTGATGTCTCCAATCTCTTTTTTGTACGTTTTTTCCACGTGTCTTGACATCCAATGTATCCCTGCAAAGTTTGGTGAAGATCTGAGTATGTAGTTTTTGACCTTATCTGGAACCTCCCATCTGAAAATTTGAAAATTCTTAAAAAATTCGACCAAAATCTTGATGTCTCCAATCTTTTGTTTTGTACGTTTTTTCCACGTGTCTTGACACATAATGTATCCATGCAAAGTTTGGTGAAGATCTGAGTATGTAGTTTTTGACCTTATATGGAACCTCCTATCTGAAAATTTGAAAATTCTTAAAAAATTCGTCCAAAATCTTGATGTCTCCAATCTCTTGTTTTGTACGTTTTTTCCACGTGTCTTGACATCCAATGTATCCCTGCAAAGTTTGGTGAAGATCTGAGTATGTAGTTTTTGACCTTATCTGGAACCTCCCATCTGAAAATTTGAAAATTCCTAAAAAATCCGTGCAAAATCTTGATGACCCCAATCTCTTGTTTTGTACGTTTTTTCCACGTGTCTTGACATCCAATGTATTCCTGCAATGTTTGGTGAAGATCTGAGTATGTAGTTTTTGACCTTATATGGAACCTCCTATCTGAAAATTTGAAAATTCTTAAAAAATTCGACCAAAATCTTGATGTTCCGAATCCTATGTTTTGTATGTTTTTTCCACGTGTCTTGACATCCAATGTATCCAAGCAAAGTTTGGTGAAGATCTGAGTATGTAGTTTTTGACCTTATATTGAACCTCCCATCTGAAAATTTGAAAATTCTTAAAAAATTCGTCCAAAATCTTGATGACCCCAATCTCTTGTTTTGTACGTTTTTTCCACGTGTCTTGACATCCAAAGTATCCCTGCAAAGTTTGGTGAAGATCTGAGTATGTAGTTTTTGACCTTATATGGAACCTCCTTTCTGAAAATTTGAGAATTCTTAAAAAATTCGTCCAAAATCTTGATGTCTCCAATCTCTTGTTTTGTACGTTTTTTCCACGTGTCTTGACATCCAATGTATCCATGCAAAGTTTGGTGAAGATCTGAGTATGTCGTTTTTGACCTTATCTGGAACCTCCCATCTGAAAATTTGAAAATTCTTAAAAAATTCGTCGAAAATCTTGATGTCTCCAATCTTTTGTTTTGTACGTTTTTTCCACGTGTCTTGACATGCAAAGTATCCCTGCAACGTTTGGTGAAGATCTGAGTATGTAGTTTTTGACCTTATCTGGAACCTCCTATCTGAAAATTTGAAAATTCTTCAAAAATTCGTCGAAAATCTTGATGTCTCCAATCTCTTGTTTTGTACGTTTTTTCCACGTGTCTTGATATCCAATGTATCCCTGCAAAGTTTGGTGAAGATCTGAGTATGTCGTTTTTGACCTTATCTGGAACATCCTTTCTGAAAATTTGAAAATTGTTAAAAAATTCGTCCAAAATCTTGATGTCTCCAATCTCTTTTTTGTACGTTTTTTCCACGTGTCTTGACATCCAATGTATCCCTGCAAAGTTTGGTGAAGATCTGAGTATGTAGTTTTTGACCTTATCTGGAACCTCCCATCTGAAAATTTGAAAATTCTTAAAAAATTCGACCAAAATCTTGATGTCTCCAATCTTTTGTTTTGTACGTTTTTTCCACGTGTCTTGACACATAATGTATCCATGCAAAGTTTGGTGAAGATCTGAGTATGTAGTTTTTGACCTTATATGGAACATCCTATCTGAAAATTTGAAAATTCTTAAAAAATTCGTCCAAAATCTTGATGTCTCCAATCTCTTGTTTTGTACGTTTTTTCCACGTGTCTTGACATGCAAAGTATCCCTGCAACGTTTGGTGAAGATCTGAGTATGTAGTTTTTGACCTTATCTGGAACCTCCTATCTGAAAATTTGAAAATTCTTCAAAAATTCGTCGAAAATCTTGATGTCTCCAATCTCTTGTTTTGTACGTTTTTTCCACGTGTCTTGACATCCAATGTATCCCTGCAATGTTTGGTGGAGATCTGAGTATGTAGTTTTTGACCTTATATGGAACCTCCTATCTGAAAATTTGAAAATTCTTAAAAAATTCGTCCAAAATCTTGATGTCACCAATCCTATGTTTTGTATGTTTTTTCCACGTGTCTTGACATCCAATGTATCCATGCAAAGTTTGGTGAAGATCTGAGTATGTCGTTTTTGACCTTATCTGGAACCTCCCATCTGAAAATTTGAAAATTCTTAAAAAATTCGTCGAAAATCTTGATGTCTCCGATCTCTTGTTTTGTACGTTTTTTCCACGTGTCTTGACATGCAAAGTATTCCTGCAAAGTTTGGTGAAGATCTGAGTATGTAGTTTTTGACCTCATCTGGAACCTCCTATCTGAAAATTTGAAAATTCTTAAAAAATTCTTCCAAAATCTTGATGTCTCCAATCTCTTGTTTTGTACGTTTTTTCCACGTGTCTTGACATCCAATGTATCCCTGCAAAGTTTGGTGAAGATCTGAGTATGTAGTTTTTGACCTTATCTGGAACCTCCCATCTGAAAATTTGAAAATTCCTAAAAAATCCGTGCAAAATCTTGATGACCCCAATCTCTTGTTTTGTACGTTTTTTCCACGTGTCTTGACATCCAATGTATCCATGCAAAGTTTGGTGAAGATCTGAGTATGTCGTTTTTGACCTTATCTGGAACATCCTTTCTGAAAATTTGAAAATTGTTAAAAAATTCGTCCAAAATCTTGATGTCTCCAATCTCTTTTTTGTACGTTTTTTCCACGTGTCTTGACATCCAATGTATCCCTGCAAAGTTTGGTGAAGATCTGAGTATGTAGTTTTTGACCTTATCTGGAACCTCCCATCTGAAAATTTGAAAATTCTTAAAAAATTCGTCGAAAATCTTGATGTCTCCGATCTCTTGTTTTGTACGTTTTTTCCACGTGTCTTGACATGCAAAGTATTCCTGCAAAGTTTGGTGAAGATCTGAGTATGTAGTTTTTGACCTCATCTGGAACCTCCTATCTGAAAATTTGAAAATTCTTAAAAAATTCGTCCAAAATTTTGATGTCTCCAATCTCTTGTTTTGTACGTTTTTTCCACGTGTCTTGACATCCAATGTATCCCTGCAAAGTTTGGTGAAGATCTGAGTATGTAGTTTTTGACCTTATCTGGAACCTCCCATCTGAAAATTTGAAAATTCTTAAAAAATTCGTCGAAAATCTTGATGTCTCCGATCTCTTGTTTTGTACGTTTTTTCCACGTGTCTTGACATCCAATGTATCCCTGCAAAGTTTGGTGAAGATCTGAGTATGTAGTTTTTGACCTTATATGGAACCTCCTTTCTGAAAATTTGAAAATTCTCAAAAAATTCGTCCATAATCTTGATGTCTCCAATCTCTTGTTTTGTACGTTTTTTCCACGTGTCTTGACATCCAATGTATCCCTGCAAAGTTTGGTGAAGATCTGAGTATGTCGTTTTTGACCTTATCTGGAACCTCCCATCTGAAAATTTGAAAATTCTTAAAAAATTCGTCGAAAATCTTGATGTCTCCAATCTTTTGTTTTGTACGTTTTTTCCACGTGTCTTGACATGCAAAGTATCCCTGCAACGTTTGGTGAAGATCTGAGTATGTAGTTTTTGACCTTATCTGGAACCTCCTATCTGAAAATTTGAAAATTCTTCAAAAATTCGTCGAAAATCTTGATGTCTCCAATCTCTTGTTTTGTACGTTTTTTCCACGTGTCTTGACATCCAATGTATTCCTGCAATGTTTGGTGGAGATCTGAGTATGTAGTTTTAGACCTTATCTGGAACCTCCTATCAGTAAATTTGAAAATTCTTCAAAAATTCGTTCAAAATCTTGATGTCTCCAATCTCTTGTTTTGTACGTTTTTTCCACGTGTCTCGACCTCCAATGGATCCCTGCAAAGTTTGGTGAAGATCTGAGTATGTCGTTTTTGACCTTATCTGGAACATCCTTCCTGAAAATTTGAAAATTCTTAAAAAATTCGTCGAAAATCTTGATGTCTCCAATCTCTTGTTTTGTACGTTTTTTCCACGTGTCTTGACATCCAATGTATCCCTGCAAAGTTTGGTGAAGATCTGAGTATGTAGTTTTTGACCTTATATGGAACCTCCTATCTGAAAATTTGAAAATTCTTAAAAAATTCGTCCAAAATCTTGATGTCTCCAATCTCTTGTTTTGTACGTTTTTTCCACGTGTCTCGACCTCCAATGGATCCCTGCAAAGTTTGGTGAAGATCTGAGTATGTCGTTTTTGACCTTATCTGGAACCTCCCATCTGAAAATTTGAAAATTCTTAAAAAATTCGTCGAAAATCTTGATGTCTCCGATCTCTTGTTTTGTACGTTTTTTCCACGTGTCTTGACATGCAAAGTATTCCTGCAAAGTTTGGTGAAGATCTGAGTATGTAGTTTTTGACCTCATCTGGAACCTCCTATCTGAAAATTTGAAAATTCTTAAAAAATCCGTGCAAAATCTTGATGACCCCAATCTCTTGTTTTGTACGTTTTTTCCACGTGTCTTGACATCCAATGTATTCCTGCAATGTTTGGTGAAGATCTGAGTATGTAGTTTTTGACCTTATATGGAACCTCCTATCTGAAAATTTGAAAATTCTTAAAAAATTCGACCAAAATCTTGATGTTCCGAATCCTATGTTTTGTATGTTTTTTCCACGTGTCTTGACATCCAATGTATCCATGCAAAGTTTGGTGAAGATCTGAGTATGTAGTTTTTGACCTTATATTGAACCTCCCATCTGAAAATTTGAAAATTCTTAAAAAATTCGTCCAAAATCTTGATGACCCCAATCTCTTGTTTTGTACGTTTTTTCCACGTGTCTTGACATCCAAAGTATCCCTGCAAAGTTTGGTGAAGATCTGAGTATGTAGTTTTTGACCTTATATGGAACCTCCTTTCTGAAAATTTGAGAATTCTTAAAAAATTCGTCCAAAATCTTGATGTCTCCAATCTCTTGTTTTGTACGTTTTTTCCACGTGTCTTGACATCCAATGTATCCCTGCAAAGTTTGGTGAAGATCTGAGTATGTAGTTTTTGACCTTATCTGGAACATCCTTTCTGAAAATTTGAAAATTGTTAAAAAATTCGTCCAAAATCTTGATGTCTCCAATCTCTTTTTTGTACGTTTTTTCCACGTGTCTTGACATCCAATGTATCCCTGCAAAGTTTGGTGAAGATCTGAGTATGTAGTTTTTGACCTTATCTGGAACCTCCCATCTGAAAATTTGAAAATTCTTAAAAAATTCGTCCAAAATCTTGATGTCTCCAATCTCTTGTTTTGTACGTTTTTTCCACGTGTCTTGACACATAATGTATCCATGCAAAGTTTGGTGAAGATCTGAGTATGTAGTTTTTGACCTTATATGGAACCTCCTATCTGAAAATTTGAAAATTCTTAAAAAATTCGTCCAAAATCTTGATGTCTCCAATCTCTTGTTTTGTACGTTTTTTCCACGTGTCTTGACATCCAATGTATCCCTGCAAAGTTTGGTGAAGATCTGAGTATGTAGTTTTTGACCTTATCTGGAACCTCCCATCTGAAAATTTGAAAATTCCTAAAAAATCCGTGCAAAATCTTGATGACCCCAATCTCTTGTTTTGTACGTTTTTTCCACGTGTCTTGACATCCAATGTATTCCTGCAATGTTTGGTGAAGATCTGAGTATGTAGTTTTTGACCTTATATGGAACCTCCTATCTGAAAATTTGAAAATTCTTGAAAAATTCGACCAAAATCTTGATGTTCCGAATCCTATGTTTTGTATGTTTTTTCCACGTGTCTTGACATCCAATGTATCCATGCAAAGTTTGGTGAAGATCTGAGTATGTAGTTTTTGACCTTATATTGAACCTCCCATCTGAAAATTTGAAAATTCTTAAAAAATTCGTCCAAAATCTTGATGACCCCAATCTCTTGTTTTGTACGTTTTTTCCACGTGTCTTGACATCCAAAGTATCCCTGCAAAGTTTGGTGAAGATCTGAGTATGTAGTTTTTGACCTTATCTGGAACCTGCTATCTGAAAATTTGAAAATTCTTCAAAAATTCGTCCAAAATCTTGATGTCTCCAATCTCTTGTTTTGTACGTTTTTTCCACGTGTCTTGACATCCAATGTATTCCTCCAATGTTTGGTGGAGATCTGAGTATGTAGTTTTAGACCTTATCTGGAACCTCCTATCTGAAAATTTGAAAATTCTTCAAAAATTCGTCCAAAATCTTGATGTCTCCAATCTCTTGTTTTGTACGTTTTTTCCACGTGTCTCGACCTCCAATGGATCCCTGCAAAGTTTGGTGAAGATCTGAGTATGTCGTTTTTGACCTTATCTGGAACATCCTTTCTGAAAATTTGAAAATTCTTAAAAAATTCGTCGAAAATCTTGATGTCTCCAATCTCTTGTTTTGTACGTTTTTTCCACGTGTCTTGACATCCAATGTATCCCTGCAAAGTTTGGTGAAGATCTGAGTATGTAGTTTTTGACCTTATATGGAACCTCCTATCTGAAAATTTGAAAATTCTTAAAAAATTCGTCCAAAATCTTGATGTCTCCAATCTCTTGTTTTGTACGTTTTTTCCACGTGTCTCGACCTCCAATGGATCCCTGCAAAGTTTGGTGAAGATCTGAGTATGTCGTTTTTGACCTTATCTGGAACCTCCCATCTGAAAATTTGAAAATTCTTAAAAAATTCGTCGAAAATCTTGATGTCTCCGATCTCTTGTTTTGTACGTTTTTTCCACGTGTCTTGACATGCAAAGTATTCCTGCAAAGTTTGGTGAAGATCTGAGTATGTAGTTTTTGACCTCATCTGGAACCTCCTATCTGAAAATTTGAAAATTCTTAAAAAATTCGTCCAAAATCTTGATGTCTCCAATCTCTTGTTTTGTACGTTTTTTCCACGTGTCTTGACATCCAATGTATCCCTGCAATGTTTGGTGAAGATCTGAGTATGTAGTTTTTGACCTTATCTGGAACCTCCCATCTGAAAATTTGAAAATTCCTAAAAAATCCGTCCAAAATCTTGATGACCCCAATCTCTTGTTTTGTACTTTTTTTCCACGTGTCTCGACCTCCAATGTATCCCTGCAAAGTTTGGTGAAGATCTGAGTATGTAGTTTTTGACCTTATATGGAACCTCCTATCTGAAAATTTGAAAATTCTTAAAAAATTCGTCCAAAATCTTGATGTCACCAATCCTATGTTTTGTATGTTTTTTCCACGTGTCTTGACATCCAATGTATCCATGCAAAGTTTGGTGAAGATCTGAGTATGTCGTTTTTGACCTTATCTGGAACCTCCCATCTGAAAATTTGAAAATTCTTAAAAAATTCGTCGAAAATCTTGATGTCTCCGATCTCTTGTTTTGTACGTTTTTTCCACGTGTCTTGACATGCAAAGTATCCCTGCAACGTTTGGTGAAGATCTGAGTATGTAGTTTTTGACCTTATCTGGAACCTCCTATCTGAAAATTTGAAAATTCTTCAAAAATTCGTCGAAAATCTTGATGTCTCCAATCTCTTGTTTTGTACGTTTTTTCCACGTGTCTTGACATCCAATGTATCCCTGCAATGTTTGGTGGAGATCTGAGTATGTAGTTTTTGACCTTATCTGGGACCTCCTATCAGAAAATTTGAAAATTCTTCAAAAATTCGTCCAAAATCTTGATGTCTCCAATCTCTTGTTTTGTACGTTTTTTCCACGTGTCTCGACCTCCAATGTATCCCTGCAAAGTTTGGTGAAGATCTGAGTATGTCGTTTTTGACCTTATCTGGAACATCCTTTCTGAAAATTTGAAAATTCTTAAAAAATTCGTCGAAAATCTTGATGTCTCCAATCTCTTGTTTTGTACGTTTTTTCCACGTGTCTTGACATCCAATGTATCCCTGCAAAGTTTGGTGAAGATCTGAGTATGTAGTTTTTGACCTTATATGGAACCTCCTTTCTGAAAATTTGAAAATTCTCAAAAAATTCGTCCATAATCTTGATGTCTCCAATCTCTTGTTTTGTACGTTTTTTCCACGTGTCTTGACATCCAATGTATCCCTGCAAAGTTTGGTGAAGATCTGAGTATGTAGTTTTTGACCTTATCTGGAACCTCCCATCTGAAAATTTGAAAATTCTTAAAAAATTCGACCAAAATCTTGATGTCTCCAATCTCTTGTTTTGTACGTTTTTTCCACGTGTCTTGACATCCAATGTATCCCTGCAAAGTTTGGTGAAGATCTGAGTATGTAGTTTTTGACCTTATATTGAACCTCCCATCTGAAAATTTGAAAATTCTTAAAAAATTCGTCCAAAATCTTGATGACCCCAATCTCTTGTTTTGTACGTTTTTTCCACGTGTCTTGACATCCAAAGTATCCCTGCAAAGTTTGGTGAAGATCTGAGTATGTAGTTTTTGACCTTATATTGAACCTCCCATCTGAAAATTTGAAAATTCTTAAAAAATTCGTCCAAAATCTTGATGTCTCCAATCTCTTGTTTTGTACGTTTTTTCCACGTGTCTTGACATCCAATGTATCCATGCAAAGTTTGGTGAAGATCTGAGTATGTCGTTTTTGACCTTATCTGGAACCTCCCATCTGAAAATTTGAAAATTCTTAAAAAATTCGTCGAAAATCTTGATGTCTCCAATCTTTTGTTTTGTACGTTTTTTCCACGTGTCTTGACATGCAAAGTATCCCTGCAACGTTTGGTGAAGATCTGAGTATGTCGTTTTTGACCTTATCTGGAACCTCCTATCTGAAAATTTGAAAATTCTTCAAAAATTCGTCGAAAATCTTGATGTCTCCAATCTCTTGTTTTGTACGTTTTTTCCACGTGTCTTGACATCCAATGTATTCCTGCAATGTTTGGTGGAGATCTGAGTATGTAGTTTTAGACCTTATCTGGAACCTCCTATCTGAAAATTTGAAAATTCTTCAAAAATTCGTCCAAAATCTTGATGTCTCCAATCTCTTGTTTTGTACGTTTTTTCCACGTGTCTCGACCTCCAATGGATCCCTGCAAAGTTTGGTGAAGATCTGAGTATGTCGTTTTTGACCTTATCTGGAACATCCTTTCTGAAAATTTGAAAATTCTTAAAAAATTCGTCGAAAATCTTGATGTCTCCAATCTTTTGTTTTGTACGTTTTTTCCACGTGTCTTGACACATAATGTATCCATGCAAAGTTTGGTGAAGATCTGAGTATGTAGTTTTTGACCTTATATGGAACCTCCTATCTGAAAATTTGAAAATTCTTAAAAAATTCGTCCAAAATCTTGATGTCTCCAATCTCTTGTTTTGTACGTTTTTTCCACGTGTCTTGACATCCAATGTATCCCTGCAAAGTTTGGTGAAGATCTGAGTATGTAGTTTTTGACCTTATGTGGAACCTCCCATCTGAAAATTTGAAAATTCCTAAAAAATCCGTGCAAAATCTTGATGACCCCAATCTCTTGTTTTGTACGTTTTTTCCACGTGTCTTGACATCCAATGTATTCCTGCAATGTTTGGTGAAGATCTGAGTATGTAGTTTTTGACCTTATATGGAACCTCCTATCTGAAAATTTGAAAATTCTTAAAAAATTCGACCAAAATCTTGATGTTCCGAATCCTATGTTTTGTATGTTTTTTCCACGTGTCTTGACATCCAATGTATCCATGCAAAGTTTGGTGAAGATCTGAGTATGTAGTTTTTGACCTTATATTGAACCTCCCATCTGAAAATTTGAAAATTGTTAAAAAATTCGTCCAAAATCTTGATGTCTCCAATCTCTTTTTTGTACGTTTTTTCCACGTGTCTTGACATCCAATGTATCCCTGCAAAGTTTGGTGAAGATCTGAGTATGTAGTTTTTGACCTTATCTGGAACCTCCCATCTGAAAATTTGAAAATTCTTAAAAAATTCGACCAAAATCTTGATGTCTCCAATCTTTTGTTTTGTACGTTTTTTCCACGTGTCTTGACACATAATGTATCCATGCAAAGTTTGGTGAAGATCTGAGTATGTAGTTTTTGACCTTATATGGAACCTCCTATCTGAAAATTTGAAAATTCTTAAAAAATTCGTCCAAAATCTTGATGTCTCCAATCTCTTGTTTTGTACGTTTTTTCCACGTGTCTTGACATCCAATGTATCCCTGCAAAGTTTGGTGAAGATCTGAGTATGTAGTTTTTGACCTTATCTGGAACCTCCCATCTGAAAATTTGAAAATTCCTAAAAAATCCGTGCAAAATCTTGATGACCCCAATCTCTTGTTTTGTACGTTTTTTCCACGTGTCTTGACATCCAATGTATTCCTGCAATGTTTGGTGAAGATCTGAGTATGTAGTTTTTGACCTTATATGGAACCTCCTATCTGAAAATTTGAAAATTCTTAAAAAATTCGACCAAAATCTTGATGTTCCGAATCCTATGTTTTGTATGTTTTTTCCACGTGTCTTGACATCCAATGTATCCAAGCAAAGTTTGGTGAAGATCTGAGTATGTAGTTTTTGACCTTATATTGAACCTCCCATCTGAAAATTTGAAAATTCTTAAAAAATTCGTCCAAAATCTTGATGACCCCAATCTCTTGTTTTGTACGTTTTTTCCACGTGTCTTGACATCCAAAGTATCCCTGCAAAGTTTGGTGAAGATCTGAGTATGTAGTTTTTGACCTTATATGGAACCTCCTTTCTGAAAATTTGAGAATTCTTAAAAAATTCGTCCAAAATCTTGATGTCTCCAATCTCTTGTTTTGTACGTTTTTTCCACGTGTCTTGACATCCAATGTATCCATGCAAAGTTTGGTGAAGATCTGAGTATGTCGTTTTTGACCTTATCTGGAACCTCCCATCTGAAAATTTGAAAATTCTTAAAAAATTCGTCGAAAATCTTGATGTCTCCAATCTTTTGTTTTGTACGTTTTTTCCACGTGTCTTGACATGCAAAGTATCCCTGCAACGTTTGGTGAAGATCTGAGTATGTAGTTTTTGACCTTATCTGGAACCTCCTATCTGAAAATTTGAAAATTCTTCAAAAATTCGTCGAAAATCTTGATGTCTCCAATCTCTTGTTTTGTACGTTTTTTCCACGTGTCTTGATATCCAATGTATCCCTGCAAAGTTTGGTGAAGATCTGAGTATGTCGTTTTTGACCTTATCTGGAACATCCTTTCTGAAAATTTGAAAATTGTTAAAAAATTCGTCCAAAATCTTGATGTCTCCAATCTCTTTTTTGTACGTTTTTTCCACGTGTCTTGACATCCAATGTATCCCTGCAAAGTTTGGTGAAGATCTGAGTATGTAGTTTTTGACCTTATCTGGAACCTCCCATCTGAAAATTTGAAAATTCTTAAAAAATTCGACCAAAATCTTGATGTCTCCAATCTTTTGTTTTGTACGTTTTTTCCACGTGTCTTGACACATAATGTATCCATGCAAAGTTTGGTGAAGATCTGAGTATGTAGTTTTTGACCTTATATGGAACCTCCTATCTGAAAATTTGAAAATTCTTAAAAAATTCGTCCAAAATCTTGATGTCTCCAATCTCTTGTTTTGTACGTTTTTTCCACGTGTCTTGACATGCAAAGTATCCCTGCAACGTTTGGTGAAGATCTGAGTATGTAGTTTTTGACCTTATCTGGAACCTCCTATCTGAAAATTTGAAAATTCTTCAAAAATTCGTCGAAAATCTTGATGTCTCCAATCTCTTGTTTTGTACGTTTTTTCCACGTGTCTTGACATCCAATGTATCCCTGCAATGTTTGGTGGAGATCTGAGTATGTAGTTTTTGACCTTATATGGAACCTCCTATCTGAAAATTTGAAAATTCTTAAAAAATTCGTCCAAAATCTTGATGTCACCAATCCTATGTTTTGTACGTTTTTTCCACGTGTCTTGACATCCAATGTATCCATGCAAAGTTTGGTGAAGATCTGAGTATGTCGTTTTTGACCTTATCTGGAACCTCCCATCTGAAAATTTGAAAATTCTTAAAAAATTCGTCGAAAATCTTGATGTCTCCGATCTCTTGTTTTGTACGTTTTTTCCACGTGTCTTGACATGCAAAGTATTCCTGCAAAGTTTGGTGAAGATCTGAGTATGTAGTTTTTGACCTCATCTGGAACCTCCTATCTGAAAATTTGAAAATTCTTAAAAAATTCTTCCAAAATCTTGATGTCTCCAATCTCTTGTTTTGTACGTTTTTTCCACGTGTCTTGACATCCAATGTATCCCTGCAAAGTTTGGTGAAGATCTGAGTATGTAGTTTTTGACCTTATCTGGAACCTCCCATCTGAAAATTTGAAAATTCCTAAAAAATCCGTGCAAAATCTTGATGACCCCAATCTCTTGTTTTGTACGTTTTTTCCACGTGTCTTGACATCCAATGTATCCATGCAAAGTTTGGTGAAGATCTGAGTATGTCGTTTTTGACCTTATCTGGAACATTCTTTCTGAAAATTTGAAAATTGTTAAAAAATTCGTCCAAAATCTTGATGTCTCCAATCTCTTTTTTGTACGTTTTTTCCACGTGTCTTGACATCCAATGTATCCCTGCAAAGTTTGGTGAAGATCTGAGTATGTAGTTTTTGACCTTATCTGGAACCTCCCATCTGAAAATTTGAAAATTCTTAAAAAATTCGTCGAAAATCTTGATGTCTCCGATCTCTTGTTTTGTACGTTTTTTCCACGTGTCTTGACATGCAAAGTATTCCTGCAAAGTTTGGTGAAGATCTGAGTATGTAGTTTTTGACCTCATCTGGAACCTCCTATCTGAAAATTTGAAAATTCTTAAAAAATTCGTCCAAAATTTTGATGTCTCCAATCTCTTGTTTTGTACGTTTTTTCCACGTGTCTTGACATCCAATGTATTCCTGCAATGTTTGGTGGAGATCTGAGTATGTAGTTTTAGACCTTATCTGGAACCTCCTATCTGAAAATTTGAAAATTCTTCAAAAATTCGTCCAAAATCTTGATGTCTCCAATCTCTTGTTTTGTACGTTTTTTCCACGTGTCTCGACCTCCAATGGATCCCTGCAAAGTTTGGTGAAGATCTGAGTATGTCGTTTTTGACCTTATCTGGAACATCCTTTCTGAAAATTTGAAAATTCTTAAAAAATTCGTCGAAAATCTTGATGTCTCCAATCTCTTGTTTTGTACGTTTTTTCCACGTGTCTTGACATCCAATGGATCCCTGCAAAGTTTGGTGAAGATCTGAGTATGTAGTTTTTGACCTTATATGGAACCTCCTATCTGAAAATTTGAAAATTCTTAAAAAATTCGACCAAAATCTTGATGTTCCGAATCCTATGTTTTGTATGTTTTTTCCACGTGTCTTGACATCCAATGTATCCATGCAAAGTTTGGTGAAGATCTGAGTATGTAGTTTTTGACCTTATATTGAACCTCCCATCTGAAAATTTGAAAATTGTTAAAAAATTCGTCCAAAATCTTGATGTCTCCAATCTCTTTTTTGTACGTTTTTTCCACGTGTCTTGACATCCAATGTATCCCTGCAAAGTTTGGTGAAGATCTGAGTATGTAGTTTTTGACCTTATCTGGAACCTCCCATCTGAAAATTTGAAAATTCTTAAAAAATTCGACCAAAATCTTGATGTCTCCAATCTTTTGTTTTGTACGTTTTTTCCACGTGTCTTGACACATAATGTATCCATGCAAAGTTTGGTGAAGATCTGAGTATGTAGTTTTTGACCTTATATGGAACCTCCTATCTGAAAATTTGAAAATTCTTAAAAAATTCGTCCAAAATCTTGATGTCTCCAATCTCTTGTTTTGTACGTTTTTTCCACGTGTCTTGACATCCAATGTATCCCTGCAAAGTTTGGTGAAGATCTGAGTATGTAGTTTTTGACCTTATCTGGAACCTCCCATCTGAAAATTTGAAAATTCCTAAAAAATCCGTGCAAAATCTTGATGACCCCAATCTCTTGTTTTGTACGTTTTTTCCACGTGTCTTGACATCCAATGTATTCCTGCAATGTTTGGTGAAGATCTGAGTATGTAGTTTTTGACCTTATATGGAACCTCCTATCTGAAAATTTGAAAATTCTTAAAAAATTCGACCAAAATCTTGATGTTCCGAATCCTATGTTTTGTATGTTTTTTCCACGTGTCTTGACATCCAATGTATCCAAGCAAAGTTTGGTGAAGATCTGAGTATGTAGTTTTTGACCTTATATTGAACCTCCCATCTGAAAATTTGAAAATTCTTAAAAAATTCGTCCAAAATCTTGATGACCCCAATCTCTTGTTTTGTACGTTTTTTCCACGTGTCTTGACATCCAAAGTATCCCTGCAAAGTTTGGTGAAGATCTGAGTATGTAGTTTTTGACCTTATATGGAACCTCCTTTCTGAAAATTTGAGAATTCTTAAAAAATTCGTCCAAAATCTTGATGTCTCCAATCTCTTGTTTTGTACGTTTTTTCCACGTGTCTTGACATCCAATGTATCCATGCAAAGTTTGGTGAAGATCTGAGTATGTCGTTTTTGACCTTATCTGGAACCTCCCATCTGAAAATTTGAAAATTCTTAAAAAATTCGTCGAAAATCTTGATGTCTCCAATCTTTTGTTTTGTACGTTTTTTCCACGTGTCTTGACATGCAAAGTATCCCTGCAACGTTTGGTGAAGATCTGAGTATGTAGTTTTTGACCTTATCTGGAACCTCCTATCTGAAAATTTGAAAATTCTTCAAAAATTCGTCGAAAATCTTGATGTCTCCAATCTCTTGTTTTGTACGTTTTTTCCACGTGTCTTGATATCCAATGTATCCCTGCAAAGTTTGGTGAAGATCTGAGTATGTCGTTTTTGACCTTATCTGGAACATCCTTTCTGAAAATTTGAAAATTGTTAAAAAATTCGTCCAAAATCTTGATGTCTCCAATCTCTTTTTTGTACGTTTTTTCCACGTGTCTTGACATCCAATGTATCCCTGCAAAGTTTGGTGAAGATCTGAGTATGTAGTTTTTGAACTTATCTGGAACCTCCCATCTGAAAATTTGAAAATTCTTAAAAAATTCGACCAAAATCTTGATGTCTCCAATCTTTTGTTTTGTACGTTTTTTCCACGTGTCTTGACACATAATGTATCCATGCAAAGTTTGGTGAAGATCTGAGTATGTAGTTTTTGACCTTATATGGAACCTCCTATCTGAAAATTTGAAAATTCTTAAAAAATTCGTCCAAAATCTTGATGTCTCCAATCTCTTGTTTTGTACGTTTTTTCCACGTGTCTTGACATCCAATGTATCCCTGCAAAGTTTGGTGAAGATCTGAGTATGTAGTTTTTGACCTTATGTGGAACCTCCCATCTGAAAATTTGAAAATTCCTAAAAAATCCGTGCAAAATCTTGATGACCCCAATCTCTTGTTTTGTACGTTTTTTCCACGTGTCTTGACATCCAATGTATTCCTGCAATGTTTGGTGAAGATCTGAGTATGTAGTTTTTGACCTTATATGGAACCTCCTATCTGAAAATTTGAAAATTCTTAAAAAATTCGACCAAAATCTTGATGTTCCGAATCCTATGTTTTGTATGTTTTTTCCACGTGTCTTGACATCCAATGTATCCATGCAAAGTTTGGTGAAGATCTGAGTATGTAGTTTTTGACCTTATATTGAACCTCCCATCTGAAAATTTGAAAATTGTTAAAAAATTCGTCCAAAATCTTGATGTCTCCAATCTCTTTTTTGTACGTTTTTTCCACGTGTCTTGACATCCAATGTATCCCTGCAAAGTTTGGTGAAGATCTGAGTATGTAGTTTTTGACCTTATCTGGAACCTCCCATCTGAAAATTTGAAAATTCTTAAAAAATTCGACCAAAATCTTGATGTCTCCAATCTTTTGTTTTGTACGTTTTTTCCACGTGTCTTGACACATAATGTATCCATGCAAAGTTTGGTGAAGATCTGAGTATGTAGTTTTTGACCTTATATGGAACCTCCTATCTGAAAATTTGAAAATTCTTAAAAAATTCGTCCAAAATCTTGATGTCTCCAATCTCTTGTTTTGTACGTTTTTTCCACGTGTCTTGACATCCAATGTATCCCTGCAAAGTTTGGTGAAGATCTGAGTATGTAGTTTTTGACCTTATCTGGAACCTCCCATCTGAAAATTTGAAAATTCCTAAAAAATCCGTGCAAAATCTTGATGACCCCAATCTCTTGTTTTGTACGTTTTTTCCACGTGTCTTGACATCCAATGTATTCCTGCAATGTTTGGTGAAGATCTGAGTATGTAGTTTTTGACCTTATATGGAACCTCCTATCTGAAAATTTGAAAATTCTTAAAAAATTCGACCAAAATCTTGATGTTCCGAATCCTATGTTTTGTATGTTTTTTCCACGTGTCTTGACATCCAATGTATCCAAGCAAAGTTTGGTGAAGATCTGAGTATGTAGTTTTTGACCTTATATTGAACCTCCCATCTGAAAATTTGAAAATTCTTAAAAAATTCGTCCAAAATCTTGATGACCCCAATCTCTTGTTTTGTACGTTTTTTCCACGTGTCTTGACATCCAAAGTATCCCTGCAAAGTTTGGTGAAGATCTGAGTATGTAGTTTTTGACCTTATATGGAACCTCCTTTCTGAAAATTTGAGAATTCTTAAAAAATTCGTCCAAAATCTTGATGTCTCCAATCTCTTGTTTTGTACGTTTTTTCCACGTGTCTTGACATCCAATGTATCCATGCAAAGTTTGGTGAAGATCTGAGTATGTCGTTTTTGACCTTATCTGGAACCTCCCATCTGAAAATTTGAAAATTCTTAAAAAATTCGTCGAAAATCTTGATGTCTCCAATCTTTTGTTTTGTACGTTTTTTCCACGTGTCTTGACATGCAAAGTATCCCTGCAACGTTTGGTGAAGATCTGAGTATGTAGTTTTTGACCTTATCTGGAACCTCCTATCTGAAAATTTGAAAATTCTTCAAAAATTCGTCGAAAATCTTGATGTCTCCAATCTCTTGTTTTGTACGTTTTTTCCACGTGTCTTGATATCCAATGTATCCCTGCAAAGTTTGGTGAAGATCTGAGTATGTCGTTTTTGACCTTATCTGGAACATCCTTTCTGAAAATTTGAAAATTGTTAAAAAATTCGTCCAAAATCTTGATGTCTCCAATCTCTTTTTTGTACGTTTTTTCCACGTGTCTTGACATCCAATGTATCCCTGCAAAGTTTGGTGAAGATCTGAGTATGTAGTTTTTGACCTTATCTGGAACCTCCCATCTGAAAATTTGAAAATTCTTAAAAAATTCGACCAAAATCTTGATGTCTCCAATCTTTTGTTTTGTACGTTTTTTCCACGTGTCTTGACACATAATGTATCCATGCAAAGTTTGGTGAAGATCTGAGTATGTAGTTTTTGACCTTATATGGAACCTCCTATCTGAAAATTTGAAAATTCTTAAAAAATTCGTCCAAAATCTTGATGTCTCCAATCTCTTGTTTTGTTCGTTTTTTCCACGTGTCTTGACATGCAAAGTATCCCTGCAACGTTTGGTGAAGATCTGAGTATGTAGTTTTTGACCTTATCTGGAACCTCCTATCTGAAAATTTGAAAATTCTTCAAAAATTCGTCGAAAATCTTGATGTCTCCAATCTCTTGTTTTGTACGTTTTTTCCACGTGTCTTGACATCCAATGTATCCCTGCAATGTTTGGTGGAGATCTGAGTATGTAGTTTTTGACCTTATATGGAACCTCCTATCTGAAAATTTGAAAATTCTTAAAAAATTCGTCCAAAATCTTGATGTCACCAATCCTATGTTTTGTATGTTTTTTCCACGTGTCTTGACATCCAATGTATCCATGCAAAGTTTGGTGAAGATCTGAGTATGTCGTTTTTGACCTTATCTGGAACCTCCCATCTGAAAATTTGAAAATTCTTAAAAAATTCGTCGAAAATCTTGATGTCTCCGATCTCTTGTTTTGTACGTTTTTTCCACGTGTCTTGACATGCAAAGTATTCCTGCAAAGTTTGGTGAAGATCTGAGTATGTAGTTTTTGACCTCATCTGGAACCTCCTATCTGAAAATTTGAAAATTCTTAAAAAATTCTTCCAAAATCTTGATGTCTCCAATCTCTTGTTTTGTACGTTTTTTCCACTTGTCTTGACATCCAATGTATCCCTGCAAAGTTTGGTGAAGATCTGAGTATGTAGTTTTTGACCTTATCTGGAACCTCCCATCTGAAAATTTGAAAATTCCTAAAAAATCCTTGCAAAATCTTGATGACCCCAATCTCTTGTTTTGTACGTTTTTTCCACGTGTCTTGACATCCAATGTATCCATGCAAAGTTTGGTGAAGATCTGAGTATGTCGTTTTTGACCTTATCTGGAACATCCTTTCTGAAAATTTGAAAATTGTTAAAAAATTCGTCCAAAATCTTGATGTCTCCAATCTCTTTTTTGTACGTTTTTTCCACGTGTCTTGACATCCAATGTATCCCTGCAAAGTTTGGTGAAGATCTGAGTATGTAGTTTTTGACCTTATCTGGAACCTCCCATCTGAAAATTTGAAAATTCTTAAAAAATTCGTCGAAAATCTTGATGTCTCCGATCTCTTGTTTTGTACGTTTTTTCCACGTGTCTTGACATGCAAAGTATTCCTGCAAAGTTTGGTGAAGATCTGAGTATGTAGTTTTTGACCTCATCTGGAACCTCCTATCTGAAAATTTGAAAATTCTTAAAAAATTCGTCCAAAATTTTGATGTCTCCAATCTCTTGTTTTGTACGTTTTTTCCACGTGTCTTGACATCCAATGTATCCCTGCAAAGTTTGGTGAAGATCTGAGTATGTAGTTTTTGACCTTATCTGGAACCTCCCATCTGAAAATTTGAAAATTCTTAAAAAATTCGTCGAAAATCTTGATGTCTCCGATCTCTTGTTTTGTACGTTTTTTCCACGTGTCTTGACATCCAATGTATCCCTGCAAAGTTTGGTGAAGATCTGAGTATGTAGTTTTTGACCTTATATGGAACCTCCTTTCTGAAAATTTGAAAATTCTCAAAAAATTCGTCCATAATCTTGATGTCTCCAATCTCTTGTTTTGTACGTTTTTTCCACGTGTCTTGACATCCAATGTATCCCTGCAAAGTTTGGTGAAGATCTGAGTATGTCGTTTTTGACCTTATCTGGAACCTCCCATCTGAAAATTTGAAAATTCTTAAAAAATTCGTCGAAAATCTTGATGTCTCCAATCTTTTGTTTTGTACGTTTTTTCCACGTGTCTTGACATGCAAAGTATCCCTGCAACGTTTGGTGAAGATCTGAGTATGTAGTTTTTGACCTTATCTGGAACCTCCTATCTGAAAATTTGAAAATTCTTCAAAAATTCGTCGAAAATCTTGATGTCTCCAATCTCTTGTTTTGTACGTTTTTTCCACGTGTCTTGACATCCAATGTATTCCTGCAATGTTTGGTGGAGATCTGAGTATGTAGTTTTAGACCTTATCTGGAACCTCCTATCAGTAAATTTGAAAATTCTTCAAAAATTCGTTCAAAATCTTGATGTCTCCAATCTCTTGTTTTGTACGTTTTTTCCACGTGTCTCGACCTCCAATGGATCCCTGCAAAGTTTGGTGAAGATCTGAGTATGTCGTTTTTGACCTTATCTGGAACATCCTTCCTGAAAATTTGAAAATTCTTAAAAAATTCGTCGAAAATCTTGATGTCTCCAATCTCTTGTTTTGTACGTTTTTTCCACGTGTCTTGACATCCAATGTATCCCTGCAAAGTTTGGTGAAGATCTGAGTATGTAGTTTTTGACCTTATATGGAACCTCCTATCTGAAAATTTGAAAATTCTTAAAAAATTCGTCCAAAATCTTGATGTCTCCAATCTCTTGTTTTGTACGTTTTTTCCACGTGTCTCGACCTCCAATGGATCCCTGCAAAGTTTGGTGAAGATCTGAGTATGTCGTTTTTGACCTTATCTGGAACCTCCCATCTGAAAATTTGAAAATTCTTAAAAAATTCGTCGAAAATCTTGATGTCTCCGATCTCTTGTTTTGTACGTTTTTTCCACGTGTCTTGACATGCAAAGTATTCCTGCAAAGTTTGGTGAAGATCTGAGTATGTAGTTTTTGACCTCATCTGGAACCTCCTATCTGAAAATTTGAAAATTCTTAAAAAATCCGTGCAAAATCTTGATGACCCCAATCTCTTGTTTTGTACGTTTTTTCCACGTGTCTTGACATCCAATGTATTCCTGCAATGTTTGGTGAAGATCTGAGTATGTAGTTTTTGACCTTATATGGAACCTCCTATCTGAAAATTTGAAAATTCTTAAAAAATTCGACCAAAATCTTGATGTTCCGAATCCTATGTTTTGTATGTTTTTTCCACGTGTCTTGACATCCAATGTATCCATGCAAAGTTTGGTGAAGATCTGAGTATGTAGTTTTTGACCTTATATTGAACCTCCCATCTGAAAATTTGAAAATTCTTAAAAAATTCGTCCAAAATCTTGATGACCCCAATCTCTTGTTTTGTACGTTTTTTCCACGTGTCTTGACGTCCAAAGTATCCCTGCAAAGTTTGGTGAAGATCTGAGTATGTAGTTTTTGACCTTATATGGAACCTCCTTTCTGAAAATTTGAGAATTCTTAAAAAATTCGTCCAAAATCTTGATGTCTCCAATCTCTTGTTTTGTACGTTTTTTCCACGTGTCTTGACATCCAATGTATCCCTGCAAAGTTTGGTGAAGATCTGAGTATGTAGTTTTTGACCTTATCTGGAACATCCTTTCTGAAAATTTGAAAATTGTTAAAAAATTCGTCCAAAATCTTGATGTCTCCAATCTCTTTTTTGTACGTTTTTTCCACGTGTCTTGACATCCAATGTATCCCTGCAAAGTTTGGTGAAGATCTGAGTATGTAGTTTTTGACCTTATCTGGAACCTCCCATCTGAAAATTTGAAAATTCTTAAAAAATTCGTCCAAAATCTTGATGTCTCCAATCTCTTGTTTTGTACGTTTTTTCCACGTGTCTTGACACATAATGTATCCATGCAAAGTTTGGTGAAGATCTGAGTATGTAGTTTTTGACCTTATATGGAACCTCCTATCTGAAAATTTGAAAATTCTTAAAAAATTCGTCCAAAATCTTGATGTCTCCAATCTCTTGTTTTGTACGTTTTTTCCACGTGTCTTGACATCCAATGTATCCCTGCAAAGTTTGGTGAAGATCTGAGTATGTAGTTTTTGACCTTATCTGGAACCTCCCATCTGAAAATTTGAAAATTCCTAAAAAATCCGTGCAAAATCTTGATGACCCCAATCTCTTGTTTTGTACGTTTTTTCCACGTGTCTTGACATCCAATGTATTCCTGCAATGTTTGGTGAAGATCTGAGTATGTAGTTTTTGACCTTATATGGAACCTCCTATCTGAAAATTTGAAAATTCTTGAAAAATTCGACCAAAATCTTGATGTTCCGAATCCTATGTTTTGTATGTTTTTTCCACGTGTCTTGACATCCAATGTATCCATGCAAAGTTTGGTGAAGATCTGAGTATGTAGTTTTTGACCTTATATTGAACCTCCCATCTGAAAATTTGAAAATTCTTAAAAAATTCGTCCAAAATCTTGATGACCCCAATCTCTTGTTTTGTACGTTTTTTCCACGTGTCTTGACATCCAAAGTATCCCTGCAGAGTTTGGTGAAGATCTGAGTATGTAGTTTTTGACCTTATATTGAACCTCCCATCTGAAAATTTGAAAATTCTTAAAAAATTCGTCCAAAATCTTGATGTCTCCAATCTCTTGTTTTGTACGTTTTTTCCACGTGTCTTGACATCCAATGTATCCATGCAAAGTTTGGTGAAGATCTGAGTATGTCGTTTTTGACCTTATCTGGAACCTCCCATCTGAAAATTTGAAAATTCTTAAAAAATTCGTCGAAAATCTTGATGTCTCCAATCTTTTGTTTTGTACGTTTTTTCCACGTGTCTTGACATGCAAAGTATCCCTGCAACGTTTGGTGAAGATCTGAGTATGTAGTTTTTGACCTTATCTGGAACCTGCTATCTGAAAATTTGAAAATTCTTCAAAAATTCGTCCAAAATCTTGATGTCTCCAATCTCTTGTTTTGTACGTTTTTTCCACGTGTCTTGACATCCAATGTATTCCTCCAATGTTTGGTGGAGATTTGAGTATGTAGTTTTAGACCTTATCTGGAACCTCCTATCTGAAAATTTGAAAATTCTTCAAAAATTCGTCCAAAATCTTGATGTCTCCAATCTCTTGTTTTGTACGTTTTTTCCACGTGTCTCGACCTCCAATGGATCCCTGCAAAGTTTGGTGAAGATCTGAGTATGTCGTTTTTGACCTTATCTGGAACATCCTTTCTGAAAATTTGAAAATTCTTAAAAAATTCGTCGAAAATCTTGATGTCTCCAATCTCTTGTTTTGTACGTTTTTTCCACGTGTCTTGACATCCAATGTATCCCTGCAAAGTTTGGTGAAGATCTGAGTATGTAGTTTTTGACCTTATATGGAACCTCCTATCTGAAAATTTGAAAATTCTTAAAAAATTCGTCCAAAATCTTGATGTCTCCAATCTCTTGTTTTGTACGTTTTTTCCACGTGTCTCGACCTCCAATGGATCCCTGCAAAGTTTGGTGAAGATCTGAGTATGTCGTTTTTGACCTTATCTGGAACCTCCCATCTGAAAATTTGAAAATTCTTAAAAAATTCGTCGAAAATCTTGATGTCTCCGATCTCTTGTTTTGTACGTTTTTTCCACGTGTCTTGACATGCAAAGTATTCCTGCAAAGTTTGGTGAAGATCTGAGTATGTAGTTTTTGACCTCATCTGGAACCTCCTATCTGAAAATTTGAAAATTCTTAAAAAATTCGTCCAAAATCTTGATGTCTCCAATCTCTTGTTTTGTACGTTTTTTCCACGTGTCTTGACATCCAATGTATCCCTGCAATGTTTGGTGAAGATCTGAGTATGTAGTTTTTGACCTTATCTGGAACCTCCCATCTGAAAATTTGAAAATTCCTAAAAAATCCGTCCAAAATCTTGATGACCCCAATCTCTTGTTTTGTACTTTTTTTCCACGTGTCTCGACCTCCAATGTATCCCTGCAAAGTTTGGTGAAGATCTGAGTATGTAGTTTTTGACCTTATATGGAACCTCCTATCTGAAAATTTGAAAATTCTTAAAAAATTCGTCCAAAATCTTGATGTCACCAATCCTATGTTTTGTATGTTTTTTCCACGTGTCTTGACATCCAATGTATCCATGCAAAGTTTGGTGAAGATCTGAGTATGTCGTTTTTGACCTTATCTGGAACCTCCCATCTGAAAATTTGAAAATTCTTAAAAAATTCGTCGAAAATCTTGATGTCTCCGATCTCTTGTTTTGTACGTTTTTTCCACGTGTCTTGACATGCAAAGTATCCCTGCAACGTTTGGTGAAGATCTGAGTATGTAGTTTTTGACCTTATCTGGAACCTCCTATCTGAAAATTTGAAAATTCTTCAAAAATTCGTCGAAAATCTTGATGTCTCCAATCTCTTGTTTTGTACGTTTTTTCCACGTGTCTTGACATCCAATGTATCCCTGCAATGTTTGGTGGAGATCTGAGTATGTAGTTTTTGACCTTATCTGGGACCTCCTATCAGAAAATTTGAAAATTCTTCAAAAATTCGTCCAAAATCTTGATGTCTCCAATCTCTTGTTTTGTACGTTTTTTCCACGTGTCTCGACCTCCAATGTATCCCTGCAAAGTTTGGTGAAGATCTGAGTATGTCGTTTTTGACCTTATCTGGAACATCCTTTCTGAAAATTTGAAAATTCTTAAAAAATTCGTCGAAAATCTTGATGTCTCCAATCTCTTGTTTTGTACGTTTTTTCCACGTGTCTTGACATCCAATGTATCCCTGCAAAGTTTGGTGAAGATCTGAGTATGTAGTTTTTGACCTTATATGGAACCTCCTTTCTGAAAATTTGAAAATTCTCAAAAAATTCGTCCATAATCTTGATGTCTCCAATCTCTTGTTTTGTACGTTTTTTCCACGTGTCTTGACATCCAATGTATCCCTGCAAAGTTTGGTGAAGATCTGAGTATGTAGTTTTTGACCTTATCTGGAACCTCCCATCTGAAAATTTGAAAATTCTTAAAAAATTCGACCAAAATCTTGATGTCTCCAATCTCTTGTTTTGTACGTTTTTTCCACGTGTCTTGACATCCAATGTATCCCTGCAAAGTTTGGTGAAGATCTGAGTATGTAGTTTTTGACCTTATATTGAACCTCCCATCTGAAAATTTGAAAATTCTTAAAAAATTCGTCCAAAATCTTGATGACCCCAATCTCTTGTTTTGTACGTTTTTTTTACGTGTCTTGACATCCAAAGTATCCCTGCAAAGTTTGGTGAAGATCTGAGTATGTACTTTTTGACCTTATATTGAACCTCCCATCTGAAAATTTGAAAATTCTTAAAAAATTCGTCCAAAATCTTGATGTCTCCAATCTCTTGTTTTGTACGTTTTTTCCACGTGTCTTGACATCCAATGTATCCATGCAAAGTTTGGTGAAGATCTGAGTATGTCGTTTTTGACCTTATCTGGAACCTCCCATCTGAAAATTTGAAAATTCTTAAAAAATTCGTCGAAAATCTTGATGTCTCCAATCTTTTGTTTTGTACGTTTTTTCCACGTGTCTTGACATGCAAAGTATCCCTGCAACGTTTGGTGAAGATCTGAGTATGTCGTTTTTGACCTTATCTGGAACCTCCTATCTGAAAATTTGAAAATTCTTCAAAAATTCGTCGAAAATCTTGATGTCTCCAATCTCTTGTTTTGTACGTTTTTTCCACGTGTCTTGACATCCAATGTATTCCTGCAATGTTTGGTGGAGATCTGAGTATGTAGTTTTAGACCTTATCTGGAACCTCCTATCTGAAAATTTGAAAATTCTTCAAAAATTCGTCCAAAATATTGATGTCTCCAATCTCTTGTTTTGTACGTTTTTTCCACGTGTCTCGACCTCCAATGGATCCCTGCAAAGTTTGGTGAAGATCTGAGTATGTCGTTTTTGACCTTATCTGGAACATCCTTTCTGAAAATTTGAAAATTCTTAAAAAATTCGTCGAAAATCTTGATGTCTCCAATCTCTTGTTTTGTACGTTTTTTCCACGTGTCTTGACATCCAATGGATCCCTGCAAAGTTTGGTGAAGATCTGAGTATGTCGTTTTTGACCTTATCTGGAACATCCTTTCTGAAAATTTGAAAATTCTTAAAAAATTCGTCGAAAATCTTGATGTCTCCAATCTCTTGTTTTGTACGTTTTTTCCACGTGTCTTGACATCCAATGTATCCCTGCAAAGTTTGGTGAAGATCTGAGTATGTAGTTTTTGACCTTATATTGAACCTCCCATCTGAAAATTTGAAAATTCTTAAAAAAATCGTCCAAAATCTTGATGACCCCAATCTCTTGTTTTGTACGTTTTTTCCACGTGTCTTGACATCCAAAGTATCCCTGCAAAGTTTGGTGAAGATCTGAGTATGTAGTTTTTGACCTTATATTGATCCTCCTATCTGAAAATTTGAAAATTCTTCAAAAATTCGTCGAAAATCTTGATGTCTCCAATCTCTTGTTTTGTACGTTTTTTCCACGTGTCTTGACATCCAATGTATCCCTGCAATGTTTGGTGGAGATCTGAGTATGTAGTTTTTGACCTTATCTGGGACCTCCTGTCAGAAAATTTGAAAATTCTTCAAAAATTCGTCCAAAATCTTGATGTCTCCAATCTCTTGTTTTGTACGTTTTTTCCACGTGTCTCGACCTCCAATGTATCCCTGCAAAGTTTGGTGAAGATCTGAGTATGTCGTTTTTGACCTTATCTGGAACATCCTTTCTGAAAATTTGAAAATTCTTAAAAAATTCGTCGAAAATCTTGATGTCTCCAATCTCTTGTTTTGTACGTTTTTTCCACGTGTCTTGACATCCAATGTATCCCTGCAAAGTTTGGTGAAGATCTGAGTATGTAGTTTTTGACCTTATATGGAACCTCCTTTCTGAAAATTTGAAAATTCTCAAAAAATTCGTCCATAATCTTGATGTCTCCAATCTCTTGTTTTGTACGTTTTTTCCACGTGTCTTGACATCCAATGTATCCCTGCAAAGTTTGGTGAAGATCTGAGTATGTAGTTTTTGACCTTATCTGGAACCTCCCATCTGAAAATTTGAAAATTCTTAAAAAATTCGACCAAAATCTTGATGTCTCCAATCTCTTGTTTTGTACGTTTTTTCCACGTGTCTTGACATCCAATGTATCCCTGCAAAGTTTGGTGAAGATCTGAGTATGTAGTTTTTGACCTTATATTGAACCTCCCATCTGAAAATTTGAAAATTCTTAAAAAATTCGTCCAAAATCTTGATGACCCCAATCTCTTGTTTTGTACGTTTTTTCCACGTGTCTTGACATCCAAAGTATCCCTGCAAAGTTTGGTGAAGATCTGAGTATGTAGTTTTTGACCTTATATTGAACCTCCCATCTGAAAATTTGAAAATTCTTAAAAAATTCGTCCAAAATCTTGATGTCTCCAATCTCTTGTTTTGTACGTTTTTTCCACGTGTCTTGACATCCAATGTATCCATGCAAAGTTTGGTGAAGATCTGAGTATGTCGTTTTTGACCTTATCTGGAACCTCCCATCTGAAAATTTGAAAATTCTTAAAAAATTCGTCGAAAATCTTGATGTCTCCAATCTTTTGTTTTGTACGTTTTTTCCACGTGTCTTGACATGCAAAGTATCCCTGCAACGTTTGGTGAAGATCTGAGTATGTCGTTTTTGACCTTATCTGGAACCTCCTATCTGAAAATTTGAAAATTCTTCAAAAATTCGTCGAAAATCTTGATGTCTCCAATCTCTTGTTTTGTACGTTTTTTCCACGTGTCTTGACATCCTATGTATTCCTGCAATGTTTGGTGGAGATCTGAGTATGTAGTTTTAGACCTTATCTGGAACCTCCTATCTGAAAATTTGAAAATTCTTCAAAAATTCGTCCAAAATCTTGATGTCTCCAATCTCTTGTTTTGTACGTTTTTTCCACGTGTCTCGACCTCCAATGGATCCCTGCAAAGTTTGGTGAAGATCTGAGTATGTCGTTTTTGACCTTATCTGGAACATCCTTTCTGAAAATTTGAAAATTCTTAAAAAATTCGTCGAAAATCTTGATGTCTCCAATCTCTTGTTTTGTACGTTTTTTCCACGTGTCTTGACATCCAATGGATCCCTGCAAAGTTTGGTGAAGATCTGAGTATGTCGTTTTTGACCTTATCTGGAACATCCTTTCTGAAAATTTGAAAATTCTTAAAAAATTCGTCGAAAATCTTGATGTCTCCAATCTCTTGTTTTGTACGTTTTTTCCACGTGTCTTGACATCCAATGTATCCCTGCAAAGTTTGGTGAAGATCTGAGTATGTAGTTTTTGACCTTATATTGAACCTCCCATCTGAAAATTTGAAAATTCTTAAAAAATTCGTCCAAAATCTTGATGACCCCAATCTCTTGTTTTGTACGTTTTTTCCACGTGTCTTGACATCCAAAGTATCCCTGCAAAGTTTGGTGAAGATCTGAGTATGTAGTTTTTGACCTTATATTGAACCTCCCATCTGAAAATTTGAAAATTCTTCAAAAATTCGTCCAAAATCTTGATGTCTCCAATCTCTTGTTTTGTACGTTTTTTCCACGTGTCTTGACATCCAATGTATTCCTGCAATGTTTGGTGGAGATCTGAGTATGTAGTTTTAGACCTTATCTGGAACCTCCTATCTGAAAATTTGAAAATTCTTCAAAAATTCGTCCAAAATCTTGATGTCTCCAATCTCTTGTTTTGTACGTTTTTTCCACGTGTCTCGACCTCCAATGGATCCCTGCAAATTTTGGTGAAGATCTGAGTATGTCGTTTTTGACCTTATCTGGAACATCCTTTCTGAAAATTTGAAAATTCTCAAAAAATTCGTCCAAAATCTTGATGTCTCCAATCTCTTGTTTTGTACGTTTTTTCCACGTGTCTCGACCTCCAATGAATCCCTGCAAAGTTTGGTGAAGATCTGAGTATGTCGTTTTTGACCTTATCTGGAACATCCTTTCTGAAAATTTGAAAATTCTTAAAAAATTCGTCGAAAATCTTGATGTCTCCAATCTCTTGTTTTGTACGTTTTTTCCACGTGTCTTGACATCCAATGTATCCCTGCAAAGTTTGGTGAAGATCTGAGTATGTAGTTTTTGACCTTATATTGAACCTCCCATCTGAAAATTTGAAAATTCTTAAAAAATTCGTCCAAAATCTTGATGACCCCAATCTCTTGTTTTGTACGTTTTTTCCACGTGTCTTGACATCCAAAGTATCCCTGCAAAGTTTGGTGAAGATCTGAGTATGTAGTTTTTGACCTTATATTGAACCTCCTATCTGAAAATTTGAAAATTCTTAAAAAATTCGTCCAAAATCTTGATGTCTCCAATCTCTTGTTTTGTACGTTTTTTCCACGTGTCTTGACATCCAATGTATCCCTGCAAAGTTTGGTGAAGATCTGAGTATGTAGTTTTTGACCTTATATTGAACCTCCTATCTGAAAATTTGAAAATTCTTAAAAAATTCGTCGAAAATCTTGATGTCTCAATCTTTTGTTTTGTTCGTTTTTTCCACGTGTCTTGACATGCAAAGTATCCCTGCAACGTTTGGTGAAGATCTGAGTATGTAGTTTTTGACCTTATCTGGAACATCCTTTCTGAAAATTTGAAAATTCTTAAAAAATTCGTCGAAAATCTTGATGTCTCCAATCTCTTGTTTTGTACGTTTTTTCCACGTGTCTCGACCTCCAATGGATCCCTGCAAAGTTTGGTGAAGATCTGAGTATGTCGTTTTTGACCTTATCTGGAACCTCCTATCTGAAAATTTGAAAATTCTTAAAAAATTCGTCGAAAATCTTGATGTCTCCGATCTCTTGTTTTGTACGTTTTTTCCACGTGTCTTGACATCCAATGTATCCCTGCAAAGTTTGGTGAAGATCTGTGTATGTAGTTTTTGACCTTATATGGAACCTCCTATCTGAAAATTTGAAAATTCTTAAAAAATTCGTCCAAAATCTTGATGTCTCCAATCTCTTGTTTTGTACGTTTTTTCCACGTGTCTCGACCTCCAATGGATCCCTGCAAAGTTTGGTGAAGATCTGAGTATGTCGTTTTTGACCTTATCTGGAACCTCCTATCTGAAAATTTGAAAATTCTTAAAAAATTCGTCGAAAATCTTGATGTCTCCGATCTCTTGTTTTGTACGTTTTTTCCACGTGTCTTGACATGCAAAGTATTCCTGCAAAGTTTGGTGAAGATCTGAGTCTGTAGTTTTTGACCTCATCTGGAACCTCCTATCTGAAAATTTGAAAATTCTTAAAAAATCCGTGCAAAATCTTGATGACCCCAATCTCTTGTTTTGTACGTTTTTTCCACGTGTCTTGACATCCAATGTATTCCTGCAATGTTTGGTGAAGATCTGAGTATGTAGTTTTTGACCTTATATGGAACCTCCTATCTGAAAATTTGAAAATTCTTAAAAAATTCGACCAAAATCTTGATGTTCCGAATCCTATGTTTTGTATGTTTTTTCCACGTGTCTTGACATCCAATGTATCCATGCAAAGTTTGGTGAAGATCTGAGTATGTAGTTTTTGACCTTATATTGAACCTCCCATCTGAAAATTTGAAAATTCTTAAAAAATTCGTCCAAAATCTTGATGACCCCAATCTCTTGTTTTGTACGTTTTTTCCACGTGTCTTGACATCCAAAGTATCCCTGCAAAGTTTGGTGAAGATCTGAGTATGTAGTTTTTGACCTTATATGGAACCTCCTTTCTGAAAATTTGAGAATTCTTAAAAAATTCGTCCAAAATCTTGATGTCTCCAATCTCTTGTTTTGTACGTTTTTTCCACGTGTCTTGACATCCAATGTATCCCTGCAAAGTTTGGTGAAGATCTGAGTATGTAGTTTTTGACCTTATCTGGAACATCCTTTCTGAAAATTTGAAAATTGTTAAAAAATTCGTCCAAAATCTTGATGTCTCCAATCTCTTTTTTGTACGTTTTTTCCACGTGTCTTGACATCCAATGTATCCCTGCAAAGTTTGGTGAAGATCTGAGTATGTAGTTTTTGACCTTATCTGGAACCTCCCATCTGAAAATTTGAAAATTCTTAAAAAATTCGACCAAAATCTTGATGTCTCCAATCTTTTGTTTTGTACGTTTTTTCCACGTGTCTTGACACATAATGTATCCCTGCAGAGTTTGGTGAAGATCTGAGTATGTAGTTTTTGACCTTATATGGAACCTCCTATCTGAAAATTTGAAAATTCTTAAAAAATTCGTCCAAAATCTTGATGTCTCCAATCTCTTGTTTTGTACGTTTTTTCCACGTGTCTTGACATCCAATGTATCCCTGCAAAGTTTGGTGAAGATCTGAGTATGTAGTTTTTGACCTTATCTGGAACCTCCCATCTGAAAATTTGAAAATTCCTAAAAAATCCGTGCAAAATCTTGATGACCCCAATCTCTTGTTTTGTACGTTTTTTCCACGTGTCTTGACATCCAATGTATTCCTGCAATGTTTGGTGAAGATCTGAGTATGTAGTTTTTGACCTTATATGGAACCTCCTATCTGAAAATTTGAAAATTCTTAAAAAATTCGACCAAAATCTTGAAGTTCCGAATCATATGTTTTGTATGTTTTTTCCACGTGTCTTGACATCCAATGTATCCATGCAAAGTTTGGTGAAGATCTGAGTATGTAGTTTTTGACCTTATATTGAACCTCCCATCTGAAAATTTGAAAATTCTTAAAAAATTCGTCCAAAATCTTGATGACCCCAATCTCTTGTTTTGTACGTTTTTTCCACGTGTCTTGACATCCAAAGTATCCCTGCAAAGTTTGGTGAAGATCTGAGTATGTAGTTTTTGACCTTATATTGAACCTCCCATCTGAAAATTTGAAAATTCTTAAAAAATTCGTCCAAAATCTTGATGTCTCCAATCTCTTGTTTTGTACGTTTTTTCCACGTGTCTTGACATCCAATGTATCCATGCAAAGTTTGGTGAAGATCTGAGTATGTCGTTTTTGACCTTATCTGGAACCTCCCATCTGAAAATTTGAAAATTCTTAAAAAATTCGTCGAAAATCTTGATGTCTCCAATCTTTTGTTTTGTACGTTTTTTCCACGTGTCTTGACATGCAAAGTATCCCTGCAACGTTTGGTGAAGATCTGAGTATGTAGTTTTTGACCTTATCTGGAACCTCCTATCTGAAAATTTGAAAATTCTTCAAAAATTCGTCGAAAATCTTGATGTCTCCAATCTCTTGTTTTGTACGTTTTTTCCACGTGTCTTGACATCCAATGTATTCCTGCAATGTTTGGTGGAGATCTGAGTATGTAGTTTTAGACCTTATCTGGAACCTCCTATCTGAAAATTTGAAAATTCTTAAAAAATTCGTCGAAAATCTTGATGTCTCCAATCTCTTGTTTTGTACGTTTTTTCCACGTGTCTTGACATGCAAAGTATCCCTGCAACGTTTGGTGAAGATCTGAGTATGTAGTTTTTGACCTTATATTGAACCTCCCATCTGAAAATTTGAAAATTCTTAAAAAATTCGACCAAAATCTTGATGTCTCCAATCTTTTGTTTTGTACGTTTTTTCCACGTGTCTTGACACATAATGTATCCATGCAAAGTTTGGTGAAGATCTGAGTATGTAGTTTTTGACCTTATATGGAACCTCCTATCTGAAAATTTGAAAATTCTTAAAAAATTCGTCCAAAATTTTGATGTCTCCAATCTCTTGTTTTGTACGTTTTTTCCACGTGTCTTGACATCCAATGTATCCCTGCAATGTTTGGTGAAGATCTGAGTATGTAGTTTTTGACCTTATATGGAACCTCCTATCTGAAAATTTGAAAATTCTTAAAAAATTCGACCAAAATCTTGATGTCTCCAATCTCTTGTTTTGTACGTTTTTTCCACGTGTCTTGACATCCAATGTATCCCTGCAAAGTTTGGTGAAGATCTGAGTATGTAGTTTTTGACCTTATATTGAACCTCCCATCTGAAAATTTGAAAATTCTTAAAAAATTCGTCCAAAATCTTGATGTCTCCAATCTCTTGTTTTGTACGTTTTTTCCACGTGTCTTGATATCCAATGTATCCCTGCAAAGTTTGGTGAAGATCTGAGTATGTAGTTTTTGACCTTATATGGAACCTCCTATCTGAAAATTTGAAAATTCTTAAAAAATTCGACCAAAATCTTGATGTTCCGAATCCTATGTTTTGTATGTTTTTTCCACGTGTCTTGACATGCAAAGTATTCCTGCAAAGTTTGGTGAAGATCTGAGTATGTAGATTTTGACCTTATCTGGAACCTCCTATCTGAAAATTTGAAAATTCTTAAAAAATTCGTCGAAAATCTTGATGTCTCCGATCTCTTTTTTTGTACGTTTTTTCCACGTGTCTTGACATGCAAAGTATTCCTGCAAAGTTTGGTGAAGATCTGAGTATGTAGTTTTTGACCTTATCTGGAACCTCCCATCTGAAAATTTGAAAATTCCTAAAAAATCCGTCCAAAATCTTGATGACCCCAATCTCTTGTTTTGTACGTTTTTTCCACGTGTCTTGACATCCAATGTATCCCTGCAACCCATACAGCACAACATGGTTTCAGATATGTTACGGATACGTAACTCGTGAAACACTGTAACATTGCAGCAACATTGCGAAACATTACTGTGATGTTTCAGGTATGTTTCAGCGATGTAAAAATGTCCGCGAATCTAACATAACATTCGTAATGTTACAGAAACATGTCAGTGCAACATTACAGAAACGTGTCAATGCAACATTGCAGAAACATGTCAGTGTAACATTACAGATACATTTCCGTAAGGTTTTGTGATATTTCAGTTACATTGCAGTGATATAATTTTACATTACGGTTATATTGAAAGGAATCAGTACTGTATTCACGAATGAAATATTTAAGGGGGCCTATTGGGGTTAAGCCCCTTTATTTCAATATTTATTTGTAAATCATTTCCTGAAAATAAAATTCGCAATGTTTGATACCTAATTAGGAATGATATTGAATTATATTTATTTTACCTCTCCTCAAATGACCACGTATCTCAATTGCTACAATTATTCTCGAGGGGGGGAGTGCATAAAGTACGAAATACACATTAATTCACACCAAACAACAGTTACAGCTAAAAAAAGAAAAACACTCGTATTCGCCACCAAATCCTAAACTACCTTCAAATATGTGTAAAGTTTTACATGCAATAATAAGCTCTCCTTGGTTTGTTGCACCCTGTCACAAAGAAGGTGGGATTTGAGTGATGTGATCAGCATAATGCTCCCGTCCCCTCTACTAATAGATGAGAGGCTGGAAGCATTTAATGTTGTATGAAATTCATTCATGATTCTATGACGCACGGTCATCTGAAAATTCTACTCGAATGTCTCTGTATGAATGAAAACATTTTTCCTGGACAGAGTACATGTTCCACATGTATGGTTTTCAACCTATATGGTGTTCGAACTTTCAGAATTACACAGTAATATTCCAAATTAATTTCAAACATCACAAATTGAGCACATGTCTTCAAATATAACTTTCGGATACTAAAAATCTACTATGTGACATTCTCACCTTTTACGTATCTCAAATAAAAATTCAAAATGAATGTAATAATATCCTATATACTTACATAATTGGAGAAATGTAGCGTATCGTACGGGAGTTGCGTTACGGTAGATACACTTTGACCACAAAATAAATTCAGTAAATGAACCAGTAACCAGAACTGGGTAATAAATATCAAGTCACAAGTGCAAAGTGGAGACAAGCTAAACTTTAGCAATTTTTAGGCAATAACAATACGAATAATATAATTGAATAATAACTAAAAATTTATAAATCAATGAAAAGTTTTGACATTCTCTATAATATTAAATATGCAGTGTGTATCAGAGGTTGTGGTTACTAGTTAGAAAAATTAATTCTCTTAATGTTACTTGTGACCAATTTCCATTGAATTATTACTTCAAAGATATATTATAATTATATGTTCTCATTTCTATTATTTTTTAATCATTTATATTTCACCTATGTTTGACTTTCAACGTTGTTATGGTGATTAGGATGGGTCGGTAAGTTTCAAAATACACTGAGAAATTGAATTAAGCTCCTTGTAATGAAGGGATTTCTGGTTCGAAACTCTGGTAGAGGCACATTGCAGTGATACGGGTCCCATTTTGAATTGTAGCCGATTAGCCTATTTGTGCATTAAGTGGACTTACAACATCAATTCAAAGAACCAAATAAATATAAATAAGCATACTTTGATAATTCTTTTTTTACACCAGCGAGTGATCAGACACTATCCATGTCACCATTGAACTCTAAAAAATTGAACATGCATCACTTCAAAGAAAAATTATTATAAAAATAATATTTTTTCATAAAATACATTCTTTATTTGTCTAAATTTGTCAATATACAATTGCTTCTGTTCTGTTAAGAAGTATTTCATTGCAGGTTCTCCGCTATAACCTCTTGTTGGAGTGCAGTAACATTCATTTTTTCCTGAAAGGAAATAATGTCACAATATAAATTCTGGTCAGAGTTTTCATTTAAAAACAATATTTTGCACAAGTAAAATAAACATCTTAGCCTTGAAGAAAATTGCAAAGCAACATCAAGAATTTACATTCTTCATGTCAGCACCATTCAGTTTTTTTATAAAGGTAACTTCGGATAATTCCGTAAAACAGATGCAATTTTGGCAAGAAAAATTGCTTTTTCTTCATAGTATTTGCTCAGAACTAGCATAAAGATTTTGTGAATGCTCAATATGTTATGTAACATCTAAGTCGTTAATATTAGTGAAAATCAGTGTTTCCATCTACTTTTTTAGAAAATTCCTCGGCATTCCGCAGAAAAAAATTACATGTTTCATCTTCCTTTTAACATGCCAAGTTAAATATAACATCTGAAACTTGTGCAATTGTGCAGTATCATAATTAGATTTTAACCTTTTATTTTATTTTTGTCAATAATCTATAATTCTACCTACCTAATTAAGAAGAAATGATGATTGTATGGATTTCTAGCATAAAAACAACTAAATATTACCAATTTTTTACCTCTTGAAACTTAATAATAACAATTGAACCACAAATGACCTAAATCTACTATATTAAACTTGTATTGATTCATAGTTTTGAATTATTGTAACTTGAAATCCAAATTTTGTCCAAAAATGATCAATCTTGCGAAAGAAACTAATCTTAAATCAGCCATAAAATACTTAATTACTGCTAAATCTGCATAAAAACTAACTGTTGGAGTCATAAACATCTTAGCCATGAAGAAAATTGCAAAGCAACATCAAGAATTTACATTCTTCATGTCAGCACCATTCAGTTTTTTTATAAAGGGTAGCTCGGAGAATTCCGTAAAACAGATGCAATTTTGGCACGAAAAATTGCTTTTACTTCATATTATTTGCTCAGAACTAGCATAAAGATTTTTATTGAATGCTCAATATGTTATGTAACATCTAAGTCGTTAATATTAGTGAAAATCAGTGTTTCCATCTACTTTTTTAGAAAATTCCTCGGTATTCCGCAGAAAAAATTACATGTTTCATCTTTCTTTTAACATGCCAAGTTAAATATAACATCTGCAACTTGTGCAATCGTGCAGTATCATAATTAGATTTTAACCTTTTATTTTATTTTTGTCAATAATCCATAATACTATCTACCTAATTACGAAGAAATGATGATTGTATGGATTTTTAGCATAAAAACAACTAAATATTACCAATTTTTTACCTCTTGAAACTTAATAATAACAATTGAACCACAAATGACCTAAATCTACTATACTAAACTTGTATTGTTTCATAGTTTTGAATTATTGTAACTTGAAATCCAAATTTTGTCCAAAAATGATCAATCTTGCGAAAGAAACTAATCTTAAATCAGCCATAAAATACTTAATTACTGCTAAATCTGCATAAAAACTAACTGTTGGAGTCAAAAACTTCTTAGTCTTGAAGAAAATTGCAAAGCAACATCAAGAATTTACATTCTTCATGTCAGCACCATTCAGTTTTTTTATAAAGGTAAACTCGAAGAATTCCGTAAAACAGATGCAATTTTGGCAAGAAAAATTGCTTTTACTTCATATTATTTGCTCAGAACTAGCATAAAAATTTTTATTGAATGCTCAATATGTTATGTAACATCTAAGTCGTTAATATTAGTGAAAATCAGTGTTTCCATCTACTTTTTTAGAAAATTCCTCGGTATTCCGCAGAAAAAATTACATGTTTCATCTTTCTTTTAACATGCCAAGTTAAATATAACATCTGCAACTTATGCAATCGTGCAGTATCATAATTAGATTTTAACCTTTTATTTTATTTTTGTCAATAATCCATAATACTATCTACCTAATTACGAAGAAATGATGATTGTATAGATTTTTAGCATAAAAACAACAAAATATTACCAATTTTTTACCTCTTGAAACTTAATAATAACAATTGAACCACAAATGACCTAAATCTACTATACTAAACTTGTATTGTTTCATAGTTCTGAATTATTGTGACTTGAAATCCAAATTTTGTCCAAAAATGATCAATCTTGCGAAAGAAACTAATCTTAAATCAGCCATAAAATACTTAATTACTGCTAAATCTGCATAAAAACTAACTGTTGGAGTCATAAACATCTTAGCCATGAAGAAAATTGCAAAGCAACATCAAGAATTTACATTCTTCATGTCAGCACCATTCAGTTTTTTTTATAAAGGGTAGCTCGGAGAATTCCGTAAAACAGATGCAATTTTGGCAAGAAAAATTGCTTTTACTTCATATTATTTGCTCAGAACTAGCATAAAGATTTTTATTGAATGCTCAATATGTTATGTAACATCTAAGTCGTTAATATTAGTGAAAATCAGTGTTTCCATCTACTTTTTTAGAAAATTCCTCGGTATTCCGCAGAAAAAATTACGTTTCATCTTTCTTTTAACATGCCAAGTTAAATATAACATCTGCAACTTGTGCAATCGTGCAGTATCATAATTAGATTTTAACCTTTTATTTTATTTTTGTCAATAATCCATAATACTATCTACCTAATTAAGAAGAAATGATGATTGTATGGATTTCTAGCATAAAAACAACTAAATATTACCAATTTTTTACCTCTTGAAACTTAATAATAACAATTGAACCACAAATGACCTAAATCTACTATATTAAACTTGTATTGATTCATAGTTTTGAATTATTGTAACTTGAAATCCAAATTTTGTCCAAAAATGATCAATCTTGCGAAAGAAACTAATCTTAAATCAGCCATAAAATACTTAATTACTGCTAAATCTGCATAAAAACTAACTGTTGGAGTCATAAACATCTTAGCCATGAAGAAAATTGCAAAGCAACATCAAGAATTTACATTCTTCATGTCAGCACCATTCAGTTTTTTTATAAAGGGTAGCTCGGAGAATTCCGTAAAACAGATGCAATTTTGGCAAGAAAAATTGCTTTTACTTCATATTATTTGCTCAGAACTAGCATAAAGATTTTTATTGAATGCTCAATATGTTATGTAACATCTAAGTCGTTAATATTAGTGAAAATCAGTGTTTCCATCTACTTTTTTAGAAAATTCCTCGGTATTCCGCAGAAAAAATTACATGTTTCATCTTTCTTTTAACATGCCAAGTTAAATATAACATCTGCAACTTGTGCAATCGTGCAGTATCATAATTAGATTTTAACCTTTTATTTTATTTTTGTCAATAATCCATAATACTATCTACCTAATTACGAAGAAATGATGATTGTATGGATTTTTAGCATAAAAACAACTAAATATTACCAATTTTTTACCTCTTGAAACTTAATAATAACAATTGAACCACAAATGACCTAAATCTACTATACTAAACTTGTATTGTTTCATAGTTTTGAATTATTGTAACTTGAAATCCAAATTTTGTCCAAAAATGATCAATCTTGCGAAAGAAACTAATCTTAAATCAGCCATAAAATACTTAATTACTGCTAAATCTGCATAAAAACTAACTGTTGGAGTCAAAAACTTCTTAGTCTTGAAGAAAATTGCAAAGCAACATCAAGAATTTACATTCTTCATGTCAGCACCATTCAGTTTTTTTATAAAGGTAAACTCGAAGAATTCCGTAAAACAGATGCAATTTTGGCAAGAAAAATTGCTTTTACTTCATATTATTTGCTCAGAACTAGCATAAAAATTTTTATTGAATGCTCAATATGTTATGTAACATCTAAGTCGTTAATATTAGTGAAAATCAGTGTTTCCATCTACTTTTTTAGAAAATTCCTCGGTATTCCGCAGAAAAAATTACATGTTTCATCTTTCTTTTAACATGCCAAGTTAAATATAACATCTGCAACTTATGCAATCGTGCAGTATCATAATTAGATTTTAACCTTTTATTTTATTTTTGTCAATAATCCATAATACTATCTACCTAATTACGAAGAAATGATGATTGTATAGATTTTTAGCATAAAAACAACAAAATATTACCAATTTTTTACCTCTTGAAACTTAATAATAACAATTGAACCACAAATGACCTAAATCTACTATACTAAACTTGTATTGTTTCATAGTTCTGAATTATTGTGACTTGAAATCCAAATTTTGTCCAAAAATGATCAATCTTGCGAAAGAAACTAATCTTAAATCAGCCATAAAATACTTAATTACTGCTAAATCTGCATAAAAACTAACTGTTGGAGTCATAAACATCTTAGCCATGAAGAAAATTGCAAAGCAACATCAAGAATTTACATTCTTCATGTCAGCACCATTCAGTTTTTTTTATAAAGGGTAGCTCGGAGAATTCCGTAAAACAGATGCAATTTTGGCAAGAAAAATTGCTTTTACTTCATATTATTTGCTCAGAACTAGCATAAAGATTTTTATTGAATGCTCAATATGTTATGTAACATCTAAGTCGTTAATATTAGTGAAAATCAGTGTTTCCATCTACTTTTTTAGAAAATTCCTCGGTATTCCGCAGAAAAAATTACGTTTCATCTTTCTTTTAACATGCCAAGTTAAATATAACATCTGCAACTTGTGCAATCGTGCAGTATCATAATTAGATTTTAACCTTTTATTTTATTTTTGTCAATAATCCATAATACTATCTACCTAATTACGAAGAAATGATGATTGTATGGATTTTTAGCATAAAAACAACTAAATATTACCAATATTTTACCTCTTGAAACTTAATAATAACAATTGAACCACAAATGACCTAAATCTACTATACTAAACTTGTATTGTTTCATAGTTTTGAATTATTGTAACTTGAAATCCAAATTTTGTCCAAAAATGATCAATCTTGCGAAAGAAACTAATCTTAAATCAGCCATAAAATACTTAATTACTGCTAAATCTGCATAAAAACTAACTGTTGGAGTCATAAACTTCTTAGCCTTGAAGAAAATTGCAAAGCAACATCAAGAATTTACATTCTTCATGTCAGCACCATTCAGTTTTTTTATAAAGGTAAGCTCGAAGAATTCCGTAAAACAGATGCAATTTTGGCAAGAAAAATTGCTTTTACTTCATATTATTTGCTCAGAACTAGCATAAAGATTTTTATTGAATGCTCAATATGTTATGTAACATCTAAGTCGTTAATATTAGTGAAAATCAGTGTTTCCATCTACTTTTTTAGAAAATTCCTCGGTATTCCGCAGAAAAAATTACATGTTTCATCTTTCTTTTAACATGCCAAGTTAAATATAACATCTGCAACTTATGCAATCGTGCAGTATCATAATTAGATTTTAACCTTTTATTTTATTTTTGTCAATAATCCATAATACTATCTACCTAATTACGAAGAAATGATGATTGTATAGATTTTTAGCATAAAAACAACAAAATATTACCAATTTTTTACCTCTTGAAACTTAATAATAACAATTGAACCACAAATGACCTAAATCTACTATACTAAACTTGTATTGTTTCATAGTTCTGAATTATTGTGACTTGAAATCCAAATTTTGTCCAAAAATGATCAATCTTGCGAAAGAAACTAATCTTAAATCAGCCATAAAATACTTAATTACTGCTAAATCTGCATAAAAACTAACTGTTGGAGTCATAAACATCTTAGCCATGAAGAAAATTGCAAAGCAACATCAAGAATTTACATTCTTCATGTCAGCACCATTCAGTTTTTTTTATAAAGGGTAGCTCGGAGAATTCCGTAAAACAGATGCAATTTTGGCAAGAAAAATTGCTTTTACTTCATATTATTTGCTCAGAACTAGCATAAAGATTTTTATTGAATGCTCAATATGTTATGTAACATCTAAGTCGTTAATATTAGTGAAAATCAGTGTTTCCATCTACTTTTTTAGAAAATTCCTCGGTATTCCGCAGAAAAAATTACGTTTCATCTTTCTTTTAACATGCCAAGTTAAATATAACATCTGCAACTTGTGCAATCGTGCAGTATCATAATTAGATTTTAACCTTTTATTTTATTTTTGTCAATAATCCATAATACTATCTACCTAATTACGAAGAAATGATGATTGTATGGATTTTTAGCATAAAAACAACTAAATATTACCAATATTTTACCTCTTGAAACTTAATAATAACAATTGAACCACAAATGACCTAAATCTACTATACTAAACTTGTATTGTTTCATAGTTTTGAATTATTGTAACTTGAAATCCAAATTTTGTCCAAAAATGATCAACCTTGCGAAAGAAACTAATCTTAAATCAGCCATAAAATACTTAATTACTGCTAAATCTGCATAAAAACTAACTGTTGGAGTCATAAACTTCTTAGCCTTGAAGAAAATTGCAAAGCAACATCAAGAATTTACATTCTTCATGTCAGCACCATTCAGTTTTTTTATAAAGGTAAGCTCGGAGAATTCCGTAAAACAGATGCAATTTTGGCAAGAAAAATTGCTTTTGCTTCATATTAGTTGCTCAGAACTAGCATAAAGATTTTTATTGAATGCTCAATATGTTATGTAACATCCAAATCGTTAGTAAAAATCAGTGTTTCTATCTACTTTTTTTTAGAAAATTCCTCGGCATTCCAGAGAAAAAAAATTCATGTTTCATCTTTCTTTTAGCATGTCACGTTAAATACAACATCTGCAACTTGTGCAATTGTGCAGCATCATAATTACATTTTAACCTTTTATTTTATTTTTGTCAATAATCTATAATTCTGCCTACCTAATTACGAAAAAATTATGAATATAGTATATGGAGGGCATCACAAGCCTCATGAGAAACAAATCTATACAAGACTACATGAGAGAGAAGATTAACATAAGTGAGTAACCTAACAAGTGATTAAGAGAGAAATATAATTAGGAATTAAGTTTTGTAACACAAAAAATTACCCATGTGGTGATTGATGGCTGGAAATATTGGAAAAGCTAGCTTTTACTATATAGCTATTTTTAACAGTAAAAACATGCAGGGAAATACTTTGCGTCTCGACCATTCACTTTTTCACTACACACAACGCAGGCAACTTATTTCTCGCGATTATCGTTTCATGAGGTGGAGAATATCAGTGCTCATTTACGTCTACATATTTTAATTAAGCAAACAAAACAAAATACTTCTTTAAACACTGGCTTGAACTGCCTTGTTTCCACTCACTTTTTCACACACGTTACACAACACAGCTTAAATATATAGCGTGCATAAGTATAACACAATTAAACACACTTTTGCATTAATAATATTCAACTTACCGCTCAATAAACAACATTATTCTTCATAAGATGTGCACGTCTCCCGGTCAGCGTTGAAGGTAACAACATGGCCGCCGCAGAAAATGTCCCGGATAGCCACCACGCATGCATGATGACTAAATCGGAAATGCGGAAATGTCTCTGAAACATTTCTCAGAGATGTAAGAAAAATGAGACGTTGCAGAAACTAGACAATGAAACTATAACATTGCAATGTTTCAGAAACAAAACTGGAACTTCATGTGATGCTTTCTGTAACGTCAACGCGAAACCAGAATGTTAGAAACATAAATGAAAGATTGTAATATTTCTGAAATATGTCTGAAACTTGGTGTGCTGTATGGGAATGTTTGGTGAAGATCTGAGTATGTCGTTTTTGACCTTATCTGGAACCTCCCATCTGAAAATTTGAAAATTCTTAAAAAATTCGTCGAAAAACTTGATGTCTCCAATCTTTTGTTTTGTACGTTTTTTCCACGTGTCTTGACATGCAAAGTATCCCTGCAACGTTTGGTGAAGATCTGAGTATGTAGTTTTTGACCTTATCTGGAACCTCCTATCTGAAAATTTGAAAATTCTTCAAAAATTCGTCGAAAATCTTGATGTCTCCAATCTCTTGTTTTGTACGTTTTTTCCACGTGTCTTGACATCCAATGTATTCCTGCAATGTTTGGTGGAGATCTGAGTATGTAGTTTTAGACCTTATCTGGAACCTCCTATCTGAAAATTTGAAAATTCTTCAAAAATTCGTCGAAAATCTTGATGTCTCCAATCTCTTTTTTGTACGTTTTTTCCACGTGTCTTGACATCCAATGTATCCCTGCAAAGTTTGGTGAAGATCTGAGTATGTCGTTTTTGACCTTATCTGGAACATCCTTTCTGAAAATTTGAAAACTCTTAAAAAATTCGTCGAAAATCTTGATGTCTCCAATCTCTTGTTTTGTACGTTTTTTCCACGTGTCTTGACATCCAATGTATCCCTGCAAAGTTTGGTGAAGATCTGAGTATGTAGTTTTTGACCTTATATGGAACCTCCTATCTGAAAATTTGAAAATTCTTAAAAAATTCGTCAAAAATCTTGATGTCTCCAATCTCTTGTTTTGTACGTTTTTTCCACGTGTCTCGACCTCCAATGGATCCCTGCAAAGTTTGGTGAAGATCTGAGTATGTCGTTTTTGACCTTATCTGGAACCTCCCATCTGAAAATTTGAAAATTCTTAAAAAATTCGTCGAAAATCTTGATGTCTCCGATCTCTTGTTTTGTACGTTTTTTCCACGTGTCTTGACATGCAAAGTATTCCTGCAAAGTTTGGTGAAGATCTGAGTATGTAGTTTTTGACCTCATCTGGAACCTCCTATCTGAAAATTTGAAAATTCTTAAAAAATTCGTCCAAAATCTTGATGTCTCCAATCTCTTGTTTTGTACGTTTTTTCCACGTGTCTTGACATTCAATGTATCCCTGCAATGTTTGGTGAAGATCTGAGTATGTAGTTTTTGACCTTATCTGGAACCTCCCATCTGAAAATTTGAAAATTCCTAAAAAATCCGTCCAAAATCTTGATGACCCCAATCTCTTGTTTTGTACTTTTTTTCCACGTGTCTCGACCTCCAATGTATCCCTGCAAAGTTTGGTGAAGATCTGAGTATGTAGTTTTTGACCTTATATGGAACCTCCTATCTGAAAATTTGAAAATTCTTAAAAAATTCGTCCAAAATCTTGATGTCACAAATCCTATGTTTTGTATGTTTTTTCCACGTGTCTTGACATCCAATGTATCCATGCAAAGTTTGGTGAAGATCTGAGTATGTCGTTTTTGACCTTATCTGGAACCTCCCATCTGAAAATTTGAAAATTCTTAAAAAATTCGTCGAAAATCTTGATGTCTCCGATCTCTTGTTTTGTACGTTCTTTCCACGTGTCTTGACATGCAAAGTATTCCTGCAAAGTTTGGTGAAGATCTGAGTATGTAGTTTTTGACCTCATCTGGAACCTCCTATCTGAAAATTTGAAAATTCTTAAAAAATTCGTCCAAAATCTTGATGTCTCCAATCTCTTGTTTTGTACGTTTTTTCCACGTGTCTTGACATCCAATGTATCCCTGCAATGTTTGGTGAAGATCAGAGTATGTAGTTTTTGACCTTATCTTGAACCTCCCATCTGAAAATTTGAAAATTCTTCAAAAATCCGTCCAAAATCTTGATGACCCCAATCTCTTGTTTTGTACTTTTTTTCCACGTGTCTTGACATCCAATGTATCCCTGCAAAGTTTGGTGAAGATCTGAGTATGTAGTTTTTGATCTTATCTGGAACCTCCTATCTGAAAATTTGAAAATTCTTAAAAAATTCGTCCAAAATCTTGATGTCTCCAATCTCTTGTTTTGTACGTTTTTTCCACGTGTCTTGATATCCAATGTATCCCTGCAAAGTTTGGTGAAGATCTGAGTATGTTGTTTTTGACCTTATCTGGAACATCCTTTCTGAAAATTTGAAAATTGTTAAAAAATTCGTCCAAAATCTTGATGTCTCCTATCTCTTGTTTTGTACGTTTTTTCCACGTGTCTTGACATCCAATGTATCCCTGCAAAGTTTGGTGAAGATCTGAGTATGTAGTTTTTGACCTTATCTGGAACCTCCCATCTGAAAATTTGAAAATTCTTAAAAAATTCGACCAATATCTTGATGTCTCCAATCTCTTGTTTTGTACGTTTTTTCCACGTGTCTTGACACATAATGTATCCATGCAAAGTTTGGTGAAGATCTGAGTATGTAGTTTTTGACCTTATATGGAACCTCCTATCTGAAAATTTAAAAATTCTTAAAAAATTCGTCCAAAATCTTGATGTCTCCAATCTCTTGTTTTGTACGTTTTTTCCACGTGTCTTGACATCCAATGTATCCCTGCAAAGTTTGGTGAAGATCTGAGTATGTAGTTTTTGACCTTATCTGGAACCTCCCATCTGAAAATTTGAAAATTCTTAAAAAATTTGACCAAAATCTTGATGTCTCCAATCTTTTGTTTTGTACGTTTTTTCCACGTGTCTTGACACATAATGTATCCATGCAAAGTTTGGTGAAGATCTGAGTATGTAGTTTTTGACCTTATATGGAACCTCCTATCTGAAAATTTGAAAATTCTTAAAAAATTCGTCCAAAATCTTGATGTCTCCAATCTCTTGTTTTGTACGTTTTTTCCACGTGTCTTGACATCCAATGTATCCCTGCAAAGTTTGGTGAAGATCTGAGTATGTAGTTTTTGACCTTATCTGGAACCTCCCATCTGAAAATTTGAAAATTCCTAAAAAATCCGTGCAAAATCTTGATGACCCCAATCTCTTGTTTTGTACGTTTTTTCCACGTGTCTTGACATCCAATGTATCCATGCAAAGTTTGGTGAAGATCTGAGTATGTCGTTTTTGACCTTATCTGGAACCTCCCATCTGAAAATTTGAAAATTCTTAAAAAATTCGTCGAAAATCTTGATGTCTCCAATCTTTTGTTTTGTACGTTTTTTCCACGTGTCTTGACATGCAAAGTATCCCTGCAACGTTTGGTGAAGATCTGAGTATGTAGTTTTTGACCTTATCTGGAACCTCCCATCTGAAAATTTGAAAATTCCTAAAAAATCCGTCCAAAATCTTGATGACCCCAATCTCTTGTTTTGTACGTTTTTTCCACGTGTCTTGACATCCAATGTATCCCTGCAAAGTTTGGTGAAGATCTGAGTATGTAGTTTTTGACCTTATCTGGAACCTCCTATCTGAAAATTTGAAAATTCTTAAAAAATTCGTCCAAAATCTTGATGTCTCCAATCTCTTGTTTTGTACGTTTTTTCCACGTGTCTTGACATCCAATGTATCCCTGCAAAGTTTGGTGAAGATCTGAGTATGTAGTTTTTGACCTTATCTGGAACCTCCCATCTGAAAATTTGAAAATTCTTAAAAAATTCGACCAAAATCTTGATGTCTCCAATCTCTTCTTTTGTACGTTTTTTCCACGTGTCTTGACACATAATGTATCCATGCAAAGTTTGGTGAAGATCTGAGTATGTAGTTTTTGACCTTATATGGAACCTCCTATCTGAAAATTTGAAAATTCTTAAAAAATTTGACCAAAATCTTGATGTCCCCAATCCTATGTTTTGTATGTTTTTTCCACGTGTCTTGACATCCAATGTATCCCTGCAGAGTTTGGTGAAGATCTGAGTATGTAGTTTTTGACCTTATCTGGAACCTCCCATCTGAAAATTTGAAAATTCTTAAAAAATTCGTCGAAAATCTTGATGTCTCCAATCTCTTGTTTTGTACGTTTTTTCCACGTGTCTTGACATGCAAAGTATCCCTGCAACGTTTGGTGAAGATCTGAGTATGTAGTTTTTGACCTTATCTGGAACCTCCTATCTGAAAATTTGAAAATTCTTAAAAAATTCGTCCAAAATCTTGATGTCTCCAATCTCTTGTTTTGTACGTTTTTTCCACGTGTCTTGACATCCAATGTATCCCTGCAATGTTTGGTGAAGATCTGAGTATGTAGTTTTTGACCTTAAATGGAACCTCCTATCTGAAAATTAGAAAATTCTTAAAAAATTCGTCCAAAATCTTGATGTCTCCAATCTCTTGTTTTGTACGTTCTTTCCACGTGTCTTGACATCCAATGTATCCCTGCAATGTTTGGTGAAGATCTGAGTATGTAGTTTTTGACCTTATATGGAACCTCCTATCTGAAAATTTGAAAATTCTTAAAAAAATTTAACAAAATCTTGATGTCCCCAATCCTATGTTTTGTATGTTTTTTCCACGTGTCTTGACATACAATGTATCCCTGCAGAGTTTGGTGAAGATCTGAGTATGTAGTTTTTGACCTTATCTGGAACCTCCCATCTGAAAATTTGAAAATTCCTAAAAAATCCGTCCAAAATTTTGTTGACCCCAATCTCTTGTTTTGTACGTTTTTTCCACGTGTCTTGACATCCAATGTATCCCTGCAAAGTTTGGTGAAGATCTGAGTATGTAGTTTTTGACCTTATCTGGAACCGCATTTCTGAAAATTTGAAAATTCTTAAAAAAATCGTCCAAAATCTTGATGTCTCAATCTCTTGTTTTGTACGTTTTTTCCACGTGTCTTGACATCCAATGTATCCCTGCAAAGTTTGGTGAAGATCTGAGTATGTAGTTTTTGACCTTATCTGGAACCTCCCATCTGAAAATTTGAAAATTCTTAAAAAATTCGTCGAAAATCTTGATGTCTCCAATCTCTTGTTTTGTACGTTTTTTCCACGTGTCTTGACATGCAAAGTATCCCTGCAACGTTTGGTGAAGATCTGAGTATGTAGTTTTTGACCTTATCTGGAACCTCCTATCTGAAAATTTGAAAATTCTTAAAAAATTCGTCCAAAATCTTGATGTCTCCAATCTCTTGTTTTGTACGTTTTTTCCACGTGTCTTGACATCCAATGTATCCCTGCAATGTTTGGTGAAGATCTGAGTATGTAGTTTTTGACCTTATATGGAGCCTCCTATCTGAAAATTTGAAAATTCTTAAAAAATTCGACCAATATCTTGATGTCTCCAATCTCTTGTTTTGTACGTTTTTTCCACGTGTCTTGACACATAATGTATCCATGCAAAGTTTGGTGAAGATCTGAGTATGTCGTTTTTGACCTTATATGGAACCTCCTATCTGAAAATTTAAAAATTCTTAAAAAATTCGTCCAAAATCTTGATGTCTCCAATCTCTTGTTTTGTACGTTTTTTCCACGTGTCTTGACATCCAATGTATCCCTGCAAAGTTTGGTGAAGATCTGAGTATGTAGTTTTTGACCTTATCTGGAACCTCCCATCTGAAAATTTGAAAATTCTTAAAAAATTCGACCAAAATCTTGATGTCTCCAATCTTTTGTTTTGTACGTTTTTTCCACGTGTCTTGACACATAATGTATCCATGCAAAGTTTGGTGAAGATCTGAGTATGTAGTTTTTGACCTTATATGGAACCTCCTATCTGAAAATTTGAAAATTCTTAAAAAATTCGTCCAAAATCTTGATGTCTCCAATCTCTTGTTTTGTACGTTTTTTCCACGTGTCTTGACATGCAAAGTATCCCTGCAACGTTTGGTGAAGATCTGAGTATGTAGTTTTTGACCTTATCTGGAACCTCCCATCTGAAAATTTGAAAATTCCTAAAAAATCCGTCCAAAATCTTGATGACCCCAATCTCTTGTTTTGTACGTTTTTTCCACGTGTCTTGACATCCAATGTATTACTGCAAAGTTTGGTGAAGATCTGAGTATGTAGTTTTTGACCTTATCTGGAACCTCCTATCTGAAAATTTGAAAATTCTTAAAAAATTCGTCCAAAATCTTGATGTCTCCAATCTCTTGTTTTGTACGTTTTTTCCACGTGTCTTGATATCCAATGTATCCCTGCAAAGTTTGGTGAAGATCTGAGTATGTCGTTTTTGACCTTATCTGGAACATCCTTTCTGAAAATTTGAAAATTGTTAAAAAATTCGTCCAAAATCTTGATGTCTCCTATCTCTTGTTTTGTACGTTTTTTCCACGTGTCTTGACATCCAATGTATCCCTGCAAAGTTTGGTGAAGATCTGAGTATGTAGTTTTTGACCTTATCTGGAACCTCCCATCTGAAAATTTGAAAATTCTTAAAAAATTCGACCAAAATCTTCATGTCTCCAATCTCTTCTTTTGTACGTTTTTTCCACGTGTCTTGACACATAATGTATCCATGCAAAGTTTGGTGAAGATCTGAGGATGTAGTTTTTGACCTTATATGGAACCTCCTATCTGAAAATTTGAAAATTCTTAAAAAATTTGACCAAAATCTTGATGTCCCCAATCCTATGTTTTGTATGTTTTTTCCATGTGTCTTGACATCCAATGTATCCCTGCAGAGTTTGGTGAAGATCTGAGTATGTAGTTTTTGACCTTATCTGGAACCTCCCATCTGAAAATTTGAAAATTCTTAAAAAATTCGTCGAAAATCTTGATGTCTCCAATCTCTTGTTTTGTACGTTTTTTCCACGTGTCTTGACATGCAAAGTATCCCTGCAACGTTTGGTGAAGATCTGAGTATGTAGTTTTTGACCTTATCTGGAACCTCCTATCTGAAAATTTGAAAATTCTTAAAAAATTCGTCCAAAATCTTGATGTCTCCAATCTCTTGTTTTGTACGTTTTTTCCACGTGTCTTGACATCCAATGTATCCCTGCAATGTTTGGTGAAGATCTGAGTATGTAGTTTTTGACCTTATATGGAACCTCCTATCTGAAAATTTGAAAATTCTTAAAAAATTCGTCCAAAATCTTGATGTCTCCAATCTCTTGTTTTGTACGTTTTTTCCACGTGTCTTGACATCCAATGTATCCCTGCAATGTTTGGTGAAGATCTGAGTATGTAGTTTTTGACCTTATATGGAACCTCCTATCTGAAAATTTGAAAATTCTTAAAAAATTCGTCCAAAATCTTGATGTCCCCAATCCTATGTTTTGTATGTTTTTTCCACGTGTCTTGACATACAATGTATCCATGCAGAGTTTGGTGAAGATCTGAGTATGTAGTTTTTGACCTTATCTGGAACCTCCCATCTGAAAATTTGAAAATTCCTAAAAAATCCGTCCAAAATTTTGTTGACCCCAATCTCTTGTTTTGTACGTTTTTTCCACGTGTCTTGACATCCAATGTATCCCTGCAAAGTTTGGTGAAGATCTGAGTATGTAGTTTTTGACCTTATCTGGAACCGCATTTCTGAAAATTTGAAAATTCTTAAAAAAATCGTCCAAAATCTTGATGTCTCCAATCTCTTGTTTTGTACGTTTTTTCCACGTGTCTTGACATCCAATGTATCCCTGCAAAGTTTGGTGAAGATCTGAGTATGTAGTTTTTGACCTTATCTGGAACCTCCTATCTGAAAATTTGAAAATTCTTAAAAAATTCGTCCAAAATCTTGATGTCTCCAATCTCTTGTTTTGTACGTTTTTTCCACGTGTCTTGATATCCAATGTATCCCTGCAAAGTTTGGTGAAGATCTGAGTACGTCGTTTTTGACCTTATCTGGAACATCCTTTCTGAAAATTTGAAAATTGTTAAAAAATTCGTCCAAAATCTTGATGTCTCCTATCTCTTGTTTTGTACGTTTTTTCCACGTGTCTTGACATCCAATGTATCCCTGCAAAGTTTGGTGAAGATCTGAGTATGTAGTTTTTGACCTTATCTGGAACCTTCCTTCTGAAAATTTGAAAATTCTTAAAAAATTCGACCAAAATCTTGATGTCTCCAATCTCTTGTTTTGTACGTTTTTTCCACGTGTCTTGACACATAATGTATCCATGCAAAGTTTGGTGAAGATCTGAGTATGTAGTTTTTGACCTTATATGGAACCTCCTATCTGAAAATTTGAAAATTCTTAAAAAATTTGACCAAAATCTTGATGTCCCCAATCCTATGTTTTGTATGTTTTTTCCATGTGTCTTGACATCCAATGTATCCCTGCAGAGTTTGGTGAAGATCTGAGTATGTAGTTTTTGACCTTATCTGGAACCTCCCATCTGAAAATTTGAAAATTCTTAAAAAATTCGTCGAAAATCTTGATGTCTCCAATCTCTTGTTTTGTACGTTTTTTCCACGTGTCTTGACATGCAAAGTATCCCTGCAACGTTTGGTGAAGATCTGAGTATGTAGTTTTTGACCTTATCTGGAACCTCCTATCTGAAAATTTGAAAATTCTTAAAAAATTCGTCCAAAATCTTGATGTCTCCAATCTCTTGTTTTGTACGTTTTTTCCACGTGTCTTGACATCCAATGTATCCCTGCAATGTTTGGTGAAGATCTGAGTATGTAGTTTTTGACCTTATATGGAACCTCCTATCTGAAAATTTGAAAATTCTTAAAAAATTCGTCCAAAATCTTGATGTCTCCAATCTCTTGTTTTGTACGTTTTTTCCACGTGTCTTGACATCCAATGTATCCCTGCAATGTTTGGTGAAGATCTGAGTATGTAGTTTTTGACCTTATATGGAACCTCCTATCTGAAAATTTGAAAATTCTTAAAAAATTCGTCCAAAATCTTGATGTCCCCAATCCTATGTTTTGTATGTTTTTTCCACGTGTCTTGACATACAATGTATCCATGCAGAGTTTGGTGAAGATCTGAGTATGTAGTTTTTGACCTTATCTGGAACCTCCCATCTGAAAATTTGAAAATTCCTAAAAAATCCGTCCAAAATTTTGTTGACCCCAATCTCTTGTTTTGTACGTTTTTTCCACGTGTCTTGACATCCAATGTATCCCTGCAAAGTTTGGTGAAGATCTGAGTATGTAGTTTTTGACCTTATCTGGAACCGCATTTCTGAAAATTTGAAAATTCTTAAAAAAATCGTCCAAAATCTTGATGTCTCCAATCTCTTGTTTTGTACGTTTTTTCCACGTGTCTTGACATCCAATGTATCCCTGCAAAGTTTGGTGAAGATCTGAGTATGTAGTTTTTGACCTTATCTGGAACCTCCTATCTGAAAATTTGAAAATTCTTAAAAAATTCGTCCAAAATCTTGATGTCTCCAATCTCTTGTTTTGTACGTTTTTTCCACGTGTCTTGATATCCAATGTATCCCTGCAAAGTTTGGTGAAGATCTGAGTACGTCGTTTTTGACCTTATCTGGAACATCCTTTCTGAAAATTTGAAAATTGTTAAAAAATTCGTCCAAAATCTTGATGTCTCCTATCTCTTGTTTTGTACGTTTTTTCCACGTGTCTTGACATCCAATGTATCCCTGCAAAGTTTGGTGAAGATCTGAGTATGTAGTTTTTGACCTTATCTGGAACCTTCCTTCTGAAAATTTGAAAATTCTTAAAAAATTCGACCAAAATCTTGATGTCTCCAATCTCTTGTTTTGTACGTTTTTTCCACGTGTCTTGACACATAATGTATCCATGCAAAGTTTGGTGAAGATCTGAGTATGTAGTTTTTGACCTTATATGGAACCTCCTATCTGAAAATTTGAAAATTCTTAAAAAATTTGACCAAAATCTTGATGTCCCCAATCCTATATTTTGTATGTTTTTTCCACGTGTCTTGACATCCAATGTATCCATGCAAAGTTTGGTGAAGATCTGAGTATGTAGTTTTTGACCTTATCTGGAACCTCCCATCTGAAAATTTGAAAATTCTTAAAAAATTCGTCGAAAATCTTGATGTCTCCAATCTCTTGTTTTGTACGTTTTTTCCACGTGTCTTGACATGCAAAGTATCCCTGCAACGTTTGGTGAAGATCTGAGTATGTAGTTTTTGACCTTATCTGGAACCTCCTATCTGAAAATTTGAAAATTCTTAAAAAATTCGTCCAAAATCTTGATGTCTCCAATCTCTTGTTTTGTACGTTTTTTCCACGTGTCTTGACATCCAATGTATCCCTGCAATGTTTGGTGAAGATCTGAGTATGTAGTTTTTGACCTTATATGGAGCCTCCTATCTGAAAATTTGAAAATTCTTAAAAAATTCGTCCAAAATCTTGATGTCTCCAATCTCTTGTTTTGTACGTTCTTTCCACGTGTCTTGACATCCAATGTATCCCTGCAATGTTTGGTGAAGATCTGAGTATGTAGTTTTTGACCTTATATGGAACCTCCTATCTGAAAATTTGAAAATTCTTAAAAGAATTTAACAAAATCTTGATGTCCCCAATCCTATGTTTTGTATGTTTTTTCCACGTGTCTTGACATACAATGTATCCCTGCAGAGTTTGGTGAAGATCTGAGTATGTAGTTTTTGACTTTATCTGGAACCTCCCATCTGAAAATTTGAAAATTCCTAAAAAATCCGTCCAAAATCTTGTTGACCCGAATCTCTTGTTTTGTACGTTTTTTCCACGTGTCTTGACATCCAATGTATCCCTGCAAAGTTTGGTGAAGATCTGAGTATGTAGTTTTTGACCTTATCTGGAACCGCATTTCTGAAAATTTGAAAATTTTTAAAAAAATCGTCCAAAATCTTGATGTCTCCAATCTCTTGTTTTGTACGTTTTTTCCACGTGTCTTGACATCCAATGTATCCCTGCAAAGTTTGGTGAAGATCTGAGTATGTAGTTTTTGACCTTATATGGAACCTCCTATCTGAAAATTTGAAAATTCTTAAAAAATTAGTCCAAAATCTTGATGTCTCCAATCTCTTGTTTTGTACGTTTTTTCCACGTGTCTCGACCTCCAATGGATCCCTGCAAAGTTTGGTGAAGATCTGAGTATGTCGTTTTTGACCTTATCTGGAACCTCCCATCTGAAAATTTGAAAATTCTTAAAAAATTCGTCGAAAATCTTGATGTCTCCGATCTCTTGTTTTGTACGTTTATTCCACGTGTCTTGACATGCAAAGTATTCCTGCAAAGTTTGGTGAAGATCTGAGTATGTAGTTTTTGACCTCATGTGGAACCTCCTATCTGAAAATTTGAAAATTCTTAAAAAATTCGTCCAAAATCTTGATGTCTCCAATCTCTTGTTTTGTACGTTTTTTCCACGTGTCTTGACATCCAATGTATCCCTGCAAAGTTTGGTGAAGATCTGAGTATGTAGTTTTTGACCTTATCTGGAACCTCCTATCTGAAAATTTGAAAATTCTTAAAAAATTCGTCCAAAATCTTGATGTCTCCAATCTCTTGTTTTGTACGTTTTTTCCACGTGTCTTGACACATAATGTATCCATGCAAAGTTTGGTGAAGATCTGAGTATGTCGTTTTTGACCTTATCTGGAACATCCTTTCTGAAAATTTGAAAATTGTTAAAAAATTCGTCCAAAATCTTGATGTCTCCTATCTCTTGTTTTGTACGTTTTTTCCACGTGTCTTGACATCCAATGTATCCCTGCAAAGTTTGGTGAAGATCTGAGTATGTAGTTTTTGACCTTATCTGGAACCTCCCATCTGAAAATTTGAAAATTCTTAAAAAATTCGACCAAAATCTTGATGTCTCCAATCTCTTGTTTTGTACGTTTTTTCCACGTGTCTTGACACATAATGTATCCATGCAAAGTTTGGTGAAGATCTGAGTATGTAGTTTTTGACCTTATATGGAACCTCCTATCTGAAAATTTGAAAATTCTTAAAAAATTCGTCCAAAATCTTGATGTCTCCAATCTCTTGTTTTGTACGTTTTTTCCACGTGTCTTGACATCCAATGTATCCCTGCAAAGTTTGGTGAAGATCTGAGTATGTAGTTTTTGACCTTATCTGGAACCTCCCATCTGAAAATTTGAAAATTCCTAAAAAATCCGTCCAAAATCTTGATGACCACAATCTCTTGTTTTGTACGTTTTTTCCACGTGTCTTGACATTCAATGTATCCCTGCAAAGTTTGGTGAAGATCTGAGTATGTAGTTTTTGACCTTATATGGAACCTCCTTTCTGAAAATTTGAAAATTCTTAAAAAATTCGTCCAAAATCTTGAAGACCCCAATCTCTTGTTTTGTACGTTTTTTCCACGTGTCTTGACATCCAATGTATCCCTGCAAAGTTTGGTGAAGATCTGAGTATGTAGTTTTTGACCTTATATGGAACCTCCTTTCTGAAAATTTGAGAATTCTTAAAAAATTCGTCCAAAATCTTGATGTCTCCAATCTCTTGTTTTGTACGTTTTTTCCACGTGTCTTGACATCCAATGTATCCATGCAAAGTTTGGTGAAGATCTGAGTATGTCGTTTTTGACCTTATCTGGAACCTCCCATCCGAAAATTTGAAAATTCTTAAAAAATTCGTCGAAAATCTTGATGTCTCCAATCTCTTGTTTTGTACGTTTTTTCCACGTGTCTTGACATGCAAAGTATCCCTGCAACGTTTGGTGAAGATCTGAGTATGTAGTTTTTGACCTTATCTGGAACCTCCTATCTGAAAATTTGAAAATTCTTCAAAAATTCGTCGAAAATCTTGATGTCTCCAATCTCTTGCTTTGTACGTTTTTTCCACGTGTCTTGACATCCAATGTATCCCTGCAATGTTTGGTGGAGATCTGAGTATGTAGTTTTTGACCTTATCTGGAACCTCCTATCTGAAAATTTGAAAATTCTTCAAAAATTCGTCCAAAATCTTGATGTCTCCAATCTCTTGTTTTGTACGTTTTTTCCACGTGTCTCGACCTCCAATGTATCCCTGCAAAGTTAGTGAAGATCTGAGTATGTCGTTTTTGACCTTATCTGGAACATCCTTTCTGAAAATTTGAAAATTCTTAAAAAATTCGTCGAAAATCTTGATGTCTCCAATCTCTTGTTTTGTACGTTTTTTCCACGTTTCTTGACATCCAATGTATCCCTGCAAAGTTTAGTGAAGATATGAGTATGTAGTTTTTGACTTTATATGGAACCTCCTTTCTGAAAATTTGAAAATTCTCAAAAAATTCGTCCATAATCTTGATGTCTCCAATCTCTTGTTTTGTACGTTTTTTCCACGTGTCTTGACATCCAATGTATCCCTGCAAAGTTTGGTGAAGATCTGAGCATGTAGTTTTTGACTTTATATGGAACCTCCTATCTGAAAATTTGAAAATTCTTAAAAAATTCGTCCAAAATCTTGATGTCTCCAATCTCTTGTTTTGTACGTTTTTTCCACGTGTCTTGACATCCAATGTATAACTGCAAAGTTTGGTGAAGATCTGAGTATGTAGTTTTTGACCTTATCTGGAACCTCCCATCTGAAAATTTGAAAATTCCTAAAAAATCCGTCCAAAATCTTGATGACCACAATCTCTTGTTTTGTACGTTTTTTCCACGTGTCTTGACATTCAATGTATCCCTGCAAAGTTTGGTGAAGATCTGAGTATGTAGTTTTTGACCTTATATGGAACCTCCTTTCTGAAAATTTGAAAATTCTTAAAAAATTCGTCCAAAATCTTGAAGACCCCAATCTCTTGTTTTGTACGTTTTTTCCACGTGTCTTGACATCCAATGTATCCCTGCAAAGTTTGGTGAAGATCTGAGTATGTAGTTTTTGACCTTATATGGAAAATCCTTTCTGAAAATTTGAGAATTCTTAAAAAATTCGTCCAAAATCTTGATGTCTCCAATCTCTTGTTTTGTACGTTTTTTCCACGTGTCTTGACATCCAATGTATCCATGCAAAGTTTGGTGAAGATCTGAGTATGTCGTTTTTGACCTTATCTGGAACCTCCCATCCGAAAATTTGAAAATTCTTAAAAAATTCGTCGAAAATCTTGATGTCTCCAATCTCTTGTTTTGTACGTTTTTTCCACGTGTCTTGACATGCAAAGTATCCCTGCAACGTTTGGTGAAGATCTGAGTATGTAGTTTTTGACCTTATCTGGAACCTCCTATCTGAAAATTTGAAAATTCTTCAAAAATTCGTCGAAAATCTTGATGTCTCCAATCTCTTGCTTTGTACGTTTTTTCCACGTGTCTTGACATCCAATGTATCCCTGCAATGTTTGGTGGAGATCTGAGTATGTAGTTTTTGACCTTATCTGGAACCTCCTATCTGAAAATTTGAAAATTCTTCAAAAATTCGTCCAAAATCTTGATGTCTCCAATCTCTTGTTTTGTACGTTTTTTCCACGTGTCTCGACCTCCAATGTATCCCTGCAAAGTTAGTGAAGATCTGAGTATGTCGTTTTTGACCTTATCTGGAACATCCTTTCTGAAAATTTGAAAATTCTTAAAAAATTCGTCGAAAATCTTGATGTCTCCAATCTCTTGTTTTGTACGTTTTTTCCACGTTTCTTGACATCCAATGTATCCCTGCAAAGTTTGGTGAAGATATGAGTATGTAGTTTTTGACCTTATATGGAACCTCCTTTCTGAAAATTTGAAAATTCTCAAAAAATTCGTCCATAATCTTGATGTCTCCAATCTCTTGTTTTGTAAGTTTTTTCCACGTGTCTTGACATCCAATGTATCCCTGCAAAGTTTGGTGAAGATCTGAGCATGTAGTTTTTGACCTTATATGGAACCTCCTATCTGAAAATTTGAAAATTCTTAAAAAATTCGTCGAAAATCTTGATGTCACCAATCCTATGTTTTGTATGTTTTTTCCACGTGTCTTGACATCCAATGTATCCATGCAAAGTTTGGTGAAGATCTGAGTATGTCGTTTTTGACCTTATCTGGAACCTCCCATCTGAAAATTTGAAAATTCTTAAAAAATTCGTCGAAAATCTTGATGTCTCCGATCTCTTGTTTTGTACGTTTTTTCCACGTGTCTTGACATGCAAAGTATTCCTGCAAAGTTTGGTGAAGATCTGAGTATGTAGTTTTTGACCTCATCTGGAACCTCCTATCTGAAAATTTGAAAATTCTTAAAAAATTCGTCCAAAATCTTGATGTCTCCAATCTCTTGTTTTGTACGTTTTTTCCACGTGTCTTGACATCCAATGTATCCCTGCAATGTTTGGTGAAGATCTGAGTTTGTAGTTTTTGACCTTATCTGGAACCTCCCATCTGAAAATTTGAAAATTCCTAAAAAATCCGTCCAAAATCTTGATGACCCCAATCTCTTGTTTTGTACGTTTTTTCCACGTGTCTTGACATCCAATGTATCCCTGCAAAGTTTGGTGAAGATCTGAGTATGTAGTTTTTGACCTTATCTGGAACCTCCTATCTGAAAATTTGAAAATTCTTAAAAAATTCGTCCAAAATCTTGATGTCTCCAATCTCTTGTTTTGTACGTTTTTTCCACGTGTCTTGATATCCAATGTATCCAAGCAAAGTTTGGTGAAGATCTGAGTATGTAGTTTTTGACCTTATCTGGAACCTCCTATCTGAAAATTTGAAAATTCTTCAAAAATTCGTCCAAAATCTTGATGTCTCCAATCTCTTGTTTTGTACGTTTTTTCCACGTGTCTCGACCTCCAATGTATCCATGCAAAGTTAGTGAAGATCTGAGTATGTCGTTTTTGACCTTATCTGGAACATCCTTTCTGAAAATTTGAAAATTCTTAAAAAATTCGTCGAAAATCTTGATGTCTCCAATCTCTTGTTTTGTACGTTTTTTCCACGTTTCTTGACATCCAATGTATCCCTGCAAAGTTTAGTGAAGATATGAGTATGTAGTTTTTGACCTTATATGGAACCTCCTTTCTGAAAATTTGAAAATTCTCAAAAAATTCGTCCATAATCTTGATGTCTCCAATCTCTTGTTTTGTACGTTTTTTCCACGTGTCTTGACATCCAATGTATCCCTGCAAAGTTTGGTGAAGATCTGAGCATGTAGTTTTTGACTTTATATGGAACCTCCTATCTGAAAATTTGAAAATTCTTAAAAAATTCGTCCAAAATCTTGATGTCTCCAATCTCTTGTTTTGTACGTTTTTTCCACGTGTCTTGACATCCAATGTATAACTGCAAAGTTTGGTGAAGATCTGAGTATGTAGTTTTTGACCTTATCTGGAACCTCCCATCTGAAAATTTGAAAATTCCTAAAAAATCCGTCCAAAATCTTGATGACCACAATCTCTTGTTTTGTACGTTTTTTCCACGTGTCTTGACATTCAATGTATCCCTGCAAAGTTTGGTGAAGATCTGAGTATGTAGTTTTTGACCTTATATGGAACCTCCTTTCTGAAAATTTGAAAATTCTTAAAAAATTCGTCCAAAATCTTGAAGACCCCAATCTCTTGTTTTGTACGTTTTTTCCACGTGTCTTGACATCCAATGTATCCCTGCAAAGTTTGGTGAAGATCTGAGTATGTAGTTTTTGACCTTATATGGAACCTCCTTTCTGAAAATTTGAGAATTCTTAAAAAATTCGTCCAAAATCTTGATGTCTCCAATCTCTTGTTTTGTACGTTTTTTCCACGTGTCTTGACATCCAATGTATCTATGCAAAGTTTGGTGAAGATCTGAGTATGTCGTTTTTGACCTTATCTGGAACCTCCCATCCGAAAATTTGAAAATTCTTAAAAAATTCGTCGAAAATCTTGATGTCTCCAATCTCTTGTTTTGTACGTTTTTTCCACGTGTCTTGACATGCAAAGTATCCCTGCAACGTTTGGTGAAGATCTGAGTATGTAGTTTTTGACCTTATCTGGAACCTCCTATCTGAAAATTTGAAAATTCTTCAAAAATTCGTCGAAAATCTTGATGTCTCCAATCTCTTGCTTTGTACGTTTTTTCCACGTGTCTTGACATCCAATGTATCCCTGCAATGTTTGGTGGAGATCTGAGTATGTAGTTTTTGACCTTATCTGGAACCTCCTATCTGAAAATTTGAAAATTCTTCAAAAATTCGTCCAAAATCTTGATGTCTCCAATCTCTTGTTTTGTACGTTTTTTCCACGTGTCTCGACCTCCAATGTATCCCTGCAAAGTTAGTGAAGATCTGAGTATGTCGTTTTTGACCTTATCTGGAACATCCTTTCTGAAAATTTGAAAATTCTTAAAAAATTCGTCGAAAATCTTGATGTCTCCAATCTCTTGTTTTGTACGTTTTTTCCACGTTTCTTGACATCCAATGTATCCCTGCAAAGTTTGGTGAAGATATGAGTATGTAGTTTTTGACCTTATATGGAACCTCCTTTCTGAAAATTTGAAAATTCTCAAAAAATTCGTCCATAATCTTGATGTCTCCAATCTCTTGTTTTGTACGTTTTTTCCACGTGTCTTGACATCCAATGTATCCCTGCAAAGTTTGGTGAAGATCTGAGCATGTAGTTTTTGACCTTATATGGAACCTAGTATCTGAAAATTTGAAAATTCTTAAAAAATTCGTCGAAAATCTTGATGTCACCAATCCTATGTTTTGTATGTTTTTTCCACGTGTCTTGACATCCAATGTATCCATGCAAAGTTTGGTGAAGATCTGAGTATGTCGTTTTTGAACTTATCTGGAACCTCCCATCTGAAAATTTGAAAATTCTTAAAAAATTCGTCGAAAATCTTGATGTCTCCGATCTCTTGTTTTGTACGTTATTTCCACGTGTCTTGACATGCAAAGTATTCCTGCAAAGTTTGGTGAAGATCTGAGTATGTAGTTTTTGACCTCATCTGGAACCTCCTATCTGAAAATTTGAAAATTCTTAAAAAATTCGTCCAAAATCTTGATGTCTCCAATCTCTTGTTTTGTACGTTTTTTCCACGTGTCTTGACATCCAATGTATCCCTGCAATGTTTGGTGAAGATCTGAGTATGTAGTTTTTGACCTTATCTGGAACCTCCCATCTGAAAATTTGAAAATTCCTAAAAAATCCGTCCAAAATCTTGATGACCCCAATCTCTTGTTTTGTACGTTTTTTCCACGTGTCTTGACATCCAATGTATCCCTGCAAAGTTTGGTGAAGATCTGAGTATGTAGTTTTTGACCTTATCTGGAACCTCCTATCTGAAAATTTGAAAATTCTTAAAAAATTCGTCCAAAATCTTGATGTCTCCAATCTCTTGTTTTGTACGTTTTTTCCACGTGTCTTGATATCCAATGTATCCCTGCAAAGTTTGGTGAAGATCTGAGTATGTAGTTTTTGACCTTATCTGGAACCTCCTATCTGAAAATTTGAGAATTCTTAAAAAATTCGTCCAAAATCTTGATGTCTCCAATCTCTTGTTTTGTACGTTTTTTCCACGTGTCTTGACATCCAATGTATCCATGCAAAGTTTGGTGAAGATCTGAGTATGTCGTTTTTGACCTTATCTGGAACCTCCCATCTGAAAATTTGAAAATTCTTAAAAAATTCGTCGAAAATCTTGATGTCTCCAATCTTTTGTTTTGTACGTTTTTTTCCACGTGTCTTGACATGCAAAGTATCCCTGCAACGTTTGGTGAAGATCTGAGTATGTAGTTTTTGACCTTATCTGGAACCTCCTATCTGAAAATTTGAAAATTCTTCAAAAATTCGTCGAAAATCTTGATGTCTCCAATCTCTTGTTTTGTACGTTTTTTCCACGTGTCTTGACATCCAATGTATTCCTGCAATGTTTGGTGGAGATCTGAGTATGTAGTTTTAGACCTTATCTGGAACCTCCTATCTGAAAATTTGAAAATTCTTCAAAAATTCGTCCAAAATCTTGATGTCTCCAATCTCTTGTTTTGTACGTTTTTTCCACGTGTCTCGACCTCCAATGGATCCCTGCAAAGTTTGGTGAAGATCTGAGTATGTCGTTTTTGACCTTATCTGGAACATCCTTTCTGAAAATTTGAAAATTCTTAAAAAATTCGTCGAAAATCTTGATGTCTCCAATCTCTTGTTTTGTACGTTTTTTCCACGTGTCTTGACATCCAATGTATCCCTGCAAAGTTTGGTGAAGATCTGAGTATGTAGTTTTTGACCTTATATGGAACCTCCTATCTGAAAATTTGAAAATTCTTAAAAAATTCGTCCAAAATCTTGATGTCTCCAATCTCTTGTTTTGTACGTTTTTTCCACGTGTCTCGACCTCCAATGGATCCCTGCGAAGTTTGGTGAAGATCTGAGTATGTCGTTTTTGACCTTATCTGGAACCTCCCATCTGAAAATTTGAAAATTCTTAAAAAATTCGTCGAAAATCTTGATGTCTCCGATCTCTTGTTTTGTACGTTTTTTCCACGTGTCTTGACATGCAAAGTATTCCTGCAAAGTTTGGTGAAGATCTGAGTATGTAGTTTTTGACCTCATCTGGAACCTCCTATCTGAAAATTTGAAAATTCTTAAAAAATTCGTCCAAAATCTTGATGTCTCCAATCTCTTGTTTTGTACGTTTTTTCCACGTGTCTTGACATCCAATGTATCCCTGCAATGTTTGGTGAAGATCTGAGTATGTAGTTTTTGACCTTATCTGGAACCTCCCATCTGAAAATTTGAAAATTCCTAAAAAATCCGTCCAAAACCTTGATGACCCCAATCTCTTGTTTTGTACTTTTTTTCCACGTGTCTCGACCTCCAATGTATCCCTGCAAAGTTTGGTGAAGATCTGAGTATGTCGTTTTTGACCTTATCTGGAATCTCCCATCTGAAAATTTGAAAATTCTTAAAAAATTCGTCGAAAATCTTGATGTCTCCGATCTCTTGTTTTGTACGTTTTTTCCACGTGTCTTGACATGCAAAGTATTCCTGCAAAGTTTGGTGAAGATCTGAGTATGTAGTTTTTGACCTCATCTGGAACCTCCTATCTGAAAATTTGAAAATTCTTAAAAAATTCGTCCAAAATCTTGATGTCTCCAATCTCTTGTTTTGTACGTTTTTTCCACGTGTCTTGACATCCAATGTATCCCTGCAAAGTTTGGTGAAGATCTGAGTATGTAGTTTTTGACCTTATCTGGAACCTCCTATCTGAAAATTTGAAAATTCTTAAAAAATTCGTCCAAAATCTTGATGTCTCCAATCTCTTGTTTTGTACGTTTTTTCCACGTGTCTTGATATCCAATGTATCCCTGCAAAGTTTGGTGAAGATCTGAGTATGTCGTTTTTGACCTTATCTGGAACATCCTTTCTGAAAATTTGAAAATTGTTAAAAAATTCGTCCAAAATCTTGATGTCTCCAATCTCTTTTTTGTACGTTTTTTCCACGTGTCTTGACATCCAATGTATCCCTGCAAAGTTTGGTGAAGATCTGAGTATGTAGTTTTTGACCTTATCTGGAACCTCCCATCTGAAAATTTGAAAATTCTTAAAAAATTCGACCAAAATCTTGATGTCTCCAATCTTTTGTTTTGTACGTTTTTTCCACGTGTCTTGACACATAATGTATCCATGCAAAGTTTGGTGAAGATCTGAGTATGTAGTTTTTGACCTTATATGGAACCTCCTATCTGAAAATTTGAAAATTCTTAAAAAATTCGTCCAAAATCTTGATGTCTCCAATCTCTTGTTTTGTACGTTTTTTCCACGTGTCTTGACATCCAATGTATCCCTGCAAAGTTTGGTGAAGATCTGAGTATGTAGTTTTTGACCTTATCTGGAACCTCCCATCTGAAAATTTGAAAATTCCTAAAAAATCCGTGCAAAATCTTGATGACCCCAATCTCTTGTTTTGTACGTTTTTTCCACGTGTCTTGACATCCAATGTATTCCTGCAATGTTTGGTGAAGATCTGAGTATGTAGTTTTTGACCTTATATGGAACCTCCTATCTGAAAATTTGAAAATTCTTAAAAAATTCGACCAAAATCTTGATGTTCCGAATCCTATGTTTTGTACGTTTTTTCCACGTGTCTTGACATCCAATGTATCCCTGCAAAGTTTGGTGAAGATCTGAGTATGTAGTTTTTGACCTTATATGGAACCTCCTTTCTGAAAATTTGAGAATTCTTAAAAAATTCGTCCAAAATCTTGATGTCTCCAATCTCTTGTTTTGTACGTTTTTTCCACGTGTCTTGACATCCAATGTATCCCTGCAAAGTTTGGTGAAGATCTGAGTATGTCGTTTTTGACCTTATCTGGAACCTCCCATCCGAAAATTTGAAAATTCTTAAAAAATTCGTCGAAAATCTTGATGTCTCCAATCTCTTGTTTTGTACGTTTTTTCCACGTGTCTTGACATGCAAAGTATCCCTGCAACGTTTGGTGAAGATCTGAGTATGTAGTTTTTGACCTTATCTGGAACCTCCTATCTGAAAATTTGAAAATTCTTCAAAAATTCGTCGAAAATCTTGATGTCTCCAATCTCTTGCTTTGTACGTTTTTTCCACGTGTCTTGACATCCAATGTATCCCTGCAATGTTTGGTGGAGATCTGAGTATGTAGTTTTTGACCTTATCTGGAACCTCCTATCTGAAAATTTGAAAATTCTTCAAAAATTCGTCCAAAATCTTGATGTCTCCAATCTCTTGTTTTGTACGTTTTTTCCACGTGTCTCGACCTCCAATGTATCCCTGCAAAGTTAGTGAAGATCTGAGTATGTCGTTTTTGACCTTATCTGGAACATCCTTTCTGAAAATTTGAAAATTCTTAAAAAATTCGTCGAAAATCTTGATGTCTCCAATCTCTTGTTTTGTACGTTTTTTCCACGTTTCTTGACATCCAATGTATCCCTGCAAAGTTTGGTGAAGATATGAGTATGTAGTTTTTGACCTTATATGGAACCTCCTTTCTGAAAATTTGAAAATTCTCAAAAAATTCGTCCATAATCTTGATGTCTCCAATCTCTTGTTTTGTACGTTTTTTCCACGTGTCTTGACATCCAATGTATCCCTGCAAAGTTTGGTGAAGATCTGAGCATGTAGTTTTTGACCTTATATGGAACCTCCTATCTGAAAATTTGAAAATTCTTAAAAAATTCGTCCAAAATCTTGATGTCTCCAATCTCTTGTTTTGTACGTTTTTTCCACGTGTCTTGACATCCAATGTATAACTGCAAAGTTTGGTGAAGATCTGAGTATGTAGTTTTTGACCTTATCTGGAACCTCCCATCTGAAAATTTGAAAATTCCTAAAAAATCCGTCCAAAATCTTGATGACCACAATCTCTTGTTTTGTACGTTTTTTCCACGTGTCTTGACATTCAATGTATCCCTGCAAAGTTTGGTGAAGATCTTAGTATGTAGTTTTTGACCTTATATGGAACCTCCTTTCTGAAAATTTGAAAATTCTTAAAAAATTCGTCCAAAATCTTGAAGACCCCAATCTCTTGTTTTGTACGTTTTTTCCACGTGTCTTGACATCCAATGTATCCCTGCAAAGTTTGGTGAAGATCTGAGTATGTAGTTTTTGACCTTATATGGAACCTCCTTTCTGAAAATTTGAGAATTCTTAAAAAATTCGTCCAAAATCTTGATGTCTCCAATCTCTTGTTTTGTACGTTTTTTCCACGTGTCTTGACATCCAATGTATCCATGCAAAGTTTGGTGAAGATCTGAGTATGTCGTTTTTGACCTTATCTGGAACCTCCCATCCGAAAATTTGAAAATTCTTAAAAAATTCGTCGAAAATCTTGATGTCTCCAATCTCTTGTTTTGTACGTTTTTTCCACGTGTCTTGACATGCAAAGTATCCCTGCAACGTTTGGTGAAGATCTGAGTATGTAGTTTTTGACCTTATCTGGAACCTCCTATCTGAAAATTTGAAAATTCTTCAAAAATTCGTCGAAAATCTTGATGTCTCCAATCTCTTGCTTTGTACGTTTTTTCCACGTGTCTTGACATCCAATGTATCCCTGCAATGTTTGGTGAAGATCTGAGTATGTAGTTTTTGACCTTATCTGGAACCTCCTATCTGAAAATTTGAAAATTCTTCAAAAATTCGTCCAAAATCTTGATGTCTCCAATCTCTTGTTTTGTACGTTTTTTCCACGTGTCTCGACCTCCAATGTATCCCTGCAAAGTTAGTGAAGATCTGAGTATGTCGTTTTTGACCTTATCTGGAACATCCTTTCTGAAAATTTGAAAATTCTTAAAAAATTCGTCGAAAATCTTGATGTCTCCAATCTCTTGTTTTGTACGTTTTTTCCACGTTTCTTGACATCCAATGTATCCCTGCAAAGTTTGGTGAAGATATGAGTATGTAGTTTTTGACCTTATATGGAACCTCCTTTCTGAAAATTTGAAAATTCTCAAAAAATTCGTCCATAATCTTGATGTCTCCAATCTCTTGTTTTGTACGTTTTTTCCACGTGTCTTGACATCCAATTTATCCCTGCAAAGTTTGGTGAAGATCTGAGCATGTAGTTTTTGACCTTATATGGAACCTCCTATCTGAAAATTTGAAAATTCTTAAAAAATTCGTCGAAAATCTTGATGTCACCAATCCTATGTTTTGTATGTTTTTTCCACGTGTCTTGACATCCAATGTATCCATGCAAAGTTTGGTGAAGATCTGAGTATGTCGTTTTTGACCTTATCTGGAACCTCCCATCTGAAAATTTGAAAATTCTTAAAAAATTCGTCGAAAATCTTGATGTCTCCGATCTCTTGTTTTGTACGTTTTTTCCACGTGTCTTGACATGCAAAGTATTCCTGCAAAGTTTGGTGAAGATCTGAGTATGTAGTTTTTGACCTCATCTGGAACCTCCTATCTGAAAATTTGAAAATTCTTAAAAAATTCGTCCAAAATCTTGATGTCTCCAATCTCTTGTTTTGTACGTTTTTTCCACGTGTCTTGACATCCAATGTATCCCTGCAATGTTTGGTGAAGATCTGAGTATGTAGTTTTTGACCTTATCTGGAACCTCCCATCTGAAAATTTGAAAATTCCTAAAAAATCCGTCCAAAATCTTGATGACCCCAATCTCTTGTTTTGTACGTTTTTTCCACGTGTCTTGACATCCAATGTATCCCTGCAAAGTTTGGTGAAGATCTGAGTATGTAGTTTTTGACCTTATCTGGAACCTCCTATCTGAAAATTTGAAAATTCTTAAAAAATTCGTCCAAAATCTTGATGTCTCCAATCTCTTGTTTTGTACGTTTTTTCCACGTGTCTTGACATCCAATGTATCCCTGCAAAGTTTGGTGAAGATCTGAGTATGTAGTTTTTGACCTTATCTGGAACCTCCCATCTGAAAATTTGAAAATTCCTAAAAAATCCGTGCAAAATCTTGATGACCCCAATCTCTTGTTTTGTACGTTTTTTCCACGTGTCTTGACATCCAATGTATTCCTGCAATGTTTGGTGAAGATCTGAGTGTGTAGTTTTTGACCTTATATGGAACCTCCTATCTGAAAATTTGAAAATTCTTAAAAAATTCGACCAAAATCTTGATGTTCCGAATCCTATGTTTTGTACGTTTTTTCCACGTGTCTTGACATCCAATGTATCCCTGCAAAGTTTGGTGAAGATCTGAGTATGTAGTTTTTGACCTTATATGGAACCTCCTTTCTGAAAATTTGAGAATTCTTAAAAAATTCGTCCAAAATCTTGATGTCTCCAATCTCTTGTTTTGTACGTTTTTTCCACGTGTCTTGACATCCAATGTATCCCTGCAAAGTTTGGTGAAGATCTGAGTATGTCGTTTTTGACCTTATCTGGAACCTCCCATCCGAAAATTTGAAAATTCTTAAAAAATTCGTCGAAAATCTTGATGTCTCCAATCTCTTGTTTTGTACGTTTTTTCCACGTGTCTTGACATGCAAAGTATCCCTGCAACGTTTGGTGAAGATCTGAGTATGTAGTTTTTGACCTTATCTGGAACCTCCTATCTGAAAATTTGAAAATTCTTCAAAAATTCGTCGAAAATCTTGATGTCTCCAATCTCTTGCTTTGTACGTTTTTTCCACGTGTCTTGACATCCAATGTATCCCTGCAATGTTTGGTGGAGATCTGAGTATGTAGTTTTTGACCTTATCTGGAACATCCTATCTGAAAATTGGAAAATTCTTCAAAAATTCGTCCAAAATCTTGATGTCTCCAATCTCTTGTTTTGTACGTTTTTTCCACGTGTCTCGACCTCCAATGTATCCCTGCAAAGTTAGTGAAGATCTGAGTATGTCGTTTTTGACCTTATCTGGAACATCCTTTCTGAAAATTTGAAAATTCTTAAAAAATTCGTCGAAAATCTTGATGTCTCCAATCTCTTGTTTTGTACGTTTTTTCCACGTTTCTTGACATCCAATGTATCCCTGCAAAGTTTGGTGAAGATATGAGTATGTAGTTTTTGACCTTATATGGAACCTCCTTTCTGAAAATTTGAAAATTCTCAAAAAATTCGTCCATAATTTTGATGTCTCCAATCTCTTGTTTTGTACGTTTTTTCCACGTGTCTTGACATCCAATGTATCCCTGCAAAGTTTGGTGAAGATCTGAGCATGTAGTTTTTGACCTTATATGGAACCTCCTATCTGAAAATTTGAAAATTCTTAAAAAATTCGTCCAAAATCTTGATGTCTCCAATCTCTTGTTTTGTACGTTTTTTCCACGTGTCTTGACATCCAATGTATAACTGCAAAGTTTGGTGAAGATCTGAGTATGTAGTTTTTGACCTTATCTGGAACCTCCCATCTGAAAATTTGAAAATTCCTAAAAAATTCGTCCAAAATCTTGATGACCACAATCTCTTGTTTTGTACGTTTTTTCCACGTGTCTTGACATTCAATGTATCCCTGCAAAGTTTGGTGAAGATCTGAGTATGTAGTTTTTGACCTTATATGGAACCTCCTTTCTGAAAATTTGAAAATTCTTAAAAAATTCGTCCAAAATCTTGAAGACCCCAATCTCTTGTTTTGTACGTTTTTTCCACGTGTCTTGACATCCAATGTATCCCTGCAAAGTTTGGTGAAGATCTGAGTATGTAGTTTTTGACCTTATATGGAACCTCCTTTCTGAAAATTTGAGAATTCTTAAAAAATTCGTCCAAAATCTTGATGTCTCCAATCTCTTGTTTTGTACGTTTTTTCCACGTGTCTTGACATCCAATGTATCCATGCAAAGTTTGGTGAAGATCTGAGTATGTCGTTTTTGACCTTATCTGGAACCTCCCATCCGAAAATTTGAAAATTCTTAAAAAATTCGTCGAAAATCTTGATGTCTCCAATCTCTTGTTTTGTACGTTTTTTCCACGTGTCTTGACATGCAAAGTATCCCTGCAACGTTTGGTGAAGATCTGAGTATGTAGTTTTTGACCTTATCTGGAACCTCCTATCTGAAAATTTGAAAATTCTTCAAAAATTCGTCGAAAATCTTGATGTCTCCAATCTCTTGCTTTGTACGTTTTTTCCACGTGTCTTGACATCCAATGTATCCCTGCAATGTTTGGTGGAGATCTGAGTATGTAGTTTTTGACCTTATCTGGAACCTCCTATCTGAAAATTTGAAAATTCTTCAAAAATTCGTCCAAAATCTTGATGTCTCCAATCTCTTGTTTTGTACGTTTTTTCCACGTGTCTCGACCTCCAATGTATCCCTGCAAAGTTAGTGAAGATCTGAGTATGTCGTTTTTGACCTTATCTGGAACATCCTTTCTGAAAATTTGAAAATTCTTAAAAAATTCGTCGAAAATCTTGATGTCTCCAATCTCTTGTTTTGTACGTTTTTTCCACGTTTCTTGACATCCAATGTATCCCTGCAAAGTTTGGTGAAGATATGAGTATGTAGTTTTTGACCTTATATGGAACCTCCTTTCTGAAAATTTGAAAATTCTCAAAAAATTCGTCCATAACCTTGATGTCTCCAATCTCTTGTTTTGTACGTTTTTTCCACGTGTCTTGACATCCAATGTATCCCTGCAAAGTTTGGTGAAGATCTGAGCATGTAGTTTTTGACCTTATATGGAACCTCCTATCTGAAAATTTGAAAATTCTTAAAAAATTCGTCGAAAATCTTGATGTCACCAATCCTATGTTTTGTATGTTTTTTCCACGTGTCTTGACATCCAATGTATCCATGCAAAGTTTGGTGAAGATCTGAGTATGTCGTTTTTGACCTTATCTGGAACCTCCCATCTGAAAATTTGAAAATTCTTAAAAAATTCGTCGAAAATCTTGATGTCTCCGATCTCTTGTTTTGTACGTTTTTTCCACGTGTCTTGACATGCAAAGTATTCCTGCAAAGTTTGGTGAAGATCTGAGTATGTAGTTTTTGACCTCATCTGGAACCTCCTATCTGAAAATTTGAAAATTCTTAAAAAATTCGTCCAAAATCTTGATGTCTCCAATCTCTTGTTTTGTACGTTTTTTCCACGTGTCTTGACATCCAATGTATCCCTGCAATGTTTGGTGAAGATCTGAGTATGTAGTTTTTGACCTTATCTGGAACCTCCCATCTGAAAATTTGAAAATTCCTAAAAAATCCGTCCAAAATCTTGATGACCCCAATCTCTTGTTTTGTACGTTTTTTCCACGTGTCTTGACATCCAATGTATCCCTGCAAAGTTTGGTGAAGATCTGAGTATGTAGTTTTTGACCTTATCTGGAACCTCCTATCTGAAAATTTGAAAATTCTTAAAAAATTCGTCCAAAATCTTGATGTCTCCAATCTCTTGTTTTGTACGTTTTTTCCACGTGTCTTGATATCCAATGTATCCCTGCAAAGTTTGGTGAAGATCTGAGTATGTCGTTTTTGACCTTATCTGGAACATCCTTTCTGAAAATTTGAAAATTCTTAAAAAATTCGACCAAAATCTTGATGTTCCGAATCCTATGTTTTGTATGTTTTTTCCACGTGTCTTGACATCCAATGTATCCATGCAAAGTTTGGTGAAGATCTGAGTATGTAGTTTTTGACCTTATATTGAACCTCCCATCTGAAAATTTGAAAATTCTTAAAAAATTCGTCCAAAATCTTGATGACCCCAATCTCTTGTTTTGTACGTTTTTTCCACGTGTCTTGACATCCAAAGTATCCCTGCAAAGTTTGGTGAAGATCTGAGTATGTAGTTTTTGACCTTATATGGAACCTCCTTTCTGAAAATTTGAGAATTCTTAAAAAATTCGTCCAAAATCTTGATGTCTCCAATCTCTTGTTTTGTACGTTTTTTCCACGTGTCTTGACATCCAATGTATCCATGCAAAGTTTGGTGAAGATCTGAGTATGTCGTTTTTGACCTTATCTGGAACCTCCCATCTGAAAATTTGAAAATTCTTAAAAAATTCGTCGAAAATCTTGATGTCTCCAATCTTTTGTTTTGTACGTTTTTTCCACGTGTCTTGACATGCAAAGTATCCCTGCAACGTTTGGTGAAGATCTGAGTATGTAGTTTTTGACCTTATCTGGAACCTCCTATCTGAAAATTCTTCAAAAATTCGTCGAAAATCTTGATGTCTCCAATCTCTTGTTTTGTACGTTTTTTCCACGTGTCTTGACATCCAATGTATTCCTGCAATGTTTGGTGGAGATCTGAGTATGTAGTTTTAGACCTTATCTGGAACCTCCTATCTGAAAATTTGAAAATTCTTCAAAAATTCGTCCAAAATCTTGATGTCTCCAATCTCTTGTTTTGTACGTTTTTTCCACGTGTCTCGACCTCCAATGGATCCCTGCAAAGTTTGGTGAAGATCTGAGTATGTCGTTTTTGACCTTATCTGGAACATCCTTTCTGAAAATTTGAAAATTCTTAAAAAATTCGTCGAAAATCTTGATGTCTCCAATCTCTTGTTTTGTACGTTTTTTCCACGTGTCTTGACATCCAATGTATCCCTGCAAAGTTTGGTGAAGATCTGAGTATGTAGTTTTTGACCTTATATGGAACCTCCTATCTGAAAATTTGAAAATTCTTAAAAAATTCGTCCAAAATCTTGATGTCTCCAATCTCTTGTTTTGTACGTTTTTTCCACGTGTCTCGACCTCCAATGGATCCCTGCAAAGTTTGGTGAAGATCTGAGTATGTCGTTTTTGACCTTATCTGGAACCTCCCATCTGAAAATTTGAAAATTCTTAAAAAATTCGTCGAAAATCTTGATGTCTCCGATCTCTTGTTTTGTACGTTTTTTCCACGTGTCTTGACATGCAAAGTATTCCTGCAAAGTTTGGTGAAGATCTGAGTATGTAGTTTTTGACCTCATCTGGAACCTCCTATCTGAAAATTTGAAAATTCTTAAAAAATTCGTCCAAAATCTTGATGTCTCCAATCTCTTGTTTTGTACGTTTTTTCCACGTGTCTTGACATCCAATGTATCCCTGCAATGTTTGGTGAAGATCTGAGTATGTAGTTTTTGACCTTATCTGGAACCTCCAATCTGAAAATTTGAAAATTCCTAAAAAATCCGTCCAAAACCTTGATGACCCCAATCTCTTGTTTTGTACTTTTTTTCCACGTGTCTCGACCTCCAATGTATCCCTGCAAAGTTTGGTGAAGATCTGAGTATGTCGTTTTTGACCTTATCTGGAACCTCCCATCTGAAAATTTGAAAATTCTTAAAAAATTCGTCGAAAATCTTGATGTCTCCGATCTCTTGTTTTGTACGTTTTTTCCACGTGTCTTGACATGCAAAGTATTCCTGCAAAGTTTGGTGAAGATCTGAGTATGTAGTTTTTGACCTCATCTGGAACCTCCTATCTGAAAATTTGAAAATTCTTAAAAAATTCGTCCAAAATCTTGATGTCTCCAATCTCTTGTTTTGTACGTTTTTTCCACGTGTCTTGACATCCAATGTATCCCTGCAAAGTTTGGTGAAGATCTGAGTATGTAGTTTTTGACCTTATCTGGAACCTCCTATCTGAAAATTTGAAAATTCTTAAAAAATTCGTCCAAAATCTTGATGTCTCCAATCTCTTGTTTTGTACGTTTTTTCCACGTGTCTTGACACATAATGTATCCATGCAAAGTTTGGTGAAGATCTGAGTATGTAGTTTTTGACCTTATATGGAACCTCCTATCTGAAAATTTGAAAATTCTTAAAAAATTCGTCCAAAATCTTGATGTCTCCAATCTCTTGTTTTGTACGTTTTTTCCACGTGTCTTGACATCCAATGTATCCCTGCAAAGTTTGGTGAAGATCTGAGTATGTAGTTTTTGACCTTATCTGGAACCTCCCATCTGAAAATTTGAAAATTCCTAAAAAATCCGTGCAAAATCTTGATGACCCCAATCTCTTGTTTTGTACGTTTTTTCCACGTGTCTTGACATCCAATGTATTCCTGCAATGTTTGGTGAAGATCTGAGTATGTAGTTTTTGACCTTATATGGAACCTCCTATCTGAAAATTTGAAAATTCTTAAAAAATTCGACCAAAATCTTGATGTTCCGAATCCTATGTTTTGTATGTTTTTTCCACGTGTCTTGACATCCAATGTATCCATGCAAATTTTGGTGAAGATCTGAGTATGTAGTTTTTGACCTTATATTGAACCTCCCATCTGAAAATTTGAAAATTCTTAAAAAATTCGTCCAAAATCTTGATGACCCCAATCTCTTGTTTTGTACGTTTTTTCCACGTGTCTTGACATCCAAAGTATCCCTGCAAAGTTTGGTGAAGATCTGAGTATGTAGTTTTTGACCTTATATGGAACCTCCTTTCTGAAAATTTGAGAATTCTTAAAAAATTCGTCCAAAATCTTGATGTCTCCAATCTCTTGTTTTGTACGTTTTTTCCACGTGTCTTGACATCCAATGTATCCATGCAAAGTTTGGTGAAGATCTGAGTATGTAGTTTTTGACCTTATATGGAACCTCCTATCTGAAAATTTGAAAATTCTTAAAAAATTCGTCCAAAATCTTGATGTCTCCAATCTCTTGTTTTGTACGTTTTTTCCACGTGTCTTGACATCCAATGTATCCCTGCAAAGTTTGGTGAAGATCTGAGTATGTAGTTTTTGACCTTATCTGGAACCTCCCATCTGAAAATTTGAAAATTCCTAAAAAATCCGTGCAAAATCTTGATGACCCCAATCTCTTGTTTTGTACGTTTTTTCCACGTGTCTTGACATCCAATGTATCCATGCAAAGTTTGGTGAAGATCTGAGTATGTCGTTTTTGACCTTATCTTGAACATCCTTTCTGAAAATTTGAAAATTGTTAAAAAATTCGTCCAAAATCTTGATGTCTCCAATCTCTTTTTTGTACGTTTTTTCCACGTGTCTTGACATCCAATGTATCCCTGCAAAGTTTGGTGAAGATCTGAGTATGTAGTTTTTGACCTTATCTGGAACCTCCCATCTGAAAATTTGAAAATTCTTCAAAAATTCGTCGAAAATCTTGATGTCTCCAATCTCTTGTTTTGTACGTTTTTTCCACGTGTCTCGACCTCCAATGGATCCCTGCAAAGTTTGGTGAAGATCTGAGTATGTCGTTTTTGACCTTATCTGGAACATCCTTTCTGAAAATTTGAAAATTCTTAAAAAATTCGTCGAAAATCTTGATGTCTCCAATCTCTTGTTTTGTACGTTTTTTCCACGTGTCTTGACATCCAATGTATCCCTGCAAAGTTTGGTGAAGATCTGAGTATGTAGTTTTTGACCTTATATGGAACCTCCTATCTGAAAATTTGAAAATTCTTAAAAAATTCGTCCAAAATCTTGATGTCTCCAATCTCTTGTTTTGTACGTTTTTTCCACGTGTCTCGACCTCCAATGGATCCCTGCAAAGTTTGGTGAAGATCTGAGTATGTCGTTTTTGACCTTATCTGGAACCTCCCATCTGAAAATTTGAAAATTCTTCAAAAATTCGTCGAAAATCTTGATGTCTCCGATCTCTTGTTTTGTACGTTTTTTCCACGTGTCTTGACATGCAAAGTATTCCTGCAAAGTTTGGTGAAGATCTGAGTATGTAGTTTTTGACCTCATCTGGAACCTCCTATCTGAAAATTTGAAAATTCTTAAAAAATTCGTCCAAAATCTTGATGTCTCCAATCTCTTGTTTTGTACGTTTTTTCCACGTGTCTTGACATCCAATGTATCCCTGCAATGTTTGGTGAAGATCTGAGTATGTAGTTTTTGACCTTATCTGGAACCTCCCATCTGAAAATTTGAAAATTCCTAAAAAATCCGTCCAAAATCTTGATGACCCCAATCTCTTTTTTGTACGTTTTTTCCACGTGTCTTGACATCCAATGTATCCCTGCAAAGTTTGGTGAAGATCTGAGTATGTAGTTTTTGACCTTATCTGGAACCTCCCATCTGAAAATTTGAAAATTCTTAAAAAATTCGACCAAAATCTTGATGTCTCCAATCTCTTTTTTGTACGTTTTTTCCACGTGTCTTGACATCCAATGTATCCCTGCAAAGTTTGGTGAAGATCTGAGTATGTAGTTTTTGACCTTATCTGGAACCTCCCATCTGAAAATTTGAAAATTCTTAAAAAATTCGACCAAAATCTTGATGTCTCCAATCTTTTGTTTTGTACGTTTTTTCCACGTGTCTTGACACATAATGTATCCATGCAAAGTTTGGTGAAGATCTGAGTATGTAGTTTTTGACCTTATATGGAACCTCCTATCTGAAAATTTGAAAATTCTTAAAAAATTCGTCCAAAATCTTGATGTCTCCAATCTCTTGTTTTGTACGTTTTTTCCACGTGTCTTGACATCCAATGTATCCCTGCAAAGTTTGGTGAAGATCTGAGTATGTAGTTTTTGACCTTATCTGGAACCTCCCATCTGAAAATTTGAAAATTCCTAAAAAATCCGTGCAAAATCTTGATGACCCCAATCTCTTGTTTTGTACGTTTTTTCCACGTGTCTTGACATCCAATGTATCCATGCAAAGTTTGGTGAAGATCTGAGTATGTCGTTTTTGACCTTATCTGGAACATCCTTTCTGAAAATTTGAAAATTGTTAAAAAATTCGTCCAAAATCTTGATGTCTCCAATCTCTTTTTTGTACGTTTTTTCCACGTGTCTTGACATCCAATGTATCCCTGCAAAGTTTGGTGAAGATCTGAGTATGTAGTTTTTGACCTTATCTGGAACCTCCCATCTGAAAATTTGAAAATTCTTCAAAAATTCGTCCAAAATCTTGATGTCTCCAATCTCTTGTTTTGTACGTTTTTTCCACGTGTCTCGACCTCCAATGGATCCCTGCAAAGTTTGGTGAAGATCTGAGTATGTAGTTTTTGACCTTATCTGGAACCTCCCATCTGAAAATTTGAAAATTCCTAAAAAATCCGTGCAAAATCTTGATGACCCCAATCTCTTGTTTTGTACGTTTTTTCCACGTGTCTTGACATCCAATGTATTCCTGCAATGTTTGGTGAAGATCTGAGTATGTAGTTTTTGACCTTATATATAACCTCCTATCTGAAAATTTGAAAATTCTTAAAAAATTCGACCAAAATCTTGATGTTCCGAATCCTATGTTTTGTATGTTTTTTCCACGTGTCTTGACATCCAATGTATCCATGCAAAGTTTGGTGAAGATCTGAGTATGTAGTTTTTGACCTTATATTGAACCTCCCATCTGAAAATTTGAAAATTCTTAAAAAATTCGTCCAAAATCTTGATGACCCCAATCTCTTGTTTTGTACGTTTTTTCCACGTGTCTTGACATCCAAAGTATCCCTGCAAAGTTTGGTGAAGATCTGAGTATGTAGTTTTTGACCTTATATTGAACCTCCCATCTGAAAATTTGAAAATTCTTAAAAAATTCGTCCAAAATCTTGATGTCTCCAATCTCTTGTTTTGTACGTTTTTTCCACGTGTCTTGACATCCAATGTATCCATGCAAAGTTTGGTGAAGATCTGAGTATGTCGTTTTTGACCTTATCTGGAACCTCCCATCTGAAAATTTGAAAATTCTTAAAAAATTCGTCGAAAATCTTGATGTCTCCAATCTTTTGTTTTGTACGTTTTTTCCACGTGTCTTGACATGCAAAGTATCCCTGCAACGTTTGGTGAAGATCTGAGTATGTAGTTTTTGACCTCATCTGGAACATCCTTTCTGAAAATTTGAAAATTCTTCAAAAATTCGTCGAAAATCTTGATGTCTCCAATCTCTTGTTTTGTACGTTTTTTCCACGTGTCTTGACATCCAATGTATTCCTGCAATGTTTGGTGGAGATCTGAGTATGTAGTTTTAGACCTTATCTGGAACCTCCTATCTGAAAATTTGAAAATTCTTCAAAAATTCGTCCAAAATCTTGATGTCTCCAATCTCTTGTTTTGTACGTTTTTTCCACGTGTCTCGACCTCCAATGGATCCCTGCAAAGTTTGGTGAAGATCTGAGTATGTCGTTTTTGACCTTATCTGGAACATCCTTTCTGAAAATTTGAAAATTCTTAAAAAATTCGTCGAAAATCTTGATGTCTCCAATCTCTTGTTTTGTACGTTTTTTCCACGTGTCTTGACATCCAATGTATCCCTGCAAAGTTTGGTGAAGATCTGAGTATGTAGTTTTTGACCTTATATGGAACCTCCTATCTGAAAATTTGAAAATTCTTAAAAAATTCGTCCAAAATCTTGATGTCTCCAATCTCTTGTTTTGTACGTTTTTTCCACGTGTCTCGACCTCCAATGGATCCCTGCAAAGTTTGGTGAAGATCTGAGTATGTCGTTTTTGACCTTATCTGGAACCTCCCATCTGAAAATTTTAAAATTCTTAAAAAATTCGTCGAAAATCTTGATGTCTCCGATCTCTTGTTTTGTACGTTTTTTCCACGTGTCTTGACATGCAAAGTATTCCTGCAAAGTTTGGTGAAGATCTGAGTATGTAGTTTTTGACCTCATCTGGAACCTCCTATCTGAAAATTTGAAAATTCTTAAAAAATTCGTCCAAAATCTTGATGTCTCCAATCTCTTGTTTCGTACGTTTTTTCCACGTGTCTTGACATCCAATGTATCCCTGCAAAGTTTGGTGAAGATCTGAGTATGTAGTTTTTGACCTTATCTGGAACCTCCCATCTGAAAATTTGAAAATTCTTAAAAAATTCGTCGAAAATCTTGATGTCACCAATCCTATGTTTTGTATGTTTTTTCCACGTGTCTTGACATCCAATGTATCCATGCAAAGTTTGGTGAAGATCTGAGTATGTCGTTTTTGACCTTATCTGGAACCTCCCATCTGAAAATTTGAAAATTCTTAAAAAATTCGTCGAAAATCTTGATGTCTCCGATCTCTTGTTTTGTACGTTTTTTCCACGTGTCTTGACATGCAAAGTATTCCTGCAAAGTTTGGTGAAGATCTGAGTATGTAGTTTTTGACCTCATCTGGAACCTCCTATCTGAAAATTTGAAAATTCTTAAAAAATTCGTCCAAAATCTTGATGTCTCCAATCTCTTGTTTTGTACGTTTTTTCCACGTGTCTTGACATCCAATGTATCCCTGCAATGTTTGGTGAAGATCTGAGTATGTAGTTTTTGACCTTATCTGGAACCTCCCATCTGAAAATTTGAAAATTCCTAAAAAATCCGTCCAAAATCTTGATGACCCCAATCTCTTGTTTTGTACGTTTTTTCCACGTGTCTTGACATCCAATGTATCCCTGCAAAGTTTGGTGAAGATCTGAGTATGTAGTTTTTGACCTTATCTGGAACCTCCTATCTGAAAATTTGAAAATTCTTAAAAAATTCGTCCAAAATCTTGATGTCTCCAATCTCTTGTTTTGTACGTTTTTTCCACGTGTCTTGATATCCAATGTATCCCTGCAAAGTTTGGTGAAGATCTGAGTATGTCGTTTTTGACCTTATCTGGAACATCCTTTCTGAAAATTTGAAAATTCTTAAAAAATTCGACCAAAATCTTGATGTTCCGAATCCTATGTTTTGTATGTTTTTTCCACGTGTCTTGACATCCAATGTATCCATGCAAAGTTTGGTGAAGATCTGAGTATGTAGTTTTTGACCTTATATTGAACCTCCCATCTGAAAATTTGAAAATTCTTAAAAAATTCGTCCAAAATCTTGATGACCCCAATCTCTTGTTTTGTACGTTTTTTCCACGTGTCTTGACATCCAAAGTATCCCTGCAAAGTTTGGTGAAGATCTGAGTATGTAGTTTTTGACCTTATATGGAACCTCCTTTCTGAAAATTTGAGAATTCTTAAAAAATTCGTCCAAAATCTTGATGTCTCCAATCTCTTGTTTTGTACGTTTTTTCCACGTGTCTTGACATCCAATGTATCCATGCAAAGTTTGGTGAAGATCTGAGTATGTCGTTTTTGACCTTATCTGGAACCTCCCATCTGAAAATTTGAAAATTCTTAAAAAATTCGTCGAAAATCTTGATGTCTCCAATCTTTTGTTTTGTACGTTTTTTCCACGTGTCTTGACATGCAAAGTATCCCTGCAACGTTTGGTGAAGATCTGAGTATGTAGTTTTTGACCTTATCTGGAACCTCCTATCTGAAAATTTGAAAATTCTTCAAAAATTCGTCGAAAATCTTAATGTCTCCAATCTCTTGTTTTGTACGTTTTTTCCACGTGTCTTGACATCCAATGTATTCCTGCAATGTTTGGTGGAGATCTGAGTATGTAGTTTTAGACCTTATCTGGAACCTCCTATCTGAAAATTTGAAAATTCTTCAAAAATTCGTCCAAAATCTTGATGTCTCCAATCTCTTGTTTTGTACGTTTTTTCCACGTGTCTCGACCTCCAATGGATCCCTGCAAAGTTTGGTGAAGATCTGAGTATGTCGTTTTTGACCTTATCTGGAACATCCTTTCTGAAAATTTGAAAATTCTTAAAAAATTCGTCGAAAATCTTGATGTCTCCAATCTCTTGTTTTGTACGTTTTTTCCACGTGTCTTGACATCCAATGTATCCCTGCAAAGTTTGGTGAAGATCTGAGTATGTAGTTTTTGACCTTATATGGAACCTCCTATCTGAAAATTTGAAAATTCTTAAAAAATTCGTCCAAAATCTTGATGTCTCCAATCTCTTGTTTTGTACGTTTTTTCCACGTGTCTCGACCTCCAATGGATCCCTGCAAAGTTTGGTGAAGATCTGAGTATGTCGTTTTTGACCTTATCTGGAACCTCCCATCTGAAAATTTGAAAATTCTTAAAAAATTCGTCGAAAATCTTGATGTCTCCGATCTCTTGTTTTGTACGTTTTTTCCACGTGTCTTGACATGCAAAGTATTCCTGCAAAGTTTGGTGAAGATCTGAGTATGTAGTTTTTGACCTCATCTGGAACCTCCTATCTGAAAATTTGAAAATTCTTAAAAAATTCGTCCAAAATCTTGATGTCTCCAATCTCTTGTTTTGTACGTTTTTTCCACGTGTCTTGACATCCAATGTATCCCTGCAATGTTTGGTGAAGATCTGAGTATGTAGTTTTTGACCTTATCTGGAACCTCCCATCTGAAAATTTGAAAATTCCTAAAAAATCCGTCCAAAACCTTGATGACCCCAATCTCTTGTTTTGTACTTTTTTTCCACGTGTCTCGACCTCCAATGTATCCCTGCAAAGTTTGGTGAAGATCTGAGTATGTCGTTTTTGACCTTATCTGGAACCTCCCATCTGAAAATTTGAAAATTCTTAAAAAATTCGTCGAAAATCTTGATGTCTCCGATCTCTTGTTTTGTACGTTTTTTCCACGTGTCTTGACATGCAAAGTATTCCTGCAAAGTTTGGTGAAGATCTGAGTATGTAGTTTTTGACCTCATCTGGAACCTCCTATCTGAAAATTTGAAAATTCTTAAAAAATTCGTCCAAAATCTTGATGTCTCCAATCTCTTGTTTTGTACGTTTTTTCCACGTGTCTTGACATCCAATGTATCCCTGCAAAGTTTGGTGAAGATCTGAGTATGTAGTTTTTGACCTTATCTGGAACCTCCTATCTGAAAATTTGAAAATTCTTAAAAAATTCGTCCAAAATCTTGATGTCTCCAATCTCTTGTTTTGTACGTTTTTTCCACGTGTCTTGACACATAATGTATCCATGCAAAGTTTGGTGAAGATCTGAGTATGTAGTTTTTGACCTTATATGGAACCTCCTATCTGAAAATTTGAAAATTCTTAAAAAATTCGTCCAAAATCTTGATGTCTCCAATCTCTTGTTTTGTACGTTTTTTCCACGTGTCTTGACATCCAATGTATCCCTGCAAAGTTTGGTGAAGATCTGAGTATGTAGTTTTTGACCTTATCTGGAACCTCCCATCTGAAAATTTGAAAATTCCTAAAAAATCCGTGCAAAATCTTGATGACCCCAATCTCTTGTTTTGTACGTTTTTTCCACGTGTCTTGACATCCAATGTATTCCTGCAATGTTTGGTGAAGATCTGAGTATGTAGTTTTTGACCTTATATGGAACCTCCTATCTGAAAATTTGAAAATTCTTAAAAAATTCGACCAAAATCTTGATGTTCCGAATCCTATGTTTTGTATGTTTTTTCCACGTGTCTTGACATCCAATGTATCCATGCAAATTTTGGTGAAGATCTGAGTATGTAGTTTTTGACCTTATATTGAACCTCCCATCTGAAAATTTGAAAATTCTTAAAAAATTCGTCCAAAATCTTGATGACCCCAATCTCTTGTTTTGTACGTTTTTTCCACGTGTCTTGACATCCAAAGTATCCCTGCAAAGTTTGGTGAAGATCTGAGTATGTAGTTTTTGACCTTATATGGAACCTCCTTTCTGAAAATTTGAGAATTCTTAAAAAATTCGTCCAAAATCTTGATGTCTCCAAACTCTTGTTTTGTACGTTTTTTCCACGTGTCTTGACATCCAATGTATCCATGCAAAGTTTGGTGAAGATCTGAGTATGTCGTTTTTTACCTTATCTGGAACCTCCCATCTGAAAATTTGAAAATTCTTAAAAAATTCGTCGAAAATCTTGATGTCTCCAATCTTTTGTTTTGTACGTTTTTTCCACGTGTCTTGACATGCAAAGTATCCCTGCAACGTTTGGTGAAGATCTGAGTATGTAGTTTTTGACCTTATCTGGAACCTCCTATCTGAAAATTTGAAAATTCTTAAAAAATTCGTCGAAAATCTTGATGTCTCCAATCTCTTGTTTTGTACGTTTTTTCCACGTGTCTTGATATCCAATGTATCCCTGCAAAGTTTGGTGAAGATCTGAGTATGTCGTTTTTGACCTTATCTGGAACATCCTTTCTGAAAATTTGAAAATTGTTAAAAAATTCGTCCAAAATCTTGATGTCTCCAATCTCTTTTTGGTACGTTTTTTCCACGTGTCTTGACATCCAATGTATCCCTGCAAAGTTTGGTGAAGATCTGAGTATGTAGTTTTTGACCTTATCTGGAACCTCCCATCTGAAAATTTGAAAATTCTTAAAAAATTCGACCAAAATCTTGATGTCTCCAATCTTTTGTTTTGTACGTTTTTTCCACGTGTCTTGACACATAATGTATCCATGCAAAGTTTGGTGAAGATCTGAGTATGTAGTTTTTGACCTTATATGGAACCTCCTATCTGAAAATTTGAAAATTCTTAAAAAATTCGTCCAAAATCTTGATGTCTCCAATCTCTTGTTTTGTACGTTTTTTCCACGTGTCTTGACATCCAATGTATCCCTGCAAAGTTTGGTGAAGATCTGAGTATGTAGTTTTTGACCTTATCTGGAACCTCCCATCTGAAAATTTGAAAATTCCTAAAAAATCCGTGCAAAATCTTGATGACCCCAATCTCTTGTTTTGTACGTTTTTTCCACGTGTCTTGACATCCAATGTATCCATGCAAAGTTTGGTGAAGATCTGAGTATGTCGTTTTTGACCTTATCTTGAACATCCTTTCTGAAAATTTGAAAATTGTTAAAAAATTCGTCCAAAATCTTGATGTCTCCAATCTCTTTTTTGTACGTTTTTTCCACGTGTCTTGACATCCAATGTATCCCTGCAAAGTTTGGTGAAGATCTGAGTATGTAGTTTTTGACCTTATCTGGAACCTCCCATCTGAAAATTTGAAAATTCTTCAAAAATTCGTCGAAAATCTTGATGTCTCCAATCTCTTGTTTTGTACGTTTTTTCTACGTGTCTCGACCTCCAATGGATCCCTGCAAAGTTTGGTGAAGATCTGAGTATGTCGTTTTTGACCTTATCTGGAACATCCTTTCTGAAAATTTGAAAATTCTTAAAAAATTCGTCGAAAATCTTGATGTCTCCAATCTCTTGTTTTGTACGTTTTTTCCACGTGTCTTGACATCAAATGTATCACTGCAAAGTTTGGTGAAGATCTGAGTATGTAGTTTTTGACCTTATATGGAACCTCCTATCTGAAAATTTGAAAATTCTTAAAAAATTCGTCCAAAATCTTGATGTCTCCAATCTCTTGTTTTGTACGTTTTTTCCACGTGTCTCGACCTCCAATGGATCCCTGCAAAGTTTGGTGAAGATCTGAGTATGTCGTTTTTGACCTTATCTGGAACCTCCCATCTGAAAATTTGAAAATTCTTCAAAAATTCGTCGAAAATCTTGATGTCTCCGATCTCTTGTTTTGTACGTTTTTTCCACGTGTCTTGACATGCAAAGTATTCCTGCAAAGTTTGGTGAAGATCTGAGTATGTAGTTTTTGACCTCATCTGGAACCTCCTATCTGAAAATTTGAAAATTCTTAAAAAATTCGTCCAAAATCTTGATGTCTCCAATCTCTTGTTTTGTACGTTTTTTCCACGTGTCTTGACATCCAATGTATCCCTGCAATGTTTGGTGAAGATCTGAGTATGTAGTTTTTGACCTTATCTGGAACCTCCCATCTGAAAATTTGAAAATTCCTAAAAAATCCGTCCAAAATCTTGATGACCCCAATCTCTTGTTTTGTACTTTTTTTCCACGTGTCTCGACCTCCAATGTATCCCTGCAAAGTTTGGTGAAGATCTGAGTATGTAGTTTTTGACCTTATATGGAACCTCCTATCTGAAAATTTGAAAATTCTTAAAAAATTCGTCGAAAATCTTGATGTCTCCGATCTCTTGTTTTGTACGTTTTTTCCACGTGTCTTGACATGCAAAGTATTCCTGCAAAGTTTGGTGAAGATCTGAGTATGTAGTTTTTGACCTCATCTGGAACCTCCTATCTGAAAATTTGAAAATTCTTAAAAAATTCGTCCAAAATCTTGATGTCTCCAATCTCTTGTTTTGTACGTTTTTTCCACGTGTCTTGACATCCAATGTATCCCTGCAATGTTTGGTGAAGATCTGAGTATGTAGTTTTTGACCTTATCTGGAACCTCCCATCTGAAAATTTGAAAATTCCTAAAAAATCCGTCCAAAATCTTGATGACCCCAATCTCTTTTTTGTACGTTTTTTCCACGTGTCTTGACATCCAATGTATCCCTGCAAAGTTTGGTGAAGATCTGAGTATGTAGTTTTTGACCTTATCTGGAACCTCCCATCTGAAAATTTGAAAATTCTTAAAAAATTCGACCAAAATCTTGATGTCTCCAATCTCTTTTTTGTACGTTTTTTCCACGTGTCTTGACATCCAATGTATCCCTGCAAAGTTTGGTGAAGATCTGAGTATGTAGTTTTTGACCTTATCTGGAACCTCCCATCTGAAAATTTGAAAATTCTTAAAAAATTCGACCAAAATCTTGATGTCTCCAATCTTTTGTTTTGTACGTTTTTTCCACGTGTCTTGACACATAATGTATCCATGCAAAGTTTGGTGAAGATCTGAGTATGTAGTTTTTGACCTTATATGGAACCTCCTATCTGAAAATTTGAAAATTCTTAAAAAATTCGTCCAAAATCTTGATGTCTCCAATCTCTTGTTTTGTACGTTTTTTCCACGTGTCTTGACATCCAATGTATCCCTGCAAAGTTTGGTGAAGATCTGAGTATGTAGTTTTTGACCTTATCTGGAACCTCCCATCTGAAAATTTGAAAATTCCTAAAAAATCCGTGCAAAATCTTGATGACCCCAATCTCTTGTTTTGTACGTTTTTTCCACGTGTCTTGACATCCAATGTATCCATGCAAAGTTTGGTGAAGATCTGAGTATGTCGTTTTTGACCTTATCTGGAACATCCTTTCTGAAAATTTGAAAATTGTTAAAAAATTCGTCCAAAATCTTGATGTCTCCAATCTCTTTTTTGTACGTTTTTTCCACGTGTCTTGACATCCAATGTATCCCTGCAAAGTTTGGTGAAGATCTGAGTATGTAGTTTTTGACCTTATCTGGAACCTCCCATCTGAAAATTTGAAAATTCTTCAAAAATTCGTCCAAAATCTTGATGTCTCCAATCTCTTGTTTTGTACGTTTTTTCCACGTGTCTCAACCTCCAATGGATCCCTGCAAAGTTTGGTGAAGATCTGAGTATGTAGTTTTTGACCTTATCTGGAACCTCCCATCTGAAAATTTGAAAATTCCTAAAAAATCCGTGCAAAATCTTGATGACCCCAATCTCTTGTTTTGTACGTTTTTTCCACGTGTCTTGACATCCAATGTATTCCTGCAATGTTTGGTGAAGATCTGAGTATGTAGTTTTTGACCTTATATATAACCTCCTATCTGAAAATTTGAAAATTCTTAAAAAATTCGACCAAAATCTTGATGTTCCGAATCCTATGTTTTGTATGTTTTTTCCACGTGTCTTGACATCCAATGTATCCATGCAAAGTTTGGTGAAGATCTGAGTATGTAGTTTTTGACCTTATATTGAACCTCCCATCTGAAAATTTGAAAATTCTTAAAAAATTCGTCCAAAATCTTGATGACCCCAATCTCTTGTTTTGTACGTTTTTTCCACGTGTCTTGACATCCAAAGTATCCCTGCAAAGTTTGGTGAAGATTTGAGTATGTAGTTTTTGACCTTATATTGAACCTCCCATCTGAAAATTTGAAAATTCTTAAAAAATTCGTCCAAAATCTTGATGTCTCCAATCTCTTGTTTTGTACGTTTTTTCCACGTGTCTTGACATCCAATGTATCCATGCAAAGTTTGGTGAAGATCTGAGTATGTCGTTTTTGACCTTATCTGGAACCTCCCATCTGAAAATTTGAAAATTCTTAAAAAATTCGTCGAAAATCTTGATGTCTCCAATCTTTTGTTTTGTACGTTTTTTCCACGTGTCTTGACATGCAAAGTATCCCTGCAACGTTTGGTGAAGATCTGAGTATGTAGTTTTTGACCTCATCTGGAACATCCTTTCTGAAAATTTGAAAATTCTTCAAAAATTCGTCGAAAATCTTGATGTCTCCAATCTCTTGTTTTGTACGTTTTTTCCACGTGTCTTGACATCCAATGTATTCCTGCAATGTTTGGTGGAGATCTGAGTATGTAGTTTTAGACCTTATCTGGAACCTCCTATCTGAAAATTTGAAAATTCTTCAAAAATTCGTCCAAAATCTTGATGTCTCCAATCTCTTGTTTTGTACGTTTTTTCCACGTGTCTCGACCTCCAATGGATCCCTGCAAAGTTTGGTGAAGATCTGAGTATGTCGTTTTTGACCTTATCTGGAACATCCTTTCTGAAAATTTGAAAATTCTTAAAAAATTCGTCGAAAATCTTGATGTCTCCAATCTCTTGTTTTGTACGTTTTTTCCACGTGTCTTGACATCCAATGTATCCCTGCAAAGTTTGGTGAAGATCTGAGTATGTAGTTTTTGACCTTATATGGAACCTCCTATCTGAAAATTTGAAAATTCTTAAAAAATTCGTCCAAAATCTTGATGTCTCCAATCTCTTGTTTTGTACGTTTTTTCCACGTGTCTCGACCTCCAATGGATCCCTGCAAAGTTTGGTGAAGATCTGAGTATGTCGTTTTTGACCTTATCTGGAACCTCCCATCTGAAAATTTTAAAATTCTTAAAAAATTCGTCGAAAATCTTGATGTCTCCGATCTCTTGTTTTGTACGTTTTTTCCACGTGTCTTGACATGCAAAGTATTCCTGCAAAGTTTGGTGAAGATCTGAGTATGTAGTTTTTGACCTCATCTGGAACCTCCTATCTGAAAATTTGAAAATTCTTAAAAAATTCGTCCAAAATCTTGATGTCTCCAATCTCTTGTTTCGTACGTTTTTTCCACGTGTCTTGACATCCAATGTATCCCTGCAAAGTTTGGTGAAGATCTGAGTATGTAGTTTTTGACCTTATCTGGAACCTCCCATCTGAAAATTTGAAAATTCCTAAAAAATCCGTCCAAAATCTTGATGACCCCAATCTCTTGTTTTGTACTTTTTTTCCACGTGTCTCGACCTCCAATGTATCCCTGCAAAGTTTGGTGAAGATCTGAGTATGTAGTTTTTGTCCTTATATGGAACCTCCTATCTGAAAATTTGAAAATTCTTAAAAAATTCGTCCAAAATCTTGATGTCTCCGATCTCTTGTTTTGTACGTTTTTTCCACGTGTCTTGACATGCAAAGTATTCCTGCAAAGTTTGGTGAAGATCTGAGTATGTAGTTTTTGACCTTATCTGGAACCTCCTATTGAAAATTTGAAAATTCTTAAAAAATTCGTCCAAAATCTTGATGTCTCCAATCTCTTGTTTTGTACGTTTTTTCCACGTGTCTTGATATCCAATGTATCCCTGCAAAGTTTGGTGAAGATCTGAGTATGTAGTTTTTGACCTCATCTGGAACCTCCCATCTGAAAATTTGAAAATTCTTAAAAAATTCGACCAAAATCTTGATGTCTCCAATCTTTTGTTTTGTACGTTTTTTCCACGTGTCTTGACACATAATGTATCCATGCAAAGTTTGGTGAAGATCTGAGTATGTAGTTTTTGACCTTATATGGAACCTCCTATCTGAAAATTTGAAAATTCTTAAAAAATTCGTCCAAAATCTTGATGTCTCCAATCTCTTGTTTTGTACGTTTTTTCCACGTGTCTTGACATCCAATGTATCCCTGCAAAGTTTGGTGAAGATCTGAGTATGTAGTTTTTGACCTTATATGGAACCTCCTATCTGAAAATTTGAAAATTCTTAAAAAATTCGTCCAAAATCTTGATGTCTCCAATCTCTTGTTTTGTACGTTTTTTCCACGTGTCTTGATATCCAATGTATCCCTGCAATGTTTGGTGAAGATCTGAGTATGTAGTTTTTGACATTATATGGAACCTCCTATCTGAAAATTTGAAAATTCTTAAAAAATTCGTCCAAAATCTTGATGTCTCCAATCTCTTGTTTTGTACGTTTTTTCCACGTGTCTTGACATCCAATGTATCCCTGCAAAGTTTGGTGAAGATCTGAGTATGTAGTTTTTGACCTTATCTGGAACCTCCTATCTGAAAATTTGAAAATTCTTAAAAAATTCGTCCAAAATCTTGATGTCTCCAATCTCTTGTTTTGTACGTTTTTTCCACGTGTCTTGATATCCAATGTATCCCTGCAAAGTTTGGTGAAGATCTGAGTATGTCGTTTTTGACCTTATCTGGAACATCCTTTCTGAAAATTTGAAAATTGTTAAAAAATTCGTCCAAAATCTTGATGTCTCCAATCTCTTTTTTGTACGTTTTTTCCACGTGTCTTGACATCCAATGTATCCCTGCAAAGTTTGGTGAAGATCTGAGTATGTAGTTTTTGACCTTATCTGGAACCTCCCATCTGAAAATTTGAAAATTCTTAAAAAATTCGACCAAAATCTTGATGTCTCCAATCTTTTGTTTTGTACGTTTTTTCCACGTGTCTTGACACATAATGTATCCATGCAAAGTTTGGTGAAGATCTGAGTATGTAGTTTTTGACCTTATATGGAACCTCCTATCTGAAAATTTGAAAATTCTTAAAAAATTCGTCCAAAATCTTGATGTCTCCAATCTCTTGTTTTGTACGTTTTTTCCACGTGTCTTGACATCCAATGTATCCCTGCAAAGTTTGGTGAAGATCTGAGTATGTAGTTTTTGACCTTATCTGGAACCTCCCATCTGAAAATTTGAAAATTCCTAAAAAATCCGTGCAAAATCTTGATGACCCCAATCTCTTGTTTTGTACGTTTTTTCCACGTGTCTTGACATCCAATGTATTCCTGCAATGTTTGGTGAAGATCTGAGTATGTAGTTTTTGACCTTATATGGAACCTCCTATCTGAAAATTTGAAAATTCTTAAAAAATTCGACCAAAATCTTGATGACCCCAATCCTATGTTTTGTATGTTTTTTCCACGTGTCTTGACATCCAATGTATCCATGCAAAGTTTGGTGAAGATCTGAGTATGTCGTTTTTGACCTTATCTGGAACCTCCCATCTGAAAATTTGAAAATTCTTAAAAAATTCGTCGAAAATCTTGATGTCTCCGATCTCTTGTTTTGTACGTTTTTTCCACGTGTCTTGACATGCAAAGTATTCCTGCAAAGTTTGGTGAAGATCTGAGTATGTAGTTTTTGACCTTATCTGGAACCTCCCATCTGAAAATTTGAAAATACTTAAAAAATTCGTCGAAAATCTTGATGTCTCCGATCTCTTGTTTTGTACGTTTTTTCCACGTGTCTTGACATGCAAAGTATTCCTGCAAAGTTTGGTGAAGATCTGAGTATGTAGTTTTTGACCTCATCTGGAACCTCCTATCTGAAAATTTGAAAATTCTTAAAAAATTCGTCCAAAATCTTGATGTCTCCAATCTCTTGTTTTGTACGTTTTTTCCACGTGTCTTGACATCCAATGTATCCCTGCAATGTTTGGTGAAGATCTGAGTATGTAGTTTTTGACCTTATCTGGAACCTCCCATCTGAAAATTTGAAAATTCCTAAAAAATCCGTCCAAAATCTTGATGACCCCAATCTCTTGTTTTGTACTTTTTTTCCACGTGTCTCGACCTCCAATGTATCCCTGCAAAGTTTGGTGAAGATCTGAGTATGTAGTTTTTGACCTTATATGGAACCTCCTATCTGAAAATTTGAAAATTCTTAAAAAAATCGTCCAAAATCTTGATGTCACCAATCCTATGTTTTGTATGTTTTTTCCACGTGTCTTGACATCCAATGTATCCATGCAAAGTTTGGTGAAGATCTGAGTATGTCGTTTTTGACCTTATCTGGAACCTCCCATCTGAAAATTTGAAAATTCTTAAAAAATTCGTCGAAAATCTTGATGTCTCCGATCTCTTGTTTTGTACGTTTTTTCCACGTGTCTTGACATGCAAAGTATTCCTGCAAAGTTTGGTGAAGATCTGAGTATGTAGTTTTTGACCTCATCTGGAACCTCCTATCTGAAAATTTGAAAATTCTTAAAAAATTCGTCCAAAATTTTGATGTCTCCAATCTCTTGTTTTGTACGTTTTTTCCACGTGTCTTGACATCCAATGTATCCCTGCAATGTTTGGTGAAGATCTGAGTATGTAGTTTTTGACCTTATCTGGAACCTCCCATCTGAAAATTTGAAAATTCCTAAAAAATCCGTCCAAAATCTTGATGACCCCAATCTCTTGTTTTGTACGTTTTTTCCACGTGTCTTGACATCCAATGTATCCCTGCAAAGTTTGGTGAAGATCTGAGTATGTAGTTTTTGACCTTATCTGGAACCTCCTATCTGAAAATTTGAAAATTCTTAAAAAATTCGTCCAAAATCTTGATGTCTCCAATCTCTTGTTTTGTACGTTTTTTCCACGTGTCTTGATATCCAATGTATCCCTGCAAAGTTTGGTGAAGATCTGAGTATGTAGTTTTTGACCTTATCTGGAACCTCACATCTGAAAATTTGAAAATTCTTAAAAAATTCGACCAATATCTTGATGTCTCCAATCTTTTGTTTTGTACGTTTTTTCCACGTGTCTTGACACATAATGTATCCATGCAAAGTTTGGTGAAGATCTGAGTATGTAGTTTTTGACCTTATATGGAACCTCCTATCTGAAAATTTGAAAATTCTTAAAAAATTCGTCCAAAATCTTGATGTCTCCAATCTCTTGTTTTGTACGTTTTTTCCACGTGTCTTGACATCCAATGTATCCCTGCAAAGTTTGGTGAAGATCTGAGTATGTAGTTTTTGACCTTATCTGGAACCTCCCATCTGAAAATTTGAAAATTCCTAAAAAATCCGTCCAAAATCTTGATGACCCCAATCTCTTGTTTTGTACTTTTTTTCCACGTGTCTCGACCTCCAATGTATCCCTGCAAAGTTTGGTGAAGATCTGAGTTTGTAGTTTTTGACCTTATATGGAACCTCCTATCTGAAAATTTGAAAATTCTTAAAAAATTCGTCCAAAATCTTGATGTCACCAATCCTATGTTTTGTATGTTTTTTCCACGTGTCTTGACATCCAATGTATCCATGCAAAGTTTGGTGAAGATCTGAGTATGTCGTTTTTGACCTTATCTGGAACCTCCCATCTGAAAATTTGAAAATTCTTAAAAAATTCGTCGAAAATCTTGATGTCTCCGATCTCTTGTTTTGTACGTTTTTTCCACGTGTCTTGACATGCAAAGTATTCCTGCAAAGTTTGGTGAAGATCTGAGTATGTAGTTTTTGACCTCATCTGGAACCTCCTATCTGAAAATTTGAAAATTCTTAAAAAATTCGTCCAAAATTTTGATGTCTCCAATCTCTTGTTTTGTACGTTTTTTCCACGTGTCTTGACATCCAATGTATCCCTGCAATGTTTGGTGAAGATCTGAGTATGTAGTTTTTGACCTTATCTGGAACCTCCCATCTGAAAATTTGAAAATTCCTAAAAAATCCGTCCAAATTCTTGATGTCTCCAATCTCTTGTTTTGTACGTTTTTTCCACGTGTCTTGACATCCAATGTATCCCTGCAAAGTTTGGTGAAGATCTGAGTATGTAGTTTTTGACCTTATCTGGAACCTCCTATCTGAAAATTTGAAAATTCTTAAAAAATTCGTCCAAAATCTTGATGTCTCCAATCTCTTGTTTTGTACGTTTTTTCCACGTGTCTTGATATCCAATGTATCCCTGCAAAGTTTGGTGAAGATCTGAGTATGTAGTTTTTGACCTTATCTGGAACCTCCCATCTGAAAATTTGAAAATTCTTAAAAAATTCGACCAAAATCTTGATGTCTCCAATCTTTTGTTTTGTACGTTTTTTCCACGTGTCTTGACACATAATGTATCCATGCAAAGTTTGGTGAAGATCTGAGTATGTAGTTTTTGACCTTATATGGAACCTCCTATCTGAAAATTTGAAAATTCTTAAAAAATTCGTCCAAAATCTTGATGTCTCCAATCTCTTGTTTTGTACGTTTTTTCCACGTGTCTTGACATCCAATGTATCCCTGCAAAGTTTGGTGAAGATCTGAGTATGTAGTTTTTGACCTTATCTGGAACCTCCCATCTGAAAATTTGAAAATTCCTAAAAAATCCGTGCAAAATCTTGATGACCCCAATCTCTTGTTTTGTACGTTTTTTCCACGTGTCTTGACATCCAATGTATTCCTGCAATGTTTGGTGAAGATCTGAGTATGTAGTTTTTGACCTTATATGGAACCTCCTATCTGAAAATTTGAAAATTCTTAAAAAATTCGACCAAAATCTTGATGTTCCGAATCCTATGTTTTGTATGTTTTTTCCACGTGTCTTGACATCCAATGTATCCATGCAAAGTTTGGTGAAGATCTGAGTATGTAGTTTTTGACCTTATATTGAACCTCCCATCTGAAAATTTGAAAATTCTTAAAAAATTCGTCCAAAATCTTGATGACCCCAATCTCTTGTTTTGTACGTTTTTTCCACGTGTCTTGACATCCAAAGTATCCCTGCAAAGTTTGGTGAAGATCTGAGTATGTAGTTTTTGACCTTATATGGAACCTCCTTTCTGAAAATTTGTGAATTCTTAAAAAATTCGTCCAAAATCTTGATGTCTCCAATCTCTTGTTTTGTACGTTTTTTCCACGTGTCTTGACATCCAATGTATCCATGCAAAGTTTGGTGAAGATCTGAGTATGTCGTTTTTGACCTTATCTGGAACCTCCCATCTGAAAATTTGAAAATTCTTAAAAAATTCGTCGAAAATCTTGATGTCTCCAATCTTTTGTTTTGTACGTTTTTTCCACGTGTCTTGACATGCAAAGTATCCCTGCAACGTTTGGTGAAGATCTGAGTATGTAGTTTTTGACCTTATCTGGAACCTCCTATCTGAAAATTTGAAAATTCTTAAAAAATTCGTCGAAAATCTTGATGTCTCCAATCTCTTGTTTTGTACGTTTTTTCCACGTGTCTTGATATCCAATGTATCCCTGCAAAGTTTGGTGAAGATCTGAGTATGTCGTTTTTGACCTTATCTGGAACATCCTTTCTGAAAATTTGAAAATTGTTAAAAAATTCGTCCAAAATCTTGATGTCTCAAATCTCTTTTTTGTACGTTTTTTCCACGTGTCTTGACATCCAATGTATCCCTGCAAAGTTTGGTGAAGATCTGAGTATGTAGTTTTTGACCTTATCTGGAACCTCCCATCTGAAAATTTGAAAATTCTTAAAAAATTCGACCAAAATCTTGATGTCTCCAATCTTTTGTTTTGTACGTTTTTTCCACGTGTCTTGACACATAATGTATCCATGCAAAGTTTGGTGAAGATCTGAGTATGTAGTTTTTGACCTTATCTGGAACCTCCCATCTGAAAATTTGAAAATTCTTCAAAAATTCGTTGAAAATCTTGATGTCTCCAATCTCTTGTTTTGTACGTTTTTTCCACGTGTCTCGACCTCCAATGGATCCCTGCAAAGTTTGGTGAAGATCTGAGTATGTCGTTTTTGACCTTATCTGGAACATCCTTTCTGAAAATTTGAAAATTCTTAAAAAATTCGTCGAAAATCTTGATGTCTCCAATCTCTTGTTTTGTACGTTTTTTCCACGTATCTTGACATCCAATGTATCCCTGCAAAGTTTGGTGAAGATCTGAGTATGTAGTTTTTGACCTTATATGGAACCTCCTATCTGAAAATTTGAAAATTCTTAAAAAATTCGTCCAAAATCTTGATGTCTCCAATCTCTTGTTTTGTACGTTTTTTCCACGTGTCTCGACCTCCAATGGATCCCTGCAAAGTTTGGTGAAGATCTGAGTATGTCGTTTTTGACCTTATCTGGAACCTTCCATCTGAAAATTTGAAAATTCTTCAAAAATTCGTCGAAAATCTTGATGTCTCCGATCTCTTGTTTTGTACGTTTTTTCCACGTGTCTTGACATGCAAAGTATTCCTGCAAAGTTTGGTGAAGATCTGAGTATGTAGTTTTTGACCTCATCTGGAACCTCCTATCTGAAAATTTGAAAATTCTTAAAAAATTCGTCCAAAATCTTGATGTCTCCAATCTCTTGTTTTGTACGTTTTTTCCACGTGTCTTGACATCCAATGTATCCCTGCAATGTTTGGTGAAGATCTGAGTATGTAGTTTTTGACCTTATCTGGAACCTCCCATCTGAAAATTTGAAAATTCCTAAAAAATCCGTCCAAAATTTTGATGACCCCAATCTCTTGTTTTGTACGTTTTTTCCACGTGTCTTGACATCCAATGTATCCCTGCAAAGTTTGGTGAAGATCTGAGTATGTAGTTTTTGACCTTATCTGGAACCTCCTATCTGAAAATTTGAAAATTCTTAAAAAATTCGTCCAAAATCTTGATGTCTCCAATCTCTTGTTTTGTACGTTTTTTCCACGTGTCTTGATATCCAATGTATCCCTGCAAAGTTTGGTGAAGATCTGAGTATGTAGTTTTTGACCTTATCTGGAACCTCCCATCTGAAAATTTGAAAATTCTTAAAAAATTCGACCAAAATCTTGATGTCTCCAATCTTTTGTTTTGTACGTTTTTTCCACGTGTCTTGACACATAATGTATCCATGCAAAGTTTGGTGAAGATCTGAGTATGTAGTTTTTGACCTTATATGGAACCTCCTATCTGAAAATTTGAAAATTCTTAAAAAATTCGTCCAAAATCTTGATGTCTCCAATCTCTTGTTTTGTACGTTTTTTCCACGTGTCTTGACATCCAATGTATCCCTGCAAAGTTTGGTGAAGATCTGAGTATGTAGTTTTTGACCTTATCTGGAACCTCCCATCTGAAAATTTGAAAATTCCTAAAAAATCCGTGCAAAATCTTGATGACCCCAATCTCTTGTTTTGTACGTTTTTTCCACGTGTCTTGACATCCAATGTATTCCTGCAATGTTTGGTGAAGATCTGAGTATGTAGTTTTTGACCTTATATGGAACCTCCTATCTGAAAATTTGAAAATTCTTAAAAAATTCGACCAAAATCTTGATGTTCCGAATCCTATGTTTTGTATGTTTTTTCCACGTGTCTTGACATCCAATGTATCCATGCAAAGTTTGGTGAAGATCTGAGTATGTAGTTTTTGACCTTATATTGAACCTCCCATCTGAAAATTTGAAAATTCTTAAAAAATTCGTCCAAAATCTTGATGACCCCAATCTCTTGTTTTGTACGTTTTTTCCACGTGTCTTGACATCCAAAGTATCCCTGCAAAGTTTGGTGAAGATCTGAGTATGTAGTTTTTGACCTTATATGGAACCTCCTTTCTGAAAATTTGAGAATTCTTAAAAAATTCGTCCAAAATCTTGATGTCTCCAATCTCTTGTTTTGTACGTTTTTTCCACGTGTCTTGACATCCAATGTATCCATGCAAAGTTTGGTGAAGATCTGAGTCTGTCGTTTTTGACCTTATCTGGAACCTCCCATCTGAAAATTTGAAAATTCTTAAAAAATTCGTCGAAAATCTTGATGTCTCCAATCTTTTGTTTTGTACGTTTTTTCCACGTGTCTTGACATGCAAAGTATCCCTGCAACGTTTGGTGAAGATCTGAGTATGTAGTTTTTGACCTTATCTGGAACCTCCTATCTGAAAATTTGAAAATTCTTAAAAAATTCGTCGAAAATCTTGATGTCTCCAATCTCTTGTTTTGTACGTTTTTTCCACGTGTCTTGATATCCAATGTATCCCTGCAAAGTTTGGTGAAGATCTGAGTATGTCGTTTTTGACCTTATCTGGAACATCCTTTCTGAAAATTTGAAAATTGTTAAAAAATTCGTCCAAAATCTTGATGTCTCCAATCTCTTTTTTGTACGTTTTTTCCACGTGTCTTGACATCCAATGTATCCCTGCAAAGTTTGGTGAAGATCTGAGTATGTAGTTTTTGACCTTATCTGGAACCTCCCATCTGAAAATTTGAAAATTCTTAAAAAATTCGACCAAAATCTTGATGTCTCCAATCTTTTGTTTTGTACGTTTTTTCCACGTGTCTTGACACATAATGTATCCATGCAAAGTTTGGTGAAGATCTGAGTATGTAGTTTTTGACCTTATTTGGAACCTCCTATCTGAAAATTTGAAAATTCTTAAAAAATTCGTCCAAAATCTTGATGTCTCCAATCTCTTGTTTTGTACGTTTTTTCCACGTGTCTTGACATCCAATGTATCCCTGCAAAGTTTGGTGAAGATCTGAGTATGTAGTTTTTGACCTTATCTGGAACCTCCCATCTGAAAATTTGAAAATTCCTAAAAAATCCGTGCAAAATCTTGATGACCCCAATCTCTTGTTTTGTACGTTTTTTCCACGTGTCTTGACATCAAATGTATCCATGCAAAGTTTGGTGAAGATCTGAGTATGTCGTTTTTGACCTTATCTGGAACATCCTTTCTGAAAATTTGAAAATTGTTAAAAAATTCGTCCAAAATCTTGATGTCTCCAATCTCTTTTTTGTACGTTTTTTCCACGTGTCTTGACATCCAATGTATCCCTGCAAAGTTTGGTGAAGATCTGAGTATGTAGTTTTTGACCTTATCTGGAACCTCCCATCTGAAAATTTGAAAATTCTTCAAAAATTCGTCGAAAATCTTGATGTCTCCAATCTCTTGTTTTGTACGTTTTTTCCACGTGTCTCGACCTCCAATGGATCCCTGCAAAGTTTGGTGAAGATCTGAGTATGTCGTTTTTGACCTTATCTGGAACATCCTTTCTGAAAATTTGAAAATTCTTAAAAAATTCGTCGAAAATCTTGATGTCTCCAATCTCTTGTTTTGTACGTTTTTTCCACGTATCTTGACATCCAATGTATCCCTGCAAAGTTTGGTGAAGATCTGAGTATGTAGTTTTTGACCTTATATGGAACCTCCTATCTGAAAATTTGAAAATTCTTAAAAAATTCGTCCAAAATCTTGATGTCTCCAATCTCTTGTTTTGTACGTTTTTTCCACGTGTCTCGACCTCCAATGGATCCCTGCAAAGTTTGGTGAAGATCTGAGTATGTCGTTTTTGACCTTATCTGGAACCTCCCATCTGAAAATTTGAAAATTCTTCAAAAATTCGTCGAAAATCTTGATGTCTCCGATCTTTTGTTTTGTACGTTTTTTCCACGTGTCTTGACATGCAAAGTATTCCTGCAATTTTTGGTGAAGATCTGAGTATGTAGTTTTTGACCTCATCTGGAACCTCCTATCTGAAAATTTGAAAATTCTTAAAAAATTCGTCCAAAATCTTGATGTCTCCAATCTCTTGTTTTGTACGTTTTTTCCACGTGTCTTGACATCCAATGTATCCCTGCAATGTTTGGTGAAGATCTGAGTATGTAGTTTTTGACCTTATCTGGAACCTCCCATCTGAAAATTTGAAAATTCCTAAAAAATCCGTCCAAAATCTTGATGACCCCAATCTCTTGTTTTGTACTTTTTTTCCACGTGTCTCGACCTCCAATGTATCCCTGCAAAGTTTGGTGAAGATCTGAGTATGTAGTTTTTGACCTTATATGGAACCTCCTATCTGAAAATTTGAAAATTCTTAAAAAATTCGTCGAAAATCTTGATGTCTCCGATCTCTTGTTTTGTACGTTTTTTCCACGTGTCTTGACATGCAAAGTATTCCTGCAAAGTTTGGTGAAGATCTGAGTATGTAGTTTTTGACCTCATCTGGAACCTCCTATCTGAAAATTTGAAAATTCTTAAAAAATTCGTCCAAAATCTTGATGTCTCCAATCTCTTGTTTTGTAATTTTTTTCCACGTGTCTTGACATCCAATGTATCCCTTCAATGTTTGGTGAAGATCTGAGTATGTAGTTTTTGACCATATCTGGAACCTCCCATCTGAAAATTTGAAAATTCCTAAAAAATCCGTCCAAAATCTTGATGACCCCAATCTCTTTTTTGTACGTTTTTTCCACGTGTCTTGACATCCAATGTATCCCTGCAAAGTTTGGTGAAGATCTGAGTATGTAGTTTTTGACCTTATCTGGAACCTCCCATCTGAAAATTTGAAAATTCTTAAAAAATTCGACCAAAATCTTGATGTCTCCAATCTCTTTTTTGTACGTTTTTTCCACGTGTCTTGACATCCAATGTATCCCTGCAAAGTTTGGTGAAGATCTGAGTATGTAGTTTTTGACCTTATCTGGAACCTCTCATCTGAAAATTTGAAAATTCTTAAAAAATTCGACCAAAATCTTGATGTCTCCAATCTTTTGTTTTGTACGTTTTTTCCACGTGTCTTGACACATAATGTATCCATGCAAAGTTTGGTCAAGATCTGAGTATGTAGTTTTTGACCTTATATGGAACCTCCTATCTGAAAATTTGAAAATTCTTAAAAAATTCGTCCAAAATCTTGATGTCTCCAATCTCTTGTTTTGTACGTTTTTTCCACGTGTCTTGACATCCAATGTATCCCTGCAAAGTTTGGTGAAGATCTGAGTATGTAGTTTTTGACCTTATCTGGAACCTCCCATCTGAAAATTTGAAAATTCCTAAAAAATCCGTGCAAAATCTTGATGACCCCAATCTCTTGTTTTGTACGTTTTTTCCACGTGTCTTGACATCCAATGTATCCATGCAAAGTTTGGTGAAGATCTGAGTATGTCGTTTTTGACCTTATCTGGAACATCCTTTCTGAAAATTTGAAAATTGTTAAAAAATTCGTCCAAAATCTTGATGTCTCCAATCTCTTTTTTGTACGTTTTTTCCACGTGCCTTGACATCCAATGTATCCCTGCAAAGTTTGGTGAAGATCTGAGTATGTAGTTTTTGACCTTATATGGAACCTCCTATCTGAAAATTTGAAAATTCTTAAAAAATTCGTCCAAAATCTTGATGTCTCCAATCTCTTGTTTTGTACGTTTTTTCCACGTGTCTTGACATCCAATGTATCCCTGCAAAGTTTGGTGAATATCTGAGTATGTAGTTTTTGACCTTATCTGGAACCTCCCATCTGAAAATTTGAAAATTCCTAAAAAATCCGTGCAAAATCTTGATGACCCCAATCTCTTGTTTTGTACGTTTTTTCCACGTGTCTTGACATCCAATGTATTCCTGCAATGTTTGGTGAAGATCTGAGTATGTAGTTTTTGACCTTATATGGAACCTCCTATCTGAAAATTTGAAAATTCTTAAAAAATTCGACCAAAATCTTGATGTTCCGAATCCTATGTTTTGTATGTTTTTTCCACGTGTCTTGACATCCAATGTATCCATGCAAAGTTTGGTGAAGATCTGAGTATGTAGGTTTTGACCTTATATTGAACCTCCCATCTGAAAATTTGAAAATTCTTAAAAAATTCGTCCAAAATCTTGATGACCCCAATCTCTTGTTTTGTACGTTTTTTCCACGTGTCTTGACATCCAAAGTATCCCTGCAAAGTTTGGTGAAGATCTGAGTATGTAGTTTTTGACCTTATATTGAACCTCCCATCTGAAAATTTGAAAATTGTTAAAAAATTCGTCCAAAATCTTGATGTCTCCAATCTCTTTTTTGTACGTTTTTTCCACGTGCCTTGACATCCAATGTATCCCTGCAAAGTTTGGTGAAGATCTGAGTATGTAGTTTTTGACCTTATATGGAACCTCCTATCTGAAAATTTGAAAATTCTTAAAAAATTCGTCCAAAATCTTGATGTCTCCAATCTCTTGTTTTGTACGTTTTTTCCACGTGTCTTGACATCCAATGTATCCCTGCAAAGTTTGGTGAATATCTGAGTATGTAGTTTTTGACCTTATCTGGAACCTCCCATCTGAAAATTTGAAAATTCCTAAAAAATCCGTGCAAAATCTTGATGACCCCAATCTCTTGTTTTGTACGTTTTTTCCACGTGTCTTGACATCCAATGTATTCCTGCAATGTTTGGTGAAGATCTGAGTATGTAGTTTTTGACCTTATATGGAACCTCCTATCTGAAAATTTGAAAATTCTTAAAAAATTCGACCAAAATCTTGATGTTCCGAATCCTATGTTTTGTATGTTTTTTCCACGTGTCTTGACATCCAATGTATCCATGCAAAGTTTGGTGAAGATCTGAGTATGTAGGTTTTGACCTTATATTGAACCTCCCATCTGAAAATTTGAAAATTCTTAAAAAATTCGTCCAAAATCTTGATGACCCCAATCTCTTGTTTTGTACGTTTTTTCCACGTGTCTTGACATCCAAAGTATCCCTGCAAAGTTTGGTGAAGATCTGAGTATGTAGTTTTTGACCTTATATTGAACCTCCCATCTGAAAATTTGAAAATTCTTAAAAAATTCGTCCAAAATCTTGATGTCTCCAATCTCTTGTTTTGTACGTTTTTTCCACGTGTCTTGACATCCAATGTATCAATGCAAAGTTTGGTGAAGATCTGAGTATGTCGTTTTTGACCTTATCTGGAACCTCCCATCTGAAAATTTGAAAATTCTTAAAAAATTCGTCGAAAATCTTGATGTCTCCAATCTTTTGTTTTGTACGTTTTTTCCACGTGTCTTGACATGCAAAGTATCCCTGCAACGTTTGGTGAAGATCTGAGTATGTAGTTTTTGACCTTATCTGGAACCTCCTATCTGAAAATTTGAAAATTCTTAAAAAATTCGTCGAAAATCTTGATGTCTCCAATCTCTTGTTTTGTACGTTTTTTCCACGTGTCTTGACATCCAATGTATTCCTGCAATGTTTGGTGGAGATCTGAGTATGTAGTTTTAGACCTTATCTGGAACCTCCTATCTGAAAATTTGAAAATTCTTCAAAAATTCGTCCAAAATCTTGATGTCTCCAATCTCTTGTTTTGTACGTTTTTTCCACGTGTCTCGACCTCCAATGGATCCCTGCAAAGTTTGGTGAAGATCTGAGTATGTCGTTTTTGACCTTATCTGGAACATCCTTTCTGAAAATTTGAAAATTCTTAAAAAATTCGTCGAAAATCTTGATGTCTCCAATCTCTTGTTTTGTACGTTTTTTCCACGTGTCTTGACATCCAATGTATCCCTGCAAAGTTTGGTGAAGATCTGAGTATGTAGTTTTTGACCTTATATGGAACCTCCTATCTGAAAATTTGAAAATTCTTAAAAAATTCGTCCAAAATCTTGATGTCTCCAATCTCTTGTTTTGTACGTTTTTTCCACGTGTCTCGACCTCCAATGGATCCCTGCAAAGTTTGGTGAAGATCTGAGTATGTCGTTTTTGACCTTATCTGGAACCTCCCATCTGAAAATTTGAAAATTCTTAAAAAATTCGTCGAAAATCTTGATGTCTCCGATCTCTTGTTTTGTACGTTTTTTCCACGTGTATTGACATGCAAAGTATTCCTGCAAAGTTTGGTGAAGATCTGAGTATGTAGTTTTTGACCTCATCTGGAACCTCCTATCTGAAAATTTGAAAATTCTTAAAAAATTCGTCCAAAATCTTGATGTCTCCAATCTCTTGTTTTGTACGTTTTTTCCACGTGTCTTGACATCCAATGTATCCCTGCAAAGTTTGGTGAAGATCTGAGTATGTAGTTTTTGACCTTATCTGGAACCTCCCATCTGAAAATTTGAAAATTCCTAAAAAATCCGTGCAAAATCTTGATGACCCCAATCTCTTGTTTTGTACGTTTTTTCCACGTGTCTTGACATCCAATGTATTCCTGCAATGTTTGGTGAAGATCTGAGTATGTAGTTTTTGACCTTATATGGAACCTCCCATCTGAAAATTTGAAAATTCTTAAAAAATTCGACCAAAATCTTGATGTTCCGAATCCTATGTTTTGTATGTTTTTTCCACGTGTCTTGACATCCAATGTATCCATGCAAAGTTTGGTGAAGATCTGAGTATGTAGTTTTTGACCTTATATTGAACCTCCCATCTGAAAATTTGAAAATTCTAAAAAAATTCGTCCAAAATCTTGATGACCCCAATCTCTTGTTTTGTACGTTTTTTCCACGTGTCTTGACATCCAAAGTATTCCTGCAAAGTTTGGTGAAGATCTGAGTATGTAGTTTTTGACCTTATATTGAACCTCCCATCTGAAAATTTGAAAATTCTTAAAAAATTCGTCCAAAATCTTGATGTCTCCAATCTCTTGTTTTGTACGTTTTTTCCACGTGTCTTGACATCCAATGTATCCATGCAAAGTTTGGTGAAGATCTGAGTATGTCGTTTTTGACCTTATCTGGAACCTCCCATCTGAAAATTTGAAAATTCTTAAAAAATTCGTCGAAAATCTTGATGTCTCCAATCTTTTGTTTTGTACGTTTTTTCCACGTGTCTTGACATGCAAAGTATCCCTGCAACGTTTGGTGAAGATCTGAGTATGTAGTTTTTGACCTTATCTGGAACCTCCTATCTGAAAATTTGAAAATTCTTCAAAAATTCGTCGAAAATCTTGATGTCTCCAATCTCTTGTTTTGTACGTTTTTTCCACGTGTCTTGACATCCAATGTATTCCTGCAATGTTTGGTGGAGATCTGAGTATGTAGTTTTAGACCTTATCTGGAACCTCCTATCTGAAAATTTGAAAATTCTTCAAAAATTCGTCCAAAATCTTGATGTCTCCAATCTCTTGTTTTGTACGTTTTTTCCACGTGTCTCGACCTCCAATGGATCCCTGCAAAGTTTGGTGAAGATCTGAGTATGTCGTTTTTGACCTTATCTGGAACATCCTTTCTGAAAATTTGAAAATTCTTCAAAAATTCGTCGAAAATCTTGATGTCTCCAATCTCTTGTTTTGTACGTTTTTTCCACGTGTCTTGACATCCAATGTATCCCTGCAAAGTTTGGTGAAGATCTGAGTATGTAGTTTTTGACCTTATATGGAACCTCCTATCTGAAAATTTGAAAATTCTTAAAAAATTCGTCCAAAATCTTGATGTCTCCAATCTCTTGTTTTGTACGTTTTTTCCACGTGTCTTGACATCCAATGTATCCCTGCAATGTTTGGTGAAGATCTGAGTATGTAGTTTTTGACCTTATCTGGAACCTCCCATCTGAAAATTTGAAAATTCCTAAAAAATCCGTCCAAAATCTTGATGACCCCAATCTCTTGTTTTGTACTTTTTTTCCACGTGTCTCGACCTCCAATGTATCCCTGCAAAGTTTGGTGAAGATCTGAGTATGTAGTTTTTGACCTTATATGGAACCTCCTATCTGAAAATTTGAAAATTCTTAAAAAATTCGTCCAAAATCTTGATGTCACCAATCCTATGTTTTGTATGTTTTTTCCACGTGTCTTGACATCCAATGTATCCATGCAAAGTTTGGTGAAGATCTGAGTATGTCGTTTTTGACCTTATCTGGAACCTCCCATCTGAAAATTTGAAAATTCTTAAAAAATTCGTCCAAAATCTTGATGTCTCCGATCTCTTGTTTTGTACGTTTTTTCCACGTGTCTTGACATGCAAAGTATTCCTGCAAAGTTTGGTGAAGATCTGAGTATGTAGTTTTTGACCTCATCTGGAACCTCCTATCTGAAAATTTGAAAATTCTTAAAAAATTCGTCCAAAATTTTGATGTCTCCAATCTCTTGTTTTGTACGTTTTTTCCACGTGTCTTGACATCCAATGTATCCCTGCAATGTTTGGTGAAGATCTGAGTATGTAGTTTTTGACCTTATCTGGAACCTCCCATCTGAAAATTTGAAAATTCCTAAAAAATCCGTCCAAAATCTTGATGACCCCAATCTCTTGTTTTGTACGTTTTTTCCACGTGTCTTGACATCCAATGTATCCCTGCAAAGTTTGGTGAAGATCTGAGTATGTAGTTTTTGACCTTATCTGGAACCTCCTATCTGAAAATTTGAAAATTCTTAAAAAATTCGTCCAAAATCTTGATGTCTCCAATCTCTTGTTTTGTACGTTTTTTCCACGTGTCTTGATATCCAATGTATCCCTGCAAAGTTTGGTGAAGATCTGAGTATGTAGTTTTTGACCTTATATGGAACCTCCTATCTGAAAATTTGAAAATTCTTAAAAAATTCGTCCAAAATCTTGATGTCTCCAATCTCTTGTTTTGTACGTTTTTTCCACGTGTCTTGACATCCAATGTATCCCTGCAAAGTTTGGTGAAGATCTGAGTATGTAGTTTTTGACCTTATATTGAACCTCCCATCTGAAAATTTGAAAATTCTTAAAAAATTCGTCCAAAATCTTGATGTCTCCAATCTCTTGTTTTGTACGTTTTTTCCACGTGTCTTCATATCCAATGTATCCCTGCAAAGTTTGGTGAAGATCTGAGTATGTCGTTTTTGACCTTATCTGGAACATCCTTTCTGAAAATTTGAAAATTGTTAAAAAATTCGTCCAAAATCTTGATGTCTCCAATCTCTTTTTTGTACGTTTTTTCCACGTGTCTTGACATCCAATGTATCCCTGCAAAGTTTGGTGAAGATCTGAGTATGTAGTTTTTGACCTTATCTGGAACCTCCCATCTGAAAATTTGAAAATTCTTAAAAAATTCGACCAAAATCTTGATGTCTCCAATCTCTTGTTTTGTACGTTTTTTCCACATGTCTTGACACATAATGTATCCATGCAAAGTTTGGTGAAGATCTGAGTATGTAGTTTTTGACCTTATATGGAACCTCCTATCTGAAAATTTGAAAATTCTTAAAAAATTCGTCCAAAATCTTGATGTCTCCAATCTCTTGTTTTGTACGTTTTTTCCACGTGTCTTGACATCCAATGTATCCCTGCGAAGTTTGGTGAAGATCTGAGTATGTAGTTTTTGACCTTATATGGAACCTCCTATCTGAAAATTTGAAAATTCTTAAAAAATTCGTCCAAAATCTTGATGTTTCCAATCTCTTGTTTTGTACGTTTTTTCCACGTGTCTTGATATCCAATGTATCCCTGCAATGTTTGGTGAAGATCTGAGTATGTACTTTTTGACCTTATCTGGAACCTCCTATCTGAAAATTTGAAAATTCTTAAAAAATTCGTCCAAAATCTTGATGTCTCCAATCTCTTGTTTTGTACGTTTTTTCCACGTGTCTTGATATCCAATGTATCCCTGCAAAGTTTGGTGAAGATCTGAGTATGTCGTTTTTGACCTTATCTGGAACATCCTTTCTGAAAATTTGAAAATTGTTAAAAAATTCGTCCAAAATCTTGATGTCTCCAATCTCTTTTTTGTACGTTTTTTCCACGTGTCTTGACATCCAATGTATCCCTGCAAAGTTTGGTGAAGATCTGAGTATGTAGTTTTTGACCATATTTGGAACCTCCCATCTGAAAATTTGAAAATTCTTAAAAAATTCGACCAAAATCTTGATGTCTCCAATCTTTTGTTTTGTACGTTTTTTCCACGTGTCTTGACACATAATGTATCCATGCAAAGTTTGGTGAAGATCTGAGTATGTAGTTTTTGACCTTATATGGAACCTCCTATCTGAAAATTTGAAAATTCTTAAAAAATTCGTCCAAAATCTTGATGTCTCCAATCTCTTGTTTTGTACGTTTTTTCCACGTGTCTTGACATCCAATGTATCCCTGCAAAGTTTGGTGAAGATCTGAGTATGTAGTTTTTGACCTTATCTGGAACCTCCCATCTGAAAATTTGAAAATTCCTAAAAAATCCGTGCAAAATCTTGATGACCCCAATCTCTTGTTTTGTACGTTTTTTCCACGTGTCTTGACATCCAATGTATTCCTGCAATGTTTGGTGAAGATCTGAGTATGTAGTTTTTGACCTTATATGGAACCTCCTATCTGAAAATTTGAAAATTCTTAAAAAATTCGACCAAAATCTTGATGACCCCAATCCTATGTTTTGTATGTTTTTTCCACGTCTCTTGACATCCAATGTATCCATGCAAAGTTTGGTGAAGATCTGAGTATGTCGTTTTTGACCTTATCTGGAACCTCCCATCTGAAAATTTGAAAATTCTTAAAAAATTCGTCCAAAATCTTGATGTCTCCAATCTCTTGTTTTGTACGTTTTTTCCACGTGTCTTGACATCCAATGTATCCCTGCAATGTTTGGTGAAGATCTGAGTATGTAGTTTTTGACCTTATCTGGAACCTCCCATCTGAAAATTTGAAAATTCCTAAAAAATCCGTCCAAAATCTTGATGACCCCAATCTCTTGTTTTGTACTTTTTTCCACGTGTCTCGACCTCCAATGTATCCCTGCAAAGTTTGGTGAAGATCTGAGTATGTAGTTTTTGACCTTATATGGAACCTCCTATCTGAAAATTTGAAAATTCTTAAAAAATTCGTCCAAAATCTTGATGTCACGAATCCTATGTTTTGTATGTTTTTTCCACGTGTCTTGACATCCAATGTATCCATGCAAAGTTTGGAGAAGATCTGAGTATGTCGTTTTTGACCTTATCTGGAACCTCCCATCTGAAAATTTGAAAATTCTTAAAAAATTCGTCGAAAATCTTGATGTCTCCGATCTCTTGTTTTGTACGTTTTTTCCACGTGTCTTGACATGCAAAGTATTCCTGCAAAGTTTGGTGAAGATCTGAGTATGTAGTTTTTGACCTCATCTGGAACCTCCTATCTGAAAATTTGAAAATTCTTAAAAAATTCGTCCAAAATTTTGATGTCTCCAATCTCTTGTTTTGTACGTTTTTTCCACGTGTCTTGACATCCAATGTATCCCTGCAATGTTTGGTGAAGATCTGAGTATGTAGTTTTTGACCTTATCTGGAACCTCCCATCTGAAAATTTGAAAATTCCTAAAAAATCCGTCCAAAATCTTGATGACCCCAATCTCTTGTTTTGTACGTTTTTTCCACGTGTCTTGACATCCAATGTATCCCTGCAAAGTTTGGTGAAGATCTGAGTATGTAGTTTTTGACCTTATCTGGAACCTCCTATCTGAAAATTTGAAAATTCTTAAAAAATTCGTCCAAAATCTTGATGTCTCCAATCTCTTGTTTTGTACGTTTTTTCCACGTGTCTTGATATCCAATGTATCCCTGCAAAGTTTGGTGAAGATCTGAGTATGTAGTTTTTGACCTTATATGGAACCTCCTATCTGAAAATTTGAAAATTCTTAAAAAATTCGTCCAAAATCTTGATGTCTCCAATCTCTTGTTTTGTACGTTTTTTCCACGTGTCTTGACATCCAATGTATCCCTGCAAAGTTTGGTGAAGATCTGAGTATGTAGTTTTTGACCTTATATTGAACCTCCCATCTGAAAATTTGAAAATTCTTAAAAAATTCGTCCAAAATCTTGATGTCTCCAATCTCTTGTTTTGTACGTTTTTTCCACGTGTCTTGATATCCATTGTATCCCTGCAAAGTTTGGTGAAGATCTGAGTATGTCGTTTTTGACCTTATCTGGAACATCCTTTCTGAAAATTTGAAAATTGTTAAAAAATTCGTCCAAAATCTTGATGTCTCCAATCTCTTTTTTGTACGTTTTTTCCACGTGTCTTGACATCCAATGTATCCCTGCAAAGTTTGGTGAAGATCTGAGTATGTAGTTTTTGACCTTATCTGGAACCTCCCATCTGAAAATTTGAAAATTCTTAAAAAATTCGACCAAAATCTTGATGTCTCCAATCTTTTGTTTTGTACGTTTTTTCCACGTGTCTTGACACATAATGTATCCATGCAAAGTTTGGTGAAGATCTGAGTATGTAGTTTTTGACCTTATATGGAACCTCCTATCTGAAAATTTGAAAATTCTTAAAAAATTCGTCGAAAATCTTGATGTCTCCGATCTCTTGTTTTGTACGTTTTTTCCACGTGTCTTGACATGCAAAGTATTCCTGCAAAGTTTGGTGAAGATCTGAGTATGTAGTTTTTGACCTCATCTGGAACCTCCTATCTGAAAATTTGAAAATTCTTAAAAAATTCGTCCAAAATCTTGATGTCTCCAATCTCTTGTTTTGTACGTTTTTTCCACGTGTCTTGATATCCAATGTATCCCTGCAATGTTTGGTGAAGATCTGAGTATGTAGTTTTTGACCTTATATGGAACCTCCTATCTGAAAATTTGAAAATTCTTAAAAAATTCGTCCAAAATCTTGATGTCTCCAATCTCTTGTTTTGTACGTTTTTTCCACGTGTCTTGACATCCAATGTATCCCTGCAAAGTTTGGTGAAGATCTGAGTATGTAGTTTTTGACCTTATCTGGAACCTCCTATCTGAAAATTTGAAAATTCTTAAAAAATTCGTCCAAAATCTTGATGTCTCCAATCTCTTGTTTTGTACGTTTTTTCCACGTGTCTTGATATCCAATGTATCCCTGCAAAGTTTGGTGAAGATCTGAGTATGTCGTTTTTGACCTTATCTGGAACATCCTTTCTGAAAATTTGAAAATTGTTAAAAAATTCGTCCAAAATCTTGATGTCTCCAATCTCTTTTTTGTACGTTTTTTCCACGTGTCTTGACATCCAATGTATCCCTGCAAAGTTTGGTGAAGATCTGAGTATGTAGTTTTTGACCTTATCTGGAACCTCCCATCTGAAAATTTGAAAATTCTTAAAAAATTCGACCAAAATCTTGATGTCTCCAATCTTTTGTTTTGTACGTTTTTTCCACGTGTCTTGACACATAATGTATCCATGCAAAGTTTGGTGAAGATCTGAGTATGTAGTTTTTGACCTTATATGGAACCTCCTATCTGAAAATTTGAAAATTCTTAAAAAATTCGTCCAAAATCTTGATGTCTCCAATCTCTTGTTTTGTACGTTTTTTCCACGTGTCTTGACATCCAATGTATCCCTGCAAAGTTTGGTGAAGATCTGAGTATGTAGTTTTTGACCTTATCTGGAACCTCCCATCTGAAAATTTGAAAATTCCTAAAAAATCCGTGCAAAATCTTGATGACCCCAATCTCTTGTTTTGTACGTTTTTTCCACGTGTCTTGACATCCAATGTATTCCTGCAATGTTTGGTGAAGATCTGAGTATGTAGTTTTTGACCTTATATGGAACCTCCTATCTGAAAATTTGAAAATTCTTAAAAAATTCGACCAAAATCTTGATGTTCCGAATCCTATGTTTTGTATGTTTTTTCCACGTGTCTTGACATCCAATGTATCCATGCAAAGTTTGGTGAAGATCTGAGTATGTAGTTTTTGACCTTATATTGAACCTCCCATCTGAAAATTTGAAAATTCTTAAAAAATTCGTCCAAAACCTTGATGACCCCAATCTCTTGTTTTGTACGTTTTTTCCACGTGTCTTGACATCCAAAGTATCCCTGCAAAGTTTGGTGAAGATCTGAGTATGTAGTTTTTGACCTTATATGGAACCTCCTTTCTGAAAATTTGAGAATTCTTAAAAAATTCGTCCAAAATCTTGATGTCTCCAATCTCTTGTTTTGTACGTTTTTTCCACGTGTCTTGACATCCAATGTATCCCTGCAAAGTTTGGTGAAGATCTGAGTATGTCGTTTTTGACCTTATCTGGAACATCCTTTCTGAAAATTTGAAAATTCTTAAAAAATTCGACCAAAATCTTGATGTTCCGAATCCTATGTTTTGTACGTTTTTTCCACGTGTCTTGACATCCAATGTATCCATGCAAAGTTTGGTGAAGATCTGAGTATGTAGTTTTTGACCTTATATTGAACCTCCCATCTGAAAATTTGAAAATTCTTAAAAAATTCGTCCAAAATCTTGATGACCCCAATCTCTTGTTTTGTACGTTTTTTCCACGTGTCTTGACATCCAAAGTATCCCTGCAAAGTTTGGTGAAGATCTGAGTATGTAGTTTTTGACCTTATATGGAACCTCCCATCTGAAAATTTGAGAATTCTTAAAAAATTCGTCCAAAATCTTGATGTCTCCAATCTCTTGTTTTGTACGTTTTTTCCACGTGTCTTGACATCCAATGTATCCATGCAAAGTTTGGTGAAGATCTGAGTATGTCGTTTTTGACCTTATCTGGAACCTCCCATCTGAAAATTTGAAAATTCTTAAAAAATTCGTCGAAAATCTTGATGTCTCCAATCTTTTGTTTTGTACGTTTTTTCCACGTGTCTTGACATGCAAAGTATCCCTGCAACGTTTGGTGAAGATCTGAGTATGTAGTTTTTGACCTTATCTGGAACCTCCTATCTGAAAATTTGAAAATTCTTAAAAAATTCGTCGAAAATCTTGATGTCTCCAATCTCTTGTTTTGTACGTTTTTTCCACGTGTCTTGACATCCAATGTATTCCTGCAATGTTTGGTGGAGATCTGAGTATGTAGTTTTAGACCTTATCTGGAACCTCCTATCTGAAAATTTGAAAATTCTTCAAAAATTCGTCCAAAATCTTGATGTCTCCAATCTCTTGTTTTGTACGTTTTTTCCACGTGTCTCGACCTCCAATGGATCCCTGCAAAGTTTGGTGAAGATCTGAGTATGTCGTTTTTGACCTTATCTGGAACATCCTTTCTGAAAATTTGAAAATTCTTAAAAAATTCGTCGAAAATCTTGATGTCTCCAATCTCTTGTTTTGTACGTTTTTTCCACGTGTCTTGACATCCAATGTATCCCTGCAAAGTTTGGTGAAGATCTGAGTATGTAGTTTTTGACCTTATATGGAACCTCCTATCTGAAAATTTGAAAATTCTTAAAAAATTCGTCCAAAATCTTGATGTCTCCAATCTCTTGTTTTGTACGTTTTTTCCACGTGTCTCGACCTCCAATGGATCCCTGCAAAGTTTGGTGAAGATCTGAGTATGTAGTTTTTGACCTTATCTGGAACCTCCCATCTGAAAATTTGAAAATTCCTAAAAAATCCGTGCAAAATCTTGATGACCCCAATCTCTTGTTTTGTACGTTTTTTCCACGTGTCTTGACATCCAATGTATCCATGCAAAGTTTGGTGAAGATCTGAGTATGTCGTTTTTGACCTTATCTGGAACCTCCCATCTGAAAATTTGAAAATTCTTAAAAAATTCGTCGAAAATCTTGATGTCTCCAATCTCTTGTTTTGTACGTTTTTTCCACGTGTCTTGACATGCAAAGTATCCCTGCAACGTTTGGTGAAGATCTGAGTATGTAGTTTTTGACCTTATCTGGAACCTCCTATCTGAAAATTTGAAAATTCTTCAAAAATTCGTCGAAAATCTTGATGTCTCCAATCTCTTCTTTTGTACGTTTTTTCCACGTGTTTTTAAATCAAATGTAACCCTGCAATGTTTGGTGGAGATCTGAGTATGTAGTTTTTGACCTTATCTGGGACCTCCTATCAGAAAATTTGAAAATTCTTCAAAAATTCGTCCAAAATCTTGATGTCTCCAATCTCTTGTTTTGTACGTTTTTTCCACGTGTCTCGACCTCCAATGTATCCCTGCAAAGTTTGGTGAAGATCTGAGTATGTCGTTTTTGACCTTATCTGGAACATCCTTTCTGAAAATTTGAAAATTCTTAAAAAATTCGTCGAAAATCTTGATGTCTCCAATCTCTTGTTTTGTACGTTTTTTCCACGTGTCTTGACATGCAAAGTATTCCTGCAAAGTTTGGTGAAGATCTGAGTATGTAGTTTTTGACCTTATATGGAACCTCCCATCTGAAAATTTGAAAATTCTTAAAAAATTCGTCCAAAATCTTGATGTCTCCAATCTCTTGTTTTGTACGTTTTTTCCACGTGTCTCGACCTCCAATGTATCCCTGCAAAGTTTGGTGAAGATCTGAGTATGTAGTTTTAGACCTTATCTGGAACCTCCTATCTGAAAATTTGAAAATTCTTCAAAAATTCGTCCAAAATCTTGATGTCTCCAATCTCTTGTTTTGTACGTTTTTTCCACGTGTCTCGAACTCCAATGGATCCCTGCAAAGTTTGGTGAAGATCTGAGTATGTCGTTTTTGACCTTATCTGGAACATCCTTTCTGAAAATTTGAAAATTCTTAAAAAACTCGTCGAAAATCTTGATGTCTCCAATCTCTTGTTTTGTACGTTTTTTCCACGTGTCTTGACATGCAAAGTATTCCTGCAAAGTTTGGTGAAGATCTGAGTATGTAGTTTTTGACCTTATATGGAACCTCCTATCTGAAAATTTGAAAATTCTTAAAAAATTCGTCCAAAATCTTGATGTCTCCAATCTCTTGTTTTGTACGTTTTTTCCACGTGTCTTGACATCCAATGTATCCCTGCAAAGTTTGGTGAAGATCTGAGTATGTAGTTTTTGACTTTATCTGGAACCTCCCATCTGAAAATTTGAAAATTCTTCAAAAATTCGTCCAAAATCTTGATGTCTCCAATCTCTTGTTTTGTACGTTTTTTCCACGTGTCTCGACCTCCAATGGATCCCTGCAAAGTTTGGTGAAGATCTGAGTATGTCGTTTTTGACCTTATCTGGAACCTCCCATCTGAAAATTTGAAAATTCTTAAAAAATTCGTCGAAAATCTTGATGTCTCCAATCTCTTGTTTTGTACGTTTTTTCCACGTGTCTTGACATGCAAAGTATCCCTGCAACGTTTGGTGAAGATCTGAGTATGTAGTTTTTGACCTTATCTGGAACCTCCTATCTAAAAATTTGAAAATTCTTCAAAAATTCGTCGAAAATCTTGATGTCTCCAATCTCTTGTTTTGTACGTTTTTTCCACGTGTCTTGACATCCAATGTATCCCTGCAAAGTTTGGTGGAGATCTGAGTATGTAGTTTTTGACCTTATCTGGGACCTCCTATCAGAAAATTTGAAAATTCTTCAAAAATTCGACCAAAATCTTGATGTCTCCAATCTTTTGTTTTGTACGTTTTTCCCACGTGTCTTGACACATAATGTATCCATGCAAAGTTTGGTGAAGATCTGAGTATGTAGTTTTTGACCTTATATGGAACCTCCTATCTGAAAATTTGAAAATTCTTAAAAAATTCGTCCAAAATCTTGATGTCTCCAATCTCTTGTTTTGTACGTTTTTTCCACGTGTCTTGACATCCAATGTATCCCTGCAAAGTTTGGTGAAGATCTGAGTATGTAGTTTTTGACCTTATCTGGAACCTCCCATCTGAAAATTTGAAAATTCCTAAAAAATCCGTGCAAAATCTTGATGACCCCAATCTCTTGTTTTGTACGTTTTTTCCACGTGTCTTGACATGCAAAGTATTCCTACAAAGTTTGGTGAAGATCTGAGTATGTAGTTTTTGACCTCATCTGGAACCTCCTATCTGAAAATTTGAAAATTCTTAAAAAATTCGTCCAAAATCTTGATGTCTCCAATCTCTTGTTTTGTACGTTTTTTCCACGTGTCTTGACATCCAATGTATCCCTGCAATGTTTGGTGAAGATCTGAGTATGTAGTTTTTGACCTTATATTGAACATCCTTTCTGAAAATTTGAAAATTCTTAAAAAATTCGTCGAAAATCTTGATGTCTCCAATCTCTTGTTTTGTACGTTTTTTCCACGTGTCTTGACATCCAATGTATCCCTGCAAAGTTTGGTGAAGATCTGAGTATGTAGTTTTTGACCTTATCTGGAACCTCCTATCTGAAAATTTGAAAATTCTTCAAAAATTCGTCGAAAATCTTGATGTCTCCAATCTCTTGTTTTGAAAGTTTTTTCCACGTGTCTTGACATCCAATGTATTCCTGCAATGTTTGGTGGAGATCTGAGTATGTCGTTTTTGACCTTATCTGGAACCTCCCATCTGAAAATTTGAAAATTCTTAAAAAATTCGTCGAAAATCTTGATGTCTCCGATCTCTTGTTTTGTACGTTTTTTCCACGTGTCTTGACATGCAAAGTATTCCTGCAAAGTTTGGTGAAGATCTGAGTATGTAGTTTTTGACCTCATCTGGAACCTCCTATCTGAAAATTTGAAAATTCTTAAAAAATTCGTCCAAAATCTTGATGTCTCCAATCTCTTGTTTTGTACGTTTTTTCCACGTGTCTTGACATCCAATGTATCCCTGCAATGTTTGGTGAAGATCTGAGTATGTAGTTTTTGACCTTATCTGGAACCTCCCATCTGAAAATTTGAAAATTCCTAAAAAATCCGTCCAAAATCTTGATGACCCCAATCTCTTGTTTTGTACTTTTTTTCCACGTGTCTCGACCTCCAATGTATCCCTGCAAAGTTTGGTGAAGATCTGAGTATGTAGTTTTTGACCTTATATGGAACCTCCTATCTGAAAATTTGAAAATTCTTAAAAAATTCGTCCAAAATCTTGATGTCACCAATCCTATGTTTTGTATGTTTTTTCCACGTGTCTTGACATCCAATGTATTCCTGCAAAGTTTGGTGAAGATCTGAGTATGTCGTTTTTGACCTTATCTGGAACCTCCCATCTGAAAATTTGAAAATTCTTAAAAAATTCGTCGAAAATCTTGATGTCTCCGATCTCTTGTTTTGTACGTTTTTTCCACGTGTCTTGACATGCAAAGTATTCCTGCAAAGTTTGGTGAAGATCTGAGTATGTAGTTTTTGACCTCATCTGGAACCTCCTATCTGAAAATTTGAAAATTCTTAAAAAATTCGTCCAAAATCTTGATGTCTCCAATCTCTTGTTTTGTACGTTTTTTCCACGTGTCTTGACATCCAATGTATCCCTGCAATGTTTGGTGAAGATCTGAGTATGTAGTTTTTGACCTTATCTGGAACCTCCCATCTGAAAATTTGAAAATTCCTAAAAAATCCGTCCAAAATCTTGATGACCCCAATCTCTTGTTTTGTACTTTTTTTCCACGTGTCTCGACCTCCAATGTATCCCTGCAAAGTTTGGTGAAGATCTGAGTATGTAGTTTTTGACCTTATATGGAACCTCCTATCTGAAAATTTGAAAATTCTTAAAAAATTCGTCCAAAATCTTGATGTCACCAATCCTATGTTTTGTATGTTTCTTCCACGTGTCTTGACATCCAATGGATCCCTGCAAAGTTTGGTGAAGATCTGAGTATGTCGTTTTTGACCTTATCTGGAACCTCCCATCTGAAAATTTGAAAATTCTTAAGAAATTCGTCCAAAATCTTGATGTCTCCAATCTCTTGTTTTGTACGTTTTTTCCACGTGTCTTGACATCCAATGTATCCCTGCAAAGTTTGGTGAAGATCTGAGTATGTAGTTTTTGACCTTATCTGGAACCTCCCATCTGAAAATTTGAAAATTCTTCAAAAATTCGTCCAAAATCTTGATGTCTCCAATCTCTTGTTTTGTACGTTTTTTCCACGTGTCTCGACCTCCAATGGATCCCTGCAAAGTTTGGTGAAGATCTGAGTATGTCGTTTTTGACCTTATCTGGAACCTCCCATCTGAAAATTTGAAAATTCTTAAAAAATTCGTCGTAAATCTTGATGTCTCCAATCTCTTGTTTTGTACGTTTTTTCCACGTGTCTTGACATGCAAAGTATCCCTGCAATGTTTGGTGAAGATCTGAGTATGTAGTTTTTGACCTTATCTGGGACCTCCTATCAGAAAATTTGAAAATTCTTCAAAAATTCGTCCAAAATCTTGATGTCTCCAATCTCTTGTTTTGTACGTTTTTTCCACGTGTCTTGATATCCAATGTATCCCTGCAAAGTTTGGTGAAGATCTGAGTATGTCGTTTTTGACCTTATCTGGAACATCCTTTCTGAAAATTTGAAAATTATTAAAAAATTCGACCAAAATCTTGATGTTCCGAATCCTATGTTTTGTATGTTTTTTCCACGTGTCTTGACATCCAATGTATCCATGCAAAGTTTGGTGAAGATCTGAGTATGTAGTTTTTGACCTTATATTGAACCTCCCATCTGAAAATTTGAAAATTCTTAAAAAATTCGTCCAAAATCTTGATGACCCCAATCTCTTGTTTTGTACGTTTTTTCCACGTGTCTTGACATCCAAAGTATCCCTGCAAAGTTTGGTGAAGATCTGAGTATGTAGTTTTTGACCTTATATGGAACCTCCTTTCTGAAAATTTGAGAATTCTTAAAAAATTCGTCCAAAATCTTGATGTCTCCAATCTCTTGTTTTGTACGTTTTTTCCACGTGTCTTGACATCCAATGTATCCATGCAAAGTTTGGTGAAGATCTGAGTATGTCGTTTTTGACCTTATCTGGAACCTCCCATCTGAAAATTTGAAAATTCTTAAAAAATTCGTCGAAAATCTTGATGTCTCCAATCTTTTGTTTTGTACGTTTTTTCCACGTGTCTTGACATGCAAAGTATCCCTGCAACGTTTGGTGAAGATCTGAGTATGTAGTTTTTGACCTTATCTTGAACCTCCTATCTGAAAATTTGAAAATTCTTCAAAAATTCGTCGAAAATCTTGATGTCTCCAATCTCTTGTTTTGTACGTTTTTTCCACGTGTCTTGACATCCAATGTATTCCTGCAATGTTTGGTGGAGATCTGAGTATGTAGTTTTAGACCTTATCTGGAACCTCCTATCTGAAAATTTGAAAATTCTTCAAAAATTCGTCCAAAATCTTGATGTCTCCAATCTCTTGTTTTGTACGTTTTTTCCACGTGTCTCGACCTCCAATGGATCCCTGCAAAGTTTGGTGAAGATCTGAGTATGTCGTTTTTGACCTTATCTGGAACATCCTTTCTGAAAATTTGAAAATTCTTAAAAAATTCGTCGAAAATCTTGATGTCTCCAATCTCTTGTTTTGTACGTTTTTTCCACGTGTCTTGACATCCAATGTATCCCTGCAAAGTTTGGTGAAGATCTGAGTATGTAGTTTTTGACCTTATCTGGAACCTATCATCTGAAAATTTGAAAATTCCTAAAAAATCCGTGCAAAATCTTGATGACCCCAATCTCTTGTTTTGTACGTTTTTTCCACGTGTCTTGACATCCAATGTATCCATGCAAAGTTTGGTGAAGATCTGAGTATGTCGTTTTTGACCTTATCTGGAACCTCCCATCTGAAAATTTGAAAATTCTTAAAAAATTCGTCGAAAATCTTGATGTCTCCAATCTCTTGTTTTGTACGTTTTTTCCACGTGTCTTGACATGCAAAGTATCCCTGCAACGTTTGGTGAAGATCTGAGTATGTAGTTTTTGACCTTATCTGGAACCTCCTATCTGAAAATTTGAAAATTCTTCAAAAATTCGTCGAAAATCTTGATGTCTCCAATCTCTTGTTTTGTACGTTTTTTCCACGTGTCTTGACATCCAATGTATCCCTGCAAAGTTTGGTGAAGATCTGAGTATGTAGTTTTTGACCTTATCTGGAACCTCCTATCTGAAAATTTGAAAATTCTTCAAAAATTCGTCGAAAATCTTGATGTCTCCAATCTCTTGTTTTGTACGTTTTTTCCACGTGTCTTGACATCCAATGTATTCCTGCAATGTTTGGTGGAGATCTGAGTATGTCGTTTTTGACTTTATCTGGAACCTCCTATCTAAAAATTTGAAAATTCTTCAAAAATTCGTCGAAAATCTTGATGTCTCCAATCTCTTGTTTTGTACGTTTTTTCCACGTGTCTTGACATCCAATGTATCCCTGCAAAGTTTGGTGGAGATCTGAGTATGTAGTTTTTGACCTTATCTGGGACCTCCTATCAGAAAATTTGAAAATTCTTCAAAAATTCGACCAAAATCTTGATGTCTCCAATCTTTTGTTTTGTACGTTTTTCCCACGTGTCTTGACACATAATGTATCCATGCAAAGTTTGGTGAAGATCTGAGTATGTAGTTTTTGACCTTATATGGAACCTCCTATCTGAAAATTTGAAAATTCTTAAAAAATTCGTCCAAAATCTTGATGTCTCCAATCTCTTGTTTTGTACGTTTTTTCCACGTGTCTTGACATCCAATGTATCCCTGCAAAGTTTGGTGAAGATCTGAGTATGTAGTTTTTGACCTTATCTGGAACCTCCCATCTGAAAATTTGAAAATTCCTAAAAAATCCGTGCAAAATCTTGATGACCCCAATCTCTTGTTTTGTACGTTTTCTCCACGTGTCTTGACATGCAAAGTATTCCTACAAAGTTTGGTGAAGATCTGAGTATGTAGTTTTTGACCTCATCTGGAACCTCCTATCTGAAAATTTGAAAATTCTTAAAAAATTCGTCCAAAATCTTGATGTCTCCAATCTCTTGTTTTGTACGTTTTTTCCACGTGTCTTGACATCCAATGTATCCCTGCAATGTTTGGTGAAGATCTGAGTATGTAGTTTTTGACCTTATATTGAACATCCTTTCTGAAAATTTGAAAATTCTTAAAAAATTCGTCGAAAATCTTGATGTCTCCAATCTCTTGTTTTGTACGTTTTTTCCACGTGTCTTGACATCCAATGTATCCCTGCAAAGTTTGGTGAAGATCTGAGTATGTAGTTTTTGACCTTATCTGGAACCTCCTATCTGAAAATTTGAAAATTCTTCAAAAATTCGTCGAAAATCTTGATGTCTCCAATCTCTTGTTTTGTACGTTTTTTCCACGTGTCTTGACATCCAATGTATTCCTGCAATGTTTGGTGGAGATCTGAGTATGTCGTTTTTGACCTTATCTGGAACCTCCCATCTGAAAATTTGAAAATTCTTAAAAAATTCGTCGAAAATCTTGATGTCTCCGATCTCTTGTTTTGTACGTTTTTTCCACGTGTCTTGACATGCAAAGTATTCCTGCAAAGTTTGGTGAAGATCTGAGTATGTAGTTTTTGACCTCATCTGGAACCTCCTATCTGAAAATTTGAAAATTCTTAAAAAATTCGTCCAAAATCTTGATGTCTCCAATCTCTTGTTTTGTACGTTTTTTCCACGTGTCTTGACATCCAATGTATCCCTGCAATGTTTGGTGAAGATCTGAGTATGTAGTTTTTGACCTTATCTGGAACCTCCCATCTGAAAATTTGAAAATTCCTAAAAAATCCGTCCAAAATCTTGATGACCCCAATCTCTTGTTTTGTACTTTTTTTCCACGTGTCTCGACCTCCAATGTATCCCTGCAAAGTTTGGTGAAGATCTGAGTATGTACTTTTTGACCTTATATGGAACCTCCTATCTGAAAATTTGAAAATTCTTAAAAAATTCGTCCAAAATCTTGATGTCACCAATCCTATGTTTTGTATGTTTTTTCCACGTGTCTTGACATCCAATGTATTCCTGCAAAGTTTGGTGAAGATCTGAGTATGTCGTTTTTGACCTTATCTGGAACCTCCCATCTGAAAATTTGAAAATTCTTAAAAAATTCGTCGAAAATCTTGATGTCTCCGATCTCTTGTTTTGTACGTTTTTTCCACGTGTCTTGACATGCAAAGTATTCCTGCAAAGTTTGGTGAAGATCTGAGTATGTAGTTTTTGACCTCATCTGGAACCTCCTATCTGAAAATTTGAAAATTCTTAAAAAATTCGTCCAAAATCTTGATGTCTCCAATCTCTTGTTTTGTACGTTTTTTCCACGTGTCTTGACATCCAATGTATCCCTGCAATGTTTGGTGAAGATCTGAGTATGTAGTTTTTGACCTTATCTGGAACCTCCCATCTGAAAATTTGAAAATTCCTAAAAAATCCGTCCAAAATCTTGATGACCCCAATCTCTTGTTTTGTACTTTTTTTCCACGTGTCTCGACCTCCAATGTATCCCTGCAAAGTTTGGTGAAGATCTGAGTATGTAGTTTTTGACCTTATATGGAACCTCCTATCTGAAAATTTGAAAATTCTTAAAAAATTCGTCCAAAATCTTGATGTCACCAATCCTATGTTTTGTATGTTTTTTCCACGTGTCTTGACATCCAATGGATCCCTGCAAAGTTTGGTGAAGATCTGAGTATGTCGTTTTTGACCTTATCTGGAACCTCCCATCTGAAAATTTGAAAATTCTTAAAAAATTCGTCCAAAATCTTGATGTCTCCAATCTCTTGTTTTGTACGTTTTTTCCACGTGTCTTGACATCCAATGTATCCCTGCAAAGTTTGGTGAAGATCTGAGTATGTAGTTTTTGACCTTATCTGGAACCTCCCATCTGAAAATTTGAAAATTCTTCAAAAATTCGTCCAAAATCTTGATGTCTCCAATCTCTTGTTTTGTACGTTTTTTCCACGTGTCTCGACCTCCAATGGATCCCTGCAAAGTTTGGTGAAGATCTGAGTATGTCGTTTTTGACCTTATCTGGAACCTCCCATCTGAAAATTTGAAAATTCTTAAAAAATTCGTCGAAAATCTTGATGTCTCCAATCTCTTGTTTTGTACGTTTTTTCCACGTGTCTTGACATGCAAAGTATCCCTGCAACGTTTGGTGAAGATCTGAGTATGTAGTTTTTGACCTTATCTGGGACCTCCTATCAGAAAATTTGAAAATTCTTCAAAAATTCGTCCAAAATCTTGATGTCTCCAATCTCTTGTTTTGTACGTTTTTTCCACGTGTCTTGATATCCAATGTATCCCTGCAAAGTTTGGTGAAGATCTGAGTATGTCGTTTTTGACCTTATCTGGAACATCCTTTCTGAAAATTTGAAAATTATTAAAAAATTCGACCAAAATCTAGATGTTCCGAATCCTATGTTTTGTATGTTTTTTCCACGTGTCTTGACATCCAATGTATCCATGCAAAGTTTGGTGAAGATCTGAGTATGTAGTTTTTGACCTTATATTGAACCTCCCATCTGAAAATTTGAAAATTCTTAAAAAATTCGTCCAAAATCTTGATGACCCCAATCTCTTGTTTTGTACGTTTTTTCCACGTGTCTTGACATCCAAAGTATCCCTGCAAAGTTTGGTGAAGATCTGAGTATGTAGTTTTTGACCTTATATGGAACCTCCTTTCTGAAAATTTGAGAATTCTTAAAAAATTCGTCCAAAATCTTGATGTCTCCAATCTCTTGTTTTGTACGTTTTTTCCACGTGTCTTGACATCCAATGTATCCATGCAAAGTTTGGTGAAGATCTGAGTATGTCGTTTTTGACCTTATCTGGAACCTCCCATCTGAAAATTTGAAAATTCTTAAAAAATTCGTCGAAAATCTTGATGTCTCCAATCTTTTGTTTTGTACGTTTTTTCCACGTGTCTTGACATGCAAAGTATCCCTGCAACGTTTGGTGAAGATCTGAGTATGTAGTTTTTGACCTTATCTTGAACCTCCTATCTGAAAATTTGAAAGTTCTTCAAAAATTCGTCGAAAATCTTGATGTCTCCAATCTCTTGTTTTGTACGTTTTTTCCACGTGTCTTGACATCCAATGTATTCCTGCAATGTTTGGTGGAGATCTGAGTATGTAGTTTTAGACCTTATCTGGAACCTCCTATCTGAAAATTTGAAAATTCTTCAAAAATTCGTCCAAAATCTTGATGTCTCCAATCTCTTGTTTTGTACGTTTTTTCCACGTGTCTCGACCTCCAATGGATCCCTGCAAAGTTTGGTGAAGATCTGAGTATGTCGTTTTTGACCTTATCTGGAACATCCTTTCTGAAAATTTGAAAATTCTTAAAAAATTCGTCGAAAATCTTGATGTCTCCAATCTCTTGTTTTGTACGTTTTTTCCACGTGTCTTGACATCCAATGTATCCCTGCAAAGTTTGGTGAAGATCTGAGTATGTAGTTTTTGACCTTATCTGGAACCTCCCATCTGAAAATTTGAAAATTCCTAAAAAATCCGTGCAAAATCTTGATGACCCCAATCTCTTGTTTTGTACGTTTTTTCCACGTGTCTTGACATCCAATGTATCCATGCAAAGTTTGGTGAAGATCTGAGTATGTCGTTTTTGACCTTATCTGGAACCTCCCATCTGAAAATTTGAAAATTCTTAAAAAATTCGTCGAAAATCTTGATGTCTCCAATCTCTTGTTTTGTACGTTTTTTCCACGTGTCTTGACATGCAAAGTATCCCTGCAACGTTTGGTGAAGATCTGAGTATGTAGTTTTTGACCTTATCTGGAACCTCCTATCTGAAAATTTGAAAATTCTTCAAAAATTCGTCGAAAATCTTGATGTCTCCAATCTCTTGTTTTGTACGTTTTTTCCACGTGTCTTGACATCCAATGTATCCCTGCAATGTTTGGTGGAGATCTGAGTATGTAGTTTTTGACCTTATCTGGGACCTCCTATCAGAAAATTTGAAAATTCTTCAAAAATTCGTCCAAAATCTTGATGTCTCCAATCTCTTGTTTTGTACGTTTTTTCCACGTGTCTCGACCTCCAATGTATCCCTGCAAAGTTTGGTGAAGATCTGAGTATGTCGTTTTTGACCTTATCTGGAACATCCTTTCTGAAAATTTGAAAATTCTTAAAAAATTCGTCGAAAACCTTGATGTCTCCAATCTCTTGTTTTGTACGTTTTTTCCACGTGTCTCGACCTCCAATGGATCCCTGCAAAGTTTGGTGAAGATCTGAGTATGTCGTTTTTGACCTTATCTGGAACATCCTTTCTGAAAATTTGAAAATTCTTAAAAAATTCGTCGAAAATCTTGATGTCTCCAATCTCTTGTTTTGTACGTTTTTTCCACGTGTCTTGACATGCAAAGTATTCCTGCAAAGTTTGGTGAAGATCTGAGTATGTAGTTTTTGACCTTATATGGAACCTCCTATCTGAAAATTTGAAAATTCTTAAAAAATTCGTCTGAGGCCAACTCTGATTTCTCGACCAAACGACCACAAAAAGTTGAAAAACTCACTTTCTCCCCCTGCTCCGCGCCTCATTTATTACGCTGACGACGTTTCACGGGGGCAAAAAGGCAGTGATGAGTGAAAGATGAGCTCTCATCTCCTCATCCTTCTCATCTTTCTCATTTTTTTTTTATTCTCTCATCTTCCTCTCATCCTCCAAAATGTTTGTAGATCGTGACCTTTGTAAACCTCTCTCTCGAGAACGATGTGGCACACACACATACAGACACATACACACAGATACACACACACATACAGTTATTTTTCTCTCCACGTTCCGTGCCTTATTTATTACGCTGGCGATGTTTCAGGGTGCAGAAAAGCAGTGATGAGTGAAAGATGAGCTCTCATCTTCTCATTTTTTTATTTTCTTATTTTTGAAGGACCAAATGTTTGTAGATCGTGACGTTTGTAAACCTCTCTCTCGGGGGAAGGATGTGGCACACACATACACACGCGCGTGCGCGTATGCCTTTTATTATTTTTGTATTGTAACACAAACAAACAAACAAAATAATAATTGTTGTTTTTTAGGATGCCTGGCCCCTATAACTTTGCCGGGGTGCGTGGTAACGGCGAAATTATCACGAGTTTAGATTTGTACTGCGAATGTTGTCAAAAATTTAATGAATGTTGTTTATTCTCGATGCTAGAATCTTACATAGATTATTCTCTAAAAACGAAAATTGATAATCCTATGCCAAGCCCCCAAGGCATTCAGGCAATTTCTAATGTTCGCGTGGATAGCGACGCTCGGTAGAATTTTTCCTGTCCCCTGTGGAGCAATTGTGTTTCGTCGCCCAATGTAACATTTTCATCACGGACCAAACTATCCACAGCAACCCCTCCCCGAACCCATTCACCTTGCATCCTCTTTCGCCCGAAGAGATTCTATTTTTTTTTTTTTTTTTTAGCTTTCCCACGGTTCTGAATACAGAATCCATCACATCCCCGATAACAATAGAATCAGAGGGGGATGTGGCGGAAGCAAACACAGCAGCATCTTCCGCTTTTTGAGTTTTATACTGGGAATCGTTTGTTTCACACACCACACCCTGACGGGGCGTGGAATACAGGCCGAGGGGAAATGATCGACAATACATACATGGGTGGAACTATCAACGTCCCGTTTATTGTTATTTGTACCCCACAGGATATTGTGCATATCACAAAATTTTTGTTGAAAAAAAATATATAACATGAGTAAATCAGTCAACAAGGGTTTTTATTTGCTAGGACATTGACTATAGCGCTCATTGTGTTTTCACCAAAAAGAGTCGCATGGAGTAGGAAGGAGAGAAGGAGAAAAAGGAGAGGAGTTTTTATATAACCTACCAGTTTTTTGTACGTCATTATCATAGTGAACGTCAATCGTGGCAGTTCAGTATTTTTTAATTTGTTTGTCTGGCAGTATACATATATATCATCGTGGAAGTTTTAGTGAGCTACAAGTTTTATTTTGAAGTCTCTCTATCTCTCTTGAAAGGTGAACGTCAATCGTGGCAGTTCAGTATTCTTAATTGTTTATCTGGCAGTATACATATATATTATCGTGGAAGTTTTAGTGAGCTACAAGTTTTTATTTTGAAGTCTCTCTCTATCTCTGTTGAAAGGTAAGTTTTTATTTTCATGATATATTAATATTTTTGTTTTTGCGTCTGACACACACATATTCAGAGGAGTCATAAAAAATTGACACACACTTACATGTCGTATATTTTTAACCTCCTACAACAGTGCACGCACACATACATACATACATACATACATATATACATACATACATACTGTTTGCGTCTAATATATATATGTGGAAGGAAAAAATATCTAGCATTTTTTCAACTTTTTTTCCTTCTGTTTCAGTGCGCTTTCCACTACCATCACCACAACCCCCCAAAAAATTTCTCTGTGTATATATATATAAATAACAGAAGGAAAAAATGGAATCGCAACCAGGTCCCTCCGGTCTTTGCGGGAAAGTGGCATGTCGCAACTGTGGGAATTTGATTTCTAAACCTAATATTGCTAGGCATTTGAAAAAATGTCGTCTTCCGGATCATGATGTCGTAGCCCCGCCGGCAAAGAAACCTCGCATTGATGAGCATGAGGAGGGTGCTTTGAATAAAAATGCACGTATCATAACGTATAAATCTGGAAGCGATGAAAAGTGTGACTCGAGCATCTTCCTCAACAATGTGAAATCTGTGGTAGTCGATAAATTACGTGATTGCCTCGTCAATGTTGCAATTAAAATTCATCTCGTCTTGACCCTGCTGTATGAGAAAGTTGTCTCGTCCGAGTCAAGCATTTTTAGTTTTTACGTAGGGTGTGAAGCCTTACACGATGACAATAACGAGGATCTTGACGAGATAGTGACACGGCTATTTGAGCACCTGACACAAAAACAAGAAGAGTTTGAAGGTAGAGGAAGTGGGTGGAGTCTTTGCGGTCACAACCACATGTTAGAACTTAGAGTCTGCAATTTCAAACCATTACGCAGCACTCAAAAAAAAACAAAAAAACAAAAAAAGCAAAATGCAGTGTTGAACATACAAAGTAATGATCAGAAGAGTTTCTTATGGTCTGTCATCGCTGCATTACACCCAGCAAATAATCACCCCCAACGCCTGTCCAATTACAGAGGATACGAGGGAAGATACGAGAATATGATGAGAGGAATTTCCTATCCTGTGCCTCTGAATAAAATCAATCAAATTTTAAAAAACTATAGGGAGGAAAAAGGAGAAGATATCAATATTTCTGTCTTTGGGGTTGACGATTCCGGCAATATTCGTGTCTTAAGACCTGCTAGAAGCCAGAATAATGTAATTCGACTCTTGCTTGTAGATGGCCGTTACAGTTTGATTCGCAATTTCTCAGGATTAGTAGGAAGACAGATGAGCAAACATCACGATAAGATCGAAATTTGCGATCGGTGTTTGGGAATTTTTCGCGGGGGTAAGAAGATGAAAGAACAGCACAAGTGTTTTGGCTCTGTGAATGCAGAACCCGAAGATGTCATGCCGGAACCCGGAACCAAGATGAAATTTCAGAAACACCAGGCTCTTCTCCACCATCCCGTCGTCCTTTATGCCGACTTTGAAAGCTTCCAAGTTCCTATGACGTCTTGCAACCCTGATCCCTCTACCTCAAGCACGACCCAAATTTTTCACCACGAGCCTTGCAGTTTCTCCATCTACGGAGAAAAATTGAATGATGTCATCTTGTATTGCGGACCCGATGCGGCAAAACATTTTGTTGAGAAGATAGCGGAATGCGCGAGAGAACTTGCACCCAGCCTGAAAGGCTCTTACGTTTCTCCACCTGCTCTCACAACAGAACAACAACAGAGACATGACGCGGCGACAAGATGCGAGGAGTGTAACCAGGCTTTCACCCCCGAAAATTACAAGGTCGTCCACCATAACCATCAGAATGGATTATTTCTAAGCACCATCTGTAATTCGTGCAATCTTAAAATTAAGGAGTCGCATTTTGTTGCCGTGTTTCTGCACTACACGGAGAAGTACGACACACATCTCTTCGTCAAAGAGCTCCACAACATAACTTCTCGAATCAGCATCATTCCGAGAACGAGCGAGAAGTATATTACAATGAGAGTGTGGATCCCTCTTGAAGAAGGAGGAAGTGTGGAAGTGCGAATCCTGGACTCTTACAATTTCCTGTCCTCCAGCCTCGCAAGCCTTGCATCTCAACTTGGCGACGAAGATCTTGTGGCCACCAAGCAAAAATGTTTTTCGGGGAGAGATGAGAATTTGAATCTGTTGCGTCGCAAGGGCGTCTACCCCTACGAGTACGTCAACGATTTCGAGAAATTTGATGAGACGGAACTTCCACCCCGGGAGGTATTTTATTCTTCTCTCACGGAGGACGTTTGTTCCGAAGAGGACTACGAACACGCTCGTAGTGTGTGGACGGCATTCAATTGCCAAACTTTTCGCGATTATCACGATCTTTATCTGAAATTGGACGTGACACTTCTGATGGATATTTTCGAATCGTTTCGTAAGAGATGCATCGCGATATACAAGTTGGATCCTGCGTATTTCTTCACCACGCCGGGATTGACTTGGGAATCGATGATGAAATACACCAACGTGGAACTGGGCCTCATCGCAGAGAAGGAACAGTATGCTTTCATGGAGAGTGCGATACGCGGTGGCATCGTCCAATGTCCCCGACGCCATGCTCAGGCAAACAATCCTCATACGCCTGGTTACGATGCATCGAAGCCCAACACCTACATTGTCTACTGGGATGTCAACAACCTGTACGGCCACTCCATGTCCCAGTGTCTTCCCATCAGCGACTACGCATGGATGACCGAAGAGGAACTCTCCTGCGAGGATTTTCTCAACTGGAGCGAAGATAATGAATGGGGTTGTTTCTTGGAAGTGGATCTCGATTATCCCGAAACACTTCACGAGAAACATCATGGATTGGCCCTGGCCCCCTCCAAAAAGAAGCCACCTGGAGGATCGGAGGCAAAACTCATACTAAGCATGGAGAACAAGCGGAATTACGTTCTGCACTACCGTCTCCTCCAATTTTACATAAGTCGCGGCTTGCAGTTGAAGAAAGTTCATAGAGGATTGAAGTTCCGACAGAGCAAGTGGCTGGAACCCTACATAACCGAGAACACGCGCCGCAGAGCGCAATCGACATCGCCTGCAGACAAGGATCTGTACAAACTGTTCAATAACGCCATCTACGGCAAGACGATGGAGAACGTGCGTAATTACATCGACGCAACGTTGGTCACGGACGAAAAGAAATTTGAAAAGATCGTCGCGTCCCCCTACTTCAAAAACTTCACCATTTTCGACGAGAATCTAGTATTCGTCGAGAGGAACAAGAAGCAAGTGATGCTCAACAAACCGATTGCTATAGGTGCCACTGTCCTTGAACTATCAAAATTGCACATGTACCAATCGTACTACGATCAGTTTCAACCTTTTTATGGAGATAACATCCAAATATGTTACATTGACACGGATAGCTTCATTTTTCTAATCCAAACACCAAGCCTCGAACATGATCTGACTAAGATGAAGCATCTGTTTGATTTTAGCAACTTACCATCAGGCCATCACTTACATTCGGCAGAAAACAAAATGACGATTGGAAAATACAAAGATGAAGTTGGCGGGGAGTACATCAGCGAATTTGCGGGGCTTCGTGCCAAAATGTACTGTGTAAAGATTGCAGAAGATAAAGAGATCAAGAAGGCGAAGGGGGTGGGAAAAATAAGTACCAGCAAATTTAGCATGCAGGACTACAAAGAATGCCTTTTTCATGGTAAAAGGCAACTCAGCACCGATCATCGCATTGCAAGTAAATTGCATGATTTGTACACGACGCGCGTAACCAAAGTAGCATTGGATGCAACGGACAATAAGTTACGTGTTCTCGATTGTAAAATCCACACGCGAGAGTGGGGGCACTACAATGGAAGCGATAAATGTGACGTGTGTTAACTGTAACCCCATAGCCATGAAGTCCGCTGTGTCTTTTCCTCTTCAAAGCAGGCAGAGGAAAAGAATGAAAGAGGGAGCCCTCGGGCGATGAAAAATAAGAGTTGAATTTAATGAGCCTCAGTTTGAAGCGGGCTTAACAACATAATAACAGGTTGCAACTCTTAATCGCCCGAGGGCTCCCTCTTTCATTCTTTTCCTCTGTCTGGTTTTGAAGAATAGCAAAGGCACGTGTTAAATAACTAACAAGGACAATGAATCTCTTTGGTTTTCGCAAACAAAGCAACATGGAGACTGCATTACCAAATTCCAATAACCTCTTACCTTCCGTGTTATCTAAACTCAATGGTCTACTAATTGTACATCTTAATAGTATATGGACGGAAATAAATAACGATGTGGGCAAGATGTTTTACGTCTTCAATAACAATTTACATTTCTATGAAATTCCGATCGACGGGAAACTTCAAATCACCGTGAATCCGGAGAACACAGGCAAAATCAAAATTTCTACCGGGAAGAATATTTTTCGAATGAAGCACGACAAGATACTTTCTAACATTACCTACGATGTGTCTGCAGGAGATTACCTGTACGTGGAACTCCTCGGAGACTACGACAAACTTATTCCTCTCTTCGTAGAATTACGAATCGTCTATCCTATTATAAATAACCATTAACCAAAAATGCCTAACGACATTTTCGGCAACACCAAGCGTGTAGACCATGCAGAAGAGATTCTCATGCTGGACATTCGAGTTAAGAAGTTGAGGACTGATTTGATCGCTTTGCAGGAGACCTTAAACAAAAGTTTAGAGTCGGAAATCGCTACGCTCCAAACGCAATGTCTCGATCCCATTCTGAAAATCGATTCCGAACTGAAAACACTGATAAAAAATTATGTCGACGTACCTTCTTACGACAACATTCAAAATATACAGTTGAGCATGGATTCGCTTCAAAATGATTTGGCCAAATTACAGCAATTTCAATCGAAAAATGAAGATTTGGAAAAATTGAAACTCGAAATCGAAGAGCGAACTTCCGCAATAGAAAAAAATTTCTCTGAACTTCAAACCGTGGTGAATGATATTGATATAGAACGCTTGCAGGTCGTTGTTTCTAAATTACAAGAAGAATTCACCGGCACGTTGGAAGAAATCAAATCCAAGTTGCAGACTTTGGAAGATACCATGACGAACCTACCATCGTCGGACGAACTGCAGGTCATCGGTAAAAGCGTCGCGAACATAAAAATTCAATTGGAGGCCTATCAAGATTTCGAACACATTCAAACCACCATCGCTACGCTTCAGGCGTCCTTGGAATTGATCAACGAAGAAATTAAAAATATTCACGCTGAAGCAAGTGTGTTGACGAGTATTCAGGACACGTTGAGCACGGTTCAGCAGAAGATCCAATATTTGGAAAATTTGAACGTCGAATCCAATCTTACTCATTTTCATCACGTACTGGACAACATACAGGGTGACTTGGAATCGTTACGAACGAGCGTGCCTTCGAGCGAAGATTTGGAAAAATTGAAAACGGCGGTGACGGCACTATCAGATTCGAGTGACATCAAAAGTTCGTTGAGCGATCTCGAGAGTAAAGTGGCCAATCTCCCCACCTCCAAAGAATTACATGCCTTGAAAAGGAACATATCACGTATGCTGAAACGACTGGAAACGGAAACGGCGAACGTGGAACAGATTCGAGACGAACTTGCCTCGCTGGTGTCGACGCTGCCCACTTCGCAGAGCGTCGCCGACCTTCACACGCAGTTTACAGAGATGCGAAGCATCGTGAACGATCTTACCGAGAAGAGCTCGAAATTGAATCAAGTCGAGAACCTTCAGAACATTGTCGTCAACATCAGAGATCAAGTTGGAGTGCTGGAATCAACGCAGGAATCAACGCTGACCTCTTTCGGTGCCAAGTTGCAAGAACTCAACGAAAGCTACAAGCAGTTGAACGTGGAAGTGAAAATCAAACCGTCATTTTCTACCGTAACAGATACCATAGTCGAACATTTGTTGCCCGTACAAAACACACTGGGTCAGCTTCACAGTAACCTCGTTAGCGTCGACACTAAATTCGCTAAACTGCATTCTCTGCAAGCCATCGAAATCAACAGCGTACCCAATCAACAGAGAATCTCCACGTTCGTCGAAGGTAACAAACTGTACATGCTACATCCTTATCATCCGTACTACAAGTTTTTCCTCGATGGCACGATTCAGATAAACGAATTTTCGTACTGGTCTCACGGCAGAAAAGCTAGCGTTCCCACCATGACTTTGATATCGAATCGTGGTGTCCAGAAAGCAGGAAACATTCCTCTGGCACGTTGGAACGAAACGCGCAACATATATGAAATACACGAAGACGAAGATCTCACCGTTTTCGACGTGAGTGCCGGCGATAAGCTGATCATTCAAAACACGAGCGAAGTGCCACCCTCTTTGAATCCCATCACGCTGGTGCTTCTCTTCAAACGTAATCTCTAAAAATAATAAAAATGTCTAGGCAAGCCATCGTCCAAGAATTGCATAAACCTGCACGCCGCAACTACAAACGTTTGGCTGTGGTAACCAAGGGAATTGACGACCTCTGGGAAAGTGACCTCGTCGAAATGAGTAGCGGCAAGTTAAAAAACGTGCATAAATTGAACAAGGGCAACAAGTACCTCCTCACCGTCATAGACACATTTTCGAAATTCGCATGGGCTCTACCTTTGAAGGCAAAAACAGGAACGTGCCTCACGGAAGCATTCAAGACAATTTTTCGCGAAAGCGGCGGCAGACGACCTCGGTTTCTGCACACGGACAAAGGGAAGGAATTTTACAATGCCGTATTCCAAAAGTTTATTCGGAAACACAACGTTCAACATTACTCGACCTTCAGTGACGTCAAGGCCAGCATCGTGGAAAGATTCAATCGCACTCTGAAATCGCGCATGTGGTCACGCTTCACGCTTCAGGGAAGCTACAAGTGGGTCACTATTCTCCCGGAACTTGTTAACGACTATAATCACACACGGCACGCAACGATAGGCATGAAGCCAGCTGACGTTACCAAGTCCGACGAGCAGCGTTTAATTTCTAGCGTTTACTGTCCAAAGTACACGCCCACGACAAAAAAGGCTAAATACAAAATTGGAGAACAGGTGAGGGTTAGTAAATTGAAGCGAACGTTCGACAGGGGTTTTACACGAAACTGGAGTACTGAACTTTTTACCGTGGTTCGAGTTCTACCCGGGAACCGTCACACGTATATAATAAAGGACAGTGGCGGTGAAATTTTATTGGGGCGCTTCTATGAAGAGGAACTCTCTAAAACTAAATACCCCGACACGTACCTTATTGAAAAAATTTTGCGCAAGAGAGGCAACAAACTTTTGGTGAAATGGCTGGGACTTCCGGAAACAAGTTGGATCGATTCAAACGAAGTGATTCTATGAGTACGTGGAATGTTGTGAAACGTTTACCTAATTCGGAAAATGGAAGGAAGAAAAAGAACGGCGAATTGCTTCCCGACAGCATCCGTTGTCTGATCGTAGGTCCTTCGGGGTGTGGGAAAACGACACTGCTCGTGGACAATTTTCTCCTTGCACCGAATTGGTTAGATTGGAAGAACAGGCACCTGTACGTGTTCTCGAAAAGTTTGGAGCAATCCAAATACCAGCAACTGATGAAACTGTACGATGGTCTGGACATTGCAACGTTCGCCTCGGAAATAAAACCACTTGACAATTGTCGTGAAAATTCAGTCGTTGTGTTCGACGACGCCATTCTGGAAAATCAAAATGAAATTCGCAACTTTTTCACGCAAGGTCGTCACAAAGGAATGGATTGTTTTTACCTAGCTCAAACGTTTTCCAAAATTCCAAAACAGTTAGTGCGCGACAACGCTAATTTCATATGTTTGTTTCGTCAAGATCACACCAACCTCAAGCATGCGTACGATGACTACGTAGGGGGAGACATGAACTACAATCAATTTTCGGAAGGCTGCTGCTCTACTTGCTGGAACGGTGACGATTTCGGATTTGTGACGATCGACATGACGAGGAAACCCAACGACGGAAAATACAGAAACAAAATCAACGACTTTCTAAACGTTGCAACGTTGTGAGAAACGACGTATATAAATAACGTCATGACGAAACGAAAAATCGAAGACGAAAATCTCAAGTTGCGAGAATACCTCGCGAAACGCTTCAAAGGTTGGAAATCCGAAAATCGCGGATTCTACGAAGAGAAGAAACGTCAGGATCAACCTGTGATCGATGCCATCAGCGGTCTAGGTAAAGAAATTAAAAGTGTCACGGAACAAAATAAAAATTTGATTAATGAACTCGTACCGCTCGCAGCTAAAAGTTACGCCGTACCCACGCCTATTTCGAGCATTCCTTCGACGCCGTTCGAACTGAAGGATGCACCGGCACGACGTCGAGCCATAGGCAGCACGTCGTCGTCTTCGGATAAAATCGAGTTGGGACCTTTGGCACGAGACTACCTGAGCACGGGGAAATTCGACAAGGATGAAGTGTTCGGATTGTATCCCAGCATGGAAACCAGCGAAGGCGGCGGTGTGGTGTGGAAGATTGGGAAATCGAAGGTGACCTTCGAAGGCAACGACATTAAAATCAATTTAGGCGACAAGGATAGTTGGAACAGGTATCCGGGCACGGTGGGACTGTGGGAACTCGTCGCCAAAAAGCAGCCGAAAGATTACACCGACGAAGATTACCAGAGTTACAAGGAAATTCTGATCATGACGGATGCCTTGTACCAGAACAACGACGCCTCGCAGAATAGGGTGAAATCAAGCAGCGGCGAGAAGTACAGGAATCTCATCAAACCGATTTGGAACCAGGTCAAAACAGGCAGCGGCGTCAAACGCTACAACACGTTACCCAAAGAATTTGTTTGGGTGGACGACGTGAGGAAGCTCGTGGACCGATTGTTGGTGATAGCCGGCGAAGAGAATGCAGGCAACCGTAATTTCTACAACGAGAAGGTTGGCATCGTGGACATGATCAGCACGAAACTTTCCAACTTCATCATTAACGACGACAAGGGCATAGGTTACCTCATCAAAATCATCAACACGCTGCCTCCGAAATTTTGGAACGTGGCCGAAGGAAAGGGACTTGTGAACGACATCATCAACAAGTTACCTTTCGAGATGCATCTACCTGGCTACCAGTACTGTGGACCGGGTACCAAACTCGAGAAAAGATTGGAGAGAGGAGACAAGGGTGTGAATCCGTTGGACGCCGCATGCAAAGATCACGACATTGCTTACAACACCACACAGACGGATCTGGATGCACGTCACGAAGCAGATAGAAAGTTAGAGCACGCAGCTTTCGAAAGATTCGTGAGCAGAGACGCATCGTTGGGTGAACGGGTCGCCGCACTAGGCACCACCATCGCCATGAACACGAAACAAAAATTGGGGTGGGGTATATAAATAACATACAGTAAAAAAAAACAACATGGCTTGCATAACTGATTTGCCACACGAACTACTATCTAAAATATTCAAAAAGGTAGTTAACAGAGATGTTAATAAACTTGTGATCATAGCAAAAACAACGCCGGAATTTCGCATCCCTTGTGAAATGGTTCTCAAGGACCATCTTCGGGAGATCAGCGGCCTGAGGTGCGATGATCTCAACATTCTGCTTTCGGCTGCAGGGGAGAAATTAAACGATAGGTTGGACGAACTGCACGAGGCAATGCAGGGAAGAAGACGGTATACTGATGATTGGTACAAGTCTATGCAGGAGAGGGAAGATATCACTACGCACATCATCGCGTTCTCCGAAGCACGAACTTTTTTTCCTCTGTTAAAAAAATAATAATATATATACGTGTCAAAGAAACTTGATATATAAATAACACACATCGTGAAAAAAATAATCTTCGGTATATATAAATAACACACATCGTGAAAAACAATTAAATTTCCCTAACACACACACTGAAAATTTTCTCTTCTTCGATATGACAACTGAAAAAATAAGTGATCTCCAAGCATTAAAACAAATGCTAAATTTGTCAGTCGAGTATGTAAAAATTCGGGAATTGGAAGTCGACAAATCTTACACGATAACTTCCGGTTCAATTGTTTCTACCCAGTATGGTCCCAAGGTACGCCTGTTGCTCAACGCACAATACAGTCTATTTTTACCAGATCGATACGCTAACATGTTATCCGACGAGAAGCTATCTATTTTAATCGAGAACAAAACTCGAATCGTGTACAAGGGGACAAAGGAACTTCTTGGCAAGAAAACAAAGCACGTAATAGAATTTGTGTAACGACTGCGAGGCCTTGAAAATATATAAATAACATACCGTAAAAAACTACACAAGAAAAAATCTCAGAATATATATATAAATAACATACCGTGAAAATAACACATAGAGCATCAACATGAAGCCCAAGGGTGTCGTGTACCAGATACCATACTCCAATCTTAAAAATCTAGGTGCTCTCGATGGGTTACTCACCAAGAAACAACGCGAGAAGAAACGTTCTTGCTTGTCGAAAGGACATGGAATGAAATTACTGCTCAGCACACCTCAATTGAAAAGATTGCAGCGTTCGCGGAAACAGCAAAAAATCGGAGGTTTCATATTCAGCATCCCGGCCATCCTAGCAGCATTGGGGGCCGTTGGAAGTTTGGCCGGCGGAAGTGCCGCCATTGCGAAAACCGTCATCGACTCGAAGAAGAACAAGGCCGAGTTGGAAGAACAGAAACGTCACAACCTGGCCATGGAGAAGAAAGGAGGAAAGGGCGTGATGAAGAAATATAAAAAAAAGAAACAGAAGCACTCACCAACCGAGACATTGAATCTCTGATCGAACCGTTACAAATCAAACACTTCAGACGAGTTTTTATGTCCGACTCGTTACCTTCAAGCGTGAAAAGAAGAGAATGTGGAGTAGTCAACTTGGACGGTCAAGAAAATCCAGGCACACATTGGATATGTTACCACAAAAACGATGATAAAGCATTCGTTTTCGATTCTTTCGGAGGTGTTCCACCTACAAATTTAGTTCATTATCTGAAAACGAACGAAACCTCCATATACTACAACGACGAACGCATTCAAGATTTCGGAGACGTGAACTGCGGTCATCTCTGCCTCTCCGTGCTCGCGTTTCTCTCTAAAATAAATAACCCTACGGTCGAAGATTTCCAGAAAGTACTGTGGAACCTGAAACAGCATCACTAGGATGGGCGTGTTCCATCTCACGAGCGAATCTTCAATCTTGAAACTCACGCTGCACGACGACATTGTCTATCCTAAATCCGTGGCTCTGCGTGCATTCTACAGCATGTACCTCATACCTAATGTTACGCAGCACAACAACAAAATTAGCGTCGGAAGCGAACACATTGTCGTCACGCCAGGACAATACAATCTTTCCACTTTGCAAGCTCAGTTACCCAAAGGCACGTACTTTTCTCAAAATTCGGTTACGCACAGAGTGGAAATCCTGTCGGCGACGGAGACCGTGGACCTGGGCACCATAGGAGAACTTTTAGGTTTCGAGAACAACACCAAACTCGAAGCTGGCATCAAGCACACGGCAACAAACATTCCTAAATTCTTGGCCATAGAGACTCTGAACGTACACTGTAACGTGGCAGAAGGTATGATCACAAAATCCTCGGACGGATTGTTAGGAAGTCACAAGCAGACGGGAATCATAGCCACTTTCAAACCAAGTTCCGAATTCATGGAACCGATCATCTACACGCCCTCTTCGCCGATCTATTTTCCAGTATGTCGCAACCGCATAGACGACATAGAGTTGGTAGTGACGAACGAGAAAGGAGACGTGGTGGATTTCGCAGGTGCAACAACTACTGCCATCGTGGAGATCAACGTATAATAAATAACCATACATGTAAAATGGAGCAAATCGAAAGTTACGAATTGCAATCTTTCCCTCCCAACCGTCGCACGTTTGCCAATCTGAACGAAGCGAACAGGGAGATCGAATACGATGTGGACGTAGGCGACGGGTTCATTCATCCTCACAGAGCGGACCTCTACCTTCAATTCGACGTGGTGAAGAAAGAAAGCGGAGACGCGTTTCCTGCAGCAGCAAACTTGATACTCGTGGACAACTTCGTGCCTCACCTGTTCTCGCAGGTAGAGGTGAGGAAACACAATACCGTCATCGACAGAATAGACTATCCAGGCATCACGTCGACGGCAGTGGGAACATTGAAATTATCCAAAACAGACGCAGCGTACTATCAGGCAGGAGGATTCGAAGCCGGGACCAAAATATCGACGAGAAGTCACACGGTGCTCTTTCCCATGCGTCTGCTGCCTGGTTTCTTCTCGGACTACAAGGAGATCATGTGGAAGGGAGGACTGAGAGTCACGTTTCGAAGAGCGGCCAACGACAACAACGCACTGATGCGATACTCTACTTTGGGTCCGGACGGCACCACGCCGATAGCCAACACTTTACCCGAAGCAGCGAAATGCGTCATCCAAAGCATGGAATTGAGAATGCCGGTGGTGGAATACGAAACGAACTACGCCCTCAAGTACAAAGCGGAGATCTTGAAAAGTCCGCAGGTGCCGATTCACTTTCACGGTTACCAGTGCGTGCAGAAGATGGCGTCCGGAAGTCACATGGAATTCGACGTGACGACGCAGTTCAACAACATACAGTTCGACATGCCAGATTTCGTCGTAGTGCTTTTTCAGACCGGGAGGGACAAGAATCAGGAAAAAGATTCCAGCAAATTCGACGACTGCAAGATCAAGAACGTTTATCTGAAGAACGGCAGGAACGAAGTGTTCCCGCGCGAGAATTACAACCTCGACATGACCAAAAACAATTACCTCAAACTTTACGAAGCGTTTTCGGCTTACAAACGCGTGACCGAGGGAAGTGTGGACATGTACTACACGCCCAGCGAGTTCAAAGCACGGAGACCCATGACCGTCATCAACACATCTAAGAGAAAGAAGGTTGTGGTCAACGATCGAACCAACATCAAGGTCGTCTGCGAGTTCCACGATGCCTTGCCCGAGGATACCCTATGCAGCGTCATCCTGATTGCAGAGAAGTCCTTCGCCTACGACGTGAAGAACGAGAGGGTCACAGAGCAGTTTTAACAAGTTTTTAACATCTATTTTCTTGCACAATAAGAAATTTTTAGTACTAGCACAATCAGTTATAATGGCACAATACGAATTTCACTAGTTCAGATCAGTTACAAATGTTAATTTCATTAGTTATCAGCTACAATATCTTTTTGCACTATAGCACGAGACAATCAGAAAATTTGCACAAAAAAAAAATTGTTGTTGTTTTTTACACGTGAAAATTAACAATAAAATTTTTTTTTATCGTTTCAGATGCTGTCAAAACATCAAAAACACATACACACACACTAGAAAAAAGCATGCAACTTTATTTGTAACACGCACATATTCTCCATCTTCATCAAGAAAAATATTAATAATAAACATAATTATTTTTATCTATATCTCACAATAAAACTCTATATCCAAAAATATCACAACATCAAATAACACTAGAGTCGTTAGTACACGTTGCATGCATTACGGAGGTCCTCTGTAGGGTTTCATGGAAGTTTGGGGGAAAAAAATAAAACACGTGAAACTCTACAGAGGTGCGGTAATCTATAACCGCAGCCATTAGAAAACTTTTACATTTTTGGCTGGGCACCACGCATCCTGGCGAGGTTAGGGGCCAGGTATTCTAAAAAAAAACAACAATTATTATTTGTTTGTTTGTTTGCGTCACAATACGGAAAATAATAAAAAGCATACGCACGCGCGCACGTATGTGTGTGGCACATCGTTCCCTCCCCGAGAGAGAGGTTTACGAAGATCACTATATATAAACATTTTGGCCCCGTTGATTCCAGCACTCCAACTTCATCTCTAATGTTGACGACAATATTCTAAAGGTAGAGAGAATGAGAAAATAAGAAAATGAGAGAATGAGAGGATGAGAGAATAAGAGAATAAGAAGAGAGGTTTACGAAGATCACTATATATAAACATTTGGTCCCGGACTTAGAAAATTACGATAAAATACACTCATCTTTCAAAATAAGAGGATGAGAGGAGAGGTTTACGAATGTCACAATATATATATATAAACATTTGGCTCCGGACTTGGAAAATTACGATAAGGTGCACTCATTTTTCAAAAATGAGAAGATGAGAAAATGAGAGGAGAGGTTTACGTAGGTCGCAATATATAAACATTTGGTCCCGGACTTGGAAAATTACGATAAAATACACTCATCTTTCAAAAATAAGAGAATAAGAGAATAAGAGAATAAAATAATAAAAGGCATACGCGCACGCGCGTGTGTATGTGTGTGCCACATCCTTCCCCCGAGAGAGAGGTTTACAAACGTCACGATCTACAAACATTTGGTCCTTCAAAAATAAGAAAATAAAAAAATGAGAAGATGAGAGCTCATCTTTCACTCATCACTGCTTTTCTGCACCCTGAAACATCGCCAGCGTAATAAATAAGGCACGGAACGTGGAGAGAAAAATAACTGTATGTGTGTGTGTATCTGTGTGTATGTGTCTGTATGTGTGTGTGCCACATCGTTCTCGAGAGAGAGGTTTACAAAGGTCACGATCTACAAACATTTTGGAGGATGAGAGGAAGATGAGAGAATAAAAAAAAAATGAGAAAGATGAGAAGGATGAGGAGATGAGAGCTCATCTTTCACTCATCACTGCCTTTTTGCCCCCGTGAAACGTCGTCAGCGTAATAAATGAGGCGCGGAGCAGGGGGAGAAAGTGAGTTTTTCAACTTTTTGTGGTCGTTTGGTCGAGAAATCAGAGTTGGCCTCAGACGTACAAAAATACTCTACTTCTTGATGTCTCCAATCTCTTGTTTTGTACGTTTTTTCCACGTGTCTCGACCTCCAATGTATCCCTGCAAAGTTTGGTGAAGATCTGAGTATGTAGTTTTAGACCATATCTGGAACCTCCTATCTGAAAATTTGAAAATTCTTCAAAAATTCGTCCAAAATCTTGATGTCTCCAATCTCTTGTTTTGTACGTTTTTTCCACGTGTCTCGACCTCCAATGGATCCCTGCAAAGTTTGGTGAAGATCTGAGTATGTCGTTTTTGACCTTATCTGGAACATCCTTTCTGAAAATTTGAAAATTCTTAAAAAATTCGTCGAAAATCTTGATGTCTCCAATCTATTGTTTTGTACGTTTTTTCCACGTGTCTTGACATGCAAAGTATTCCTGCAAAGTTTGGTGAAGATCTGAGTATGTAGTTTTTGACCTTATATGGAACCTCCTATCTGAAAATTTGAAAATTCTTAAAAAATTCGTCCAAAATCTTGATGTCTCCAATCTCTTGTTTTGTACGTTTTTTCCACGTGTCTTGACATCCAATGTATCCCTGCAAAGTTTGGTGAAGATCTGAGTATGTAGTTTTTTACCTTATCTGGAACCTCCCATCTGAAAATTTGAAAATTCTTCAAAAATTCGTCCAAAATCTTGATGTCTCCAATCTCTTGTTTTGTACGTTTTTTCCACGTGTCTCGACCTCCAATGGATCCCTGCAAAGTTTGGTGAAGATCTGAGTATGTCGTTTTTGACCTTATCTGGAACCTCCCATCTGAAAATTTGAAAATTCTTAAAAAATTCGTCGAAAATCTTGATGTCTCCAATCTCTTGTTTTGTACGTTTTTTCCACGTGTCTTGACATGCAAAGTATCCCTGCAACGTTTGGTGAAGATCTGAGTATGTAGTTTTTGACCTTATCTGGAACCTCCTATCTGAAAATTTGAAAATTCTCAAAAAATTCGTCGAAAATCTTGATGTCTCCAATCTCTTGTTTTGTACGTTTTTTCCACGTGTCTTGACATCCAATGTATCCCTGCAAAGTTTGGTGAAGATCTGAGTATGTAGTTTTTGACCTTATCTGGAACCTCCCATCTGAAAATTTTAAAATTCTTAAAAAATTCGACCAAAATCTTGATGTCTCCAATCTTTTGTTTTGTACGTTTTTTCCACGTGTCTTGACACATAATGTATCCATGCAAAGTTTGGTGAAGATCTGAGTATGTAGTTTTTGACCTTATATGGAACCTCCTATCTGAAAATTTGAAAATTCTTAAAAAATTCGTCCAAAATCTTGATGTCTCCAATCTCTTGTTTTGTACGTTTTTTCCACGTGTCTTGACATCCAATGTATCCCTGCAAAGTTTGGTGAAGATCTGAGTATGTAGTTTTTGACATTATCTGGAACCTCCCATCTGAAAATTTGAAAATTCCTAAAAAATCCGTGCAAAATCTTGATGACCCCAATCTCTTGTTTTGTACGTTTTTTCCACGTGTCTTGACATGCAAAGTATTCCTGCAAAGTTTGGTGAAGATCTGAGTATGTAGTTTTTGACCTCATCTGGAACCTCCTATCTGAAAATTTGAAAATTCTTAAAAAATTCGTCCAAAATCTTGATGTCACCAATCTCTTGTTTTGTACGTTTTTTCCACGTGTCTTGACATCCAATGTATCCCTGCAATGTTTGGTGAAGATCTGAGTATGTAGTTTTTGACCTTATATTGAACCTCCCATCTGAAAATTTGAAAATTCTTAAAAAATTCGTCCAAAATCTTGATGACCCCAATCTCTTGTTTTGTACGTTTTTTCCACGTGTCTTGACATCCAAAGTATCCCTGCAAAGTTTGGTGAAGATCTGAGTATGTAGTTTTTGACCTCATCTGGAACCTCCTATCTGAAAATTTGAGAATTCTTAAAAAATTCGTCCAAAATCTTGATGTCTCCAATCTCTTGTTTTGTACGTTTTTTCCACGTGTCTTGACATCCAATGTATCCATGCAAAGTTTGGTGAAGATCTGAGTATGTCGTTTTTGACCTTATCTGGAACCTCCCATCTGAAAATTTGAAAATTCTTAAAAAATTCGTCGAAAATCTTGATGTCTCCAATCTCTTGTTTTGTACGTTTTTTCCACGTGTCTTGACATCCAATGTATCCATGCAAAGTTTGGTGAAGATCTGAGTATGTCGTTTTTGACCTTATCTGGAACCTCCCATCTGAAAATTTGAAAATTCTTAAAAAATTCGTCGAAAATCTTGATGTCTCCAATAATTTGTTTTGTACGTTTTTTCCACGTGTCTTGACATGCAAAGTATCCCTGCAACGTTTGGTGAAGATCTGAGTATGTAGTTTTTGACCTTATCTGGAACCTCCTATCTGAAAATTTGAAAATTCTTCAAAAATTCGTCGAAAATCTTGATGTCTCCAATCTCTTGTTTTGTACATTTTTTCCACGTGTCTTGACATCCAATGTATTCCTGCAAAGTTTGGTGAAGATCTGAGTATGTAGTTTTTGACCTTATCTGGAACCTCCCATCTGAAAATTTGAAAATTCCTAAAAAATCCGTCCAAAATCTTGATGACCCCAATCTCTTGTTTTGTACTTTTTTTCCACGTGTCTCGACCTCCAATGTATCCCTGCAAAGTTTGGTGAAGATCTGAGTATGTAGTTTTTGACCTTATATGGAACCTCCTATCTGAAAATTTGAAAATTCTTAAAAAATTCGTCCAAAATTTTGATGTCACCAATCCTATGTTTTGTATGTTTTTTCCACGTGTCTTGACATCCAATGGATCCCTGCAAAGTTTGGTGAAGATCTGAGTATGTCGTTTTTGACCTTATCTGGAACCTCCCATCTGAAAATTTGAAAATTCTTAAAAAATTCGTCGAAAATCTTGATGTCTCCGATCTCTTGTTTTGTACGTTTTTTCCACGTGTCTTGACATGCAAAGTATTCCTGCAAAGTTTGGTGAAGATCTGAGTATGTAGTTTTTGACCTCATCTGGAACCTCCTATCTGAAAATTTGAAAATTCTTAAAAAATTCGTCCAAAATCTTGATGTCTCCAATCTCTTGTTTTGTACGTTTTTTCCACGTGTCTTGACATCCAATGTATCCCTGCAATGTTTGGTGAAGATCTGAGTATGTAGTTTTTGACCTTATCTGGAACCTCCCATCTGAAAATTTGAAAATTCCTAAAAAATCCGTCCAAAATCTTGATGACCCCAATCTCTTGTTTTGTACTTTTTTTCCACGTGTCTCGACCTCCAATGTATCCCTGCAAAGTTTGGTGAAGATCTGAGTATGTAGTTTTTGACCTTATATGGAACCTCCTATCTGAAAATTTGAAAATTCTTAAAAAATTCGTCCAAAATCTTGATGTCACCAATCCTATGTTTTGTATGTTTTTTCCACGTGTCTTGACATCCAATGTATCCATGCAAAGTTTGGTGAAGATCTGAGTATGTCGTTTTTGACCTTATCTGGAACCTCCCATCTGAAAATTTGAAAATTCTTAAAAAATTCGTCGAAAATCTTGATGTCTCCGATCTCTTGTTTTGTACGTTTTTTCCACGTGTCTTGACATGCAAAGTATTCCTGCAAAGTTTGGTGAAGATCTGAGTATGTAGTTTTTGACCTCATCTGGAACCTCCTATCTGAAAATTTGAAAATTCTTAAAAAATTCGTCCAAAATTTTGATGTCTCCAATCTCTTGTTTTGTACGTTTTTTCCACGTGTCTTGACATCCAATGTATCCCTGCAATGTTTGGTGAAGATCTGAGTATGTAGTTTTTGACCTTATCTGGAACCTCCCATCTGAAAATTTGAAAATTCCTAAAAAATCCGTCCAAAATCTTGATGACCCCAATCTCTTGTTTTGTACGTTTTTTCCACGTGTCTTGACATCCAATGTATCCCTGCAAAGTTTGGTGAAGATCTGAGTATGTAGTTTTTGACCTTATCTGGAACCTCCTATCTGAAAATTTGAAAATTCTTAAAAAATTCGTCCAAAATCTTGATGTCTCCAATCTCTTGTTTTGTACGTTTTTTCCACGTGTCTTGACATCCAATGTATCCATGCAAAGTTTGGTGAAGATCTGAGTATGTCGTTTTTGACCTTATCTGGAACCTCCCATCTGAAAATTTGAAAATTCTTAAAAAATTCGTCGAAAATCTTGATGTCTCCAATCTTTTGTTTTGTACGTTTTTTCCACGTGTCTTGACATGCAAAGTATCCCTGCAACGTTTGGTGAAGATCTGAGTATGTAGTTTTTGACCTTATCTGGAACCTCCCATCTGAAAATTTGAAAATTCTTAAAAAATCCGTGCAAAATCTTGATGACCCCAATCTCTTGTTTTGTACGTTTTTTCCACGTGTCTTGACATCCAATGTATCCATGCAAAGTTTGGTGAAGATCTGAGTATGTCGTTTTTGACCTTATCTGGAACCTCCCATCTGAAAATTTGAAAATTCTTAAAAAATTCGTCGAAAATCTTGATGTCTCCAATCTCTTGTTTTGTACGTTTTTTCCACGTGTCTTGACATGCAAAGTATCCCTGCAACGTTTGGTGAAGATCTGAGTATGTAGTTTTTGACCTCATCTGGAACCTCCTATCTGAAAATTTGAAAATTCTTCAAAAATTCGTCGAAAATCTTGATGTTTCCAATCTCTTGTTTTGTACGTTTTTTCCACGTGTCTTGACATCCAATGTATCCCTGCAATGTTTGGTGGAGATCTGAGTATGTAGTTTTTGACTTTATCTGGGACCTCCTATCAGAAAATTTGAAAATTCTTCAAAAATTCGTCCAAAATCTTGATGTCTCCAATCTCTTGTTTTGTACGTTTTTTCCACGTGTCTCGACCTCCAAAGTATCCCTGCAAAGTTTGGTGAAGATCTGAGTATGTCGTTTTTGACCTTATCTGGAACATCCTTTCTGAAAATTTGAAAATTCTTAAAAAATTCGTCGAAAATCTTGATGTCTCCAATCTCTTGTTTTGTACGTTTTTTCCACGTGTCTTGACATCCAATGTATCCCTGCAAAGTTTGGTGAAGATCTGAGTATGTAGTTTTTGACCTTATATGGAACCTCCTATCTGAAAATTTGAAAATTCTTAAAAAATTCGACCAAAATCTTGATGTTCCGAATCCTATGTTTTGTATGTTTTTTCCACGTGTCTTGACATCCAATGTATCCATGCAAAGTTTGGTGAAGATCTGAGTATGTAGTTTTTGACCTTATATTGAACCTCCCATCTGAAAATTTGAAAATTCTTAAAAAATTCGTCCAAAATCTTGATGACCCCAATCTCTTGTTTTGTACGTTTTTTCCACGTGTCTTGACATCCAAAGTATCCCTGCAAAGTTTGGTGAAGATCTGAGTATGTAGTTTTTGACCTTATATGGAACCTCCTTTCTGAAAATTTGAGAATTCTTAAAAAATTCGTCCAAAATCTTGATGTCTCCAATCTCTTGTTTTGTACGTTTTTTCCACGTGTCTTGACATCCAATGTATCCATGCAAAGTTTGGTGAAGATCTGAGTATGTCGTTTTTGACCTTATCTGGAACCTCCCATCTGAAAATTTGAAAATTCTTAAAAAATCCGTGCAAAATCTTGATGACCCCAATCTCTTGTTTTGTACGTTTTTTCCACGTGTCTTGACATCCAATGTATCCATGCAAAGTTTGGTGAAGATCTGAGTATGTCGTTTTTGACCTTATCTGGAACCTCCCATCTGAAAATTTGAAAATTCTTAAAAAATTCGTCGAAAATCTTGATGTCTCCAATCTCTTGTTTTGTACGTTTTTTCCACGTGTCTTGACATGCAAAGTATCCCTGCAACGTTTGGTGAAGATCTGAGTATGTAGTTTTTGACCTTATCTGGAACCTCCTATCTGAAAATTTGAAAATTCTTAAAAAATTCGTCCAAAATCTTGATGTCTCCAATCTCTTGTTTTGTACGTTTTTTCCACGTGTCTTGACATCCAATGTATCCCTGCAATGTTTGGTGAAGATCTGAGTATGTAGTTTTTGACCTTATATGGAGCCTCCTATCTGAAAATTTGAAAATTCTTAAAAAATTCGTCCAAAATCTTGATGTCTCCAATCTCTTGTTTTGTACGTTCTTTCCACGTGTCTTGACATCCAATGTATCCCTGCAATGTTTGGTGAAGATCTGAGTATGTAGTTTTTGACCTTATATGGAACCTCCTATCTGAAAATTTGAAAATTCTTAAAAGAATTTAACAAAATCTTGATGTCCCCAATCCTATGTTTTGTATGTTTTTTCCACGTGTCTTGACATACAATGTATCCCTGCAGAGTTTGGTGAAGATCTGAGTATGTAGTTTTTGACCTTATCTGGAACCTCCCATCTGAAAATTTGAAAATTCCTAAAAAATCCGTCCAAAATCTTGTTGACCCGAATCTCTTGTTTTGTACGTTTTTTCCACGTGTCTTGACATCCAATGTATCCCTGCAAAGTTTGGTGAAGATCTGAGTATGTAGTTTTTGACCTTATCTGGAACCGCATTTCTGAAAATTTGAAAATTTTTAAAAAAATCGTCCAAAATCTTGATGTCTCCAATCTCTTGTTTTGTACGTTTTTTCCACGTGTCTTGACATCCAATGTATCCCTGCAAAGTTTGGTGAAGATCTGAGTATGTAGTTTTTGACCTTATATGGAACCTCCTATCTGAAAATTTGAAAATTCTTAAAAAATTCGACCAAAATCTTGATGTTCCGAATCCTATGTTTTGTATGTTTTTTCCACGTGTCTTGACATCCAATGTATCCATGCAAAGTTTGGTGAAGATCTGAGTATGTAGTTTTTGACCTTATATTGAACCTCCCATCTGAAAATTTGAAAATTCTTAAAAAATTCGTCCAAAATCTTGATGACCCCAATCTCTTGTTTTGTACGTTTTTTCCACGTGTCTTGACATCCAAAGTATCCCTGCAAAGTTTGGTGAAGATCTGAGTATGTAGTTTTTGACCTTATATGGAACCTCCTTTCTGAAAATTTGAGAATTCTTAAAAAATTCGTCCAAAATCTTGATGTCTCCAATCTCTTGTTTTGTACGTTTTTTCCACGTGTCTTGACATCCAATGTATCCATGCAAAGTTTGGTGAAGATCTGAGTATGTCGTTTTTGACCTTATCTGGAACCTCCCATCTGAAAATTTGAAAATTCTTAAAAAATCCGTGCAAAATCTTGATGACCCCAATCTCTTGTTTTGTACGTTTTTTCCACGTGTCTTGACATCCAATGTATCCATGCAAAGTTTGGTGAAGATCTGAGTATGTCGTTTTTGACCTTATCTGGAACCTCCCATCTGAAAATTTGAAAATTCTTAAAAAATTCGTCGAAAATCTTGATGTCTCCAATCTCTTGTTTTGTACGTTTTTTCCACGTGTCTTGACATGCAAAGTATCCCTGCAACGTTTGGTGAAGATCTGAGTATGTAGTTTTTGACCTTATCTGGAACCTCCTAACTGAAAATTTGAAAATTCTTAAAAAATTCGTCCAAAATCTTGATGTCTCCAATCTCTTGTTTTGTACGTTTTTTCCACGTGTCTTGACATCCAATGTATCCCTGCAATGTTTGGTGAAGATCTGAGTATGTAGTTTTTGACCTTATATGGAGCCTCCTATCTGAAAATTTGAAAATTCTTAAAAAATTCGTCCAAAATCTTGATGTCTCCAATCTCTTGTTTTGTACGTTCTTTCCACGTGTCTTGACATCCAATGTATCCCTGCAATGTTTGGTGAAGATCTGAGTATGTAGTTTTTGACCTTATATGGAACCTCCTATCTGAAAATTTGAAAATTCTTAAAAGAATTTAACAAAATCTTGATGTCCCCAATCCTATGTTTTGTATGTTTTTTCCACGTGTCTTGACATACAATGTATCCCTGCAGAGTTTGGTGAAGATCTGAGTATGTAGTTTTTGACCTTATCTGGAACCTCCCATCTGAAAATTTGAAAATTCCTAAAAAATCCGTCCAAAATCTTGTTGACCCGAATCTCTTGTTTTGTACGTTTTTTCCACGTGTCTTGACATCCAATGTATCCCTGCAAAGTTTGGTGAAGATCTGAGTATGTAGTTTTTGACCTTATCTGGAACCGCATTTCTGAAAATTTGAAAATTTTTAAAAAAATCGTCCAAAATCTTGATGTCTCCAATCTCTTGTTTTGTACGTTTTTTCCACGTGTCTTGACATCCAATGTATCCCTGCAAAGTTTGGTGAAGATCTGAGTATGTAGTTTTTGACCTTATATGGAACCTCCTATCTGAAAATTTGAAAATTCTTAAAAAATTCGTCCAAAATCTTGATGTCTCCAATCTCTTGTTTTGTACGTTTTTTCCACGTGTCTCGACCTCCAATGGATCCCTGCAAAGTTTGGTGAAGATCTGAGTATGTCGTTTTTGACCTTATCTGGAACCTCCCATCTGAAAATTTGAAAATTCTTAAAAAATTCGTCCAAAATCTTGATGTCTCCAATCTCTTGTTTTGTACGTTTTTTCCACGTGTCTTGACATGCAAAGTATCCCTGCAAAGTTTGGTGAAGATCTGAGTATGTAGTTTTTGACCTTATCTGGAACCTCCTATCTGAAAATTTGAAAATTCTTAAAAAATTCGTCCAAAATCTTGATGACCCCAATCTCTTGTTTTGTACGTTTTTTCCACGTGTCTTGACATCCAATGTATCCCTGCAATGTTTGGTGGAGATCTGAGTATGTAGTTTTTGACCTTATCTGGAACCTCCTATCTGAAAATTTGAAAATTCTTCAAAAATTCGTCCAAAATCTTGATGTCTCCAATCTCTTGTTTTGTACGTTTTTTCCACGTGTCTTGACATGCAAAGTATCCCTGCAACGTTTGGTGAAGATCTGAGTATGTAGTTTTTGACCTTATCTGGAACCTCCTATCTGAAAATTTGAAAATTCTTAAAAAATTCGTCGAAAATCTTGATGTCTCCAATCTCTTGTTTTGTACGTTTTTTCCACGTGTCTTGACATCCAATGTATTCCTGCAAAGTTTGGTGAAGATCTGAGTATGTCGTTTTTGACCTTATCTGGAACCTCCCATCTGAAAATTTGAAAATTCTTAAAAAATTCGTCGAAAATCTTGATGTCTCCGATCTCTTGTTTTGTACGTTTTTTCCACGTCTCTTGACATGCAAAGTATTCCTGCAAAGTTTGGTGAAGATCTGAGTATGTAGTTTTTGACCTCATCTGGAACCTCCTATCTGAAAATTTGAAAATTCTTAAAAAATTCGTCCAAAATCTTGATGTCTCCAATCTCTTGTTTTGTACGTTTTTTCCACGTGTCTTGACATCCAATGTATCCCTGCAATGTTTGGTGAAGATCTGAGTATGTAGTTTTTGACCTTATCTGGAACCTCCCATCTGAAAATTTGAAAATTCCTAAAAAATCCGTCCAAAATCTTGATGACCCCAATCTCTTGTTTTGTACTTTTTTTCCACGTGTCTCGACCTCCAATGTATCCCTGCAAAGTTTGGTGAAGATCTGAGTATGTAGTTTTTGACCTTATATGGAACCTCCTATCTGAAAATTTGAAAATTCTTAAAAAATTCGTCCAAAATTTTGATGTCACCAATCCTATGTTTTGTATGTTTTTTCCACGTGTCTTGACATCCAATGGATCCCTGCAAAGTTTGGTGAAGATCTGAGTATGTCGTTTTTGACCTTATCTGGAACCTCCCATCTGAAAATTTGAAAATTCTTAAAGAATTCGTCGAAAATCTTGATGTCTCCGATCTCTTGTTTTGTACGTTTTTTCCACGTGTCTTGACATGCAAAGTATTCCTGCAAAGTTTGGTGAAGATCTGAGTATGTAGTTTTTGACCTCATCTGGAACCTCCTATCTGAAAATTTGAAAATTCTTAAAAAATTCGTCCAAAATCTTGATGTCTCCAATCTCTTGTTTTGTACGTTTTTTCCACGTGTCTTGACATCCAATGTATCCCTGCAATGTTTGGTGAAGATCTGAGTATGTAGTTTTTGACCTTATCTGGAACCTCCCATCTGAAAATTTGAAAATTCCTAAAAAATCCGTCCAAAATCTTGATGACCCCAATCTCTTGTTTTGTACTTTTTTTTCCACGTGTCTCGACCTCCAATGTATCCCTGCAAAGTTTGGTGAAGATCTGAGTATGTAGTTTTTGACCTTATATGGAACCTCCTATCTGAAAATTTGAAAATTCTTAAAAAATTCGTCCAAAATCTTGATGTCACCAATCCTATGTTTTGTATGTTTTTTCCACGTGTCTTGACATCCAATGTATCCATGCAAAGTTTGGTGAAGATCTGAGTATGTCGTTTTTGACCTTATCTGGAACCTCCCATCTGAAAATTTGAAAATTCTTAAAAAATTCGTCGAAAATCTTGATGTCTCCGATCTCTTGTTTTGTACGTTTTTTCCACGTGTCTTGACATGCAAAGTATTCCTGCAAAGTTTGGTGAAGATCTGAGTATGTAGTTTTTGACCTCATCTGGAACCTCCTATCTGAAAATTTGAAAATTCTTAAAAAATTCGTCCAAAATTTTGATGTCTCCAATCTCTTGTTTTGTACGTTTTTTCCACGTGTCTTGACATCCAATGTATCCCTGCAATGTTTGGTGAAGATCTGAGTATGTAGTTTTTGACCTTATCTGGAACCTCCCATCTGAAAATTTGAAAATTCCTAAAAAATCCGTCCAAAATCTTGATGACCCCAATCTCTTGTTTTGTACGTTTTTTCCACGTGTCTTGACATCCAATGTATCCCTGCAAAGTTTGGTGAAGATCTGAGTATGTAGTTTTTGACCTTATCTGGAACCTCCTATCTGAAAATTTGAAAATTCTTAAAAAATTCGTCCAAAATCTTGATGTCTCCAATCTCTTGTTTTGTACGTTTTTTCCACGTGTCTTGACATCCAATGTATCCATGCAAAGTTTGGTGAAGATCTGAGTATGTCGTTTTTGACCTTATCTGGAACCTCCCATCTGAAAATTTGAAAATTCTTAAAAAATTCGTCGAAAATCTTGATGTCTCCAATCTTTTGTTTTGTACGTTTTTTCCACGTGTCTTGACATGCAAAGTATCCCTGCAACGTTTGGTGAAGATCTGAGTATGTAGTTTTTGACCTTATCTGGAACCTCCCATCTGAAAATTTGAAAATTCTTAAAAAATCCGTGCAAAATCTTGATGACCCCAATCTCTTGTTTTGTACGTTTTTTCCACGTGTCTTGACATCCAATGTATCCATGCAAAGTTTGGTGAAGATCTGAGTATGTCGTTTTTGACCTTATCTGGAACCTCCCATCTGAAAATTTGAAAATTCTTAAAAAATTCGTCGAAAATCTTGATGTCTCCAATCTCTTGTTTTGTACGTTTTTTCCACGTGTCTTGACATGCAAAGTATCCCTGCAACGTTTGGTGAAGATCTGAGTATGTAGTTTTTGACCTTATCTGGAACCTCCTATCTGAAAATTTGAAAATTCTTCAAAAATTCGTCGAAAATCTTGATGTTTCCAATCTCTTGTTTTGTACGTTTTTTCCACGTGTCTTGACATCCAATGTATCCCTGCAATGTTTGGTGGAGATCTGAGTATGTAGTTTTTGACTTTATCTGGGACCTCCTATCAGAAAATTTGAAAATTCTTCAAAAATTCGTCCAAAATCTTGATGTCTCCAAACTCTTGTTTTGTACGTTTTTTCCACGTGTCTCGACCTCCAAAGTATCCCTGCAAAGTTTGGTGAAGATCTGAGTATGTCGTTTTTGACCTTATCTGGAACATCCTTTCTGAAAATTTGAAAATTCTTAAAAAATTCGTCGAAAATCTTGATGTCTCCAATCTCTTGTTTTGTACGTTTTTTCCACGTGTCTTGACATCCAATGTATCCCTGCAAAGTTTGGTGAAGATCTGAGTATGTAGTTTTTGACCTTATATGGAACCTCCTATCTGAAAATTTGAAAATTCTTAAAAAATTCGACCAAAATCTTGATGTTCCGAATCCTATGTTTTGTATGTTTTTTCCACGTGTCTTGACATCCAATGTATCCATGCAAAGTTTGGTGAAGATCTGAGTATGTAGTTTTTGACCTTATATTGAACCTCCCATCTGAAAATTTGAAAATTCTTAAAAAATTCGTCCAAAATCTTGATGACCCCAATCTCTTGTTTTGTACGTTTTTTCCACGTGTCTTGACATCCAAAGTATCCCTGCAAAGTTTGGTGAAGATCTGAGTATGTAGTTTTTGACCTTATATGGAACCTCCTTTCTGAAAATTTGAGAATTCTTAAAAAATTCGTCCAAAATCTTGATGTCTCCAATCTCTTGTTTTGTACGTTTTTTCCACGTGTCTTGACATCCAATGTATCCATGCAAAGTTTGGTGAAGATCTGAGTATGTCATTTTTGACCTTATCTGGAACCTCCCATCTGAAAATTTGAAAATTCTTAAAAAATCCGTGCAAAATCTTGATGACCCCAATCTCTTGTTTTGTACGTTTTTTCCACGTGTCTTGACATCCAATGTATCCATGCAAAGTTTGGTGAAGATCTGAGTATGTCGTTTTTGACCTTATCTGGAACCTCCCATCTGAAAATTTGAAAATTCTTAAAAAATTCGTCGAAAATCTTGATGTCTCCAATCTCTTGTTTTGTACGTTTTTTCCACGTGTCTTGACATGCAAAGTATCCCTGCAACGTTTGGTGAAGATCTGAGTATGTAGTTTTTGACCTTATCTGGAACCTCCTATCTGAAAATTTGAAAATTCTTAAAAAATTCGTCCAAAATCTTGATGTCTCCAATCTCTTGTTTTGTACGTTTTTTCCACGTGTCTTGACATCCAATGTATCCCTGCAATGATTGGTGAAGATCTGAATATGTAGTTTTTGACCTTATATGGAGCCTCCTATCTGAAAATTTGAAAATTCTTAAAAAATTCGTCCAAAATCTTGATGTCTCCAATCTCTTGTTTTGTACGTTTTTTCCACGTGTCTTGACATCCAATGTATCCCTGCAAAGTTTGGTGAAGATCTGAGTATGTAGTTTTTGACCTTATCTGGAACCGCATTTCTGAAAATTTGAAAATTTTTAAAAAAATCGTCCAAAATCTTGATGTCTCCAATCTCTTGTTTTGTACGTTTTTTCCACGTGTCTTGACATCCAATGTATCCCTGCAATGTTTGGTGAAGATCTGAGTATGTAGTTTTTGACCTTATATGGAACCTCCTATCTGAAAATTTGAAAATTCTTAAAAAATTCGACCAAAATCTTGATGTTCCGAATCCTATGTTTTGTATGTTTTTTCCACGTGTCTTGACATCCAATGTATCCATGCAAAGTTTGGTGAAGATCTGAGTATGTAGTTTTTGACCTTATATTGAACCTCCCATCTGAAAATTTGAAAATTCTTAAAAAATTCGTCCAAAATCTTGATGACCCCAATCTCTTGTTTTGTACGTTTTTTCCACGTGTCTTGACATCCAAAGTATCCCTGCAAAGTTTGGTGAAGATCTGAGTATGTAGTTTTTGACCTTATATGGAACCTCCTTTCTGAAAATTTGAGAATTCTTAAAAAATTCGTCCATAATCTTGATGTCTCCAATCTCTTGTTTTGTACGTTTTTTCCACGTGTCTTGACATCCAATGTATCCATGCAAAGTTTGGTGAAGATCTGAGTATGTCGTTTTTGACCTTATCTGGAACCTCCCATCTGAAAATTTGAAAATTCTTAAAAAATCCGTGCAAAATCTTGATGACCCCAATCTCTTGTTTTGTACGTTTTTTCCACGTGTCTTGACATTAAATGTATCCATGCAAAGTTTGGTGAAGATCTGAGTATGTCGTTTTTGACCTTATCTGGAACCTCCCATCTGAAAATTTGAAAATTCTTAAAAAATTCGTCGAAAATCTTGATGTCTCCAATCTCTTGTTTTGTACGTTTTTTCCACGTGTCTTGACATGCAAAGTATCCCTGCAACGTTTGGTGAAGATCTGAGTATGTAGTTTTTGACCTTATCTGGAACCTCCTATCTGAAAATTTGAAAATTCTTAAAAAATTCGTCCAAAATCTTGATGTCTCCAATCTCTTGTTTTGTACGTTTTTTCCACGTGTCTTGACATCCAATGTATCCCTGCAATGTTTGGTGAAGATCTGAGTATGTAGTTTTTGACCTTATATGGAGCCTCCTATCTGAAAATTTGAAAATTCTTAAAAAATTCGTCCAAAATCTTGATGTCTCCAATCTCTTGTTTTGTACGTTTTTTCCACGTGTCTTGACATCCAATGTATCCCTGCAATGTTTGGTGAAGATCTGAGTATGTAGTTTTTGACCTTATATGGAACCTCCTATCTGAAAATTTGAAAATTCTTAAAAGAATTTAACAAAATCTTGATGTCCCCAATCCTATGTTTTGTATGTTTTTTCCACGTGTCTTGACATACAATGTATCCCTGCAGAGTTTGGTGAAGATCTGAGTATGTAGTTTTTGACCTTATCTGGAACCTCCCATCTGAAAATTTGAAAATTCCTAAAAAATCCGTCCAAAATCTTGTTGACCCGAATCTCTTGTTTTGTACGTTTTTTCCACGTGTCTTGACATCCAATGTATCCCTGCAAAGTTTGGTGAAGATCTGAGTATGTAGTTTTTGACCTTATCTGGAACCGCATTTCTGAAAATTTGAAAATTTTTAAAAAAATCGTCCAAAATCTTGATGTCTCCAATCTCTTGTTTTGTACGTTTTTTCCACGTGTCTTGACATCCAATGTATCCCTGCAAAGTTTGGTGAAGATCTGAGTATGTAGTTTTTGACCTTATATGGAACCTCCTATCTGAAAATTTGAAAATTCTTAAAAAATTCGTCCAAAATCTTGATGTCTCCAATCTCTTGTTTTGTACGTTTTTTCCACGTGTCTCGACCTCCAATGGATCCCTGCAAAGTTTGGTGAAGATCTAAGTATGTCGTTTTTGACCTTATCTGGAACCTCCCATCTGAAAATTTGAAAATTCTTAAAAAATTCGTCGAAAATCTTGATGTCTCCGATCTCTTGTTTTGTACGTTTTTTCCACGTGTCTTGACATGCAAAGTATTCCTGCAAAGTTTGGTGAAGATCTGAGTATGTAGTTTTTGACCTCATCTGGAACCTCCTATCTGAAAATTTGAAAATTCTTCAAAAATTCGTCCAAAATCTTGATGTCTCCAATCTCTTGTTTTGTACGTTTTTTCCACGTGTCTCGACCTCCAATGTATCCCTGCAAAGTTTGGTGAAGATCTGAGTATGTCGTTTTTGACCTTATCTGGAACATCCTTTCTGAAAATTTGAAAATTCTTAAAAAATTCGTCGAAAATCTTGATGTCTCCAATCTCTTGTTTTGTACGTTTTTTCCACGTGTCTTGACATCCAATGTATCCCTGCAAAGTTTGGTGAAGATCTGAGTATGTAGTTTTTGACCTTATATGGAACCTCCTTTCTGAAAATTTGAAAATTCTCAAAAAATTCGTCCATAATCTTGATGTCTCCAATCTCTTGTTTTGTACGTTTTTTCCACGTGTCTTGACATCCAATGTATCCCTGCAAAGTTTGGTGAAGATCTGAGTATGTAGTTTTTGACCTTATCTGGAACATCCTTTCTGAAAATTTGAAAATTGTTAAAAAATTCGTCCAAAATCTTGATGTCTCCAATCTCTTTTTTGTACGTTTTTTCCACGTGTCTTGACATCCAATGTATCCCTGCAAAGTTTGGTGAAGATCTGAGTATGTAGTTTTTGACCTTATCTGGAACCTCCCATCTGAAAATTTGAAAATTCTTAAAAAATTCGACCAAAATCTTGATGTCTCCAATCTTTTGTTTTGTACGTTTTTTCCACGTGTCTTGACACATAATGTATCCATGCAAAGTTTGGTGAAGATCTGAGTATGTAGTTTTTGACCTTATATGGAACCTCCTATCTGAAAATTTGAAAATTCTTAAAAAATTCGTCCAAAATCTTGATGTCTCCAATCTCTTGTTTTGTACGTTTTTTCCACGTGTCTTGACATCCAATGTATCCCTGCAAAGTTTGGTGAAGATCTGAGTATGTAGTTTTTGACCTTATATGGAACCTCCTATCTGAAAATTTGAAAATTCTTAAAAAATTCGACCAAAATCTTGATGTTCCGAATCCTATGTTTTGTATGTTTTTTCCACGTGTCTTGACATCCAATGTATCCATGCAAAGTTTGGTGAAGATCTGAGTATGTAGTTTTTGACCTTATATTGAACCTCCCATCTGAAAATTTGAAAATTCTTAAAAAATTCGTCCAAAATCTTGATGACCCCAATCTCTTGTTTTGTACGTTTTTTCCACGTGTCTTGACATCCAAAGTATCCCTGCAAAGTTTGGTGAAGATCTGAGTATGTAGTTTTTGACCTTATATTGAACCTCCCATCTGAAAATTTGAAAATTCTTTAAAAATTCGTCCAAAATCTTGATGTCTCCAATCTCTTGTTTTGTACGTTTTTTCCACGTGTCTTGACATCCAATGTATCCATGCAAAGTTTGGTGAAGATCTGAGTATGTCGTTTTTGACCTTATCTGGAACCTCCCATCTGAAAATTTGAAAATTCTTAAAAAATTCGACCAAAATCTTGATGTCTCCAATCTTTTGTTTTGTACGTTTTTTCCACGTGTCTTGACATGCAAAGTATCCCTGCAACGTTTGGTGAAGATCTGAGTATGTAGTTTTTGACCTTATCTGGAACCTCCTATCTGAAAATTTGAAAATTCTTCAAAAATTCGTCGAAAATCTTGATGTCTCCAATCTCTTGTTTTGTACGTTTTTTCCACGTGTCTTGACATCCAATGTATTCCTGCAATGTTTGGTGGAGATCTGAGTATGTAGTTTTAGACCTTATCTGGAACCTCCTATCTGAAAATTTGAAAATTCTTCAAAAATTCGTCCAAAATCTTGATGTCTCCAATCTCTTGTTTTGTACGTTTTTTCCACGTGTCTCGACCTCCAATGGATCCCTGCAAAGTTTGGTGAAGATCTGAGTATGTCGTTTTTGACCTTATCTGGAACATCCTTTCTGAAAATTTGAAAATTCTTAAAAAATTCGTCGAAAATCTTGATGTCTCCAATCTCTTGTTTTGTACGTTTTTTCCACGTGTCTTGACATCCAATGTATCCCTGCAAAGTTTGGTGAAGATCTGAGTATGTAGTTTTTGACCTTATATGGAACCTCCTATCTGAAAATTTGAAAATTCTTAAAAAATTCGTCCAAAATCTTGATGTCTCCAATCTCTTGTTTTGTACGTTTTTTCCACGTGTCTCGACCTCCAATGGATCCCTGCAAAGTTTGGTGAAGATCTGAGTATGTCGTTTTTGACCTTATCTGGAACCTCCCATCTGAAAATTTGAAAATTCTTAAAAAATTCGTCGAAAATCTTGATGTCTCCGATCTCTTGTTTTGTACGTTTTTTCCACGTGTCTTGACATGCAAAGTATTCCTGCAAAGTTTGGTGAAGATCTGAGTATGTAGTTTTTGACCTCATCTGGAACCTCCTATCTGAAAATTTGAAAATTCTTAAAAAATTCGTCCAAAATCTTGATGTCTCCAATCTCTTGTTTTGTACGTTTTTTCCACGTGTCTTGACATCCAATGTATCCCTGCAATGTTTGGTGAAGATCTGAGTATGTAGTTTTTGACCTTATCTGGAACCTCCCATCTGAAAATTTGAAAATTCCTAAAAAATCCGTCCAAAATCTTGATGACCCCAATCTCTTGTTTTGTACGTTTTTTCCACGTGTCTTGACATCCAATGTATCCCTGCAAAGTTTGGTGAAGATCTGAGTATGTAGTTTTTGACCTTATCTGGAACCTCCTATCTGAAAATTTGAAAATTCTTAAAAAATTCGTCCAAAATCTTGATGTCTCCAATCTCTTGTTTTGTACGTTTTTTCCACGTGTCTTGATATCCAATGTATCCCTGCAAAGTTTGGTGAAGATCTGAGTATGTCGTTTTTGACCTTATCTGGAACATCCTTTCTGAAAATTTGAAAATTGTTAAAAAATTCGTCCAAAATCTTGATGTCTCCAATCTCTTTTTTGTACGTTTTTTCCACGTGTCATGACATCCAATGGATCCCTGCAAAGTTTGGTGAAGATCTGAGTATGTAGTTTTTGACCTTATCTGGAACCTCCCATCTGAAAATTTGAAAATTCTTAAAAAATTCGACCAAAATCTTGATGTCTCCAATCTCTTGTTTTGTACGTTTTTTCCACGTGTCTTGACATCCAATGTATCCATGCAAAGTTTGGTGAAGATCTGAGTATGTCGTTTTTGACCTTATCTGGAACCTCCCATCTGAAAATTTGAAAATTCTTAAAAAATTCGTCGAAAATCTTGATGTCTCCAATCTTTTGTTTTGTACGTTTTTTCCACGTGTCTTGACATGCAAAGTATCCCTGCAACGTTTGGTGAAGATCTGAGTATGTAGTTTTTGACCTTATCTGGAACCTCCCATCTGAAAATTTGAAAATTCTTAAAAAATCCGTGCAAAATCTTGATGACCCCAATCTCTTGTTTTGTACGTTTTTTCCACGTGTCTTGACATCCAATGTATCCATGCAAAGTTTGGTGAAGATCTGAGTATGTCGTTTTTGACCTTATCTGGAACCTCCCATCTGAAAATTTGAAAATTCTTAAAAAATTCGTCGAAAATCTTGATGTCTCCAATCTCTTGTTTTGTACGTTTTTTCCACGTGTCTTGACATGCAAAGTATCCCTGCAACGTTTGGTGAAGATCTGAGTATGTAGTTTTTGACCTTATCTGGAACCTCCTATCTGAAAATTTGAAAATTCTTCAAAAATTCGTCGAAAATCTTGATGTTTCCAATCTCTTGTTTTGTACGTTTTTTCCACGTGTCTTGACATCCAATGTATCCCTGCAATGTTTGGTGGAGATCTGAGTATGTAGTTTTTGACATTATCTGGGACCTCCTATCAGAAAATTTGAAAATTCTTCAAAAATTCGTCCAAAATCTTGATGTCTCCAATCTCTTGTTTTGTACGTTTTTTCCACGTGTCTCGACCTCCAATGTATCCCTGCAAAGTTTGGTGAAGATCTGAGTATGTCGTTTTTGACCTTATCTGGAACATCCTTTCTGAAAATTTGAAAAATTTAAAAATTCGTCGAAAATCTTGATGTCTCCAATCTCTTGTTTTGTACGTTTTTTCCACGTGTCTTGACATCCAATGTATCCCTGCAAAGTTTGGTGAAGATCTGAGTATGTAGTTTTTGACCTTATATGGAACCTCCTATCTGAAAATTTGAAAATTCTTAAAAAATTCGACCAAAATCTTGATGTTCCGAATCCTATGTTTTGTATGTTTTTTCCACGTGTCTTGACATCCAATGTATCCATGCAAAGTTTGGTGAAGATCTGAGTATGTAGTTTTTGACCTTATATTGAACCTCCCATCTGAAAATTTGAAAATTCTTAAAAAATTCGTCCAAAATCTTGATGACCCCAATCTCTTGTTTTGTACGTTTTTTCCACGTGTCTTGACATCCAAAGTATCCCTGCAAAGTTTGGTGAAGATCTGAGTATGTAGTTTTTGACCTTATATGGAACCTCCTTTCTGAAAATTTGAGAATTCTTAAAAAATTCGTCCAAAATCTTGATGTCTCCAATCTCTTGTTTTGTACGTTTTTTCCACGTGTCTTGACATCCAATGTATCCATGCAAAGTTTGGTGAAGATCTGAGTATGTCGTTTTTGACCTTATCTGGAACCTCCCATCTGAAAATTTGAAAATTCTTAAAAAATCCGTGCAAAATCTTGATGACCCCAATCTCTTGTTTTGTACGTTTTTTCCACGTGTCTTGACATCCAATGTATCCATGCAAAGTTTGGTGAAGATCTGAGTATGTCGTTTTTGACCTTATCTGGAACCTCCCATCTGAAAATTTGAAAATTCTTAAAAAATTCGTCGAAAATCTTGATGTCTCCAATCTCTTGTTTTGTACGTTTTTTCCACGTGTCTTGACATGCAAAGTATCCCTGCAACGTTTGGTGAAGATCTGAGTATGTAGTTTTTGACCTTATCTGGAACCTCCTATCTGAAAATTTGAAAATTCTTCAAAAATTCGTCGAAAATCTTGATGTTTCCAATCTCTTGTTTTGTACGTTTTTTCCACGTGTCTTGACATCCAATGTATCCCTGCAATGTTTGGTGGAGATCTGAGTATGTAGTTTTTGACATTATCTGGGACCTCCTATCAGAAAATTTGAAAATTCTTCAAAAATTCGTCCAAAATCTTGATGTCTCCAATCTCTTGTTTTGTACGTTTTTTCCACGTGTCTCGACCTCCAATGTATCCCTGCAAAGTTTGGTGAAGATCTGAGTATGTCGTTTTTGACCTTATCTGGAACATCCTTTCTGAAAATTTGAAAAATTTAAAAATTCGTCGAAAATCTTGATGTCTGCAATCTCTTGTTTTGTACGTTTTTTCCACGTGTCTTGACATCCAATGTATCCCTGCAAAGTTTGGTGAAGATCTGAGTATGTAGTTTTTGACCTTATATGGAACCTCCTATCTGAAAATTTGAAAATTCTTAAAAAATTCGACCAAAATCTTGATGTTCCGAATCCTATGTTTTGTATGTTTTTTCCACGTGTCTTGACATCCAATGTATCCATGCAAAGTTTGGTGAAGATCTGAGTATGTAGTTTTTGACCTTATATTGAACCTCCCATCTGAAAATTTGAAAATTCTTAAAAAATTCGTCCAAAATCTTGATGACCCCAATCTCTTGTTTTGTACGTTTTTTCCACGTGTCTTGACATCCAAAGTATCCCTGCAAAGTTTGGTGAAGATCTGAGTATGTAGTTTTTGACCTTATATGGAACCTCCTTTCTGAAAATTTGAGAATTCTTAAAAAATTCGTCCAAAATCTTGATGTCTCCAATCTCTTGTTTTGTACGTTTTTTCCACGTGTCTTGACATCCAATGTATCCATGCAAAGTTTGGTGAAGATCTGAGTATGTCGTTTTTGACCTTATCTGGAACCTCCCATCTGAAAATTTGAAAATTCTTAAAAAATCCGTGCAAAATCTTGATGACCCCAATCTCTTGTTTTGTACGTTTTTTCCACGTGTCTTGACATCCAATGTATCCATGCAAAGTTTGGTGAAGATCTGAGTATGTCGTTTTTGACCTTATCTGGAACCTCCCATCTGAAAATTTGAAAATTCTTAAAAAATTCGTCGAAAATCTTGATGTCTCCAATCTCTTGTTTTGTACGTTTTTTCCACGTGTCTTGACATGCAAAGTATCCCTGCAACGTTTGGTGAAGATCTGAGTATGTAGTTTTTGACCTTATCTGGAACCTCCTATCTGAAAATTTGAAAATTCTTAAAAAATTCGTCCAAAATCTTGATGTCTCCAATCTCTTGTTTTGTACGTTTTTTCCACGTGTCTTGACATCCAATGTATCCCTGCAATGTTTGGTGAAGATCTGAGTATGTAGTTTTTGACCTTATATGGAGCCTCCTATCTGAAAATTTGAAAATTCTTAAAAAATTCGTCCAAAATCTTGATGTCTCCAATCTCTTGTTTTGTACGTTCTTTCCACGTGTCTTGACATCCAATGTATCCCTGCAATGTTTGGTGAAGATCTGAGTATGTAGTTTTTGACCTTATATGGAACCTCCTATCTGAAAATTTGAAAATTCTTAAAAGAATTTAACAAAATCTTGATGTCCCCAATCCTATGTTTTGTATGTTTTTTCCACGTGTCTTGACATACAATGTATCCCTGCAGAGTTTGGTGAAGATCCGAGTATGTCGTTTTTGACCTTATCTGGAACATCCTTTCTGAAAATTTGAAAATTCTTAAAAAATTCGTCGAAAATCTTGATGTCTCCAATCTCTTGTTTTGTACGTTTTTTCCACGTGTCTTGACATCCAATGTATCCCTGCAAAGTTTGGTGAAGATCTGAGTATGTAGTTTTTGACCTTATATGGAACCTCCTTTCTGAAAATTTGAAAATTCTCAAAAAATTCGTCCATAATCTTGATGTCTCCAATCTCTTGTTTTGTACGTTTTTTCCACGTGTCTTGACATCCAATGTATCCCTGCAAAGTTTGGTGAAGATCTGAGTATGTAGTTTTTGACCTTATCTGGAACATCCTTTCTGAAAATTTGAAAATTGTTAAAAAATTCGTCCAAAATCTTGATGTCTCCAATCTCTTTTTTGTACGTTTTTTCCACGTGTCTTGACATCCAATGTATCCCTGCAAAGTTTGGTGAAGATCTGAGTATGTAGTTTTTGACCTTATCTGGAACCTCCCATCTGAAAATTTGAAAATTCTTAAAAAATTCGACCAAAATCTTGATGTCTCCAATCTTTTGTTTTGTACGTTTTTTCCACGTGTCTTGACACATAATGTATCCATGCAAAGTTTGGTGAAGATCTGAGTATGTAGTTTTTGACCTTATATGGAACCTCCTATCTGAAAATTTGAAAATTCTTAAAAAATTCGTCCAAAATCTTGATGTCTCCAATCTCTTGTTTTGTACGTTTTTTCCACGTGTCTTGACATCCAATGTATCCCTGCAAAGTTTGGTGAAGATCTGAGTATGTAGTTTTTGACCTTATCTGGAACCTCCCATCTGAAAATTTGAAAATTCCTAAAAAATCCGTGCAAAATCTTGATGACCCCAATCTCTTGTTTTGTACGTTTTTTCCACGTGTCTTGACATCCAATGTATTCCTGCAATGTTTGGTGAAGATCTGAGTATGTAGTTTTTGACCTTATATGGAACCTCCTATCTGAAAATTTGAAAATTCTTAAAAAATTCGACCAAAATCTTGATGTTCCGAATCCTATGTTTTGTATGTTTTTTCCACGTGTCTTGACATCCAATGTATCCATGCAAAGTTTGGTGAAGATCTGAGTATGTAGTTTTTGACCTTATATTGAACCTCCCATCTGAAAATTTGAAAATTCTTAAAAAATTCGTCCAAAATCTTGATGACCCCAATCTCTTGTTTTGTACGTTTTTTCCACGTGTCTTGACATCCAAAGTATCCCTGCAAAGTTTGGTGAAGATCTGAGTATGTAGTTTTTGACCTTATATGGAACCTCCTATCTGAAAATTTGAAAATTCTTAAAAAATTCGTCCAAAATCTTGATGTCTCCAATCTCTTGTTTTGTACGTTTTTTCCACGTGTCTTGACATCCAATGTATCCCTGCAAAGTTTGGTGAAGATCTGAGTATGTAGTTTTTGACCTTATCTGGAACCTCCCATCTGAAAATTTGAAAATTCCTAAAAAATCCGTGCAAAATCTTGATGACCCCAATCTCTTGTTTTGTACGTTTTTTCCACGTGTCTTGACATCCAATGTATTCCTGCAATGTTTGGTGAAGATCTGAGTATGTAGTTTTTGACCTTATATGGAACCTCCTATCTGAAAATTTGAAAATTCTTAAAAAATTCGACCAAAATCTTGATGTTCCGAATCCTATGTTTTGAATGTTTTTTCCACGTGTCTTGACATCCAATGTATCCCTGCAAAGTTTGGTGAAGATCTGAGTATGTCGTTTTTGACCTTATCTGGAACCTCCCATCTGAAAATTTGAAAATTCTTAAAAAATTCGTCGAAAATCTTGATGTCTCCGATCTCTTGTTTTGTACGTTTTTTCCACGTGTCTTGACATCCAATGTATCCCTGCAATGTTTGGTGAAGATCTGAGTATGTAGTTTTTGACCTTATCTGGAACCTCCCATCTGAAAATTTGAAAATTCCTAAAAAATCCGTCCAAAATCTTGATGACCCCAATCTCTTGTTTTGTACTTTTTTTCCACGTGTCTCGACCTCCAATGTATCCCTGCAAAGTTTGGTGAAGATCTGAGTATGTAGTTTTTGACCTTATATGGAACCTCCTATCTGAAAATTTGAAAATTCTTAAAAAATTCGTCCAAAATCTTGATGTCACCAATCCTATGTTTGTATGTTTTTTCCACGTGTCTTGACATCCAATGTATCCATTCAAAGTTTGGTGAAGATCTGAGTATGTCGTTTTTGACCTTATCTGGAACCTCCCATCTGAAAATTTGAAAATTCTTAAAAAATTCGTCGAAAATCTTGATGTCTCCGATCTCTTGTTTTGTACGTTTTTTCCACGTGTCTTGACATGCAAAGTATTCCTGCAAAGTTTGGTGAAGATCTGAGTATGTAGTTTTTGACCTCATCTGGAACCTCCTATCTGAAAATTTGAAAATTCTTAAAAATTTCGTCCAAAATTTTGATGTCTCCAATCTCTTGTTTTGTACGTTTGTTCCACGTGTCTTGACATCCAATGTATCCCTGCAATGTTTGGTGAAGATCTGAGTATGTAGTTTTTGACCTTATCTGGAACCTCCCATCTGAAAATTTGAAAATTCCTAAAAAATCCGTCCAAAATCTTGACGACCCCAATCTCTTGTTTTGTACGTTTTTTCCACGTGTCTTGACATCCAATGTATCCCTGCAAAGTTTGGTGAAGATCTGAGTATGTAGTTTTTGACCTTATCTGGAACCTCCTATCTGAAAATTTGAAAATTCTTAAAAAATTCGTCCAAAATCTTGATGTCTCCAATCTCTTGTTTTGTACGTTTTTTCCACGTGTCTTGATATCCAATGTATCCCTGCAAAGTTTGGTGAAGATCTGAGTATGTCGTTTTTGACCTTATCTGGAACATCCTTTCTGAAAATTTGAAAATTGTTAAAAAATTCGTCCAAAATCTTGATGTCTCCAATCTCTTTTTTGTACGTTTTTTCCACGTGTCTTGACATCCAATGGATCCCTGCAAAGTTTGGTGAAGATCTGAGTATGTAGTTTTTGACCTTATCTGGAACCTCCCATCTGAAAATTTGAAAATTCTTAAAAAATTCGACCAAAATCTTGATGTCTCCAATCTTTTGTTTTGTACGTTTTTTCCACGTGTCTTGACACATAATGTATCCATGCAAAGTTTGGTGAAGATCTGAGTATGTAGTTTTTGACCTTATATGGAACCTCCTATCTGAAAATTTGAAAATTCTTAAAAAATTCGTCCAAAATCTTGATGTCTCCAATCTCTTGTTTTGTACGTTTTTTCCACGTGTCTTGACATCCAATGTATCCCTGCAAAGTTTGGTGAAGATCTGAGTATGTAGTTTTTGACCTTATCTGGAACCTCCCATCTGAAAATTTGAAAATTCCTAAAAAATCCGTGCAAAATCTTCATGACCCCAATCTCTTGTTTTGTACGTTTTTTCCACGTGTCTTGACATCCAATGTATTCCTGCAATGTTTGGTGAAGATCTGAGTATGTAGTTTTTGACCTTATATGGAACCTCCTATCTGAAAATTTGAAAATTCTTAAAAAATTCGACCAAAATCTTGATGTTCCGAATCCTATGTTTTGTATGTTTTTTCCACGTGTCTTGACATCCAATGTATCCCTGCAAAGTTTGGTGAAGATCTGAGTATGTAGTTTTTGACCTTATATTGAACCTCCCATCTGAAAATTTGAAAATTCTTAAAAAATTCGTTCCAAAATCTTGATGACCCCAATCTCTTGTTTTGTACGTTTTTTCCACGTGTCTTGACATCCAATGTATCCCTGCAAAGTTTGGTGAAGATCTGAGTATGTAGTTTTTGACCTTATATGGAACCTCCTTTCTGAAAATTTGAGAATTCTTAAAAAATTCGTCCTAAATCTTGATGTCTCCAATCTCTTGTTTTGTACGTTTTTTCCACGTGTCTTGACATCCAATGTATCCATGCAAAGTTTGGTGAAGATCTGAGTATGTCGTTTTTGACCTTATCTGGAACCTCCCATCTGAAAATTTGAAAATTCTTAAAAAATTCGTCGAAAATCTTGATGTCTCCAATCTTTTGTTTTGTACGTTTTTTCCACGTGTCTTGACATGCAAAGTATCCCTGCAACGTTTGGTGAAGATCTGAGTATGTAGTTTTTGACCTTATCTGGAACCTCCTATCTGAAAATTTGAAAATTCTTAAAAAATTCGTCGAAAATCTTGATGTCTCCAATCTCTTGTTTTGTACGTTTTTTCCACGTGTCTTGATATCCAATGTATCCCTGCAAAGTTTGGTGAAGATCTGAGTATGTCGTTTTTGACCTTATCTGGAACATCCTTTCTGAAAATTTGAAAATTGTTAAAAAATTCGTCCAAAATCTTGATGTCTCCAATCTCTTTTTTGTACGTTTTTTCCACGTGTCTTGACATCCAATGTATCCCTGCAAAGTTTGTTGAAGATCTGAGTATGTAGTTTTTGACCTTATCTGGAACCTCCCATCTGAAAATTTGAAAATTCTTAAAAAATTCGACCAAAATCTTGATGTCTCCAATCTTTTGTTTTGTACGTTTTTTCCACGTGTCTTGACACATAATGTATCCATGCAAAGTTTGGTGAAGATCTGAGTATGTAGTTTTTGACCTTATATGGAACCTCCTATCTGAAAATTTGAAAATTCTTAAAAAATTCGTCCAAAATCTTGATGTCTCCAATCTCTTGTTTTGTACGTTTTTTCCACGTGTCTTGACATCCAATGTATCCCTGCAAAGTTTGGTGAAGATCTGAGTATGTAGTTTTTGACCTTATCTGGAACCTCCCATCTGAAAATTTGAAAATTCCTAAAAAATCCGTGCAAAATCTTGATGACCCCAATCTCTTGTTTTGTACGTTTTTTCCACGTGTCTTGACATCCAATGTATCCATGCAAAGTTTGGTGAAAATCTGAGTATGTCGTTTTTGACCTTATCTGGAACATCCTTTCTGAAAATTTGAAAATTGTTAAAAAATTCGTCCAAAATCTTGATGTCTCCAATCTCTTTTTTGTACGTTTTTTCCACGTGTCTTGACATCCAATGTATCCCTGCAAAGTTTGGTGAAGATCTGAGTATGTAGTTTTTGACCTTATCTGGAACCTCCCATCTGAAAACTTGAAAATTCTTCAAAAATTCGTCGAAAATCTTGATGTCTCCAATCTCTTGTTTTGTACGTTTTTTCCACGTGTCTTGACATCCAATGTATCCCTGCAATGTTTGGTGGAGATCTGAGTATGTAGTTTTTGACCTTATCTGGGACCTCCTATCAGAAAATTTGAAAATTCTTCAAAAATTCGTCCAAAATCTTGATGTCTCCAATCTCTTGTTTTGTACGTTTTTTCCACGTGTCTCGACCTCCAATGTATCCCTGCAAAGTTTGGTGAAGATCTGAGTATGTCGTTTTTGACCTTATCTGGAACATCCTTTCTGAAAATTTGAAAATTCTTAAAAAATTCGTCGAAAATCTTGATGTCTCCAATCTCTTGTTTTGTACGTTTTTTCCACGTGTCTTGACATCCAATGTATCCCTGCAAAGTTTGGTGAAGATCTGAGTATGTAGTTTTTGACCTTATATGGAACCTCCTTTCTGAAAATTTGAAAATTCTTAAAAAATTCGTCCAAAATCTTGATGTCTCCAATCTCTTGTTTTGTACGTTTTTTCCACGTGTCTTGACATCCAATGTATCCCTGCAAAGTTTGGTGAAGATCTGAGTATGTAGTTTTTGACCTTATCTGGAACATCCTTTCTGAAAATTTGAAAATTGTTAAAAAATTCGTCCAAAATCTTGATGTCTCCAATCTCTTTTTTGTACGTTTTTTCCACGTGTCTTGACATCCAATGTATCCCTGCAAAGTTTGGTGAAGATCTGAGTATGTAGTTTTTGACCTTATCTGGAACCTCCCATCTGAAAATTTGAAAATTCTTAAAAAATTCGACCAAAATCTTGATGTCTCCAATCTTTTGTTTTGTACGTTTTTTCCACGTGTCTTGACACATAATGTATCCATGCAAAGTTTGGTGAAGATCTGAGTATGTAGTTTTTGACCTTATATGGAACCTCCTATCTGAAAATTTGAAAATTCTTAAAAAATTCGTCCAAAATCTTGATGTCTCCAATCTCTTGTTTTGTACGTTTTTTCCACGTGTCTTGACATCCAATGTATCCCTGCAAAGTTTGGTGAAGATCTGAGTATGTAGTTTTTGACCTTATCTGGAACCTCCCATCTGAAAATTTGAAAATTCCTAAAAAATCCGTGCAAAATCTTGATGACCCCAATCTCTTGTTTTGTACGTTTTTTCCACGTGTCTTGACATCCAATGTATTCCTGCAATGTTTGGTGAAGATCTGAGTATGTAGTTTTTGACCTTATATGGAACCTCCTATCTGAAAATTTGAAAATTCTTAAAAAATTCGACCAAAATCTTGATGTTCCGAATCCTATGTTTTGTATGTTTTTTCCACGTGTCTTGACATCCAATGTATCCATGCAAAGTTTGGTGAAGATCTGAGTATGTAGTTTTTGACCTTATATTGAACCTCCCATCTGAAAATTTGAAAATTCTTAAAAAATTCGTCCAAAATCTTGATGACCCCAATCTCTTGTTTTGTACGTTTTTTCCACGTGTCTTGACATCCAAAGTATCCCTGCAAAGTTTGGTGAAGATCTGAGTATGTAGTTTTTGACCTTATATTGAACCTCCCATCTGAAAATTTGAAAATTCTTAAAAAATTCGTCCAAAATCTTGATGTCTCCAATCTCTTGTTTTGTACGTTTTTTCCACGTGTCTTGACATCCAATGTATCCATGCAAAGTTTGGTGAAGATCTGAGTATGTCGTTTTTGACCTTATCTGGAACCTCCCATCTGAAAATTTGAAAATTCTTAAAAAATTCGTCGAAAATCTTGATGTCTCCAATCTTTTGTTTTGTACGTTTTTTCCACGTGTCTTGACATGCAAAGTATCCCTGCAACGTTTGGTGAAGATCTGAGTATGTAGTTTTTGACCTTATCTGGAACCTCCTATCTGAAAATTTGAAAATTCTTCAAAAATTCGTCGAAAATCTTGATGTCTCCAATCTCTTGTTTTGTACGTTTTTTCCACGTGTCTTGACATCCAATGTATTCCTGCAATGTTTGGTGGAGATCTGAGTATGTAGTTTTAGACCTTATCTGGAACCTCCTATCTGAAAATTTGAAAATTCTTCAAAAATTCGTCCAAAATCTTGATGTCTCCAATCTCTTGTTTTGTACGTTTTTTCCACGTGTCTCGACCTCCAATGGATCCCTGCAAAGTTTGGTGAAGATCTGAGTATGTCGTTTTTGACCTTATCTGGAACATCCTTTCTGAAAATTTGAAAATTCTTAAAAAATTCGTCGAAAATCTTGATGTCTCCAATCTCTTGTTTTGTACGTTTTTTCCACGTGTCTTGACATCCAATGTATCCCTGCAAAGTTTGGTGAAGATCTGAGTATGTAGTTTTTGACCTTATATGGAACCTCCTATCTGAAAATTTGAAAATTCTTAAAAAATTCGTCCAAAATCTTGATGTCTCCAATCTCTTGTTTTGTACGTTTTTTCCACGTGTCTCGACCTCCAATGGATCCCTGCAAAGTTTGGTGAAGATCTGAGTATGTCGTTTTTGACCTAATCTGGAACCTCCCATCTGAAAATTTGAAAATTCTTAAAAAATTCGTCGAAAATCTTGATGTCTCCGATCTCTTGTTTTGTACGTTTTTTCCACGTGTCTTGACATGCAAAGTATTCCTGCAAAGTTTGGTGAAGATCTGAGTATGTAGTTTTTGACCTCATCTGGAACCTCCTATCTGAAAATTTGAAAATTCTTAAAAAATTCGTCCAAAATCTTGATGTCTCCAATCTCTTGTTTTGTACGTTTTTTCCACGTGTCTTGACATCCAATGTATCCCTGCAATGTTTGGTGAAGATCTGAGTATGTAGTTTTTGACCTTATCTGGAACCTCCCATCTGAAAATTTGAAAATTCCTAAAAAATCCGTCCAAAATCTTGATGACCCCAATCTCTTGTTTTGTACTTTTTTTCCACGTGTCTCGACCTCCAATGTATCCCTGCAAAGTTTGGTGAAGATCTGAGTATGTAGTTTTTGACCTTATATGGAACCTCCTATCTGAAAATTTGAAAATTCTTAAAAAATTCGTCCAAAATTTTGATGTCTCCAATCTCTTGTTTTGTACGTTTTTTCCACGTGTCTTGACATCCAATGTATCCCTGCAATGTTTGGTGAAGATCTGAGTATGTAGTTTTTGACCTTATCTGGAACCTCCCATCTGAAAATTTGAAAATTCCTAAAAAATCCGTCCAAAATCTTGATGACCCCAATCTCTTGTTTTGTACGTTTTTTCCACGTGTCTTGACATCCAATGTATCCCTGCAAAGTTTGGTGAAGATCTGAGTATGTAGTTTTTGACCTTATATGGAACCTCCTATCTGAAAATTTGAAAATTCTTAAAAAATTCGACCAAAATCTTGATGTCTCCAATCTCTTGTTTTGTACGTTTTTTCCACGTGTCTTGACATCCAATGTATTCCTGCAATGTTTGGTGAAGATCTGAGTATGTAGTTTTTGACCTTATATGGAACCTCCTATCTGAAAATTTGAAAATTCTTAAAAAATTCGACCAAAATCTTGATGTTCCGAATCCTATGTTTTGTATGTTTTTTCCACGTGTCTTGACATCCAATGTATCCCTGCAAAGTTTGGTGAAGATCTGAGTATGTAGTTTTTGACCTTATATTGAACCTCCCATCTGAAAATTTGAAAATTCTTAAAAAATTCGTTCCAAAATCTTGATGACCCCAATCTCTTGTTTTGTACGTTTTTTCCACGTGTCTTGACATCCAATGTATCCCTGCAAAGTTTGGTGAAGATCTGAGTATGTAGTTTTTGACCTTATATGGAACCTCCTTTCTGAAAATTTGAGAATTCTTAAAAAATTCGTCCAAAATCTTGATGTCTCCGATCTCTTGTTTTGTACGTTTTTTCCACGTGTCTTGACATCCAATGTATCCATGCAAAGTTTGGTGAAGATCTGAGTATGTCGTTTTTGACCTTATCTGGAACCTCCCATCTGAAAATTTGAAAATTCTTAAAAAATTCGTCGAAAATCTTGATGTCTCCAATCTTTTGTTTTGTACGTTTTTTCCACGTGTCTTGACATGCAAAGTATCCCTGCAACGTTTGGTGAAGATCTGAGTATGTAGTTTTTGACCTTATCTGGAACCTCCTATCTGAAAATTTGAAAATTCTTAAAAAATTCGTCGAAAATCTTGATGTCTCCAATCTCTTGTTTTGTACGTTTTTTCCACGTGTCTTGATATCCAATGTATCCCTGCAAAGTTTGGTGAAGATCTGAGTATGTCGTTTTTGACCTTATCTGGAACATCCTTTCTGAAAATTTGAAAATTGTTAAAAAATTCGTCCAAAATCTTGATGTCTCCAATCTCTTTTTTGTACGTTTTTTCCACGTGTCTTGACATCCAATGTATCCCTGCAAAGTTTGTTGAAGATCTGAGTATGTAGTTTTTGACCTTATCTGGAACCTTCCATCTGAAAATTTGAAAATTCTTAAAAAATTCGACCAAAATCTTGATGTCTCCAATCTTTTGTTTTGTACGTTTTTTCCACGTGTCTTGACACATAATGTATCCATGCAAAGTTTGGTGAAGATCTGAGTATGTAGTTTTTGACCTTATATGGAACCTCCTATCTGAAAATTTGAAAATTCTTAAAAAATTCGTCCAAAATCTTGATGTCTCCAATCTCTTGTTTTGTACGTTTTTTCCACGTGTCTTGACATCCAATGTATCCCTGCAAAGTTTGGTGAAGATCTGAGTATGTAGTTTTTGACCTTATCTGGAACCTCCCATCTGAAAATTTGAAAATTCCTAAAAAATCCGTGCAAAATCTTGATGACCCCAATCTCTTGTTTTGTACGTTTTTTCCACGTGTCTTGACATCCAATGTATCCATGCAAAGTTTGGTGAAAATCTGAGTATGTCGTTTTTGACCTTATCTGGAACATCCTTTCTGAAAATTTGAAAATTGTTAAAAAATTCGTCCAAAATCTTGATGTCTCCAATCTCTTTTTTGTACGTTTTTTCCACGTGTCTTGACATCCAATGTATCCCTGCAAAGTTTGGTGAAGATCTGAGTATGTAGTTTTTGACCTTATCTGGAACCTCCCATCTGAAAACTTGAAAATTCTTCAAAAATTCGTCGAAAATCTTGATGTCTCCAATCTCTTGTTTTGTACGTTTTTTCCACGTGTCTTGACATCCAATGTATCCCTGCAATGTTTGGTGGAGATCTGAGTATGTAGTTTTTGACCTTATCTGGGACCTCCTATCAGAAAATTTGAAAATTCTTCAAAAATTCGTCCAAAATCTTGATGTCTCCAATCTCTTGTTTTGTACGTTTTTTCCACGTGTCTCGACCTCCAATGTATCCCTGCAAAGTTTGGTGAAGATCTGAGTATGTCGTTTTTGACCTTATCTGGAACATCCTTTCTGAAAATTTGAAAATTCTTAAAAAATTCGTCGAAAATCTTGATGTCTCCAATCTCTTGTTTTGTACGTTTTTTCCACGTGTCTTGACATCCAATGTATCCCTGCAAAGTTTGGTGAAGATCTGAGTATGTAGTTTTTGACCTTATATGGAACCTCCTTTCTGAAAATTTGAAAATTCTTAAAAAATTCGTCCAAAATCTTGATGTCTCCAATCTCTTGTTTTGTACGTTTTTTCCACGTGTCTTGACATCCAATGTATCCCTGCAAAGTTTGGTGAAGATCTGAGTATGTAGTTTTTGACCTTATCTGGAACATCCTTTCTGAAAATTTGAAAATTGTTAAAAAATTCGTCCAAAATCTTGATGTCTCCAATCTCTTTTTTGTACGTTTTTTCCACGTGTCTTGACATCCAATGTATCCCTGCAAAGTTTGGTGAAGATCTGAGTATGTAGTTTTTGACCTTATCTGGAACCTCCCATCTGAAAATTTGAAAATTCTTAAAAAATTCGACCAAAATCTTGATGTCTCCAATCTTTTGTTTTGTACGTTTTTTCCACGTGTCTTGACACATAATGTATCCATGCAAAGTTTGGTGAAGATCTGAGTATGTAGTTTTTGACCTTATATGGAACCTCCTATCTGAAAATTTGAAAATTCTTAAAAAATTCGTCCAAAATCTTGATGTCTCCAATCTCTTGTTTTGTACGTTTTTTCCACGTGTCTTGACATCCAATGTATCCCTGCAAAGTTTGGTGAAGATCTGAGTATGTAGTTTTTGACCTTATCTGGAACCTCCCATCTGAAAATTTGAAAATTCCTAAAAAATCCGTGCAAAATCTTGATGACCCCAATCTCTTGTTTTGTACGTTTTTTCCACGTGTCTTGACATCCAATGTATTCCTGCAATGTTTGGTGAAGATCTGAGTATGTAGTTTTTGACCTTATATGGAACCTCCTATCTGAAAATTTGAAAATTCTTAAAAAATTCGACCAAAATCTTGATGTTCCGAATCCTATGTTTTGTATGTTTTTTCCACGTGTCTTGACATCCAATGTATCCATGCAAAGTTTGGTGAAGATCTGAGTATGTAGTTTTTGACCTTATATTGAACCTCCCATCTGAAAATTTGAAAATTCTTAAAAAATTCGTCCAAAATCTTGATGACCCCAATCTCTTGTTTTGTACGTTTTTTCCACGTGTCTTGACATCCAAAGTATCCCTGCAAAGTTTGGTGAAGATCTGAGTATGTAGTTTTTGACCTTATATTGAACCTCCCATCTGAAAATTTGAAAATTCTTAAAAAATTCGTCCAAAATCTTGATGTCTCCAATCTCTTGTTTTGTACGTTTTTTCCACGTGTCTTGACATCCAATGTATCCATGCAAAGTTTGGTGAAGATCTGAGTATGTCGTTTTTGACCTTATCTGGAACCTCCCATCTGAAAATTTGAAAATTCTTAAAAAATTCGTCGAAAATCTTGATGTCTCCAATCTTTTGTTTTGTACGTTTTTTCCACGTGTCTTGACATGCAAAGTATCCCTGCAACGTTTGGTGAAGATCTGAGTATGTAGTTTTTGACCTTATCTGGAACCTCCTATCTGAAAATTTGAAAATTCTTCAAAAATTCGTCGAAAATCTTGATGTCTCCAATCTCTTGTTTTGTACGTTTTTTCCACGTGTCTTGACATCCAATGTATTCCTGCAATGTTTGGTGGAGATCTGAGTATGTAGTTTTAGACCTTATCTGGAACCTCCTATCTGAAAATTTGAAAATTCTTCAAAAATTCGTCCAAAATCTTGATGTCTCCAATCTCTTGTTTTGTACGTTTTTTCCACGTGTCTCGACCTCCAATGGATCCCTGCAAAGTTTGGTGAAGATCTGAGTATGTCGTTTTTGACCTTATCTGGAACATCCTTTCTGAAAATTTGAAAATTCTTAAAAAATTCGTCGAAAATCTTGATGTCTCCAATCTCTTGTTTTGTACGTTTTTTCCACGTGTCTTGACATCCAATGTATCCCTGCAAAGTTTGGTGAAGATCTGAGTATGTAGTTTTTGACCTTATATGGAACCTCCTATCTGAAAATTTGAAAATTCTTAAAAAATTCGTCCAAAATCTTGATGTCTCCAATCTCTTGTTTTGTACGTTTTTTCCACGTGTCTCGACCTCCAATGGATCCCTGCAAAGTTTGGTGAAGATCTGAGTATGTCGTTTTTGACCTTATCTGGAACCTCCCATCTGAAAATTTGAAAATTCTTAAAAAATTCGTCGAAAATCTTGATGTCTCCGATCTCTTGTTTTGTACGTTTTTTCCACGTGTCTTGACATGCAAAGTATTCCTGCAAAGTTTGGTGAAGATCTGAGTATGTAGTTTTTGACCTCATCTGGAACCTCCTATCTGAAAATTTGAAAATTCTTAAAAAATTCGTCCAAAATCTTGATGTCTCCAATCTCTTGTTTTGTACGTTTTTTCCACGTGTCTTGACATCCAATGTATCCCTGCAATGTTTGGTGAAGATCTGAGTATGTAGTTTTTGACCTTATCTGGAACCTCCCATCTGAAAATTTGAAAATTCCTAAAAAATCCGTCCAAAATCTTGATGACCCCAATCTCTTGTTTTGTACTTTTTTTCCACGTGTCTCGACCTCCAATGTATCCCTGCAAAGTTTGGTGAAGATCTGAGTATGTAGTTTTTGACCTTATATGGAACCTCCTATCTGAAAATTTGAAAATTCTTAAAAAATTCGTCCAAAATCTTGATGTCACCAATCCTATGTTTTGTATGTTTTTTCCACGTGTCTTGACATCCAATGTATCCATGCAAAGTTTCGTGAAGATCTGAGTATGTCGTTTTTGACCTTATCTGGAACCTCCCATCTGAAAATTTGAAAATTCTTAAAAAATTCGTCGAAAATCTTGATGTCTCCGATCTCTTGTTTTGTACGTTTTTTCCACGTGTCTTGACATGCAAAGTATTCCTGAAAAGTTTGGTGAAGATCTGAGTATGTAGTTTTTGACCTCATCTGGAACCTCCTATCTGAAAATTTGAAAATTCTTAAAAAATTCGTCCAAAATTTTGATGTCTCCAATCTCTTGTTTTGTACGTTTTTTCCACGTGTCTTGACATCCAATGTATCCCTGCAATGTTTGGTGAAGATCTGAGTATGTAGTTTTTGACCTTATCTGGAACCTCCCATCTGAAAATTTGAAAATTCCTAAAAAATCCGTCCAAAATCTTGATGACCCCAATCTCTTGTTTTGTACGTTTTTTCCACGTGTCTTGACATCCAATGTATCCCTGCAAAGTTTGGTGAAGATCTGAGTATGTAGTTTTTGACCTTATCTGGAACCTCCTATCTGAAAATTTGAAAATTCTTAAAAAATTCGTCCAAAATCTTGATGTCTCCAATCTCTTGTTTTGTACGTTTTTTCCACGTGTCTTGATATCCAATGTATCCCTGCAAAGTTTGGTGAAGATCTGAGTATGTAGTTTTTGACCTTATATGGAACCTCCTATCTGAAAATTTGAAAATTCTTAAAAAATTCGTCCAAAATCTTGATGTCTCCAATCTCTTGTTTTGTACGTTTTTTCCACTTGTCTTGACATCCAATGTATCCCTGCAAAGTTTGGTGAAGATCTGAGTATGTAGTTTTTGACCTTATATTGAACCTCCCATCTGAAAATTTGAAAATTCTTAAAAAATTCGTCCAAAATCTTGATGTCTCCAATCTCTTGTTTTGTACGTTTTTTCCACGTGTCTTGATATCCAATGTATCCCTGCAAAGTTTGGTGAAGATCTGAGTATGTAGTTTTTGACCTTATATGGAACCTCCTATCTGAAAATTTGAAAATTCTTAAAAAATTCGTCCAAACTTTTGATGTCTCCAATCTCTTGTTTAGTACGTTTTTTTCACGTGTCTTGACATCCAATGTATCCCTGCAATGTTTGGTGAAGATCTGAGTATGTAGTTTTTGACATCTGTAACCTCCCATCTGAAAATTTGAAAATTCCTAAAAAATCCGTCCAAAATCTTGATGACCCCAATCTCTTGTTTTGTACGTTTTTTCCACGTGTCTTGACATCCAATGTATCCCTGCAAAGTTTGGTGAAGATCTGAGTATGTAGTTTTTGACCTTATATTGAACCTCCCATCTGAAAATTTGAAAATTCTTAAAAAATTCGTCCAAAATCTTGATGTCTCCAATCTCTTGTTTTGTACGTTTTTTCCACGTGTCTTGATATCCAATGTATCCCTGCAAAGTTTGGTGAAGATCTGAGTATGTAGTTTTTGACTTTATATGGAACCTCCTATCTGAAAATTTGAAAATTCTTAAAAAATTCGTCCAAAATCTTGATGTCTCCAATCTCTTGTTTTGTACGTTTTTTCCACGTGTCTCGACCTCCAATGGATCCCTGCAAAGTTTGGTGAAGATCTGAGTATGTAGTTTTTGACCTTATCTGGAACCTCCCATCTGAAAATTTGAAAATTCTTAAAAAATACGACCAAAATCTTGATGTCTCCAATCTTTTGTTTTGTACGTTTTTTCCACGTGTCTTGACACATAATGTATCCCTGCAAAGTTTGGTGAAGATCTGAGTATGTAGTTTTTGACCTTATCTGGAACCTCCTATCTGAAAATTTGAAAATTCTTAAAAAATTCGTCGAAAATCTTGATGTCTCCAATCTTTTGTTTTGTACGTTTTTTCCACGTGTCTTGACATCCAATGTATCCCTGCAAAGTTTGGTGAAGATCTGAGTATGTAGTTTTTGACCTTATATGGAACCTCCTATCTGAAAATTTGAAAATTCTTAAAAAATTCGTCCAAAATCTTGATGTCTCCAATCTCTTGTTTTGTACGTTTTTTCCACGTGTCTCGACCTCCAATGGATCCCTGCAAAGTTTGGTGAAGATCTGAGTATGTCGTTTTTGACCTTATCTGGAACCTCCCATCTGAAAATTTGAAAATTCTTAAAAAATTCGTCGAAAATCTTGATGTCTCCGATCTCTTGTTTTGTACGTTTTTTCCACGTGTCTTGACATGCAAAGTATTCCTGCAAAGTTTGGTGAAGATCTGAGTATGTAGTTTTTGACCTCATCTGGAACCTCCTATCTGAAAATTTGAAAATTCTTAAAAAATTCGTCCAAAATCTTGATGTCTCCAATCTCTTGTTTTGTACGTTTTTTCCACGTGTCTTGACATCCAATGTATCCCTGCAATGTTTGGTGAAGATCTGAGTATGTAGTTTTTGACCTTATCTGGAACCTCCCATCTGAAAATTTGAAAATTCCTAAAAAATCCGTCCAAAATCTTGATGACCTCAATCTCTTGTTTTGTACTTTTTTTCCACGTGTCTCGACCACCAATGTATCCCTGCAAAGTTTGGTGAAGATCTGAGTATGTAGTTTTTGACCTTATATGGAACCTCCTATCTGAAAATTTGAAAATTCTTAAAAAATTCGTCCAAAATCTTGATGTCACCAATCCTATGTTTTGTATGTTTTTTCCACGTGTCTTGACATCCAATGTATCCATGCAAAGTTTGGTGAAGATCTGAGTATGTCGTTTTTGACCTTATCTGGAACCTCCCATCTGAAAATTTGAAAATTCTTAAAAAATTCGTCCAAAATCTTGATGTCTCCAATCTCTTGTTTTGTACGTTTTTTCCACGTGTCTCGACCTCCAATGGATCCCTGCAAAGTTTGGTGAAGATCTGAGTATGTCGTTTTTGACCTTATCTGGAACCTCCCATCTGAAAATTTGAAAATTCTTAAAAAATTCGTCGAAAATCTTGATGTCTCCGATCTCTTGTTTTGTACGTTTTTTCCACGTGTCTTGACATGCAAAGTATTCCTGCAAAGTTTGGTGAAGATCTGAGTATGTAGTTTTTGACCTCATCTGGAACCTCCTATCTGAAAATTTGAAAATTCTTAAAAAAATCGTCCAAAATCTTGATGTCTCCAATCTCTTGTTTTGTACGTTTTTTCCACGTGTCTTGACATCCAATGTATCCCTGCAATGTTTGGTGAAGATCTGAGTATGTAGTTTTTGACCTTATCTGGAACCTCCCATCTGAAAATTTGAAAATTCCTAAAAAATCCGTCCAAAATCTTGATGACCCCAATCTCTTGTTTTGTACGTTTTTTCCACGTGTCTTGACATCCAATGTATCCCTGCAAAGTTTGGTGAAGATCTGAGTATGTAGTTTTTGACCTTATCTGGAACCTCCTATCTGAAAATTTGAAAATTCTTAAAAAATTCGTCCAAAATCTTGATGTCTCCAATCTCTTGTTTTGTACGTTTTTTCCACGTGTCTTGATATCCAATGTATCCCTGCAAAGTTTGGTGAAGATCTGAGTATGTAGTTTTTGACCTTATATGGAACCTCCTATCTGAAAATTTGAAAATTCTTAAAAAATTCGTCCAAAATCTTGATGTCTCCAATCTCTTGTTTTGTACGTTTTTTCCACGTGTCTTGACATCCAATGTATCCCTGCAAAGTTTGGTGAAGATCTGAGTATGTAGTTTTTGACCTTATATTGAACCTCCCATCTGAAAATTTGAAAATTCTTAAAAAATTCGTCCAAAATCTTGATGTCTCCAATCTCTTGTTTTGTACGTTTTTTCCACGTGTCTTGATATCCAATGTATCCCTGCAAAGTTTGGTGAAGATCTGAGTATGTAGTTTTTGACCTTATATGGAACCTCCTATCTGAAAATTTGAAAATTCTTAAAAAATTCGTCCAAAATTTTGATGTCTCCAATCTCTTGTTTAGTACGTTTTTTTCACGTGTCTTGACATCCAATGTATCCCTGCAATGTTTGGTGAAGATCTGAGTATGTAGTTTTTGACATCTGTAACCTCCCATCTGAAAATTTGAAAATTCCTAAAAAATCCGTCCAAAATCTTTATGACCCCAATCTCTTGTTTTGTACGTTTTTTCCACGTGTCTTGACATCCAATGTATCCCTGCAAAGTTTGGTGAAGATCTGAGTATGTAGTTTTTGACCTTATATTGAACCTCCCATCTGAAAATTTGAAAATTCTTAAAAAATTCGTCCAAAATCTTGATGTCTCCAATCTCTTGTTTTGTACGTTTTTTCCACGTGTCTTGATATCCAATGTATCCCTGCAAAGTTTGGTGAAGATCTGAGTATGTAGTTTTTGACTTTATATGGAACCTCCTATCTGAAAATTTGAAAATTCTTAAAAAATTCGTCCAAAATCTTGATGTCTCCAATCTCTTGTTTTGTACGTTTTTTCCACGTGTCTCGACCTCCAATGGATCCCTGCAAAGTTTGGTGAAGATCTGAGTATGTAGTTTTTGACCTTATCTGGAACCTCCCATCTGAAAATTTGAAAATTCTTAAAAAATACGACCAAAATCTTGATGTCTCCAATCTTTTGTTTTGTACGTTTTTTCCACGTGTCTTGACACATAATGTATCCCTGCAAAGTTTGGTGAAGATCTGAGTATGTAGTTTTTGACCTTATCTGGAACCTCCTATCTGAAAATTTGAAAATTCTTAAAAAATTCGTCGAAAATCTTGATGTCTCCAATCTTTTGTTTTGTACGTTTTTTCCACGTGTCTTGACATCCAATGTATCCCTGCAAAGTTTGGTGAAGATCTGAGTATGTAGTTTTTGACCTTATATGGAACCTCCTATCTGAAAATTTGAAAATTCTTAAAAAATTCGTCCAAAATCTTGATGTCTCCAATCTCTTGTTTTGTACGTTTTTTCCACGTGTCTCGACCTCCAATGGATCCCTGCAAAGTTTGGTGAAGATCTGAGTATGTCGTTTTTGACCTTATCTGGAACCTCCCATCTGAAAATTTGAAAATTCTTAAAAAATTCGTCGAAAATCTTGATGTCTCCGATCTCTTGTTTTGTACGTTTTTTCCACGTGTCTTGACATGCAAAGTATTCCTGCAAAGTTTGGTGAAGATCTGAGTATGTAGTTTTTGACCTCATCTGGAACCTCCTATCTGAAAATTTGAAAATTCTTAAAAAATTCGTCCAAAATCTTGATGTCTCCAATCTCTTGTTTTGTACGTTTTTTCCACGTGTCTTGACATCCAATGTATCCCTGCAATGTTTGGTGAAGATCTGAGTATGTAGTTTTTGACCTTATCTGGAACCTCCCATCTGAAAATTTGAAAATTCCTAAAAAATCCGTCCAAAATCTTGATGACCCCAATCTCTTGTTTTGTACTTTTTTTCCACGTGTCTCGACCACCAATGTATCCCTGCAAAGTTTGGTGAAGATCTGAGTATGTAGTTTTTGACCTTATATGGAACCTCCTATCTGAAAATTTGAAAATTCTTAAAAAATTCGTCCAAAATCTTGATGTCACCAATCCTATGTTTTGTATGTTTTTTCCACGTGTCTTGACATCCAATGTATCCATGCAAAGTTTGGTGAAGATCTGAGTATGTCGTTTTTGACCTTATCTGGAACCTCCCATCTGAAAATTTGAAAATTCTTAAAAAATTCGTCCAAAATCTTGATGTCTCCAATCTCTTGTTTTGTACGTTTTTTCCACGTGTCTCGACCTCCAATGGATCCCTGCAAAGTTTGGTGAAGATCTGAGTATGTCGTTTTTGACCTTATCTGGAACCTCCCATCTGAAAATTTGAAAATTCTTAAAAAATTCGTCGAAAATCTTGATGTCTCCGATCTCTTGTTTTGTACGTTTTTTCCACGTGTCTTGACATGCAAAGTATTCCTGCAAAGTTTGGTGAAGATCTGAGTATGTAGTTTTTGACCTCATCTGGAACCTCCTATCTGAAAATTTGAAAATTCTTAAAAAATTCGTCCAAAATCTTGATGTCTCCAATCTCTTGTTTTGTACGTTTTTTCCACGTGTCTTGACATCCAATGTATCCCTGCAAAGTTTGGTGAAGATCTGAGTCTGTAGTTTTTGACCTTATCTGGAACCTCCCATCTGAAAATTTGAAAATTCCTAAAAAATCCGTCCAAAATCTTGATGACCCCAATCTCTTGTTTTGTACTTTTTTTCCACGTGTCTCGACCTCCAATGTATCCCTGCAAAGTTTGGTGAAGATCTGAGTATGTAGTTTTTGACCTTATATGGAACCTCCTATCTGAAAATTTGAAAATTCTTAAAAAATTCGTCCAAAATCTTGATGTCACCAATCCTATGTTTTGTATGTTTTTTCCACGTGTCTTGACATCCAATGTATCCATGCAAAGTTTGGTGAAGATCTGAGTATGTCGTTTTTGACCTTATCTGGAACCTCCCATCTGAAAATTTGAAAATTCTTAAAAAATTCGTCGAAAATCTTGATGTCTCCGATCTCTTGTTTTGTACGTTTTTTCCACGTGTCTTGACATGCAAAGTATCCCTGCAACGTTTGGTGAAGATCTGAGTATGTAGTTTTTGACCTTATCTGGAACCTCCTATCTGAAAATTTGAAAATTCTTAAAAAATTCGTCCAAAATCTTGATGTCTACAATCTCTTCCACGTGTCTTGACATCCAATGTATCCCTGCAATGTTTGGTGAAGATCTGAGTATGTAGTTTTTGACCTTATATGGAGCCTCCTATCTGAAAATTTGAAAATTCTTAAAAAATTCGTCCAAAATCTTGATGTCTCCAATCTCTTGTTTTGTACGTTCTTTCCACGTGTCTTGACATCCAATGTATCCCTGCAATGTTTTGTGAAGATCTGAGTATGTAGTTTTTGACCTTATATGGAACCTCCTATCTGAAAATTTGAAAATTCTTAAAAGAATTTAACAAAATCTTGATGTCCCCAATCCTATGTTTTGTATGTTTTTTGCACGTGTCTTGACATACAATGTATCCCTGCAGAGTTTGGTGAAGATCTGAGTATGTAGTTTTTGACCTTATCTGGAACCTCCCATCTGAAAATTTGAAAATTCCTAAAAAATCCGTCCAAAATCTTGTTGACCCGAATCTCTTGTTTTGTACGTTTTTTCCACGTGTCTTGACATCCAATGTATCCCTGCAAAGTTTGGTGAAGATCTGAGTATGTAGTTTTTGACCTTATCTGGAACCGCATTTCTGAAAATTTGAAAATTTTTAAAAAAATCGTCCAAAATCTTGATGTCTCCAATCTCTTGTTTTGTACGTTTTTTCCACGTGTCTTGACATCCAATGTATCCCTGCAAAGTTTGGTGAAGATCTGAGTATGTAGTTTTTGACCTTATATGGAACCTCCTATCTGAAAATTTGAAAATTCTTAAAAAATTCGTCCAAAATCTTGATGTCTCCAATCTCTTGTTTTGTACGTTTTTTCCACGTGTCTCGACCTCCAATGGATATCTGCAAATTTTGGTGAAGATCTGAGTATGTCGTTTTTGACCTTATCTGGAACCTCCCATCTGAAAATTTGAAAATTCTTAAAAAATTCGTCGAAAATCTTGATGTCTCCGATCTCTTGTTTTGTACGTTTTTTCCACGTGTCTTGACATGCAAAGTATTCCTGCAAAGTTTGGTGAAGATCTGAGTATGTAGTTTTTGACCTCATCTGGAACCTCCTATCTGAAAATTTGAAAATTCTTAAAAAATTCGTCCAAAATCTTGATGTCTCCAATCTCTTGTTTTGTACGTTTTTTCCACGTGTCTTGACATCCAATGTATCCCTGCAAAGTTTGGTGAAGATCTGAGTATGTAGTTTTTGACCTTATCTGGAACCTCCTATCTGAAAATTTGAAAATTCTTAAAAAATTCGTCCAAAATCTTGATGTCTCCAATCTCTTGTTTTGTACGTTTTTTCCACGTGTCTTGATATCCAATGTATCCCTGCAAAGTTTGGTGAAGATCTGAGTATGTCGTTTTTGACCTTATCTGGAACATCCTTTCTGAAAATTTGAAAATTGTTAAAAAATTCGTCCAAAATCTTGATGTCTCCAATCTCTTTTATGTACGTTTTTTCCACGTGTCTTGACATCCAATGGATCCCTGCAAAGTTTGGTGAAGATCTGAGTATGTAGTTTTTGACCTTATCTGGAACCTCCCATCTGAAAATTTGAAAATTCTTAAAAAATTCGACCAAAATCTTGATGTCTCCAATCTTTTGTTTTGTACGTTTTTTCCACGTGTCTTGACACATAATGTATCCATGCAAAGTTTGGTGAAGATCTGAGTATGTAGTTTTTGACCTTATATGGAACCTCCTATCTGAAAATTTGAAAATTCTTAAAAAATTCGTCCAAAATCTTGATGTCTCCAATCTCTTGTTTTGTACGTTTTTTCCACGTGTCTTGACATCCAATGTATCCCTGCAAAGTTTGGTGAAGATCTGAGTATGTAGTTTTTGTCCTTATCTGGAACCTCCCATCTGAAAATTTGAAAATTCCTAAAAAATCCGTGCAAAATCTTGATGACCCCAATCTCTTGTTTTGTACGTTTTTTCCACGTGTCTTGACATCCAATGTATTCCTGCAATGTTTGGTGAAGATCTGAGTATGTAGTTTTTGACCTTATATGGAACCTCCTATCTGAAAATTTGAAAATTCTTAAAAAATTCGACCAAAATCTTGATGTTCCGAATCCTATGTTTTGTATGTTTTTTCCACGTGTCTTGACATCCAATGTATCCCTGCAAAGTTTGGTGAAGATCTGAGTATGTAGTTTTTGACCTTATATTGAACCTCCCATCTGAAAATTTGAAAATTCTTAAAAAATTCGTCCAAAATCTTGATGACCCCAATCTCTTGTTTTGTACGTTTTTTCCACGTGTCTTGACATCCAAAGTATCCCTGCAAAGTTTGGTGAAGATCTGAGTATGTAGTTTTTGACCTTATATGGAACCTCCTTTCTGAAAATTTGAGAATTCTTAAAAAATTCGTCCAAAATCTTGATGTCTCCAATCTCTTGTTTTGTACGTTTTTTCCACGTGTCTTGACATCCAATGTATCCATGCAAAGTTTGGTGAAGATCTGAGTATGTCGTTTTTGACCTTATCTGGAACCTCCCATCTGAAAATTTGAAAATTCTTAAAAAATTCGTCGAAAATCTTGATGTCTCCAATCTTTTGTTTTGTACGTTTCTTCCACGTGTCTTGACATGCAAAGTATCCCTGCAACGTTTGGTGAAGATCTGAGTATGTAGTTTTTGACCTTATCTGGAACCTCCTATCTGAAAATTTGAAAATTCTTAAAAAATTCGTCGAAAATCTTGATGTCTCCAATCTCTTGTTTTGTACGTTTTTTCCACGTGTCTTGATATCCAATGTATCCCTGCAAAGTTTGGTGAAGATCTGAGTATGTCGTTTTTGACCTTATCTGGAACATCCTTTCTGAAAATTTGAAAATTGTTAAAAAATTCGTCCAAAATCTTGATGTCTAGAATCTCTTTTTTGTACGTTTTTTCCACGTGTCTTGACATCCAATGTATCCCTGCAAAGTTTGGTGAAGATCTGAGTATGTAGTTTTTGACCTTATCTGGAACCTCCCATCTGAAAATTTGAAAATTCTTAAAAAATTCGACCAAAATCTTGATGTCTCCAATCTTTTGTTTTGTACGTTTTTTCCACGTGTCTTGACACATAATGTATCCATGCAAAGTTTGGTGAAGATCTGAGTATGTAGTTTTTGACCTTATATGGAACCTCCTATCTGAAAATTTGAAAATTCTTAAAAAATTCGTCCAAAATCTTGATGTCTCCAATCTCTTGTTTTGTACGTTTTTTCCACGTGTCTTGACATCCAATGTATCCCTGCAAAGTTTGGTGAAGATCTGAGTATGTAGTTTTTGACCTTATCTGGAACCTCCCATCTGAAAATTTGAAAATTCCTAAAAAATCCGTGCAAAATCTTGATGACCCCAATCTCTTGTTTTGTACGTTTTTCCACGTGTCTTGACATCCAATGTATCCATGCAAAGTTTGGTGAAGATCTGAGTATGTAGTTTTTGACCTTATATGGAACCTCCTATCTGAAAATTTGAAAATTCTTAAAAAATTCGTCCAAAATCTTGATGTCTCCAATCTCTTGTTTTGTACGTTTTTTCCACGTGTCTCGACCTCCAATGGATATCTGCAAATTTTGGTGAAGATCTGAGTATGTCGTTTTTGACCTTATCTGGAACCTCCCATCTGAAAATTTGAAAATTCTTAAAAAATTCGTCGAAAATCTTGATGTCTCCGATCTCTTGTTTTGTACGTTTTTTCCACGTGTCTTGACATGCAAAGTATTCCTGCAAAGTTTGGTGAAGATCTGAGTATGTAGTTTTTGACCTCATCTGGAACCTCCTATCTGAAAATTTGAAAATTCTTAAAAAATTCGTCCAAAATCTTGATGTCTCCAATCTCTTGTTTTGTACGTTTTTTCCACGTGTCTTGACATCCAATGTATCCCTGCAAAGTTTGGTGAAGATCTGAGTATGTAGTTTTTGACCTTATCTGGAACCTCCTATCTGAAAATTTGAAAATTCTTAAAAAATTCGTCCAAAATCTTGATGTCTCCAATCTCTTGTTTTGTACGTTTTTTCCACGTGTCTTGATATCCAATGTATCCCTGCAAAGTTTGGTGAAGATCTGAGTATGTCGTTTTTGACCTTATCTGGAACATCCTTTCTGAAAATTTGAAAATTGTTAAAAAATTCGTCCAAAATCTTGATGTCTCCAATCTCTTTTATGTACGTTTTTTCCACGTGTCTTGACATCCAATGGATCCCTGCAAAGTTTGGTGAAGATCTGAGTATGTAGTTTTTGACCTTATCTGGAACCTCCCATCTGAAAATTTGAAAATTCTTAAAAAATTCGACCAAAATCTTGATGTCTCCAATCTTTTGTTTTGTACGTTTTTTCCACGTGTCTTGACACATAATGTATCCATGCAAAGTTTGGTGAAGATCTGAGTATGTAGTTTTTGTCCTTATATGGAACCTCCTATCTGAAAATTTGAAAATTCTTAAAAAATTCGTCCAAAATCTTGATGTCTCCAATCTCTTGTTTTGTACGTTTTTTCCACGTGTCTTGACATCCAATGTATCCCTGCAAAGTTTGGTGAAGATCTGAGTATGTAGTTTTTGTCCTTATCTGGAACCTCCCATCTGAAAATTTGAAAATTCCTAAAAAATCCGTGCAAAATCTTGATGACCCCAATCTCTTGTTTTGTACGTTTTTTCCACGTGTCTTGACATCCAATGTATTCCTGCAATGTTTGGTGAAGATCTGAGTATGTAGTTTTTGACCTTATATGGAACCTCCTATCTGAAAATTTGAAAATTCTTAAAAAATTCGACCAAAATCTTGATGTTCCGAATCCTATGTTTTGTATGTTTTTTCCACGTGTCTTGACATCCAATGTATCCCTGCAAAGTTTGGTGAAGATCTGAGTATGTAGTTTTTGACCTTATATTGAACCTCCCATCTGAAAATTTGAAAATTCTTAAAAAATTCGTCCAAAATCTTGATGACCCCAATCTCTTGTTTTGTACGTTTTTTCCACGTGTCTTGACATCCAAAGTATCCCTGCAAAGTTTGGTGAAGATCTGAGTATGTAGTTTTTGACCTTATATGGAACCTCCTTTCTGAAAATTTGAGAATTCTTAAAAAATTCGTCCAAAATCTTGATGTCTCCAATCTCTTGTTTTGTACGTTTTTTCCACGTGTCTTGACATCCAATGTATCCATGCAAAGTTTGGTGAAGATCTGAGTATGTCGTTTTTGACCTTATCTGGAACCTCCCATCTGAAAATTTGAAAATTCTTAAAAAATTCGTCGAAAATCTTGATGTCTCCAATCTTTTGTTTTGTACGTTTCTTCCACGTGTCTTGACATGCAAAGTATCCCTGCAACGTTTGGTGAAGATCTGAGTATGTAGTTTTTGACCTTATCTGGAACCTCCTATCTGAAAATTTGAAAATTCTTAAAAAATTCGTCGAAAATCTTGATGTCTCCAATCTCTTGTTTTGTACGTTTTTTCCACGTGTCTTGATATCCAATGTATCCCTGCAAAGTTTGGTGAAGATCTGAGTATGTCGTTTTTGACCTTATCTGGAACATCCTTTCTGAAAATTTGAAAATTGTTAAAAAATTCGTCCAAAATCTTGATGTCTAGAATCTCTTTTTTGTACGTTTTTTCCACGTGTCTTGACATCCAATGTATCTCTGCAAAGTTTGGTGAAGATCTGAGTATGTAGTTTTTGACCTTATCTGGAACCTCCCATCTGAAAATTTGAAAATTCTTAAAAAATTCGACCAAAATCTTGATGTCTCCAATCTTTTGTTTTGTACGTTTTTTCCACGTGTCTTGACACATAATGTATCCATGCAAAGTTTGGTGAAGATCTGAGTATGTAGTTTTTGACCTTATATGGAACCTCCTATCTGAAAATTTGAAAATTCTTAAAAAATTCGTCCAAAATCTTGATGTCTCCAATCTCTTGTTTTGTACGTTTTTTCCACGTGTCTTGACATCCAATGTATCCCTGCAAAGTTTGGTGAAGATCTGAGTATGTAGTTTTTGACCTTATCTGGAACCTCCCATCTGAAAATTTGAAAATTCCTAAAAAATCCGTGCAAAATCTTGATGACCCCAATCTCTTGTTTTGTACGTTTTTCCACGTGTCTTGACATCCAATGTATCCATGCAAAGTTTGGTGAAGATCTGAGTATGTCGTTTTTGACCTTATCTGGAACATCCTTTCTGAAAATTTGAAAATTGTTAAAAAATTCGTCCAAAATCTTGATGTCTCCAATCTCTTTTTTGTACGTTTTTTCCACGTGTCTTGACATCCAATGGATCCCTGCAAAGTTTGGTGAAGATCTGAGTATGTAGTTTTTGACCTTATCTGGAACCTCCCATCTGAAAATTTGAAAATTCTTAAAAAATTCGACCAAAATCTTGATGTCTCCAATCTTTTGTTTTGTACGTTTTTTCCACGTGTCTTGACACATAATGTATCCATGCAAAGTTTGGTGAAGATCTGAGTATGTAGTTTTTGACTTTATATGGAACCTCCTATCTGAAAATTTGAAAATTCTTAAAAAATTCGTCCAAAATCTTGATGTCTCCAATCTCTTGTTTTGTACGTTTTTTCCACGTGTCTTGACATCCAATGTATCCCTGCAAAGTTTGGTGAAGATCTGAGTATGTAGTTTTTGACCTTATCTGGAACCTCCCATCTGAAAATTTGAAAATTCCTAAAAAATCCGTGCAAAATCTTGATGACCCCAATCTCTTGTTTTGTACGTTTTTTCCACGTGTCTTGACATCCAATGTATTCCTGCAATGTTTGGTGAAGATCTGAGTATGTAGTTTTTGACCTTATATGGAACCTCCTATCTGAAAATTTGAAAATTCTTAAAAAATTCGACCAAAATCTTGATGTTCCAAATCCTATGTTTTGTATGTTTTTTCCACGTGTCTTGACATCCAATGTATCCCTGCAAAGTTTGGTGAAGATCTGAGTATGTAGTTTTTGACCTTATATTGAACCTCCCATCTGAAACTTTGAAAATTCTTAAAAAATTCGTCCAAAATCTTGATGACCACAATCTCTTGTTTTGTACGTTTTTTCCACGTGTCTTGACATCCAAAGTATCCCTGCAAAGTTTGGTGAAGATCTGAGTATGTAGTTTTTGACCTTATATGGAACCTCCTTTCTGAAAATTTGAGAATTCTTAAAAAATTCGTCCAAAATCTTGATGTCTCCAATCTCTTGTTTTGTACGTTTTTTCCACGAGTCTTGACATCCAATGTATCCATGCAAAGTTTGGTGAAGATCTGAGTATGTCGTTTTTGACCTTATCTGGAACCTCCTATCTGAAAATTTGAAAATTCTTAAAAAATTCGTCGAAAATCTTGATGTCTCCAATCTTTTGTTTTGTACGTTTTTTCCACGTGTCTTGACATGCAAAGTATCCCTGCAACGTTTGGTGAAGATCTGAGTATGTAGTTTTTGACCTTATCTGGAACCTCCCATCTGAAAATTTGAAAATTCTTAAAAAATTCGTCGAAAATCTTGATGTCTCCAATCTCTTGTTTTGTACGTTTTTTCCACGTGTCTTGATATCCAATGTATCCCTGCAAAGTTTGGTGAAGATCTGAGTATGTCGTTTTTGACCTTATCTGGAACATCCTTTCTGAAAATTTGAAAATTGTTAAAAAATTCGTCCAAAATCTTGATGTCTCCAATCTCTTTTTTGTACGTTTTTTCCACGAGTCTTGACATCCAATGTATCCCTGCAAAGTTTGGTGAATATCTGAGTATGTAGTTTTTGACCTTATCTGGAACCTCCCATCTGAAAATTTGAAAATTCTTAAAAAATTCGACCAAAATCTTGATGTCTCCAATCTTTTGTTTTGTACGTTTTTTCCACGTGTCTTGACACATAATGTATCCATGCAAAGTTTGGTGAAGATCTGAGTATGTAGTTTTTGACCTTATATGGAACCTCCTATCTGAAAATTTGAAAATTCTTAAAAAGTTCGTCCAAAATCTTGATGTCTCCAATCTCTTGTTTTGTACGTTTTTTCCACGTGTCTTGACATCCAATGTATCCCTGCAAAGTTTGGTGAAGATCTGAGTATGTAGTTTTTGACCTTATCTGGAACCTCCCATCTGAAAATTTGAAAATTCCTAAAAAATCCGTGCAAAATCTTGATGACCCCAATCTCTTGTTTTGTACGTTTTTTCCACGTGTCTTGACATCCAATGTATTCCTGCAATGTTTGGTGAAGATCTGAGTATGTAGTTTTTGACCTTATATGGAACCTCCTATCTGAAAATTTGAAAATTCTTAAAAAATTCGACCAAAATCTTGATGTTCCGAATCCTATGTTTTGTATGTTTTTTCCACGTGTCTTGACATCCAATGTATCCATGCAAAGTTTGGTGAAGATCTGAGTATGTAGTTTTTGACCTTATATTGAACCTCCAATCTGAAAATTTGAAAATTCTTAAAAAAATCGTCCAAAATCTTGATGACCCCAATCTCTTGTTTTGTACGTTTTTTCCACGTGTCTTGACATCCAAAGTATCCCTGCAAAGATTGGTGAAGATCTGAGTATGTAGTTTTTGACCTTATATTGAACCTCCCATCTGAAAATTTGAAAATTCTTAAAAAATTCGTCCAAAATCTTGATGTCTCCAATCTCTTGTTTTGTACGTTTTTTCCACGTGTCTCGACCTCCAATGGATCCCTGCAAAGTTTGGTGAAGATCTGAGTATGTCGTTTTTGACCTTATCTGGAACCTCCCATCTGAAAATTTGAAAATTCTTAAAAAATTCGTCGAAAATCTTGATGTCTCCGATCTCTTGTTTTGTACGTTTTTTCCACGTGTCTTGACATGCAAAGTATTCCTGCAAAGTTTGGTGAAGATCTGAGTATGTAGTTTTTGTCCTCATCTGGAACCTCCTATCTGAAAATTTGAAAATTCTTAAAAAATTCGTCCAAAATCTTGATGTCTCCAATCTCTTGTTTTGTACGTTTTTTCCACGTGTCTTGACATCCAATGTATCCCTGCAATGTTTGGTGAAGATCTGAGTATGTAGTTTTTGACCTTATCTGGAACCTCCCATCTGAAAATTTGAAAATTCCTAAAAAATCCGTCCAAAATCTTGATGACCCCAATCTCTTGTTTTGTACTTTTTTTCCACGTGTCTCGACCTCCAATGTATCCCTGCAAAGTTTGGTGAAGATCTGAGTATGTAGTTTTTGACCTTATATGGAACCTCCTATCTGAAAATTTGAAAATTCTTAAAAAATTCGTCCAAAATCTTGATGTCACCAATCCTATGTTTTGTATGTTTTTTCCACGTGTCTTGACATCCAATGTATCCATGCAAAGTTTGGTGAAGATCTGAGTATGTCGTTTTTGACCTTATCTGGAACCTCCCATCTGAAAATTTGAAAATTCTTAAAAAATTCGTCGAAAATCTTGATGTCTCCGATCTCTTGTTTTGTACGTTTTTTCCACGTGTCTTGACATGCAAAGTATTCCTGCAAAGTTTGGTGAAGATCTGAGTATGTAGTTTTTGACCTCATCTGGAACCTCCTATCTGAAAATTTGAAAATTCTTAAAAAATTCGTCCAAAATTTTGATGTCTCCAATCTCTTGTTTTGTACGTTTTTTCCACGTGTCTTGACATCCAATGTATCCCTGCAATGTTTGGTGAAGATCTGAGTATGTAGTTTTTGACCTTATCTGGAACCTCCCATCTGAAAATTTGAAAATTCCTAAAAAATCCGTCCAAAATCTTGATGACCCCAATCTCTTGTTTTGTACGTTTTTTCCACGTGTCTTGACATCCAATGTATCCCTGCAAAGTTTGGTGAAGATCTGAGTATGTAGTTTTTGACCTTATATTGAACCTCCCATCTGAAAATTTGAAAATTCTTAAAAAATTCGTCCAAAATCTTGATGTCTCCAATCTCTTGTTTTGTACGTTTTTTCCACGTGTCTTGATATCCAATGTATCCCTGCAAAGTTTGGTGACGATCTGAGTATGTAGTTTTTGACCCTATATGGAACCTCCTATCTGAAAATTTGAAAATTCTTAAAAAATTCGTCCAAAATCTTGATGTCTCCAATCTCTTGTTTTGTACGTTTTTTCCACGTGTCTCGACCTCCAATGGATCCCTGCAAAGTTTGGTGAAGATCTGAGTATGTAGTTTTTGACCTTATCTGGAACCTCCCATCTGAAAATTTGAAAATTCTTAAAAAATTCGACCAAAATCTTGATGTCTCCAATCTTTTGTTTTGTACGTTTTTTCCACGTGTCTTGACACATAATGTATCCCTGCAAAGTTTGGTGAAGATCTGAGTATGTAGTTTTTGACCTTATCTGGAACCTCCTATCTGAAAATTTGAAAATTCTTAAAAAATTCGTCGAAAATCTTGATGTCTCCAATCTTTTGTTTTGTACGTTTTTTCCACGTGTCTTGACATCCAATGTATCCCTGCAAAGTTTGGTGAAGATCTGAGTATGTAGTTTTTGACCTTATATGGAACCTCCTATCTGAAAATTTGAAAATTCTTAAAAAATTCGTCCAAAATCTTGATGTCTCCAATCTCTTGTTTTGTACGTTTTTTCCACGTGTCTCGACCTCCAATGGATCCCTGCAAAGTTTGGTGAAGATCTGAGTATGTCGTTTTTGACCTTATCTGGAACTTCCCATCTGAAAATTTGAAAATTCTTAAAAAATTCGTCGAAAATCTTGATGTCTCCGATCTCTTGTTTTGTACGTTTTTTCCACGTGTCTTGACATGCAAAGTATTCCTGCAAAGTTTGGTGAAGATCTGAGTATGTAGTTTTTGACCTCATCTGGAACCTCCTATCTGAAAATTTGAAAATTCTTAAAAAATTCGTCCAAAATCTTGATGTCTCCAATCTCTTGTTTTGTACGTTTTTTCCACGTGTCTTGACATCCAATGTATCCCTGCAATGTTTGGTGAAGATCTGAGTATGTAGTTTTTGACCTTATCTGGAACCTCCCATCTGAAAATTTGAAAATTCCTAAAAAATCCGTCCAAAATCTTGATGACCCCAATCTCTTGTTTTGTACATTTTTTCCACGTGTCTCGACCTCCAATGTATCCTTGCAAAGTTTGGTGAAGATCTGAGTATGTAGTTTTTGACCTTATATGGAACCTCCTATCTGAAAATTTGAAAATTCTTAAAAAATTCGTCCAAAATCTTGATGTCACCAATCCTATGTTTTGTATGTTTTTTCCATGTGTCTTGACATCCAATGTATCCATGCAAAGTTTGGTGAAGATCTGAGTATGTCGTTTTTGACCTTATCTGGAACCTCCCATCTGAAAATTTGAAAATTCTTAAAAAATTCGTCCAAAATCTTGATGTCTCCAATCTCTTGTTTTGTACGTTTTTTCCACGTGTCTCGACCTCCAATGGATCCCTGCAAAGTTTGGTGAAGATCTGAGTATGTCGTTTTTGACCTTATCTGGAACCTCCCATCTGAAAATTTGAAAATTCTTAAAAAATTCGTCGAAAATCTTGATGTCTCCGATCTCTTGTTTTGTACGTTTTTTCCACGTGTCTTGACATGCAAAGTATTCCTGCAAAGTTTGGTGAAGATCTGAGTATGTAGTTTTTGACCTCATCTGGAACCTCCTATCTGAAAATTTGAAAATTCTTAAAAAATTCGTCCAAAATCTTGATGTCTCCAATCTCTTGTTTTGTACGTTTTTTCCACGTGTCTTGAAATCCAATGTATCCCTGCAATGTTTGGTGAAGATCTGAGTATGTAGTTTTTGACCTTATCTGGAACCTCCCATCTGAAAATTTGAAAATTCCTAAAAAATCCGTCCAAAATCTTGATGACCCCAATCTCTTGTTTTGTACTTTTTTTCCACGTGTCTCGACCTCCAATGTATCCCTGCAAAGTTTGGTGAAGATCTGAGTATGTAGTTTTTGACCTTATATGGAACCTCCTATCTGAAAATTTGAAAATTCTTAAAAAATTCGTCCAAAATCTTGATGTCACCAATCCTATGTTTTGTATGTTTTTTCCACGTGTCTTGACATCCAATGTATCCATGCAAAGTTTGGTGAAGATCTGAGTATGTCGTTTTTGACCTTATCTGGAACCTCCCATCTGAAAATTTGAAAATTCTTAAAAAATTCGTCGAAAATCTTGATGTCTCCGATCTCTTGTTTTGTACGTTTTTTCCACGTGTCTTGACATGCAAAGTATCCCTGCAACGTTTGGTGAAGATCTGAGTATGTAGTTTTTGACCTTATCTGGAACCTCCTATCTGAAAATTTGAAAATTCTTAAAAAATTCGTCCAAAATCTTGATGTCTCCAATCTCTTGTTTTGTACGTTTTTTCCACGTGTCTTGACATCCAATGTATCCCTGCAATGTTTGGTGAAGATCTGAGTCTGTAGTTTTTGACCTTATATGGAGCCTCCTATCTGAAAATTTGAAAATTCTTAAAAAATTCGTCCAAAATCTTGATGTCTCCAATCTCTTGTTTTGTACGTTCTTTCCACGTGTCTTGACATCCAATGTATCCCTGCAATGTTTGGTGAATATCTGAGTATGTAGTTTTTGACATTATATGGAACCTCCTATCTGAAAATTTGAAAATTCTTAAAAGAATTTAACAAAATCTTGATGTCCCCAATCCTATGTTTTGTATGTTTTTTCCACGTGTCTTGACATACAATGTATCCCTGCAGAGTTTGGTGAAGATCTGAGTATGTAGTTTTTGACCTTATCTGGAACCTCCCATCTGAAAATTTGAAAATTCCTAAAAAATCCGTCCAAAATCTTGTTGACCCGAATCTCTTGTTTTGTACGTTTTTTCCACGTGTCTTGACATCCAATGTATCCCTGCAAAGTTTGGTGAAGATCTGAGTATGTAGTTTTTGACCTTATCTGGAACCGCATTTCTGAAAATTTGAAAATTTTTAAAAAAATCGTCCAAAATCTTGATGTGTCCAATCTCTTGTTTTGTACGTTTTTTCCACGTGTCTTGACATCCAATGTATCCCTGCAAAGTTTGGTGAAGATCTGAGTATGTAGTTTTTGACCTTATATGGAACCTCCTATCTGAAAATTTGAAAATTCTTAAAAAATTCGTCCAAAATCTTGATGTCTCCAATCTCTTGTTTTGTACGTTTTTTCCACGTGTCTCGACCTCCAATGGATCCCTGCAAAGTTTGGTGAAGATCTGAGTATGTCGTTTTTGACCTTATCTGGAACCTCCCATCTGAAAATTTGAAAATTCTTAAAAAATTCGTCGAAAATCTTGATGTCTCCGATCTCTTGTTTTGTACGTTTTTTCCACGTGTCTTGACATGCAAAGTATTCCTGCAAAGTTTGGTGAAGATCTGAGTATGTAGTTTTTGACCTCATCTGGAACCTCCTATCTGAAAATTTGAAAATTCTTAAAAAATTCGTCCAAAATATTGATGTCTCCAATCTCTTGTTTTGTACGTTTTTTCCACGTGTCTTGACATCCAATGTATCCCTGCAAAGTTTGGTGAAGATCTGAGTATGTAGTTTTGACCTTATCTGGAACCTCCTATCTGAAAATTTGAAAATTCTTAAAAAATTCGTCCAAAATCTTGATGTCTCCAATCTCTTGTTTTGTACGTTTTTTCCACGTGTCTTGATATCCAATGTATCCCTGCAAAGTTTGGTGAAGATCTGAGTATGTCGTTTTTGACCTTATCTGGAACATCCTTTCTGAAAATTTGAAAATTGTTAAAAAATTCGTCCAAAATCTTGATGTCTCCAATCTCTTTTTTGTACGTTTTTTCCACGTGTCTTGACATCCAATGGATCCCTGCAAAGTTTGGTGAAGATCTGAGTATGTAGTTTTTGACCTTATCTGGAACCTCCCATCTGAAAATTTGAAAATTCTTAAAAAATTCGACCAAAATCTTGATGTCTCCAATCTTTTGTTTTGTACGTTTTTTCCACGTATCTTGACACATAATGTATCCATGCAAAGTTTGGTGAAGATCTGAGTATGTAGTTTTTGACCTTATATGGAACCTCCTATCTGAAAATTTGAAAATTCTTAAAAAATTCGTCCAAAATCTTGATGTCTCCAATCTCTTGTTTTGTACGTTTTTTCCACGTGTCTTGACATCCAATGTATCCCTGCAAAGTTTGGTGAAGATCTGAGTATGTAGTTTTTGACCTTATCTGGAACCTCCCATCTGAAAATTTGAAAATTCCTAAAAAATCCGTGCAAAATCTTGATGACCCCAATCTCTTGTTTTGTACGTTTTTTCCACGTGTCTTGACGTCCAATGTATTCCTGCAATGTTTGGTGAAGATCTGAGTATGTAGTTTTTGACCTTATATGGAACCTCCTATCTGAAAATTTGAAAATTCTTAAAAAATTCGACCAAAATCTTGATGTTCCGAATCCTATGTTTTGTATGTTTTTTCCACGTGTCTTGACATCCAATGTATCCCTGCAAAGTTTGGTGAAGATCTGAGTATGTAGTTTTTGACCTTATATTGAACCTCCCATCTGAAAATTTGAAAATTCTTAAAAAATTCGTCCAAAATCTTGATGTCACCAATCCTATGTTTTGTATGTTTTTTCCATGTGTCTTGACATCCAATGTATCCATGCAAAGTTTGGTGAAGATCTGAGTATGTCGTTTTTGACCTTATCTGGAACCTCCCATCTGAAAATTTGAAAATTCTTAAAAAATTCGTCCAAAATCTTGATGTCTCCAATCTCTTGTTTTGTACGTTTTTTCCACGTGTCTCGACCTCCAATGGATCCCTGCAAAGTTTGGTGAAGATCTGAGTATGTCGTTTTTGACCTTATCTGGAACCTCCCATCTGAAAATTTGAAAATTCTTAAAAAATTCGTCGAAAATCTTGATGTCTCCGATCTCTTGTTTTGTACGTTTTTTCCACGTGTCTTGACATGCAAAGTATTCCTGCAAAGTTTGGTGAAGATCTGAGTATGTAGTTTTTGACCTCATCTGGAACCTCCTATCTGAAAATTTGAAAATTCTTAAAAAATTCGTCCAAAATCTTGATGTCTCCAATCTCTTGTTTTGTACGTTTTTTCCACGTGTCTTGAAATCCAATGTATCCCTGCAATGTTTGGTGAAGATCTGAGTATGTAGTTTTTGACCTTATCTGGAACCTCCCATCTGAAAATTTGAAAATTCCTAAAAAATCCGTCCAAAATCTTGATGACCCCAATCTCTTGTTTTGTACTTTTTTTCCACGTGTCTCGACCTCCAATGTATCCCTGCAAAGTTTGGTGAAGATCTGAGTATGTAGTTTTTGACCTTATATGGAACCTCCTATCTGAAAATTTGAAAATTCTTAAAAAATTCGTCCAAAATCTTGATGTCACCAATCCTATGTTTTGTATGTTTTTTCCACGTGTCTTGACATCCAATGTATCCATGCAAAGTTTGGTGAAGATCTGAGTATGTCGTTTTTGACCTTATCTGGAACCTCCCATCTGAAAATTTGAAAATTCTTAAAAAATTCGTCGAAAATCTTGATGTCTCCGATCTCTTGTTTTGTACGTTTTTTCCACGTGTCTTGACATGCAAAGTATCCCTGCAACGTTTGGTGAAGATCTGAGTATGTAGTTTTTGACCTTATCTGGAACCTCCTATCTGAAAATTTGAAAATTCTTAAAAAATTCGTCCAAAATCTTGATGTCTCCAATCTCTTGTTTTGTACGTTTTTTCCACGTGTCTTGACATCCAATGTATCCCTGCAATGTTTGGTGAAGATCTGAGTCTGTAGTTTTTGACCTTATATGGAGCCTCCTATCTGAAAATTTGAAAATTCTTAAAAAATTCGTCCAAAATCTTGATGTCTCCAATCTCTTGTTTTGTACGTTCTTTCCACGTGTCTTGACATCCAATGTATCCCTGCAATGTTTGGTGAAGATCTGAGTATGTAGTTTTTGACATTATATGGAACCTCCTATCTGAAAATTTGAAAATTCTTAAAAGAATTTAACAAAATCTTGATGTCCCCAATCCTATGTTTTGTATGTTTTTTCCACGTGTCTTGACATACAATGTATCCCTGCAGAGTTTGGTGAAGATCTGAGTATGTAGTTTTTGACCTTATCTGGAACCTCCCATCTGAAAATTTGAAAATTCCTAAAAAATCCGTCCAAAATCTTGTTGACCCGAATCTCTTGTTTTGTACGTTTTTTCCACGTGTCTTGACATCCAATGTATCCCTGCAAAGTTTGGTGAAGATCTGAGTATGTAGTTTTTGACCTTATCTGGAACCGCATTTCTGAAAATTTGAAAATTTTTAAAAAAATCGTCCAAAATCTTGATGTGTCCAATCTCTTGTTTTGTACGTTTTTTCCACGTGTCTTGACATCCAATGTATCCCTGCAAAGTTTGGTGAAGATCTGAGTATGTAGTTTTTGACCTTATATGGAACCTCCTATCTGAAAATTTGAAAATTCTTAAAAAATTCGTCCAAAATCTTGATGTCTCCAATCTCTTGTTTTGTACGTTTTTTCCACGTGTCTCGACCTCCAATGGATCCCTGCAAAGTTTGGTGAAGATCTGAGTATGTCGTTTTTGACCTTATCTGGAACCTCCCATCTGAAAATTTGAAAATTCTTAAAAAATTCGTCGAAAATCTTGATGTCTCCGATCTCTTGTTTTGTACGTTTTTTCCACGTGTCTTGACATGCAAAGTATTCCTGCAAAGTTTGGTGAAGATCTGAGTATGTAGTTTTTGACCTCATCTGGAACCTCCTATCTGAAAATTTGAAAATTCTTAAAAAATTCGTCCAAAATCTTGATGTCTCCAATCTCTTGTTTTGTACGTTTTTTCCACGTGTCTTGACATCCAATGTATCCCTGCAAAGTTTGGTGAAGATCTGAGTATGTAGTTTTTGACCTTATCTGGAACCTCCTATCTGAAAATTTGAAAATTCTTAAAAAATTCGTCCAAAATCTTGATGTCTCCAATCTCTTGTTTTGTACGTTTTTTCCACGTGTCTTGATATCCAATGTATCCCTGCAAAGTTTGGTGAAGATCTGAGTATGTCGTTTTTGACCTTATCTGGAACATCCTTTCTGAAAATTTGAAAATTGTTAAAAAATTCGTCCAAAATCTTGATGTCTCCAATCTCTTTTTTGTACGTTTTTTCCACGTGTCTTGACATCCAATGGATCCCTGCAAAGTTTGGTGAAGATCTGAGTATGTAGTTTTTGACCTTATCTGGAACCTCCCATCTGAAAATTTGAAAATTCTTAAAAAATTCGACCAAAATCTTGATGTCTCCAATCTTTTGTTTTGTACGTTTTTTCCACGTATCTTGACACATAATGTATCCATGCAAAGTTTGGTGAAGATCTGAGTATGTAGTTTTTGACCTTATATTGAACCTCCTATCTGAAAATTTGAAAATTCTTAAAAAATTCGTCCAAAATCTTGATGTCTCCAATCTCTTGTTTTGTACGTTTTTTCCACGTGTCTTGACATCCAATGTATCCCTGCAAAGTTTGGTGAAGATCTGAGTATGTAGTTTTTGACCTTATCTGGAACCTCCCATCTGAAAATTTGAAAATTCCTAAAAAATCCGTGCAAAATCTTGATGACCCCAATCTCTTGTTTTGTACGTTTTTTCCACGTGTCTTGACGTCCAATGTATTCCTGCAATGTTTGGTGAAGATCTGAGTATGTAGTTTTTGACCTTATATGGAACCTCCTATCTGAAAATTTGAAAATTCTTAAAAAATTCGACCAAAATCTTGATGTTCCGAATCCTATGTTTTGTATGTTTTTTCCACGTGTCTTGACATCCAATGTATCCCTGCAAAGTTTGGTGAAGATCTGAGTATGTAGTTTTTACCTTATATTGAACCTCCCATCTGAAAATTTGAAAATTCTTAAAAAATTCGTCCAAAATCTTGATGACCCCAATCTCTTGTTTTGTACGTTTTTTCCACGTGTCTTGACATCCAAAGTATCCCTGCAAAGTTTGGTGAAGATCTGAGTATGTAGTTTTTGACCTTATATGGAACCTCCTTTCTGAAAATTTGAGAATTCTTAAAAAATTCGTCCAAAATCTTGATGTCTCCAATCTCTTGTTTTGTACGTTTTTTCCACGTGTCTTGACATCCAATGTATCCATGCAAAGTTTGGTGAAGATCTGAGTATGTCGTTTTTGACCTTATCTGGAACCTCCCATCTGAAAATTTGAAAATTCTTAAAAAATTCGTCGAAAATCTTGATGTCTCCAATCTTTTGTTTTGTACGTTTTTTCCACGTGTCTTGACATGCAAAGTATCCCTGCAACGTTTGGTGAAGATCTGAGTATGTAGTTTTTGACCTTATCTGGAACCTCCTATCTGAAAATTTGAAAATTCTTAAAAAATTCGTCGAAAATCTTGATGTCTCCAATCTCTTGTTTTGTACGTTTTTTCCACGTGTCTTGATATCCAATGTATCCCTGCAAAGTTTGGTGAAGATCTGAGTATGTCGTTTTTGACCTTATCTGGAACATCCTTTCTGAAAATTTGAAAATTGTTAAAAAATTCGTCCAAAATCTTGATGTCTCCAATCTCTTTTTTGTACGTTTTTTCCACGTGTCTTGACATCCAATGTATCCCTGCAAAGTTTGGTGAAGATCTGAGTATGTAGTTTTTGACCTTATCTGGAACCTCCCATCTGAAAATTTGAAAATTCTTAAAAAATTCGACCAAAATCTTGATGTCTCCAATCTTTTGTTTTGTACGTTTTTTCCACGTGTCTTGACACATAATGTATCCATGCAAAGTTTGGTGAAGATCTGAGTATGTAGTTTTTGACCTTATATGGAACCTCCTATCTGAAAATTTGAAAATTCTTAAAAAATTCGTCCAAAATCTTGATGTCTCCAATCTCTTGTTTTGTACGTTTTTTCCACGTGTCTTGACATCCAATGTATCCCTGCAAAGTTTGGTGAAGATCTGAGTATGTAGTTTTTGACCTTATCTGAACCTCCCATCTGAAAATTTGAAAATTCCTAAAAAATCCGTGCAAAATCTTGATGACCCCAATATCTTGTTTTGTACGTTTTTTCCACGTGTCTTGACATCCAATGTATCCATGCAAAGTTTGGTGAAGATCTGAGTATGTCGTTTTTGACCTTATCTGGAACATCCTTTCTGAAAATTTGAAAATTGTTAAAAAATTCGTCCAAAATCTTGATGTCTCCAATCTCTTTTTTGTACGTTTTTTCCACGTGTCTTGACATCCAATGTATCCCTGCAAAGTTTGGTGAAGATCTGAGTATGTAGTTTTTGACCTTATCTGGAACCTCCCATCTGAAAATTTGAAAATTCTTCAAAAATTCGTCGAAAATCTTGATGTCTCCAATCTCTTGTTTTGTACGTTTTTTCCACGTGTCTTGACATCCAATGTATCCCTGCAATGTTTGGTGGAGATCTGAGTATGTAGTTTTTGACCTTATCTGGGACCTCCTATCAGAAAATTTGAAAATTCTTCAAAAATTCGTCCAAAATCTTGATGTCTCCAATCTCTTGTTTTGTACGTTTTTTCCACGTGTCTCGACCTCCAATGTATCCCTGCAAAGTTTGGTGAAGATCTGAGTATGTCGTTTTTGACCTTATCTGGAACATCCTTTCTGAAAATTTGAAAATTCTTAAAAAATTCGTCCATAATCTTGATGTCTCCAATCTCTTGTTTTGTACGTTTTTTCCACGTGTCTTGACATCCAATGTATCCCTGCAAAGTTTGGTGAAGATCTGAGTATGTAGTTTTTGACCTTATATGGAACCTCCTTTCTGAAAATTTGAAAATTCTCAAAAAATTCGTCCATAATCTTGATGTCTCCAATCTCTTGTTTTGTACGTTTTTTCCACGTGTCTTGACATCCAATGTATCCCTGCAAAGTTTGGTGAAGATCTGAGTATGTAGTTTTTGACCTTATCTGGAACCTCCCATCTGAAAATTTGAAAATTCTTAAAAAATTCGACCAAAATCTTGATGTCTCCAATCTTTTGTTTTGTACGTTTTTTCCACGTGTCTTGACACATAATGTATCCATGCAAAGTTTGGTGAAGATCTGAGTATGTAGTTTTTGACCTTATATGGAACCTCCTATCTGAAAATTTGAAAATTCTTAAAAAATTCGTCCAAAATCTTGATGTCTCCAATCTCTTGTTTTGTACGTTTTTTCCACGTGTCTTGACATCCAATGTATCCCTGCAAAGTTTGGTGAAGATCTGAGTATGTAGTTTTTGACCTTATCTGGAACCTCCCATCTGAAAATTTGAAAATTCCTAAAAAATCCGTGCAAAATCTTGATGACCCCAATCTCTTGTTTTGTACGTTTTTTCCACGTGTCTTGACATCCAATGTATTCCTGCAATGTTTGGTGAAGATCTGAGTATGTAGTTTTTGACCTTATATGGAACCTCCTATCTGAAAATTTGAAAATTCTTAAAAAATTCGTCGAAAATCTTGATGTCTCCAATCTCTTGTTTTGTACGTTTTTTCCACGTGTCTTGACATGCAAAGTATCCCTGCAACGTTTGGTGAAGATCTGAGTATGTAGTTTTTGACCTTATCTGGAACCTCCTATCTGAAAATTTGAAAATTCTTCAAAAATTCGTCGAAAATCTTGATGTCTCCAATCTCTTGTTTTGTACGTTTTTTCCACGTGTCTTGACATCCAATGTATTCCTGCAATGTTTGGTGAAGATCTGAGTATGTAGTTTTTGACCTTATATGGAACCTCCTATCTGAAAATTTGAAAATTCTTAAAAAATTCGTCGAAAATCTTGATGTCTCCAATCTCTTGTTTTGTACGTTTTTTCCACGTGTCTTGACATGCAAAGTATCCCTGCAACGTTTGGTGAAGATCTGAGTATGTAGTTTTTGACCTTATCTGGAACCTCCTATCTGAAAATTTGAAAATTCTTAAAAAATTCGTCCAAAATCTTGAAGACCCCAATCTCTTGTTTTGTACGTTTTTTCCACGTGTCTTGACATCCAATGTATCCCTGCAAAGTTTGGTGAAGATCTGAGTATGTAGTTTTTGACCTTATATGGAACCTCCTTTCTGAAAATTTGAGAATTCTTAAAAAATTCGTTCAAAATCTTGATGTCTCCAATCTCTTGTTTTGTACGTTTTTTCCACGTGTCTTGACATCCAATGTATCCATGCAAAGTTTGGTGAAGATCTGAGTATGTCGTTTTTGACCTTATCTGGAACCTCCCATCCGAAAATTTGAAAATTCTTAAAAAATTCGTCGAAAATCTTGATGTCTCCAATCTCTTGTTTTGTACGTTTTTTCCACGTGTCTTGACATGCAAAGTATCCCTGCAACGTTTGGTGAAGATCTGAGTATGTAGTTTTTGACCTTATCTGGAACCTCCTATCTGAAAATTAGAAAATTCTTCAAAAATTCGTCGAAAATCTTGATGTCTCCAATCTCTTGTTTGTACGTTTTTTCCACGTGTCTTGACATCCAATGTATTCCTGCAATGTTTGGTGGAGATCTGAGTATGTAGTTTTAGACCTTATCTGGAACCTCCTATCTGAAAATTTGAAAATTCTTCAAAAATTCGTCCAAAATCTTGATGTCTCCAATCTCTTGTTTTGTACGTTTTTTCCACGTGTCTCGACCTCCAATGTATCCCTGCAAAGTTAGTGAAGATCTGAGTATGTCGTTTTTGACCTTATCTGGAACATCCTTTCTGAAAATTTGAAAATTCTTAAAAAATTCGTCGAAAATCTTGATGTCTCCAATCTCTTGTTTTGTACGTTTTTTCCACGTGTCTTGACATCCAATGTATCCCTGCAAAGTTTGGTGAAGATCTGAGTATGTAGTTTTTGACCTTATATGGAACCTCCTATCTGAAAATTTGAAAATTCTTAAAAAATTCGTCCAAAATCTTGATGTCTCCAATCTCTTGTTTTGTACGTTTTTTCCACGTGTCTCGACCTCCAATGGTTCCCTGCAAAGTTTGGTGAAGATCTGAGTATGTCGTTTTTGACCTTATCTGGAACCTCCCATCTGAAAATTTGAAAATTCTTAAAAAATTCGTCGAAAATCTTGATGTCTCCGATCTCTTGTTTTGTACGTTTTTTCCACGTGTCTTGACATGCAAAGTATTCCTGCAAAGTTTGGTGAAGATCTGAGTATGTAGTTTTTGACCTCATCTGGAACCTCCTATCTGAAAATTTGAAAATTCTTAAAAAATTCGTCCAAAATCTTGATGTCTCCAATCTCTTGTTTTGTACGTTTTTTCCACGTGTCTTGACATCCAATGTATCCCTGCAATGTTTGGTGAAGATCTGAGTATGTAGTTTTTGACCTTATCTGGAACCTCCCATCTGAAAATTTGAAAATTCCTAAAAAATCCGTCCAAAATCTTGATGACCCCAATCTCTTGTTTTGTACTTTTTTTCCACGTGTCTCGACCTCCAATGTATCCCTGCAAAGTTTGGTGAAGATCTGAGTATGTAGTTTTTGACCTTATATGGAACCTCCTATCTGAAAATTTGAAAATTCTTAAAAAATTCGTCCAAAATCTTGATGTCACCAATCCTATGTTTTGTATGTTTTTTCCACGTGTCTTGACATCCAATGTATCCATGCAAAGTTTGGTGAAGATCTGAGTATGTCGTTTTTGACCTTATCTGGAACCTCCCATCTGAAAATTTGAAAATTCTTAAAAAATTCGTCGAAAATCTTGATGTCTCCGATCTCTTGTTTTGTACGTTTTTTCCACGTGTCTTGACATGCAAAGTATTCCTGCAAAGTTTGGTGAAGATCTGAGTATGTAGTTTTTGACCTCATCTGGAACCTCCTATCTGAAAATTTGAAAATTCTTAAAAAATTCGTCCAAAATTTTGATGTCTCCAATCTCTTGTTTTGTACGTTTTTTCCACGTGTCTTGACATCCAATGTATCCCTGCAATGTTTGGTGAAGATCTGAGTATGTAGTTTTTGACCTTATCTGGAACCTCCCATCTGAAAATTTGAAAATTCATAAAAAATCCGTCCAAAATCTTGATGACCCCAATCTCTTGTTTTGTACGTTTTTTCCACGTGTCTTGACATCCAATGTATCCCTGCAAAGTTTGGTGAAGATCTGAGTATGTAGTTTTTGACCTTATCTGGAACCTCCCATCTGAAAATTTGAAAATTCTTAAAAAATTCGTCCAAAATCTTGATGTCTCCAATCTCTTGTTTTGTACGTTTTTTCCACGTGTCTTGATATCCAATGTATCCCTGCAAAGTTTGGTGAAGATCTGAGTATGTAGTTTTTGACCTTATATGGAACTTCCTATCTGAAAATTTGAAAATTCTTAAAAAATTCGTCCAAAATCTTGATGTCTCCAATCTCTTGTTTTGTACGTTTTTTCCACGTGTCTTGACATCCAATGTATCCCTGCAAAGTTTGGTGAAGATCTGAGTATGTAGTTTTTGACCTTATATTGAACCTCCCATCTGAAAATTTGAAAATTCTTAAAAAATTCGTCCAAAATTTTGATGTCTCCAATCTCTTGTTTTGTACGTTTTTTCCACGTGTCTTGACATCCAATGTATCCCTGCAATGTTTGGTGAAGATCTGAGTATGTAGTTTTTGACCTTATCTGAACCTCCCATCTGAAAATTTGAAAATTCCTAAAAAATCCGTGCAAAATCTTGATGACCCCAATATCTTGTTTTGTACGTTTTTTCCACGTGTCTTGACATCCAATGTATCCATGCAAAGTTTGGTGAAGATCTGAGTATGTCGTTTTTGACCTTATCTGGAACATCCTTTCTGAAAATTTGAAAATTGTTAAAAAATTCGTCCAAAATCTTGATGTCTCCAATCTCTTTTTTGTACGTTTTTTCCACGTGTCTTGACATCCAATGTATCCCTGCAAAGTTTGGTGAAGATCTGAGTATGTAGTTTTTGACCTTATCTGGAACCTCCCATCTGAAAATTTGAAAATTCTTCAAAAATTCGTCGAAAATCTTGATGTCTCCAATCTCTTGTTTTGTACGTTTTTTCCACGTGTCTTGACATCCAATGTATCCCTGCAATGTTTTTTGGAGATCTGAGTATGTAGTTTTTGACCTTATCTGGGACCTCCTATCAGAAAATTTGAAAATTCTTCAAAAATTCGTCCAAAATCTTGATGTCTCCAATCTCTTGTTTTGTACGTTTTTTCCACGTGTCTCGACCTCCAATGTATCCCTGCAAAGTTTGGTGAAGATCTGAGTATGTCGTTTTTGACCTTATCTGGAACATCCTTTCTGAAAATTTGAAAATTCTTAAAAAATTCGTCGAAAATCTTGATGTCTCCAATCTCTTGTTTTGTACGTTTTTTCCACGTGTCTTGACATCCAATGTATCCCTGCAAAGTTTGGTGAAGATCTGAGTATGTAGTTTTTGACCTTATATGGAACCTCCTTTCTGAAAATTTGAAAATTCTCAAAAAATTCGTCCATAATCTTGATGTCTCCAATCTCTTGTTTTGTACGTTTTTTCCACGTGTCTTGACATCCAATGTATCCCTGCAAAGTTTGGTGAAGATCTGAGTATGTAGTTTTTGACCTTATCTGGAACCTCCCATCTGAAAATTTGAAAATTCTTAAAAAATTCGACCAAAATCTTGATGTCTCCAATCTTTTGTTTTGTACGTTTTTTCCACGTGTCTTGACACATAATGTATCCATGCAAAGTTTGGTGAAGATCTGAGTATGTCGTTTTTGACCTTATCTGGAACCTCCCATCCGAAAATTTGAAAATTCTTAAAAAATTCGTCGAAAATCTTGATGTCTCCAATCTCTTGTTTTGTACGTTTTTTCCACGTGTCTTGACATGCAAAGTATCCCTGCAACGTTTGGTGAAGATCTGAGTATGTAGTTTTTGACCTTATCTGGAACCTCCTATCTGAAAATTAGAAAATTCTTCAAAAATTCGTCGAAAATCTTGATGTCTCCAATCTCTTGTTTGTACGTTTTTTCCACGTGTCTTGACATCCAATGTATTCCTGCAATGTTTGGTGGAGATCTGAGTATGTAGTTTTAGACCTTATCTGGAACCTCCTATCTGAAAATTTGAAAATTCTTCAAAAATTCGTCCAAAATCTTGATGTCTCCAATCTCTTGTTTTGTACGTTTTTTCCACGTGTCTCGACCTCCAATGTATCCCTGCAAAGTTAGTGAAGATCTGAGTATGTCGTTTTTGACCTTATCTGGAACATCCTTTCTGAAAATTTGAAAATTCTTAAAAAATTCGTCGAAAATCTTGATGTCTCCAATCTCTTGTTTTGTACGTTTTTTCCACGTGTCTTGACATCCAATGTATCCCTGCAAAGTTTGGTGAAGATCTGAGTATGTAGTTTTTGACCTTATATGGAACCTCCTATCTGAAAATTTGAAAATTCTTAAAAAATTCGTCCAAAATCTTGATGTCTCCAATCTCTTGTTTTGTACGTTTTTTCCACGTGTCTCGACCTCCAATGGATCCCTGCAAAGTTTGGTGAAGATCTGAGTATGTCGTTTTTGACCTTATCTGGAACCTCCCATCTGAAAATTTGAAAATTCTTAAAAAATTCGTCGAAAATCTTGATGTCTCCGATCTCTTGTTTTGTACGTTTTTTCCACGTGTCTTGACATGCAAAGTATTCCTGCAAAGTTTGGTGAAGATCTGAGTATGTAGTTTTTGACCTCATCTGGAACCTCCTATCTGAAAATTTGAAAATTCTTAAAAAATTCGTCCAAAATCTTGATGTCTCCAATCTCTTGTTTTGTACGTTTTTTCCACGTGTCTTGACATCCAATGTATCCCTGCAATGTTTGGTGAAGATCTGAGTATGTAGTTTTTGACCTTATCTGGAACCTCCCATCTGAAAATTTGAAAATTCCTAAAAAATCCGTCCAAAATCTTGATGACCCCAATCTCTTGTTTTGTACTTTTTTTCCACGTGTCTCGACCTCCAATGTATCCCTGCAAAGTTTGGTGAAGATCTGAGTATGTAGTTTTTGACCTTATATGGAACCTCCTATCTGAAAATTTGAAAATTCTTAAAAAATTCGTCCAAAATCTTGATGTCACCAATCCTATGTTTTGTATGTTTTTTCCACGTGTCTTGACATCCAATGTATCCATGCAAAGTTTGGTGAAGATCTGAGTATGTCGTTTTTGACCTTATCTGGAACCTCCCATCTGAAAATTTGAAAATTCTTAAAAAATTCGTCGAAAATCTTGATGTCTCCGATCTCTTGTTTTGTACGTTTTTTCCACGTGTCTTGACATGCAAAGTATTCCTGCAAAGTTTGGTGAAGATCTGAGTATGTAGTTTTTGACCTCATCTGGAACCTCCTATCTGAAAATTTGAAAATTCTTAAAAAATTCGTCCAAAATTTTGATGTCTCCAATCTCTTGTTTTGTACGTTTTTTCCACGTGTCTTGACATCCAATGTATCCCTGCAATGTTTGGTGAAGATCTGAGTATGTAGTTTTTGACCTTATCTGGAACCTCCCATCTGAAAATTTGAAAATTCATAAAAAATCCGTCCAAAATCTTGATGACCCCAATCTCTTGTTTTGTACGTTTTTTCCACGTGTCTTGACATCCAATGTATCCCTGCAAAGTTTGGTGAAGATCTGAGTATGTAGTTTTTGACCTTATCTGGAACCTCCCATCTGAAAATTTGAAAATTCTTAAAAAATTCGTCCAAAATCTTGATGTCTCCAATCTCTTGTTTTGTACGTTTTTCCACGTGTCTTGATATCCAATGTATCCCTGCAAAGTTTGGTGAAGATCTGAGTATGTAGTTTTTGACCTTATATGGAACTTCCTATCTGAAAATTTGAAAATTCTTAAAAAATTCGTCCAAAATCTTGATGTCTCCAATCTCTTGTTTTGTACGTTTTTTCCACGTGTCTTGACATCCAATGTATCCCTGCAAAGTTTGGTGAAGATCTGAGTATGTAGTTTTTGACCTTATATTGAACCTCCCATCTGAAAATTTGAAAATTCTTAAAAAATTCGTCCAAAATTTTGATGTCTCCAATCTCTTGTTTTGTACGTTTTTTCCACGTGTCTTGACATCCAATGTATCCCTGCAATGTTTGGTGAAGATCTGAGTATGTAGTTTTTGACCTTATCTGAACCTCCCATCTGAAAATTTGAAAATTCCTAAAAAATCCGTGCAAAATCTTGATGACCCCAATATCTTGTTTTGTACGTTTTTTCCACGTGTCTTGACATCCAATGTATCCATGCAAAGTTTGGTGAAGATCTGAGTATGTCGTTTTTGACCTTATCTGGAACATCCTTTCTGAAAATTTGAAAATTGTTAAAAAATTCGTCCAAAATCTTGATGTCTCCAATCTCTTTTTTGTACGTTTTTTCCACGTGTCTTGACATCCAATGTATCCCTGCAAAGTTTGGTGAAGATCTGAGTATGTAGTTTTTGACCTTATCTGGAACCTCCCATCTGAAAATTTGAAAATTCTTCAAAAATTCGTCGAAAATCTTGATGTCTCCAATCTCTTGTTTTGTACGTTTTTTCCACGTGTCTTGACATCCAATGTATCCCTGCAATGTTTTTTGGAGATCTGAGTATGTAGTTTTTGACCTTATCTGGGACCTCCTATCAGAAAATTTGAAAATTCTTCAAAAATTCGTCCAAAATCTTGATGTCTCCAATCTCTTGTTTTGTACGTTTTTTCCACGTGTCTCGACCTCCAATGTATCCCTGCAAAGTTTGGTGAAGATCTGAGTATGTCGTTTTTGACCTTATCTGGAACATCCTTTCTGAAAATTTGAAAATTCTTAAAAAATTCGTCGAAAATCTTGATGTCTCCAATCTCTTGTTTTGTACGTTTTTTCCACGTGTCTTGACATCCAATGTATCCCTGCAAAGTTTGGTGAAGATCTGAGTATGTAGTTTTTGACCTTATATGGAACCTCCTTTCTGAAAATTTGAAAATTCTCAAAAAATTCGTCCATAATCTTGATGTCTCCAATCTCTTGTTTTGTACGTTTTTTCCACGTGTCTTGACATCCAATGTATCCCTGCAAAGTTTGGTGAAGATCTGAGTATGTAGTTTTTGACCTTATCTGGAACCTCCCATCTGAAAATTTGAAAATTCTTAAAAAATTCGACCAAAATCTTGATGTCTCCAATCTTTTGTTTTGTACGTTTTTTCCACGTGTCTTGACACATAATGTATCCATGCAAAGTTTGGTGAAGATCTGAGTATGTAGTTTTTGACCTTATATGGAACCTCCTATCTGAAAATTTGAAAATTCTTAAAAAATTCGTCCAAAATCTTGATGTCTCCAATCTCTTGTTTTGTACGTTTTTTCCACGTGTCTTGACATCCAATGTATCCCTGCAAAGTTTGGTGAAGATCTGAGTATGTAGTTTTTGACCTTATCTGGAACCTCCCATCTGAAAATTTGAAAATTCCTAAAAAATCCGTGCAAAATCTTGATGACCCCAATCTCTTGTTTTGTACGTTTTTTCCACGTGTCTTGACATCCAATGTATTCCTGCAATGTTTGGTGAAGATCTGAGTATGTAGTTTTTGACCTTATATGGAACCTCCTATCTGAAAATTTGAAAATTCTTAAAAAATTCGTCGAAAATCTTGATGTCTCCAATCTCTTGTTTTGTACGTTTTTTCCACGTGTCTTGACATGCAAAGTATCCCTGCAACGTTTGGTGAAGATCTGAGTATGTAGTTTTTGACCTTATCTGGAACCTCCTATCTGAAAATTTGAAAATTCTTCAAAAATTCGTCGAAAATCTTGATGTCTCCAATCTCTTGTTTTGTACGTTTTTTCCACGTGTCTTGACATCCAATGTATTCCTGCAATGTTTGGTGAAGATCTGAGTATGTAGTTTTTGACCTTATATGGAACCTCCTATCTGAAAATTTGAAAATTCTTAAAAAATTCGTCGAAAATCTTGATGTCTTCAATCTCTTGTTTTGTACGTTTTTTCCACGTGTCTTGACATGCAAAGTATCCCTGCAACGTTTGGTGAAGATCTGAGTATGTAGTTTTTGACCTTATCTGGAACCTCCTATCTGAAAATTTGAAAATTCTTAAAAAATTCGTCCAAAATCTTGAAGACCCCAATCTCTTGTTTTGTACGTTTTTTCCACGTGTCTTGACATCCAATGTATCCCTGCAAAGTTTGGTGAAGATCTGAGTATGTAGTTTTTGACCTTATATGGAACCTCCTTTCTGAAAATTTGAGAATTCTTAAAAAATTCGTTCAAAATCTTGATGTCTCCAATCTCTTGTTTTGTACGTTTTTTCCACGTGTCTTGACATCCAATGTATCCATGCAAAGTTTGGTGAAGATCTGAGTATGTCGTTTTTGACCTTATCTGGAACCTCCCATCCGAAAATTTGAAAATTCTTAAAAAATTCGTCGAAAATCTTGATGTCTCCAATCTCTTGTTTTGTACGTTTTTTCCACGTGTCTTGACATGCAAAGTATCCCTGCAACGTTTGGTGAAGATCTGAGTATGTAGTTTTTGACCTTATCTGGAACCTCCTATCTGAAAATTAGAAAATTCTTCAAAAATTCGTCGAAAATCTTGATGTCTCCAATCTCTTGTTTGTACGTTTTTTCCACGTGTCTTGACATCCAATGTATTCCTGCAATGTTTGGTGGAGATCTGAGTATGTAGTTTTAGACCTTATCTGGAACCTCCTATCTGAAAATTTGAAAATTCTTCAAAAATTCGTCCAAAATCTTGATGTCTCCAATCTCTTGTTTTGTACGTTTTTTCCACGTGTCTCGACCTCCAATGTATCCCTGCAAAGTTAGTGAAGATCTGAGTATGTCGTTTTTGACCTTATCTGGAACATCCTTTCTGAAAATTTGAAAATTCTTAAAAAATTCGTCGAAAATCTTGATGTCTCCAATCTCTTGTTTTGTACGTTTTTTCCACGTGTCTTGACATCCAATGTATCCCTGCAAAGTTTGGTGAAGATCTGAGTATGTAGTTTTTGACCTTATATGGAACCTCCTATCTGAAAATTTGAAAATTCTTAAAAAATTCGTCCAAAATCTTGATGTCTCCAATCTCTTGTTTTGTACGTTTTTTCCACGTGTCTCGACCTCCAATGGATCCCTGCAAAGTTTGGTGAAGATCTGAGTATGTCGTTTTTGACCTTATCTGGAACCTCCCATCTGAAAATTTGAAAATTCTTAAAAAATTCGTCGAAAATCTTGATGTCTCCGATCTCTTGTTTTGTACGTTTTTTCCACGTGTCTTGACATGCAAAGTATTCCTGCAAAGTTTGGTGAAGATCTGAGTATGTAGTTTTTGACCTCATCTGGAACCTCCTATTTGAAAATTTGAAAATTCTTAAAAAATTCGTCCAAAATCTTGATGTCTCCAATCTCTTGTTTTGTACGTTTTTTCCACGTGTCTTGACATCCAATGTATCCCTGCAATGTTTGGTGAAGATCTGAGTATGTAGTTTTTGACCTTATCTGGAACCTCCCATCTGAAAATTTGAAAATTCCTAAAAAATCCGTCCAAAATCTTGATGACCCCAATCTCTTGTTTTGTACTTTTTTTCCACGTGTCTCGACCTCCAATGTATCCCTGCAAAGTTTGGTGAAGATCTGAGTATGTAGTTTTTGACCTTATCTGGAACCTCCTATCTGAAAATTTGAAAATTCTTAAAAAATTCGTCCAAAATCTTGATGTCTCCAATCTCTTGTTTTGTACGTTTTTTCCACGTGTCTTGATATCCAATGTATCCCTGCAAAGTTTGGTGAAGATCTGAGTATGTAGTTTTTGACCTTATATGGAACTTCCTATCTGAAAATTTGAAAATTCTTAAAAAATTCGTCCAAAATCTTGATGTCTCCAATCTCTTGTTTTGTACGTTTTTTCCACGTGTCTTGACATCCAATGTATCCCTGCAAAGTTTGGTGAAGATCTGAGTATGTAGTTTTTGACCTTATATTGAACCTCCCATCTGAAAATTTGAAAATTCTTAAAAAATTCGTCCAAAATTTTGATGTCTCCAATCTCTTGTTTTGTACGTTTTTTCCACGTGTCTTCACATCCAATGTATCCCTGCAATGTTTGGTGAAGATCTGAGTATGTAGTTTTTGACCTTATCTGGAACCTCCCATCTGAAAATTTGAAAATTCCTAAAAAATCCTTCCAAAATCTTGATGACCCCAATCTCTTGTTTTGTACGTTTTTTCCACGTGTCTTGACATCCAATGTATCCCTGCAAAGTTTGGTGAAGATCTGAGTATGTAATTTTTGACCTTATATTGAACCTCCCATCTGAAAATTTGAAAATTCTTAAAAAATTCGTCGAAAATCTTGATGTCTCCAATCTCTTGTTTTGTACGTTTTTTCCACGTGTCTTGATATCCAATGTATCCCTGCAAAGTTTGGTGAAGATCTGAGTATGTAGTTTTTGACCTTATATGGAACCTCCTATCTGAAAATTTGAAAATTCTTAAAAAATTCGTCCAAAATCTTGATGTCTCCAATCTCTTGTTTTGTACGTTTTTTCCACGTGTCTCGACCTCCAATGGATCCCTGCAAAGTTTGGTGAAGATCTGAGTATGTAGTTTTTGACCTTATCTGGAACCTCCCATCTGAAAATTTGAAAATTCTTAAAAAATCCGTGCAAAATCTTGATGACCCCAATCCTATGTTTTGTATGTTTTTTCCACGTGTCTTGACATCCAATGTATCCATGCAAAGTTTGGTGAAGATCTGAGTATGTCGTTTTTGACCTTATCTGGAACCTCCCATCTGAAAATTTGAAAATTCTTAAAAAATTCGTCGAAAATCTTGATGTCTCCGATCTCTTGTTTTGTACGTTTTTTCCACGTGTCTTGACATGCAAAGTATCCCTGCAACGTTTGGTGAAGATCTGAGTATGTAGTTTTTGACCTTATCTGGAACCTCCTATCTGAAAATTTGAAAATTCTTAAAAAATTCGTCCAAAATCTTGATGTCTCCAATCTCTTGTTTTGTACGTTTTTTCCACGTGTCTTGACATCCAATGTATCCCTGCAATGTTTGGTGAAGATCTGAGTATGTAGTTTTTGACCTTATATGGAGCCTCCTATCTGAAAATTTGAAAATTCTTAAAAAATTCGTCCAAAATCTTGATGTCTCCAATCTCTTGTTTTGTACGTTCTTTCCACGTGTCTTGACATCCAATGTATCCCTGCAATGTTTGGTGAAGATCTGAGTATGTAGTTTTTGACCTTATATGGAACCTCCTATCTGAAAATTTGAAAATTCTTAAAAGAATTTAACAAAATCTTGATGTCCCCAATCCTATGTTTTGTATGTTTTTTCCACGTGTCTTGACATACAATGTATCCCTGCAGAGTTTGGTGAAGATCTGAGTATGTAGTTTTTGACCTTATCTGGAACCTCCCATCTGAAAATTTGAAAATTCCTAAAAAATCCGTCCAAAATCTTGTTCACCCGAATCTCTTGTTTTGTACGTTTTTTCCACGTGTCTTGACATCCAATGTATCCCTGCAAAGTTTGGTGAAGATCTGAGTATGTAGTTTTTGACCTTATCTGGAACCGCATTTCTGAAAATTTGAAAATTTTTAAAAAAATCGTCCAAAATCTTGATGTCTCCAATCTCTTGTTTTGTACGTTTTTTCCACGTGTCTTGACATCCAATGTATCCCTGCAAAGTTTGGTGAAGATCTGAGTATGTAGTTTTTGACCTTATATGGAACCTCCTATCTGAAAATTTGAAAATTCTTAAAAAATTCGTCCAAAATCTTGATGTCTCCAATCTCTTGTTTTGTACGTTTTTTCCACGTGTCTCGACCTCCAATGGATCCCTGCAAAGTTTGGTGAAGATCTGAGTATGTCGTTTTTGACCTTATCTGGAACCTCCCATCTGAAAATTTGAAAATTCTTAAAAAATGCGTCGAAAATCTTGATGTCTCCGATCTCTTGTTTTGTACGTTTTTTCCACGTGTCTTGACATGCAAAGTATTCCTGCAAAGTTTGGTGAAGATCTGAGTATGTAGTTTTTGACCTCATCTGGAACCTCCTATCTGAAAATTTGAAAATTCTTAAAAAATTCGTCCAAAATCTTGATGTCTCCAATCTCTTGTTTTGTACGTTTTTTCCACGTGTCTTGACATCCAATGTATCCCTGCAAAGTTTGGTGAAGATCTGAGTATGTAGTTTTTGACCTTATCTGGAACCTCCTATCTGAAAATTTGAAAATTCTTAAAAAATTCGTCCAAAATCTTGATGTCTCCAATCTCTTGTTTTGTACGTTTTTTCCACGTGTCTTGATATCCAATGTATCCCTGCAAAGTTTGGTGAAGATCTGAGTATGTCGTTTTTGACCTTATCTGGAACATCCTTTCTGAAAATTTGAAAATTGTTAAAAAATTCGTCCAAAATCTTGATGTCTCCAATCTCTTTTTTGTACGTTTTTTCCACGTGTCTTGACATCCAATGGAACCCTGCAAAGTTTGGTGAAGATCTGAGTATGTAGTTTTTGACCTTATCTGGAACCTCCCATCTGAAAATTTGAAAATTCTTAAAAAATTCGACCAAAATCTTGATGTCTCCAATCTTTTGTTTTGTACGTTTTTTCCACGTGTCTTGACACATAATGTATCCATGCAAAGTTTGGTGAAGATCTGAGTATGTAGTTTTTGACCTTATATGGAACCTCCTATCTGAAAATTTGAAAATTCTTAAAAAATTCGTCCAAAATCTTGATGTCTCCAATCTCTTGTTTTGTACGTTTTTTCCACGTGTCTTGACATCCAATGTATCCCTGCAAAGTTTGGTGAAGATCTGAGTATGTAGTTTTTGACCTTATCTGGAACCTCCCATCTGAAAATTTGAAAATTCCTAAAAAATCCGTGCAAAATCTTGATGACCCCAATCTCTTGTTTTGTACGTTTTATTCACGTGTCTTGACATCCAATGTATTCCTGCAATGTTTGGTGAAGATCTGAGTATGTAGTTTTTGACCTTATATGGAACCTCCTATCTGAAAATTTGAAAATTCTTAAAAAATTCGACCAAAATCTTGATGTTCCGAATCCTATGTTTTGTATGTTTTTTCCACGTGTCTTGACATCCAATGTATCCCTGCAAAGTTTGGTGAAGATCTGAGTATGTAGTTTTTGACCTTATATTGAACCTCCCATCTGAAAATTTGAAAATTCTTAAAAAATTCGTCCAAAATCATGATGACCCCAATCTCTTGTTTTGTACGTTTTTTCCACGTGTCTTGACATCCAAAGTATCCCTGCAAAGTTTGGTGAAGATCTGAGTATGTAGTTTTTGACCTTATATGGAACCTCCTTTCTGAAAATTTGAGAATTCTTAAAAAATTCGTCCAAAACCTTGATGTCTCCAATCTCTTGTTTTGTACGTTTTTCCACGTGTCTTGACATCCAATGTATCCATGCAAAGTTTGGTGAAGATCTGAGTATGTCGTTTTTGACCTTATCTGGAACCTCCCATCTGAAAATTTGAAAATTCTTAAAAAATTCGTCGAAAATCTTGATGTCTCCAATCTTTTGTTTTGTACGTTTTTTCCACGTGTCTTGACATGCAAAGTATCCCTGCAACGTTTGGTGAAGATCTGAGTATGTAGTTTTTGACCTTATCTGGAACCTCCTATCTGAAAATTTGAAAATTCTTAAAAAATTCGTCGAAAATCTTGATGTCTCCAATCTCTTGTTTTGTACGTTTTTTCCACGTGTCTTGATATCCAATGTATCCCTGCAAAGTTTGGTGAAGATCTGAGTATGTCGTTTTTGACCTTATCTGGAACATCCTTTCTGAAAATTTGAAAATTGTTAAAAAATTCGTCCAAAATCTTGATGTCTCCAATCTCTTTTTTGTACGTTTTTTCCACGTGTCTTGACATCCAATGTATCCCTGCAAAGTTTGGTGAAGATCTGAGTATGTAGTTTTTGACCTTATCTGGAACCTCCCATCTGAAAATTTGAAAATTCTTAAAAAATTCGACCAAAATCTTGATGTCTCCAATCTTTTGTTTTGTACGTTTTTTCCACGTGTCTTGACACATAATGTATCCATGCAAAGTTTGGTGAAGATCTGAGTATGTAGTTTTTGACCTTATATGGAACCTCCTATCTGAAAATTTGAAAATTCTTAAAAAATTCGTCCAAAATCTTGATGTCTCCAATCTCTTGTTTTGTACGTTTTTTCCACGTGTCTTGACATCCAATGTATCCCTGCAAAGTTTGGTGAAGATCTGAGTATGTAGTTTTTGACATTATCTGGAACCTCCCATCTGAAAATTTGAAAATTCCTAAAAAATCCGTGCAAAATCTTGATGACCCCAATCTCTTGTTTTGTACGTTTTTTCCACGTGTCTTGACATCCAATGTATCCATGCAAAGTTTGGTGAAGATCTGAGTATGTCGTTTTTGACCTTATCTGGAACATCCTTTCTGAAAATTTGAAAATTGTTAAAAAATTCGTCCAAAATCTTGATGTCTCCAATCTCTTTTTTGTACGTTTTTTCCACGTGTCTTGACATCCAATGTATCCCTGCAAAGTTTGGTGAAGATCTGAGTATGTAGTTTTTGACCTTATCTGGAACCTCCCATCTGAAAATTTGAAAATTCTTCAAAAATTCGTCGAAAATCTTGATGTCTCCAATCTCTTGTTTTGTACGTTTTTTCCACGTGTCTTGACATCCAATGTATCCCTGCAATGTTTGGTGGAGATCTGAGTATGTAGTTTTTGACCTTATCTGGGACCTCCTATCAGAAAATTTGAAAATTCTTCAAAAATTCGTCCAAAATCTTGATGTCTCCAATCTCTTGTTTTGTACGTTTTTTCCACGTGTCTCGACCTCCAATGTATCCCTGCAAAGTTTGGTGAAGATCTGAGTATGTCGTTTTTGACCTTATCTGGAACATCCTTTCTGAAAATTTGAAAATTCTTAAAAAATTCGTCGAAAATCTTGATGTCTCCAATCTCTTGTTTTGTACGTTTTTTCCACGTGTCTTGACATCCAATGTATCCCTGCAAAGTTTGGTGAAGATCTGAGTATGTAGTTTTTGACCTTATATGGAACCTCCTTTCTGAAAATTTGAAAATTCTCAAAAAATTCGTCCATAATCTTGATGTCTCCAATCTCTTGTTTTGTACGTTTTTTCCACGTGTCTTGACATCCAATGTATCCCTGCAAAGTTTGGTGAAGATCTGAGTATGTAGTTTTTGACCTTATCTGGAACCTCCCATCTGAAAATTTGAAAATTCTTAAAAAATTCGACCAAAATCTTGATGTCTCCAATCTTTTGTTTTGTACGTTTTTTCCACGTGTCTTGACACATAATGTATCCATGCAAAGTTTGGTGAAGATCTGAGTATGTAGTTTTTGACCTTATATGGAACCTCCTATCTGAAAATTTGAAAATTCTTAAAAAATTCGTCGAAAATCTTGATGTCTCCAATCTCTTGTTTTGTACGTTTTTTCCACGTGTCTTGACATCCAATGTATCCCTGCAAAGTTTGGTGAAGATCTGAGTATGTAGTTTTTGACCTTATATGGAACCTCCTATCTGAAAATTTGAAAATTCTTAAAAAATTCGTCCAAAATCTTGATGTCTCCAATCTCTTGTTTTGTACGTTTTTTCCACGTGTCTCGACCTCCAATGGATCCCTGCAAAGTTTGGTGAAGATCTGAGTATGTCGTTTTTGACTTTATCTGGAACCTCCCATCTGAAAATTTGAAAATTCTTAAAAAATTCGTCGAAAATCTTGATGTCTCCGATCTCTTGTTTTGTACGTTTTTTCCACGTGTCTTGACATGCAAAGTATTCCTGCAAAGTTTGGTGAAGATCTGAGTATGTAGTTTTTGACCTCATCTGGAACCTCCTATCTGAAAATTTGAAAATTCTTAAAAAATTCGTCCAAAATCTTGATGTCTCCAATCTCTTGTTTTGTACGTTTTTTCCACGTGTCTTGACATCCAATGTATCCCTGCAATGTTTGGTGAAGATCTGAGTATGTAGTTTTTGACCTTATCTGGAACCTCCCATCTGAAAATTTGAAAATTCCTAAAAAATCCGTCCAAAATCTTGATGACCCCAATCTCTTGTTTTGTACTTTTTTTCCACGTGTCTCGACCTCCAATGTATCCCTGCAAAGTTTGGTGAAGATCTGAGTATGTAGTTTTTGACCTTATATGGAACCTCCTATCTGAAAATTTGAAAATTCTTAAAAAATTCGTCCAAAATCTTGATGTCACCAATCCTATGTTTTGTATGTTTTTTCCACGTGTCTTGACATCCAATGTATCCATGCAAAGTTTGGTGAAGATCTGAGTATGTCGTTTTTGACCTTATCTGGAACCTCCCATCTGAAAATTTGAAAATACTTAAAAAATTCGTCGAAAATCTTGATGTCTCCGATCTCTTGTTTTGTACGTTTTTTCCACGTGTCTTGACATGCAAAGTATTCCTGCAAAGTTTGGTGAAGATCTGAGTATGTAGTTTTTGACCTCATCTGGAACCTCCTATCTGAAAATTTGAAAATTCTTAAAAAATTCGTCCAAAATTTTGATGTCTCCAATCTCTTGTTTTGTACGTTTTTTCCACGTGTCTTGACATCCAATGTATCCCTGCAATGTTTGGTGAAGATCTGAGTATGTAGTTTTTGACCTTATCTGGAACCTCCCATCTGAAAATTTGAAAATTCCTAAAAAATCCGTCCAAAATCTTGATGACCCCAATCTCTTGTTTTGTACGTTTTTTCCACGTGTCTTGACATCCAATGTATCCCTGCAAAGTTTGGTGAAGATCTGAGTATGTAGTTTTTGACCTTATATGGAACCTCCTATCTGAAAATTTGAAAATTCTTAAAAAATTCGTCCAAAATTTTGATGTCTCCAATCTCTTGTTTTGTACGTTTTTTCCACGTGTCTTGACATCCAATGTATCCCTGCAATGTTTGGTGAAGATCTGAGTATGTAGTTTTTGACCTTATCTGGAACCTCCCATCTGAAAATTTGAAAATTCTTAAAAAATTCGTCCAAAATTTTGATGTCTCCAATCTCTTGTTTTGTACGTTTTTTCCACGTGTCTTGACATCCAATGTATCCCTGCAATGTTTGGTGAAGATCTGAGTATGTAGTTTTTGACCTTATCTGGAACCTCCCATCTGAAAATTTGAAAATTCCTAAAAAATCCGTCCAAAATCTTGATGACCCCAATCTCTTGTTTTGTACGTTTTTTCCACGTGTCTTGACATCCAATGTATCCCTGCAAAGTTTGGTGAAGATCTGAGTATGTAGTTTTTGACCTTATATTGAACCTCCCATCTGAAAATTTGAAAATTCTTAAAAAATTCGTCCAAAATCTTGATATCTCCAATCTCTTGTTTTGTACGTTTTTTCCACGTGTCTTGATATCCAATGTATCCCTGCAAAGTTTGGTGAAGATCTGAGTATGTAGTTTTTGACCTTATATGGAACCTCCTATCTGAAAATTTGAAAATTCTTAAAAAATTCGTCCAAAATCTTGATGTCTCCAATCTCTTGTTTTGTACGTTTTTTCCACGTGTCTCGACCTCCAATGGATCCCTGCAAAGTTTGGTGAAGATCTGAGTATGTAGTTTTTGACCTTATCTGGAACCTCCCATCTGAAAATTTGAAAATTCTTAAAAAATTCGACCAAAATCTTGATGTCTCCAATCTTTTGTTTTGTACGTTTTTTCCACGTGTCTTGACACATAATGTATCCCTGCAAAGTTTGGTGAAGATCTGAGTATGTAGTTTTTGACCTTATCTGGAACCTCCTATCTGAAAATTTGAAAATTCTTAAAAAATTCGTCGAAAATCTTGATGTCTCCAATCTTTTGTTTTGTACGTTTTTTCCACGTGTCTTGACATCCAATGTATCCCTGCAAAGTTTGGTGAAGATCTGAGTATGTAGTTTTTGACCTTATATGGAACCTCCTATCTGAAAATTTGAAAATTCTTAAAAAATTCGTCCAAAATCTTGATGTCTCCAATCTCTTGTTTTGTACGTTTTTTCCACGTGTCTCGACCTCCAATGGATCCCTGCAAAGTTTGGTGAAGATCTGAGTATGTCGTTTTTGACCTTATCTGGAACCTCCCATCTGAAAATTTGAAAATTCTTAAAAAATTCGTCGAAAATCTTGATGTCTCCGATCTCTTGTTTTGTACGTTTTTTCCACGTGTCTTGACATGCAAAGTATTCTTGCAAAGTTTGGTGAAGATCTGAGTATGTAGTTTTTGACCTCATCTGGAACCTCCTATCTGAAAATTTGAAAATTCTTAAAAAATTCGTCCAAAATCTTGATGTCTCCAACCTCTTGTTTTGTACGTTTTTTCCACGTGTCTTGACATCCAATGTATCCCTGCAATGTTTGGTGAAGATCTGAGTATGTAGTTTTTGACCTTACATAGAACCTCCCATCTGAAAATTTGAAAATTCCTAAAAAATCAGTCCAAAATCTTGATGACCCCAATCTCTTCTTTTGTACTTTTTTTCCACGTGTCTCGACCTCCAATGTATCCCTGCAAAGTTTGGTGAAGATCTGAGTATGTAGTTTTTGACCTTATATGAAACCTCCTATCTGAAAATTTGAAAATTCTTAAAAAATTCGTCCAAAATCTTGATGTCACCAATCCTATGTTTTGTATGTTTTTTCCACGTGTCTTGACATCCAATGTATCCATGCAAAGTTTGGTGAAGATCTGAGTATGTCGTTTTTGACCTTATCTGGAACCTCCCATCTGAAAATTTGATAATTCTTAAAAAATTCGTCGAAAATCTTGATGTCTCCAATCTCTTGTTTTGTACGTTTTTTCCACGTGTCTCGACCTCCAATGGATCCCTGCAAAGTTTGGTGAAGATCTGAGTATGTCGTTTTTGACCTTATCTGGAACCTCCCATCTGAAAATTTGAAAATTCTTAAAAAATTCGTCGAAAATCTTGATGTCTCCGATCTCTTGTTTTGTACGTTTTTTCCACGTGTCTTGACATGCAAAGTATTCCTGCAAAGTTTGGTGAAGATCTGAGTATGTAGTTTTTGACCTCATCTGGAACCTCCTATCTGAAAATTTGAAAATTCTTAAAAAATTCGTCCAAAATCTTGATGTCTCCAATCTCTTGTTTTGTACGTTTTTTCCACGTGTCTTGACATCCAATGTATCCCTGCAATGTTTGGTGAAGATCTGAGTATGTAGTTTTTGACCTTATATGGAACCTCCCATCTGAAAATTTGAAAATTCCTAAAAAATCCGTCCAAAATCTTGATGACCCCAATCTCTTGTTTTGTACTTTTTTTCCACGTGTCTCGACCTCCAATGTATCCCTGCAAAGTTTGGTGAAGATCTGAGTATGTAGTTTTTGACCTTATATGGAACCTCCTATCTGAAAATTTGAAAATTCTTAAAAAATTCGTCCAAAATCTTGATGTCACCAATCCTATGTTTTGTATGTTTTTTCCACGTGTCTTGACATCCAATGTATCCATGCAAAGTTTGGTGAAGATCTGAGTATGTCGTTTTTGACCTTATCTGGAACCTCCCATCTGAAAATTTGAAAATTCTTAAAAAATTCGTCGAAAATCTTGATGTCTCCGATCTCTTGTTTTGTACGTTTTTTCCACGTGTCTTGACATGCAAAGTATCCCTGCAACGTTTGGTGAAGATCTGAGTATGTAGTTTTTGACCTTATCTGGAACCTCCTATCTGAAATTTGAAAATTCTTAAAAAATTCGTCCAAAATTTTGATGTCTCCAATCTCTTGTTTTGTACGTTTTTTCCACGTGTCTTGACATCCAATGTATCCCTGCAATGTTTGGTGAAGATCTGAGTATGTAGTTTTTGACCTTATATGGAGCCTCCTATCTGAAAATTTGAAAATTCTTAAAAAATTCGTCCAAAATCTTGATGTCTCCAATCTCTTGTTTTGTACGTTCTTTCCACGTGTCTTGACATCCAATGTATCCCTGCAATGTTTGGTGAAGATCTGAGTATGTAGTTTTTGACCTTATATGGAACCTCCTATCTGAAAATTTGAAAATTCTTAAAAGAATTTAACAAAATCTTGATGTCCCCAATCCTATGTTTTGTATGTTTTTTCCACGTGTCTTGACATACAATGTATCCCTGCAGAGTTTGGTGAAGATCTGAGTATGTAGTTTTTGAACTTATCTGGAACCTCCCATCTGAAAATTTGAAAATTCCTAAAAAATCCGTCCAAAATCTTGTTGACCCGAATCTCTTGTTTTGTACGTTTTTTCCACGTGTCTTGACATCCAATGTATCCCTGCAAAGTTTGGTGAAGATCTGAGTATGTAGTTTTTGACCTTATCTGGAACCGCATTTCTGAAAATTTGAAAATTTTTAAAAAAATCGTCCAAAATCTTGATGTCTCCAATCTCTTGTTTTGTACGTTTTTTCCACGTGTCTTGACATCCAATGTATCCCTGCAAAGTTTGGTGAAGATCTGAGTATGTAGTTTTTGACCTTATATGGAACCTCCTATCTGAAAATTTGAAAATTCTTAAAAAATTCGTCCAAAATCTTGATGTCTCCAATCTCTTGTTTTGTACGTTTTTTCCACGTGTCTCGACCTCCAATGGATCCCTGCAAAGTTTGGTGAAGATCTGAGTATGTCGTTTTTGACCTTATCTGGAACCTCCCATCTGAAAATTTGAAAATTCTTAAAAAATTCGTCGAAAATCTTGATGTCTCCGATCTCTTGTTTTGTACGTTTTTTCCACGTGTCTTGACATGCAAAGTATTCCTGCAAAGTTTGGTGAAGATCTGAGTATGTAGTTTTTGACCTCATCTGGAACCTCCTATCTGAAAATTTGAAAATTCTTAAAAAATTCGTCCAAAATCTTGATGTCTCCAATCTCTTGTTTTGTACGTTTTTTCCACGTGTCTTGACATCCAATGTATCCCTGCAAAGTTTGGTGAAGATCTGAGTATGTAGTTTTTGACCTTATCTGGAACCTCCTATCTGAAAATTTGAAAATTCTTAAAAAATTCGTCCAAAATCTTGATGTCTCCAATCTCTTGTTTTGTACGTTTTTTCCACGTGTCTTGACATCCAATGTATCCCTGCAAAGTTTGGTGAAGATCTGAGTATGTAGTTTTTGACCTTATATGGAACCTCCTATCTGAAAATTTGAAAATTCTTAAAAAATTCGTCCAAAATCTTGATGTCTCCAATCTCTTGTTTTGTACGTTTTTTCCACGTGTCTCGACCTCCAATGGATCCCTGCAAAGTTTGGTGAAGATCTGAGTATGTCGTTTTTGACCTTATCTGGAACCTCCCATCTGAAAATTTGAAAATTCTTAAAAAATTCGTCGAAAATCTTGATGTCTCCGATCTCTTGTTTTGTACGTTTTTTCCACGTGTCTTGACATGCAAAGTATTCCTGCAAAGTTTGGTGAAGATCTGAGTATGTAGTTTTTGACCTCATCTGGAACCTCCTATCTGAAAATTTGAAAATTCTTAAAAAATTCGTCCAAAAACTTGATGTCTCCAATCTCTTGTTTTGTACGTTTTTTCCACGTGTCTTGACATCCAATGTATCCCTGCAAAGTTTGGTGAAGATCTGAGTATGTAGTTTTTGACCTTATCTGGAACCTCCTATCTGAAAATTTGAAAATTCTTAAAAAATTCGTCCAAAATCTTGATGTCTCCAATCTCTTGTTTTGTACGTTTTTTCCACGTGTCTTGATATCCAATGTATCCCTGCAAAGTTTGGTGAAGATCTGAGTATGTCGTTTTTGACCTTATCTGGAACATCCTTTCTGAAAATTTGAAAATTGTTAAAAAATTCGTCCAAAATCTTGATGTCTCCAATCTCTTTTTTGTACGTTTTTTCCACGTGTCTTGACATCCAATGGATCCCTGCAAAGTTTGGTGAAGATCTGAGTATGTAGTTTTTGACCTTATCTGGAACCTCCCATCTGAAAATTTGAAAATTCTTAAAAAATTCGACCAAAATCTTGATGTCTCCAATCTTTTGTTTTGTACGTTTTTTCCACGTGTCTTGACACATAATGTATCCATGCAAAGTTTGGTGAAGATCTGAGTATGTAGTTTTTGACCTTATATGGAACCTCCTATCTGAAAATTTGAAAATTCTTAAAAAATTCGTCCAAAATCTTGATGTCTCCAATCTCTTGTTTTGTACGTTTTTTCCACGTGTCTTGACATCCAATGTATCCCTGCAAAGTTTGGTGAAGATCTGAGTATGTAGTTTTTGACCTTATCTGGAACCTCCCATCTGAAAATTTGAAAATTCCTAAAAAATCCGTGCAAAATCTTGATGACCCCAATCTCTTGTTTTGTACGTTTTTTCCACGTGTCTTGACATCCAATGTATTCCTGCAATGTTTGGTGAAGATCTGAGTATGTAGTTTTTGACCTTATATGGAACCTCCTATCTGAAAATTTGAAAATTCTTAAAAAATTCGACCAAAATCTTGATGTTCCGAATCCTATGTTTTGTATGTTTTTTCCACGTGTCTTGACATCCAATGTATCCCTGCAAAGTTTGGTGAAGATCTGAGTATGTAGTTTTTGACCTTATCTGGAACCTCCCATCTGAAAATTTGAAAATTCTTAAAAAATTCGTCCAAAATCTTGATGACCCCAATCTCTTGTTTTGTACGTTTTTTCCACGTGTCTTGACATCCAAAGTATCCCTCCAAAGTTTGGTGAAGATCTGAGTATGTAGTTTTTGACCTTATATGGAACCTCCTTTCTGAAAATTTGAGAATTCTTAAAAAATTCGTCCAAAATCTTGATGTCTCCAATCTCTTGTTTTGTACGTTTTTTCCACGTGTCTTGACATCCAATGTATCCATACAAAGTTTGGTGAAGATCTGAGTATGTCGTTTTTGACCTTATCTGGAACCTCCCATCTGAAAATTTGAAAATTCTTAAAAAATTCGTCGAAAATCTTGATGTCTCCAATCTTTTGTTTTGTACGTTTTTTCCACGTGTCTTGACATGCAAAGTATCCCTGCAACGTTTGGTGAAGATCTGAGTATGTAGTTTTTGACCTTATCTGGAACCTCCTATCTGAAAATTTGAAAATTCTTAAAAAATTCGTCGAAAATCTTGATGTCTCCAATCTCTTGTTTTGTACGTTTTTTCCACGTGTCTTGATATCCAATGTATCCCTGCAAAGTTTGGTGAAGATCTGAGTATGTCGTTTTTGACCTTATCTGGAACATCCTTTCTGAAAATTTGAAAATTGTTAAAAAATTCGTCCAAAATCTTGATGTCTCCAATCTCTTTTTTGTACGTTTTTTCCACGTGTCTTGACATCCAATGTATCCCTGCAAAGTTTGGTGAAGATCTGAGTATGTAGTTTTTGACCTTATATGGAACCTCCTATCTGAAAATTTGAAAATTCTTAAAAAATTCGTCCAAAATCTTGATGTCTCCAATCTCTTGTTTTGTACGTTTTTTCCACGTGTCTCGACCTCCAATGGATCCCTGCAAAGTTTGGTGAAGATCTGAGTATGTCGTTTTTGACCTTATCTGGAACCTCCCATCTGAAAATTTGAAAATTCTTAAAAAATTCGTCGAAAATCTTGATGTCTCCGATCTCTTGTTTTGTACGTTTTTTCCACGTGTCTTGACATGCAAAGTATTCCTGCAAAGTTTGGTGAAGATCTGAGTATGTAGTTTTTGACCTTATCTGGAACCTCCCATCTGAAAATTTGAAAATTCCTAAAAAATCCGTCCAAAATCTTGTTGACCCGAATCTCTTGTTTTGTACGTTTTTTCCACGTGTCTTGACATCCAATGTATCCCTGCAAAGTTTGGTGAAGATCTGAGTATGTAGTTTTTGACCTTATCTGGAACCGCATTTCTGAAAATTTGAAAATTTTTAAAAAAATCGTCCAAAATCTTGATGTCTCCAATCTTTTGTTTTGTACGTTTTTTCCACGTGTCTTGACACATAATGTATCCCTGCAAAGTTTGGTGAAGATCTGAGTATGTAGTTTTTGACCTTATCTGGAACCTCCTATCTGAAAATTTGAAAATTCTTAAAAAATTCGTCGAAAATCTTGATGTCTCCAATCTTTTGTTTTGTACGTTTTTTCCACGTGTCTTGACATCCAATGTATCCCTGCAAAGTTTGGTGAAGATCTGAGTATGTAGTTTTTGACCTTATATGGAACCTCCTATCTGAAAATTTGAAAATTCTTAAAAAATTCGTCCAAAATCTTGATGTCTCCAATCTCTTGTTTTGTACGTTTTTTCCACGTGTCTCGACCTCCAATGGATCCCTGCAAAGTTTGGTGAAGATCTGAGTATGTCGTTTTTGACCTTATCTGGAACCTCCCATCTGAAAATTTGAAAATTCTTAAAAAATTCGTCGAAAATCTTGATGTCTCCGATCTCTTGTTTTGTACGTTTTTTCCACGTGTCTTGACATGCAAAGTATTCCTGCAAAGTTTGGTGAAGATCTGAGTATGTAGTTTTTGACCTTATATGGAACCTCCTATCTGAAAATTTGAAAATTCTTAAAAAATTCGTCCAAAATCTTGATGTCACCAATCCTATGTTTTGTATGTTTTTTCCACGTGTCTTGACATCCAATGTATCCATGCAAAGTTTGGTGAAGATCTGAGTATGTCGTTTTTGACCTTATCTGGAACCTCCCATCTGAAAATTTGAAAATTCTTAAAAAATTCGTCGAAAATCTTGATGTCTCCGATCTCTTGTTTTGTACGTTTTTTCCACGTGTCTTGACATGCAAAGTATCCCTGCAACGTTTGGTGAAGATCTGAGTATGTAGTTTTTGACCTTATCTGGAACCTCCTATCTGAAATTTGAAAATTCTTAAAAAATTCGTCCAAAATTTTGATGTCTCCAATCTCTTGTTTTGTACGTTTTTTCCACGTGTCTTGACATCCAATGTATCCCTGCAATGTTTGGTGAAGATCTGAGTATGTAGTTTTTGACCTTATATGGAGCCTCCTATCTGAAAATTTGAAAATTCTTAAAAAATTCGTCCAAAATCTTGATGTCTCCAATCTCTTGTTTTGTACGTTCTTTCCACGTGTCTTGACATCCAATGTATCCCTGCAATGTTTGGTGAAGATCTGAGTATGTAGTTTTTGACCTTATATGGAACCTCCTATCTGAAAATTTGAAAATTCTTAAAAGAATTTAACAAAATCTTGATGTCCCCAATCCTATGTTTTGTATGTTTTTTCCACGTGTCTTGACATACAATGTATCCCTGCAGAGTTTGGTGAAGATCTGAGTATGTAGTTTTTGAACTTATCTGGAACCTCCCATCTGAAAATTTGAAAATTCCTAAAAAATCCGTCCAAAATCTTGTTGACCCGAATCTCTTGTTTTGTACGTTTTTTCCACGTGTCTTGACATCCAATGTATCCCTGCAAAGTTTGGTGAAGATCTGAGTATGTAGTTTTTGACCTTATCTGGAACCGCATTTCTGAAAATTTGAAAATTTTTAAAAAAATCGTCCAAAATCTTGATGTCTCCAATCTCTTGTTTTGTACGTTTTTTCCACGTGTCTTGACATCCAATGTATCCCTGCAAAGTTTGGTGAAGATCTGAGTATGTAGTTTTTGACCTTATATGGAACCTCCTATCTGAAAATTTGAAAATTCTTAAAAAATTCGTCCAAAATCTTGATGTCTCCAATCTCTTGTTTTGTACGTTTTTTCCACGTGTCTCGACCTCCAATGGATCCCTGCAAAGTTTGGTGAAGATCTGAGTATGTCGTTTTTGACCTTATCTGGAACCTCCCATCTGAAAATTTGAAAATTCTTAAAAAATTCGTCGAAAATCTTGATGTCTCCGATCTCTTGTTTTGTACGTTTTTTCCACGTGTCTTGACATGCAAAGTATTCCTGCAAAGTTTGGTGAAGATCTGAGTATGTAGTTTTTGACCTCATCTGGAACCTCCTATCTGAAAATTTGAAAATTCTTAAAAAATTCGTCCAAAATCTTGATGTCTCCAATCTCTTGTTTTGTACGTTTTTTCCACGTGTCTTGACATCCAATGTATCCCTGCAAAGTTTGGTGAAGATCTGAGTATGTAGTTTTTGACCTTATCTGGAACCTCCTATCTGAAAATTTGAAAATTCTTAAAAAATTCGTCCAAAATCTTGATGTCTCCAATCTCTTGTTTTGTACGTTTTTTCCACGTGTCTTGACATCCAATGTATCCCTGCAAAGTTTGGTGAAGATCTGAGTATGTAGTTTTTGACCTTATATGGAACCTCCTATCTGAAAATTTGAAAATTCTTAAAAAATTCGTCCAAAATCTTGATGTCTCCAATCTCTTGTTTTGTACGTTTTTTCCACGTGTCTCGACCTCCAATGGATCCCTGCAAAGTTTGGTGAAGATCTGAGTATGTCGTTTTTGACCTTATCTGGAACCTCCCATCTGAAAATTTGAAAATTCTTAAAAAATTCGTCGAAAATCTTGATGTCTCCGATCTCTTGTTTTGTACGTTTTTTCCACGTGTCTTGACATGCAAAGTATTCCTGCAAAGTTTGGTGAAGATCTGAGTATGTAGTTTTTGACCTCATCTGGAACCTCCTATCTGAAAATTTGAAAATTCTTAAAAAATTCGTCCAAAAACTTGATGTCTCCAATCTCTTGTTTTGTACGTTTTTTCCACGTGTCTTGACATCCAATGTATCCCTGCAAAGTTTGGTGAAGATCTGAGTATGTAGTTTTTGACCTTATCTGGAACCTCCTATCTGAAAATTTGAAAATTCTTAAAAAATTCGTCCAAAATCTTGATGTCTCCAATCTCTTGTTTTGTACGTTTTTTCCACGTGTCTTGATATCCAATGTATCCCTGCAAAGTTTGGTGAAGATCTGAGTATGTCGTTTTTGACCTTATCTGGAACATCCTTTCTGAAAATTTGAAAATTGTTAAAAAATTCGTCCAAAATCTTGATGTCTCCAATCTCTTTTTTGTACGTTTTTTCCACGTGTCTTGACATCCAATGGATCCCTGCAAAGTTTGGTGAAGATCTGAGTATGTAGTTTTTGACCTTATCTGGAACCTCCCATCTGAAAATTTGAAAATTCTTAAAAAATTCGACCAAAATCTTGATGTCTCCAATCTTTTGTTTTGTACGTTTTTTCCACGTGTCTTGACACATAATGTATCCATGCAAAGTTTGGTGAAGATCTGAGTATGTAGTTTTTGACCTTATATGGAACCTCCTATCTGAAAATTTGAAAATTCTTAAAAAATTCGTCCAAAATCTTGATGTCTCCAATCTCTTGTTTTGTACGTTTTTTCCACGTGTCTTGACATCCAATGTATCCCTGCAAAGTTTGGTGAAGATCTGAGTATGTAGTTTTTGACCTTATCTGGAACCTCCCATCTGAAAATTTGAAAATTCCTAAAAAATCCGTGCAAAATCTTGATGACCCCAATCTCTTGTTTTGTACGTTTTTTCCACGTGTCTTGACATCCAATGTATTCCTGCAATGTTTGGTGAAGATCTGAGTATGTAGTTTTTGACCTTATATGGAACCTCCTATCTGAAAATTTGAAAATTCTTAAAAAATTCGACCAAAATCTTGATGTTCCGAATCCTATGTTTTGTATGTTTTTTCCACGTGTCTTGACATCCAATGTATCCCTGCAAAGTTTGGTGAAGATCTGAGTATGTAGTTTTTGACCTTATCTGGAACCTCCCATCTGAAAATTTGAAAATTCTTAAAAAATTCGTCCAAAATCTTGATGACCCCAATCTCTTGTTTTGTACGTTTTTTCCACGTGTCTTGACATCCAAAGTATCCCTCCAAAGTTTGGTGAAGATCTGAGTATGTAGTTTTTGACCTTATATGGAACCTCCTTTCTGAAAATTTGAGAATTCTTAAAAAATTCGTCCAAAATCTTGATGTCTCCAATCTCTTGTTTTGTACGTTTTTTCCACGTGTCTTGACATCCAATGTATCCATACAAAGTTTGGTGAAGATCTGAGTATGTCGTTTTTGACCTTATCTGGAACCTCCCATCTGAAAATTTGAAAATTCTTAAAAAATTCGTCGAAAATCTTGATGTCTCCAATCTTTTGTTTTGTACGTTTTTTCCACGTGTCTTGACATGCAAAGTATCCCTGCAACGTTTGGTGAAGATCTGAGTATGTAGTTTTTGACCTTATCTGGAACCTCCTATCTGAAAATTTGAAAATTCTTAAAAAATTCGTCGAAAATCTTGATGTCTCCAATCTCTTGTTTTGTACGTTTTTTCCACGTGTCTTGATATCCAATGTATCCCTGCAAAGTTTGGTGAAGATCTGAGTATGTCGTTTTTGACCTTATCTGGAACATCCTTTCTGAAAATTTGAAAATTGTTAAAAAATTCGTCCAAAATCTTGATGTCTCCAATCTCTTTTTTGTACGTTTTTTCCACGTGTCTTGACATCCAATGTATCCCTGCAAAGTTTGGTGAAGATCTGAGTATGTAGTTTTTGACCTTATATGGAACCTCCTATCTGAAAATTTGAAAATTCTTAAAAAATTCGTCCAAAATCTTGATGTCTCCAATCTCTTGTTTTGTACGTTTTTTCCACGTGTCTCGACCTCCAATGGATCCCTGCAAAGTTTGGTGAAGATCTGAGTATGTCGTTTTTGACCTTATCTGGAACCTCCCATCTGAAAATTTGAAAATTCTTAAAAAATTCGTCGAAAATCTTGATGTCTCCGATCTCTTGTTTTGTACGTTTTTTCCACGTGTCTTGACATGCAAAGTATTCCTGCAAAGTTTGGTGAAGATCTGAGTATGTAGTTTTTGACCTTATCTGGAACCTCCCATCTGAAAATTTGAAAATTCCTAAAAAATCCGTCCAAAATCTTGTTGACCCGAATCTCTTGTTTTGTACGTTTTTTCCACGTGTCTTGACATCCAATGTATCCCTGCAAAGTTTGGTGAAGATCTGAGTATGTAGTTTTTGACCTTATCTGGAACCGCATTTCTGAAAATTTGAAAATTTTTAAAAAAATCGTCCAAAATCTTGATGTCTCCAATCTTTTGTTTTGTACGTTTTTTCCACGTGTCTTGACACATAATGTATCCCTGCAAAGTTTGGTGAAGATCTGAGTATGTAGTTTTTGACCTTATCTGGAACCTCCTATCTGAAAATTTGAAAATTCTTAAAAAATTCGTCGAAAATCTTGATGTCTCCAATCTTTTGTTTTGTACGTTTTTTCCACGTGTCTTGACATCCAATGTATCCCTGCAAAGTTTGGTGAAGATCTGAGTATGTAGTTTTTGACCTTATATGGAACCTCCTATCTGAAAATTTGAAAATTCTTAAAAAATTCGTCCAAAATCTTGATGTCTCCAATCTCTTGTTTTGTACGTTTTTTCCACGTGTCTCGACCTCCAATGGATCCCTGCAAAGTTTGGTGAAGATCTGAGTATGTCGTTTTTGACCTTATCTGGAACCTCCCATCTGAAAATTTGAAAATTCTTAAAAAATTCGTCGAAAATCTTGATGTCTCCGATCTCTTGTTTTGTACGTTTTTTCCACGTGTCTTGACATGCAAAGTATTCCTGCAAAGTTTGGTGAAGATCTGAGTATGTAGTTTTTGACCTCATCTGGAACCTCCTATCTGAAAATTTGAAAATTCTTAAAAAATTCGTCCAAAATCTTGATGTCTCCAATCTCTTGTTTTGTACGTTTTTTCCACGTGTCTTGACATCCAATGTATCCCTGCAATGTTTGGTGAAGATCTGAGTATGTAGTTTTTGACCTTATATTGAACCTCCCATCTGAAAATTTGAAAATTCCTAAAAAATCCGTCCAAAATCTTGATGACCCCAATCTCTTGTTTTGTACTTTTTTTCCACGTGTCTCGACCTCCAATGTATCCCTGCAAAGTTTGGTGAAGATCTGAGTATGTAGTTTTTGACCTTATATGGAACCTCCTATCTGAAAATTTGAATATTCTTAAAAAATTCGTCCAAAATCTTGATGTCACCAATCCTATGTTTTGTATGTTTTTTCCACGTGTCTTGACATCCAATGTATCCATGCAAAGTTTGGTGAAGATCTGAGTATGTCGTTTTTGACCTTATCTGGAACCTCCCATCTGAAAATTTGAAAATTCTTAAAAAATTCGTCGAAAATCTTGATGTCTCCAATCTCTTGTTTTGTACGTTTTTTCCACGTGTCTCGACCTCCAATGGATCCCTGCAAAGTTTGGTGAAGATCTGAGTATGTCGTTTTTGACCTTATCTGGAACCTCCCATCTGAAAATTTGAAAATTCTTAAAAAATTCGTCGAAAATCTTGATGTCTCCGATCTCTTGTTTTGTACGTTTTTTCCACGTGTCTTGACATGCAAAGTATTCCTGCAAAGTTTGGTGAAGATCTGAGTATGTAGTTTTTGACCTCATCTGGAACCTCCTATCTGAAAATTTGAAAATTCTTAAAAAATTCGTCCAAAATCTTGATGTCTCCAATCTCTTGTTTTGTACGTTTTTTCCACGTGTCTTGACATCCAATGTATCCCTGCAATGTTTGGTGAAGATCTGAGTATGTAGTTTTTGACCTTATCTGGAACCTCCCATCTGAAAATTTGAAAATTCCTAAAAAATCCGTCCAAAATCTTGATGACCCCAATCTCTTGTTTTGTACTTTTTTTCCACGTGTCTCGACCTCCAATGTATCCCTGCAAAGTTTGGTGAAGATCTGAGTATGTAGTTTTTGACCTTATATGGAACCTCCTATCTGAAAATTTGAAAATTCTTAAAAAATTCGTCCAAAATCTTGATGTCACCAATCCTATGTTTTGTATGTTTTTTCCACGTGTCTTGACATCCAATGTATCCATGCAAAGTTTGGTGAAGATCTGAGTATGTCGTTTTTGACCTTATCTGGAACCTCCCATTTGAAAATTTGAAAATTCTTAAAAAATTCGTCGAAAATCTTGATGTCTCCAATCTTTTGTTTTGTACGTTTTTTCCACGTGTCTTGACATGCAAAGTATCCCTGCAACGTTTGGTGAAGATCTGAGTATGTAGTTTTTGACCTTATTTGGAACCTCCTATCTGAAAATTTGAAAATTCTTAAAAAATTCGTCGAAAATCTTGATGTCTCCAATCTCTTGTTTTGTACGTTTTTTCCACGTGTCTTGATATCCAATGTATCCCTGCAAAGTTTGGTGAAGATCTGAGTATGTCGTTTTTGACCTTATCTGGAACATCCTTTCTGAAAATTTGAAAATTGTTAAAAAATTCGTCCAAAATCTTGATGTCTCCAATCTCTTTTTTGTACGTTTTTTCCACGTGTCTTGACATCCAATGTATCCCTGCAAAGTTTGGTGAAGATCTGAGTATGTAGTTTTTGACCTTATATGGAACCTCCTATCTGAAAATTTGAAAATTCTTAAAAAATTCGTCCAAAATCTTGATGTCTCCAATCTCTTGTTTTGTACGTTTTTTCCACGTGTCTCGACCTCCAATGGATCCCTGCAAAGTTTGGTGAAGATCTGAGTATGTCGTTTTTGACCTTATCTGGAACCTCCCATCTGAAAATTTGAAAATTCTTAAAAAATTCGTCGAAAATCTTGATGTCTCCGATCTCTTGTTTTGTACGTTTTTTCCACGTGTCTTGACATGCAAAGTATTCCTGCAAAGTTTGGTGAAGATCTGAGTATGTAGTTTTTGACCTTATCTGGAACCTCCCATCTGAAAATTTGAAAATTCCTAAAAAATCCGTCCAAAATCTTGTTGACCCGAATCTCTTGTTTTGTACGTTTTTTCCACGTGTCTTGACATCCAATGTATCCCTGCAAAGTTTGGTGAAGATCTGAGTATGTAGTTTTTGACCTTATCTGGAACCGCATTTCTGAAAATTTGAAAATTTTTAAAAAAATCGTCCAAAATCTTGATGTCTCCAATCTTTTGTTTTGTACGTTTTTTCCACGTGTCTTGACACATAATGTATCCCTGCAAAGTTTGGTGAAGATCTGAGTATGTAGTTTTTGACCTTATCTGGAACCTCCTATCTGAAAATTTGAAAATTCTTAAAAAATTCGTCGAAAATCTTGATGTCTCCAATCTTTTGTTTTGTACGTTTTTTCCACGTGTCTTGACATCCAATGTATCCCTGCAAAGTTTGGTGAAGATCTGAGTATGTAGTTTTTTGACCTTATATGGAACCTCCTATCTGAAAATTTGAAAATTCTTAAAAAATTCGTCCAAAATCTTGATGTCTCCAATCTCTTGTTTTGTACGTTTTTTCCACGTGTCTCGACCTCCAATGGATCCCTGCAAAGTTTGGTGAAGATCTGAGTATGTCGTTTTTGACCTTATCTGGAACCTCCCATCTGAAAATTTGAAAATTCTTAAAAAATTCGTCGAAAATCTTGATGTCTCCGATCTCTTGTTTTGTACGTTTTTTCCACGTGTCTTGACATGCAAAGTATTCCTGCAAAGTTTGGTGAAGATCTGAGTATGTAGTTTTTGACCTCATCTGGAACCTCCTATCTGAAAATTTGAAAATTCTTAAAAAATTCGTCCAAAATCTTGATGTCTCCAATCTATTGTTTTGTACGTTTTTTCCACGTGTCTTGACATCCAATGTATCCCTGCAATGTTTGGTGAAGATCTGAGTATGTAGTTTTTGACCTTATATTGAACCTCCCATCTGAAAATTTGAAAATTCCTAAAAAATCCGTCCAAAATCTTGATGACCCCAATCTCTTGTTTTGTACTTTTTTTCCACGTGTCTCGACCTCCAATGTATCCCTGCAAAGTTTGGTGAAGATCTGAGTATGTAGTTTTTGACCTTATATGGAACCTCCTATCTGAAAATTTGAAAATTCTTAAAAAATTCGTCCAAAATCTTGATGTCACCAATCCTATGTTTTGTATGTTTTTTCCACGTGTCTTGACATCCAATGTATCCATGCAAAGTTTGGTGAAGATCTGAGTATGTCGTTTTTGACCTTATCTGGAACCTCCCATCTGAAAATTTGAAAATTCTTAAAAAATTCGTCGAAAATCTTGATGTCTCCAATCTCTTGTTTTGTACGTTTTTTCCACGTGTCTCGACCTCCAATGGATCCCTGCAAAGTTTGGTGAAGATCTGAGTATGTCGTTTTTGACCTTATCTGGAACCTCCCATCTGAAAATTTGAAAATTCTTAAAAAATTCGTCGAAATACTTGATGTCTCCGATCTCTTGTTTTGTACGTTTTTTCCACGTGTCTTGACATGCAAAGTATTCCTGCAAAGTTTGGTGAAGATCTGAGTATGTAGTTTTTGACCTCATCTGGAACCTCCTATCTGAAAATTTGAAAATTCTTAAAAAATTCGTCCAAAATCTTGATGTCTCCAATCTCTTGTTTTGTACGTTTTTTCCACGTGTCTTGACATCCAATGTATCCCTGCAATGTTTGGTGAAGATCTGAGTATGTAGTTTTTGACCTTATCTGGAACCTCCCATCTGAAAATTTGAAAATTCCTAAAAAATCCGTCCAAAATCTTGATGACCCCAATCTCTTGTTTTGTACTTTTTTTCCACGTGTCTCGACCTCCAATGTATCCCTGCAAAGTTTGGTGAAGATCTGAGTATGTAGTTTTTGACCTTATATGGAACCTCCTATCTGAAAATTTGAAAATTCTTAAAAAATTCGTCCAAAATCTTGATGTCACCAATCCTATGTTTTGTATGTTTTTTCCACGTGTCTTGACATCCAATGTATCCATGCAAAGTTTGGTGAAGATCTGAGTATGTCGTTTTTGACCTTATCTGGAACCTCCCATCTGAAAATTTGAAAATTCTTAAAAAATTCGTCGAAAATCTTGATGTCTCCGATCTCTTGTTTTGTACGTTTTTTCCACGTGTCTTGACATGCAAAGTATCCCTGCAACGTTTGGTGAAGATCTGAGTATGTAGTTTTTGACCTTATCTGGAACCTCCTATCTGAAAATTTGAAAATTCTTAAAAAATTCGTCCAAAATTTTGATGTCTCCAATCTCTTGTTTTGTACGTTTTTTCCACGTGTCTTGACATCCAATGTATCCCTGCAATGTTTGGTGAAGATCTGAGTATGTAGTTTTTGACCTTATATGGAGCCTCCTATCTGAAAATTTGAAAATTCTTAAAAAATTCGTCCAAAATCTTGATGTCTCCAATCTCTTGTTTTGTACGTTCTTTCCACGTGTCTTGACATCCAATGTATCCCTGCAATGTTTGGTGAAGATCTGAGTATGTAGTTTTTGACCTTATATGGAACCTCCTATCTGAAAATTTGAAAATTCTTAAAAGAATTTAACAAAATCTTGATGTCCCCAATCCTATGTTTTGTATGTTTTTTCCACGTGTCTTGACATACAATGTATCCCTGCAGAGTTTGGTGAAGATCTGAGTATGTAGTTTTTGACCTTATCTGGAACCTCCCATCTGAAAATTTGAAAATTCCTAAAAAATCCGTCCAAAATCTTGTTGACCCGAATCTCTTGTTTTGTAGGTTTTTTCCACGTGTCTTGACATCCAATGTATCCCTGCAAAGTTTGGTGAAGATCTGAGTATGTAGTTTTTGACCTTATCTGGAACCGCATTTCTGAAAATTTGAAAATTTTTAAAAAAATCGTCCAAAATCTTGATGTCTCCAATCTCTTGTTTTGTACGTTTTTCCCACGTGTCTTGACATCCAATGTATCCCTGCAAAGTTTGGTGAAGATCTGAGTATGTAGTTTTTGACCTTATATGGAACCTCCTATCTGAAAATTTGAAAATTCTTAAAAAATTCGTCCAAAATCTTGATGTCTCCAATCTCTTGTTTTGTACATTTTTTCCACGTGTCTCGACCTCCAATGGATCCCTGCAAAGTTTGGTGAAGATCTGAGTATGTCGTTTTTGACCTTATCTGGAACCTCCCATCTGAAAATTTGAAAATTCTTAAAAAATTCGTCGAAAATCTTGATGTCTCCGATCTCTTGTTTTGTACGTTTTTTCCACGTGTCTTGACATGCAAAGTATTCCTCCAAAGTTTGGTGAAGATCTGAGTATGTAGTTTTTGACCTCATCTGGAACCTCCTATCTGAAAATTTGAAAATTCTTAAAAAAATTCGTCCAAAATCTTGATGTCTCCAATCTCTTGTTTTGTACGTTTTTTCCACGTGTCTTGACATCCAATGTATCCCTGCAAAGTTTGGTGAAGATCTGAGTATGTAGTTTTTGACCTTATCTGGAACCTCCTATCTGAAAATTTGAAAATTCTTAAAAAATTCGTCCAAAATCTTGATGTCTCCAATCTCTTGTTTTGTACGTTTTTTCCACGTGTCTTGATATCCAATGTATCCCTGCAAAGTTTGGTGAAGATCTGAGTATGTCGTTTTTGACCTTATCTGGAACATCCTTTCTGAAAATTTGAAAATTGTTAAAAAATTCGTCCAAAATCTTGATGTCTCCAATCTCTTTTTTGTACGTTTTTTCCACGTGTCTTGACATCCAATGGATCCCTGCAAAGTTTGGTGAAGATCTGAGTATGTAGTTTTTGACCTTATCTGGAACCTCCCATCTGAAAATTTGAAAATTCTTAAAAAATTCGACCAAAATCTTGATGTCTCCAATCTTTTGTTTTGTACGTTTTTTCCACGTGTCTTGACACATAATGTATCCATGCAAAGTTTGGTGAAGATCTGAGTATGTAGTTTTTGACCTTATATGGAACCTCCTATCTGAAAATTTGAAAATTCTTAAAAAATTCGTCCAAAATCTTGATGTCTCCAATCTCTTGTTTTGTACGTTTTTTCCACGTGTCTTGACATCCAATGTATCCCTGCAAAGTTTGGTGAAGATCTGAGTATGTAGTTTTTGACCTTATCTGGAACCTCCCATCTGAAAATTTGAAAATTCCTAAAGAATCCGTGCAAAATCTTGATGACCCCAATCTCTTGTTTTGTACGTTTTTTCCACGTGTCTTGACATCCAATGTATTCCTGCAATGTTTGGTGAAGATCTGAGTATGTAGTTTTTGACCTTATATGGAACCTCCTATCTGAAAATTTGAAAATTCTTAAAAAATTCGACCAAAATCTTGATGTTCCGAATCCTATGTTTTGTATGTTTTTTCCACGTGTCTTGACATCCAATGTATCCCTGCAAAGTTTGGTGAAGATCTGAGTATGTAGTTTTTGACCTTATATTGAACCTCCCATCTGAAAATTTGAAAATTCTTAAAAAATTCGTCCAAAATCTTGATGACCCCAATCTCTTGTTTTGTACGTTTTTTCCACGTGTCTTGACATCCAAAGTATCCCTGCAAAGTTTGGTGAAGATCTGAGTATGTAGTTTTTGACCTTATATGGAACCTCCTTTCTGAAAATTTGAGAATTCTTAAAAAATTCGTCCAAAATCTTGATGTCTCCAATCTCTTGTTTTGTACGTTTTTTCCACGTGTCTTGACATCCAATGTATCCATGCAAAGTTTGGTGAAGATCTGAGTATGTCGTTTTTGACCTTATCTGGAACCTCCCATCTGAAAATTTGAAAATTCTTAAAAAATTCGTCGAAAATCTTGATGTCTCCAATCTTTTGTTTTGTACGTTTTTTCCACGTGTCTTGACATGCAAAGTATCCCTGCAACGTTTGGTGAAGATCTGAGTATGTAGTTTTTGACCTTATCTGGAACCTCCTATCTGAAAATTTGAAAATTCTTAAAAAATTCGTCGAAAATCTTGATGTCTCCAATCTCTTGTTTTGTACGTTTTTTCCACGTGTCTTGATATCCAATGTATCCCTGCAAAGTTTGGTGAAGATCTGAGTATGTCGTTTTTGACCTTATCTGGAACATCCTTTCTGAAAATTTGAAAATTGTTAAAAAATTCGTCCAAAATCTTGATGTCTCCAATCTCTTTTTTGTACGTTTTTTCCACGTGTCTTGACATCCAATGTATCCCTGTAAAGTTTGGTGAAGATCTGAGTATGTAGTTTTTGACCTTATATGGAACCTCCTATCTGAAAATTTGAAAATTCTTAAAAAATTCGTCCAAAATCTTGATGTCTCCAATCTCTTGTTTTGTACGTTTTTTCCACGTGTCTCGACCTCCAATGGATCCCTGCAAAGTTTGGTGAAGATCTGAGTATGTCGTTTTTGACCTTATCTGGAACCTCCCATCTGAAAATTTGAAAATTCTTAAAAAATTCGTCGAAAATCTTGATGTCTCCGATCTCTTGTTTTGTACGTTTTTTCCACGTGTCTTGACATGCAAAGTATTCCTGCAAAGTTTGGTGAAGATCTGAGTATGTAGTTTTTGACCTTATCTGGAACCTCCCATCTGAAAATTTGAAAATTCCTAAAAAATCCGTCCAAAATCTTGTTGACCCGAATCTCTTGTTTTGTACGTTTTTTCCACGTGTCTTGACATCCAATGTATCCCTGCAAAGTTTGGTGAAGATCTGAGTATGTAGTTTTTGACCTTATCTGGAACCGCATTTCTGAAAATTTGAAAATTTTTAAAAAAATCGTCCAAAATCTTGATGTCTCCAATCTCTTGTTTTGTACGTTTTTTCCACGTGTCTTGACATCCAATGTATCCCTGCAAAGTTTGGTGAAGATCTGAGTATGTAGTTTTTGACCTTATATGGAACCTCCTATCTGAAAATTTGAAAATTCTTAAAAAATTCGTCCAAAATCTTGATGTCTCCAATCTCTTGTTTTGTACGTTTTTTCCACGTGTCTCGACCTCCAATGGATCCCTGCAAAGTTTGGTGAAGATCTGAGTATGTCGTTTTTGACCTTATCTGGAACATCCTTTCTGAAAATTTGAAAATTGTTAAAAAATTCGTCCAAAATCTTGATGTCTCCAATCTCTTTTTTGTACGTTTTTTCCACGTGTCTTGACATCCAATGTATCCCTGTAAAGTTTGGTGAAGATCTGAGTATGTAGTTTTTGACCTTATATGGAACCTCCTATCTGAAAATTTGAAAATTCTTAAAAAATTCGTCCAAAATCTTGATGTCTCCAATCTCTTGTTTTGTACGTTTTTTCCACGTGTCTCGACCTCCAATGGATCCCTGCAAAGTTTGGTGAAGATCTGAGTATGTCGTTTTTGACCTTATCTGGAACCTCCCATCTGAAAATTTGAAAATTCTTAAAAAATTCGTCGAAAATCTTGATGTCTCCGATCTCTTGTTTTGTACGTTTTTTCCACGTGTCTTGACATGCAAAGTATTCCTGCAAAGTTTGGTGAAGATCTGAGTATGTAGTTTTTGACCTTATCTGGAACCTCCCATCTGAAAATTTGAAAATTCCTAAAAAATCCGTCCAAAATCTTGTTGACCCGAATCTCTTGTTTTGTACGTTTTTTCCACGTGTCTTGACATCCAATGTATCCCTGCAAAGTTTGGTGAAGATCTGAGTATGTAGTTTTTGACCTTATCTGGAACCGCATTTCTGAAAATTTGAAAATTTTTAAAAAAATCGTCCAAAATCTTGATGTCTCCAATCTCTTGTTTTGTACGTTTTTTCCACGTGTCTTGACATCCAATGTATCCCTGCAAAGTTTGGTGAAGATCTGAGTATGTAGTTTTTGACCTTATATGGAACCTCCTATCTGAAAATTTGAAAATTCTTAAAAAATTCGTCCAAAATCTTGATGTCTCCAATCTCTTGTTTTGTACGTTTTTTCCACGTGTCTCGACCTCCAATGGATCCCTGCAAAGTTTGGTGAAGATCTGAGTATGTCGTTTTTGACCTTATCTGGAACCTCCCATCTGAAAATTTGAAAATTCTTAAAAAATTCGTCGAAAATCTTGATGTCTCCGATCTCTTGTTTTGTACGTTTTTTCCACGTGTCTTGACATGCAAAGTATTCCTGCAAAGTTTGGTGAAGATCTGAGTATGTAGTTTTTGACCTCATCTGGAACCTCCTATCTGAAAATTTGAAAATTCTTAAAAAATTCGTCCAAAATCTTGATGTCTCCAATCTCTTGTTTTGTACGTTTTTTCCACGTGTCTTGACATCCAATGTATCCCTGCAAAGTTTGGTGAAGATCTGAGTATGTAGTTTTTGACCTTATCTGGAACCTCCTATCTGAAAATTTGAAAATTCTTAAAAAATTCGTCCAAAATCTTGATGTCTCCAATTTCTTGTTTTGTACGTTTTTTCCACGTGTCTTGATATCCAATGTATCCCTGCAAAGTTTGGTGAAGATCTGAGTATGTCGTTTTTGACCTTATCTGGAACATCCTTTCTGAAAATTTGAAAATTGTTAAAAAATTCGTCCAAAATCTTGATATCTCCAATCTCTTTTTTGTACGTTTTTTCCACGTGTCTTGACATCCAATGGATCCCTGCAAAGTTTGGTGAAGATCTGAGTATGTAGTTTTTGACCTTATCTGGAACCTCCCATCTGAAAATTTGAAAATTCTTAAAAAATTCGACCAAAATCTTGATGTCTCCAATCTTTTGTTTTGTACGTTTTTTCCACGTGTCTTGACACATAATGTATCCATGCAAAGTTTGGTGAAGATCTGAGTATGTAGTTTTTGACCTTATATGGAACCTCCTATCTGAAAATTTGAAAATTCTTAAAAAATTCGTCCAAAATCTTGATGTCTCCAATCTCTTGTTTTGTACGTTTTTTCCACGTGTCTCGACCTCCAATGGATCCCTGCAAAGTTTGGTGAAGATCTGAGTATGTCGTTTTTGACCTTATCTGGAACCTCCCATCTGAAAATTTGAAAATTCTTAAAAAATTCGTCGAAAATCTTGATGTCTCCGATCTCTTGTTTTGTACGTTTTTTCCACGTGTCTTGACATGCAAAGTATTCCTGCAAAGTTTGGTGAAGATCTGAGTATGTAGTTTTTGACCTCATCTGGAACCTCCTATCTGAAAATTTGAAAATTCTTAAAAAATTCGTCCAAAATCTTGATGTCTCCAATCTCTTGTTTTGTACGTTTTTTCCACGTGTCTTGACATCCAATGTATCCCTGCAAAGTTTGGTGAAGATCTGAGTATGTAGTTTTTGACCTTATCTGGAACCTCCTATCTGAAAATTTGAAAATTCTTAAAAAATTCGTCCAAAATCTTGATGTCTCCAATTTCTTGTTTTGTACGTTTTTTCCACGTGTCTTGATATCCAATGTATCCCTGCAAAGTTTGGTGAAGATCTGAGTATGTCGTTTTTGACCTTATCTGGAACATCCTTTCTGAAAATTTGAAAATTGTTAAAAAATTCGTCCAAAATCTTGATGTCTCCAATCTCTTTTTTGTACGTTTTTTCCACGTGTCTTGACATCCAATGGATCCCTGCAAAGTTTGGTGAAGATCTGAGTATGTAGTTTTTGACCTTATCTGGAACCTCCCATCTGAAAATTTGAAAATTCTTAAAAAATTCGACCAAAATCTTGATGTCTCCAATCTTTTGTTTTGTACGTTTTTTCCACGTGTCTTGACACATAATGTATCCATGCAAAGTTTGGTGAAGATCTGAGTATGTAGTTTTTGACCTTATATGGAACCTCCTATCTGAAAATTTGAAAATTCTTAAAAAATTCGTCCAAAATCTTGATGTCTCCAATCTCTTGTTTTGTACGTTTTTTCCACGTGTCTTGACATCCAATGTATCCCTGCAAAGTTTGGTGAAGATCTGAGTATGTAGTTTTTGACCTTATCTGGAACCTCCCATCTGAAAATTTGAAAATTCCTAAAAAATCCGTGCAAAATCTTGATGACCCCAATCTCTTGTTTTGTACGTTTTTTCCACGTGTCTTGACATCCAATGTATTCCTGCAATGTTTGGTGAAGATCTGAGTATGTAGTTTTTGACCTTATATGGAACCTCCTATCTGAAAATCTGAAAATTCTTAAAAAATTCGACCAAAATCTTGATGTTCCGAATCCTATGTTTTGTATGTTTTTTCCACGTGTCATGACATCCAATGTATCCCTGCAAAGTTTGGTGAAGATCTGAGTATGTAGTTTTTGACCTTATATTGAACCTCCCATCTGAAAATTTGAAAATTCTTAAAAAATTCGTCCAAAATCTTGATGACCCCAATCTCTTGTTTTGTACGTTTTTTCCACGTGTCTTGACATCCAAAGTATCCCTGCAAAGTTTGGTGAAGATCTGAGTATGTAGTTTTTGACCTTATATGGAACCTCCTTTCTGAAAATTTGAGAATTCTTAAAAAATTCGTCCAAAATCTTGATGTCTCCAATCTCTTGTTTTGTACGTTTTTTCCACGTGTCTTGACATCCAATGTATCCATGCAAAGTTTGGTGAAGATCTGAGTATGTCGTTTTTGACCTTATCTGGAACCTCCCATCTGAAAATTTGAAAATTCTTAAAAAATTCGTCGAAAATCTTGATGTCTCCAATCTTTTGTTTTGTACGTTTTTTCCACGTGTCTTGACATGCAAAGTATCCCTGCAACGTTTGGTGAAGATCTGAGTATGTCGTTTTTGACCTTATCTGGAACCTCCTATCTGAAAATTTGAAAATTCTTAAAAAATTCGTCGAAAATCTTGATGTCTCCAATCTCTTGTTTTGTACGTTTTTTCCACGTGTCTTGATATCCAATGTATCCCTGCAAAGTTTGGTGAAGATCTGAGTATGTCGTTTTTGACCTTATCTGGAACATCCTTTCTTAAAATTTGAAAATTGTTAAAAAATTCGTCCAAAATCTTGATGTCTCCAATCTCTTTTTTGTACGTTTTTTCCACGTGTCTTGACATCCAATGTATCCCTGCAAAGTTTGGTGAAGATCTGAGTATGTAGTTTTTGACCTTATCTGGAACCTCCCATCTGAAAATTTGAAAATTCTTAAAAAATTCGACCAAAATCTTGATGTCTCCAATCTTTTGTTTTGTACGTTTTTTCCACGTGTCTTGACACATAATGTATCCATGCAAAGTTTGGTGAAGATCTGAGTATGTAGTTTTTGACCTTATATGGAACCTCCTATCTGAAAATTTGAAAATTCTTAAAAAATTCGTCCAAAATCTTGATGTCTCCAATCTCTTGTTTTGTACGTTTTTTCCACGTGTCTTGACATCCAATGTATCCCTGCAAAGTTTGGTGAAGATCTGAGTATGTAGTTTTTGACCTTATCTGGAACCTCCCATCTGAAAATTTGAAAATTCCTAAAAAATCCGTGCAAAATCTTGATGACCCCAATCTCTTGTTTTGTACGTTTTTTCCACGTGTCTTGACATCCAATGTATCCATGCAAAGTTTGGTGAAGATCTGAGTATGTCGTTTTTGACCTTATCTGGAACATCCTTTCTGAAAATTTGAAAATTATTAAAAAATTCGTCCAAAATCTTGATGTCTCCAATCTCTTTTTTGTACGTTTTTTCCACGTGTCTTGACATCCAATGGATCCCTGCAAAGTTTGGTGAAGATCTGAGTATGTAGTTTTTGACCTTATCTGGAACCTCCCATCTGAAAATTTGAAAATTCTTAAAAAATTCGACCAAAATCTTGATGTCTCCAATCTTTTGTTTTGTACGTTTTTTCCACGTGTCTTGACACATAATGTATCCATGCAAAGTTTGGTGAAGATCTGAGTATGTAGTTTTTGACCTTATATGGAACCTCCTATCTGAAAATTTGAAAATTCTTAAAAAATTCGTCCAAAATCTTGATGTCTCCAATCTCTTGTTTTGTACGTTTTTTCCACGTGTCTTGACATCCAATGTATCCCTGCAAAGTTTGGTGAAGATCTGAGTATGTAGTTTTTGACCTTATCTGGAACCTCCCATCTGAAAATTTGAAAATTCCTAAAAAATCCGTGCAAAATCTTGATGACCCCAATCTCTTGTTTTGTACGTTTTTTCCACGTGTCTTGACATCCAATGTATTCCTGCAATGTTTGGTGAAGATCTGAGTATGTAGTTTTTGACCTTATATGGAACCTCCTATCTGAAAATTTGAAAATTCTTAAAAAATTCGTCCAAAATCTTGATGTCTCCAATCTCTTGTTTTGTACGTTTTTTCCACGTGTCTTGACATCCAAAGTATCCCTGCAAAGTTTGGTGAAGATCTGAGTATGTAGTTTTTGACCTTATATGGAACCTCCTTTCTGAAAATTTGAGAATTCTTAAAAAATTCGTCCAAAATCTTGATGTCTCCAATCTCTTGTTTTGTACGTTTTTTCCACGTGTCTTGACATCCAATGTATCCATGCAAAGTTTGGTGAAGATCTGAGTATGTCGTTTTTGACCTTATATGGAACCTCCCATCTGAAAATTTGAAAATTCTTAAAAAATTCGTCGAAAATCTTGATGTCTCCAATCTTTTGTTTTGTACGTTTTTTCCACGTGTCTTGACATGCAAAGTATCCCTGCAACGTTTGGTGAAGATCTGAGTATGTAGTTTTTGACCTTATCTGGAACCTCCTATCTGAAAATTTGAAAATTCTTAAAAAATTCGTCGAAAATCTTGATGTCTCCAATCTCTTGTTTTGTACGTTTTTTCCACGTGTCTTGATATCCAATGTATCCCTGCAAAGTTTGGTGAAGATCTGAGTATGTAGTTTTTGACCTTATCTGGAACATCCTTTCTGAAAATTTGAAAATTGTTAAAAAATTCGTCCAAAATCTTGATGTCTCCAATCTCTTTTTTGTACGTTTTTTCCACGTGTCTTGACATCCAATGTATCCCTGCAAAGTTTGGTGAAGATCTGAGTATGTAGTTTTTGACCTTATCTGGAACCTCCCATCTGAAAATTTGAAAATTCTTAAAAAATTCGACCAAAATCTTGATGTCTCCAATCTTTTGTTTTGTACGTTTTTTCCACGTGTCTTGACACATAATGTATCCATGCAAAGTTTGGTGAAGATCTGAGTATGTAGTTTTTGACCTTATATGGAACCTCCTATCTGAAAATTTGAAAATTCTTAAAAAATTCGTCCAAAATCTTGATGTCTCCAATCTCTTGTTTTGTACGTTTTTTCCACGTGTCTTGACATCCAATGTATCCCTGCAAAGTTTGGTGAAGATCTGAGTATGTAGTTTTTGACCTTATCTGGAACCTCCCATCTGAAAATTTGAAAATTCCTAAAAAATCCGTGCAAAATCTTGATGACCCCAATCTCTTGTTTTGTACGTTTTTTCCACGTGTCTTGACATCCAATGTATTCCTGCAATGTTTGGTGAAGATCTGAGTATGTAGTTTTTGTCCTTATATGGAACCTCCTATCTGAAAATTTGAAAATTCTTAAAAAATTCGACCAAAATCTTGATGTTCCGAATCCTATGTTTTGTATGTTTTTTCCACGTGTCTTGACATCCAATGTATCCATGCAAAGTTTGGTGAAGATCTGAGTATGTAGTTTTTGACCTTATATTGAACCTCCCATCTGAAAATTTGAAAATTCTTAAAAAATTCGTCCAAAATCTTGATGACCCCAATCTCTTGTTTTGTACGTTTTTTCCGCGTGTCTTGACATCCAAAGTATCCCTGCAAAGTTTGGTGAAGATCTGAGTATGTAGTTTTTGACCTTATATTGAACCTCCCGTCTGAAAATTTGAAAATTCTTAAAAAATTCGTCCAAAATCTTGATGTCTCCAATCTCTTGTTTTGTACGTTTTTTCCACGTGTCTTGACATCCAATGTATCCATGCAAAGTTTGGTGAAGATCTGAGTATGTCGTTTTTGACCTTATCTGGAACCTCCCATCTGAAAATTTGAAAATTCTTAAAAAATTCGTCGAAAATCTTGATGTCTCCAATCTTTTGTTTTGTACGTTTTTTCCACGTGTCTTGACATGCAAAGTATCCCTGCAACGTTTGGTGAAGATCTGAGTATGTAGTTTTTGACCTTATCTGCAACCTCCTATCTGAAAATTTGAAAATTCTTCAAAAATTCGTCGAAAATCTTGATGTCTCCAATCTCTTGTTTTGTACGTTTTTTCCACGTGTCTTGACATCCAATGTATTCCTGCAATGTTTGGTGGAGATCTGAGTATGTAGTTTTAGACCTTATATGGAACCTCCTATCTGAAAATTTGAAAATTCTTCAAAAATTCGTCCAAAATCTTGATGTCTCCAATCTCTTGTTTTGTACGTTTTTTCCACGTGTCTCGACCTCCAATGGATCCCTGCAAAGTTTGGTGAAGATCTGAGTATGTCGTTTTTGACCTTATCTGGAACATCCTTTCTGAAAATTTGAAAATTCTTAAAAAATTCGTCGAAAATCTTGATGTCTCCAATCTCTTTTTTGTACGTTTTTTCCACGTGTCTTGACATCCAATGTATCCCTGCAAAGTTTGGTGAAGATCTGAGTATGTAGTTTTTGACCTTATATGGAACCTCTTTTCTGAAAATTTGAGAATTCTTAAAAAATTCGTCCAAAATCTTGATGTCTCCAATCTCTTGTTTTGTACGTTTTTTCCACGTGTCTTGACATCCAATGTATCCATGCAAAGTTTGGTGAAGATCTGAGTATGTCGTTTTTGACCTTATCTGGAACCTCCCATCTGAAAATTTGAAAATTCTTAAAAAATTCGTCGAAAATCTTGATGTCTCCAATCTTTTGTTTTGTACGTTTTTTCCACGTGTCTTGACATGCAAAGTATCCCTGCAACGTTTGGTGAAGATCTGAGTATGTCGTTTTTGACCTTATCTGGAACCTCCTATCTGAAAATTTGAAAATTCTTAAAAAATTCGTCGAAAATCTTGATGTCTCCAATCTCTTGTTTTGTACGTTTTTTCCACGTGTCTTGATATCCAATGTATCCCTGCAAAGTTTGGTGAAGATCTGAGTATGTCGTTTTTGACCTTATCTGGAACATCCTTTCTGAAAATTTGAAAATTGTTAAAAAATTCGTCCAAAATCTTGATGTCTCCAATCTCTTTTTTGTACGATTTTTCCACGTGTCTTGACATCCAATGTATCCCTGCAAAGTTTGGTGAAGATCTGAGTATGTAGTTTTTGACCTTATCTGGAACCTCCCATCTGAAAATTTGAAAATTCTTAAAAAATTCGACCAAAATCTTGATGTCTCCAATCTTTTGTTTTGTACGTTTTTTCCACGTGTCTTGACACATAATGTATCCATGCAAAGTTTGGTGAAGATCTGAGTATGTAGTTTTTGACCTTATATGGAACCTCCTATCTGAAAATTTGAAAATTCTTAAAAAATTCGTCCAAAATCTTGATGTCTCCAATCTCTTGTTTTGTACGTTTTTTCCACGTGTCTTGACATCCAAAGTATCCCTGCAAAGTTTGGTGAAGATCTGAGTATGTAGTTTTTGACCTTATATGGAACCTCCTTTCTGAAAATTTGAGAATTCTTAAAAAATTCGTCCAAAATCTTGATGTCTCCAATCTCTTGTTTTGTACGTTTTTTCCACGTGTCTTGACATCCAATGTATCCATGCAAAGTTTGGTGAAGATCTGAGTATGTCGTTTTTGACCTTATATGGAACCTCCCATCTGAAAATTTGAAAATTCTTAAAAAATTCGTCGAAAATCTTGATGTCTCCAATCTTTTGTTTTGTACGTTTTTTCCACGTGTCTTGACATGCAAAGTATCCCTGCAACGTTTGGTGAAGATCTGAGTATGTAGTTTTTGACCTTATCTGGAACCTCCTATCTGAAAATTTGAAAATTCTTAAAAAATTCGTCGAAAATCTTGATGTCTCCAATCTCTTGTTTTGTACGTTTTTTCCACGTGTCTTGATATCCAATGTATCCCTGCAAAGTTTGGTGAAGATCTGAGTATGTAGTTTTTGACCTTATCTGGAACATCCTTTCTGAAAATTTGAAAATTGTTAAAAAATTCGTCCAAAATCTTGATGTCTCCAATCTCTTTTTTGTACGTTTTTTCCACGTGTCTTGACATCCAATGTATCCCTGCAAAGTTTGGTGAAGATCTGAGTATGTAGTTTTTGACCTTATCTGGAACCTCCCATCTGAAAATTTGAAAATTCTTAAAAAATTCGACCAAAATCTTGATGTCTCCAATCTTTTGTTTTGTACGTTTTTTCCACGTGTCTTGACACATAATGTATCCATGCAAAGTTTGGTGAAGATCTGAGTATGTAGTTTTTGACCTTATATGGAACCTCCTATCTGAAAATTTGAAAATTCTTAAAAAAATCGTCCAAAATCTTGATGTCTCCAATCTCTTGTTTTGTACGTTTTTTCCACGTGTCTTGACATCCAATGTATCCCTGCAAAGTTTGGTGAAGATCTGAGTATGTAGTTTTTGACCTTATCTGGAACCTCCCATCTGAAAATTTGAAAATTCCTAAAAAATCCGTGCAAAATCTTGATGACCCCAATCTCTTGTTTTGTACGTTTTTTCCACGTGTCTTGACATCCAATGTATTCCTGCAATGTTTGGTGAAGATCTGAGTATGTAGTTTTTGTCCTTATATGGAACCTCCTATCTGAAAATTTGAAAATTCTTAAAAAATTCGACCAAAATCTTGATGTTCCGAATCCTATGTTTTGTATGTTTTTTCCACGTGTCTTGACATCCAATGTATCCATGCAAAGTTTGGTGAAGATCTGAGTATGTAGTTTTTGACCTTATATTGAACCTCCCATCTGAAAATTTGAAAATTCTTAAAAAATTCGTCCAAAATCTTGATGACCCCAATCTCTTGTTTTGTACGTTTTTTCCGCGTGTCTTGACATCCAAAGTATCCCTGCAAAGTTTGGTGAAGATCTGAGTATGTAGTTTTTGACCTTATATTGAACCTCCCGTCTGAAAATTTGAAAATTCTTAAAAAATTCGTCCAAAATCTTGAAGTCTCCAATCTCTTGTTTTGTACGTTTTTTCCACGTGTCTTGACATCCAATGTATCCATGCAAAGTTTGGTGAAGATCTGAGTATGTCGTTTTTGACCTTATCTGGAACCTCCCATCTGAAAATTTGAAAATTCTTAAAAAATTCGTCGAAAATCTTGATGTCTCCAATCTTTTGTTTTGTACGTTTTTTCCACGTGTCTTGACATGCAAAGTATCCCTGCAACGTTTGGTGAAGATCTGAGTATGTAGTTTTTGACCTTATCTGGAACCTCCTATCTGAAAATTTGAAAATTCTTCAAAAATTCGTCGAAAATCTTGATGTCTCCAATCTCTTGTTTTGTACGTTTTTTCCACGTGTCTTGACATTCAATGTATTCCTGCAATGTTTGGTGGAGATCTGAGTATGTAGTTTTAGACCTTATCTGGAACCTCCTATCTGAAAATTTGAAAATTCTTCAAAAATTCGTCCAAAATCTTGATGTCTCCAATCTCTTGTTTTGTACGTTTTTTCCACGTGTCTCGACCTCCAATGGATCCCTGCAAAGTTTGGTGAAGATCTGAGTATGTAGTTTTTGACCTTATATGGAACCTCCTTTCTGAAAATTTGAGAATTCTTAAAAAATTCGTCGAAAATCTTGATGTCTCCAATCTCTTGTTTTGTACGTTTTTTCCACGTGTCTTGACATCCAATGTATCCATGCAAAGTTTGGTGAAGATCTGAGTATGTCGTTTTTGACCTTATCTGGAACCTCCCATCTGAAAATTTGAAAATTCTTAAAAAATTCGTCGAAAATCTTGATGTCTCCAATCTTTTGTTTTGTACGTTTTTTCCACGTGTCTTGACATGCAAAGTATCCCTGCAACGTTTGGTGAAGATCTGAGTATGTCGTTTTTGACCTTATCTGGAACCTCCTATCTGAAAATTTGAAAATTCTTAAAAAATTCGTCGAAAATCTTGATGTCTCCAATCTCTTGTTTTGTACGTTTTTTCCACGTGTCTTGATATCCAATGTATCCCTGCAAAGTTTGGTGAAGATCTGAGTATGTCGTTTTTGACCTTATCTGGAACATCCTTTCTGAAAATTTGAAAATTGTTAAAAAATTCGTCCAAAATCTTGATGTCTCCAATCTCTTTTTTGTACGTTTTTTCCACGTGTCTTGACATCCAATGTATCCCTGCAAAGTTTGGTGAAGATCTGAGTATGTAGTTTTTGACCTTATCTGGAACCTCCCATCTGAAAATTTGAAAATTCTTAAAAAATTCGACCAAAATCTTGATGTCTCCAATCTTTTGTTTTGTACGTTTTTCCACGTGTCTTGACACATAATGTATCCATGCAAAGTTTGGTGAAGATCTGAGTATGTAGTTTTTGACCTTATATGGAACCTCCTATCTGAAAATTTGAAAATTCTTAAAAAATTCGTCCAAAATCTTGATGTCTCCAATCTCTTGTTTTGTACGTTTTTTCCACGTGTCTTGACATCCAATGTATCCCTGCAAAGTTTGGTGAAGATCTGAGTATGTAGTTTTTGACCTTATCTGGAACCTCCCATCTGAAAATTTGAAAATTCCTAAAAAATCCGTGCAAAATCTTGATGACCCCAATCTCTTGTTTTGTACGTTTTTTCCACGTGTCTTGACATCCAATGTATCCATGCAAAGTTTGGTGAAGATCTGAGTATGTCGTTTTTGACCTTATCTGGAACATCCTTTCTGAAAATTTGAAAATTATTAAAAAATTCGTCCAAAATCTTGATGTCTCCAATCTCTTTTTTGTACGTTTTTTCCACGTGTCTTGACATCCAATGGATCCCTGCAAAGTTTGGTGAAGATCTGAGTATGTAGTTTTTGACCTTATCTGGAACCTCCCATCTGAAAATTTGAAAATTCTTAAAAAATTCGACCAAAATCTTGATGTCTCCAATCTTTTGTTTTGTACGTTTTTTCCACGTGTCTTGACACATAATGTATCCATGCAAAGTTTGGTGAAGATCTGAGTATGTAGTTTTTGACCTTATATGGAACCTCCTATCTGAAAATTTGAAAATTCTTAAAAAATTCGTCCAAAATCTTGATGTCTCCAATCTCTTGTTTTGTACGTTTTTTCCACGTGTCTTGACATCCAATGTATCCCTGCAAAGTTTGGTGAAGATCTGAGTATGTAGTTTTTGACCTTATCTGGAACCTCCCATCTGAAAATTTGAAAATTCCTAAAAAATCCGTGCAAAATCTTGATGACCCCAATCTCTTGTTTTGTACGTTTTTTCCACGTGTCTTGACATCCAATGTATTCCTGCAATGTTTGGTGAAGATCTGAGTATGTAGTTTTTGACCTTATATGGAACCTCCTATCTGAAAATTTGAAAATTCTTAAAAAATTCGTCCAAAATCTTGATGTCTCCAATCTCTTGTTTTGTACGTTTTTTCCACGTGTCTTGACATCCAAAGTATCCCTGCAAAGTTTGGTGAAGATCTGAGTATGTAGTTTTTGACCTTATATGGAACCTCCTTTCTGAAAATTTGAGAATTCTTAAAAAATTCGTCCAAAATCTTGATGTCTCCAATCTCTTGTTTTGTACGTTTTTTCCACGTGTCTTGACATCCAATGTATCCATGCAAAGTTTGGTGAAGATCTGAGTATGTCGTTTTTGACCTTATATGGAACCTCCCATCTGAAAATTTGAAAATTCTTAAAAAATTCGTCGAAAATCTTGATGTCTCCAATCTTTTGTTTTGTACGTTTTTTCCACGTGTCTTGACATGCAAAGTATCCCTGCAACGTTTGGTGAAGATCTGAGTATGTAGTTTTTGACCTTATCTGGAACCTCCTATCTGAAAATTTGAAAATTCTTAAAAAATTCGTCGAAAATCTTGATGTCTCCAATCTCTTGTTTTGTACGTTTTTTCCACGTGTCTTGATATCCAATGTATCCCTGCAAAGTTTGGTGAAGATCTGAGTATGTAGTTTTTGACCTTATCTGGAACATCCTTTCTGAAAATTTGAAAATTGTTAAAAAATTCGTCCAAAATCTTGATGTCTCCAATCTCTTTTTTGTACGTTTTTTCCACGTGTCTTGACATCCAATGTATCCCTGCAAAGTTTGGTGAAGATCTGAGTATGTAGTTTTTGACCTTATCTGGAACCTCCCATCTGAAAATTTGAAAATTCTTAAAAAATTCGACCAAAATCTTGATGTCTCCAATCTTTTGTTTTGTACGTTTTTTCCACGTGTCTTGACACATAATGTATCCATGCAAAGTTTGGTGAAGATCTGAGTATGTAGTTTTTGACCTTATATGGAACCTCCTATCTGAAAATTTGAAAATTCTTAAAAAATTCGTCCAAAATCTTGATGTCTCCAATCTCTTGTTTTGTACGTTTTTTCCACGTGTCTTGACATCCAATGTATCCCTGCAAAGTTTGGTGAAGATCTGAGTATGTAGTTTTTGACCTTATCTGGAACCTCCCATCTGAAAATTTGAAAATTCCTAAAAAATCCGTGCAAAATCTTGATGACCCCAATCTCTTGTTTTGTACGTTTTTTCCACGTGTCTTGACATCCAATGTATTCCTGCAATGTTTGGTGAAGATCTGAGTATGTAGTTTTTGTCCTTATATGGAACCTCCTATCTGAAAATTTGAAAATTCTTAAAAAATTCGACCAAAATCTTGATGTTCCGAATCCTATGTTTTGTATGTTTTTTCCACGTGTCTTGACATCCAATGTATCCATGCAAAGTTTGGTGAAGATCTGAGTATGTAGTTTTTGACCTTATATTGAACCTCCCATCTGAAAATTTGAAAATTCTTAAAAAATTCGTCCAAAATCTTGATGACCCCAATCTCTTGTTTTGTACGTTTTTTCCGCGTGTCTTGACATCCAAAGTATCCCTGCAAAGTTTGGTGAAGATCTGAGTATGTAGTTTTTGACCTTATATTGAACCTCCCGTCTGAAAATTTGAAAATTCTTAAAAAATTCGTCCAAAATCTTGATGTCTCCAATCTCTTGTTTTGTACGTTTTTTCCACGTGTCTTGACATCCAATGTATCCATGCAAAGTTTGTTGAAGATCTGAGTATGTCGTTTTTGACCTTATCTGGAACCTCCCATCTGAAAATTTGAAAATTCTTAAAAAATTCGTCGAAAATCTTGATGTCTCCAATCTTTTGTTTTGTACGTTTTTTCCACGTGTCTTGACATGCAAAGTATCCCTGCAACGTTTGGTGAAGATCTGAGTATGTAGTTTTTGACCTTATCTGGAACCTCCTATCTGAAAATTTGAAAATTCTTCAAAAATTCGTCGAAAATCTTGATGTCTCCAATCTCTTGTTTTGTACGTTATTTCCACGTGTCTTGACATCCAATGTATTCCTGCAATGTTTGGTGGAGATCTGAGTATGTAGTTTTAGACCTTATCTGGAACCTCCTATCTGAAAATTTGAAAATTCTTCAAAAATTCGTCCAAAATCTTGATGTCTCCAATCTCTTGTTTTGTACGTTTTTTCCACGTGTCTCGACCTCCAATGGATCCCTGCAAAGTTTGGTGAAGATCTGAGTATGTCGTTTTTGACCTTATCTGGAACATCCTTTCTGAAAATTTGAAAATTCTTAAAAAATTCGTCGAAAATCTTGATGTCTCCAATCTCTTGTTATGTACGTTTTTTCCACGTGTCTTGACATCCAATGTATCCCTGCAAAGTTTGGTGAAGATCTGAGTATGTAGTTTTTGACCTTATATGGAACCTCCTATCTGAAAATTTGAAAATTCTTAAAAAATTCGTCCAAAATCTTGATGTCTCCAATCTCTTGTTTTGTACGTTTTTTCCACGTGTCTCGACCTCCAATGGATCCCTGCAATGTTTGGTGAAGATCTGAGTATGTAGTTTTTGACCTTATCTGGAACCTCCCATCTGAAAATTTGAAAATTCCTAAAAAATCCGTCCAAAATCTTGATGACCCCAATCTCTTGTTTTGTACTTTTTTCCACGTGTCTCGACCTCCAATGTATCCCTGCAAAGTTTGGTGAAGATCTGAGTATGTAGTTTTTGACCTTATATGGAACCTCCTATCTGAAAATTTGAAAATTCTTAAAAAATTCGTCCAAAATCTTGATGTCAACAATCCTATGTTTTGTATGTTTTTTCCACGTGTCTTGACATCCAATGTATCCATGCAAAGTTTGGTGAAGATCTGAGTATGTCGTTTTTGACCTTATCTGGAACCTCCCATCTGAAAATTTGAAAATTCTTAAAAAATTCGTCGAAAATCTTGATGTCTCCGATCTCTTGTTTTGTACGTTTTTTCCACGTGTCTTGACATGCAAAGTATTCCTGCAAAGTTTGGTGAAGATCTGAGTATGTAGTTTTTGACCTCATCTGGAACCTCCTATCTGAAAATTTGAAAATTCTTAAAAAATTCGTTCAAAATTTTGATGTCTCCAATCTCTTGTTTTGTACGTTTTTTCCACGTGTCTTGACATCCAATGTATCCCTGCAATGTTTGGTGAAGATCTGAGTATGTAGTTTTTGACCTTATCTGGAACCTCCCATCTGAAAATTTGAAAATTCCTAAAAAATCCGTCCAAAATCTTGATGACCCCAATCTCTTGTTTTGTACGTTTTTTCCACGTGTCTTGACATCCAATGTATCCCTGCAAAGTTTGGTGAAGATCTGAGTCTGTAGTTTTTGACCTTATATTAAACCTCCCATCTGAAAATTTGAAAATTCTTAAAAAATTCGTCCAAAATCTTGATGTCTCCAATCTCTTGTTTTGTACGTTTTTTCCACGTGTCTTGATATCCAATGTATCCCTGCAAAGTTTGGTGAAGATCTGAGTATGTAGTTTTTGACCTTATATGGAACCTCCTATCTGAAAATTTGAAAATTCTTAAAAAATTCGTCCAAAATCTTGATGTCTCCAATCTCTTGTTTTGTACGTTTTTTCCACGTGTCTCGACCTCCAATGGATCCCTGCAAAGTTTGGTGAAGATCTGAGTATGTAGTTTTTGACCTTATCTGGAACCTCCCATCTGAAAATTTGAAAATTCTTAAAAAATTCGACCTAAATCTTGATGTCTCCAATCTTTTGTTTTGTACGTTTTTTCCACGTGTCTTGACACATAATGTATCCCTGCAAAGTTTGGTGAAGATCTGAGTATGTAGTTTTTGACCTTATCTGGAACCTCCTATCTGAAAATTTGAAAATTCTTAAAAAATTCGTCGAAAATCTTGATGTCTCCAATCTTTTGTTTTGTACGTTTTTTCCACGTGTCTTGACATCCAATGTATCCCTGCAAAGTTTGGTGAAGATCTGAGTATGTAGTTTTTGACCTTATATGGAACCTCCTATCTGAAAATTTGAAAATTCTTAAAAAATTCGTCCAAAATCTTGATGTCTCCAATCTCTTGTTTTGTACGTTTTTTCCACGTGTCTCGACCTCCAATGGATCCCTGCAAAGTTTGGTGAAGATCTGAGTATGTCGTTTTTGACCTTATCTGGAACCTCCCATCTGAAAATTTGAAAATTCTTAAAAAATTCGTCGAAAATCTTGATGTCTCCGATCTCTTGTTTTGTACGTTTTTTCCACGTGTCTTGACATGCAAAGTATTCCTGCAAAGTTTGGTGAAGATCTGAGTATGTAGTTTTTGACCTCATCTGGAACCTCCTATCTGAAAATTTGAAAATTCTTAAAAAATTCGTCCAAAATCTTGATGTCTCCAATCTCTTGTTTTGTACGTTTTTTCCACGTGTCTTGACATCCAATGTATCCCTGCAATGTTTGGTGAAGATCTGAGTATGTAGTTTTTGACCTTATCTGGAACCTCCCATCTGAAAATTTGAAAATTCCTAAAAAATCCGTCCAAAATCTTGATGACCCCAATCTCTTGTTTTGTACGTTTTTACCACGCGTCTTGACATCCAATGTATCCCTGCAAAGTTTGGTGAAGATCTGAGTATGTAGTTTTTGACCTTATCTGGAACCTCCTATCTGAAAATTTGAAAATTCTTAAAAAATTCGTCCAAAATCTTGATGTCTCCAATCTCTTGTTTTGTACGTTTTTTCCACGTGTCTTGATATCCAATGTATCCCTGCAAAGTTTGGTGAAGATCTGAGTATGTAGTTTTTGACCTTATATGGAACCTCCTATCTGAAAATTTGAAAATTCTTAAAAAATTCGTCCAAAATCTTGATGTCTCCAATCTCTTGTTTTGTACGTTTTTTCCACGTGTCTTGACATCCAATGTATCCCTGCAAAGTTTGGTGAAGATCTGAGTATGTAGTTTTTGACCTTATATTGAACCTCCCATCTGAAAATTTGAAAATTCTTAAAAAATTCGTCCAAAATCTTGATGTCTCCAATCTCTTTTTTTTTTTACGTTTTTTCCACGTGTCTTGATAACCAATGTATCCCTGCAAAGTTTGGTGAAGATCTGAGTATGTAGTTTTTGACCTTATATGGAACCTCCTATCTGAAAATTTGAAAATTCTTAAAAAATTCGTCCAAAATTTTGATGTCTCCAATCTCTTGTTTTGTACGTTTTTTCCACGTGTCTTGACATCCAATGTATCCCTGCAATGTTTGGTGAAGATCTGAGTATGTAGTTTTTGACCTTATCTGGAACCTCCCATCTGAAAATTTGAAAATTCCTAAAAAATCCGTCCAAAATCTTGATGACCCCAATCTCTTGTTTTGTACGTTTTTTCCACGTGTCTTGACATCCAATGTATCCCTGCAAAGTTTGGTGAAGATCTGAGTATGTAGTTTTTGACCTTATATTGAACCTCCCATCTGAAAATTTGAAAATTCTTAAAAAATTCGTCCAAAATCTTGATGTCTCCAATCTCTTGTTTTGTACGTTTTTTCCACGTGTCTTATTATCCAATGTATCCCTGCAAAGTTTGGTGAAGATCTGAGTATGTAGTTTTTGACCTTATATGGAACCTCCTATCTGAAAATTTGAAAATTCTTAAAAAATTCGTCCAAAATCTTGATGTCTCCAATCTCTTGTTTTGTACGTTTTTTCCACGTGTCTCGACCTCCAATGGATCCCTGCAAAGTTTGGTGAAGATCTGAGTATGTAGTTTTTGACCTTATCTGGAACCTCCCATCTGAAAATTTGAAAATTCTTAAAAAATTCGACCAAAATCTTGATGTCTCCAATCTTTTGTTTTGTACGTTTTTTCCACGTGTCTTGACACATAATGTATCCCTGCAAAGTTTGGTGAAGATCTGAGTATGTAGTTTTTGACCTTATCTGGAACCTCCTATCTGAAAATTTGAAAATTCTTAAAAAATTCGTCGAAAATCTTGATGTCTCCAATCTTTTGTTTTGTACGTTTTTTCCACGTGTCTTGACATCCAATGTATCCCTGCAAAGTTTGGTGAAGATCTGAGTATGTAGTTTTTGACCTTATATGGAACCTCCTATCTGAAAATTTGAAAATTCTTAAAAAATTCGTCCAAAATCTTGATGTCTCCAATCTCTTGTTTTGTACGTTTTTTCCACGTGTCTCGACCTCCAATGGATCCCTGCAAAGTTTGGTGAAGATCTGAGTATGTCGTTTTTGACCTTATCTGGAACCTCCCATCTGAAAATTTGAAAATTCTTAAAAAATTCGTCGAAAATCTTGATGTCTCCGATCTCTTGTTTTGTACGTTTTTTCCACGTGTCTTGACATGCAAAGTATTCCTGCAAAGTTTGGTGAAGATCTGAGTATGTAGTTTTTGACCTCATCTGGAACCTCCTATCTGAAAATTTGAAAATTCTTAAAAAATTCGTCCAAAATCTTGATGTCTCCAATCTCTTGTTTTGTACGTTTTTTCCACGTGTCTTGACATCCAATGTATCCCTGCAATGTTTGGTGAAGATCTGAGTATGTAGTTTTTGACCTTATATTGAACCTCCCATCTGAAAATTTGAAAATTCCTAAAAAATCCGTCCAAAATCTTGATGACCCCAATCTCTTGTTTTGTACTTTTTTTCCACGTGTCTCGACCTCCAATGTATCCCTGCAAAGTTTGGTGAAGATCTGAGTATGTAGTTTTTGACCTTATATAGAACCTCCTATCTGAAAATTTGAAAATTCTTAAAAAATTCGTCCAAAATCTTGATGTCACCAATCCTATGTTTTGTATGTTTTTTCCACGTGTCTTGACATCCAATGTATCCATGCAAAGTTTGGTGAAGATCTGAGTATGTCGTTTTTGACCTTATCTGGAACCTCCCATCTGAAAATTTGAAAATTCTTAAAAAATTCGTCGAAAATCTTGATGTCTCCAATCTCTTGTTTTGTACGTTTTTTCCACGTGTCTCGACCTCCAATGGATCCCTGCAAAGTTTGGTGAAGATCTGAGTATGTCGTTTTTGACTTTATCTGGAACCTCCCATCTGAAAATTTGAAAATTCTTAAAAAATTCGTCGAAAATCTTGATGTCTCCGATCTCTTGTTTTGTACGTTTTTTCCACGTGTCTTGACATGCAAAGTATTCCTGCAAAGTTTGGTGAAGATCTGAGTATGTAGTTTTTGACCTCATCTGGAACCTCCTATCTGAAAATTTGAAAATTCTTAAAAAATTCGTCCAAAATCTTGATGTCTCCAATCTCTTGTTTTGTACGTTTTTTCCACGTGTCTTGACATCCAATGTATCCCTGCAATGTTTGGTGAAGATCTGAGTATGTAGTTTTTGACCTTATATTGAACCTCCCATCTGAAAATTTGAAAATTCCTAAAAAATCCGTCCAAAATCTTGATGACCCCAATCTCTTGTTTTGTACTTTTTTTCCACGTGTCTCGACCTCCAATGTATCCCTGCAAAGTTTGGTGAAGATCTGAGTATGTAGTTTTTGACCTTATATAGAACCTCCTATCTGAAAATTTGAAAATTCTTAAAAAATTCGTCCAAAATCTTGATGTCACCAATCCTATGTTTTGTATGTTTTTTCCACGTGTCTTGACATCCAATGTATCCATGCAAAGTTTGGTGAAGATCTGAGTATGTCGTTTTTGACCTTATCTGGAACCTCCCATCTGAAAATTTGAAAATTCTTAAAAAATTCGTCGAAAATCTTGATGTCTCCAATCTCTTGTTTTGTACGTTTTTTCCACGTGTCTCGACCTCCAATGGATCCCTGCAAAGTTTGGTGAAGATCTGAGTATGTCGTTTTTGACCTTATCTGGAACCTCCCATCTGAAAATTTGAAAATTCTTAAAAAATTCGTCGAAAATCTTGATGTCTCCGATCTCTTGTTTTGTACGTTTTTTCCACGTGTCTTGACATGCAAAGTATTCCTGCAAAGTTTGGTGAAGATCTGAGTATGTAGTTTTTGACCTTATATGGAACCTCCTATCTGAAAATTTGAAAATTCTTAAAAAATTCGTCCAAAATCTTGATGTCTCCAATCTCTTGTTTTGTACGTTTTTTCCACGTGTCTCGACCTCCAATGGATCCCTGCAAAGTTTGGTGAAGATCTGAGTATGTCGTTTTTGACCTTATCTGGAACCTCCCATCTGAAAATTTGAAAATTCTTAAAAAATTCGTCGAAAATCTTGATGTCTCCGATCTCTTGTTTTGTACGTTTTTTCCACGTGTCTTGACATGCAAAGTATTCCTGCAAAGTTTGGTGAAGATCTGAGTATGTAGTTTTTGACCTCATCTGGAACCTCCTATCTGAAAATTTGAAAATTCTTAAAAAATTCGTCCAAAATCTTGATGTCTCCAATCTCTTGTTTTGTACGTTTTTTCCACGTGTCTTGACATCCAATGTATCCCTGCAATGTTTGGTGAAGATCTGAGTATGTAGTTTTTGACCTTATCTGGAACCTCCCATCTGAAAATTTGAAAATTCCTAAAAAATCCGTCCAAAATCTTGATGACCCCAATCTCTTGTTTTGTACTTTTTTTCCACGTGTCTCGACCTCCAATGTATCCCTGCAAAGTTTGGTGAAGATCTGAGTATGTAGTTTTTGACCTTATATGGAACCTCCTATCTGAAAATTTGAAAATTCTTAAAAAATTCGTCCAAAATCTTGATGTCACCAATCCTATGTTTTGTATGTTTTTTCCACGTGTCTTGACATCCAATGTATCCATGCAAAGTTTGGTGAAGATCTGAGTATGTCGTTTTTGACCTTATCTGGAACTTCCCATCTGAAAATTTGAAAATTCTTAAAAAATTCGTCGAAAATCTTGATGTCTCCGATCTCTTGTTTTGTACGTTTTTTCCACGTGTCTTGACATGCAAAGTATCCCTGCAACGTTTGGTGAAGATCTGAGTATGTAGTTTTTGACCTTATCTGGAACCTCCTATCTGAAAATTTGAAAATTCTTAAAAAATTCGTCCAAAATCTTGATGTCTCCAATCTCTTGTTTTGTACGTTTTTTCCACGTGTCTTGACATCCAATGTATCCCTGCAATGTTTGGTGAAGATCTGAGTATGTAGTTTTTGACCTTATATGGAACCTCCTATCTGAAAATTTGAAAATTCTTAAAAGAATTTAACAAAATCTTGATGTCCCCAATCCTATGTTTTGTATGTTTTTTCCACGTGTCTTGACATACAATGTATCCCTGCAGAGTTTGGTGAAGATCTGAGTATGTAGTTTTTGACCTTATCTGGAACCTCCCATCTGAAAATTTGAAAATTCCTAAAAAATCCGTCCAAAATCTTGTTGACCCGAATCTCTTGTTTTGTACGTTTTTTCCACGTGTCTTGACATCCAATGTATCCCTGCAAAGTTTGGTGAAGATCTGAGTATGTAGTTTTTGACCTTATCTGGAACCGCATTTCTGAAAATTTGAAAATTTTTAAAAAAATCGTCCAAAATCTTGATGTCTCCAATCTCTTGTTTTGTACGTTTTTTCCACGTGTCTTGACATCCAATGTATCATTGCAAAGTTTGGTGAAGATCTGAGTATGTAGTTTTTGACCTTATATGGAACCTCCTATCTGAAAATTTGAAAATTCTTAAAAAATTCGTCCAAAATCTTGATGTCTCCAATCTCTTGTTTTGTACGTTTTTTCCACGTGTCTCGACCTCCAATGGATCCCTGCAAAGTTTGGTGAAGATCTGAGTATGTCGTTTTTGACCTTATCTGGAACCTCCCATCTGAAAATTTGAAAATTCTTAAAAAATTCGTCGAAAATCTTGATGTCTCCGATCTCTTGTTTTGTACGTTTTTTCCACGTGTCTTGACATGCAAAGTATTCCTGCAAAGTTTGGTGAAGATCTGAGTATGTAGTTTTTGACCTCATCTGGAACCTCCTATCTGAAAATTTGAAAATTCTTAAAAAATTCGTCCAAAATCTTGATGTCTCCAATCTCTTGTTTTGTACGTTTTTTCCACGTGTCTTGACATCCAATGTATCCCTGCAAAGTTTGGTGAAGATCTGAGTATGTAGTTTTTGACCTTATCTGGAACCTCCTATCTGAAAATTTGAAAATTCTTAAAAAATTCGTCGAAAATCTTGATGTCTCCAATCTCTTGTTTTGTACGTTTTTTCCACGTGTCTTGATATCCAATGTATCCCTGCAAAGTTTGGTGAAGATCTGAGTATGTAGTTTTTGACCTTATCTGGAACATTCTTTCTGAAAATTTGAAAATTGTTAAAAAATTCGTCCAAAATCTTGATGTCTCCAATCTCTTTTTTGTACGTTTTTTCCACGTGTCTTGACATCCAATGGATCCCTGCAAAGTTTGGTGAAGATCTGAGTATGTAGTTTTTGACCTTATCTGGAACCTCCCATCTGAAAATTTGAAAATTCTTAAAAAATTCGACCAAAATCTTGATGTCTCCAATCTTTTGTTTTGTACGTTTTTTCCACGTGTCTTGACACATAATGTATCCATGCAAAGTTTGGTGAAGATCTGAGTATGTAGTTTTTGACCTTATATGGAACCTCCTATCTGAAAATTTGAAAATTCTTAAAAAATTCGTCCAAAATCTTGATGTCTCCAATCTCTTGTTTTGTACGTTTTTTCCACGTGTCTTGACATCCAATGTATCCCTGCAAAGTTTGGTGAAGATCTGAGTATGTAGTTTTTGACCTTATCTGGAACCTCCCATCTGAAAATTTGAAAATTCCTAAAAAATCCGTGCAAAATCTTGATGACCCCAATCTCTTGTTTTGTACGTTTTTTCCACGTGTCTTGACATCCAATGTATTCCTGCAATGTTTGGTGAAGATCTGAGTATGTAGTTTTTGACCTTATATGGAACCTCCTATCTGAAAATTTGAAAATTCTTAAAAAATTCGACCAAAATCTTGATGTTCCGAATCCTATGTTTTGTATGTTTTTTCCACGTGTCTTGACATCCAATGTATCCCTGCAAAGTTTGGTGAAGATCTGAGTATGTAGTTTTTGACCTTATATTGAACCTCCCATCTGAAAATTTGAAAATTCTTAAAAAATTCGTCCAAAATCTTGATGACCCCAATCTCTTGTTTTGTACGTTTTTTCCACGTGTCTTGACATCCAAAGTATCCCTGCAAAGTTTGGTGAAGATCTGAGTATGTAGTTTTTGACCTTATATGGAACCTCCTTTCTGAAAATTTGAGAATTCTTAAAAAATTCGTCCAAAATCTTGATGTCTCCAATCTCTTGTTTTGTACGTTTTTTCCACGTGTCTTGACATCCAATGTATCCATGCAAAGTTTGGTGAAGATCTGAGTATGTCGTTTTTGACCTTATCTGGAACCTCCCATCTGAAAATTTGAAAATTCTTAAAAAATTCGTCGAAAATCTTGATGTCTCCAATCTTTTGTTTTGTACGTTTTTTCCACGTGTCTTGACATGCAAAGTATCCCTGCAACGTTTGGTGAAGATCTGAGTATGTAGTTTTTGACCTTATCTGGAACCTCCTATCTGAAAATTTGAAAATTCTTAAAAAATTCGTCGAAAATCTTGATGTCTCCAATCTCTTGTTTTGTACGTTTTGTCCACGTGTCTTGATATCCAATGTATCCCTGCAAAGTTTGGTGAAGATCTGAGTATGTCGTTTTTGACCTTATCTGGAACATCCTTTCTGAAAATTTGAAAATTGTTAAAAAATTCGTCCAAAATCTTGATGTCTCCAATCTCTTTTTTGTACGTTTTTTCCACGTGTCTTGACATCCAATGTATCCCTGCAAAGTTTGGTGAAGATCTGAGTATGTAGTTTTTGACTTATCTGGAACCTCCCATCTGAAAATTTGAAAATTCTTAAAAAATTCGACCAAAATCTTGATGTCTCCAATCTTTTGTTTTGTACGTTTTTTCCACGTGTCTTGACACATAATGTATCCATGCAAAGTTTGGTGAAGATCTGAGTATGTAGTTTTTGACCTTATATGGAACCTCCTATCTGAAAATTTGAAAATTCTTAAAAAATTCGTTAAAAATCTTGATGTCTCCAATCTCTTGTTTTGTACGTTTTTTCCACGTGTCTTGACATCCAATGTATCCCTGCAAAGTTTGGTGAAGATCTGAGTATGTAGTTTTTGACCTTATCTGGAACCTCCCATCTGAAAATTTGAAAATTCCTAAAAAATCCGTGCAAAATCTTGATGACCCCAATCTCTTGTTTTGTACGTTTTTTCCACGTGTCTTGACACATAATGTATCCATGCAAAGTTTGGTGAAGATCTGAGTATGTAGTTTTTGACCTTATATGGAACCTCCTATCTGAAAATTTGAAAATTCTTAAAAAATTCGTCCAAAATCTTGATGTCTCCAATCTCTTGTTTTGTACGTTTTTTCCACGTGTCTTGACATCCAATGTATCCCTGCAAAGTTTGGTGAAGATCTGAGTATGTAGTTTTTGACCTTATCTGGAACCTCCCATCTGAAAATTTGAAAATTCCTAAAAAATCCGTGCAAAATCTTGATGACCCCAATCTCTTGTTTTGTACGTTTTTTCCACGTGTCTTGACATCCAATGTATTCCTGCAATGTTTGGTGAAGATCTGAGTATGTAGTTTTTGACCTTATATGGAACCTCCTATCTGAAAATTTGAAAATTCTTAAAAAATTCGACCAAAATCTTGATGTTCCGAATCCTATGTTTTGTATGTTTTTTCCACGTGTCTTGACATCCAATGTATCCCTGCAAAGTTTGGTGAAGATCTGAGTATGTAGTTTTTGACCTTATATTGAACCTCCCATCTGAAAATTTGAAAATTCTTAAAAAATTCGTCCAAAATCTTGATGACCCCAATCTCTTGTTTTGTACGTTTTTTCCACGTGTCTTGACATCCAAAGTATCCCTGCAAAGTTTGGTGAAGATCTGAGTATGTAGTTTTTGACCTTATATGGAACCTCCTTTCTGAAAATTTGAGAATTCTTAAAAAATTCGTCCATAATCTTGATGTCTCCAATCTCTTGTTTTGTACGTTTTTTCCACGTGTCTTGACATCCAATGTATCCATGCAAAGTTTGGTGAAGATCTGAGTATGTCGTTTTTGACCTTATCTGGAACCTCCCATCTGAAAATTTGAAAATTCTTAAAAAATTCGTCGAAAATCTTGATGTCTCCAATCTTTTGTTTTGTACGTTTTTTCCACGTGTCTTGACATGCAAAGTATCCCTGCAACGTTTGGTGAAGATCTGAGTATGTAGTTTTTGACCTTATCTGGAACCTCCTATCTGAAAATTTGAAAATTCTTAAAAAATTCGTCGAAAATCTTGATGTCTCCAATCTCTTGTTTTGTACGTTTTTTCCACGTGTCTTGATATCCAATGTATCCCTGCAAAGTTTGGTGAAGATCTGAGTATGTCGTTTTTGACCTTATCTGGAACATCCTTTCTGAAAATTTGAAAATTGTTAAAAAATTCGTCCAAAATCTTGATGTCTCCAATCTCTTTTTTGTACGTTTTTTCCACGTGTCTTGACATCCAATGTATCCCTGCAAAGTTTGGCGAAGATCTGAGTATGTAGTTTTTGACCTTATCTGGAACCTCCCATCTGAAAATTTGAAAATTCTTAAAAAATTCGACCAAAATCTTGATGTCTCCAATCTTTTGTTTTGTACGTTTTTTCTACGTGTCTTGACACATAATGTATCCATGCAAAGTTTGGTGAAGATCTGAGTATGTAGTTTTTGACCTTATATGGAACCTCCTATCTGAAAATTTGAAAATTCTTAAAAAATTCGTCAAAAATCTTGATGTCTCCAATCTCTTGTTTTGTACGTTTTTTCCACGTGTCTTGACATCCAATGTATCCCTGCAAAGTTTGGTGAAGATCTGAGTATGTAGTTTTTGACCTTATCTGGAACCTCCCATCTGAAAATTTGAAAATTCCTAAAAAATCCGTGCAAAATCTTGATGACCCCAATCTCTTGTTTTGTACGTTTTTTCCACGTGTCTTGACATCCAATGTATTCCTGCAATGTTTGGTGAAGATCTGAGTATGTAGTTTTTGACCTTATATGGAACCTCCTATCTGAAAATTTGAAAATTCTTAAAAAATTCGACCAAAATCTTGATGTTCCGAATCCTATGTTTTGTATGTTTTTTCCACGTGTCTTGACATCCAATGTATCCATGCAAATTTTGGTGAAGATCTGAGTATGTAGTTTTTGACCTTATATTGAACCTCCCATCTGAAAATTTGAAAATTCTTAAAAAATTCGTCCAAAATCTTGATGACCCCAATCTCTTGTTTTGTACGTTTTTTCCACGTGTCTTGACATCCAAAGTATCCCTGCAAAGTTTGGTGAAGATCTGAGTATGTAGTTTTTGACCTTATATTGAACCTCCCATCTGAAAATTTGAAAATTCTTAAAAAATTCGTCCAAAATCTTGATGTCTCCAATCTCTTGTTTTGTACGTTTTTTCCACGTGTCTTGACATCCAATGTATCCATGCAAAGTTTGGTGAAGATCTGAGTATGTCGTTTTTGACCTTATCTGGAACCTCCCATCTGAAAATTTGAAAATTCTTAAAAAATTCGTCGAAAATCTTGATGTCTCCAATCTTTTGTTTTGTACGTTTTTTCCACGTGTCTTGACATGCAAAGTATCCCTGCAACGTTTGGTGAAGATCTGAGTATGTAGTTTTTGACCTTATCTGGAACCTCCTATCTGAAAATTTGAAAATTCTTCAAAAATTCGTCGAAAATCTTGATGTCTCCAATCTCTTGTTTTGTACGTTTTTTCCACGTGTCTTGACATCCAATGTATTCCTGCAATGTTTGGTGGAGATCTGAGTATGTAGTTTTAGACCTTATCTGGAACCTCCTATCTGAAAATTTGAAAATTCTTCAAAAATTCGTCCAAAATCTTGATGTCTCCAATCTCTTGTTTTTTACGTTTTTTCCACGTGTCTCGACCTCGAATGGATCCCTGCAAAGTTTGGTGAAGATCTGAGTATGTCGTTTTTGACCTTATCTGGAACATCCTTTCTGAAAATTTGAAAATTCTTAAAAAATTCGTCGAAAATCTTGATGTCTCCAATCTCTTGTTTTGTACGTTTTTTCCACGTGTCTTGACATCCAATGTATCCCTGCAAAGTTTGGTGAAGATCTGAGTATGTAGTTTTTGACCTTATATGGAACCTCCTATCTGAAAATTTGAAAATTCTTAAAAAATTCGTCCAAAATCTTGATGTCTCCAATCTCTTGTTTTGTACGTTTTTTCCACGTGTCTCGACCTCCAATGGATCCCTGCAAAGTTTGGTGAAGATCTGAGTATGTCGTTTTTGACCTTATCTGGAACCTCCCATCTGAAAATTTGAAAATTCTTAAAAAATTCGACCAAAATCTTGATGTCTCCAATCTTTTGTTTTGTACGTTTTTTCCACGTGTCTTGACACATAATGTATCCCTGCAAAGTTTGGTGAAGATCTGAGTATGTAGTTTTTGACCTTATCTGGAACCTCCTATCTGAAAATTTGAAAATTCTTAAAAAATTCGTCGAAAATCTTGATGTCTCCAATCTTTTGTTTTGTACGTTTTTTCCACGTGTCTTGACATCCAATGTATCCCTGCAAAGTTTGGTGAAGATCTGAGTATGTAGTTTTTGACCTTATATGGAACCTCCTATCTGAAAATTTGAAAATTCTTAAAAAATTCGTCCAAAATCTTGATGTCTCCAATCTCTTGTTTTGTACGTTTTTTCCACGTGTCTCGACCTCCAATGGATCCCTGCAAAGTTTGGTGAAGATCTGACTATGTCGTTTTTGACCTTATCTGGAACCTCCCATCTGAAAATTTGAAAATTCTTAAAAAATTCGTCGAAAATCTTGATGTCTCCAATCTTTTGTTTTGTACGTTTTTTCCACGTGTCTTGACATGCAAAGTATCCCTGCAACGTTTGGTGAAGATCTGAGTATGTAGTTTTTGACCTTATCTGGAACCTCCTATCTGAAAATTTGAAAATTCTTAAAAAATTCGTCGAAAATCTTGATGTCTCCAATCTCTTGTTTTGTACGTTTTTTCCACGTGTCTTGATATCCAATGTATCCCTGCAAAGTTTGGTGAAGATCTGAGTATGTCGTTTTTGACCTTATCTGGAACATCCTTTCTGAAAATTTGAAAATTGTTAAAAAATTCGTCCAAAATCTTGATGTCTCCAATCTCTTTTTTGTACGTTTTTTCCACGTGTCTTGACATCCAATGTATCCCTGCAAAGTTTGGTGAAGATCTGAGTATGTAGTTTTTGACCTTATCTGGAACCTCCCATCTGAAAATTTGAAAATTCTTAAAAAATTCGACCAAAATCTTGATGTCTCCAATCTTTTGTTTTGTACGTTTTTTCCACGTGTCTTGACACATAATGTATCCATGCAAAGTTTGGTGAAGATCTGAGTATGTAGTTTTTGACCTTATATGGAACCTCCTATCTGAAAATTTGAAAATTCTTAAAAAATTCGTCCAAAATCTTGATGTCTCCAATCTCTTGTTTTGTACGTTTTTTCCACGTGTCTTGACATCCAATGTATCCCTGCAAAGTTTGGTGAAGATCTGAGTATGTAGTTTTTGACCTTATCTGGAACCTCCCATCTGAAAATTTGAAAATTCCTAAAAAATCCGTGCAAAATCTTGATGACCCCAATCTCTTGTTTTGTACGTTTTTTCCACGTGTCTTGACACATAATGTATCCATGCAAAGTTTGGTGAAGATCTGAGTATGTAGTTTTTGACCTTATATGGAACCTCCTATCTGAAAATTTGAAAATTCTTAAAAAATTCGTCCAAAATCTTGATGTCTCCAATCTCTTGTTTTGTACGTTTTTTCCACGTGTCTTGACATCCAATGTATCCCTGCAAAGTTTGGTTAAGATCTGAGTATGTAGTTTTTGACCTTATCTGGAACCTCCCATCTGAAAATTTGAAAATTCCTAAAAAATCCGTGCAAAATCTTGATGACCCCAATCTCTTGTTTTGTACGTTTTTTCCACGTGTCTTGACATCCAATGTATTCCTGCAATGTTTGGTGAAGATCTGAGTATGTAGTTTTTGACCTTATATGGAACCTCCTATCTGAAAATTTGAAAATTCTTAAAAAATTCGACCAAAATCTTGATGTTACGAATCCTATGTTTTGTATGTTTTTTCCACGTGTCTTGACATCCAATGTATCCCTGCAAAGTTTGGTGAAGATCTGAGTATGTAGTTTTTGACCTTATATTGAACCTCCCATCTGAAAATTTGAAAATTCTTAAAAAATTCGTCCAAAATCTTGATGACCCCAATCTCTTGTTTTGTACGTTTTTTCCACGTGTCTTGACATCCAAAGTATCCCTGCAAAGTTTGGTGAAGATCTGAGTATGTAGTTTTTGACCTTATATGGAACCTCCTTTCTGAAAATTTGAGAATTCTTAAAAAATTCGTCCAAAATCTTGATGTCTCCAATCTCTTGTTTTGTACGTTTTTTCCACGTGTCTTGACATCCAATGTATCCATGCAAAGTTTGGTCAAGATCTGAGTATGTCGTTTTTGACCTTATCTGGAACCTCCCATCTGAAAATTTGAAAATTCTTAAAAAATTCGTCGAAAATCTTGATGTCTCCAATCTCTTGTTTTGTACGTTTTTTCCACGTGTCTTGACATGCAAAGTATCCCTGCAACGTTTGGTGAAGATCTGAGTATGTAGTTTTTGACCTTATCTGGAACCTCCTATCTGAAAATTTGAAAATTCTTCAAAAATTCGTCGAAAATCTTGATGTCTCCAATCTCTTGTTTTGTACGTTTTTTCCACGTGTCTTGATATCCAATGTATCCCTGCAAAGTTTGGTGAAGATCTGAGTATGTCGTTTTTGACCTTATCTGGAACATCCTTTCTGAAAATTTGAAAATTGTTAAAAAATTCGTCCAACATCTTGATGTCTCCAATCTCTTTTTTGTACGTTTTTTCCACGTGTCTTGACATCCAATGTATCCCTGCAAAGTTTGGCGAAGATCTGAGTATGTAGTTTTTGACCTTATCTGGAACCTCCCATCTGAAAATTTGAAAATTCTTAAAAAATTCGACCAAAATCTTGATGTCTCCAATCTTTTGTTTTGTACGTTTTTTCCACGTGTCTTGACACATAATGTATCCATGCAAAGTTTGGTGAAGATCTGAGTATGTAGTTTTTGACCTTATATGGAACCTCCTATCTGAAAATTTGAAAATTCTTAAAAAATTCGTCAAAAATCTTGATGTCTCCAATCTCTTGTTTTGTACGTTTTTTCCACGTGTCTTGACATCCAATGTATCCCTGCAAAGTTTGGTGAAGATCTGAGTATGTAGTTTTTGACCTTATCTGGAACCTCCCATCTGAAAATTTGAAAATTCCTAAAAAATCCGTGCAAAATCTTGATGACCCCAATCTCTTGTTTTGTACGTTTTTTCCACGTGTCTTGACATCCAATGTATTCCTGCAATGTTTGGTGAAGATCTGAGTATGTAGTTTTTGACCTTATATGGAACCTCCTATCTGAAAATTTGAAAATTCTTAAAAAATTCGACCAAAATCTTGATGTTCCGAATCCTATGTTTTGTATGTTTTTTCCACGTGTCTTGACATCCAATGTATCCATGCAAATTTTGGTGAAGATCTGAGTATGTAGTTTTTGACCTTATATTGAACCTCCCATCTGAAAATTTGAAAATTCTTAAAAAATTCGTCCAAAATCTTGATGACCCCAATCTCTTGTTTTGTACGTTTTTTCCACGTGTCTTGACATCCAAAGTATCCCTGCAAAGTTTGGTGAAGATCTGAGTATGTAGTTTTTGACCTTATATTGAACCTCCCATCTGAAAATTTGAAAATTCTTAAAAAATTCGTCCAAAATCTTGATGTCTCCAATCTCTTGTTTTGTACGTTTTTTCCACGTGTCTTGACATCCAATGTATCCATGCAAAGTTTGGTGAAGATCTGAGTATGTCGTTTTTGACCTTATCTGGAACCTCCCATCTGAAAATTTGAAAATTCTTAAAAAATTCGTCGAAAATCTTGATGTCTCCAATCTTTTGTTTTGTACGTTTTTTCCACGTGTCTTGACATGCAAAGTATCCCTGCAACGTTTGGTGAAGATCTGAGTATGTAGTTTTTGACCTTATCTGGAACCTCCTATCTGAAAATTTGAAAATTCTTCAAAAATTCGTCGAAAATCTTGATGTCTCCAATCTCTTGTTTTGTACGTTTTTTCCACGTGTCTTGACATCCAATGTATTCCTGCAATGTTTGGTGGAGATCTGAGTATGTAGTTTTAGACCTTATCTGGAACCTCCTATCTGAAAATTTGAAAATTCTTCAAAAATTCGTCCAAAATCTTGATGTCTCCAATCTCTTGTTTTTTACGTTTTTTCCACGTGTCTCGACCTCCAATGGATCCCTGCAAAGTTTGGTGAAGATCTGAGTATGTCGTTTTTGACCTTATCTGGAACATCCTTTCTGAAAATTTGAAAATTCTTAAAAAATTCGTCGAAAATCTTGATGTCTCCAATCTCTTGTTTTGTACGTTTTTTCCACGTGTCTTGACATCCAATGTATCCCTGCAAAGTTTGGTGAAGATCTGAGTATGTAGTTTTTGACCTTATATGGAACCTCCTATCTGAAAATTTGAAAATTCTTAAAAAATTCGTCCAAAATCTTGATGTCTCCAATCTCTTGTTTTGTACGTTTTTTCCACGTGTCTCGACCTCCAATGGATCCCTGCAAAGTTTGGTGAAGATCTGAGTATGTCGTTTTTGACCTTATCTGGAACCTCCCATCTGAAAATTTGAAAATTCTTAAAAAATTCGTCGAAAATCTTGATGTCTCCGATCTCTTGTTTTGTACGTTTTTTCCACGTGTCTTGACATGCAAAGTATTCCTGCAAAGTTTGGTGAAGATCTGAGTATGTAGTTTTTGACCTCATCTGGAACCTCCTATCTGAAAATTTGAAAATTCTTAAAAAATTCGTCCAAAATCTTGATGTCTCCAATCTCTTGTTTTGTACGTTTTTTCCACGTGTCTTGACATCCAATGTATCCCTGCAATGTTTGGTGAAGATCTGAGTATGTAGTTTTTGACCTTATCTGGAACCTCCCATCTGAAAATTTGAAAATTCCTAAAAAATCCGTCCAAAATCTTGATGACCCCAATCTCTTGTTTTGTACTTTTTTTCCACGTGTCTCGACCTCCAATGTATCCCTGCAAAGTTTGGTGAAGATCTGAGTATGTAGTTTTTGACCTTATATGGAACCTCCTATCTGAAAATTTGAAAATTCTTAAAAAATTCGTCCAAAATCTTGATGTCACCAATCCTATGTTTTGTATGTTTTTTCCACGTGTCTTGACATCCAATGTATCCATGCAAAGTTTGGTGAAGATCTGAGTATGTCGTTTTTGACCTTATCTGGAACCTCCCATCTGAAAATTTGAAAATTCTTAAAAAATTCGTCCAAAATCTTGATGTCTCCAATCTCTTGTTTTGTACGTTTTTTCCACGTGTCTCGACCTCCAATGGATCCCTGCAAAGTTTGGTGAAGATCTGAGTATGTCGTTTTTGACCTTATCTGGAACCTCCCATCTGAAAATTTGAAAATTCTTAAAAAATTCGTCGAAAATCTTGATGTCTAAGATCTCTTGTTTTGTACGTTTTTTCCACGTGTCTTGACATGCAAAGTATTCCTGCAAAGTTTGGTGAAGATCTGAGTATGTAGTTTTTGACCTCATCTGGAACCTCCTATCTGAAAATTTGAAAATTCTTAAAAAATTCGTCCAAAATCTTGATGTCTCCAATCTCTTGTTTTGTACGTTTTTTCCACGTGTCTTGACATCCAATGTATCCCTGCAATGTTTGGTGAAGATCTGAGTATGTAGTTTTTGACCTTATCTGGAACCTCCCATCTGAAAATTTGAAAATTCCTAAAAAATCCGTCCAAAATCTTGATGACCCCAATCTCTTGTTTTGTACTTTTTTTCCACGTGTCTCGACCTCCAATGTATCCCTGCAAAGTTTGGTGAAGATTTGAGTATGTAGTTTTTGACCTTATATGGAACCTCCTATCTGAAAATTTGAAAATTCTTAAAAAATTCGTCCAAAATCTTGATGTCACCAATCCTATGTTTTGTATGTTTTTTCCACGTGTCTTGACATCCAATGTATCCATGCAAAGTTTGGTGAAGATCTGAGTATGTCGTTTTTGACCTTATCTGGAACCTCCCATCTGAAAATTTGAAAATTCTTAAAAAATACGTCGAAAATCTTGATGTCTCCGATCTCTTGTTTTGTACGTTTTTTCCACGTGTCTTGACATGCAAAGTATCCCTGCAACGTTTGGTGAAGATCTGAGTATGTAGTTTTTGACCTTATCTGGAACCTCCTATCTGAAAATTTGAAAATTCTTAAAAAATTCGTCCAAAATCTTGATGTCTCCAATCTCTTGTTTTGTACGTTTTTTCCACGTGTCTTGACATCCAATGTATCCCTGCAATGTTTGGTGAAGATCTGAGTATGTAGTTTTTGACCTTATATGGAGCCTCCTATCTGAAAATTTGAAAATTCTTAAAAAATTCGTCCAAAATCTTGATGTCTCCAATCTCTTGTTTTGTACGTTCTTTCCACGTGTCTTGACATCCAATGTATCCCTGCAATGTTTGGTGAAGATCTGAGTATGTAGTTTTTGACCTTATATGGAACCTCCTATCTGAAAATTTGAAAATTCTTAAAAGAATTTAACAAAATCTTGATGTCCCCAATCCTATGTTTTGTATGTTTTTTCCACGTGTCTTGACATACAATGTATCCCTGCAGAGTTTGGTGAAGATCTGAGTATGTAGTTTTTGACCTTATCTGGAACCTCCTATCTGAAAATTTGAAAATTCCTAAAAAATCCGTCCAAAATCTTGTTGACCCGAATCTCTTGTTTTGTACGTTTTTTCCACGTGTCTTGACATCCAATGTATCCCTGCAAAGTTTGGTGAAGATCTGAGTATGTAGTTTTTGACCTTATCTGGAACCGCATTTCTGAAAATTTGAAAATTTTTAAAAAAATCGTCCAAAATCTTGATGTCTCCAATCTCTTCTTTTGTACGTTTTTTCCACGTGTCTTGACATCCAATGTATCCCTGCAAAGTTTGGTGAAGATCTGAGTATGTAGTTTTTGACCTTATATGGAACCTCCTATCTGAAAATTTGAAAATTCTTAAAAAATTCGTCCAAAATCTTGATGTCTCCAATCTCTTGTTTTGTACGTTTTCTCCACGTGTCTCGACCTCCAATGGATCCCTGCAAAGTTTGGTGAAGATCTGAGTATGTCCTTTTTGACCTTATCTTTAACCTCCCATCTGAAAATTTGAAAATTCTTAAAAAATTCGTCGAAAATCTTGATGTCTCCGATCTCTTGTTTTGTACGTTTTTTCCACGTGTCTTGACATGCAAAGTATTCCTGCAAAGTTTGGTGAAGATCTGAGTATGTAGTTTTTGACCTCATCTGGAACCTCCTATCTGAAAATTTGAAAATTCTTAAAAAATTCGTCGAAAATCTTGATGTCTCCAATCTCTTGTTTTGTACGTTTTTTCCACGTGTCTTGACATCCAATGTATCCCTGCAAAGTTTGGTGAAGATCTGAGTATGTAGTTTTTGACCTTATCTGGAACCTCCTATCTGAAAATTTGAAAATTCTTAAAAAATTCGTCCAAAATCTTGATGTCTCCAATCTCTTGTTTTGTACGTTTTTTCCACGTGTCTTGATATCCAATGTATCCCTGCAAAGTTTGGTGAAGATCTGAGTATGTCGTTTTTGACCTTATCTGGAACATCCTTTCTGAAAATTTGAAAATTGTTAAAAAATTCGTCCAAAATCTTGATGTCTCCAATCTCTTTTTTGTACGTTTTTTCCACGTGTCTTGACATCCAATGGATCCATGCAAAGTTTGGTGAAGATCTGAGTATGTAGTTTTTGACCTTATATGGAACCTCCTATCTGAAAATTTGAAAATTCTTAAAAAATTCGTCCAAAATCTTGATGTCTCCAATCTCTTGTTTTGTACGTTTTTTCCACGTGTCTTGACATCCAATGTATCCCTGCAAAGTTTGGTGAAGATCTGAGTATGTAGTTTTTGACCTTATCTGGAACCTCCCATCTGAAAATTTGAAAATTCCTAAAAAATCCGTGCAAAATCTTGATGACCCCAATCTCTTGTTTTGTACGTTTTTTCCACGTGTCTTGACATCCAATGTATTCCTGCAATGTTTGGTGAAGATCTGAGTATGTAGTTTTTGACCTTATATGGAACCTCCTATCTGAAAATTTGAAAATTCTTAAAAAATTCGACCAAAATCTTGATGTTCCGAATCCTATGTTTTGTATGTTTTTTCCACGTGTCTTGACATCCAATGTATCCCTGCAAAGTTTGGTGAAGATCTGAGTATGTAGTTTTTGACCTTATATTGAACCTCCCATCTGAAAATTTGAAAATTCTTAAAAAATTCGTCCAAAATCTTGATGACCCCAATCTCTTGTTTTGTACGTTTTTTCCACGTGTCTTGACATCCAAAGTATCCCTGCAAAGTTTGGTGAAGATCTGAGTATGTAGTTTTTGACCTTATATGGAACCTCCTTTCTGAAAATTTGAGAATTCTTAAAAAATTCGTCCAAAATCTTGATGTCTCCAATCTCTTGTTTTGTACGTTTTTTCCACGTGTCTTGACATCCAATGTATCCATGCAAAGTTTGGTGAAGATCTGAGTATGTAGTTTTTGACCTTATCTGGAACCTCCCATCTGAAAATTTGAAAATTGTTAAAAAATTCGTCCAAAATCTTGATGTCTCCAATCTCTTTTTTGTACGTTTTTTCCACGTGTCTTGACATCCAATGTATCCCTGCAAAGTTTGGTGAAGATCTGAGTATGTCGTTTTTGACCTTATCTGGAACATCCTTTCTGAAAATTTGAAAATTGTTAAAAAATTCGTCCAAAATCTTGATGTCTCCAATCTCTTTTTTGTACGTTTTTTCCACGTGTCTTGACATCCAATGTATCCCTGCAAAGTTTGGTGAAGATCTGAGTATGTAGTTTTTGACCTTATCTGGAACCTCCCATCTGAAAATTTGAAAATTCTTCAAAAATTCGTCGAAAATCTTGATGTCTCCAATCTCTTGTTTTGTACGTTTTTTCCACGTGTCTTGACATCCAATGTATCCCTGCAATGTTTGGTGGAGATCTGAGTATGTAGTTTTTGACCTTATCTGGGACCTCCTATCAGAAAATTTGAAAATTCTTCAAAAATTCGTCCAAATCTTGATGTCTCCAATCTCTTGTTTTGTACGTTTTTTCCACGTGTCTCGACCTCCAATGTATCCCTGCAAAGTTTGGTGAAGATCTGAGTATGTCGTTTTTGACCTTATCTGGAACATCCTTTCTGAAAATTTGAAAATTCTTAAAAAATTCGTCGAAAATCTTGATGTCTCCAATCTCTTGTTTTGTACGTTTTTTCCACGTGTCTTGACATCCAATGTATCCCTGCAAAGTTTGGTGAAGATCTGAGTATGTAGTTTTTGACCTTATAAGGAACCTCCTTTCTGAAAATTTGAAAATTCTCAAAAAATTCGTCCATAATCTTGATGTCTCCAATCTCTTGTTTTGTACGTTTTTTCCACGTGTCTTGACATCCAATGTATCCCTGCAAAGTTTGGTGAAGATCTGAGTATGTAGTTTTTGACCTTATCTGGAACCTCCCATCTGAAAATTTGAAAATTCTTAAAAAATTCGACCAAAATCTTGATGTCTCCAATCTTTTGTTTTGTACGTTTTTTCCACGTGTCTTGACACATAATGTATCCATGCAACGTTTGGTGAAGATCTGAGTATGTAGTTTTTGACCTTATCTGGAACCTCCTATCTGAAAATTTGAAAATTCTTCAAAAATTCGTCGAAAATCTTGATGTCTCCAATCTCTTGCTTTGTACGTTTTTTCCACGTGTCTTGACATCCAATGTATCCCTGCAATGTTTGGTGGAGATCTGAGTATGTAGTTTTTGACCTTATCTGGAACCTCCTATCTGAAAATTTGAAAATTCTTCAAAAATTCGTCCAAAATCTTGATGTCTCCAGTCTCTTGTTTTGTACGTTTTTTCCACGTGTCTCGACCTCCAATGTATCCCTGCAAAGTTAGTGAAGATCTGAGTATGTCGTTTTTGACCTTATCTGGAACATCCTTTCTGAAAATTTGAAAATTCTTAAAAAATTCGTCGAAAATCTTGATGTCTCCAATCTCTTGTTTTGTACGTTTTTTCCACGTTTCTTGACATCCAATGTATCCCTGCAAAGTTTGGTGAAGATCTGAGTATGTAGTTTTTGACCTTATATGGAACCTCCTTTCTGAAAATTTGAAAATTCTCAAAAAATTCGTCCATAATCTTGATGTCTCCAATCTCTTGTTTTGTACGTTTTTTCCACGTGTCTTGACATCCAATGTATCCCTGCAAAGTTTGGTGAAGATCTGAGTATGTAGTTTTTGACCTTATATGGAACCTCCTATCTGAAAATTTGAAAATTCTTAAAAAATTCGTCCAAAATCTTGATGTCACCAATCCTATGTTTTGTATGTTTTTTCCACGTGTCTTGACATCCAATGTATCCATGCAAAGTTTGGTGAAGATCTGAGTATGTCGTTTTTGACCTTATCTGGAACCTCCCATCTGAAAATTTGAAAATTCTTAAAAAATTCGTCGAAAATCTTGATGTCTCCGATCTCTTGTTTTGTACGTTTTTTCCACGTGTCTTGACATGCAAAGTATTCCGGCAAAGTTTGGTGAAGATCTGAGTATGTAGTTTTTGACCTCATCTGGAACCTCCTATCTGAAAATTTGAAAATTCTTAAAAAATTCGTCCAAAATTTTGATGTCTCCAATCTCTTGTTTTGTACGTTTTTTCCACGTGTCTTGACATCCAATGTATCCCTGCAATGTTTGGTGAAGATCTGAGTATGTAGTTTTTGACCTTATCTGGAACCTCCCATCTGAAAATTTGAAAATTCCTAAAAAATCCGTCCAAAATCTTGATGACCCCAATCTCTTGTTTTGTACGTTTTTTCCACGTGTCTTGACATCCAATGTATCCCTGCAAAGTTTGGTGAAGATCTGAGTATGTAGTTTTTGACCTTATCTGGAACCTCCTATCTGAAAATTTGAAAATTCTTAAAAAATTCGTCCAAAATCTTGATGTCTCCAATCTCTTGTTTTGTACGTTTTTTCCACGTGTCTTGACATCCAATGTATCCATGCAAAGTTTGGTGAAGATCTGAGTATGTCGTTTTTGACCTTATCTGGAACATCCTTTCTGAAAATTTGAAAATTGTTAAAAAATTCGTCCAAAATCTTGATGTCTCCAATCTCTTTTTTGTACGTTTTTTCCACGTGTCTTGACATCCAATGTATCCCTGCAAAGTTTGGTGAAGATCTGAGTATGTAGTTTTTGACCTTATCTGGAACCTCCCATCTGAAAATTTGAAAATTCTTAAAAAATTCGACCAAAATCTTGATGTCTCCAATCTTTTGTTTTGTACGTTTTTTCCACGTGTCTTGACACATAATGTATCCATGCAAAGTTTGGTGAAGATCTGAGTATGTAGTTTTTGACCTTATATGGAACCTCCTATCTGAAAATTTGAAAATTCTTAAAAAATTCGTCCAAAATCTTGATGTCTCCAATCTCTTGTTTTGTACGTTTTTTCCACGTGTCTTGACATCCAATGTATCCCTGCAAAGTTTGGTGAAGATCTGAGTATGTAGTTTTTGACCTTATCTGGAACCTCCCATCTGAAAATTTGAAAATTCCTAAAAAATGCGTGCAAAATCTTGATGACCCCAATCTCTTGTTTTGTACGTTTTTTCCACGTGTCTTGACATCCAATGTATTCCTGCAATGTTTGGTGAAGATCTGAGTATGTAGTTTTTGACCTTATATGGAACCTCCTATCTGAAAATTTGAAAATTCTTAAAAAATTCGACCAAAATCTTGATGTTCCGAATCCTATGTTTTGTATGTTTTTTCCACGTGTCTTGACATCCAATGTATCCATGCAAAGTTTGGTGAAGATCTGAGTATGTAGTTTTTGACCTTATATTGAACCTCCCATCTGAAAATTTGAAAATTCTTAAAAAATTCGTCCAAAATCTTGATGACCCCAATCTCTTGTTTTGTACGTTTTTTCCACGTGTCTTGACATCCAAAGTATCCCTGCAAAGTTTGGTGAAGATCTGAGTATGTAGTTTTTGACCTTATATGGAACCTCCTTTCTGAAAATTTGAGAATTCTTAAAAAATTCGTCCAAAATCTTGATGTCTCCAATCTCTTGTTTTGTACGTTTTTTCCACGTGTCTTGACATCCAATGTATCCATGCAAAGTTTGGTGAAGATCTGAGTATGTCGTTTTTGACCTTATCTGGAACCTCCCTTCTGAAAATTTGAAAATTCTTAAAAAATTCGTCGAAAATCTTGATGTCTCCAATCTCTTGTTTTGTACGTTTTTTCCACGTGTCTTGACATGCAAAGTATCCCTGCAACGTTTGGTGAAGATCTGAGTATGTAGTTTTTGACCTTATCTGGAACCTCTTATCTGAAAATTTGAAAATTCTTCAAAAATTCGTCGAAAATCTTGATGTCTCCAATCTCTTGTTTTGTACGTTTTTTCCACGTGTCTTGACATCCAATGTATTCCTGCAATGTTTGGTGGATATCTGAGTATGTAGTTTTAGACCTTATCTGGAACCTCCTATCTGAAAATTTGAAAATTCTTCAAAAATTCGTCCAAAATCTTGATGTCTCCAATCTCTTGTTTTGTACGTTTTTTCCACGTGTCTCGACCTCCAATGGATCCCTGCAAAGTTTGGTGAAGATCTGAGTATGTCGTTTTTGACCTTATCTGGAACATCCTTTCTGAAAATTTGAAAATTTTTAAAAAATTCGTCCAAAATCTTGATGTCTCCAATCTCTTGTTTTGTACGTTTTTTCCACGTGTCTTGATATCCAATGTATCCCTGCAAAGTTTGGTGAAGATCTGAGTATGTCGTTTTTGACCTTATATGGAACCTCCTATCTGAAAATTTGAAAATTCTTAAAAAATTCGTCCAAAATCTTGATGTCTCCAATCTCTTTTTTGTACGTTTTTTCCACGTGTCTTGACATCCAATGTATCCCTGCAAAGTTTGGTGAAGATCTGAGTATGTAGTTTTTGACCTTATCTGGAACCTCCCATCTGAAAATTTGAAAATTCTTAAAAAATTCGACCAAAATCTTGATGTCTCCAATCTTTTGTTTTGTACGTTTTTTCCACGTGTCTTGACACATAATGTATCCATGCAAAGTTTGGTGAAGATCTGAGTATGTAGTTTTTGACCTTATATGGAACCTCCTATCTGAAAATTTGAAAATTCTTAAAAAATTCGTCCAAAATCTTGATGTCTCCAATCTCTTGTTTTGTACGTTTTTTCCACGTGTCTTGACATCCAATGTATCCCTGCAAAGTTTGGTGAAGATCTGAGTATGTAGTTTTTGACCTTATCTGGAACCTCCCATCTGAAAATTTGAAAATTCCTAAAAAATCCGTGCAAAATCTTGATGACCCCAATCTCTTGTTTTGTACGTTTTTTCCACGTGTCTTGACATCCAATGTATTCCTGCAATGTTTGGTGAAGATCTGAGTATGTAGTTTTTGACCTTATATGGAACCTCCTATCTGAAAATTTGAAAATTCTTAAAAAATTCGACCAAAATCTTGATGTTCCGAATCCTATGTTTTGTATGTTTTTTCCACGTGTCTTGACATCCAATGTATCCATGCAAAGTTTGGTGAAGATCTGAGTATGTAGTTTTTGACCTTATATTGAACCTCCCATCTGAAAATTTGAAAATTCTTAAAAAATTCGTCCAAAATCTTGATGACCCCAATCTCTTGTTTTGTACGTTTTTTCCACGTGTCTTGACATCCAAAGTATCCCTGCAAAGTTTGGTGAAGATCTGAGTATGTAGTTTTGGACCTTATATGGAACCTCCTTTCTGAAAATTTGAGAATTCTTAAAAAATTCGTCCAAAATCTTGATGTCTCCAATCTCTTGTTTTGTACGTTTTTTCCACGTGTCTTGACATCCAATGTATCCATGCAAAGTTTGGTGAAGATCTGAGTATGTCGTTTTTGACCTTATCTGGAACCTCCCATCTGAAAATTTGAAAATTCTTAAAAAATTCGTCGAAAATCTTGATGTCTCCAATCTTTTGTTTTGTACGTTTTTTCCACGTGTCTTGACATGCAAAGTATCCCTGCAACGTTTGGTGAAGATCTGAGTATGTAGTTTTTGACCTTATCTGGAACCTCCTATCTGAAAATTTGAAAATTCTTAAAAAATTCGTCGAAAATCTTGATGTCTCCAATCTCTTGTTTTGTACGTTTTTTCCACGTGTCTTGATATCCAATGTATCCCTGCAAAGTTTGGTGAAGATCTGAGTATGTCGTTTTTGACCTTATCTGGAACATCCTTTCTGAAAATTTGAAAATTGTTAAAAAATTCGTCCAAAATCTTGATGTCTCCAATCTCTTTTTTGTACGTTTTTTCCACGTGTCTTGACATCCAATGTATCCCTGCAAAGTTTGGTGAAGATCTGAGTATGTAGTTTTTGACCTTATCTGGAACCTCCCATCTGAAAATTTGAAAATTCTTAAAAAATTCGACCAAAATCTTGATGTCTCCAATCTTTTGTTTTGTACGTTTTTTCCACGTGTCTTGACACATAATGTATCCATGCAAAGTTTGGTGAAGATCTGAGTATGTAGTTTTTGACCTTATCTGGAACCTCCTATCTGAAAATTTGAAAATTCTTAAAAAATTCGTCCAAAATCTTGATGTCTCCAATCTCTTGTTTTGTACGTTTTTTCCACGTGTCTTGACATCCAATGTATCCCTGCAAAGTTTGGTGAAGATCTGAGTATGTAGTTTTTGACCTTATCTGGAACCTCCCATCTGAAAATTTGAAAATTCCTAAAAAATCCGTGCAAAATCTTGATGACCCCAATCTCTTGTTTTGTACGTTTTTTCCACGTGTCTTGACATCCAATGTATCCATGCAAAGTTTGGTGAAGATCTGAGTATGTCGTTTTTGACCTTATCTGGAACCTCCCATCTGAAAATTTGAAAATTCTTAAAAAATTCGTCGAAAATCTTGATGTCTCCAATCTCTTGTTTTGTACGTTTTTTCCACGTGTCTTGACATGCAAAGTATCCCTGCAACGTTTGGTGAAGATCTGAGTATGTAGTTTTTGACCTTATCTGGAACCTCCTATCTGAAAATTTGAAAATTCTTCAAAAATTCGTCGAAAATCTTGATGTCTCCAATCTCTTGTTTTGTACGTTTTTTCCACGTGTCTTGACATCCAATGTATCCCTGCAATGTTTGGTGGAGATCTGAGTATGTAGTTTTTGACCTTATCTGGGACCTCCTATCAGAAAATTTGAAAATTCTTCAAAAATTCGTCCAAAATCTTGATGTCTCCAATCTCTTGTTTTGTACGTTTTTTCCACGTGTCTCGACCTCCAATGTATCCCTGCAAAGTTTGGTGAAGATCTGAGTATGTCGTTTTTGACCTTATCTGGAACATCCTTTCTGAAAATTTGAAAATTCTTAAAAAATTCGTCGAAAATCTTGATGTCTCCAATCTCTTGTTTTGTACGTTTTTTCCACGTGTCTTGACATCCAATGTATCCCTGCAATGTTTGGTGAAGATCTGAGTATGTAGTTTTTGACCTTATATGGAACCTCCTTTCTGAAAATTTGAAAATTCTCAAAAAATTCGTCCATAATCTTGATGTCTCCAATCTCTTGTTTTGTACGTTTTTTCCACGTGTCTTGACATCCAATGTATCCCTGCAAAGTTTGGTGAAGATCTGAGTATGTAGTTTTTGACCTTATCTGGAACCTCCCATCTGAAAATTTGAAAATTCTTAAAAAATTCGACCAAAATCTTGATGTCTCCAATCTTTTGTTTTGTACGTTTTTTCCACGTGTCTTGACACATAATGTATCCATGCAAAGTTTGGTGAAGATCTGAGTATGTAGTTTTTGACCTTATATGGAACCTCCTATCTGAAAATTTGAAAATTCTTAAAAAATTCGTCCAAAATCTTGATGTCTCCAATCTCTTGTTTTGTACGTTTTTTCCACGTGTCTTGACATCCAATGTATCCCTGCAAAGTTTGGTGAAGATCTGAGTATGTAGTTTTTGACCTTATCTGGAACCTCCCATCTGAAAATTTGAAAATTCCTAAAAAATCCGTGCAAAATCTTGATGACCCCAATCTCTTGTTTTGTACGTTTTTTCCACGTGTCTTGACATCCAATGTATTCCTGCAATGTTTGGTGAAGATCTGAGTATGTAGTTTTTGACCTTATATGGAACCTCCTATCTGAAAATTTGAAAATTCTTAAAAAATTCGACCAAAATCTTGATGTTCCGAATCCTATGTTTTGTATGTTTTTTCCACGTGTCTTGACATCCAATGTATCCATGCAAAGTTTGGTGAAGATCTGAGTATGTAGTTTTTGACCTTATATTGAACCTCCCATCTGAAAATTTGAAAATTCTTAAAAAATTCGTCCAAAATCTTGATGACCCCAATCTCTTGTTTTGTACGTTTTTTCCACGTGTCTTGACATCCAAAGTATCCCTGCAAAGTTTGGTGAAGATCTGAGTATGTAGTTTTTGACCTTATATTGAACCTCCCATCTGAAAATTTGAAAATTCTTAAAAAATTCGTCCAAAATCTTGATGTCTCCAATCTCTTGTTTTGTACGTTTTTTCCACGTGTCTTGACATCCAATGTATCCATGCAAAGTTTGGTGAAGATCTGAGTATGTCGTTTTTGACATTATCTGGAACCTCCCATCTGAAAATTTGAAAATTCTTAAAAAATTCGTCGAAAATCTTGATGTCTCCAATCTTTTGTTTTGTACGTTTTTTCCACGTGTCTTGACATGCAAAGTATCCCTGCAACGTTTGGTGAAGATCTGAGTATGTAGTTTTTGACCTTATCTGGAACCTCCTATCTGAAAATTTGAAAATTCTTCAAAAATTCGTCGAAAATCTTGATGTCTCCAATCTCTTGTTTTGTACGTTTTTTCCACGTGTCTTGATATCCAATGTATCCCTGCAAAGTTTGGTGAAGATCTGAGTATGTCGTTTTTGACCTTATCTGGAACATCCTTTCTGAAAATTTGAAAATTGTTAAAAAATTCGTCCAAAATCTTGATGTCTCCAATCTCTTTTTTGTACGTTTTTTCCACGTGTCTTGACATCCAATGTATCCCTGCAAAGTTTGGTGAAGATCTGAGTATGTAGTTTTTGACCTTATCTGGAACCTCCCATCTGAAAATTTGAAAATTCTTAAAAAATTCGACCAAAATCTTGATGTCTCCAATCTTTTGTTTTGTACGTTTTTTCCACGTGTCTTGACACATAATGTATCCATGCAAAGTTTGGTGAAGATCTGAGTATGTAGTTTTTGACCTTATCTGGAACCTCCTATCTGAAAATTTGAAAATTCTTAAAAAATTCGTCCAAAATCTTGATGTCTCCAATCTCTTGTTTTGTACGTTTTTTCCACGTGTCTTGACATCCAATGTATCCCTGCAAAGTTTGGTGAAGATCTGAGTATGTAGTTTTTGACCTTATCTGGAACCTCCCATCTGAAAATTTGAAAATTCCTAAAAAATCCGTGCAAAATCTTGATGACCCCAATCTCTTGTTTTGTACGTTTTTTCCACGTGTCTTGACATCCAATGTATCCATGCAAAGTTTGGTGAAGATCTGAGTATGTCGTTTTTGACCTTATCTGGAACCTCCCATCTGAAAATTTGAAAATTCTTAAAAAATTCGTCGAAAATCTTGATGTCTCCAATCTCTTGTTTTGTACGTTTTTTCCACGTGTCTTGACATGCAAAGTATCCCTGCAACGTTTGGTGAAGATCTGAGTATGTAGTTTTTGACCTTATCTGGAACCTCCTATCTGAAAATTTGAAAATTCTTCAAAAATTCGTCGAAAATCTTGATGTCTCCAATCTCTTGTTTTGTACGTTTTTTCCACGTGTCTTGACATCCAATGTATCCCTGCAATGTTTGGTGGAGATCTGAGTATGTAGTTTTTGACCTTATCTGGGACCTCCTATCAGAAAATTTGAAAATTCTTCAAAAATTCGTCCAAAATCTTGATGTCTCCAATCTCTTGTTTTGTACGTTTTTTCCACGTGTCTCGACCTCCAATGTATCCCTGCAAAGTTTGGTGAAGATCTGAGTATGTCGTTTTTGACCTTATCTGGAACATCCTTTCTGAAAATTTGAAAATTCTTAAAAAATTCGTCGAAAATCTTGATGTCTCCAATCTCTTGTTTTGTACGTTTTTTCCACGTGTCTTGACATCCAATGTATCCCTGCAATGTTTGGTGAAGATCTGAGTATGTAGTTTTTGACCTTATATGGAACCTCCTTTCTGAAAATTTGAAAATTCTCAAAAAATTCGTCCATAATCTTGATGTCTCCAATCTCTTGTTTTGTACGTTTTTTCCACGTGTCTTGACATCCAATGTATCCCTGCAAAGTTTGGTGAAGATCTGAGTATGTAGTTTTTGACCTTATCTGGAACCTCCCATCTGAAAATTTGAAAATTCTTAAAAAATTCGACCAAAATCTTGATGTCTCCAATCTTTTGTTTTGTACGTTTTTTCCACGTGTCTTGACACATAATGTATCCATGCAAAGTTTGGTGAAGATCTGAGTATGTAGTTTTTGACCTTATATGGAACCTCCTATCTGAAAATTTGAAAATTCTTAAAAAATTCGTCCAAAATCTTGATGTCTCCAATCTCTTGTTTTGTACGTTTTTTCCACGTGTCTTGACATCCAATGTATCCCTGCAAAGTTTGGTGAAGATCTGAGTATGTAGTTTTTGACCTTATCTGGAACCTCCCATCTGAAAATTTGAAAATTCCTAAAAAATCCGTGCAAAATCTTGATGACCCCAATCTCTTGTTTTGTACGTTTTTTCCACGTGTCTTGACATCCAATGTATTCCTGCAATGTTTGGTGAAGATCTGAGTATGTAGTTTTTGACCTTATATGGAACCTCCTATCTGAAAATTTGAAAATTCTTAAAAAATTCGACCAAAATCTTGATGTTCCGAATCCTATGTTTTGTATGTTTTTTCCACGTGTCTTGACATCCAATGTATCCATGCAAAGTTTGGTGAAGATCTGAGTATGTAGTTTTTGACCTTATATTGAACCTCCCATCTGAAAATTTGAAAATTCTTAAAAAATTCGTCCAAAATCTTGATGACCCCAATCTCTTGTTTTGTACGTTTTTTCCACGTGTCTTGACATCCAAAGTATCCCTGCAAAGTTTGGTGAAGATCTGAGTATGTAGTTTTTGACCTTATATTGAACCTCCCATCTGAAAATTTGAAAATTCTTAAAAAATTCGTCCAAAATCTTGATGTCTCCAATCTCTTGTTTTGTACGTTTTTTCCACGTGTCTTGACATCCAATGTATCCATGCAAAGTTTGGTGAAGATCTGAGTATGTCGTTTTTGACCTTATCTGGAACCTCCCATCTGAAAATTTGAAAATTCTTAAAAAATTCGTCGAAAATCTTGATGTCTCCAATCTTTTGTTTTGTACGTTTTTTCCACGTGTCTTGACATGCAAAGTATCCCTGCAACGTTTGGTGAAGATCTGAGTATGTAGTTTTTGACCTTATCTGGAACCTCCTATCTGAAAATTTGAAAATTCTTCAAAAATTCGTCGAAAATCTTGATGTCTCCAATCTCTTGTTTTGTACGTTTTTTCCACGTGTCTTGACATCCAATGTATTCCTGCAATGTTTGGTGGAGATCTGAGTATGTAGTTTTAGACCTTATCTGGAACCTCCTATCTGAAAATTTGAAAATTCTTCAAAAATTCGTCCAAAATCTTGATGTCTCCAATCTCTTGTTTTGTACGTTTTTTCCACGTGTCTCGACCTCCAATGGATCCCTGCAAAGTTTGGTGAAGATCTGAGTATATCGTTTTTGACCTTATCTGGAACATCCTTTCTGAAAATTTGAAAATTCTTAAAAAATTCGTCGAAAATCTTGATGTCTCCAATCTCTTGTTTTGTACGTTTTTTCCACGTGTCTTGACATCCAATGTATCCCTGCAAAGTTTGGTGAAATCTGAGTATGTAGTTTTTGACCTTATATGGAACCTCCTATCTGAAAATTTGAAAATTCTTAAAAAATTCGTCCAAAATCTTGATGTCTCCAATCTCTTGTTTTGTACGTTTTTTCCACGTGTCTCGACCTCCAATGGATCCCTGCAAAGTTTGGTGAAGATCTGAGTATGTCGTTTTTGACCTTATCTGGAACCTCCCATCTGAAAATTTGAAAATTCTTAAAAAATTCGTCGAAAATCTTGATGTCTCCGATCTCTTGTTTTGTACGTTTTTTCCACGTGTCTTGACATGCAAAGTATTCCTGCAAAGTTTGGTGAAGATCTGAGTATGTAGTTTTTGACCTCATCTGGAACCTCCTATCTGAAAATTTGAAAATTCTTAAAAAATCCGTGCAAAATCTTGATGACCCCAATCTCTTGTTTTGTACGTTTTTTCCACGTGTCTTGACATCCAATGTATTCCTGCAATGTTTGGTGAAGATCTGAGTATGTAGTTTTTGACCTTATATGGAACCTCCTATCTGAAAATTTGAAAATTCTTAAAAAATTCGACCAAAATCTTGATGTTCCGAATCCTATGTTTTGTATGTTTTTTCCACGTGTCTTGACATCCAATGTATCCATGCAAAGTTTGGTGAAGATCTGAGTATGTAGTTTTTGACCTTATATTGAACCTCCCATCTGAAAATTTGAAAATTCTTAAAAAATTCGTCCAAAATCTTGATGACCCCAATCTCTTGTTTTGTACGTTTTTTCCACGTGTCTTGACATCCAAAGTATCCCTGCAAAGTTTGGTGAAGATCTGAGTATGTAGTTTTTGACCTTATATGGAACCTCCTTTCTGAAAATTTGAGAATTCTTAAAAAATTCGTCCAAAATCTTGATGTCTCCAATCTCTTGTTTTGTACGTTTTTTCCACGTGTCTTGACATCCAATGTATCCATGCAAAGTTTGGTGAAGATCTGAGTATGTCGTTTTTGACCTTATCTGGAACATCCTTTCTGAAAATTTGAAAATTGTTAAAAAATTCGTCCAAAATCTTGATGTCTCCAATCTCTTTTTTGTACGTTTTTTCCACGTGTCTTGACATCCAATGTATCCCTGCAAAGTTTGGTGAAGATCTGAGTATGTAGTTTTTGACCTTATCTGGAACCTCCCATCTGAAAATTTGAAAATTCTTAAAAAATTCGACCAAAATCTTGATGTCTCCAATCTTTTGTTTTGTACGTTTTTTCCACGTGTCTTGACACATAATGTATCCATGCAAAGTTTGGTGAAGATCTGAGTATGTAGTTTTTGACCTTATATGGAACCTCCTATCTGAAAATTTGAAAATTCTTAAAAAATTCGTCCAAAATCTTGATGTCTCCAATCTCTTGTTTTGTACGTTTTTTCCACGTGTCTTGACATCCAATGTATCCCTGCAAAGTTTGGTGAAGATCTGAGTATGTAGTTTTTGACCTTATCTGGAACCTCCCATCTGAAAATTTGAAAATTCCTAAAAAATCCGTGCAAAATCTTGATGACCCCAGTCTCTTGTTTTGTACGTTTTTTCCACGTGTCTTGACATCCAATGTATTCCTGCAATGTTTGGTGAAGATCTGAGTATGTAGTTTTTGACCTTATATGGAACCTCCTATCTGAAAATTTGAAAATTCTTAAAAAATTCGACTAAAATCTTGATGTTCCGAATCCTATGTTTTGTATGTTTTTTCCACGTGTCTTGACATCCAATGTATCCATGCAAAGTTTGGTGAAGATCTGAGTTTGTAGTTTTTGACCTTATATTGAACCTCCCATCTGAAAATTTGAAAATTCTTAAAAAATTCGTCCAAAATCTTGATGACCCCAATCTCTTGTTTTGTACGTTTTTTCCACGTGTCTTGACATCCAAAGTATCCCTGCAAAGTTTGGTGAAGATCTGAGTATGTAGTTTTTGACCTTATATTGAACCTCCCATCTGAAAATTTGAAAATTCTTAAAAAATTCGTCCAAAATCTTGATGTCTCCAATCTCTTGTTTTGTACGTTTTTTCCACGTGTCTTGACATCCAATGTATCCATGCAAAGTTTGGTGAAGATCTGAGTATGTCGTTTTTGACCTTATCTGGAACCTCCCATCTGAAAATTTGAAAATTCTTAAAAAATTCGTCGAAAATCTTAATGTCTCCAATCTTTTGTTTTGTACGTTTTTCCCACGTGTCTTGACATGCAAAGTATCCCTGCAACGTTTGGTGAAGATCTGAGTATGAAGTTTTTGACCTTATCTGGAACCTCCTATCTGAAAATTTGAAAATTCTTCAAAAATTCGTCGAAAATCTTTATGTCTCCAATCTCTTGTTTTGTACGTTTTTTCCACGTGTCTTGACATCCAATGTATTCCTGCAATGTTTGGTGGAGATCTGAGTATGTAGTTTTAGACCTTATCTGGAACCTCCTATCTGAAAATTTGAAAATTCTTCAAAAATTCGTCCAAAATCTTGATGTCTCCAATCTCTTGTTTTGTACGTTTTTTCCACGTGTCTCGACCTCCAATGGATCCCTGCAAAGTTTGGTGAAGATCTGAGTATGTCGTTTTTGACCTTATCTGGAACATCCTTTCTGAAAATTTGAAAATTCTTAAAAAATTCGTCGAAAATCTTGATGTCTCCAATCTCTTGTTTTGTACGTTTTTTCCACGTGTCTTGACAACCAATGTATCCCTGCAAAGTTTGGTGAAGATCTGAGTATGTAGTTTTTGACCTTATATGGAACCTCCTATCTGAAAATTTGAAAATTCTTAAAAAATTCGTCCAAAATCTTGATGACCCCAATCTCTTGTTTTGTACGTTTTTTCCACGTGTCTTGACATCCAATGTATCCCTGCAAAGTTTGGTGAAGATCTGAGTATGTAGTTTTTGACCTTATCTGGAACCTCCCATCTGAAAATTTGAAAATTCTTAAAAAATTCGACCAAAATCTTGATGTCTCCAATCTTTTGTTTTGTACGTTTTTTCCACGTGTCTTGACACATAATGTATCCATGCAAAGTTTGGTGAAGATCTGAGTATGTAGTTTTTGACCTTATATGGAACCTCCTATCTGAAAATTTGAAAATTCTTAAAAAATTCGTCCAAAATCTTGATGTCTCCAATCTCTTGTTTTGTACGTTTTTTCCACGTGTCTTGACATGCAAAGTATCCCTGCAACGTTTGGTGAAGATCTGAGTATGTAGTTTTTGACCTTATCTGGAACCTCCTATCTGAAAATTTGAAAATTCTTCAAAAATTCGTCGAAAATCTTGATGTCTCCAATCTCTTGTTTTGTACGTTTTTTCCACGTGTCTTGACATCCAATGTATTCCTGCAATGTTTGGTGAAGATCTGAGTATGTAGTTTTTGACCTTATCTGGAACCTCCCATCTGAAAATTTGAAAATTCCTAAAAAATCCGTGCAAAATCTTGATGACCCCAATCTCTTGTTTTGTACGTTTTTTCCACGTGTCTTGACATCCAATGTATTCCTGCAATGTTTGGTGAAGATCTGAGTATGTAGTTTTTGACCTTATATGGAACCTCCTATCTGAAAATTTGAAAATTCTTAAAAAATTCGACCAAAATCTTGATGTTCCGAATCCTATGTTTTGTATGTTTTTTCCACGTGTCTTGACATCCAATGTATCCATGCAAAGTTTGGTGAAGATCTGAGTATGTAGTTTTTGACCTTATATTGAACCTCCCATCTGAAAATTTGAAAATTCTTAAAAAATTCGTCCAAAATCTTGATGACCCCAATCTCTTGTTTTGTACGTTTTTTCCACTTGTCTTGACATCCAAAGTATCCCTGCAAAGTTTGGTGAAGATCTGAGTATGTAGTTTTTGACCTTATATGGAACCTCCTTTCTGAAAATTTGAGAATTCTTAAAAAATTCGTCCAAAATCTTGATGTCTCCAATCTCTTGTTTTGTACGTTTTTTCCACGTGTCTTGACATCCAATGTATCCATGCAAAGTTTGGTGAAGATCTGAGTATGTCGTTTTTGACCTTATCTGGAACATCCTTTCTGAAAATTTGAAAATTGTTAAAAAATTCGTCCAAAATCTTGATGTCTCCAATCTCTTTTTTGTACGTTTTTTTCCACGTGTCTTGACATCCAATGTATCCCTGCAAAGTTTGGTGAAGATCTGAGTATGTAGTTTTTGACCTTATCTGGAACCTCCCATCTGAAAATTTGAAAATTCTTAAAAAATTCGACCAAAATCTTGATGTCTCCAATCTTTTGTTTTGTACGTTTTTTCCACGTGTCTTGACACATAATGTATCCATGCAAAGTTTGGTGAAGATCTGAGTATGTAGTTTTTGACCTTATATGGAACCTCCTATCTGAAAATTTGAAAATTCTTAAAAAATTCATCCAAAATCTTGATGTCTCCAATCTCTTGTTTTGTACGTTTTTTCCACGTGTCTTGACATCCAATGTATCCCTGCAAAGTTTGGTGAATATCTGAGTATGTAGTTTTTGACCTTATCTGGAACCTCCCATCTGAAAATTTGAAAATTCCTAAAAAATCCGTGCAAAATCTTGATGACCCCAATCTCTTGTTTTGTACGTTTTTTCCACGTGTCTTGACATCCAATGTATCCATGCAAAGTTTGGTGAAGATCTGAGTATGTCGTTTTTGACCTTATCTGGAACCTCCCATCTGAAAATTTGAAAATTCTTAAAAAATTCGTCGAAAATCTTGATGTCTCCAATCTCTTGTTTTGTACGTTTTTTCCACGTGTCTTGACATGCAAAGTATCCCTGCAACGTTTGGTGAAGATCTGAGTATGTAGTTTTTGACCTTATCTGGAACCGCCTATCTGAAAATTTGAAAATTCTTCAAAAATTCGTCGAAAATCTTGATGTCTCCAATCTCTTGTTTTGTACGTTTTTTCCACGTGTCTTGACATCCAATGTATCCCTGCAATGTTTGGTGGAGATCTGAGTATGTAGTTTTTGACCTTATCTGGGACCTCCTATCAGAAAATTTGAAAATTCTTCAAAAATTCGTCCAAAATCTTGATGTCTCCAATCTCTTGTTTTGTACGTTTTTTCCACGTGTCTCGACCTCCAATGTATCCCTGCAAAGTTTGGTGAAGATCTGAGTATGTCGTTTTTGACCTTATCTGGAACATCCTTTCTGAAAATTTGAAAATTCTTAAAAAATTCGTCGAAAATCTTGATGTCTCCAATCTCTTGTTTTGTACGTTTTTTCCACGTGTCTTGACATCCAATGTATCCCTGCAAAGTTTGGTGAAGATCTGAGTATGTAGTTTTTGACCTTATATGGAACCTCCTTTCTGAAAATTTGAAAATTCTCAAAAAATTCGTCCATAATCTTGATGTCTCCAATCTCTTGTTTTGTACGTTTTTTCCACGTGTCTTGACATCCAATGTATCCCTGCAAAGTTTGGTGAAGATCTGAGTATGTAGTTTTTGACCTTATCTGGAACCTCCCATCTGAAAATTTGAAAATTCTTAAAAAATTCGACCAAAATCTTGATGTCTCCAATCTTTTGTTTTGTACGTTTTTTCCACGTGTCTTGACACATAATGTATCCATGCAAAGTTTGGTGAAGATCTGAGTATGTAGTTTTTGACCTTATATGGAACCTCCTATCTGAAAATTTGAAAATTCTTAAAAAATTCGTCCAAAATCTTGATGTCTCCAATCTCTTGTTTTGTACGTTTTTTCCACGTGTCTTGACATCCAATGTATCCCTGCAAAGTTTGGTGAAGATCTGAGTATGTAGTTTTTGACCTTATCTGGAACCTCCCATCTGAAAATTTGAAAATTCCTAAAAAATCCGTGCAAAATCTTGATGACCCCAATCTCTTGTTTTGTACGTTTTTTCCACGTGTCTTGACATCCAATGTATTCCTGCAATGTTTGGTGAAGATCTGAGTATGTAGTTTTTGACCTTATATGGAACCTCCTATCTGAAAATTTGAAAATTCTTAAAAAATTCGACCAAAATCTTGATGTTCCGAATCCTATGTTTTGTATGTTTTTTCCACGTGTCTTGACATCCAATGTATCCATGCAAAGTTTGGTGAAGATCTGAGTATGTAGTTTTTGACCTTATATTGAATCTCCCATCTGAAAATTTGAAAATTCTTAAAAAATTCGTCCAAAATCTTGATGACCCCAATCTCTTGTTTTGTACGTTTTTTCCACGTGTCTTGACATCCAAAGTATCCCTGCAAAGTTTGGTGAAGATCTGAGTATGTAGTTTTTGACCTTATCTGGAACCTCCCATCTGAAAATTTGAAAATTCTTAAAAAATTCGTCGAAAATCTTGATGTCTCCAATCTTTTGTTTTGTACGTTTTTTCCACGTGTCTTGACATGCAAAGTATCCCTGCAACGTTTGGTGAAGATCTGAGTATGTAGTTTTTGACCTTATCTGAACCTCCTATCTGAAAATTTGAAAATTCTTCAAAAATTCGACCAAAATCTTGATGTCTCCAATCTTTTGTTTTGTACGTTTTTTCCACGTGTCTTGACACATAATGTATCCATGCAAAGTTTGGTGAAGATCTGAGTATGTAGTTTTTGACCTTATATGGAACCTCCTATCTGAAAATTTGAAAATTCTTAAAAAATTCGTCCAAAATCTTGATGACCCCAATCTCTTGTTTTGTACGTTTTTTCCACGTGTCTTGACATCCAATGTATCCCTGCAAAGTTTGGTGAAGATCTGAGTATGTAGTTTTTGACCTTATCTGGAACCTCCCATCTGAAAATTTGAAAATTCTTAAAAAATTCGACCAAAATCTTGATGTCTCCAATCTTTTGTTTTGTACGTTTTTTCCACGTGTCTTGACACATAATGTATCCATGCAAAGTTTGGTGAAGATCTGAGTATGTAGTTTTTGACCTTATATGGAACCTCCTATCTGAAAATTTGAAAATTCTTAAAAAATTCGTCCAAAATCTTGATGTCTCCAATCTCTTGTTTTGTACGTTTTTTCCACGTGTCTTGACATGCAAAGTATCCCTGCAACGTTTGGTGAAGATCTGAGTATGTAGTTTTTGACCTTATCTGGAACCTCCTATCTGAAAATTTGAAAATTCTTCAAAAATTCGTCGAAAATCTTGATGTCTCCAATCTCTTGTTTTGTACGTTTTTTCCACGTGTCTTGACATCCAATGTATTCCTGCAATGTTTGGTGAAGATCTGAGTATGTAGTTTTTGACCTTATCTGGAACCTCCCATCTGAAAATTTGAAAATTCCTAAAAAATCCGTGCAAAATCTTGATGACCCCAATCTCTTGTTTTGTACGTTTTTTCCACGTGTCTTGACATCCAATGTATTCCTGCAATGTTTGGTGAAGATCTGAGTATGTAGTTTTTGACCTTATATGGAACCTCCTATCTGAAAATTTGAAAATTCTTAAAAAATTCGACCAAAATCTTGATGTTCCGAATCCTATGTTTTGTATGTTTTTTCCACGTGTCTTGACATCCAATGTATCCATGCAAAGTTTGGTGAAGATCTGAGTATGTAGTTTTTGACCTTATATTGAACCTCCCATCTGAAAATTTGAAAATTCTTAAAAAATTCGTCCAAAATCTTGATGACCCCAATCTCTTGTTTTGTACGTTTTTTCCACTTGTCTTGACATCCAAAGTATCCCTGCAAAGTTTGGTGAAGATCTGAGTATGTAGTTTTTGACCTTATATGGAACCTCCTTTCTGAAAATTTGAGAATTCTTAAAAAATTCGTCCAAAATCTTGATGTCTCCAATCTCTTGTTTTGTACGTTTTTTCCACGTGTCTTGACATCCAATGTATCCATGCAAAGTTTGGTGAAGATCTGAGTATGTCGTTTTTGACCTTATCTGGAACCTCCCATCTGAAAATTTGAAAATTCTTAAAAAATTCGTCGAAAATCTTGATGTCTCCAATCTCTTGTTTTGTACGTTTTTTCCACGTGTCTTGACATGCAAAGTATCCCTGCAACGTTTGGTGAAGATCTGAGTATGTAGTTTTTGACCTTATCTGGAACCGCCTATCTGAAAATTTGAAAATTCTTCAAAAATTCGTCGAAAATCTTGATGTCTCCAATCTCTTGTTTTGTACGTTTTTTCCACGTGTCTTGACATCCAATGTATCCCTGCAATGTTTGGTGGAGATCTGAGTATGTAGTTTTTGACCTTATCTGGGACCTCCTATCAGAAAATTTGAAAATTCTTCAAAAATTCGTCCAAAATCTTGATGTCTCCAATCTCTTGTTTTGTACGTTTTTTCCACGTGTCTCGACCTCCAATGTATCCCTGCAAAGTTTGGTGAAGATCTGAGTATGTCGTTTTTGACCTTATCTGGAACATCCTTTCTGAAAATTTGAAAATTCTTAAAAAATTCGTCGAAAATCTTGATGTCTCCAATCTCTTGTTTTGTACGTTTTTTCCACGTGTCTTGACATCCAATGTATCCCTGCAAAGTTTGGTGAAGATCTGAGTATGTAGTTTTTGACCTTATATGGAACCTCCTTTCTGAAAATTTGAAAATTCTCAAAAAATTCGTCCATAATCTTGATGTCTCCAATCTCTTGTTTTGTACGTTTTTTCCACGTGTCTTGACATCCAATGTATCCCTGCAAAGTTTGGTGAAGATCTGAGTATGTAGTTTTTGACCTTATCTGGAACCTCCCATCTGAAAATTTGAAAATTCTTAAAAAATTCGACCAAAATCTTGATGTCTCCAATCTTTTGTTTTGTACGTTTTTTCCACGTGTCTTGACACATAATGTATCCATGCAAAGTTTGGTGAAGATCTGAGTATGTAGTTTTTGACCTTATATGGAACCTCCTATCTGAAAATTTGAAAATTCTTAAAAAATTCGTCCAAAATCTTGATGTCTCCAATCTCTTGTTTTGTACGTTTTTTCCACGTGTCTTGACATCCAATGTATCCCTGCAAAGTTTGGTGAAGATCTGAGTATGTAGTTTTTGACCTTATCTGGAACCTCCCATCTGAAAATTTGAAAATTCCTAAAAAATCCGTGCAAAATCTTGATGACCCCAATCTCTTGTTTTGTACGTTTTTTCCACGTGTCTTGACATCCAATGTATTCCTGCAATGTTTGGTGAAGATCTGAGTATGTAGTTTTTGACCTTATATGGAACCTCCTATCTGAAAATTTGAAAATTCTTAAAAAATTCGACCAAAATCTTGATGTTCCGAATCCTATGTTTTGTATGTTTTTTCCACGTGTCTTGACATCCAATGTATCCATGCAAAGTTTGGTGAAGATCTGAGTATGTAGTTTTTGACCTTATATTGAATCTCCCATCTGAAAATTTGAAAATTCTTAAAAAATTCGTCCAAAATCTTGATGACCCCAATCTCTTGTTTTGTACGTTTTTTCCACGTGTCTTGACATCCAAAGTATCCCTGCAAAGTTTGGTGAAGATCTGAGTATGTAGTTTTTGACCTTATCTGGAACCTCCCATCTGAAAATTTGAAAATTCTTAAAAAATTCGTCGAAAATCTTGATGTCTCCAATCTTTTGTTTTGTACGTTTTTTCCACGTGTCTTGACATGCAAAGTATCCCTGCAACGTTTGGTGAAGATCTGAGTATGTAGTTTTTGACCTTATCTGAACCTCCTATCTGAAAATTTGAAAATTCTTCAAAAATTCGACCAAAATCTTGATGTCTCCAATCTTTTGTTTTGTACGTTTTTTCCACGTGTCTTGACACATAATGTATCCATGCAAAGTTTGGTGAAGATCTGAGTATGTAGTTTTTGACCTTATATGGAACCTCCTATCTGAAAATTTGAAAATTCTTAAAAAATTCGTCCAAAATCTTGATGACCCCAATCTCTTGTTTTGTACGTTTTTTCCACGTGTCTTGACATCCAATGTATCCCTGCAAAGTTTGGTGAAGATCTGAGTATGTAGTTTTTGACCTTATCTGGAACCTCCCATCTGAAAATTTGAAAATTCTTAAAAAATTCGACCAAAATCTTGATGTCTCCAATCTTTTGTTTTGTACGTTTTTTCCACGTGTCTTGACACATAATGTATCCATGCAAAGTTTGGTGAAGATCTGAGTATGTAGTTTTTGACCTTATATGGAACCTCCTATCTGAAAATTTGAAAATTCTTAAAAAATTCGTCCAAAATCTTGATGTCTCCAATCTCTTGTTTTGTACGTTTTTTCCACGTGTCTTGACATGCAAAGTATCCCTGCAACGTTTGGTGAAGATCTGAGTATGTAGTTTTTGACCTTATCTGGAACCTCCTATCTGAAAATTTGAAAATTCTTCAAAAATTCGTCGAAAATCTTGATGTCTCCAATCTCTTGTTTTGTACGTTTTTTCCACGTGTCTTGACATCCAATGTATTCCTGCAATGTTTGGTGAAGATCTGAGTATGTAGTTTTTGACCTTATCTGGAACCTCCCATCTGAAAATTTGAAAATTCCTAAAAAATCCGTGCAAAATCTTGATGACCCCAATCTCTTGTTTTGTACGTTTTTTCCACGTGTCTTGACATCCAATGTATTCCTGCAATGTTTGGTGAAGATCTGAGTATGTAGTTTTTGACCTTATATGGAACCTCCTATCTGAAAATTTGAAAATTCTTAAAAAATTCGACCAAAATCTTGATGTTCCGAATCCTATGTTTTGTATGTTTTTTCCACGTGTCTTGACATCCAATGTATCCATGCAAAGTTTGGTGAAGATCTGAGTATGTAGTTTTTGACCTTATATTGAACCTCCCATCTGAAAATTTGAAAATTCTTAAAAAATTCGTCCAAAATCTTGATGACCCCAATCTCTTGTTTTGTACGTTTTTTCCACTTGTCTTGACATCCAAAGTATCCCTGCAAAGTTTGGTGAAGATCTGAGTATGTAGTTTTTGACCTTATATGGAACCTCCTTTCTGAAAATTTGAGAATTCTTAAAAAATTCGTCCAAAATCTTGATGTCTCCAATCTCTTGTTTTGTACGTTTTTTCCACGTGTCTTGACATCCAATGTATCCATGCAAAGTTTGGTGAAGATCTGAGTATGTCGTTTTTGACCTTATCTGGAACATCCTTTCTGAAAATTTGAAAATTGTTAAAAAATTCGTCCAAAATCTTGATGTCTCCAATCTCTTTTTTGTACGTTTTTTTCCACGTGTCTTGACATCCAATGTATCCCTGCAAAGTTTGGTGAAGATCTGAGTATGTAGTTTTTGACCTTATCTGGAACCTCCCATCTGAAAATTTGAAAATTCTTAAAAAATTCGACCAAAATCTTGATGTCTCCAATCTTTTGTTTTGTACGTTTTTTCCACGTGTCTTGACACATAATGTATCCATGCAAAGTTTGGTGAAGATCTGAGTATGTAGTTTTTGACCTTATATGGAACCTCCTATCTGAAAATTTGAAAATTCTTAAAAAATTCATCCAAAATCTTGATGTCTCCAATCTCTTGTTTTGTACGTTTTTTCCACGTGTCTTGACATCCAATGTATCCCTGCAAAGTTTGGTGAATATCTGAGTATGTAGTTTTTGACCTTATCTGGAACCTCCCATCTGAAAATTTGAAAATTCCTAAAAAATCCGTGCAAAATCTTGATGACCCCAATCTCTTGTTTTGTACGTTTTTTCCACGTGTCTTGACATCCAATGTATCCATGCAAAGTTTGGTGAAGATCTGAGTATGTCGTTTTTGACCTTATCTGGAACCTCCCATCTGAAAATTTGAAAATTCTTAAAAAATTCGTCGAAAATCTTGATGTCTCCAATCTCTTGTTTTGTACGTTTTTTCCACGTGTCTTGACATGCAAAGTATCCCTGCAACGTTTGGTGAAGATCTGAGTATGTAGTTTTTGACCTTATCTGGAACCGCCTATCTGAAAATTTGAAAATTCTTCAAAAATTCGTCGAAAATCTTGATGTCTCCAATCTCTTGTTTTGTACGTTTTTTCCACGTGTCTTGACATCCAATGTATCCCTGCAATGTTTGGTGGAGATCTGAGTATGTAGTTTTTGACCTTATCTGGGACCTCCTATCAGAAAATTTGAAAATTCTTCAAAAATTCGTCCAAAATCTTGATGTCTCCAATCTCTTGTTTTGTACGTTTTTTCCACGTGTCTCGACCTCCAATGTATCCCTGCAAAGTTTGGTGAAGATCTGAGTATGTCGTTTTTGACCTTATCTGGAACATCCTTTCTGAAAATTTGAAAATTCTTAAAAAATTCGTCGAAAATCTTGATGTCTCCAATCTCTTGTTTTGTACGTTTTTTCCACGTGTCTTGACATCCAATGTATCCCTGCAAAGTTTGGTGAAGATCTGAGTATGTAGTTTTTGACCTTATATGGAACCTCCTTTCTGAAAATTTGAAAATTCTCAAAAAATTCGTCCATAATCTTGATGTCTCCAATCTCTTGTTTTGTACGTTTTTTCCACGTGTCTTGACATCCAATGTATCCCTGCAAAGTTTGGTGAAGATCTGAGTATGTAGTTTTTGACCTTATCTGGAACCTCCCATCTGAAAATTTGAAAATTCTTAAAAAATTCGACCAAAATCTTGATGTCTCCAATCTTTTGTTTTGTACGTTTTTTCCACGTGTCTTGACACATAATGTATCCATGCAAAGTTTGGTGAAGATCTGAGTATGTAGTTTTTGACCTTATATGGAACCTCCTATCTGAAAATTTGAAAATTCTTAAAAAATTCGTCCAAAATCTTGATGTCTCCAATCTCTTGTTTTGTACGTTTTTTCCACGTGTCTTGACATCCAATGTATCCCTGCAAAGTTTGGTGAAGATCTGAGTATGTAGTTTTTGACCTTATCTGGAACCTCCCATCTGAAAATTTGAAAATTCCTAAAAAATCCGTGCAAAATCTTGATGACCCCAATCTCTTGTTTTGTACGTTTTTTCCACGTGTCTTGACATCCAATGTATTCCTGCAATGTTTGGTGAAGATCTGAGTATGTAGTTTTTGACCTTATATGGAACCTCCTATCTGAAAATTTGAAAATTCTTAAAAAATTCGACCAAAATCTTGATGTTCCGAATCCTATGTTTTGTATGTTTTTTCCACGTGTCTTGACATCCAATGTATCCATGCAAAGTTTGGTGAAGATCTGAGTATGTAGTTTTTGACCTTATATTGAATCTCCCATCTGAAAATTTGAAAATTCTTAAAAAATTCGTCCAAAATCTTGATGACCCCAATCTCTTGTTTTGTACGTTTTTTCCACGTGTCTTGACATCCAAAGTATCCCTGCAAAGTTTGGTGAAGATCTGAGTATGTAGTTTTTGACCTTATCTGGAACCTCCCATCTGAAAATTTGAAAATTCTTAAAAAATTCGTCGAAAATCTTGATGTCTCCAATCTTTTGTTTTGTACGTTTTTTCCACGTGTCTTGACATGCAAAGTATCCCTGCAACGTTTGGTGAAGATCTGAGTATGTAGTTTTTGACCTTATCTGAACCTCCTATCTGAAAATTTGAAAATTCTTCAAAAATTCGTCGAAAATCTTGATGTCTCCAATCTCTTGTTTTGTACGTTTTTTCCACGTGTCTTGACATCCAATGTATTCCTGCAATGTTTGGTGGAGATCTGAGTATGTAGTTTTAGACCTTATCTGGAACCTCCTATCTGAAAATTTGAAAATTCTTCAAAAATTCGTCCAAAATCTTGATGTCTCCAATCTCTTGTTTTGTACGTTTTTTCCACGTGTCTCGACCTCCAATGGATCCCTGCAAAGTTTGGTGAAGATCTGAGTATGTCGTTTTTGACCTTATCTGGAACATCCTTTCTGAAAATTTGAAAATTCTTAAAAAATTCGTCGAAAATCTTGATGTCTCCAATCTCTTGTTTTGTACGTTTTTTCCACGTGTCTTGACATCCAATGTATCCCTGCAAAGTTTGGTGAAGATCTGAGTATGTAGTTTTTGACCTTATATGGAACCTCCTATCTGAAAATTTGAAAATTCTTAAAAAATTCGTCCAAAATCTTGATGTCTCCAATCTCTTGTTTTGTACGTTTTTTCCACGTGTCTCGACCTCCAATGGATCCCTGCAAAGTTTGGTGAAGATCTGAGTATGTCGTTTTTGACCTTATCTGGAACCTCCCATCTGAAAATTTGAAAATTCTTAAAAAATTCGTCGAAAATCTTGATGTCTCCGATCTCTTGTTTTGTACGTTTTTTCCACGTGTCTTGACATGCAAAGTATTCCTGCAAAGTTTGGTGAAGATCTGAGTTTGTAGTTTTTGACCTCATCTGGAACCTCCCATCTGAAAATTTGAAAATTCCTAAAAAATCCGTGCAAAATCTTGATGACCCCAATCTCTTGTTTTGTACGTTTTTTCCACGTGTCTTGACATCCAATGTATCCCTGCAAAGTTTGGTGAAGATCTGAGTATGTAGTTTTTGACCTTATATGGAACCTCCTTTCTGAAAATTTGAAAATTCTCAAAAAATTCGTCCATAATCTTGATGTCTAAAATCTCTTGTTTTGTACGTTTTTTCCACGTGTCTTTACATCCAATGTATCCCTGCAAAGTTTGGTGAAGATCTGAGTATGTAGTTTTTGACCTTATCTGGAACCTCCCATCTGAAAATTTGAAAATTCTTAAAAAATTCGACCAAAATCTTGATGTCTCCAATCTTTTGTTTTGTACGTTTTTTCCACGTGTCTTGACACATAATGTATCCATGCAAAGTTTGGTGAAGATCTGAGTATGTAGTTTTTGACCTTATATGGAACCTCCTATCTGAAAATTTGAAAATTCTTAAAAAATTCGTCCAAAATCTTGATGTCTCCAATCTCTTGTTTTGTACGTTTTTTCCACGTGTCTTGACATCCAATGTATCCCTGCAAAGTTTGGTGAAGATCTGAGTATGTAGTTTTTGACCTTATCTGGAACCTCCCATCTGAAAATTTGAAAATTCCTCAAAAATCCGTGCAAAATCTTGATGACCCCAATCTCTTGTTTTGTACGTTTTTTCCACGTGTCTTGACATCCAATGTATTCCTGCAATGTTTGGTGAAGATCTGAGTATGTAGTTTTTGACCTTATATGGAACCTCCTATCTGAAAATTTGAAAATTCTTAAAAAATTCGACCAAAATCTTGATGTTCCGAATCCTATGTTTTGTATGTTTTTTCCACGTGTCTTGACATCCAATGTATCCATGCAAAGTTTGGAGAAGATCTGAGTATGTAGTTTTTGACCTTATATTGAACCTCCCAACTGAAAATTTGAAAATTCTTAAAAAATTCGTCCAAAATCTTGATGACCCCAATCTCTTGTTTTGTACGTTTTTTCCACGTGTCTTGACATCCAAAGTATCCCTGCAAAGTTTGGTGAAGATCTGAGTATGTAGTTTTTGACCTTATCTGGAACCTCCCATCTGAAAATTTGAAAATTCTTAAAAAATTCGTCGAAAATCTTGATGTCTCCAATCTTTTGTTTTGTACGTTTTTTCCACGTGTCTTGACATGCAAAGTATCCCTGCAACGTTTGGTGAAGATCTGAGTATGTAGTTTTTGACCTTATCTGAACCTCCTATCTGAAAATTTGAAAATTCTTCAAAAATTCGTCGAAAATCTTGATGTCTCCAATCTCTTGTTTTGTACGTTTTTTCCACGTGTCTTGACATCCAATGTATTCCTGCAATGTTTGGTGGAGATCTGAGTATGTAGTTTTAGACCTTATCTGGAACCTCCTATCTGAAAATTTGAAAATTCTTCAAAAATTCGTCCAAAATCTTGATGTCTCCAATCTCTTGTTTTGTACGTTTTTTCCACGTGTCTCGACCTCCAATGGATCCCTGCAAAGTTTGGTGAAGATCTGAGTATGTCGTTTTTGACCTTATCTGGAACATCCTTTCTGAAAATTTGAAAATTCTTAAAAAATTCGTCGAAAATCTTGATGTCTCCAATCTCTTGTTTTGTACGTTTTTTCCACGTGTCTTGACATCCAATGTATCCCTGCAAAGTTTGGTGAAGATCTGAGTATGTAGTTTTTGACCTTATATGGAACCTCCTATCTGAAAATTTGAAAATTCTTAAAAAATTCGTCCAAAATCTTGATGTCTCCAATCTCTTGTTTTGTACGTTTTTTCCACTTGTCTCGACCTCCAATGGATCCCTGCAAAGTTTGGTGAAGATCTGAGTATGTCGTTTTTGACCTTATCTGGAACCTCCCATCTGAAAATTTGAAAATTCTTAAAAAATTCGTCGAAAATCTTGATGTCTCCGATCTCTTGTTTTGTACGTTTTTTCCACGTGTCTTGACATGCAAAGTATTCCTGCAAAGTTTGGTGAAGATCTGAGTATGTAGTTTTTGACCTCATCTGGAACCTCCCATCTGAAAATTTGAAAATTCCTAAAAAATCCGTGCAAAATCTTGATGACCCCAATCTCTTGTTTTGTACGTTTTTTCCACGTGTCTTGACATCCAATGTATTCCTGCAATGTTTGGTGAAGATCTGAGTATGTCGTTTTTGACCTTATATGGAACCTCCTATCTGAAAATTTGAAAATTCTTAAAAAATTCGACCAAAATCTTGATGTTCCGAATCCTATGTTTTGTATGTTTTTTCCACGTGTCTTGACATCCAATGTATCCATGCAAAGTTTGGTGAAGATCTGAGTATGTAGTTTTTGACCTTATATTGAACCTCCCATCTGAAAATTTGAAAATTCTTAAAAAATTCGTCCAAAATCTTGATGACCCCAATCTCTTGTTTTGTACGTTTTTTCCACGTGTCTTGACATCCAAAGTATCCCTGCAAAGTTTGGTGAAGATCTGAGTATGTAGTTTTTGACCTTATATGGAACCTCCTTTCTGAAAATTTGAGAATTCTTAAAAAAATCGTCCAAAATCTTGATGTCTCCAATCTCTTGTTTTGTACGTTTTTTCCACGTGTCTTGACATCCAATGTATCCATGCAAAGTTTGGTGAAGATCTGAGTATGTCGTTTTTGACCTTATCTGGAACCTCCCATCTGAAAATTTGAAAATTCTTAAAAAATTCGTCGAAAATCTTGATGTCTCCAATCTTTTGTTTTGTACGTTTTTTCCACGTGTCTTGACATGCAAAGTATCCCTGCAACGTTTGGTGAAGATCTGAGTATGTAGTTTTTGACCTTATCTGGAACCTCTTATCTGAAAATTTGAAAATTCTTAAAAAATTCGTCGAAAATCTTGATGTCTCCAATCTCTTGTTTTGTACGTTTTTTCCACGTGTCTTGATATCCAATGTATCCCTGCAAAGTTTGGTGAAGATCTGAGTATGTCGTTTTTGACCTTATCTGGAACATCCTTTCTGAAAATTTGAAAATTGTTAAAAAATTCGTCCAAAATCTTGATGTCTCCAATCTCTTTTTTGTACGTTTTTTCCACGTGTCTTGACATCCAATGTATCCCTGCAAAGTTTGGTGAAGATCTGAGTATGTAGTTTTTGACCTTATCTGGAACCTCCCATCTGAAAATTTGAAAATTCTTAAAAAATTCGACCAAAATCTTGATGTCTCCAATCTTTTGTTTTGTACGTTTTTTCCACGTGTCTTGACACATAATGTATCCATGCAAAGTTTGGTGAAGATCTGAGTATGTAGTTTTTGACCTTATATGGAACCTCCTATCTGAAAATTTGAAAATTCTTAAAAAATTCGTCCAAAATCTTGATGTCTCCAATCTCTTGTTTTGTACGTTTTTTCCACGTGTCTTGACATCCAATGTATCCCTGCAAAGTTTGGTGAAGATCTGAGTATGTAGTTTTTGACCTTATCTGGAACCTCCCATCTGAAAATTTGAAAATTCCTAAAAAATCCGTGCAAAATCTTGATGACCCCAATCTCTTGTTTTGTACGTTTTTTCCACGTGTCTTGACATCCAATGTATCCATGCAAAGTTTGGTGAAGATCTGAGTATGTCGTTTTTGACCTTATCTGGAACATCCTTTCTGAAAATTTGAAAATTGTTAAAAAATTCGTCCAAAATCTTGATGTCTCCAATCTCTTTTTTGTACGTTTTTTCCACGTGTCTTGACATCCAATGTATCCCTGCAAAGTTTGGTGAAGATCTGAGTATGTAGTTTTTGACCTTATCTGGAACCTCCCATCTGAAAATTTGAAAATTCTTCAAAAATTCGTCGAAAATCTTGATGTCTCCAATCTCTTGTTTTGTACGTTTTTTCCACGTGTCTTGACATCCAATGTATCCCTGCAATGTTTGGTGGAGATCTGAGTATGTAGTTTTTGACCTTATCTGGGACCTCCTATCATAAAATTTGAAAATTCTTCAAAAATTCGTCCAAAATCTTGATGTCTCCAATCTCTTGTTTTGTACGTTTTTTCCACGTGTCTCGACCTCCAATGTATCCCTGCAAAGTTTGGTGAAGATCTGAGTATGTCGTTTTTGACCTTATCTGGAACATCCTTTCTGAAAATTTGAAAATTCTTAAAAAATTCGTCGAAAATCTTGATGTCTCCAATCTCTTGTTTTGTACGTTTTTTCCACGTGTCTTGACATCCAATGTATCCCTGCAAAGTTTGGTGAAGATCTGAGTATGTAGTTTTTGATCTTATATGGAACCTCCTTTCTGAAAATTTGAAAATTCTCAAAAAATTCGTCCATAATCTTGATGTCTCCAATCTCTTGTTTTGTACGTTTTTTCCACGTGTCTTGACATCCAATGTATCCCTGCAAAGTTTGGTGAAGATCTGAGTATGTAGTTTTTGACCTTATCTGGAACCTCCCATCTGAAAATTTGAAAATTCTTAAAAAATTCGACCAAAATCTTGATGTCTCCAATCTTTTGTTTTGTACGTTTTTTCCACGTGTCTTGACACATAATGTATCCATGCAAAGTTAGGTGAAGATCTGAGTATGTAGTTTTTGACCTTATATGGAACCTCCTATCTGAAAATTTGAAAATTCTTAAAAAATTCGTCCAAAATCTTGATGTCTCCAATCTCTTGTTTTGTACGTTTTTTCCACGTGTCTTGACATCCAATGTATCCCTGCAAAGTTTGGTGAAGATCTGAGTCTGTAGTTTTTGACCTTATCTGGAACCTCCCATCTGAAAATTTGAAAATTCCTAAAAAATCCGTGCAAAATCTTGATGACCCCAATCTCTTGTTTTGTACGTTTTTTCCACGTGTCTTGACATCCAATGTATTCCTGCAATGTTTGGTGAAGATCTGAGTATGTAGTTTTTGACCTTATATGGAACCTCCTATCTGAAAATTTGAAAATTCTTAAAAAATTCGTCGAAAATCTTGATGTCTCCAATCTCTTGTTTTGTACGTTTTTTCCACGTGTCTTGACATGCAAAGTATCCCTGCAACGTTTGGTGAAGATCTGAGTATGTAGTTTTTGACCTTATCTGGAACCTCCTATCTGAAAATTTGAAAATTCTTCAAAAATTCGTCGAAAATCTTGATGTCTCCAATCTCTTGTTTTGTACGTTTTTTCCACGTGTCTTGACATCCAATGTATTCCTGCAATGTTTGGTGAAGATCTGAGTATGTAGTTTTTGACCTTATATGGAACCTCCTATCTGAAAATTTGAAAATTCTTAAAAAATTCGTCGAAAATCTTGATGTCTCCAATCTCTTGTTTTGTACGTTTTTTCCACGTGTCTTGACATGCAAAGTATCCCTGCAACGTTTGGTGAAGATCTGAGTATGTAGTTTTTGACCTTATCTGGAACCTCCTATCTGAAAATTTGAAAATTCTTAAAAAATTCGTCCAAAATCTTGAAGACCCCAATCTCTTGTTTTGTACGTTTTTTCCACGTGTCTTGACATCCAATGTATCCCTGCAAAGTTTGGTGAAGATCTGAGTATGTAGTTTTTGACCTTATATGGAACCTCCTTTCTGAAAATTTGAGAATTCTTAAAAAATTCGTCCAAAATCTTGATGTCTCCAATCTCTTGTTTTGTACGTTTTTTCCACGTGTCTTGACATCCAATGTATCCATGCAAAGTTTGGTGAAGATCTGAGTATGTCGTTTTTGACCTTATCTGGAACCTCCCATCCGAAAATTTGAAAATTCTTAAAAAATTCGTCGAAAATCTTGATGTCTCCAATCTCTTGTTTTGTACGTTTTTTCCACGTGTCTTGACATGCAAAGTATCCCTGCAACGTTTGGTGAAGATCTGAGTATGTAGTTTTTGACCTTATCTGGAACCTCCTATCTGAAAATTTGAAAATTCTTCAAAAATTCGTCGAAAATCTTGATGTCTCCAATCTCTTGCTTTGTACGTTTTTTTAAAGTGTCTTGACATCCAATGTATCCCTGCAATGTTTGGTGGAGATCTGAGTATGTAGTTTTTGACCTTATCTGGGACCTCCTATCAGAAAATTTGAAAATTCTTCAAAAATTCGTCCAAAATCTTGATGTCTCCAATCTCTTGTTTTGTACGTTTTTTCCACGTGTCTCGACCTCCAATGTATCCCTGCAAAGTTTGGTGAAGATCTGAGTATGTCGTTTTTGACCTTATCTGGAACATCCTTTCTGAAAATTTGAAAATTCTTAAAAAATTCGTCGAAAATCTTGATGTCTCCAATCTCTTGTTTTGTACGTTTTTTCCACGTGTCTTGACATCCAATGTATCCCTGCAAAGTTTGGTGAAGATCTGAGTATGTTGTTTTTGACCTTATATGGAACCTCCTTTCTGAAAATTTGAAAATTCTCAAAAAATTCGTCCATAATCTTGATGTCTCCAATCTCTTGTTTTGTACGTTTTTTCCACGTGTCTTGACATCCAATGTATCCCTGCAAAGTTTGGTGAAGATCTGAGTATGTAGTTTTTGACCTTATCTGGAACCTCCCATCTGAAAATTTGAAAATTCTTAAAAAATTCGACCAAAATCTTGATGTCTCCAATCTTTTGTTTTGTACGTTTTTTCCACGTGTCTTGACACATAATGTATCCATGCAAAGTTAGGTGAAGATCTGAGTATGTAGTTTTTGACCTTATATGGAACCTCCTATCTGAAAATTTGAAAATTCTTAAAAAATTCGTCCAAAATCTTGATGTCTCCAATCTCTTGTTTTGTACGTTTTTTCCACGTGTCTTGACATCCAATGTATCCCTGCAAAGTTTGGTGAAGATCTGAGTATGTAGTTTTTGACCTTATCTGGAACCTCCCATCTGAAAATTTGAAAATTCCTAAAAAATCCGTGCAAAATCTTGATGACCCCAATCTCTTGTTTTGTACGTTTTTTCCACGTGTCTTGACATCCAATGTATTCCTGCAATGTTTGGTGAAGATCTGAGTATGTAGTTTTTGACCTTATATGGAACCTCCTATCTGAAAATTTGAAAATTCTTAAAAAATTCGTCGAAAATCTTGATGTCTCCAATCTCTTGTTTTGTACGTTTTTTCCACGTGTCTTGACATGCAAAGTATCCCTGCAACGTTTGGTGAAGATCTGAGTATGTAGTTTTTGACCTTATCTGGAACCTCCTATCTGAAAATTTGAAAATTCTTCAAAAATTCGTCGAAAATCTTGATGTCTCCAATCTCTTGTTTTGTACGTTTTTTCCACGTGTCTTGACATCCAATGTATTCCTGCAATGTTTGGTGAAGATCTGAGTATGTAGTTTTTGACCTTATATGGAACCTCCTATCTGAAAATTTGAAAATTCTTAAAAAATTCGTCGAAAATCTTGATGTCTCCAATCTCTTGTTTTGTACGTTTTTTCCACGTGTCTTGACATGCAAAGTATCCCTGCAACGTTTGGTGAAGATCTGAGTATGTAGTTTTTGACCTTATCTGGAACCTCCTATCTGAAAATTTGAAAATTCTTAAAAAATTCGTCCAAAATCTTGAAGACCCCAATCTCTTGTTTTGTACGTTTTTTCCACGTGTCTTGACATCCAATGTATCCCTGCAAAGTTTGGTGAAGATCTGAGTATGTAGTTTTTGACCTTATATGGAACCTCCTTTCTGAAAATTTGAGAATTCTTAAAAAATTCGTCCAAAATCTTGATGTCTCCAATCTCTTGTTTTGTACGTTTTTTCCACGTGTCTTGACATCCAATGTATAAATGCAAAGTTTGGTGAAGATCTGAGTATGTCGTTTTTGACCTTATCTGGAACCTCCCATCCGAAAATTTGAAAATTCTTAAAAAATTCGTCGAAAATCTTGATGTCTCCAATCTCTTGTTTTGTACGTTTTTTCCACGTGTCTTGACATGCAAAGTATCCCTGCAACGTTTGGTGAAGATCTGAGTATGTAGTTTTTGACCTTATCTGGAACCTCCTATCTGAAAATTTGAAAATTCTTCAAAAATTCGTCGAAAATCTTGATGTCTCCAATCTCTTGCTTTGTACGTTTTTTCCACGTGTCTTGACATCCAATGTATCCCTGCAATGTTTGGTGGAGATCTGAGTATGTAGTTTTTGACCTTATCTGGAACCTCCTATCTGAAAATTTGAAAATTCTTCAAAAATTCGTCCAAAATCTTGATGTCTCCAATCTCTTGTTTTGTACGTTTTTTCCACGTGTCTCGAACTCCAATGTATCCCTGCAAAGTTAGTGAAGATCTGAGTATGTCGTTTTTGACCTTATCTGGAACATCCTTTCTGAAAATTTGAAAATTCTTAAAAAATTCGTCGAAAATCTTGATGTCTCCAATCTCTTGTTTTGTACGTTTTTTCCACGTTTCTTGACATCCAATGTATCCCTGCAAAGTTTGGTGAAGATCTGAGTATGTCGTTTTTGACCTTATCTGGAACATCCTTTCTGAAAATTTGAAAATTGTTAAAAAATTCGTCCAAAATCTTGATGTCTCCAATCTCTTTTTTGTACGTTTTTTCCACGTGTCTTGACATCCAATGTATCCCTGCAAAGTTTGGTGAAGATCTGAGTATGTAGTTTTTGACCTTATCTGGAACCTCCCATCTGAAAATTTGAAAATTCTTAAAAAATTCGACCAAAATCTTGATGTCTCCAATCTTTTGTTTTGTACGTTTTTTCCACGTGTCTTGACACATAATGTATCCATGCAAAGTTTGGTGAAGATCTGAGTATGTAGTTTTTGACCTTATATGGAACCTCCTATCTGAAAATTTGAAAATTCTTAAAAAATTCGTCCAAAATCTTGATGTCTCCAATCTCTTGTTTTGTACGTTTTTTCCACGTGTCTTGACATCCAATGTATCCCTGCAAAGTTTGGTGAAGATCTGAGTATGTAGTTTTTGACCTTATCTGGAACCTCCCATCTGAAAATTTGAAAATTCCTAAAAAATCCGTGCAAAATCTTGATGACCCCAATCTCTTGTTTTGTACGTTTTTTCCACGTGTCTTGACATCCAATGTATCCATGCAAAGTTTGGTGAAGATCTGAGTATGTCGTTTTTGACCTTATCTGGAACCTCCCATCTGAAAATTTGAAAATTCTTAAAAAAATCGTCGAAAATCTTGATGTCTCCAATCTCTTGTTTTGTACGTTTTTTCCACGTGTCTTGACATGCAAAGTATCCCTGCAACGTTTGGTGAAGATCTGAGTATGTAGTTTTTGACCTTATCTGGAACCTCCTATCTGAAAATTTGAAAATTCTTCAAAAATTCGTCGAAAATCTTGATGTCTCCAATCTCTTGTTTTGTACGTTTTTTCCACGTGTCTTGACATCCAATGTATCCCTGCAATGTTTGGTGGAGATCTGAGTATGTAGTTTTTGACCTTATCTGGGACCTCCTATCAGAAAATTTGAAAATTCTTCAAAAATTCGTCCAAAATCTTGATGTCTCCAATCTCTTGTTTTGTACGTTTTTTCCACGTGTCTCGACCTCCAATGTATCCCTGCAAAGTTTGGTGAAGATCTGAGTATGTCGTTTTTGACCTTATCTGGAACATCCTTTCTGAAAATTTGAAAATTCTTAAAAAATTCGTCGAAAATCTTGATGTCTCCAATCTCTTGTTTTGTACGTTTTTTCCACGTGTCTTGACATCCAATGTATCCCTGCAAAGTTTGGTGAAGATCTGAGTATGTAGTTTTTGACCTTATATGGAACCTCCTTTCTGAAAATTTGAAAATTCTCAAAAAATTCGTCCATAATCTTGATGTCTCCAATCTCTTGTTTTGTTCGTTTTTTCCACGTGTCTTGACATCCAATGTATCCCTGCAAAGTTTGGTGAAGATCTGAGTATGTAGTTTTTGACCTTATCTGGAACCTTCCATCTGAAAATTTGAAAATTCTTAAAAAATTCGACCAAAATCTTGATGTCTCCAATCTTTTGTTTTGTACGTTTTTTCCACGTGTCTTGACACATAATGTATCCATGCAAAGTTTGGTGAAGATCTGAGTATGTAGTTTTTGACCTTATATGGAACCTCCTATCTGAAAATTTGAAAATTCTTAAAAAATTCGTCCAAAATCTTGATGTCTCCAATCTCTTGTTTTGTACGTTTTTTCCACATGTCTTGACATCCAATGTATCCCTGCAAAGTTTGGTGAAGATCTGAGTATGTAGTTTTTGACCTTATCTGGAACCTCCCATCTGAAAATTTGAAAATTCCTAAAAAATCCGTGCAAAATCTTGATGACCCCAATCTCTTGTTTTGTACGTTTTTTCCACGTGTCTTGACATCCAATGTATTCCTGCAATGTTTGGTGAAGATCTGAGTATGTAGTTTTTGACCTTATATGGAACCTCCTATCTGAAAATTTGAAAATTCTTAAAAAATTCGACCAAAATCTTGATGTTCCGAATCCTATGTTTTGTATGTTTTTTCCACGTGTCTTGACATCCAATGTATCCATGCAAAGTTTGGTGAAGATCTGAGTATGTAGTTTTTGACCTTATATTGAACCTCCCATCTGAAAATTTGAAAATTCTTCAAAAATTCGTCCAAAATCTTGATGACCCCAATCTCTTGTTTTGTACGTTTTTTGCACGTGTCTTGACATCCAATGTATCCCTGCAAAGTTTGGTGAAGATCTGAGTATGAAGTTTTTGACCTTATCTGGAACCTCCCATCTGAAAATTTGAAAATTCCTAAAAAATCCGTGCAAAATCTTGATGACCCCAATCTCTTGTTTTGTACGTTTTTTCCACGTGTCTTGACATCCAATGTATCCATGCAAAGTTTGGTGAAGATCTGAGTATGTCGTTTTTGACCTTATCTGGAACATCCTTTCTGAAAATTTGAAAATTGTTAAAAAATTCGTCCAAAATCTTGATGTCTCCAATCTCTTTTTTGTACGTTTTTTCCACGTGTCTTGACATCCAATGTATCCCTGCAAAGTTTGGTGAAGATCTGAGTATGTAGTTTTTGACCTTATCTGGAACCTCCCATCTGAAAATTTGAAAATTCTTCAAAAATTCGTCGAAAATCTTGATGTCTCCAATCTCTTGTTTTGTACGTTTTTTCCACGTGTCTTGACATCCAATGTATCCCTGCAATGTTTGGTGGAGATCTGAGTATGTAGTTTTTGACCTTATCTGGGACCTCCTATCAGAAAATTTGAAAATTCTTCAAAAATTCGTCCAAAATCTTGATGTCTCCAATCTCTTGTTTTGTACGTTTTTTCCACGTGTCTCGACCTCCAATGTATCCCTGCAAAGTTTGGTGAAGATCTGAGTATGTCGTTTTTGACCTTATCTGGAACATCCTTTCTGAAAATTTGAAAATTCTTAAAAAATTCGTCGAAAATCTTGATGTCTCCAATCTCTTGTTTTGTACGTTTTTTCCACGTGTCTTGACATCCAATGTATCCCTGCAAAGTTTGGTGAAGATCTGAGTATGTAGTTTTTGACCTTATATGGAACCTCCTTTCTGAAAATTTGAAAATTCTCAAAAAATTCGTCCATAATCTTGATGTCTCCAATCTCTTGTTTTGTACGTTTTTTCCACGTGTCTTGACATCCAATGTATCCCTGCAAAGTTTGGTGAAGATCTGAGTATGTAGTTTTTGACCTTATCTGGAACCTCCCATCTGAAAATTTGAAAATTCTTAAAAAATTCGACCAAAATCTTGATGTCTCCAATCTTTTGTTTTGTACGTTTTTTCCACGTGTCTTGACACATAATGTATCCATGCAAAGTTAGGTGAAGATCTGAGTATGTAGTTTTTGACCTTATATGGAACCTCCTATCAGAAAATTTGAAAATTCTTAAAAAATTCGTCCAAAATCTTGATGTCTCCAATCTCTTGTTTTGTACGTTTTTTCCACGTGTCTTGACATCCAATGTATCCCTGCAAAGTTTGGTGAAGATCTGAGTATGTCGTTTTTGACCTTATCTGGAACATCCTTTCTGAAAATTTGAAAATTCTTAAAAAATTCGTCGAAAATCTTGATGTCTCCAATCTCTTGTTTTGTACGTTTTTTCCACGTGTCTTGACATCCAATGTATCCCTGCAAAGTTTGGTGAAGATCTGAGTATGTAGTTTTTGACCTTATATGGAACCTCCTTTCTGAAAATTTGAAAATTCTCAAAAAATTCGTCCATAATCTTGATGTCTCCAATCTCTTGTTTTGTACGTTTTTTCCACGTGTCTTGACATCCAATGTATCCCTGCAAAGTTTGGTGAAGATCTGAGTATGTAGTTTTTGACCTTATCTGGAACCTCCCATCTGAAAATTTGAAAATTCTTAAAAAATTCGACCAAAATCTTGATGTCTCCAATCTTTTGTTTTGTACGTTTTTTCCACGTGTCTTGACACATAATGTATCCATGCAAAGTTAGGTGAAGATCTGAGTATGTAGTTTTTGACCTTATATGGAACCTCCTATCTGAAAATTTGAAAATTCTTAAAAAATTCGTCCAAAATCTTGATGTCTCCAATCTCTTGTTTTGTACGTTTTTTCCACGTGTCTTGACATCCAATGTATCCCTGCAAAGTTTGGTGAAGATCTGAGTATGTAGTTTTTGACCTTATCTGGAACCTCCCATCTGAAAATTTGAAAATTCCTAAAAAATCCGTGCAAAATCTTGATGACCCCAATCTCTTGTTTTGTACGTTTTTTCCACGTGTCTTGACATCCAATGTATTCCTGCAATGTTTGGTGAAGATCTGAGTATGTAGTTTTTGACCTTATATGGAACCTCCTATCTGAAAATTTGAAAATTCTTAAAAAATTCGTCGAAAATCTTGATGTCTCCAATCTCTTGTTTTGTACGTTTTTTCCACGTGTCTTGACATGCAAAGTATCCCTGCAACGTTTGGTGAAGATCTGAGTATGTAGTTTTTGACCTTATCTGGAACCTCCTATCTGAAAATTTGAAAATTCTTCAAAAATTCGTCGAAAATCTTGATGTCTCCAATCTCTTGTTTTGTACGTTTTTTCCACGTGTCTTGACATCCAATGTATTCCTGCAATGTTTGGTGAAGATCTGAGTATGTAGTTTTTGACCTTATATGGAACCTCCTATCTGAAAATTTGAAAATTCTTAAAAAATTCGTCGAAAATCTTGATGTCTCCAATCTCTTGTTTTGTACGTTTTTTCCACGTGTCTTGACATGCAAAGTATCCCTGCAACGTTTGGTGAAGATCTGAGTATGTAGTTTTTGACCTTATCTGGAACCTCCTATCTGAAAATTTGAAAATTCTTAAAAAATTCGTCCAAAATCTTGAAGACCCCAATCTCTTGTTTTGTACGTTTTTTCCACGTGTCTTGACATCCAATGTATCCCTGCAAAGTTTGGTGAAGATCTGAGTATGTAGTTTTTGACCTTATATGGAACCTCCTTTCTGAAAATTTGAGAATTCTTAAAAAATTCGTCCAAAATCTTGATGTCTCCAATCTCTTGTTTTGTACGTTTTTTCCACGTGTCTTGACATCCAATGTATCCATGCAAAGTTTGGTGAAGATCTGAGTATGTCGTTTTTGACCTTATCTGGAACCTCCCATCCGAAAATTTGAAAATTCTTAAAAAATTCGTCGAAAATCTTGATGTCTCCAATCTCTTGTTTTGTACGTTTTTTCCACGTGTCTTGACATGCAAAGTATCCCTGCAACGTTTGGTGAAGATCTGAGTATGTAGTTTTTGACCTTATCTGGAACCTCCTATCTGAAAATTTGAAAATTCTTCAAAAATTCGTCGAAAATCTTGATGTCTCCAATCTCTTGCTTTGTACGTTTTTTCCACGTGTCTTGACATTAAATGTATCCCTGCAATGTTTGGTGGAGATCTGAGTATGTAGTTTTTGACCTTATCTGGAACCTCCTATCTGAAAATTTGAAAATTCTTCAAAAATTCGTCCAAAATCTTGATGTCTCCAATCTCTTGTTTTGTACGTTTTTTCCACGTGTCTCGAACTCCAATGTATCCCTGCAAAGTTAGTGAAGATCTGAGTATGTCGTTTTTGACCTTATCTGGAACAACCTTTCTGAAAATTTGAAAATTCTTAAAAAATTCGTCGAAAATCTTGATGTCTCCAATCTCTTGTTTTGTACGTTTTTTCCACGTTTCTTGACATCCAATGTATCCCTGCAAAGTTTGGTGAAGATCTGAGTATGTCGTTTTTGACCTTATCTGGAACATCCTTTCTGAAAATTTGAAAATTGTTAAAAAATTCGTCCAAAATCTTGATGTCTCCAATCTCTTTTTTGTACGTTTTTTCCACGTGTCTTGACATCCAATGTATCCCTGCAAAGTTTGGTGAAGATCTGAGTATGTAGTTTTTGACCTTATCTGGAACCTCCCATCTGAAAATTTGAAAATTCTTAAAAAATTCGACCAAAATCTTGATGTCTCCAATCTTTTGTTTTGTACGTTTTTTCCACGTGTCTTGACACATAATGTATCCATGCAAAGTTTGGTGAAGATCTGAGTATGTAGTTTTTGACCTTATATGGAACCTCCTATCTGAAAATTTGAAAATTCTTAAAAAATTCGTCCAAAATCTTGATGTCTCCAATCTCTTGTTTTGTACGTTTTTTCCACGTGTCTTGACATCCAATGTATCCCTGCAAAGTTTGGTGAAGATCTGAGTATGTAGTTTTTGACCTTATCTGGAACCTCCCATCTGAAAATTTGAAAATTCCTAAAAAATCCGTGCAAAATCTTGATGACCCCAATCTCTTGTTTTGTACGTTTTTTCCACGTGTCTTGACATCCAATGTATCCATACAAAGTTTGGTGAAGATCTGAGTATGTCGTTTTTGACCTTATCTGGAACCTCCCATCTGAAAATTTGAAAATTCTTAAAAAATTCGTCGAAAATCTTGATGTCTCCAATCTCTTGTTTTGTACGTTTTTTCCACGTGTCTTGACATGCAAAGTATCCCTGCAACGTTTGGTGAAGATCTGAGTATGTAGTTTTTGACCTTATCTGGAACCTCCTATCTGAAAATTTGAAAATTCTTCAAAAATTCGTCGAAAATCTTGATGTCTCCAATCTCTTGTTTTGTACGTTTTTTCCACGTGTCTTGACATCCAATGTATCCCTGCAATGTTTGGTGGAGATCTGAGTATGTAGTTTTTGACCTTATCTGGGACCTCCTATCAGAAAATTTGAAAATTCTTCAAAAATTCGTCCAAAATCTTGATGTCTCCAATCTCTTGTTTTGTACGTTTTTTCCACGTGTCTCGACCTCCAATGTATCCCTGCAAAGTTTGGTGAAGATCTGAGTATGTCGTTTTTGACCTTATCTGGAACATCCTTTCTGAAAATTTGAAAATTCTTAAAAAATTCGTCGAAAATCTTGATGTCTCCAATCTCTTGTTTTGTACGTTTTTTCCACGTGTCTTGACATCCAATGGATCCCTGCAAAGTTTGGTGAAGATCTGAGTATGTAGTTTTTGACCTTATATGGAACCTCCTTTCTGAAAATTTGAAAATTCTCAAAAAATTCGTCCATAATCTTGATGTCTCCAATCTCTTGTTTTGTTCGTTTTTTCCACGTGTCTTGACATCCAATGTATCCCTGCAAAGTTTGGTGAAGATCTGAGTATGTAGTTTTTGACCTTATCTGGAACCTTCCATCTGAAAATTTGAAAATTCTTAAAAAATTCGACCAAAATCTTGATGTCTCCAATCTTTTATTTGTACGTTTTTTCCACGTGTCTTGACACATAATGTATCCATGCAAAGTTTGGTGAAGATCTGAGTATGTAGTTTTTGACCTTATATGGAACCTCCTATCTGAAAATTTGAAAATTCTTAAAAAATTCGTCCAAAATCTTGATGTCTCCAATCTCTTGTTTTGTACGTTTTTTCCACGTGTCTTGACATCCAATGTATCCCTGCAAAGTTTGGTGAAGATCTGAGTATGTAGTTTTTGACCTTATCTGGAACCTCCCATCTGAAAATTTGAAAATTCCTAAAAAATCCGTGCAAAATCTTGATGACCCCAATCTCTTGTTTTGTACGTTTTTTCCACGTGTCTTGACATCCAATGTATTCCTGCAATGTTTGGTGAAGATCTGAGTATGTAGTTTTTGACCTTATATGGAACCTCCTATCTGAAAATTTGAAAATTCTTAAAAAATTCGACCAAAATCTTGATGTTCCGAATCCTATGTTTTGTATGTTTTTTCCACGTGTCTTGACATCCAATGTATCCATGCAAAGTTTGGTGAAGATCTGAGTATGTAGTTTTTGACCTTATATTGAACCTCCCATCTGAAAATTTGAAAATTCTTAAAAAATTCGTCCAAAATCTTGATGACCCCAATCTCTTGTTTTGTACGTTTTTTCCACGTGTCTTGACATCCAAAGTATCCCTGCAAAGTTTGGTGAAGATCTGAGTATGTAGTTTTTGACCTTATATTGAACCTCCCATCTGAAAATTTGAAAATTCTTAAAAAATTCGTCCAAAATCTTGATGTCTCCAATCTCTTGTTTTGTACGTTTTTTCCACGTGTCTTGACATCCAATGTATCCATGCAAAGTTTGGTGAAGATCTGAGTATGTCGTTTTTGACCTTATCTGGAACCTCCCATCTGAAAATTTGAAAATTCTTAAAAAATTCGTCGAAAATCTTGATGTCTCCAATCTTTTGTTTTGTACGTTTTTTCCACGTGTCTTGACATGCAAAGTATCCCTGCAACGTTTGGTGAAGATCTGAGTATGTAGTTTTTGACCTTATCTGGAACCTCCTATCTGAAAATTTGAAAATTCTTAAAAAATTCGTCGAAAATCTTGATGTCTCCAATCTCTTGTTTTGTACGTTTTTTCCACGTGTCTTGACATCCAATGTATTCCTGCAATGTTTGGTGGAGATCTGAGTATGTAGTTTTAGACCTTATCTGGAACCTCCTATCTGAAAATTTGAAAATTCTTCAAAAATTCGTCCAAAATCTTGATGTCTCCAATCTCTTGTTTTGTACGTTTTTTCCACGTGTCTCGACCTCCAATGGATCCCTGCAAAGTTTGGTGAAGATCTGAGTATGTCGTTTTTGACCTTATCTGGAACATCCTTTCTGAAAATTTGAAAATTCTTAAAAAATTCGTCCAAAATCTTGATGTCTCCAATCTCTTGTTTTGTACGTTTTTTCCACGTGTCTTGACATCCAATGTATCCCTGCAAAGTTTGGTGAAGATCTGAGTATGTAGTTTTTGACCTTATCTGGAACCTCCCATCTGAAAATTTGAAAATTCCTAAAAAATCCGTGCAAAATCTTGATGACCCCAATCTCTTGTTTTGTACGTTTTTTCCACGTGTCTTGACATCCAATGTATCCATGCAAAGTTTGGTGAAGATCTGAGTATGTCGTTTTTGACCTTATCTGGAACATCCTTTCTGAAAATTTGAAAATTGTTAAAAAATTCGTCCAAAATCTTGATGTCTCCAATCTCTTTTTTGTACGTTTTTTCCACGTGTCTTGACATCCAATGTATCCCTGCAAAGTTTGGTGAAGATCTGAGTATGTAGTTTTTGACCTTATCTGGAACCTCCCATCTGAAAATTTGAAAATTCTTCAAAAATTCGTCGAAAATCTTGATGTCTCCAATCTCTTGTTTTGTACGTTTTTTCCACGTGTCTTGACATCCAATGTATCCCTGCAATGTTTGGTGGAGATCTGAGTATGTAGTTTTTGACCTTATCTGGGACCTCCTATCAGAAAATTTGAAAATTCTTCAAAAATTCGTCCAAAATCTTGATGTCTCCAATCTCTTGTTTTGTACGTTTTTTCCACGTGTCTCGACCTCCAATGTATCCCTGCAAAGTTTGGTGAAGATCTGAGTATGTCGTTTTTGACCTTATCTGGAACATCCTTTCTGAAAATTTGAAAATTCTTAAAAAATTCGTCGAAAATCTTGATGTCTCCAATCTCTTGTTTTGTACGTTTTTTCCACGTGTCTTGACATCCAATGTATCCCTGCAAAGTTTGGTGAAGATCTGAGTATGTAGTTTTTGACCTTATATGGAACCTCCTTTCTGAAAATTTGAAAATTCTCAAAAAATTCGTCCATAATCTTGATGTCTCCAATCTCTTGTTTTGTACGTTTTTTCCACGTGTCTTGACATCCAATGTATCCCTGCAAAGTTTGGTGAAGATCTGAGTATGTAGTTTTTGACCTTATCTGGAACCTCCCATCTGAAAATTTGAAAATTCTTAAAAAATTCGACCAAAATCTTGATGTCTCCAATCTTTTGTTTTGTACGTTTTTTCCACGTGTCTTGACACATAATGTATCCATGCAAAGTTAGGTGAAGATCTGAGTATGTAGTTTTTGACCTTATATGGAACCTCCTATCTGAAAATTTGAAAATTCTTAAAAAATTCGTCCAAAATCTTGATGTCTCCAATCTCTTGTTTTGTACGTTTTTTCCACGTGTCTTGACATCCAATGTATCCTTGCAAAGTTTGGTGAAGATCTGAGTATGTAGTTTTTGACCTTATCTGGAACCTCCCATCTGAAAATTTGAAAATCCCTAAAAAATCCGTGCAAAATCTTGATGACCCCAATCTCTTGTTTTGTACGTTTTTTCCACGTGTCTTGACATCCAATGTATTCCTGCAATGTTTGGTGAAGATCTGAGTATGTAGTTTTTGACCTTATATGGAACCTCCTATCTGAAAATTTGAAAATTCTTAAAAAATTCGTCCAAAATCTTGATGTCTCCAATCTCTTGTTTTGTACGTTTTTTCCACGTGTCTTGACATGCAAAGTATCCCTGCAACGTTTGGTGAAGATCTGAGTATGTAGTTTTTGACCTTATCTGGAACCTCCTATCTGAAAATTTGAAAATTCTTCAAAAATTCGTCGAAAATCTTGATGTCTCCAATCTCTTGTTTTGTACGTTTTTTCCACGTGTCTTGACATCCAATGTATTCCTGCAATGTTTGGTGAAGATCTGAGTATGTAGTTTTTGACCTTATATGGAACCTCCTATCTGAAAATTTGAAAATTCTTAAAAAATTCGTCGAAAATCTTGATGTCTCCAATCTCTTGTTTTGTACGTTTTTTCCACGTGTCTTGACATGCAAAGTATCCCTGCAACGTTTGGTGAAGATCTGAGTATGTAGTTTTTGACCTTATCTGGAACCTCCTATCTGAAAATTTGAAAATTCTTAAAAAATTCGTCCAAAATCTTGAAGACCCCAATCTCTTGTTTTGTACGTTTTTTCCACGTGTCTTGACATCCAATGTATCCCTGCAAAGTTTGGTGAAGATCTGAGTATGTAGTTTTTGACCTTATATGGAACCTCCTTTCTGAAAATTTGAGAATTCTTAAAAAATTCGTCCAAAATCTTGATGTCTCCAATCTCTTGTTTTGTACGTTTTTTCCACGTGTCTTGACATCCAATGTATCCATGCAAAGTTTGGTGAAGATCTGAGTATGTCGTTTTTGACCTTATCTGGAACCTCCCATCCGAAAATTTGAAAATTCTTAAAAAATTCGTCGAAAATCTTGATGTCTCCAATCTCTTGTTTTGTACGTTTTTTCCACGTGTCTTGACATGCAAAGTATCCCTGCAACGTTTGGTGAAGATCTGAGTATGTAGTTTTTGACCTTATCTGGAACCTCCTATCTGAAAATTTGAAAATTCTTCAAAAATTCGTCGAAAATCTTGATGTCTCCAATCTCTTGCTTTGTACGTTTTTTCCACGTGTCTTGACATCCAATGTATCCCTGCAATGTTTGGTGGAGATCTGAGTATGTAGTTTTTGACCTTATCTGGAACCTCCTATCTGAAAATTTGAAAATTCTTCAAAAATTCGTCCAAAATCTTAATGTCTCCAATCTCTTGTTTTGTACGTTTTTTCCACGTGTCTCGAACTCCAATGTATCCCTGCAAAGTTAGTGAAGATCTGAGTATGTCGTTTTTGACCTTATCTGGAACATCCTTTCTGAAAATTTGAAAATTCTTAAAAAATTCGTCGAAAATCTTGATGTCTCCAATCTCTTGTTTTGTACGTTTTTTCCACGTTTCTTGACATCCAATGTATCCCTGCAAAGTTTGGTGAAGATCTGAGTATGTCGTTTTTGACCTTATCTGGAACATCCTTTCTGAAAATTTGAAAATTGTTAAAAAATTCGTCCAAAATCTTGATGTCTCCAATCTCTTTTTTGTACGTTTTTTCCACGTGTCTTGACATCCAATGTATCCCTGCAAAGTTTGGTGAAGATCTGAGTATGTAGTTTTTGACCTTATCTGGAACCTCCCATCTGAAAATTTGAAAATTCTTAAAAAATTCGACCAAAATCTTGATGTCTCCAATCTTTTGTTTTGTACGTTTTTTCCACGTGTCTTGACACATAATGTATCCATGCAAAGTTTGGTGAAGATCTGAGTATGTAGTTTTTGACCTTATATGGAACCTCCTATCTGAAAATTTGAAAATTCTTAAAAAATTCCTCCAAAATCTTGATGTCTCCAATCTCTTGTTTTGTACGTTTTTTCCACGTGTCTTGACATCCAATGTATCCCTGCAAAGTTTGGTGAAGATCTGAGTATGTAGTTTTTGACCTTATCTGGAACCTCCCATCTGAAAATTTGAAAATTCCTAAAAAATCCGTGCAAAATCTTGATGACCCCAATCTCTTGTTTTGTACGTTTTTTCCACGTGTCTTGACATCCAATGTATCCATGCAAAGTTTGGTGAAGATCTGAGTATGTCGTTTTTGACCTTATCTGGAACCTCCCATCTGAAAATTTGAAAATTCTTAAAAAATTCGTCGAAAATCTTGATGTCTCCAATCTCTTGTTTTGTACGTTTTTTCCACGTGTCTTGACATGCAAAGTATCCCTGCAACGTTTGGTGAAGATCTGAGTATGTAGTTTTTGACCTTATCTGGAACCTCCTATCTGAAAATTTGAAAATTCTTCAAAAATTCGTCGAAAATCTTGATGTCTCCAATCTCTTGTTTTGTACGTTTTTTCCACGTGTCTTGACATCCAATGTATCCCTGCAATGTTTGGTGGAGATCTGAGTATGTAGTTTTTGACCTTATCTGGGACCTCCTATCAGAAAATTTGAAAATTCTTCAAAAATTCGTCCAAAATCTTGATGTCTCCAATCTCTTGTTTTGTACGTTTTTTCCACGTGTCTCGACCTCCAATGTATCCCTGCAAAGTTTGGTGAAGATCTGAGTATGTCGTTTTTGACCTTATCTGGAACATCCTTTCTGAAAATTTGAAAATTCTTAAAAAATTCGTCGAAAATCTTGATGTCTCCAATCTCTTGTTTTGTACGTTTTTTCCACGTGTCTTGACATCCAATGTATCCCTGCAAAGTTTGGTGAAGATCTGAGTATGTAGTTTTTGACCTTATATGGAACCTCCTTTCTGAAAATTTGAAAATTCTCAAAAAATTCGTCCATAATCTTGATGTCTCCAATCTCTTGTTTTGTACGTTTTTTCCACGTGTCTTGACATCCAATGTATCCCTGCAAAGTTTGGTGAAGATCTGAGTATGTAGTTTTTGACCTTATCTGGAACCTCCCATCTGAAAATTTGAAAATTCTTAAAAAATTCGTCCAAAATCTTGATGTCTCCAATCTTTTGTTTTGTACGTTTTTTCCACGTGTCTTGACACATAATGTATCCATGCAAAGTTTGGTGAAGATCTGAGTATGTAGTTTTTGACCTTATATGGAACCTCCTATCTGAAAATTTGAAAATTCTTAAAAAATTCTTCCAAAATCTTGATGTCTCCAATCTCTTGTTTTGTACGTTTTTTCCACGTGTCTTGACATCCAATGTATCCCTGCAAAGTTTGGTGAAGATCTGAGTATGTAGTTTTTGACCTTATCTGGAACCTCCCATCTGAAAATTTGAAAATTCCTAAAAAATCCGTGCAAAATCTTGATGACCCCAATCTCTTGTTTTGTACGTTTTTTCCACGTGTCTTGACATCCAATGTATTCCTGCAATGTTTGGTGAAGATCTGAGTATGTAGTTTTTGACCTTATATGGAACCTCCTATCTGAAAATTTGAAAATTCTTAAAAAATTCGACCAAAATCTTGATGTTCCGAATCCTATGTTTTGTATGTTTTTTCCACGTGTCTTGACATCCAATGTATCCATGCAAAGTTTGGTGAAGATCTGAGTATGTAGTTTTTGACCTTATATTGAACCTCCCATCTGAAAATTTGAAAATTCTTAAAAAATTCGTCCAAAATCTTGATGACCCCAATCTCTTGTTTTGTACGTTTTTTCCACGTGTCTTGACATCCAAAGTATCCCTGCAAAGTTTGGTGAAGATCTGAGTATGTAGTTTTTGACCTTATATTGAACCTCCCATCTGAAAATTTGAAAATTCTTAAAAAATTCGTCCAAAATCTTGATGTCTCCAATCTCTTGTTTTGTACGTTTTTTCCACGTGTCTTGACATCCAATGTATCCATGCAAAGTTTGGTGAAGATCTGAGTATGTCGTTTTTGACCTTATCTGGAAACTCCCATCTGAAAATTTGAAAATTCTTAAAAAATTCGTCGAAAATCTTGATGTCTCCAATCTTTTGTTTTGTACGTTTTTTCCACGTGTCTTGACATGCAAAGTATCCCTGCAACGTTTGGTGAAGATCTGAGTATGTAGTTTTTGACCTTATCTGGAACCTCCTATCTGAAAATTTGAAAATTCTTAAAAAATTCGTCGAAAATCTTGATGTCTCCAATCTCTTGTTTTGTACGTTTTTTCCACGTGTCTTGACATCCAATGTATTCCTGCAATGTTTGGTGGAGATCTGAGTATGTAGTTTTAGACCTTATCTGGAACCTCCTATCTGAAAATTTGAAAATTCTTCAAAAATTCGTCCAAAATCTTGATGTCTCCAATCTCTTGTTTTGTACGTTTTTTCCACGTGTCTCGACCTCCAATGGATCCCTGCAAAGTTTGGTGAAGATCTGAGTATGTCGTTTTTGACCTTATCTGGAACATCCTTTCTGAAAATTTGAAAATTCTTAAAAAATTCGTCGAAAATCTTGATGTCTCCAATCTCTTGTTTTGTACGTTTTTTCCACGTGTCTTGACATCCAATGTATCCCTGCAAAGTTTGGTGAAGATCTGAGTATGTAGTTTTTGACCTTATATGGAACCTCCTATCTGAAAATTTGAAAATTCTTAAAAAATTCGTCCAAAATCTTGATGTCTCCAATCTCTTGTTTTGTACGTTTTTTCCACGTGTCTCGACCTCCAATGGATCCCTGCAAAGTTTGGTGAAGATCTGAGTATGTCGTTTTTGACCTTATCTGGAACCTCCCATCTGAAAATTTGAAAATTCTTAAAAAATTCGTCGAAAATCTTGATGTCTCCGATCTCTTGTTTTGTACGTTTTTTCCACGTGTCTTGACATCCAAAGTATCCCTGCAAAGTTTGGTGAAGATCTGAGTATGTAGTTTTTGACCTTATATGGAACCTCCCATCTGAAAATTTGAAAATTCCTAAAAAATCCGTGCAAAATCTTGATGACCCCAATCTCTTGTTTTGTACGTTTTTTCCACGTGTCTTGACATCCAATGTATTTTTGCAATGTTTGGTGAAGATCTGAGTATGTAGTTTTTGACCTTATATGGAACCTCCTATCTGAAAATTTGAAAATTCTTAAAAAATTCGACCAAAATCTTGATGTTCCGAATCCTATGTTTTGTATGTTTTTTCCACGTGTCTTGACATCCAATGTATCCATGCAAAGTTTGGTGAAGATCTGAGTATGTAGTTTTTGACCTTATATTGAACCTCCCATCTGAAAATTTGAAAATTCTTAAAAAATTCGTCCAAAATCTTGATGACCCCAATCTCTTGTTTTGTACGTTTTTTCCACGTGTCTTGACATCCAAAGTATCCCTGCAAAGTTTGGTGAAGATCTGAGTATGTAGTTTTTGACCTTATATGGAACCTCCTTTCTGAAAATTTGAGAATTCTTAAAAAATTCGTCCAAAATCTTGATGTCTCCAATCTCTTGTTTTGTACGTTTTTTCCACGTGTCTTGTCATCCAATGTATCCATGCAAAGTTTGGTGAAGATCTGAGTATGTCGTTTTTGACCTTATCTGGAACCTCCCATCTGAAAATTTGAAAATTCTTAAAAAATTCGTCGAAAATCTTGATGTCTCCAATCTTTTGTTTTGTACGTTTTTTCCACGTGTCTTGACATGCAAAGTATCCCTGCAACGTTTGGTGAAGATCTGAGTATGTAGTTTTTGACCTTATCTGGAACCTCCTGTCTGAAAATTTGAAAATTCTTAAAAAATTCGTCGAAAATCTTGATGTCTCCAATCTCTTGTTTTGTACGTTTTTTCCACGTGTCTTGATATCCAATGTATCCCTGCAAAGTTTGGTGAAGATCTGAGTATGTCGTTTTTGACCTTATCTGGAACATCCTTTCTGAAAATTTGAAAATTGTTAAAAAATTCGTCCAAAATCTTGATGTCTCCAATCTCTTTTTTGTACGTTTTTTCCACGTGTCTTGACATCCAATGTATCCCTGCAAAGTTTGGTGAAGATCTGAGTATGTAGTTTTTGACCTTATCTGGAACCTCCCATCTGAAAATTTGAAAATTCTTAAAAAATTCGACCAAAATCTTGATGTCTCCAATCTTTTGTTTTGTACGTTTTTTCCACGTGTCTTGACACATAATGTATCCATGCAAAGTTTGGTGAAGATCTGAGTATGTAGTTTTTGACCTTATATGGAACCTCCTATCTGAAAATTTGAAAATTCTTAAAAAATTCGTCCAAAATCTTGATGTCTCCAATCTCTTGTTTTGTACGTTTTTTCCACGTGTCTTGACATCCAATGTATCCCTGCAAAGTTTGGTGAAGATCTGAGTATGTAGTTTTTGACCTTATCTGGAACCTCCCATCTGAAAATTTGAAAATTCCTAAAAAATCCGTGCAAAATCTTGATGACCCCAATCTCTTGTTTTGTACGTTTTTTCCACGTGTCTTGACATCCAATGTATCCATGCAAAGTTTGGTGAAGATCTGAGTATGTCGTTTTTGACCTTATCTGGAACATCCTTTCTGAAAATTTGAAAATTGTTAAAAAATTCGTCCAAAATCTTGATGTCTCCAATCTCTTTTTTGTACGTTTTTTCCACGTGTCTTGACATCCAATGTATCCCTGCAAAGTTTGGTGAAGATCTGAGTATGTAGTTTTTGACCTTATCTGGAACCTCCCATCTGAAAATTTGAAAATTCTTCAAAAATTCGTCGAAAATCTTGATGTCTCCAATCTCTTGTTTTGTACGTTTTTTCCACGTGTCTTGACATCCAATGTATCCCTGCAATGTTTGGTGGAGATCTGAGTATGTAGTTTTTGACCTTATCTGGGACCTTCTATCAGAAAATTTGAAAATTCTTCAAAAATTCGTCCAAAATCTTGATGTCTCCAATCTCTTGTTTTGTACGTTTTTTCCACGTGTCTCGACCTCCAATGTATCCCTGCAAAGTTTGGTGAAGATCTGAACATGTCGTTTTTGACCTTATCTGGAACATCCTTTCTGAAAATTTGAAAATTCTTAAAAAATTCGTCGAAAATCTTGATGTCTCCAATCTCTTGTTTTGTACGTTTTTTCCACGTGTCTTGACATCCAATGTATCCCTGCAAAGTTTGGTGAAGATCTGAGTATGTAGTTTTTGACCTTATATGGAACCTCCTTTCTGAAAATTTGAAAATTCTCAAAAAATTCGTCCATAATCTTGATGTCTCCAATCTCTTGTTTTGTACGTTTTTTCCACGTGTCTTGACATCCAATGTATCCCTGCAAAGTTTGGTGAAGATCTGAGTATGTAGTTTTTGACCTTATCTGGAACCTCCCATCTGAAAATTTGAAAATTCTTAAAAAATTCGACCAAAATCTTGATGTCTCCAATCTTTTGTTTTGTACGTTTTTTCCACGTGTCTTGACACATAATGTATCCATGCAAAGTTTGGTGAAGATCTGAGTATGTAGTTTTTGACCTTATATGGAACCTCCTATCTGAAAATTTGAAAATTCTTAAAAAATTCGTCCAAAATCTTGATGTCTCCAATCTCTTGTTTTGTACGTTTTTTCCACGTGTCTTGACATCCAATGTATCCCTGCAAAGTTTGGTGAAGATCTGAGTATGTAGTTTTTGACCTTATCTGGAACCTCCCATCTGAAAATTTGAAAATTCCTAAAAAATCCGTGCAAAATCTTGATGACCCCAATCTCTTGTTTTGTACGTTTTTTCCACGTGTCTTGACATCCAATGTATTCCTGCAATGTTTGGTGAAGATCTGAGTATGTAGTTTTTGACCTTATATGGAACCTCCTATCTGAAAATTTGAAAATTCTTAAAAAATTCGTCGAAAATCTTGATGTCTCCAATCTCTTGTTTTGTACGTTTTTTCCACGTGTCTTGACATGCAAAGTATCCCTGCAACGTTTGGTGAAGATCTGAGTATGTAGTTTTTGACCTTATCTGGAACCTCCTATCTGAAAATTTGAAAATTCTTCAAAAATTCGTCGAAAATCTTGATGTCTCCAATCTCTTGTTTTGTACGTTTTTTCCACGTGTCTTGACATCCAATGTATTCCTGCAATGTTTGGTGAAGATCTGAGTATGTAGTTTTTGACCTTATATGGAACCTCCTATCTGAAAATTTGAAAATTCTTAAAAAATTCGTCGAAAATCTTGATGTCTCCAATCTCTTGTTTTGTACGTTTTTTCCACGTGTCTTGACATGCAAAGTATCCCTGCAACGTTTGGTGAAGATCTGAGTATGTAGTTTTTGACCTTATCTGGAACCTCCTATCTGAAAATTTGAAAATTCTTAAAAAATTCGTCCAAAATCTTGAAGACCCCAATCTCTTGTTTTGTACGTTTTTTCCACGTGTCTTGACATCCAATGTATCCCTGCAAAGTTTGGTGAAGATCTGAGTATGTAGTTTTTGACCTTATATGGAACCTCCTTTCTGAAAATTTGAGAATTCTTAAAAAATTCGTCCAAAATCTTGATGTCTCCAATCTCTTGTTTTGTACGTTTTTTCCACGTGTCTTGACATCCAATGTATCCATGCAAAGTTTGGTGAAGATCTGAGTATGTCGTTTTTGACCTTATCTGGAACCTCCCATCCGAAAATTTGAAAATTCTTAAAAAATTCGTCGAAAATCTTGATGTCTCCAATCTCTTGCTTTGTACGTTTTTTCCACGTGTCTTGACATCCAATGTATCCCTGCAATGTTTGGTGGAGATCTGAGTATGTAGTTTTTGACCTTATCTGGAACCTCCTATCTGAAAATTTGAAAATTCTTCAAAAATTCGTCCAAAATCTTGATGTCTCCAATCTCTTGTTTTGTACGTTTTTTCCACGTGTCTCGACCTCCAATGTATCCCTGCAAAGTTAGTGAAGATCTGAGTATGTCGTTTTTGACCTTATCTGGAACATCCTTTCTGAAAATTTGAAAATTCTTAAAAAATTCGTCGAAAATCTTGATGTCTCCAATCTCTTGTTTTGTACGTTTTTTCCACGTTTCTTGACATCCAATGTATCCCTGCAAAGTTTGGTGAAGATCTGAGTATGTAGTTTTTGACCTTATATGGAACCTCCTTTCTGAAAATTTGAAAATTCTCAAAAAATTCGTCCATAATCTTGATGTCTCCAATCTCTTGTTTTGTACGTTTTTTCCACGTGTCTTGACATCCAATGTATCCCTGCAAGGTTTGGTGAAGATCTGAGTATGTAGTTTTTGACCTTATATGGAACCTCCTATCTGAAAATTTGAAAATTCTTAAAAAATTCGTCCAAAATCTTGATGTCACCAATCCTATGTTTTGTATGTTTTTTCCACGTGTCTTGACATCCAATGTATCCATGCAAAGTTTGGTGAAGATCTGTGTATGTCGTTTTTGACCTTATCTGGAACCTCCCATCTGAAAATTTGAAAATTCTTAAAAAATTCGTCGAAAATCTTGATGTCTCCGATCTCTTGTTTTGTACGTTTTTTCCACGTGTCTTGACATGCAAAGTATTCCTGCAAAGTTTGGTGAAGATCTGAGTATGTAGTTTTTGACCTCATCTGGAACCTCCTATCTGAAAATTTGAAAATTCTTAAAAAATTCGTCCAAAATTTTGATGTCTCCAATCTCTTGTTTTGTACGTTTTTTCCACGTGTCTTGACATCCAATGTATCCCTGCAATGTTTGGTGAAGATCTGAGTATGTAGTTTTTGACCTTATCTGGAACCTCCCATCTGAAAATTTGAAAATTCCTAAAAAATCCGTCCAAAATCTTGATGACCCCAATCTCTTGTTTTGTACGTTTTTTCCACGTGTCTTGACATCCAATGTATCCCTGCAAAGTTTGGTGAAGATCTGAGTATGTAGTTTTTGACCTTATCTGGAACCTCCTATCTGAAAATTTGAAAATTCTTAAAAAATTCGTCCAAAATCTTGATGTCTCCAATCTCTTGTTTTGTACGTTTTTTCTACGTGTCTTGATATCCAATGTATCCCTGCAAAGTTTGGTGAAGATCTGAGTATGTCGTTTTTGACCTTATCTGGAACATCCTTTCTGAAAATTTGAAAATTGTTAAAAAATTCGTCCAAAATCTTGATGTCTCCAATCTCTTTTTTGTACGTTTTTTCCACGTGTCTTGACATCCAATGTATCCCTGCAAAGTTTGGTGAAGATCTGAGTATGTAGTTTTTGACCTTATCTGGAACCTCCCATCTGAAAATTTGAAAATTCTTAAAAAATTCGACCAAAATCTTGATGTCTCCAATCTTTTGTTTTGTACGTTTTTTCCACGTGTCTTGACACATAATGTATCCATGCAAAGTTTGGTGAAGATCTGAGTATGTAGTTTTTGACCTTATATGGAACCTCCTATCTGAAAATTTGAAAATTCTTAAAAAATTCGTCCAAAATCTTGATGTCTCCAATCTCTTGTTTTGTACGTTTTTTCCACGTGTCGTGACATCCAATGTATCCCTGCAAAGTTTGGTGAAGATTTGAGTATGTAGTTTTTGACCTTATCTGGAACCTCCCATCTGAAAATTTGAAAATTTTTAAAAAATCCGTGCAAAATCTTGATGACCCCAATCTCTTGTTTTGTACGTTTTTTCCACGTGTCTTGACATCCAATGTATTCCTGCAATGTTTGGTGAAGATCTGAGTATGTAGTTTTTGACCTTATATGGAACCTCCTATCTGAAAATTTGAAAATTCTTAAAAAATTCGACCAAAATCTTGATGTTCCGAATCCTATGTTTTGTATGTTTTTTCCACGTGTCTTGACATCCAATGTATCCATGCAAAGTTTGGTGAAGATCTGAGTATGTAGTTTTTGACCTTATATTGAACCTCCCATCTGAAAATTTGAAAATTCTTAAAAAATTCGTCCAAAATCTTGATGACCCCAATCTCTTGTTTTGTACGTTTTTTCCACGTGTCTTGACATCCAAAGTATCCCTGCAAAGTTTGGTGAAGATCTGAGTATGTAGTTTTTGACCTTATATGGAACCTCCTTTCTGAAAATTTGAGAATTCTTAAAAAATTCGTCTAAAATCTTGATGTCTCCAATCTCTTGTTTTGTACGATTTTTCCACGTGTCTTGACATCCAATGTATCCATGCAAAGTTTGGTGAAGATCTGAGTATGTCGTTTTTGACCTTATCTGGAACCTCCCATCTGAAAATTTGAAAATTCTAAAAAATTCGTCGAAAATCTTGATGTCTCCAATCTCTTGTTTTGTACGTTTTTTCCACGTGTCTTGACATGCAAAGTATCCCTGCAACGTTTGGTGAAGATCTGAGTATGTAGTTTTTGACCTTATCTGGAACCTCCTATCTGAAAATTTGAAAATTCTTCAAAAATTCGTCGAAAATCTTGATGTCTCCAATCTCTTGTTTTGTACGTTTTTTCCACGTGTCTTGACATCCAATGTATTCCTGCAATGTTTGGTGGAGATCTGAGTATGTAGTTTTAGACCTTATCTGGAACCTCCTATCTGAAAATTTGAAAATTCTTCAAAAATTCGTCCAAAATCTTGATGTCTCCAATCTCTTGTTTTGTACGTTTTTTCCACGTGTCTTGATATCCAATGTATCCCTGCAAAGTTTGGTGAAGATCTGAGTATGTCGTTTTTGACCTTATCTGGAACATCCTTTCTGAAAATTTGAAAATTGTTAAAAAATTCGTCCAAAATCTTGATGTCTCCAATCTCTTTTTTGTACGTTTTTTCCACGTGTCTTGACATCCAATGTATCCCTGCAAAGTTTGGTGAAGATCTGAGTATGTAGTTTTTGACCTTATCTGGAACCTCCCATCTGAAAATTTGAAAATTCTTAAAAAATTCGACCAAAATCTTGATGTCTCCAATCTTTTGTTTTGTACGTTTTTTCCACGTGTCTTGACACATAATGTATCCATGCAAAGTTTGGTGAAGATCTGAGTATGTAGTTTTTGACCTTATATGGAACCTCCTATCTGAAAATTTGAAAATTCTTAAAAAATTCGTCCAAAATCTTGATGTCTCCAATCTCTTGTTTTGTACGTTTTTTCCACGTGTCTTGACATCCAATGTATCCCTGCAAAGTTTGGTGAAGATCTGAGTATGTAGTTTTTGACCTTATCTGGAACCTCCCATCTGAAAATTTGAAAATTCCTAAAAAATCCGTGCAAAATCTTGATGACCCCAATCTCTTGTTTTGTACGTTTTTTCCACGTGTCTTGACATCCAATGTATTCCTGCAATGTTTGGTGAAGATCTGAGTATGTAGTTTTTGACCTTATATGGAACCTCCTATCTGAAAATTTGAAAATTCTTAAAAAATTCGACCAAAATCTTGATGTTCCGAATCCTATGTTTTGTATGTTTTTTCCACGTGTCTTGACATCCAATGTATCCATGCAAAGTTTGGTGAAGATCTGAGTATGTAGTTTTTGACCTTATATTGAACCTCCCATCTGAAAATTTGAAAATTCTTAAAAAATTCGTCCAAAATCTTGATGACCCCAATCTCTTGTTTTGTACGTTTTTTCCACGTGTCTTGACATCCAAAGTATCCCTGCAAAGTTTGGTGAAGATCTGAGTATGTAGTTTTTGACCTTATATGGAACCTCCTTTCTGAAAATTTGAGAATTCTTAAAAAATTCGTCCAAAATCTTGATGTCTCCAATCTCTTGTTTTGTACGTTTTTTCCACGTGTCTTGACATCCAATGTATCCATGCAAAGTTTGGTGAAGATCTGAGTATGTCGTTTTTGACCTTATCTGGAACCTCCCATCTGAAAATTTGAAAATTCTTAAAAAATTCGTCCAAAATCTTGATGTCTCCAATCTTTTGTTTTGTACGTTTTTTCCACGTGTCTTGACATGCAAAGTATCCCTGCAACGTTTGGTGAAGATCTGAGTATGTAGTTTTTGACCTTATCTGGAACCTCCTATCTGAAAATTTGAAAATTCTTAAAAAATTCGTCGAAAATCTTGATGTCTCCAATCTCTTGTTTTGTACGTTTTTTCCACGTGTCTTGATATCCAATGTATCCCTGCAAAGTTTGGTGAAGATCTGAGTATGTCGTTTTTGACCTTATCTGGAACATCCTTTCTGAAAATTTGAAAATTGTTAAAAAATTCGTCCAAAATCTTGATGTCTCCAATCTCTTTTTTGTACGTTTTTTCCACGTGTCTTGACATCCAATGTATCCCTGCAAAGTTTGGTGAAGATCTGAGTATGTAGTTTTTGACCTTATCTGGAACCTCCCATCTGAAAATTTGAAAATTCTTAAAAAATTCGACCAAAATCTTGATGTCTCCAATCTTTTGTTTTGTACGTTTTTTCCACGTGTCTTGACACATAATGTATCCATGCAAAGTTTGGTGAAGATCTGAGTATGTAGTTTTTGACCTTATATGGAACCTCCTATCTGAAAATTTGAAAATTCTTAAAAAATTCGTCCAAAATCTTGATGTCTCCAATCTCTTGTTTTGTACGTTTTTTCCACGTGTCTTGACATCCAATGTATCCCTGCAAAGTTTGGTGAAGATCTGAGTATGTAGTTTTTGACCTTATCTGGAACCTCCCATCTGAAAATTTGAAAATTCCTAAAAAATCCGTGCAAAATCTTGATGACCCCAATCTCTTGTTTTGTACGTTTTTTCCACGTGTCTTGACATCCAATGTATCCATGCAAAGTTTGGTGAAGATCTGAGTATGTCGTTTTTGACCTTATCTGGAACCTCCCATCTGAAAATTTGAAAATTCTTAAAAAATTCGTCGAAAATCTTGATGTCTCCAATCTCTTGTTTTGTACGTTTTTTCCACATGTCTTGACATGCAAAGTATCCCTGCAACGTTTGGTGAAGATCTGAGTATGTAGTTTTTGACCTTATCTGGAACCTCCTATCTGAAAATTTGAAAATTCTTCAAAAATTCGTCCAAAATCTTGATGTCTAAAATCTCTTGTTTTGTACGTTTTTTCCACGTGTCTTGACATCCAATGTATCCCTGCAATGTTTGGTGGAGATCTGAGTATGTAGTTTTTGACCTTATCTGGGACCTCCTATCAGAAAATTTGAAAATTCTTCAAAAATTCGTCCAAAATCTTGATGTCTCCAATCTCTTGTTTTGTACGTTTTTTCCACGTGTCTCGACCTCCAATGTATCCCTGCAAAGTTTGGTGAAGATCTGAGTATGTCGTTTTTGACCTTATCTGGAACATCCTTTCTGAAAATTTGAAAATTCTTAAAAAATTCGTCGAAAATCTTGATGTCTCCAATCTCTTGTTTTGTACGTTTTTTCCACGTGTCTTGACATCCAATGTATCCCTGAAAATGTTTGGTGAAGATCTGAGTATGTAGTTTTTGACCTTATATGGAACCTCCTTTCTGAAAATTTGAAAATTCTCAAAAAATTCGTCCATAATCTTGATGTCTCCAATCTCTTGTTTTGTACGTTTTTTCCACGTGTCTTGACATCCAATGTATCCCTGCAAAGTTTGGTGAAGATCTGAGTATGTAGTTTTTGACCTTATCTGGAACCTCCCATCTGAAAATTTGAAAATTCTTAAAAAATTCGACCAAAATCTTGATGTCTCCAATCTTTTGTTTTGTACGTTTTTTCCACGTGTCTTGACACATAATGTATCCATGCAAAGTTTGGTGAAGATCTGAGTATGTAGTTTTTGACCTTATATGGAACCTCCTATCTGAAAATTTGAAAATTCTTAAAAAATTCGTCCAAAATCTTGATGTCTCCAATCTCTTGTTTTGTACGTTTTTTCCACGTGTCTTGACATTCAATGTATCCCTGCAAAGTTTGGTGAAGATCTGAGTATGTAGTTTTTGACCTTATCTGGAACCTCCCATCTGAAAATTTGAAAATTCCTAAAAAATCCGTGCAAAATCTTGATGACCCCAATCTCTTGTTTTGTACGTTTTTTCCACGTGTCTTGACATCCAATGTATTCCTGCAATGTTTGGTGAAGATCTGAGTATGTAGTTTTTGACCTTATATGGAACCTCCCATCTGAAAATTTGAAAATTCTTAAAAAATTCGTCGAAAATCTTGATGTCTCCAATCTCTTGTTTTGTACGTTTTTTCCACGTGTCTTGACATGCAAAGTATCCCTGCAACGTTTGGTGAAGATCTGAGTATGTAGTTTTTGACCTTATCTGGAACCTCCTATCTGAAAATTTGAAAATTCTTAAAAAATTCGTCCAAAATCTTGATGTCTCCAATCTCTTGTTTTGTACGTTTTTTCCACGTGTCTTGACATCCAATGTATTCCTGCAATGTTTGGTGAAGATCTGAGTATGTAGTTTTTGACCTTATATGGAACCTCCCATCTGAAAATTTGAAAATTCTTAAAAAATTCGTCGAAAATCTTGATGTCTCCAATCTCTTGTTTTGTACGTTTTTTCCACGTGTCTTGACATGCAAAGTATCCCTGCAACGTTTGGTGAAGATCTGAGTATGTAGTTTTTGACCTTATCTGGAACCTCCTATCTGAAAATTTGAAAATTCTTCAAAAATTCGTCCAAAATCTTGATGTCTAAAATCTCTTGTTTTGTACGTTTTTTCCACGTGTCTTGACATCCAATGTATCCCTGCAATGTTTGGTGGAGATCTGAGTATGTAGTTTTTGACCTTATCTGGGACCTCCTATCAGAAAATTTGAAAATTCTTCAAAAATTCGTCCAAAATCTTGATGTCTCCAATCTCTTGTTTTGTACGTTTTTTCCACGTGTCTCGACCTCCAATGTATCCCTGCAAAGTTTGGTGAAGATCTGAGTATGTCGTTTTTGACCTTATCTGGAACATCCTTTCTGAAAATTTGAAAATTCTTAAAAAATTCGTCGAAAATCTTGATGTCTCCAATCTCTTGTTTTGTACGTTTTTTCCACGTGTCTTGACATCCAATGTATCCCTGCAAAGTTTGGTGAAGATCTGAGTATGTAGTTTTTGACCTTATATGGAACCTCCTTTCTGAAAATTTGAAAATTCTCAAAAAATTCGTCCATAATCTTGATGTCTCCAATCTCTTGTTTTGTACGTTTTTTCCACGTGTCTTGACATCCAATGTATCCCTGCAAAGTTTGGTGAAGATCTGAGTATGTAGTTTTTGACCTTATCTGGAACCTCCCATCTGAAAATTTGAAAATTCTTAAAAAATTCGACCAAAATCTTGATGTCTCCAATCTTTTGTTTTGTACGTTTTTTCCACGTGTCTTGACACATAATGTATCCATGCAAAGTTTGGTGAAGATCTGAGTATGTAGTTTTTGACCTTATATGGAACCTCCTATCTGAAAATTTGAAAATTCTTAAAAAATTCGTCCAAAATCTTGATGTCTCCAATCTCTTGTTTTGTACGTTTTTTCCACGTGTCTTGACATCCAATGTATCCCTGCAAAGTTTGGTGAAGATCTGAGTATGTAGTTTTTGACCTTATCTGGAACCTCCCATCTGAAAATTTGAAAATTCCTAAAAAATCCGTGCAAAATCTTGATGACCCCAATCTCTTGTTTTGTACGTTTTTTCCACGTGTCTTGACATCCAATGTATTCCTGCAATGTTTGGTGAAGATCTGAGTATGTAGTTTTTGACCTTATATGGAACCTCCAATCTGAAAATTTGAAAATTCTTAAAAAATTCGTCGAAAATCTTGATGTCTCCAATCTCTTGTATTGTACGTTTTTTCCACGTGTCTTGACATGCAAAGTATCCCTGCAACGTTTGGTGAAGATCTGAGTATGTAGTTTTTGACCTTATCTGGAACCTCCTATCTGAAAATTTGAAAATTCTTAAAAAATTCGTCCAAAATCTTGATGTCTCCAATCTCTTGTTTTGTACGTTTTTTCCACGTGTCTTGACATCCAATGTATTCCTGCAATGTTTGGTGAAGATCTGAGTATGTAGTTTTTGACCTTATATGGAACCTCCTATCTGAAAATTTGAAAATTCTTAAAAAATTCGTCGAAAATCTTGATGTCTCCAATCTCTTGTTTTGTACGTTTTTTCTACGTGTCTTGACATGCAAAGTATCCCTGCAACGTTTGGTGAAGATCTGAGTATGTAGTTTTTGACCTTATCTGGAACCTCCTATCTGAAAATTTGAAAATTCTTAAAAAATTCGTCCAAAATCTTGAAGACCCCAACCTCTTGTTTTGTACGTTTTTTCCACGTGTCTTGACATCCAATGTATCCCTGCAAAGTTTGGTGAAGATCTGAGTATGTAGTTTTTGACCTTATATGGAACCTCCTTTCTGAAATTTGAGAATTCTTAAAAAATTCGTCCAAAATCTTGATGTCTCCAATCTCTTGTTTTGTATGTTTTTTCCACGTGTTTTGACATCCAATGTATCCATGCAAAGTTTGGTGAAGATCTGAGTATGTCGTTTTTGACCTTATCTGGAACCTCCCATCCGAAAATTTGAAAATTCTTAAAAAATTCGTCGAAAATCTTGATGTCTCCAATCTCTTGCTTTGTACGTTTTTTCCACGTGTCTTGACATCCAATGTATCCCTGCAATGTTTGGTGGAGATCTGAGTATGTAGTTTTTGACCTTATCTGGAACCTCCTATCTGAAAATTTGAAAATTCTTCAAAAATTCGTCCAAAATCTTGATGTCTCCAATCTCTTGTTTTGTACGTTTTTTCCACGTGTCTCGACCTCCAATGTATCCCTGCAAAGTTAGTGAAGATCTGAGTATGTCGTTTTTGACCTTATCTGGAACATCCTTTCTGAAAATTTGAAAATTCTTAAAAAATTCGTCGAAAATCTTGATGTCTCCAATCTCTTGTTTTGTACGTTTTTTCCACGTTTCTTGACATCCAATGTATCCCTGCAAAGTTTGGTGAAGATCTGAGTATGTAGTTTTTGACCTTATATGGAACCTCCTTTCTGAAAATTTGAAAATTCTCAAAAAATTCGTCCATAATCTTGATGTCTCCAATCTCTTGTTTTGTACGTTTTTTCCACGTGTCTTGACATCCAATGTATCCCTGCAAGGTTTGGTGAAGATCTGAGTATGTAGTTTTTGACCTTATATGGAACCTCCTATCTGAAAATTTGAAAATTCTTAAAAAATTCGTCCAAAATCTTGATGTCACCAATCCTATGTTTTGTATGTTTTTTCCACGTGTCTTGACATCCAATGTATCCATGCAAAGTTTGGTGAAGATCTGTGTATGTCGTTTTTGACCTTATCTGGAACCTCCCATCTGAAAATTTGAAAATTCTTAAAAAATTCGTCGAAAATCTTGATGTCTCCGATCTCTTGTTTTGTACGTTTTTTCCACGTGTCTTGACATGCAAAGTATTCCTGCAAAGTTTGGTGAAGATCTGAGTATGTAGTTTTTGACCTCATCTGGAACCTCCTATCTGAAAATTTGAAAATTCTTAAAAAATTCGTCCAAAATTTTGATGTCTCCAATCTCTTGTTTTGTACGTTTTTTCCACGTGTCTTGACATCCAATGTATCCCTGCAATGTTTGGTGAAGATCTGAGTATGTAGTTTTTGACCTTATCTGGAACCTCCCATCTGAAAATTTGAAAATTCCTAAAAAATCCGTCCAAAATCTTGATGACCCCAATCTCTTGTTTTGTACGTTTTTTCCACGTGTCTTGACATCCAATGTATCCCTGCAAAGTTTGGTGAAGATCTGAGTATGTAGTTTTTGACCTTATCTGGAACCTCCTATCTGAAAATTTGAAAATTCTTAAAAAATTCGTCCAAAATCTTGATGTCTCCAATCTCTTGTTTTGTACGTTTTTTCTACGTGTCTTGATATCCAATGTATCCCTGCAAAGTTTGGTGAAGATCTGAGTATGTCGTTTTTGACCTTATCTGGAACATCCTTTCTGAAAATTTGAAAATTGTTAAAAAATTCGTCCAAAATCTTGATGTCTCCAATCTCTTTTTTGTACGTTTTTTCCACGTGTCTTGACATCCAATGTATCCCTGCAAAGTTTGGTGAAGATCTGAGTATGTAGTTTTTGACCTTATCTGGAACCTCCCATCTGAAAATTTGAAAATTCTTAAAAAATTCGACCAAAATCTTGATGTCTCCAATCTTTTGTTTTGTACGTTTTTTCCACGTGTCTTGACACATAATGTATCCATGCAAAGTTTGGTGAAGATCTGAGTATGTAGTTTTTGACCTTATATGGAACCTCCTATCTGAAAATTTGAAAATTCTTAAAAAATTCGTCCAAAATCTTGATGTCTCCAATCTCTTGTTTTGTACGTTTTTTCCACGTGTCGTGACATCCAATGTATCCCTGCAAAGTTTGGTGAAGATTTGAGTATGTAGTTTTTGACCTTATCTGGAACCTCCCATCTGAAAATTTGAAAATTTTTAAAAAATCCGTGCAAAATCTTGATGACCCCAATCTCTTGTTTTGTACGTTTTTTCCACGTGTCTTGACATCCAATGTATTCCTGCAATGTTTGGTGAAGATCTGAGTATGTAGTTTTTGACCTTATATGGAACCTCCTATCTGAAAATTTGAAAATTCTTAAAAAATTCGACCAAAATCTTGATGTTCCGAATCCTATGTTTTGTATGTTTTTTCCACGTGTCTTGACATCCAATGTATCCATGCAAAGTTTGGTGAAGATCTGAGTATGTAGTTTTTGACCTTATATTGAACCTCCCATCTGAAAATTTGAAAATTCTTAAAAAATTCGTCCAAAATCTTGATGACCCCAATCTCTTGTTTTGTACGTTTTTTCCACGTGTCTTGACATCCAAAGTATCCCTGCAAAGTTTGGTGAAGATCTGAGTATGTAGTTTTTGACCTTATATGGAACCTCCTTTCTGAAAATTTGAGAATTCTTAAAAAATTCGTCCAAAATCTTGATGTCTCCAATCTCTTGTTTTGTACGATTTTTCCACGTGTCTTGATATCCAATGTATCCCTGCAAAGTTTGGTGAAGATCTGAGTATGTCGTTTTTGACCTTATCTGGAACATCCTTTCTGAAAATTTGAAAATTGTTAAAAAATTCGTCCAAAATCTTGATGTCTCCAATCTCTTTTTTGTACGTTTTTTCCACGTGTCTTGACATCCAATGTATCCCTGCAAAGTTTGGTGAAGATCTGAGTATGTAGTTTTTGACCTTATCTGGAACCTCCCATCTGAAAATTTGAAAATTCTTAAAAAATTCGACCAAAATCTTGATGTCTCCAATCTTTTGTTTTGTACGTTTTTTCCACGTGTCTTGACACATAATGTATCCATGCAAAGTTTGGTGAAGATCTGAGTATGTAGTTTTTGACCTTATATGGAACCTCCTATCTGAAAATTTGAAAATTCTTAAAAAATTCGTCCAAAATCTTGATGTCTCCAATCTCTTGTTTTGTACGTTTTTTCCACGTGTCTTGACATCCAATGTATCCCTGCAAAGTTTGGTGAAGATCTGAGTATGTAGTTTTTGACCTTATCTGGAACCTCCCATCTGAAAATTTGAAAATTCCTAAAAAATCCGTGCAAAATCTTGATGACCCCAATCTCTTGTTTTGTACGTTTTTTCCACGTGTCTTGACATCCAATGTATTCCTGCAATGTTTGGTGAAGATCTGAGTATGTAGTTTTTGACCTTATATGGAACCTCCTATCTGAAAATTTGAAAATTCTTAAAAAATTCGACCAAAATCTTGATGTTCCGAATCCTATGTTTTGTATGTTTTTTCCACGTGTCTTGACATCCAATGTATCCATGCAAAGTTTGGTGAAGATCTGAGTATGTAGTTTTTGACCTTATATTGAACCTCCCATCTGAAAATTTGAAAATTCTTAAAAAATTCGTCCAAAATCTTGATGACCCCAATCTCTTGTTTTGTACGTTTTTTCCACGTGTCTTGACATCCAAAGTATCCCTGCAAAGTTTGGTGAAGATCTGAGTATGTAGTTTTTGACCTTATATGGAACCTCCTTTCTGAAAATTTGAGAATTCTTAAAAAATTCGTCCAAAATCTTGATGTCTCCAATCTCTTGTTTTGTACGTTTTTTCCACGTGTCTTGACATCCAATGTATCCATGCAAAGTTTGGTGAAGATCTGAGTATGTCGTTTTTGACCTTATCTGGAACCTCCCATCTGAAAATTTGAAAATTCTTAAAAAATTCGTCCAAAATCTTGATGTCTCCAATCTTTTGTTTTGTACGTTTTTTCCACGTGTCTTGACATGCAAAGTATCCCTGCAACGTTTGGTGAAGATCTGAGTATGTAGTTTTTGACCTTATCTGGAACCTCCTATCTGAAAATTTGAAAATTCTTAAAAAATTCGTCGAAAATCTTGATGTCTCCAATCTCTTGTTTTGTACGTTTTTTCCACGTGTCTTGATATCCAATGTATCCCTGCAAAGTTTGGTGAAGATCTGAGTATGTCGTTTTTGACCTTATCTGGAACATCCTTTCTGAAAATTTGAAAATTGTTAAAAAATTCGTCCAAAATCTTGATGTCTCCAATCTCTTTTTTGTACGTTTTTTCCACGTGTCTTGACATCCAATGTATCCCTGCAAAGTTTGGTGAAGATCTGAGTATGTAGTTTTTGACCTTATCTGGAACCTCCCATCTGAAAATTTGAAAATTCTTAAAAAATTCGACCAAAATCTTGATGTCTCCAATCTTTTGTTTTGTACGTTTTTTCCACGTGTCTTGACACATAATGTATCCATGCAAAGTTTGGTGAAGATCTGAGTATGTAGTTTTTGACCTTATATGGAACCTCCTATCTGAAAATTTGAAAATTCTTAAAAAATTCGTCCAAAATCTTGATGTCTCCAATCTCTTGTTTTGTACGTTTTTTCCACGTGTCTTGACATCCAATGTATCCCTGCAAAGTTTGGTGAAGATCTGAGTATGTAGTTTTTGACCTTATCTGGAACCTCCCATCTGAAAATTTGAAAATTCCTAAAAAATCCGTGCAAAATCTTGATGACCCCAATCTCTTGTTTTGTACGTTTTTTCCACGTGTCTTGACATCCAATGTATCCATGCAAAGTTTGGTGAAGATCTGAGTATGTCGTTTTTGACCTTATCTGGAACCTCCCATCTGAAAATTTGAAAATTCTTAAAAAATTCGTCGAAAATCTTGATGTCTCCAATCTCTTGTTTTGTACGTTTTTTCCACATGTCTTGACATGCAAAGTATCCCTGCAACGTTTGGTGAAGATCTGAGTATGTAGTTTTTGACCTTATCTGGAACCTCCTATCTGAAAATTTGAAAATTCTTCAAAAATTCGTCCAAAATCTTGATGTCTAAAATCTCTTGTTTTGTACGTTTTTTCCACGTGTCTTGACATCCAATGTATCCCTGCAATGTTTGGTGGAGATCTGAGTATGTAGTTTTTGACCTTATCTGGGACCTCCTATCAGAAAATTTGAAAATTCTTCAAAAATTCGTCCAAAATCTTGATGTCTCCAATCTCTTGTTTTGTACGTTTTTTCCACGTGTCTCGACCTCCAATGTATCCCTGCAAAGTTTGGTGAAGATCTGAGTATGTCGTTTTTGACCTTATCTGGAACATCCTTTCTGAAAATTTGAAAATTCTTAAAAAATTCGTCGAAAATCTTGATGTCTCCAATCTCTTGTTTTGTACGTTTTTTCCACGTGTCTTGACATCCAATGTATCCCTGAAAATGTTTGGTGAAGATCTGAGTATGTAGTTTTTGACCTTATATGGAACCTCCTTTCTGAAAATTTGAAAATTCTCAAAAAATTCGTCCATAATCTTGATGTCTCCAATCTCTTGTTTTGTACGTTTTTTCCACGTGTCTTGACATCCAATGTATCCCTGCAAAGTTTGGTGAAGATCTGAGTATGTAGTTTTTGACCTTATCTGGAACCTCCCATCTGAAAATTTGAAAATTCTTAAAAAATTCGACCAAAATCTTGATGTCTCCAATCTTTTGTTTTGTACGTTTTTTCCACGTGTCTTGACACATAATGTATCCATGCAAAGTTTGGTGAAGATCTGAGTATGTAGTTTTTGACCTTATATGGAACCTCCTATCTGAAAATTTGAAAATTCTTAAAAAATTCGTCCAAAATCTTGATGTCTCCAATCTCTTGTTTTGTACGTTTTTTCCACGTGTCTTGACATCCAATGTATCCCTGCAAAGTTTGGTGAAGATCTGAGTATGTAGTTTTTGACCTTATCTGGAACCTCCCATCTGAAAATTTGAAAATTCCTAAAAAATCCGTGCAAAATCTTGATGACCCCAATCTCTTGTTTTGTACGTTTTTTCCACGTGTCTTGACATCCAATGTATTCCTGCAATGTTTGGTGAAGATCTGAGTATGTAGTTTTTGACCTTATATGGAACCTCCCATCTGAAAATTTGAAAATTCTTAAAAAATTCGTCGAAAATCTTGATGTCTCCAATCTCTTGTTTTGTACGTTTTTTCCACGTGTCTTGACATGCAAAGTATCCCTGCAACGTTTGGTGAAGATCTGAGTATGTAGTTTTTGACCTTATCTGGAACCTCCTATCTGAAAATTTGAAAATTCTTAAAAAATTCGTCCAAAATCTTGATGTCTCCAATCTCTTGTTTTGTACGTTTTTTCCACGTGTCTTGACATCCAATGTATTCCTGCAATGTTTGGTGAAGATCTGAGTATGTAGTTTTTGACCTTATATGGAACCTCCCATCTGAAAATTTGAAAATTCTTAAAAAATTCGTCGAAAATCTTGATGTCTCCAATCTCTTGTTTTGTACGTTTTTTCCACGTGTCTTGACATGCAAAGTATCCCTGCAACGTTTGGTGAAGATCTGAGTATGTAGTTTTTGACCTTATCTGGAACCTCCTATCTGAAAATTTGAAAATTCTTCAAAAATTCGTCCAAAATCTTGATGTCTAAAATCTCTTGTTTTGTACGTTTTTTCCACGTGTCTTGACATCCAATGTATCCCTGCAATGTTTGGTGGAGATCTGAGTATGTAGTTTTTGACCTTATCTGGGACCTCCTATCAGAAAATTTGAAAATTCTTCAAAAATTCGTCCAAAATCTTGATGTCTCCAATCTCTTGTTTTGTACGTTTTTTCCACGTGTCTCGACCTCCAATGTATCCCTGCAAAGTTTGGTGAAGATCTGAGTATGTCGTTTTTGACCTTATCTGGAACATCCTTTCTGAAAATTTGAAAATTCTTAAAAAATTCGTCGAAAATCTTGATGTCTCCAATCTCTTGTTTTGTACGTTTTTTCCACGTGTCTTGACATCCAATGTATCCCTGCAAAGTTTGGTGAAGATCTGAGTATGTAGTTTTTGACCTTATATGGAACCTCCTTTCTGAAAATTTGAAAATTCTCAAAAAATTCGTCCATAATCTTGATGTCTCCAATCTCTTGTTTTGTACGTTTTTTCCACGTGTCTTGACATCCAATGTATCCCTGCAAAGTTTGGTGAAGATCTGAGTATGTAGTTTTTGACCTTATCTGGAACCTCCCATCTGAAAATTTGAAAATTCTTAAAAAATTCGACCAAAATCTTGATGTCTCCAATCTTTTGTTTTGTACGTTTTTTCCACGTGTCTTGACACATAATGTATCCATGCAAAGTTTGGTGAAGATCTGAGTATGTAGTTTTTGACCTTATATGGAACCTCCTATCTGAAAATTTGAAAATTCTTAAAAAATTCGTCCAAAATCTTGATGTCTCCAATCTCTTGTTTTGTACGTTTTTTCCACGTGTCTTGACATCCAATGTATCCCTGCAAAGTTTGGTGAAGATCTGAGTATGTAGTTTTTGACCTTATCTGGAACCTCCCATCTGAAAATTTGAAAATTCCTAAAAAATCCGTGCAAAATCTTGATGACCCCAATCTCTTGTTTTGTACGTTTTTTCCACGTGTCTTGACATCCAATGTATTCCTGCAATGTTTGGTGAAGATCTGAGTATGTAGTTTTTGACCTTATATGGAACCTCCAATCTGAAAATTTGAAAATTCTTAAAAAATTCGTCGAAAATCTTGATGTCTCCAATCTCTTGTATTGTACGTTTTTTCCACGTGTCTTGACATGCAAAGTATCCCTGCAACGTTTGGTGAAGATCTGAGTATGTAGTTTTTGACCTTATCTGGAACCTCCTATCTGAAAATTTGAAAATTCTTAAAAAATTCGTCCAAAATCTTGATGTCTCCAATCTCTTGTTTTGTACGTTTTTTCCACGTGTCTTGACATCCAATGTATTCCTGCAATGTTTGGTGAAGATCTGAGTATGTAGTTTTTGACCTTATATGGAACCTCCTATCTGAAAATTTGAAAATTCTTAAAAAATTCGTCGAAAATCTTGATGTCTCCAATCTCTTGTTTTGTACGTTTTTTCTACGTGTCTTGACATGCAAAGTATCCCTGCAACGTTTGGTGAAGATCTGAGTATGTAGTTTTTGACCTTATCTGGAACCTCCTATCTGAAAATTTGAAAATTCTTAAAAAATTCGTCCAAAATCTTGAAGACCCCAACCTCTTGTTTTGTACGTTTTTTCCACGTGTCTTGACATCCAATGTATCCCTGCAAAGTTTGGTGAAGATCTGAGTATGTAGTTTTTGACCTTATATGGAACCTCCTTTCTGAAATTTGAGAATTCTTAAAAAATTCGTCCAAAATCTTGATGTCTCCAATCTCTTGTTTTGTATGTTTTTTCCACGTGTTTTGACATCCAATGTATCCATGCAAAGTTTGGTGAAGATCTGAGTATGTCGTTTTTGACCTTATCTGGAACCTCCCATCCGAAAATTTGAAAATTCTTAAAAAATTCGTCGAAAATCTTGATGTCTCCAATCTCTTGTTTTGTACGTTTTTTCCACGTGTCTTGACATGCAAAGTATCCCTGCAACGTTTGGTGAAGATCTGAGTATGTAGTTTTTGACCTTATCTGGAAACTCCTATCTGAAAATTTGAAAATTCTTCAAAAATTCGTCGAAAATCTTGATGTCTCCAATCTCTTGCTTTGTACGTTTTTTCCACGTGTCTTGACATCCAATGTATCCCTGCAATGTTTGGTGGAGATCTGAGTATGTAGTTTTTGACCTTATCTGGAACCTCCTATCTGAAAATTTGAAAATTCTTCAAAAATTCGTCCAAAATCTTGATGTCTCCAATCTCTTGTTTTGTACGTTTTTTCCACGTGTCTCGACCTCCAATGTATCCCTGCAAAGTTAGTGAAGATCTGAGTATGTCGTTTTTGACCTTATCTGGAACATCCTTTCTGAAAATTTGAAAATTCTTAAAAAATTCGTCGAAAATCTTGATGTCTCCAATCTCTTGTTTTGTACGTTTTTTCCACGTGTCTTGACATCCAATGTATCCCTGCAAAGTTTGGTGAAGATCTGAGTATGTAGTTTTTGACCTTATATGGAACCTCCTTTCTGAAAATTTGAAAATTCTCAAAAAATTCGTCCATAATCTTGATGTCTCCAATCTCTTGTTTTGTACGTTTTTTCCACGTGTCTTGACATCCAATGTATCCCTGCAAAGTTTGGTGAAGATCTGAGTATGTAGTTTTTGACCTTATCTGGAACCTCCCATCAGAAAATTTGAAAATTCTTAAAAAATTCGACCAAAATCTTGATGTCTCCAATCTTTTGTTTTGTACGTTTTTTCCACGTGTCTTGACACATAATGTATCCATGCAAAGTTTGGTGAAGATCTGAGTATGTAGTTTTTGACCTTATATGGAACCTCCTATCTGAAAATTTGAAAATTCTTAAAAAATTCGTCCAAAATCTTGATGTCTCCAATCTCTTGTTTTGTAGGTTTTTTCCACGTGTCTTGACATCCAATGTATCCCTGCAAAGTTTGGTGAAGATCTGAGTATGTAGTTTTTGACCTTATCTGGAACCTCCCATCTGAAAATTTGAAAATTCCTAAAAAATCCGTGCAAAATCTTGATGACCCCAATCTCTTGTTTTGTACGTTTTTTCCACGTGTCTTGACATCCAATGTATTCCTGCAATGTTTGGTGAAGATCTGAGTATGTAGTTTTTGACCTTATATGGAACCTCCTATCTGAAAATTTGAAAATTCTTAAAAAATTCGTCGAAAATCTTGATGTCTCCAATCTCTTGTTTTGTACGTTTTTTCCACGTGTCTTGACATGCAAAGTATCCCTGCAACGTTTGGTGAAGATCTGAGTATGTAGTTTTTGACCTTATCTGGAACCTCCTATCTGAAAATTTGAAAATTCTTCAAAAATTCGTCGAAAATCTTGATGTCTCCAATCTCTTGTTTTGTACGTTTTTTCCACGTGTCTTGACATCCAATGTATTCCTGCAATGTTTGGTGAAGATCTGAGTATGTAGTTTTTGACCTTATATGGAACCTCCTATCTGAAAATTTGAAAATTCTTAAAAAATTCGTCGAAAATCTTGATGTCTCCAATCTCTTGTTTTGTACGTTTTTTCCACGTGTCTTGACATGCAAAGTATCCCTGCAACGTTTGGTGAAGATCTGAGTATGTAGTTTTTGACCTTATCTGGAACCTCCTATCTGAAAATTTGAAAATTCTTAAAAAATTCGTCCAAAATCTTGAAGACCCCAATCTCTTGTTTTGTACGTTTTTTCCACGTGTCTTGACATCCAATGTATCCCTGCAAAGTTTGGTGAAGATCTGAGTATGTAGTTTTTGACCTTATATGGAACCTCCTTTCTGAAAATTTGAGAATTCTTAAAAAATTCGTCCAAAATCTTGATGTCTCCAATCTCTTGTTTTGTACGTTTTTTCCACGTGTCTTGACATCCAATGTATCCATGCAAAGTTTGGTGAAGATCTGAGTATGTCGTTTTTGACCTTATCTGGAACCTCCCATCCGAAAATTTGAAAATTCTTAAAAAATTCGTCGAAAATCTTGATGTCTCCAATCTCTTGTTTTGTACGTTTTTTCCACGTGTCTTGACATGCAAAGTATCCCTGCAACGTTTGGTGAAGATCTGAGTATGTAGTTTTTGACCTTATCTGGAACCTCCTATCTGAAAATTTGAAAATTCTTCAAAAATTCGTCGAAAATCTTGATGTCTCCAATCTCTTGCTTTGTACGTTTTTTCCACGTGTCTTGACATCCAATGTATCCCTGCAAAGTTTGGTGAAGATCTGAGTATGTAGTTTTTGACCTTATCTCGAACCTCCCATCTGAAAATTTGAAAATTCTTAAAAAATTCGACCAAAATCTTGATGTCTCCAATCTTTTGTTTTGTACGTTTTTTCCACGTGTCTTGACACATAATGTATCCATGCAAAGTTTGGTGAAGATCTGAGTATGTAGTTTTTGACCTTATATGGAACCTCCTATCTGAAAATTTGAAAATTCTTAAAAAATTCGTCCAAAATCTTGATGTCTCCAATCTCTTGTTTTGTACGTTTTTTCCACGTGTCTTGACATCCAATGTATCCCTGCAAAGTTTGGTGAAGATCTGAGTATGTAGTTTTTGACCTTATATGGAACCTCCCATCTGAAAATTTGAAAATTCCTAAAAAATCCGTGCAAAATCTTGATGACCCCAATCTCTTGTTTTGTACATTTTTTCCACGTGTCTTGACATCCAATGTATTCCTGCAATGTTTGGTGAAGATCTGAGTATGTAGTTTTTGACCTTATATGGAACCTCCTATCTGAAAATTTGAAAATTCTTAAAAAATTCGACCAAAATCTTGATGTTCCGAATCCTATGTTTTGTATGTTTTTTCCACGTGTCTTGACATCCAATGTATCCATGCAAAGTTTGGTGAAGATCTGAGTATGTAGTTTTTGACCTTATATTGAACCTCCCATCTGAAAATTTGAAAATTCTTAAAAAATTCGTCCAAAATCTTGATGACCCCAATCTCTTGTTTTGTACGTTTTTTCCACGTGCCTTGACATCCAAAGTATCCCTGCAAAGTTTGGTGAAGATCTGAGTATGTAGTTTTTGACCTTATATGGAACCTCCTTTCTGAAAATTTGAGAATTCTTAAAAAATTCGTCCAAAATCTTGATGTCTCCAATCTCTTGTTTTGTACGTTTTTTCCACGTGTCTTGACATCCAATGTATCCATGCAAAGTTTGGTGAAGATCTGAGTATGTCGTTTTTGACCTTATCTGGAACCTCCCATCTGAAAATTTGAAAATTCTTAAAAAATTCGTCGAAAATCTTGATGTCTCCAATCTCTTGTTTTGTACGTTTTTTCCACGTGTCTTGACATGCAAAGTATCCCTGCAACGATTGGTGAAGATCTGAGTATGTAGTTTTTGACCTTATCTGGAACCTCCTATCTGAAAATTTGAAAATTCTTCAAAAATTCGTCGAAAATCTTGATGTCTCCAATCTCTTGTTTTGTACGTTTTTTCCACGTGTCTTGACATCCAATGTATTCCTGCAATGTTTGGTGGAGATCTGAGTATGTAGTTTTAGACCTTATCTGGAACCTCCTATCTGAAAATTTGAAAATTCTTCAAAAATTCGTCCAAAATCTTGATGTCTCCAATCTCTTGTTTTGTACGTTTTTTCCACGTGTCTCGACCTCCAATGGATCCCTGCAAAGTTTGGTGAAGATCTGAGTATGTCGTTTTTGACCTTATCTGGAACATCCTTTCTGAAAATTTGAAAATTCTTAAAAAATTCGTCGAAAATCTTGATGTCTCCAATCTCTTGTTTTGTACGTTTTTTCCACGTGTCTTGACATCCAATGTATCCCTGCAAAGTTTGGTGAAGATCTGAGTATGTAGTTTTTGACCTTATATGGAACCTCCTATCTGAAAATTTGAAAATTCTTAAAAAATTCGTCCAAAATCTTGATGTCTCCAATCTCTTGTTTTGTACGTTTTTTCCACGTGTCTCGACCTCCAATGGATCCCTGCAAAGTTTGGTGAAGATCTGAGTATGTCGTTTTTGACCTTATCTGGAACCTCCCATCTGAAAATTTGAAAATTCTTAAAAAATTCGTCGAAAATCTTGATGTCTCCGATCTCTTGTTTTGTACGTTTTTTCCACGTGTCTTGACATGCAAAGTATTCCTGCAAAGTTTGGTGAAGATCTGAGTTTGTCGTTTTTGACCTCATCTGGAACCTCCCATCTGAAAATTTGAAAATTCTTAAAAAAATCTTCGAAAATCTTGATGTCTACAATCTTTTGTTTTGTACGTTTTTTCCACGTGTCTTGACATACAAAGTATCCCTGCAACGTTTGGTGAAGATCTGAGTATGTAGTTTTTGACCTTATCTGGAACCTCCTATCTGAAAATTTGAAAATTCTTCAAAAATTCGTCGAAAATCTTGATGTCTAAAATCTCTTGTTTTGTACGTTTTTTCCACGTGTCTTGACATCCAATGTATTCCTGCAATGTTTGGTGGAGATCAGAGTATGTAGTTTTAGAAATTATCTGGAACCTCCTATCTGAAAATTTGAAAATTCTTCAAAAATTCGTCCAAAATCTTGATGTCTCCAATCTCTTGTTTTGTACGTTTTTTCCACGTGTCTCGACCTCCAATGGATCCCTGCAAAGTTTGGTGAAGATCTGAGTATGTCGTTTTTGACCTTATCTGGAACATCCTTTCTGAAAATTTGAAAATTCTTAAAAAATTCGTCGAAAATCTTGATGTCTCCAATCTCTTGTTTTGTACGTTTTTTCCACGTGTCTTGACATCCAATGTATCCCTGCAAAGTTTGGTGAAGATCTGAGTATGTAGTTTTTGACCTTATATGGAACCTCCTATCTGAAAATTTGAAAATTCTTAAAAAATTCGTCCAAAATCTTGATGTCTCCAATATCTTGTTTTGTACGTTTTTTCCACGTGTCTCGACCTCCAATGGATCCCTGCAAAGTTTGGTGAAGATCTGAGTATGTCGTTTTTGACCTTATCTGGAACCTCCCATCTGAAAATTTGAAAATTCTTAAAAAATTCGTCGAAAATCTTGATGTCTCCGATCTCTTGTTTTGTACGTTTTTTCCACGTGTCTTGACATGCAAAGTATTCCTGCAAAGTTTGGTGAAGATCTGAGTATGTAGTTTTTGACCTCATCTGGAACCTCCTATCTGAAAATTTGAAAATTCTTAAAAAATTCGTCCAAAATCTTGATGTCTCCAATCTCTTGTTTTGTACGTTTTTTCCACGTGTCTTGACATCCAATGTATCCCTGCAATGTTTGGTGAAGATCTGAGTATGTAGTTTTTGACCTTATCTGGAACCTCCCATCTGAAAATTTGAAAATTCCTAAAAAATCCGTCCAAAATCTTGATGACCCCAATCTCTTGTTTTGTACTTTTTTTCCACGTGTCTCGACCTCCAATGTATCCCTGCAAAGTTTGGTGAAGATCTGAGTATGTAGTTTTTGACCTTATATGGAACTTCCTATCTGAAAATTTGAAAATTCTTAAAAAATTCGTCCAAAATCTTGATGTCACCAATCCTATGTTTTGTATGTTTTTTCCACGTGTCTTGACATCCAATGTATCCATGCAAAGTTTGGTGAAGATCTGAGTATGTCGTTTTTGACCTTATCTGGAACCTCCCATCTGAAAATTTGAAAATTCTTAAAAAATTCGTCGAAAATCTTGATGTCTCCGATCTCTTGTTTTGTACGTTTTTTCCACGTGTCTTGACATGTCAAGTATTCCTGCAAAGTTTGGTGAAGATCTGAGTATGTAGTTTTTGACCTCATCTGGAACCTCCTATCTGAAAATTTGAAAATTCTTAAAAAATTCGTCCAAAATCTTGATGTCTCCAATCTCTTGTTTTGTACGTTTTTTCCACGTGTCTTGACATCCAATGTATCCCTGCAATGTTTGGTGAAGATCTGAGTATGTAGTTTTTGACCTTATCTGGAACCTCCCATCTGAAAATTTGAAAATTCCTAAAAAATCCGTCCAAAATCTTGATGACCCCAATCTCTTGTTTTGTACTTTTTTTCCACGTGTCTCGACCTCCAATGTATCCCTGCAAAGTTTGGTGAAGATCTGAGTATGTAGTTTTTGACCTTATATGGAACCTCCTATCTGAAAATTTGAAAATTCTTAAAAAATTCGTCCAAAATCTTGATGTCACCAATCCTATGTTTTGTATGTTTTTTCCACGTGTCTTGACATCCAATGTATCCATGCAAAGTTTGGTGAAGATCTGAGTATGTCGTTTTTGACTTTATCTGGAACCTCCCATCTGAAAATTTGAAAATTCTTAAAAAATTCGTCGAAAATCTTGATGTCTCCGATCTCTTGTTTTGTACGTTTTTTCCACGTGTCTTGACATGCAAAGTATTCCTGCAAAGTTTGGTGAAGATCTGAGTATGTAGTTTTTGACCTCATCTGGAACCTCCTATCTGAAAATTTGAAAATTCTTAAAAAATTCGTCCAAAATTTTGATGTCTCCAATCTCTTGTTTTGTACGTTTTTTCCAAGTGTCTTGACATCCAATGTATCCCTGCAATGTTTGGTGAAGATCTGAGTATGTAGTTTTTGACCTTATCTGGAACCTCCCATCTGAAAATTTGAAAATTCCTAAAAAATCCGTCCAAAATCTTGATGACCCCAATCTCTTGTTTTGTACGTTTTTTCCACGTGTCTTGACATCCAATGTATCCCTGCAAAGTTTGGTGAAGATCAGAGTATGTAGTTTTTGACCTTATCTGGAACCTCCTATCTGAAAATTTGAAAATTCTTAAAAAATTCGTCCAAAATCTTGATGTCTCCAATCTCTTGTTTTGTACGTTTTTTCCACGTGTCTTGACATCCAAAGTATCCCTGCAAAGTTTGGTGAAGATCTGAGTATGTAGTTTTTGACCTTATATGGAACCTCCTTTCTGAAAATTTGAGAATTCTTAAAAAATTCGTCCAAAATCTTGATGTCTCCAATCTCTTGTTTTGTACGTTTTTTCCACGTGTCTTGACATCCAATGTATCCATGCAAAGTTTGGTGAAGATCTGAGTATGTCGTTTTTGACCTTATCTGGAACCTCCCATCTGAAAATTTGAAAATTCTTAAAAAATTCGACCAAAATCTTGATGACCCCAATCTCTTGTTTTGTACGTTTTTTCCACGTGTCTTGACATCCAATGTATCCATGCAAAGTTTGGTGAAGATCTGAGTATGTCGTTTTTGACCTTATCTGGAACCTCCCATCTGAAAATTTGAAAATTCTTAAAAAATTCGTCGAAAATCTTGATGTCTCCAATCTCTTGTTTTGTACGTTTTTTCCACGTGTCTTGACATGCAAAGTATCCCTGCAACGTTTGGTGAAGATCTGAGTATGTAGTTTTTGACCTTATCTTTAACCTCCTATCTGAAAATTTGAAAATTCTTCAAAAATTCGTCGAAAATCTTGATGTCTCCAATCTCTTGTTTTGTACGCTTTTCCACGTGTCTTGACATCCAATGTATCCCTGCAATGTTTGGTGGAGATCTGAGTATGTAGTTTTTGACCTTATCTGGGACCTCCTATCAGAAAATTTGAAAATTCTTCAAAAATTCGTCCAAAATCTTGATGTCTCCAATCTCTTGTTTTGTACGTTTTTTCCACGTGTCTCGACCTCCAATGTATCCCTGCAAAGTTTGGTGAAGATCTGAGTATGTCGTTTTTGACCTTATCTGGAACATCCTTTCTGAAAATTTGAAAATTCTTAAAAAATTCGTCGAAAATCTTGATGTCTCCAATCTCTTGTTTTGTACGTTTTTTCCACGTGTCTTGACATCCAATGTATCCCTGCAAAGTTTGGTGAAGATCTGAGTATGTAGTTTTTGACCTTATATGGAACCTCCTATCTGAAAATTTGAAAATTCTTAAAAAATTCGACCAAAATCTTGATGTTCCGAATCCTATGTTTTGTATGTTTTTTCCACGTGTCTTGACATCCAATGTATCCATGCAAAGTTTGGTGAAGATCTGAGTATGTAGTTTTTGACCTTATATTGAACCTCCCATCTGAAAATTTGAAAATTCTTAAAAAATTCGTCCAAAATCTTGATGACCCCAATCTCTTGTTTTGTACGTTTTTTCCACGTGTCTTGACATCCAAAGTATCCCTGCAAAGTTTGGTGAAGATCTGAGTATGTAGTTTTTGACCTTATATGGAACCTCCTTTCTGAAAATTTGAGAATTCTTAAAAAATTCGTCCAAAATCTTGATGTCTCCAATCTCTTGTTTTGTACGTTTTTTCCACGTGTCTTGACATCCAATGTATCCATGCAAAGTTTGGTGAAGATCTGAGTATGTCGTTTTTGACCTTATCTGGAACCTCCCATCTGAAAATTTGAAAATTCTTAAAAAATCCGTGCAAAATCTTGATGACCCCAATCTCTTGTTTTGTACGTTTTTTCCACGTGTCTTGACATCCAATGTATCCATGCAAAGTTTGGTGAAGATCTGAGTATGTCGTTTTTGACCTTATCTGGAACCTCCCATCTGAAAATTTGAAAATTCTTAAAAAATTCGTCGAAAATCTTGATGTCTCCAATCTCTTGTTTTGTACGTTTTTTCCACGTGTCTTGACATGCAAAGTATCCCTGCAACGTTTGGTGAAGATCTGAGTATGTAGTTTTTGACCTTATCTGGAACCTCCTATCTGAAAATTTGAAAAATTCTTAAAAAATTCGTCCAAAATCTTGATGTCTCCAATCTCTTGTTTTGTACGTTTTTTCCACGTGTCTTGACATCCAATGTATCCCTGCAATGTTTGGTGAAGATCTGAGTATGTAGTTTTTGACCTTATATGGAGCCTCCTATCTGAAAATTTGAAAATTCTTAAAAAATTCGTCCAAAATCTTGATGTCTCCAATCTCTTGTTTTGTACGTTCTTTCCACGTGTCTTGACATCCAATGTATCCCTGCAATGTTTGGTGAAGATCTGAGTATGTAGTTTTTGACCTTATATAGAACCTCCTATCTGAAAATTTGAAAATTCTTAAAAGAATTTAACAAAATCTTGATGTCCCCAATCCTATGTTTTGTATGTTTTTTCCACGTGTCTTGACATACAATGTATCCCTGCAGAGTTTGGTGAAGATCTGAGTATGTAGTTTTTGACCTTATCTGGAACCTCCCATCTGAAAATTTGAAAATTCCTAAAAAATCCGTCCAAAATCTTGTTGACCCGAATCTCTTGTTTTGTACGTTTTTTCCACGTGTCTTGACATCCAATGTATCCCTGCAAAGTTTGGTGAAGATCTGAGTATGTAGTTTTTGACCTTATCTGGAACCGCATTTCTGAAAATTTGAAAATTTTTAAAAAAATCGTCCAAAATCTTGATGTCTCCAATCTCTTGTTTTGTACGTTTTTTCCACGTGTCTTGACATCCAATGTATCCCTGCAAAGTTTGGTGAAGATCTGAGTATGTAGTTTTTGACCTTATATGGAACCTCCTATCTGAAAATTTGAAAATTCTTAAAAAATTCGTCCAAAATCTTGATGTCTCCAATCTCTTGTTTTGTACGTTTTTTCCACGTGTCTCGACCTCCAATGGATCCCTGCAAAGTTTGGTGAAGATCTGAGTATGTCGTTTTTGACCTTATCTGGAACCTCCCATCTGAAAATTTGAAAATTCTTAAAAAATTCGTCGAAAATCTTGATGTCTCCGATCTCTTGTTTTGTACGTTTTTTCCACGTGTCTTGACATGCAAAGTATTCCTGCAAAGTTTGGTGAAGATCTGAGTATGTAGTTTTTGACCTCATCTGGAACCTCCTATCTGAAAATTTGAAAATTCTTAAAAAATTCGTCCAAAATCTTGATGTCTCCAATCTCTTGTTTTGTACTTTTTTTCCACGTGTCTCGACCTCCAATGTATCCCTGCAAAGTTTGGTGAAGATCTGAGTATGTAGTTTTTGACCTTATATGGAACCTCCTATCTGAAAATTTGAAAATTCTTAAAAAATTCGTCCAAAATCTTGATGTCACCAATCCTATGTTTTGTATGTTTTTTCCACGTGTCTTGACATCCAATGTATCCATGCAAAGTTTGGTGAAGATCTGAGTATGTCGTTTTTGACTTTATCTGGAACCTCCCATCTGAAAATTTGAAAATTCTTAAAAAATTCGTCGAAAATCTTGATGTCTCCGATCTCTTGTTTTGTACGTTTTTTCCACGTGTCTTGACATGCAAAGTATTCCTGCAAAGTTTGGTGAAGATCTGAGTATGTAGTTTTTGACCTCATCTGGAACCTCCTATCTGAAAATTTGAAAATTCTTAAAAAATTCGTCCAAAATTTTGATGTCTCCAATCTCTTGTTTTGTACGTTTTTTCCAAGTGTCTTGACATCCAATGTATCCCTGCAATGTTTGGTGAAGATCTGAGTATGTAGTTTTTGACCTTATCTGGAACCTCCCATCTGAAAATTTGAAAATTCCTAAAAAATCCGTCCAAAATCTTGATGACCCCAATCTCTTGTTTTGTACGTTTTTTCCACGTGTCTTGACATCCAATGTATCCCTGCAAAGTTTGGTGAAGATCAGAGTATGTAGTTTTTGACCTTATCTGGAACCTCCTATCTGAAAATTTGAAAATTCTTAAAAAATTCGTCCAAAATCTTGATGTCTCCAATCTCTTGTTTTGTACGTTTTTTCCACGTGTCTTGACATCCAAAGTATCCCTGCAAAGTTTGGTGAAGATCTGAGTATGTAGTTTTTGACCTTATATGGAACCTCCTTTCTGAAAATTTGAGAATTCTTAAAAAATTCGTCCAAAATCTTGATGTCTCCAATCTCTTGTTTTGTACGTTTTTTCCACGTGTCTTGACATCCAATGTATCCATGCAAAGTTTGGTGAAGATCTGAGTATGTCGTTTTTGACCTTATCTGGAACCTCCCATCTGAAAATTTGAAAATTCTTAAAAAATTCGACCAAAATCTTGATGACCCCAATCTCTTGTTTTGTACGTTTTTTCCACGTGTCTTGACATCCAATGTATCCATGCAAAGTTTGGTGAAGATCTGAGTATGTCGTTTTTGACCTTATCTGGAACCTCCCATCTGAAAATTTGAAAATTCTTAAAAAATTCGTCGAAAATCTTGATGTCTCCAATCTCTTGTTTTGTACGTTTTTTCCACGTGTCTTGACATGCAAAGTATCCCTGCAACGTTTGGTGAAGATCTGAGTATGTAGTTTTTGACCTTATCTGGAACCTCCTATCTGAAAATTTGAAAATTCTTCAAAAATTCGTCGAAAATCTTGATGTCTCCAATCTCTTGTTTTGTACGTTTTTTCCACGTGTCTTGACATCCAATGTATCCCTGCAATGTTTGGTGGAGATCTGAGTATGTAGTTTTTGACCTTATCTGGGACCTCCTATCAGAAAATTTGAAAATTCTTCAAAAATTCGTCCAAAATCTTGATGTCTCCAATCTCTTGTTTTGTACGTTTTTTCCACGTGTCTCGACCTCCAATGTATCCCTGCAAAGTTTGGTGAAGATCTGAGTATGTCGTTTTTGACCTTATCTGGAACATCCTTTCTGAAAATTTGAAAATTCTTAAAAAATTCGTCGAAAATCTTGATGTCTCCAATCTCTTGTTTTGTACGTTTTTTCCACGTGTCTTGACATCCAATGTATCCCTGCAAAGTTTGGTGAAGATCTGAGTATGTAGTTTTTGACCTTATATGGAACCTCCTATCTGAAAATTTGAAAATTCTTAAAAAATTCGACCAAAATCTTGATGTTCCGAATCCTATGTTTTGTATGTTTTTTCCACGTGTCTTGACATCCAATGTATCCATGCAAAGTTTGGTGAAGATCTGAGTATGTAGTTTTTGACCTTATATTGAACCTCCCATCTGAAAATTTGAAAATTCTTAAAAAATTCGTCCAAAATCTTGATGACCCCAATCTCTTGTTTTGTACGTTTTTTCCACGTGTCTTGACATCCAAAGTATCCCTGCAAAGTTTGGTGAAGATCTGAGTATGTAGTTTTTGACCTTATATGGAACCTCCTTTCTGAAAATTTGAGAATTCTTAAAAAATTCGTCCAAAATCTTGATGTCTCCAATCTCTTGTTTTGTACGTTTTTTCCACGTGTCTTGACATCCAATGTATCCATGCAAAGTTTGGTGAAGATCTGAGTATGTCGTTTTTGACCTTATCTGGAACCTCCCATCTGAAAATTTGAAAATTCTTAAAAAATCCGTGCAAAATCTTGATGACCCCAATCTCTTGTTTTGTACGTTTTTTCCACGTGTCTTGACATCCAATGTATCCATGCAAAGTTTGGTGAAGATCTGAGTATGTCGTTTTTGACCTTATCTGGAACCTCCCATCTGAAAATTTGAAAATTCTTAAAAAATTCGTCGAAAATCTTGATGTCTCCAATCTCTTGTTTTGTACGTTTTTTCCACGTGTCTTGACATGCAAAGTATCCCTGCAACGTTTGGTGAAGATCTGAGTATGTAGTTTTTGACCTTATCTGGAACCTCCTATCTGAAAATTTGAAAATTCTTAAAAAATTCGTCCAAAATCTTGATGTCTCCAATCTCTTGTTTTGTACGTTTTTTCCACGTGTCTTGACATCCAATGTATCCCTGCAATGTTTGGTGAAGATCTGAGTATGTAGTTTTTGACCTTATATGGAGCCTCCTATCTGAAAATTTGAAAATTCTTAAAAAATTCGTCCAAAATCTTGATGTCTCCAATCTCTTGTTTTGTACGTTCTTTCCACGTGTCTTGACATCCAATGTATCCCTGCAATGTTTGGTGAAGATCTGAGTATGTAGTTTTTGACCTTATATAGAACCTCCTATCTGAAAATTTGAAAATTCTTAAAAGAATTTAACAAAATCTTGATGTCCCCAATCCTATGTTTTGTATGTTTTTTCCACGTGTCTTGACATACAATGTATCCCTGCAGAGTTTGGTGAAGATCTGAGTATGTAGTTTTTGACCTTATCTGGAACCTCCCATCTGAAAATTTGAAAATTCCTAAAAAATCCGTCCAAAATCTTGTTGACCCGAATCTCTTGTTTTGTACGTTTTTTCCACGTGTCTTGACATCCAATGTATCCCTGCAAAGTTTGGTGAAGATCTGAGTATGTAGTTTTTGACCTTATCTGGAACCGCATTTCTGAAAATTTGAAAATTTTTAAAAAAATCGTCCAAAATCTTGATGTCTCCAATCTCTTGTTTTGTACGTTTTTTCCACGTGTCTTGACATCCAATGTATCCCTGCAAAGTTTGGTGAAGATCTGAGTATGTAGTTTTTGACCTTATATGGAACCTCCTATCTGAAAATTTGAAAATTCTTAAAAAATTCGTCCAAAATCTTGATGTCTCCAATCTCTTGTTTTGTACGTTTTTTCCACGTGTCTCGACCTCCAATGGATCCCTGCAAAGTTTGGTGAAGATCTGAGTATGTCGTTTTTGACCTTATCTGGAACCTCCCATCTGAAAATTTGAAAATTCTTAAAAAATTCGTCGAAAATCTTGATGTCTCCGATCTCTTGTTTTGTACGTTTTTTCCACGTGTCTTGACATGCAAAGTATTCCTGCAAAGTTTGGTGAAGATCTGAGTATGTAGTTTTTGACCTCATCTGGAACCTCCTATCTGAAAATTTGAAAATTCTTAAAAAATTCGTCCAAAATCTTGATGTCTCCAATCTCTTGTTTTGTACGTTTTTTCCACGTGTCTTGACATCCAATGTATCCCTGCAAAGTTTGGTGAAGATCTGAGTATGTAGTTTTTGACCTTATCTGGAACCTCCTATCTGAAAATTTGAAAATTCTTAAAAAATTCGTCCAAAATCTTGATGTCTCCAATCTCTTGTTTTGTACGTTTTTTCCACGTGTCTTGATATCCAATGTATCCCTGCAAAGTTTGGTGAAGATCTGAGTATGTCGTTTTTGACCTTATCTGGAACATCCTTTCTGAAAATTTGAAAATTGTTAAAAAATTCGTCCAAAATCTTGATGTCTCCAATCTCTTTTTTGTACGTTTTTTCCACGTGTCTTGACATCCAATGTATCCCTGCAAAGTTTGGTGAAGATCTGAGTATGTAGTTTTTGACCTTATCTGGAACCTCCCATCTGAAAATTTGAAAATTCTTAAAAAATTCAACCAAAATCTTGATGTCTCCAATCTTTTGTTTTGTACGTTTTTTCCACGTGTCTTGACACATAATGTATCCATGCAAAGTTTGGTGAAGATCTGAGTATGTAGTTTTTGACCTTATATGGAACCTCCTATCTGAAAATTTGAAAATTCTTAAAAAATTCGTCCAAAATCTTGATGTCTCCAATCTCTTGTTTTGTACGTTTTTTCCACGTGTCTTGACATCCAATGTATCCCTGCAAAGTTTGGTGAAGATCTGAGTATGTAGTTTTTGACCTTATCTGGAACCTCCCATCTGAAAATTTGAAAATTCCTAAAAAATCCGTGCAAAATCTTGATGACCCCAATCTCTTGTTTTGTACGTTTTTTCCACGTGTCTTGACATCCAATGTATTCCTGCAATGTTTTTTGAAGATCTGAGTATGTAGTTTTTGACCTTATATGGAACCTCCTATCTGAAAATTTGAAAATTCTTAAAAAATTCGACCAAAATCTTGATGTTCCGAATCCTATGTTTTGTATGTTTTTTCCACGTGTCTTGACATTAAATGTATCCATGCAAAGTTTGGTGAAGATCTGAGTATGTAGTTTTTGACCTTATATTGAACCTCCCATCTGAAAATTTGAAAATTCTTAAAAAATTCGTCCAAAATCTTGATGACCCCAATCTCTTGTTTTGTACGTTTTTTCCACGTGTCTTGACATCCAAAGTATCCCTGCAAAGTTTGGTGAAGATCTGAGTATGTAGTTTTTGACCTTATATGGAACCTCCTTTCTGAAAATTTGAGAATTCTTAAAAAATTCGTCCAAAATCTTGATGTCTCCAATCTCTTGTTTTGTACGTTTTTTCCACGTGTCTTGACATCCAATGTATCCATGCAAAGTTTGGTGAAGATCTGAGTATGTCGTTTTTGACCTTATCTGGAACCTCCCATCTGAAAATTTGAAAATTCTTAAAAAATCCGTGCAAAATCTTGATGACCCCAATCTCTTGTTTTGTACGTTTTTTCCACGTGTCTTGACATCCAATGTATCCATGCAAAGTTTGGTGAAGATCTGAGTATGTCGTTTTTGACCTTATCTGGAACCTCCCATCTGAAAATTTGAAAATTCTTAAAAAATTCGTCGAAAATCTTGATGTCTCCAATCTCTTGTTTTGTACGTTTTTTCCACGTGTCTTGACATGCAAAGTATCCCTGCAACGTTTGGTGAAGATCTGAGTATGTAGTTTTTGACCTTATCTGGAACCTCCTATCTGAAAATTTGAAAATTCTTAAAAAATTCGTCCAAAATCTTGATGTCTCCAATCTCTTGTTTTGTACGTTTTTTCCACGTGTCTTGACATCCAATGTATCCCTGCAATGTTTGGTGAAGATCTGAGTATGTAGTTTTTGACCTTATATGGAGCCTCCTATCTGAAAATTTGAAAATTCTTAAAAAATTCGTCCAAAATCTTGATGTCTCCAATCTCTTGTTTTGTACGTTCTTTCCACGTGTCTTGACATCCAATGTATCCCTGCAATGTTTGGTGAAGATCTGAGTATGTAGTTTTTGACCTTATATAGAACCTCCTATCTGAAAATTTGAAAATTCTTAAAAGAATTTAACAAAATCTTGATGTCCCCAATCCTATGTTTTGTATGTTTTTTCCACGTGTCTTGACATACAATGTATCCCTGCAGAGTTTGGTGAAGATCTGAGTATGTAGTTTTTGACCTTATCTGGAACCTCCCATCTGAAAATTTGAAAATTCCTAAAAAATCCGTCCAAAATCTTGTTGACCCGAATCTCTTGTTTTGTACGTTTTTTCCACGTGTCTTGACATCCAATGTATCCCTGCAAAGTTTGGTGAAGATCTGAGTATGTAGTTTTTGACCTTATCTGGAACCGCATTTCTGAAAATTTGAAAATTTTTAAAAAAATCGTCCAAAATCTTGATGTCTCCAATCTCTTGTTTTGTACGTTTTTTCCACGTGTCTTGACATCCAATGTATCCCTGCAAAGTTTGGTGAAGATCTGAGTATGTAGTTTTTGACCTTATATGGAACCTCCTATCTGAAAATTTGAAAATTCTTAAAAAATTCGTCCAAAATCTTGATGTCTCCAATCTCTTGTTTTGTACGTTTTTTCCACGTGTCTCGACCTCCAATGGATCCCTGCAAAGTTTGGTGAAGATCTGAGTATGTCGTTTTTGACCTTATCTGGAACCTCCCATCTGAAAATTTGAAAATTCTTAAAAAATTCGTCGAAAATCTTGATGTCTCCGATCTCTTGTTTTGTACGTTTTTTCCACGTGTCTTGACATGCAAAGTATTCCTGCAAAGTTTGGTGAAGATCTGAGTATGTAGTTTTTGACCTCATCTGGAACCTCCTATCTGAAAATTTGAAAATTCTTAAAAAATTCGTCCAAAATCTTGATGTCTCCAATCTCTTGTTTTGTACGTTTTTTCCACGTGTCTTGACATCCAATGTATCCCTGCAAAGTTTGGTGAAGATCTGAGTATGTAGTTTTTGACCTTATCTGGAACCTCCTATCTGAAAATTTGAAAATTCTTAAAAAATTCGTCCAAAATCTTGATGTCTCCAATCTCTTGTTTTGTACGTTTTTTCCACGTGTCTTGATATCCAATGTATCCCTGCAAAGTTTGGTGAAGATCTGAGTATGTCGTTTTTGACCTTATCTGGAACATCCTTTCTGAAAATTTGAAAATTGTTAAAAAATTCGTCCAAAATCTTGATGTCTCCAATCTCTTTTTTGTACGTTTTTTCCACGTGTCTTGACATCCAATGTATCCCTGCAAAGTTTGGTGAAGATCTGAGTATGTAGTTTTTGACCTTATCTGGAACCTCCCATCTGAAAATTTGAAAATTCTTAAAAAATTCAACCAAAATCTTGATGTCTCCAATCTTTTGTTTTGTACGTTTTTTCCACGTGTCTTGACACATAATGTATCCATGCAAAGTTTGGTGAAGATCTGAGTATGTAGTTTTTGACCTTATATGGAACCTCCTATCTGAAAATTTGAAAATTCTTAAAAAATTCGTCCAAAATCTTGATGTCTCCAATCTCTTGTTTTGTACGTTTTTTCCACGTGCCTTGACATCCAATGTATCCCTGCAAAGTTTGGTGAAGATCTGAGTATGTAGTTTTTGACCTTATCTGGAACCTCCCATCTGAAAATTTGAAAATTCCTAAAAAATCCGTGCAAAATCTTGATGACCCCAATCTCTTGTTTTGTACGTTTTTTCCACGTGTCTTGACATCCAATGTATTCCTGCAATGTTTTTTGAAGATCTGAGTATGTAGTTTTTGACCTTATATGGAACCTCCTATCTGAAAATTTGAAAATTCTTAAAAAATTCGACCAAAATCTTGATGTTCCGAATCCTATGTTTTGTATGTTTTTTCCACGTGTCTTGACATTAAATGTATCCATGCAAAGTTTGGTGAAGATCTGAGTATGTAGTTTTTGACCTTATATTGAACCTCCCATCTGAAAATTTGAAAATTCTTAAAAAATTCGTCCAAAATCTTGATGACCCCAATCTCTTGTTTTGTACGTTTTTTCCACGTGTCTTGACATCCAAAGTATCCCTGCAAAGTTTGGTGAAGATCTGAGTATGTAGTTTTTGACCTTATATGGAACCTCCTTTCTGAAAATTTGAGAATTCTTAAAAAATTCTTCCAAAATCTTGATGTCTCCAATCTCTTGTTTTGTACGTTTTTTCCACGTGTCTTGACATCCAATGTATCCATGCAAAGTTTGGTGAAGATCTGAGTATGTCGTTTTTGACCTTATCTGGAACCTTCCATATGAAAATTTGAAAATTCTTAAAAAATTCGTCGAAAATCTTGATGTCTCCAATCTTTTGTTTTGTACGTTTTTTCCACGTGTCTTGACATGCAAAGTATCCCTGCAACGTTTGGTGAAGATCTGAGTATGTAGTTTTTGACCTTATCTGGAACCTCCTATCTGAAAATTTGAAAATTCTTAAAAAATTCGTCGAAAATCTTGCTGTCTCCAATCTCTTGTTTTGTACGTTTTTTCCACGTGTCTTGATATCCAATGTATCCCTGCAAAGTTTGGTGAAGATCTGAGTATGTCGTTTTTGACCTTATCTGGAACATCCTTTCTGAAAATTTGAAAATTGTTAAAAAATTCGTCCAAAATCTTGATGTCTCCAATCTCTTTTTTGTACGTTTTTTCCACGTGTCTTGACATCCAATGTATCCCTGCAAAGTTTGGTGAAGATCTGAGTATGTAGTTTTTGACCTTATCTGGAACCTCCCATCTGAAAATTTGAAAATTCTTAAAAAATTCGACCAAAATCTTGATGTCTCCAATCTTTTGTTTTGTACGTTTTTTCCACGTGTCTTGACACATAATGTATCCATGCAAAGTTTGGTGAAGATCTGAGTATGTAGTTTTTGACCTTATATGGAACCTCCTTTCTGAAAATTTGAGAATTCTTAAAAAATTCGTCCAAAATCTTGATGTCTCCAATCTCTTGTTTTGTACGTTTTTTCCACGTGTCTTGACATCCAATGTATCCATGCAAAGTTTGGTGAAGATCTGAGTATGTCGTTTTTGACCTTATCTGGAACCTCCCATCTGAAAATTTGAAAATTCTTAAAAAATTCGTCGAAAATCTTGATGTCTCCAATCTCTTGTTTTGTACGTTTTTTCCACGTGTCTTGACATGCAAAGTATCCCTGCAACGTTTGGTGAAGATCTGAGTATGTAGTTTTTGACCTTATCTGGAACCTCCTATCTGAAAATTTGAAAATTCTTCAAAAATTCGTCGAAAATCTTGATGTCTCCAATCTCTTGTTTTGTACGTTTTTTCCACGTGTCTTGACATCCAATGTATTCCTGCAATGTTTGGTGGAGATCTGAGTATGTAGTTTTAGACCTTATCTGGAACCTCCTATCTGAAAATTTGAAAATTCTTCAAAAATTCGTCCAAAATCTTGATGTCTCCAATCTCTTGTTTTGTACGTTTTTTCCACGTGTCTCGACCTCCAATGGATCCCTGCAAAGTTTGGTGAAGATCTGAGTATGTCGTTTTTGACCTTATCTGGAACATCCTTTCTGAAAATTTGAAAATTCTTAAAAAATTCGTCGAAAATTTTGATGTCTCCAATCTCTTGTTTTGTACGTTTTTTCCACGTGTCTTGACATCCAATGTATCCCTGCAAAGTTTGGTGAAGATCTGAGTATGTAGTTTTTGACCTTATATGGAACCTCCTATCTGAAAATTTGAAAATTCTTAAAAAATTCGTCCAAAATCTTGATGTCACCAATCCTATGTTTTGTATGTTTTTTCCACGTGTCTTGACATCCAATGTATCCATGCAAAGTTTGGTGAAGATCTGAGTATGTCGTTTTTGACCTTATCTGGAACCTCCCATCTGAAAATTTGAAAATTCTTAAAAAATTCGTCGAAAATCTTGATGTCTCCGATCTCTTGTTTTGTACGTTTTTTTCACGTGTCTTGACATGCAAAGTATTCCTGCAAAGTTTGGTGAAGATCTGAGTATGTAGTTTTTGACCTCATCTGGAACCTCCTATCTGAAAATTTGAAAATTCTTAAAAAATTCGTCCAAAATTTTGATGTCTCCAATCTCTTGTTTTGTACGTTTTTTCCACGTGTCTTGACATCCAATGTATCCCTGCAACGTTTGGTGAAGATCTGAGTATGTAGTTTTTGACCTTATCTGGAACCTCCCATCTGAAAATTTGAAAATTCCTAAAAAATCCGTCCAAAATCTTGATGACCCCAATCTCTTGTTTTGTACGTTTTTTCCACGTGTCTTGACATCCAATGTATCCCTGCAAAGTTTGGTGAAGATCTGAGTATGTAGTTTTTGACCTTATCTGGAACCTCCTATCTGAAAATTTGAAAATTCTTAAAAAATTCGTCGAAAATCTTGATGTCTCCAATCTCTTGTTTTGTACGTTTTTTCCACGTGTCTCGACATCCAAAGTATCCCTGCAAAGTTTGGTGAAGATCTGAGTATGTAGTTTTTGACCTTATATGGAACCTCCTTTCTGAAAATTTGAGAATTCTTAAAAAATTCGTCCAAAATCTTGATGTCTCCAATCTCTTGTTTTGTACGTTTTTTCCACGTGTCTTGACATCCAATGTATCCCTGCAAAGTTTGGTGAAGATCTGAGTATGTAGTTTTTGACCTTATATGGAACCTCCTATCTGAAAATTTGAAAATTCTTAAAAAATTCGTCCAAAACCTTGATGTCTCCAATCTCTTGTTTTGTACGTTTTTTCCACGTGTCTCGACCTCCAATGGATCCCTGCAAAGTTTGGTGAAGATCTGAGTATGTCGTTTTTGACCTTATCTGGAACCTCCCATCTGAAAATTTGAAAATTCTTAAAAAATTCGTCGAAAATCTTGATGTCTCCGATCTCTTGTTTTGTACGTTTTTTCCACGTGTCTTGACATGCAAAGTATTCCTGCAAAGTTTGGTGAAGATCTGAGTATGTAGTTTTTGACCTCATCTGGAACCTCCTATCTGAAAATTTGAAAATTCTTAAAAAATTCGTCCAAAATCTTGATGTCTCCAATCTCTTGTTTTGTACGTTTTTTCCACGTGTCTTGACATCCAATGTATCCCTGCAATGTTTGGTGAAGATCTGAGTATGTAGTTTTTGACCTTATCTGGAACCTCCCATCTGAAAATTTGAAAATTCCTAAAAAATCCGTCCAAAATCTTGATGACCCCAATCTCTTGTTTTGTACTTTTTTTCCACGTGTCTCGACCTCCAATGTATCCCTGCAAAGTTTGGTGAAGATCTGAGTATGTAGTTTTTGACCTTATATGGAACCTCCTATCTGAAAATTTGAAAATTCGTAAAAAATTCGTCCAAAATCTTGATGTCACCAATCCTATGTTTTGTATGTTTTTTCCACGTGTCTTGACATCCAATGGATCCCTGCAAAGTTTGGTGAAGATCTGAGTATGTCGTTTTTGACCTTATCTGGAACCTCCCATCTGAAAATTTGAAAATTCTTAAAAAATTCGTCGAAAATCTTGATGTCTCCGATCTCTTGTTTTGTACGTTTTTTCCACGTGTCTTGACATGCAAAGTATTCCTGCAAAGTTTGGTGAAGATCTGAGTATGTAGCTTTTGACCTCATCTGGAACCTCCTATCTGAAAATTTGAAAATTCTTAAAAAATTCGTCCAAAATCTTGATGTCTCCAATCTCTTGTTTTGTACGTTTTTTCCACGTGTCTTGACATCCAATGTATCCCTGCAATGTTTGGTGAAGATCTGAGTATGTAGTTTTTGACCTTATCTGGAACCTCCCATCTGAAAATTTGAAAATTCCTAAAAAATCCGTCCAAAATCTTGATGACCCCAATCTCTTGTTTTGTACTTTTTTTCCACGTGTCTCGACCTCCAATGTATCCCTGCAAAGTTTGGTGAAGATCTGAGTATGTAGTTTTTGACCTTATATGGAACCTCCTATCTGAAAATTTGAAAATTCTTAAAAAATTCGTCCAAAATCTTGATGTCACCAATCCTATGTTTTGTATGTTTTTTCCACGTGTCTTGACATCCAATGTATCCATGCAAAGTTTGGTGAAGATCTGAGTATGTCGTTTTTGACCTTATCTGGAACCTCCCATCTGAAAATTTGAAAATTCTTAAAAAATTCGTCGAAAATCTTGATGTCTCCGATCTCTTGTTTTGTACGTTTTTTCCACGTGTCTTGACATGCAAAGTATTCCTGCAAAGTTTGGTGAAGATCTGAGTATGTAGTTTTTGACCTCATCTGGAACCTCCTATCTGAAAATTTGAAAATTCTTAAAAAATTCGTCCAAAATTTTGATGTCTCCAATCTCTTGTTTTGTACGTTTTTTCCAAGTGTCTTGACATCCAATGTATCCCTGCAATGTTTGGTGAAGATCTGAGTATGTAGTTTTTGACCTTATCTGGAACCTCCCATCTGAAAATTTGAAAATTCCTAAAAAATCCGTCCAAAATCTTGATGACCCCAATCTCTTGTTTTGTACGTTTTTTCCACGTGTCTTGACATCCAATGTATCCCTGCAAAGTTTGGTGAAGATCAGAGTATGTAGTTTTTGACCTTATCTGGAACCTCCTATCTGAAAATTTGAAAATTCTTAAAAAATTCGTCCAAAATCTTGATGTCTCCAATCTCTTGTTTTGTACGTTTTTTCCACGTGTCTTGACATCCAAAGTATCCCTGCAAAGTTTGGTGAAGATCTGAGTATGTAGTTTTTGACCTTATATGGAACCTCCTTTCTGAAAATTTGAGAATTCTTAAAAAATTCGTCCAAAATCTTGATGTCTCCAATCTCTTGTTTTGTACGTTTTTTCCACGTGTCTTGACATCCAATGTATCCATGCAAAGTTTGGTGAAGATCTGAGTATGTCGTTTTTGACCTTATCTGGAACCTCCCATCTGAAAATTTGAAAATTCTTAAAAAATTCGACCAAAATCTTGATGACCCCAATCTCTTGTTTTGTACGTTTTTTCCACGTGTCTTGACATCCAATGTATCCATGCAAAGTTTGGTGAAGATCTGAGTATGTCGTTTTTGACCTTATCTGGAACCTCCCATCTGAAAATTTGAAAATTCTTAAAAAATTCGTCGAAAATCTTTATGTCTCCAATCTCTTGTTTTGTACGTTTTTTCCACGTGTCTTGACATGCAAAGTATCCCTGCAACGTTTGGTGAAGATCTGAGTATGTAGTTTTTGACCTTATCTGGAACCTCCTATCTGAAAATTTGAAAATTCTTCAAAAATTCGTCGAAAATCTTGATGTCTCCAATCTCTTGTTTTGTACGTTTTTTCCACGTGTCTTGACATCCAATGTATCCCTGCAATGTTTGGTGGAGATCTGAGTATGTAGTTTTTGACCTTATCTGGGACCTCCTATCAGAAAATTTGAAAATTCTTCAAAAATTCGTCCAAAATCTTGATGTCTCCAATCTCTTGTTTTGTACGTTTTTTCCACGTGTCTCGACCTCCAATGTATCCCTGCAAAGTTTGGTGAAGATCTGAGTATGTCGTTTTTGACCTTATCTGGAACATACTTTCTGAAAATTTGAAAATTCTTAAAAAATTCGTCGAAAATCTTGATGTCTCCAATCTCTTGTTTTGTACGTTTTTTCCACGTGTCTTGACATCCAATGTATCCCTGCAAAGTTTGGTGAAGATCTGAGTATGTAGTTTTTGACCTTATATGAAACCTCCTATCTGAAAATTTGAAAATTCTTAAAAAATTCGACCAAAATCTTGATGTTCCGAATCCTATGTTTTGTATGTTTTTTCCACGTGTCTTGACATCCAATGTATCCATGCAAAGTTTGGTGAAGATCTGAGTATGTAGTTTTTGACCTTATATTGAACCTCCCATCTGAAAATTTGAAAATTCTTAAAAAATTCGTCCAAAATCTTGATGACCCCAATCTCTTGTTTTGTACGTTTTTTCCACGTGTCTTGACATCCAAAGTATCCCTGCAAAGTTTGGTGAAGATCTGAGTATGTAGTTTTTGACCTTATATGGAACCTCCTTTCTGAAAATTTGAGAATTCTTAAAAAATTCGTCCAAAATCTTGATGTCTCCAATCTCTTGTTTTGTACGTTTTTTCCACGTGTCTTGACATCCAATGTATCCATGCAAAGTTTGGTGAAGATCTGAGTATGTCGTTTTTGACCTTATCTGGAACCTCCCATCTGAAAATTTGAAAATTCTTAAAAAATTCGTCGAAAATCTTGATGTCTCCAATCTCTTGTTTTGTACGTTTTTTCCACGTGTCTTGACATGCAAAGTATCCCTGCAACGTTTGGTGAAGATCTGAGTATGTAGTTTTTGACCTTATCTGGAACCTCCTATCTGAAAATTTGAAAATTCTTAAAAAATTCGTCCAAAATCTTGATGTCTCCAATCTCTTGTTTTGTACGTTTTTTCCACGTGTCTTGACATCCAATGTATCCCTGCAATGTTTGGTGAAGATCTGAGTATGTAGTTTTTGACCTTATATGGAGCCTCCTATCTGAAAATTTGAAAATTCTTAAAAAATTCGTCCAAAATCTTGATGTCTCCAATCTCTTGTTTTGTACGTTCTTTCCACGTGTCTTGACATCCAATGTATCCCTGCAATGTTTGGTGAAGATCTGAGTATGTAGTTTTTGACCTTATATAGAACCTCCTATCTGAAAATTTGAAAATTCTTAAAAGAATTTAACAAAATCTTGATGTCCCCAATCCTATGTTTTGTATGTTTTTTCCACGTGTCTTGACATACAATGTATCCCTGCAGAGTTTGGTGAAGATCTGAGTATGTAGTTTTTGACCTTATCTGGAACCTCCCATCTGAAAATTTGAAAATTCCTAAAAAATCCGTCCAAAATCTTGTTGACCCGAATCTCTTGTTTTGTACGTTTTTTCCACGTGTCTTGACATCCAATGTATCCCTGCAAAGTTTGGTGAAGATCTGAGTATGTAGTTTTTGACCTTATCTGGAACCGCATTTCTGAAAATTTGAAAATTTTTAAAAAAATCGTCCAAAATCTTGATGTCTCCAATCTCTTGTTTTGTACGTTTTTTCCACGTGTCTTGACATCCAATGTATCCCTGCAAAGTTTGGTGAAGATCTGAGTATGTAGTTTTTGACCTTATATGGAACCTCCTATCTGAAAATTTGAAAATTCTTAAAAAATTCGTCCAAAATCTTGATGTCTCCAATCTCTTGTTTTGTACGTTTTTTCCACGTGTCTCGACCTCCAATGGATCCCTGCAAAGTTTGGTGAAGATCTGAGTATGTCGTTTTTGACCTTATCTGGAACCTCCCATCTGAAAATTTGAAAATTCTTAAAAAATTCGTCTAAAATCTTGATTTCTCCGATCTCTTGTTTTGTACGTTTTTTCCACGTGTCTTGACATGCAAAGTATTCCTGCAAAGTTTGGTGAAGATCTGAGTATGTAGTTTTTGACCTCATCTGGAACCTCCTATCTGAAAATTTGAAAATTCTTAAAAAATTCGTCCAAAATCTTGATGTCTCCAATCTCTTGTTTTGTACGTTTTTTCCACGTGTCTTGACATCCAATGTATCCCTGCAAAGTTTGGTGAAGATCTGAGTATGTAGTTTTTGACCTTATCTGGAACCTCCTATCTGAAAATTTGAAAATTCTTAAAAAATTCGTCCAAAATCTTGATGTCTCCAATCTCTTGTTTTGTACGTTTTTTCCACGTGTCTTGATATCCAATGTATCCCTGCAAAGTTTGGTGAAGATCTGAGTATGTAGTTTTTGACCTTATATTGAACCTCCCATCTGAAAATTTGAAAATTCTTAAAAAATTCGTCCAAAATCTTGATGACCCCAATCTCTTGTTTTGTACGTTTTTTCCACGTGTCTTGACATCCAAAGTATCCCTGCAAAGTTTGGTGAAGATCTGAGTATGTAGTTTTTGACCTTATATGGAACCTCCTTTCTGAAAATTTGAGAATTCTTAAAAAATTCGTCCAAAATCTTGATGTCTCCAATCTCTTGTTTTGTACGTTTTTTCCACGTGTCTTGACATCCAATGTATCCATGCAAAGTTTGGTGAAGATCTGAGTATGTCGTTTTTGACCTTATCTGGAACCTTCCATATGAAAATTTGAAAATTCTTAAAAAATTCGTCGAAAATCTTGATGTCTCCAATCTTTTGTTTTGTACGTTTTTTCCACGTGTCTTGACATGCAAAGTATCCCTGCAACGTTTGGTGAAGATCTGAGTATGTAGTTTTTGACCTTATCTGGAACCTCCTATCTGAAAATTTGAAAATTCTTAAAAAATTCGTCGAAAATCTTGATGTCTCCAATCTCTTGTTTTGTACGTTTTTTCCACGTGTCTTGATATCCAATGTATCCCTGCAAAGTTTGGTGAAGATCTGAGTATGTCGTTTTTGACCTTATCTGGAACATCCTTTCTGAAAATTTGAAAATTGTTAAAAAATTCGTCCAAAATCTTGATGTCTCCAATCTCTTTTTTGTACGTTTTTTCCACGTGTCTTGACATCCAATGTATCCCTGCAAAGTTTGGTGAAGATCTGAGTATGTAGTTTTTGACCTTATCTGGAAACTCCCATCTGAAAATTTGAAAATTCTTAAAAAATTCGACCAAAATCTTGATGTCTCCAATCTTTTGTTTCGTACGTTTTTTCCACGTGTCTTGACACATAATGTATCCATGCAAAGTTTGGTGAAGATCTGAGTATGTAGTTTTTGACCTTATATGGAACCTCCTTTCTGAAAATTTGAGAATTCTTAAAAAATTCGTCCAAAATCTTGATGTCTCCAATCTCTTGTTTTGTACGTTTTTTCCACGTGTCTTGACATCCAATGTATCCATGCAAAGTTTGGTGATGATCTGAGTATGTCGTTTTTGACCTTATCTGGAACCTCCCATCTGAAAATTTGAAAATTCTTAAAAAATTCGTCGAAAATCTTGATGTCTCCAATCTCTTGTTTTGTACGTTTTTTCCACGTGTCTTGACATGCAAAGTATCCCTGCAACGTTTGGTGAAGATCTGAGTATGTAGTTTTTGACCTTATCTGGAACCTCCTATCTGAAAATTTGAAAATTCTTCAAAAATTCGTCGAAAATCTTGATGTCTCCAATCTCTTGTTTTGTACGTTTTTTCCACGTGTCTTGACATCCAATGTATTCCTGCAATGTTTGGTGGAGATCTGAGTATGTAGTTTTAGACCTTATCTGGAACCTCCTATCTGAAAATTTGAAAATTCTTCAAAAATTCGTCCAAAATCTTGATGTCTCCAATCTCTTGTTTTGTACGTTTTTTCCACGTGTCTCGACCTCCAATGGATCCCTGCAAAGTTTGGTGAAGATCTGAGTATGTCGTTTTTGACCTTATCTGGAACATCCTTTCTGAAAATTTGAAAATTCTTAAAAAATTTGTCGAAAATCTTGATGTCTCCAATCTCTTGTTTTGTACGTTTTTTCCACGTGTCTTGACATCCAATGTATCCCTGCAAAGCTTGGTGAAGATCTGAGTATGTAGTTTTTGACCTTATATGGAACCTCCTATCTGAAAATTTGAAAATTCTTAAAAAATTCGTCCAAAATCTTGATGTCACCAATCCTATGTTTTGTATGTTTTTTCCACGTGTCTTGACATCCAATGTATCCATGCAAAGTTTGGTGAAGATCTGAGTATGTCGTTTTTGACCTTATCTGGAACCTCCCATCTGAAAATTTGAAAATTCTTAAAAAATTCGTCGAAAATCTTGATGTCTCCGATCTCTTGTTTTGTACGTTTTTTTCACGTGTCTTGACATGCAAAGTATTCCTGCAAAGTTTGGTGAAGATCTGAGTATGTAGTTTTTGACCTCATCTGGAACCTCCTATCTGAAAATTTGAAAATTCTTAAAAAATTCGTCCAAAATTTTGATGTCTCCAATCTCTTGTTTTGTACGTTTTTTCCACGTGTCTTGACATCCAATGTATCCCTGCAACGTTTGGTGAAGATCTGAGTATGTAGTTTTTGACCTTATCTGGAACCTCCCATCTGAAAATTTGAAAATTCCTAAAAAATCCGTCCAAAATCTTGATGACCCCAATCTCTTGTTTTGTACGTTTTTTTCACGTGTCTTGACATGCAAAGTATTCCTGCAAAGTTTGGTGAAGATCTGAGTATGTAGTTTTTGACCTCATCTGGAACCTCCTATCTGAAAATTTGAAAATTCTTAAAAAATTCGTCCAAAATTTTGATGTCTCCAATCTCTTGTTTTGTACGTTTTTTCCACGTGTCTTGACATCCAATGTATCCCTGCAAAGTTTGGTGAAGATCTGAGTATGTAGTTTTTGACCTTATCTGGAACCTCCTATCTGAAAATTTGAAAATTCTTAAAAAATTCGTCGAAAATCTTGATGTCTCCAATCTCTTGTTTTGTACGTTTTTTCCACGTGTCTCGACATCCAAAGTATCCCTGCAAAGTTTGGTGAAGATCTGAGTATGTAGTTTTTGACCTTATATGGAACCTCCTTTCTGAAAATTTGAGAATTCTTAAAAAATTCGTCCAAAATCTTGATGTCTCCAATCTCTTGTTTTGTACGTTTTTTCCACGTGTCTTGACATCCAATGTATCCCTGCAAAGTTTGGTGAAGATCTGAGTATGTAGTTTTTGACCTTATATGGAACCTCCTATCTGAAAATTTGAAAATTCTTAAAAAATTCGTCCAAAACCTTGATGTCTCCAATCTCTTGTTTTGTACGTTTTTTCCACGTGTCTCGACCTCCAATGGATCCCTGCAAAGTTTGGTGAAGATCTGAGTATGTCGTTTTTGACCTTATCTGGAACCTCCCATCTGAAAATTTGAAAATTCTTAAAAAATTCGTCGAAAATCTTGATGTCTCCGATCTCTTGTTTTGTACGTTTTTTCCACGTGTCTTGACATGCAAAGTATTCCTGCAAAGTTTGGTGAAGATCTGAGTATGTAGTTTTTGACCTCATCTGGAACCTCCTATCTGAAAATTTGAAAATTCTTAAAAAATTCGTCAAAAATCTTGATGTCTCCAATCTCTTGTTTTGTACGTTTTTTCCACGTGTCTTGACATCCAATGTATCCCTGCAATGTTTGGTGAAGATCTGAGTATGTAGTTTTTGACCTTATCTGGAACCTCCCATCTGAAAATTTGAAAATTCCTAAAAAATCCGTCCAAAATCTTGATGACCCCAATCTCTTGTTTTGTACTTTTTTTCCACGTGTCTCGACCTCCAATGTATCCCTGCAAAGTTTGGTGAAGATCTGAGTATGTAGTTTTTGACCTTATATGGAACCTCCTATCTGAAAATTTGAAAATTCGTAAAAAATTCGACCAAAATCTTGATGTCACCAATCCTATGTTTTGTATGTTTTTTCCACGTGTCTTGACATCCAATGGATCCCTGCAAAGTTTGGTGAAGATCTGAGTATGTCGTTTTTGACCTTATCTGGAACCTCCCATCTGAAAATTTGAAAATTCTTAAAAAATTCGTCGAAAATCTTGATGTCTCCGATCTCTTGTTTTGTACGTTTTTTCCACGTGTCTTGACATGCAAAGTATTCCTGCAAAGTTTGGTGAAGATCTGAGTATGTAGTTTTTGACCTCATCTGGAACCTCCTATCTGAAAATTTGAAAATTCTTAAAAAATTCGTCCAAAATCTTGATGTCTCCAATCTCTTGTTTTGTACGTTTTTTCCACGTGTCTTGACATCCAATGTATCCCTGCAATGTTTGGTGAAGATCTGAGTATGTAGTTTTTGACCTTATCTGGAACCTCCCATCTGAAAATTTGAAAATTCCTAAAAAATCCGTCCAAAATCTTGATGACCCCAATCTCTTGTTTTGTACTTTTTTTCCACGTGTCTCGACCTCCAATGTATCCCTGCAAAGTTTGGTGAAGATCTGAGTATGTAGTTTTTGACCTTATATGGAACCTCCTATCTGAAAATTTGAAAATTCTTAAAAAATTCGTCCAAAATCTTGATGTCACCAATCCTATGTTTTGTATGTTTTTTCCACGTGTCTTGACATCCAATGTATCCATGCAAAGTTTGGTGAAGATCTGAGTATGTCGTTTTTGACCTTATCTGGAACCTCCCATCTGAAAATTTGAAAATTCTTAAAAAATTCGTCGAAAATCTTGATGTCTCCGATCTCTTGTTTTGTACGTTTTTTCCACGTGTCTTGACATGCAAAGTATTCCTGCAAAGTTTGGTGAAGATCTGAGTATGTAGTTTTTGACCTCATCTGGAACCTCCTATCTGAAAATTTGAAAATTCTTAAAAAATTTGTCCAAAATTTTGATGTCTCCAATCTCTTGTTTTGTACGTTTTTTCCACGTGCCTTGACATCCAATGTATCCCTGCAATGTTTGGTGAAGATCTGAGTATGTAGTTTTTGACCTTATCTGGAACCTCCCATCTGAAAATTTGAAAATTCCTAAAAAATCCGTCCAAAATCTTGATGACCCCAATCTCTTGTTTTGTACGTTTTTTCCACGTGTCTTGACATCCAATGTATCCCTGCAAAGTTTGGTGAACATCTGAGTATGTAGTTTTTGACCTTATCTGGAACCTCCTATCTGAAAATTTGAAAATTCTTAAAAAATTCGTCCAAAATCTTGATGTCTCCAATCTCTTGTTTTGTACGTTTTTTCCACGTGTCTTGACATCCAAAGTATCCCTGCAAAGTTTGGTGAAGATCTGAGTATGTAGTTTTTGACCTTATATGGAACCTCCTTTCTGAAAATTTGAGAATTCTTAAAAAATTCGTCCAAAATCTTGATGTCTCCAATCTCTTGTTTTGTACGTTTTTTCCACGTGTCTTGACATCCAATGTATCCATGCAAAGTTTGGTGAAGATCTGAGTATGTCGTTTTTGACCTTATCTGGAACCTCCCATCTGAAAATTTGAAAATTCTTAAAAAATCCGTGCAAAATCTTGATGACCCCAATCTCTTGTTTTGTACGTTTTTTCCACGTGTCTTGACATCCAATGTATCCATGCAAAGTTTGGTGAAGATCTGAGTATGTCGTTTTTGACCTTATCTGGAACCTCCCATCTGAAAATTTGAAAATTCTTAAAAAATTCGTCGAAAATCTTGATGTCTCCAATCTCTTGTTTTGTACGTTTTTTCCACGTGTCTTGACATGCAAAGTATCCCTGCAACGTTTGGTGAAGATCTGAGTATGTAGTTTTTGACCTTATCTGGAACCTCCTATCTGAAAATTTGAAAATTCTTCAAAAATTCGTCGAAAATCTTGATGTCTCCAATCTCTTGTTTTGTACGTTTTTTCCACGTGTCTTGACATCCAATGTATCCCTGCAATGTTTGGTGGAGATCTGAGTATGTAGTTTTTGACCTTATCTGGGACCTCCTATCAGAAAATTTGAAAATTCTTCAAAAATTCGTCCAAAATCTTGATGTCTCCAATCTCTTGTTTTGTAGGTTTTTTCCACGTGTCTCGACCTCCAATGTATCCCTGCAAAGTTTGGTGAAGATCTGAGTATGTCGTTTTTGACCTTATCTGGAACCTCCCATCTGAAAATTTGAAAATTCTTAAAAAATTCGTCGAAAATCTTGATGTCTCCAATCTCTTGTTTTGTACGTTTTTTCCACGTGTCTTGACATGCAAAGTATCCCTGCAACGTTTGGTGAAGATCTGAGTATGTAGTTTTTGACCTTATCTGGAACCTCCTATCTGAAAATTTGAAAATTCTTCAAAAATTCGTCGAAAATCTTGATGTCTCCAATCTCTTGTTTTGTACGTTTTTTCCACGTGTCTTGACATCCAATGTATCCCTGCAATGTTTGGTGGAGATCTGAGTATGTAGTTTTTGACCTTATCTGGGACCTCCTATCAGAAAATTTGAAAATTCTTCAAAAATTCGTCCAAAATCTTGATGTCTCCAATCTCTTGTTTTGTAGGTTTTTTCCACGTGTCTCGACCTCCAATGTATCCCTGCAAAGTTTGGTGAAGATCTGAGTATGTCGTTTTTGACCTTATCTGGAACATCCTTTCTGAAAATTTGAAAATTCTTAAAAAATTCGTCCAAAATCTTGATGTCTCCAATCTCTTGTTTTGTACGTTTTTTCCACGTGTCTTGACATCCAATGTATCCCTGCAAAGTTTGGTGAAGATCTGAGTATGTAGTTTTTGACCTTATATGGAACCTCCTATCTGAAAATTTGAAAATTCTTAAAAAATTCGACCAAAATCTTGATGTTCCGAATCCTATGTTTTGTATGTTTTTTCCACGTGTCTTGACATCCAATGTATCCATGCAAAGTTTGGTGAAGATCTGAGTATGTAGTTTTTGACCTTATATTGAACCTCCCATCTGAAAATTTGAAAATTCTTAAAAAATTCGTCCAAAATCTTGATGACCCCAATCTCTTGTTTTGTACGTTTTTTCCACGTGTCTTGACATCCAAAGTATCCCTGCAAAGTTTGGTGAAGATCTGAGTATGTAGTTTTTGACCTTATATGGAACCTCCTTTCTGAAAATTTGAGAATTCTTAAAAAATTCGTCCAAAATCTTGATGTCTCCAATCTCTTGTTTTGTACTATGACGAACTGTCATAAGGTATTCTGCAAACTTGAGTTTCGTGTGTGTTTTGCTGGGGCAAAATAGCCCAACTCAGGTCCAAAGACAATGAACTCGTCTAGTGCAGAGAATTCACGATAGGTGGAATGCCTATGCAATATGATAACTTTGTTGCTTTAATAGTTACGCGAAGAATCGCTAGATGGCTCTGACCGTTGTGCGCGTTTGAATGGTAAATTCCTTTGTTTGAGACCCGATTTTCTCGCGGTTTCCTTATGCACAAGGACATTTTGATGTGTCGGTCACTGCACGCATGGGAAATTCGCAGTTATGGCGCAAAATAATAAAATATACAGCGTTTTGGTCTAGATGCCATTGGTTAATTATCAGCAAAAAGTTTATCTTATTGAGCATTACACTAAGTTCTTAACGCACATACATATCTGTTAACGTGTGGTATTTAAATCATGAAAAATTGTTGTTTAGTAAAGACAAATGTGCTCTGCATAAATGACGAATAGTGATCGATAGGGGTGTGCAGTGGTGGAGAAGGACTTCCGGAAAAGAGAACATGGAGTGAACAAAGCAATGTCACTACAGTGGAGGAAATCAGAATTGTTTCCGTGCTTTAGGGAGGAATCTTACATCTGCAGTTAGGACAAAACGGCAGTTAATAGCATGAAGTGAAAGCACATCGCAAAAATAAGTGTTGGAAAGGAATGGAGCTCTCGGGAAGAGAGAGGTAAGAGTGGACTCGTGCGTACTGGACTCGTCGTTCCCGACACACCAGGTGAGGAAATTAATTATCTTAAGTGACTTTGAGAGAAAGAAAATTCTCGAAGATCGTGTTTACAACGTTTAAGCAAAGTTGTTTATGAGATAGCTATCTCGCGTGTGTTGAATTTTACGGGAAACGGTACTAGTACACGTCACAGACCATGCGTTATTTACAAAATGGCCATCGACGCCATGTCTGATAAGGGCTCTGTGCACACGTAAAACGATTTATTTTCGTGCAAGAAACGCAAAGCTCTAGTCAAAATATACTAGGAACATGTTCCAAAATTGGTTCAATGTCAAAATAGGAAGTAATTAGGACTTTTGTAATTCCTTATATGGTATTAATGGTGCATGTTAAATGACTTTGATGGGTAAATTTTCGTTCATGTATCGACAGTTTTTATTTTATGTCTCTCAACTTAATAAGGACAAATTGTCGATACTTTCATACGCAGGAAATATGTGTTAAATTGAAAACAATAAACAAGTTTACTGTTTCTGGTGTTCATATTTACGTGCTAAAACATTTTCTTCCATTTGTATTTGATGTTTATGAAAATGTTTAAATGATTAATTCTTCTCTTTCAGAAGGGGGGAACTTCGCATGTGTAATTTGGGTTAATGCTGTTGCTATGGAAAGGGGTTATTGTTAGTTGTAAATTATTTAAAATCCTATTTGAAATCTGAAGGTATAAAATTTTAATCTCCAGCGATCTGTACGCGTCACCAGCGTTACTAGGCAAAGTGTATCAAAATAGATAATTCGAACTATTGACATATTCGACGTTTCAGGATCGTCGAGACTCAGTTATTGAGTCGTAGTTGTTGGGTTCAATCTAATAAATTTAATCTAATTGTATTTAGTCCGTCGCAAGATCACGAGGACTCAAGTGCAGAGGGGCTGCGTTATTGAATTTTTTGTTGGGTTTCAAGTAGGTTAATCTTTAGTTGGTTAATTGCTGTTGTTAAAGCTAATATTAATAATGGCAACTGAGCAGGAACCGGTTACATTAGATTCCTTGTTCGCCTTTATTAAACAGAGTGAGGAAAGGAACAAGGAATGTACTGAGTCACTCAAATCAGAACTCAGAGACAGCAATCAGTTGCTCAAATCAGAACTTAATGAAAGCAATCAGTTGCTCAAATCAGAACTTAATGAAAGCAATCAGTTGCTCAAATCAGAACTCAATCAAAGCAATCAGTTGCTCAAATCTGAACTTATTGAAAGCAATCAGTTGCTCAAAACAGAACTTGCAGCTCATACTAGTAAGGTAGTGGGTAAACTGCAGTCTGATCTAGAGGACACCAGTAAATGCATATTAGAGCTGCAGCAAGATGTTATAAAGACAAGTGAAGGTTTAAATGATCTCACGTTGTCGGTCTCTCAATATAGGGTAGAATGTATGAATAGGGCTGAGGGGTTGGAAGCAAAGTATGAAGCACTAGCAAAGAGGTTGGATTCAGAAGTTCTGGGAATGCATGAGTCCTTGGATCAGATGAAAATTGAGAAGGCAAATGATATTAAGTCACTGGAAGGGCAAATTGTAGAGAAAGTGTTAGACAAGATAGGGAGTAGGGATAGGAATTTAGATCAAATATCATCAAGCTCACAAATTGGAAAAGTTGTCAATGAAAGTGAGTTAGCTGCGATGAAAAAGGAATGTTCTTCTTCATCTCAGACAGTAGGACAGACATTCTCTCAGAACGTAGATTCGGGAACTACTGTTCTTAACACGTTGCCTACGGAGGTCATGGTGACATTGAAATCTCTTGAAAGCTCCATGGATAGGTTCAGTAAAGTTCTGACCAACTGGGAACAAGATGGTTCTAGTATTACTCAACATCTTCGAATCAGTGGCGGCAAGCAATTGAATGAAAAGGGTCTCAAGGGTTTGGGGTCTGGGTTTGAAAGGGTGGATTGTGTAGATAAAGCTACCTCAACGGACGACTCAGACGTTGTTACTGTTAAGCAAAATAGCAGGACTAAATCATTTCCTTGTCATGATGTGGTGAGCACCGAATCTACATCTGATGCTGAAAAACCGTGGAAGGTCAATTCCACTTTCAGCAAGAAAAGCTACATTAAGACTAGGCACAAAAGAGCTAAAGTTTTGGGGTCTCTAGTAAAAGCCGAGAGTGAGGGGAAGGTGTTAGAAGGTGTCAAAGAACGGTCTGATCGTAACCAGAATCAGGACGCGGTTCGTACCAAAGTGTACAGCATAAAGCCTCAAGACTTGTTGAAATTTCCGAAATTCAATGGGTTGATCACCACGATAACTCCATCTGAATTTTTGGAAAAGGTTGAGGAACTGTTAGAATTATATGGTATAGACTCGATGCAATACATAAAGTATGTTCCGAAATTATTAACGGATAGCGCGAAACTTTGGTTTTCGGAGCGGAAAGCTCACTTAGTCACTTACGAATTATTCAAAACTGAATTCATTAACCATTACGAGAGTTCCAGGTGGCGTAGCTCCTGTCTTGCAAAGGTATTGAACTCGCCCTATCAAAGGACCTCGGAGGAGAGTGTATTACAATTCTTCTCGAGGAACTTTAAGTTGTTACGTTCCATTCAACCTAAGGCGGAGGACTCTCATATCGTGGCTCAAATTGGCACGCTCTTGCCTTATAAGTTGAGGGAACACATCGTGATGCAGGATGTTTCGTCCTTCGCGGAGGCGATACACATAATAGAAAACTATGAGTCTTTACAGGATGTAAATGTAAAACGAGATGTGGCTCCACTTCCTAAAGGCAAAGGGTTCAAGGGTGGGGTGAACAAAGTCTCAGTCACTTCTGAGGCCTCTGAAGAGAAACTTAGACCAGGGTCGCGGGAAATAAAGACTTCACCCACTAGCGTTAGAAAGAACACAAATTTCAGTCCCAATTCGAAACGACGTTTTCAGTACAATAGAGATTCAGCCGAAGATTCCTTGTTGGGAAACGGAGACCAACTCACATCGTAGGAGGTGATGTGGGTTTAGGCATGAATAAACCTCCAGTTAATAGGGTTGCGTCTGCGTTACCTCAAAGAAGTAAGGGAGCAGAACAACAGACAAGTGCTATTCAACCGTTGATAGAAGGGAAACAATTGATCGGCGACAGTATGTTACTCAGAGTAGCTCAGAAGTTTGGTAATTATCAGTTCAATTTCGATGAACAAGGAAATCGCAGGATAGGATTAACAGTCAGTGGACAAACTACCGAGCAATTAAACGGCAGGTTAAAGTCGTGCTCAAAATTGGCTGACTCAGTGATAGTCATGATAGGTACGAACGATATACTTAACTTCCAGACGGAAGAAACTATAAAGTGCAACTTGTCGGAGACGCTGGAATTGCTGAAAGGAAGGACAAAGGAGATCAATTGGTTGACCCTACCTCCCATAGCACGTATTATGCGTAACAAAAGTTCCAATGTCTGGCACAAATGGAAAGGGATTAATGATTTCATAGCCTCGTTTCATGATGCAAGAAATGTCAAAGTACACGATATCTCTTATTTGTTTTTTGATAGCTCAGGTGAAATTCGATATGACCTTTATGAAGAATATTTGGGAAATCCTTCGCGGGGAAAAGTTGATCGAGTACATTGGAACAGAGAAGGAATGTCTCGGGTTCTCAATTTCCTTAGGAAAAGGGGAATTTTAAGAAAGTTAGTACAAGGGGTATCCGAGCCTGGCTCTCAAATCATAGTTGAAGCTGAGATCCATGCGGTGGACGAGCCATCCAGGGAATGTCCAAGTTCGGAAAACCGGAGAGGAGCTCTTACCAACGGGCAGGGGGTGAGGGTGAGGTAAAATTTCCTGCTATACAGTTTGTAAATATAAATGATACGTGGGGAGAGGAGAGTGATTTTCTTGATGAAATGAATTCAACTATACCTGTTAATGTGGGTCACCAACGACTTACGTCTGCTATGATTAAAATTGCCATATTAGGTAAAGTTTTTAATGCTCTATGTGATAGTGGTGCCGAGGTGTCTCTCCTCGAATTTAACACTTGGAAATCGATTTCGTCTTTGATCTCGAGACCGAGATTGGAACCAGCATCCAATATTAAATTAGTAGATTATACTGGTTCGAGGTCTAAATCTGTTGAAGGAATCACGAAATTGATGATCAATTTGGGGGGGCATGATTATTATGTACAGTTTCTAGTGGTGAAAAAATTAAATGTACCCGTATTGCTAGGTTTAGATGTGATATATGGGGTTCACGGTGAACTAAACTTCGACGTAGATGCTTTCTTTTATCATACTCCCAATGGTAAAGCACTTTTGAAGTTCACACCTCTTAGAGAAGTAGATTCTTTGGGACCGGACTTGTCTTTGATGAACGTTTCAATGAATATAGATCTTTCAGCAAATGAACAGTCGTCTTTCATGCACAAAGTGAAGGGTTCGCTGAACTTAGAAGAAAATTTAAATTCTCGATTCATAGACATGTTAAGCGCCTTTGAACAGATGTTTACTGACACACCGGGATTATGTAGAGAGTACGAACATCGGATGGTATTGGACACTGTTGAACCAATCGTGGCGAGGAATTACCCCATTCCTTATGCTTACAGGGATCAAGTTAGGAATCATTTGAACCAAATGTTGGCTTGGGATGTGATTGAGCTTTCACAGTCCGAATATCGTTCGCCTCTACTGGTGGTTCCCAAACCAAATGGGGGGATACGATTATGTGTAGATTTGAAAAAGGTTAATCAACACGTTAAACTCATGCAACTTACGCCAATGAAGATTAACGATCTGTTGACTTCATTTTTAGGCTGTAAATTCTTCACCTCGCTGGACTTAGGAAACGCTTATTGGCAAGTATCTTTACATACTGACAGTCGTAAATTCACGGCATTTGCATTTGAGGGTATTCTGTACCAATTTAAAAGAGTTGTGTTTGGTTCGGTGAACGGCACGGCTGTGTTCGTGGATGTCATGAATAGGGTATTGGGATCATTTTTAGATTTTGTTGTGGTGTACGTAGACGATATCATCATCAAATCTAAAGATTTTGATTCACATCTAAGGCATGTCAGTCTGGTCTTTGAAAGATTAAAATGCGCGGGTTTTACATTGAAGCTAGAAAAATGTAGGTTTGCAGTGCAAGAGTTTAAGTTTTTAGGACATATAATCACGACACAGGGTTTCCAGAAAGATCCTTCCTACGTCGAAAGCATTGTTAACCTACGCAAACCTGAAAACTTGAAACAGTTGCAAAGGGTTCTGGGATGTTTTAATTGGTTAGCGAAGTATATTCCTAATTATGCCATGGTGGCACAACCGCTATATGAACTATTAAAACTTAAGACGAAGTGGCATTGGACCACACAAGCTGAACAAGCTTTTATGCACCTGAAGGCGTTGGTAGTCCATGAAGTGACCCTTAACTTTCCAGATTTTGAGAAAACGTTCTATATTCAAACGGATGCATCTCTTGTGGGGATAGGGGGCTTTTGTTACCAGATTACGGATGGGGAAATGAAACCCTTAGGATTCGTCAGCAGGTTGCTTAGAACGTATGAAAAGTCATATACGTCAACTGAGATCGAAGTTTTGGCTATACTATATACGATCGAAAAATTTTCCACATTTCTTAAGGGTAGACAATTTGTTGTTGTCACTGACCACAAATCACTCACGTGGTTAGAATCTGCACATTCATGGAATGCCAGGCTGACAAGATGGTTTATACAGATCCAACAGTATTCCTTCGTGGTGCAATATTGCAAGGGTTCGGACAACCTCTTGGCAGATACCCTTAGTAGAAACTTTCCAGATACACCTGATTCTCAATTTTTAGTAAATATTTCTGTAGTTACGCATTTAAATCAGAAGATTTTCACCAAGGAGGAGTTGATTGATTTACAGAGTGATGACGTGGGTTTGAGAGAAATTATTGATCATCTTAAGGGGGTAAGTCAAAGGATCAATTCTCGCTCAAGATCTTGGAATCGAACATACTGCTTAAATGATGATGTTCTTTATATTAAAGACTTCCATGATGTTTCGCGTCACAGGATATGTATTCCTGTCAAATTGATAAATAAAGTTTTGGTGGCTGGACATGATGACATGGGACACTTCGGAGTTGCCAAAACTTTATCTCACTTATATCGGGTTTTCTACTGGCAAGGGATGAAATCTGATATTAAGTCGTATGTAAAAAACTGTGAGTTGTGTCAGCGTACAAAACCGAATAAACATCCGGCTAAAATTGTTGCTAGGTCTCATTTCACAGACATGCCGGGGGAGATTTTGTTTATTGATCTGCAGGGTCCGTTTGCGCTAGGGCCTAAGCGAGAAAGGTTTTTGTTTACGGTTCTAGATGCAGCAACAAGGTATTTGGTGGCATACCCGGTGGTTAATAGCTATGCCAATACCATTGTGAATAAATTGTCAAAAGTGTACTTTGTTCATTTGGGAATTCCTCAGAGGTTAGTTTCGGATAATGGGCCACAATTTAAGTCGAAAATTTTTCAGAATGCAATGAAAACATGGGGGGTACAACTTGTTTACACTCCGGTGTACCATCCGAGCTCAAATTGGGTAGAGCGCTATCATTCGGAATTGAACCGTTTGATGAGAATACTCTGTAATTCCAATCACAATAAATGGCCGTAAAAAGTACCTGAAGCTCTGCGCCTTCTGAATGGTTCCATTTCGTTACAAACAGGATATTCTCCAATGGAGTTGAGATTAAACATGACAAAGAGTTTGACCGATATACCGACGCTGGGGGTCGATGCTAACAATGTCACGTGGAATGACAAGCTAGTCATGGCGAATCTGTCTAGTCTTAGTAAAAGGCAAAATAAATTGAAGCAACATAATGCTAAGATGGATGCTAAACCTGTAGTGGAAGAGGGTAAGCTAGTCTTCGTTAAGAATCAGACCTTAAGTGGTACCGGAGATAAGGTGATAAGAAAATATTGTGACCTCTTTGTCGGCCCTTACCTTTGTGTAAAGAACAGTAAAGATTCTACGCTGTCATTAATAGACTGTGTGACAGGAGAAAAAATGGATCACCAGTCGATAGAAAATTGTAAAGTTTGGAATTGTTCAGATGACAAGGTAAAAATTTGGGTGAAAAGATTACTAGATTTGAATTTGGAAGGTGTGGATGAAATGCTACAGACGATGGGGTTTAGCTGTAAATCAGACGTGGTAGTTAAGGACAGTGTAGATATAGGCGGGGTAGGGGAAGCTCAAGGTTAAAATTTCTCGTATGGGTAAAGTGAGATTGAGCCTGCGGCGGGCGAGTTGACCAAGTAGGTGAAATTTCTGCGGCGTACTAGCATGCGAGATGAGCCTAAAATCTTCCTGATTGCTCCAAAATAAGATAAGACATTTTCTATGATAGATTGCTCAAGGGTATTCATCTCATAAATATTTGGAACACCACTATTTGCATTGTTGTTGTGGTTAGGTCAAAGAAAATACCAACTGCAGCGCATTAGGGTAGTAGCACACAAGGCTCATACTACGCCTTTAAATAGTGATTAGCTCAGATAGAATGAATCCAGAAGCGAATTAGAGTTGTTTAGGTAGTTCCATGGGGGTGTTGTTGAGTTTGCGGGTGGGGGCAGGTATGATGCGGTAGAGGTCAAGTTAGGTTATGCTTGCGGCGGGCTAATAGTCAAGTAAGTATAATGTTGCGGTGGGCCTAGGCATTCATTTGTTTCCTGCTCCAACCAAAAATATACAAGCCACTATGTTCTGCAAGACGCCAAAACACATGCGGGGTTCCTTCTTTCTGGAGAATGATGGAGTCACCAGAGTTGGTGATCCGGGATGTATCATATTGTAAACAATATAGTAATATGTCTGTATATATCAAATATGTATATTAGTGAATATGTATAATATGAATGTTTATTTGATGAAAGTCTAACTTTAGTTTTGTAACAAAAGTATTGTGTGAGGGTTCAGCCCTATGTTGGGCGCCATTTATGACGAACTGTCATAAGGTATTCTGCAAACTTGAGTTTCGTGTGTGTTTTGCTGGGGCAAAATAGCCCAACTCAGGTCCAAAGACAATGAACTCGTCTAGTGCAGAGAATTCACGATAGGTGGAATGCCTATGCAATATGATAACTTTGTTGCTTTAATAGTTACGCGAAGAATCGCTAGATGGCTCTGACCGTTGTGCGCGTTTGAATAGTAAATTCCTTTGTTTGAGACCCGATTTTCTCGCGGTTTCCTTATGCACAAGGACATTTTGATGTGTCGGTCACTGCACGCATGGGCAATTCGCAGTTATGGCGCAAAATAATAAAATATACAGCGTTTTGGTCTAGATGCCATTGGTTAATTATCAGCAAAAAGTTTATCTTATTGAGCATTACACTAAGTTCTTAACGCACATACATATCTGTTAACGTGTGGTATTTAAATCATGAAAAATTGTTGTTTAGTAAAGACAAATGTGCTCTGCAAAAATGACGAATAGTGATCGATAGGGGTGTGCAGTGGTGGAGAAGGACTTCCGGAAAAGAGAACATGGAGTGAACAAAGCAATGTCACTACAGTGGAGGAAATCAGAATTGTTTCCGTGCTTTAGGGAGGAATCTTACATCTGCAGTTAGGACAAAACGGCAGTTAATAGCATGAAGTGAAAGCACATCGCAAAAATAAGTGTTGGAAAGGAATGGAGCTCTCGGGAAGAGAGAGGTAAGAGTGGACTCGTGCGTACTGGACTCGTCGTTCCCGACACACCAGGTGAGGAAATTAATTATCTTAAGTGACTTTGAGAGAAAGAAAATTCTCGAAGATCGTGTTTACAACGTTTAAGCAAAGTTGTTTATGAGATAGCTATCTCGCGTGTGTTGAATTTTACGGGAAACGGTACTAGTACACGTCACAGACCATGCGTTATTTACAAAATGGCCATCGACGTCATGTCTGATAAGGGCTCTGTGCACACGTAAAACGATTTATTTTCGTGCAAGAAACGCAAAGCTCTAGTCAAAATATACTAGGAACATGTTCCAAAATTGGTTCAATGTCAAAATAGGAAGTAATTAGGACTTTTGTAATTCCTTATATGGTATTAATGGTGCATGTTAAATGACTTTGATGGGTAAATTTTCGTTCATGTATCGACAGTTTTTATTTTATGTCTCTCAACTTAATAAGGACAAATTGTCGATACTTTCATACGCAGGAAATATGTGTTAAATTGAAAACAATAAACAAGTTTACTGTTTCTGGTGTTCATATTTACGTGCTAAAACATTTTCTTCCATTTGTATTTGATGTTTATGAAAATGTTTAAATGATTAATTCTTCTCTTTCAGAAGGGGGGAACTTCGCATGTGTAATTTGGGTTAATGCTGTTGCTATGGAAAGGGGTTATTGTTAGTTGTAAATTATTTAAAATCCTATTTGAAATCTGAAGGTATAAAATTTTAATCTCCAGCGATCTGTACGCGTCACCAGCGTTACTAGGCAAAGTGTATCAAAATAGATAATTCGAACTATTGACATATTCGACGTTTCAGGATCGTCGAGACTCAGTTATTGAGTCGTAGTTGTTGGGTTCAATCTAATAAATTTAATCTAATTGTATTTAGTCCGTCGCAGTACGTTTTTTCCACGTGTCTTGACATCCAATGTATCCATGCAAAGTTTGGTGAAGATCTGAGTATGTCGTTTTTGACCTTATCTGGAACCTCCCATCTGAAAATTTGAAAATTCTTAAAAAATCCGTGCAAAATCTTGATGACCCCAATCTCTTGTTTTGTACGTTTTTTCCACGTGTCTTGACATCCAATGTATCCATGCAAAGTTTGGTGAAGATCTGAGTATGTCGTTTTTGACCTTATCTGGAACCTCCCATCTGAAAATTTGAAAATTCTTAAAAAATTCGTCGAAAATCTTGATGTCTCCAATCTCTTGTTTTGTACGTTTTTTCCACGTGTCTTGACATGCAAAGTATCCCTGCAACGTTTGGTGAAGATCTGAGTATGTAGTTTTTGACCTTATCTGGAACCTCCTATCTGAAAATTTGAAAATTCTTAAAAAATTCGTCCAAAATCTTGATGTCTCCAATCTCTTGTTTTGTACGTTTTTTCCACGTGTCTTGACATCCAATGTATCCCTGCAATGTTTGGTGAAGATCTGAGTATGTAGTTTTTGACCATATATGGAGCCTCCTATCTGAAAATTTGAAAATTCTTAAAAAATTCGTCCAAAATCTTGATGTCTCCAATCTCTTGTTTTGTACGTTCTTTCCACGTGTCTTGACATCCAATGTATCCCTGCAATGTTTGGTGAAGATCTGAGTATGTAGTTTTTGACCTTATATGGAACATCCTATCTGAAAATTTGAAAATTCTTAAAAGAATTTAACAAAATCTTGATGTCCCCAATCCTATGTTTTGTATGTTTTTTCCACGTGTCTTGACATACAATGTATCCCTGCAGAGTTTGGTGAAGATCTGAGTATGTTGTTTTTGACCTTATCTGGAACCTCCCATCTGAAAATTTGAAAATTCCTAAAAAATCCGTCCAAAATCTTGTTGACCTGAATCTCTTGTTTTGTACGTTTTTTCCACGTGTCTTGACATCCAATGTATCCCTGCAAAGTTTGGTGAAGATCTGAGTATGTAGTTTTTGACCTTATCTGGAACCGCATTTCTGAAAATTTGAAAATTTTTAAAAAAATCGTCCAAAATCTTGATGTCTCCAATCTCTTGTTTTGTACGTTTTTTCCACGTGTCTTGACATCCAATGTATCCCTGCAAAGTTTGGTGAAGATCTGAGTATGTAGTTTTTGACCTTATATGGAACCTCCTATCTGAAAATTTGAAAATTCTTAAAAAATTCGTCCAAAATCTTGATGTCTCCAATCTCTTGTTTTGTACGTTTTTTCCACGTGTCTCGACCTCCAATGGATCCCTGCAAAGTTTGGTGAAGATCTGAGTATGTCGTTTTTGACCTTATCTGGAACCTCCCATCTGAAAATTTGAAAATTCTTAAAAAATTCGTCGAAAATCTTGATGTCTCCGATCTCTTGTTTTGTACGTTTTTTCCACGTGTCTTGACATGCAAAGTATTCCTGCAAAGTTTGGTGAAGATCTGAGTATGTAGTTTTTGACCTCATCTGGAACCTCCTATCTGAAAATTTGAAAATTCTTAAAAAATTCGTCCAAAATCTTGATGTCTCCAATCTCTTGTTTTGTACGTTTTTTCCACGTGTCTTGACATCCAATGTATCCCTGCAATGTTTGGTGAAGATCTGAGTATGTAGTTTTTGACCTTATCTGGAACCTCCCATCTGAAAATTTGAAAATTCCTAAAAAATCCGTCCAAAATCTTGATGACCCCAATCTCTTGTTTTGTACTTTTTTTCCACGTGTCTTGACATCCAATGTATCCCTGCAAAGTTTGGTGAAGATCTGAGTATGTAGTTTTTGATCTTATCTGGAACCTCCTATCTGAAAATTTGAAAATTCTTAAAAAATTCGTCCAAAATCTTGATGTCTCCAATCTCTTGTTTTGTACGTTTTTTCCACGTGTCTTGATATCCAATGTATCCCTGCAAAGTTTGGTGAAGATCTGAGTATGTTGTTTTTGACCTTATCTGGAACATCCTTTCTGAAAATTTGAAAATTGTTAAAAAATTCGTCCAAAATCTTGATGTCTCCTATCTCTTGTTTTGTACGTTTTTTCCACGTGTCTTGACATCCAATGTATCCCTGCAAAGTTTGGTGAAGATCTGAGTATGTAGTTTTTGACCTTATCTGGAACCTCCCATCTGAAAATTTGAAAATTCTTAAAAAATTCGACCAATATCTTGATGTCTCCAATCTTTTGTTTTGTACGTTTTTTCCACGTGTCTTGACACATAATGTATCCATGCAAAGTTTGGTGAAGATCTGAGTATGTAGTTTTTGACCTTAAATGGAACCTCCTATCTGAAAATTTGAAAATTCTTAAAAAATTCGTCCAAAATCTTGATGTCTCCAATCTCTTGTTTTGTACGTTTTTTCCACGTGTCTTGACATCCAATGTATCCCTGCAAAGTTTGGTGAAGATCTGAGTATGTAGTTTTTGACCTTATCTGGAACCTCCCATCTGAAAATTTGAAAATTCCTAAAAAATCCGTGCAAAATCTTGATGACCCCAATCTCTTGTTTTGTACGTTTTTTCCACGTGTCTTGACATCCAATGTATTCCTGCAATGTTTGGTGAAGATCTGAGTATGTAGTTTTTGACCTTATATGGAACCTCCTATCTGAAAATTTGAAAATTCTTAAAAAATTCGACCAAAATCTTGATGTTCCGAATCCTATGTTTTGTATGTTTTTTCCACGTGTCTTGACATCCAATGTATCCATGCAAAGTTTGGTGAAGATCTGAGTATGTAGTTTTTGACCTTATATTGAACCTCCCATCTGAAAATTTGAAAATTCTTAAAAAATTCGTCCAACATCTTGATGTCTCCAATCTTTTGTTTTGTACGTTTTTTCCACGTGTCTTGACATGCAAAGTATTCCTGCAAAGTTTGGTGAAGATCTGAGTATGTAGTTTTTGACCTCATCTGGAACCTCCTATCTGAAAATTTGAAAATTCTTAAAAAATTCGTCCAAAATCTTGATGTCTCCAATCTCTTGTTTTGTACGTTTTTTCCACGTGTCTTGACATCCAATGTATCCCTGCAATGTTTGGTGAAGATCTGAGTATGTAGTTTTTGACCTTATATGGAACCTCCCATCTGAAAATTTGAAAATTCCTAAAAAATCCGTCCAAAATCTTGATGACCCCAATCTCTTGTTTTGTACTTTTTTTCCACGTGTCTTGACATCCAATGTATCCCTGCAAAGTTTGGTGAAGATCTGAGTATGTAGTTTTTGATCTTATCTGGAACCTCCTATCTGAAAATTTGAAAATTCTTAAAAAATTCGTCCAAAATCTTGATGTCTCCAATCTCTTGTTTTGTACGTTTTTTCCACGTGTCTTGATATCCAATGTATCCCTGCAAAGTTTGGTGAAGATCTGAGTATGTTGTTTTTGACCTTATCTGGAACATCCTTTCTGAAAATTTGAAAATTGTTAAAAAATTCGTCCAAAATCTTGATGTCTCCTATCTCTTGTTTTGTACGTTTTTTCCACGTGTCTTGACATCCAATGTATCCCTGCAAAGTTTGGTGAAGATCTGAGTATGTAGTTTTTGACCTTATCTGGAACCTCCCATCTGAAAATTTGAAAATTCTTAAAAAATTCGACCAATATCTTGATGTCTCCAATCTTTTGTTTTGTACGTTTTTTCCACGTGTCTTGACACATAATGTATCCATGCAAAGTTTGGTGAAGATCTGAGTATGTAGTTTTTGACCTTATATGGAACCTCCTATCTGAAAATTTGAAAATTCTTAAAAAATTCGTCCAAAATCTTGATGTCTCCAATCTCTTGTTTTGTACGTTTTTTCCACGTGTCTTGACATCCAATGTATCCCTGCAAAGTTTGGTGAAGATCTGAGTATGTAGTTTTTGACCTTATCTGGAACCTTCCATCTGAAAATTTGAAAATTCCTAAAAAATCCGTGCAAAATCTTGATGACCCCAATCTCTTGTTTTGTACGTTTTTTCCACGTGTCTTGACATCCAATGTATTCCTGCAATGTTTGGTGAAGATCTGAGTATGTAGTTTTTGACCTTATATGGAACCTCCTATCTGAAAATTTGAAAATTCTTAAAAAATTCGACCAAAATCTTGATGTTCCGAATCCTATGTTTTGTATGTTTTTTCCACGTGTCTTGACATCCAATGTATCCATGCAAAGTTTGGTGAAGATCTGAGTATGTAGTTTTTGACCTTATATTGAACCTCCCATCTGAAAATTTGAAAATTCTTAAAAAATTCGTCCAAAATCTTGATGACCCCAATCTCTTGTTTTGTACGTTTTTTCCACGTGTCTTGACATCCAAAGTATCCATGCAAAGTTTGGTGAAGATCTGAGTATGTAGTTTTTGACCTTATATGGAACCTCCTTTCTGAAAATTTGAGAATTCTTAAAAAATTCGTCCAAAATCTTGATGTCTCCAATCTCTTGTTTTGTACGTTTTTTCCACGTGTCTTGACATCCAATGTATCCATGCAAAGTTTGGTGAAGATCTGAGTATGTCGTTTTTGACCTTATCTGGAACCTCCCATCTGAAAATTTGAAAATTCTTAAAAAATTCGTCGAAAATCTTGATGTCTCCAATCTTTTGTTTTGTACGTTTTTTCCACGTGTCTTGACATGCAAAGTATCCCTGCAACGTTTGGTGAAGATCTGAGTATGTAGTTTTTGACCTTATCTGGAACCTCCTATCTGAAAATTTGAAAATTCTTCAAAAATTCGTCGAAAATCTTGATGTCTCCAATCTCTTGTTTTGTACGTTTTTTCCACGTGTCTTGACATCCAATGTATTCCTGCAATGTTTGGTGGAGATCTGAGTATGTAGTTTTAGACCTTATCTGGAACCTCCTATCTGAAAATTTGAAAATTCTTCAAAAATTCGTCCAAAATCTTGATGTCTCCAATCTCTTGTTTTGTACGTTTTTTCCACGTGTCTCGACCTCCAATGGATCCCTGCAAAGTTTGGTGAAGATCTGAGTATGTCGTTTTTGACCTTATCTGGAACATCCTTTCTGAAAATTTGAAAATTCTTCAAAAATTCGTCGAAAATCTTGATGTCTCCAATCTCTTGTTTTGTACGTTTTTTCCACGTGTCTTGACATCCAATGTATTCCTGCAATGTTTGGTGGAGATCTGAGTATGTAGTTTTAGACCTTATCTGGAACCTCCTATCTGAAAATTTGAAAATTCTTCAAAAATTCGTCGAAAATCTTGATGTCTCCGATCTCTTGTTTTGTACGTTTTTTCCACGTGTCTCGACCTCCAATGGATCCCTGCAAAGTTTGGTGAAGATCTGAGTATGTAGTTTTTGACCTCATCTGGAACATCCTTTCTGAAAATTTGAAAATTCTTCAAAAATTCGTCGAAAATCTTGATGTCTCCAATCTCTTGTTTTGTACGTTTTTTCCACGTGTCTTGACATCCAATGTATTCCTGCAATGTTTGGTGGAGATCTGAGTATGTAGTTTTAGACCTTATCTGGAACCTCCTATCTGAAAATTTGAAAATTCTTCAAAAATTCGTCCAAAATCTTGATGTCTCCAATCTCTTGTTTTGTACGTTTTTTCCACGTGTCTCGACCTCCAATGGATCCCTGCAAAGTTTGGTGAAGATCTGAGTATGTAGTTTTTGACCTTATCTGGAACCTCCTATCTGAAAATTTGAAAATTCTTCAAAAATTCGTCGAAAATCTTGATGTCTCCAATCTCTTGTTTTGTACGTTTTTTCCACGTGTCTTGACATCCAATGTATTCCTGCAATGTTTGGTGGAGATCTGAGTATGTAGTTTTAGACCTTATCTGGAACCTCCTATCTGAAAATTTGAAAATTCTTCAAAAATTCGTCGAAAATCTTGATGTCTCCGATCTCTTGTTTTGTACGTTTTTTCCACGTGTCTTGACATGCAAAGTATTCCTGCAAAGTTTGGTGAAGATCTGAGTATGTAGTTTTTGACCTCATCTGGAACCTCCTATCTGAAAATTTGAAAATTCTTAAAAAATTCGTCCAAAATCTTGATGTCTCCAATCTCTTGTTTTGTACGTTTTTTCCACGTGTCTTGACATCCAATGTATCCCTGCAATGTTTGGTGAAGATCTGAGTATGTAGTTTTTTACCTTATCTGGAACCTCCCATCTGAAAATTTGAAAATTCCTAAAAAATCCGTCCAAAATCTTGATGACCCCAATCTCTTGTTTTGTACTTTTTTTCCACGTGTCTCGACCTCCAATGTATCCCTGCAAAGTTTGGTGAAGATCTGAGTATGTAGTTTTTGACCTTATATGGAACCTCCTATCTGAAAATTTGAAAATTCTTAAAAAATTCGTCGAAAATCTTGATGTCTCCGATCTCTTGTTTTGTACTTTTTTCCACGTGTCTTGACATGCAAAGTATTCCTGCAAAGTTTGGTGAAGATCTGAGTATGTCGTTTTTGACCTCATCTGGAACCTCCCATCTGAAAATTTGAAAATTCTTAAAAAATTCGTCGAAAATCTTGATGTCTCCAATCTTTTGTTTTGTACGTTTTTTCCACGTGTCTTGACATCCAATGTATCCCTGCAAAGTTTGGTGAAGATCTGAGTATGTAGTTTTTGACCTTATATGGAACCTCCTATCTGAAAATTTGAAAATTCTTAAAAAATTCGTCCAAAATCTTGATGTCTCCAATCTCTTGTTTTGTACGTTTTTTCCACGTGTCTCGACCTCCAATGGATCCCTGCAAAGTTTGGTGAAGATCTGAGTATGTCGTTTTTGACCTTATCTGGAACCTCCCATCTGAAAATTTGAAAATTCTTAAAAAATTCGTCGAAAATCTTGATGTCTCCGATCTCTTGTTTTGTAATTTTTTTCCACGTGTCTCGACCTCCAATGTATCCCTGCAAAGTTTGGTGAAGATCTGAGTATGTAGTTTTTGACCTTATACGAACCTCCTATCTGAAAATTTGAAAATTCTTAAAAAATTCGTCCAAAATCTTGATGTCACCAATCCTATGTTTTGTATGTTTTTTCCACGTGTCTTGACATCCAATGTATCCATGCAAAGTTTGGTGAAGATCTGAGTATGTCGTTTTTGACCTTATCTGGAACCTCCCATCTGAAAATTTGAAAATTCTTAAAAAATTCGTCGAAAATCTTGATGTCTCCGATCTCTTGTTTTGTACGTTTTTTCCACGTGTCTTGACATGCAAAGTATTCCTGCAAAGTTTGGTGAAGATCTGAGTATGTAGTTTTTGACCTCATCTGGAACCTCCTATCTGAAAATTTGAAAATTCTTAAAAAATTCGTCCAAAATTTTGATGTCTCCAATCTCTTGTTTTGTACGTTTTTTCCACGTGTCTTGACATCCAATGTATCCATGCAAAGTTTGGTGAAGATCTGAGTATGTAGTTTTTGACCTTATATTGAACCTCCCATCTGAAAATTTGAAAATTCGTCCAAAATCTTGATGACCCCAATCTCTTGTTTTGTACGTTTTTTCCACGTGTCTTGACATCCAAAGTATCCCTGCAAAGTTTGGTGAAGATCTGAGTATGTAGTTTTTGACCTTATATGGAACCTCCTTTCTGAAAATTTGAGAATTCTTAAAAAATTCGTCCAAAATCTTGATGTCTCCAATCTCTTGTTTTGAACGTTTTTTCCACGTGTCTTGACATCCAATGTATCCATGCAAAGTTTGGTGAAGATCTGAGTATGTCGTTTTTGACCTTATCTGGAACCTCCCATCTGAAAATTTGAAAATTCTTAAAAAATTCGTCGAAAATCTTGATGTCTCCAATCTTTTGTTTTGTACGTTTTTTCCACGTGTCTTGACATGCAAAGTATCCCTGCAACGTTTGGTGAAGATCTGAGTATGTAGTTTTTGACCTTATCTGGAACTTCCTATCTGAAAATTTGAAAAGTCTTCAAAAATTCGTCGAAAATCTTGATGTCTCCAATCTCTTGTTTTGTACGTTTTTTCCACGTGTCTTGACATCCAATGTATTCCTGCAATGTTTGGTGGAGATCTGAGTATGTAGTTTTAGACCTTATCTGGAACCTCCTATCTGAAAATTTGAAAATTCTTCAAAAATTCGTCCAAAATCTTGATGTCTCCAATCTCTTGTTTTGTACGTTTTTTCCACGTGTCTCGACCTCCAATGGATCCCTGCAAAGTTTGTTGAAGATCTGAGTATGTCGTTTTTGACCTTATCTGGAACATCCTTTCTGAAAATTTGAAAATTCTTAAAAAATTCGTCGAAAATCTTGATGTCTCCAATCTCTTGTTTTGTACGTTTTTTCCACGTGTCTTGACATCCAATGTATCCCTGCAAAGTTTGGTGAAGATCTGAGTATGTAGTTTTTGACCTTATATGGAACCTCCTATCTGAAAATTTGAAAATTCTTAAAAAAATCGTCCAAAATCTTGATGTCTCCAATCTCTTGTTTTGTACGTTTTTTCCACGTGTCTTGACCTCCAATGGATCCCTGCAAAGTTTGGTGAAGATCTGAGTATGTAGTTTTTGACCTTATATGGAACCTCCTATCTGAAAATTTGAAAATTCTTAAAAAATTCGTCCAAAATCTTGATGTCACCAATCCTATGTTTTGTATGTTTTTTCCACGTGTCTTGACATCCAATGTATTCCTGCAAAGTTTGGTGAAGATCTGAGTATGTAGTTTTTGACCTTATCTGGAACCTCCCATCTGAAAATTTGAAAATTCTTAAAAAATTCGTCGAAAATCTTGATGTCTCCGATCTCTTGTTTTGTACGTTTTTTCCACGTGTCTTGACATGCAAAGTATTCCTGCAAAGTTTGGTGAAGATCTGAGTATGTAGTTTTTGACCTCATCTGGAACCTCCTATCTGAAAATTTGAAAATTCTTAAAAAATTCGTCCAAAATCTTGATGTCTCCAATCTCTTGTTTTGTACGTTTTTTCCACGTGTCTTGACATCCAATGTATCCCTGCAATGTTTGGTGAAGATCTGAGTATGTAGTTTTTGACCTTATCTGGAATCTCCCATCTGAAAATTTGAAAATTCCTAAAAAATCCGTCCAAAATCTTGATGACCCCAATCTCTTGTTTTGTACTTTTTATCCACGTGTCTCGACCTCCAATGTATCCCTGCAAAGTTTGGTGAAGATCTGAGTATGTAGTTTTTGACCTTATATGGAACCTCCTATCTGAAAATTTGAAAATTCTTAAAAAATTCGTCCAAAATCTTGATGTCACCAATCCTATGTTTTGTATGTTTTTTCCACGTGTCTTGACATCCAATGGATCCCTGCAAAGTTTGGTGAAGATCTGAGTATGTAGTTTTTGACCTCATCTGGAACCTCCTATCTGAAAATTTGAAAATTCTTAAAAAATTCGTCCAAAATCTTGATGTCTCCAATCTCTTGTTTTGTACGTTTTTTCCACGTGTCTTGACATCCAATGTATCCCTGCAATGTTTGGTGAAGATCTGAGTATGTAGTTTTTGACCTTATCTGGAACCTCCCATCTGAAAATTTGAAAATTCCTAAAAAATCCGTCCAAAATCTTGATGACCCCAATCTCTTGTTTTGTACTTTTTTTCCACGAGTCTTGACATCCAATGTATCCCTGCAAAGTTTGGTGAAGATCTGAGTATGTAGTTTTTGATCTTATCTGGAACCTCCTATCTGAAAATTTGAAAATTCTTAAAAAATTCGTCCAAAATCTTGATGTCTCCAATCTCTTGTTTTGTACGTTTTTTCCACGTGTCTTGATATCCAATGTATCCCTGCAAAGTTTGGTGAAGATCTGAGTATGTTGTTTTTTACCTTATCTGGAACATCCTTTCTGAAAATTTGAAAATTGTTAAAAAATTCGTCCAAAATCTTGATGTCTCCTATCTCTTGTTTTGTACGTTTTTTCCACGTGTCTTGACATCCAATGTATCCCTGCAAAGTTTGGTGAAGATCTGAGTATGTAGTTTTTGACCTTATCTGGAACCTCCCATCTGAAAATTTGAAAATTCTTAAAAAATTCGACCAATATCTTGATGTCTCCAATCTTTTGTTTTGTACGTTTTTTCCACGTGTCTTGACACATAATGTATCCATGCAAAGTTTGGTGAAGATCTGAGTATGTAGTTTTTGACCTTATATGGAACCTCCTATCTGAAAATTTGAAAATTCTTAAAAAATTCGTCCAAAATCTTGATGTCTCCAATCTCTTGTTTTGTACGTTTTTTCCACGTGTCTTGACATCCAATGTATCCCTGCAAAGTTTGGTGAAGATCTGAGTATGTAGTTTTTGACCTTATCTGGAACCTCCCATCTGAAAATTTGAAAATTCCTAAAAAATCCGTGCAAAATCTTGATGACCCCAATCTCTTGTTTTGTACGTTTTTTCCACGTGTCTTGACATCCAATGTATTCCTGCAATGTTTGGTGAAGATCTGAGTATGTAGTTTTTGACCTTATATGGAACCTCCTATCTGAAAATTTGAAAATTCTTAAAAAATTCGACCAAAATCTTGATGTTCCGAATCCTATGTTTTGTATGTTTTTTCCACGTGTCTTGACATCCAATGTATCCATGCAAAGTTTGGTGAAGATCTGAGTATGTAGTTTTTGACCTTATATTGAACCTCCCATCTGAAAATTTGAAAATTCTTAAAAAATTCGTCCAAAATCTTGATGACCCCAATCTCTTGTTTTGTACGTTTTTTCCACGTGTCTTGACATCCAAAGTATCCCTGCAAAGTTTGGTGAAGATCTGAGTATGTAGTTTTTGACCTTACATGGAACCTCCTTTCTGAAAATTTGAGAATTCTTAAAAAATTCGTCCAAAATCTTGATGTCTCCAATCTCTTGTTTTGTACGTTTTTTCCACGTGTCTTGACATCCAATGTATCCATGCAAAGTTTGGTGAAGATCTGAGTATGTCGTTTTTGACCTTATCTGGAACCTCCCATCTGAAAATTTGAAAATTCTTAAAAAATTCGTCGAAAATCTTGATGTCTCCAATCTTTTGTTTTGTACGTTTTTTCCACGTGTCTTGACATGCAAAGTATCCCTGCAACGTTTGGTGAAGATCTGAGTATGTAGTTTTTGACCTTATCTGGAACCTCCTATCTGAAAATTTGAAAATTCTTCAAAAATTCGTCGAAAATCTTGATGTCTCCAATCTCTTGTTTTGTACGTTTTTTCCACGTGTCTCGACCTCCAATGGATCCCTGCAAAGTTTGGTGAAGATCTGAGTATGTCGTTTTTGACCTTATCTGGAACATCCTTTCTGAAAATTTGAAAATTCTTCAAAAATTCGTCGAAAATCTTGATGTCTCCAATCTCTTGTTTTGTACGTTTTTTCCACGTGTCTTGACATCCAATGTATTCCTGCAATGTTTGGTGGAGATCTGAGTATGTAGTTTTAGACCTTATCTGGAACCTCCTATCTGAAAATTTGAAAATTCTTCAAAAATTCGTCGAAAATCTTGATGTCTCCGATCTCTTGTTTTGTACGTTTTTTCCACGTGTCTTGACATGCAAAGTATTCCTGCAAAGTTTGGTGAAGATCTGAGTATGTAGTTTTTGACCTCATCTGGAACCTCCTATCTGAAAATTTGAAAATTCTTAAAAAATTCGTCCAAAATCTTGATGTCTCCAATCTCTTGTTTTGTACGTTTTTTCCACGTGTCTTGACATCCAATGTATCCCTGCAATGTTTGGTGAAGATCTGAGTATGTAGTTTTTGACCTTATATGGAACCTCCTATCTGAAAATTTGAAAATTCTTAAAAAATTCGTCGAAAATCTTGATGTCTCCGATCTCTTGTTTTGTACTTTTTTCCACGTGTCTTGACATGCAAAGTATTCCTGCAAAGTTTGGTGAAGATCTGAGTATGTCGTTTTTGACCTCATCTGGAACCTCCCATCTGAAAATTTGAAAATTCTTAAAAAATTCGTCGAAAATCTTGATGTCTCCAATCTTTTGTTTTGTACGTTTTTTCCACGTGTCTTGACATCCAATGTATCCCTGCAAAGTTTGGTGAAGATCTGAGTATGTAGTTTTTGACCTTATATGGAACCTCCTATCTGAAAATTTGAAAATTCTTAAAAAATTCGTCCAAAATCTTGATGTCTCCAATCTCTTGTTTTGTACGTTTTTTCCACGTGTCTCGACCTCCAATGGATCCCTGCAAAGTTTGGTGAAGATCTGAGTATGTCGTTTTTGACCTTATCTGGAACCTCCCATCTGAAAATTTGAAAATTCTTAAAAAATTCGTCGAAAATCTTGATGTCTCCGATCTCTTGTTTTGTACTTTTTTTCCACGTGTCTCGACCTCCAATGTATCCCTGCAAAGTTTGGTGAAGATCTGAGTATGTAGTTTTTGACCTTATACGAACCTCCTATCTGAAAATTTGAAAATTCTTAAAAAATTCGTCCAAAATCTTGATGTCACCAATCCTATGTTTTGTATGTTTTTTCCACGTGTCTTGACATCCAATGTATCCATGCAAAGTTTGGTGAAGATCTGAGTATGTCGTTTTTGACCTTATCTGGAACCTCCCATCTGAAAATTTGAAAATTCTTAAAAAATTCGTCGAAAATCTTGATGTCTCCGATCTCTTGTTTTGTACGTTTTTTCCACGTGTCTTGACATGCAAAGTATTCCTGCAAAGTTTGGTGAAGATCTGAGTATGTAGTTTTTGACCTCATCTGGAACCTCCTATCTGAAAATTTGAAAATTCTTAAAAAATTCGTCCAAAATTTTGATGTCTCCAATCTCTTGTTTTGTACGTTTTTTCCACGTGTCTTGACATCCAATGTATCCATGCAAAGTTTGGTGAAGATCTGAGTATGTAGTTTTTGACCTTATATTGAACCTCCCATCTGAAAATTTGAAAATTCGTCCAAAATCTTGATGACCCCAATCTCTTGTTTTGTACGTTTTTTCCACGTGTCTTGACATCCAAAGTATCCCTGCAAAGTTTGGTGAAGATCTGAGTATGTAGTTTTTGACCTTATATGGAACCTCCTTTCTGAAAATTTGAGAATTCTTAAAAAATTCGTCCAAAATCTTGATGTCTCCAATCTCTTGTTTTGAACGTTTTTTCCACGTGTCTTGACATCCAATGTATCCATGCAAAGTTTGGTGAAGATCTGAGTATGTCGTTTTTGACCTTATCTGGAACCTCCCATCTGAAAATTTGAAAATTCTTAAAAAATTCGTCGAAAATCTTGATGTCTCCAATCTTTTGTTTTGTACGTTTTTTCCACGTGTCTTGACATGCAAAGTATCCCTGCAACGTTTGGTGAAGATCTGAGTATGTAGTTTTTGACCTTATCTGGAACTTCCTATCTGAAAATTTGAAAAGTCTTCAAAAATTCGTCGAAAATCTTGATGTCTCCAATCTCTTGTTTTGTACGTTTTTTCCACGTGTCTTGACATCCAATGTATTCCTGCAATGTTTGGTGGAGATCTGAGTATGTAGTTTTAGACCTTATCTGGAACCTCCTATCTGAAAATTTGAAAATTCTTCAAAAATTCGTCCAAAATCTTGATGTCTCCAATCTCTTGTTTTGTACGTTTTTTCCACGTGTCTCGACCTCCAATGGATCCCTGCAAAGTTTGTTGAAGATCTGAGTATGTCGTTTTTGACCTTATCTGGAACATCCTTTCTGAAAATTTGAAAATTCTTAAAAAATTCGTCGAAAATCTTGATGTCTCCAATCTCTTGTTTTGTACGTTTTTTCCACGTGTCTTGACATCCAATGTATCCCTGCAAAGTTTGGTGAAGATCTGAGTATGTAGTTTTTGACCTTATATGGAACCTCCTATCTGAAAATTTGAAAATTCTTAAAAAAATCGTCCAAAATCTTGATGTCTCCAATCTCTTGTTTTGTACGTTTTTTCCACGTGTCTTGACCTCCAATGGATCCCTGCAAAGTTTGGTGAAGATCTGAGTATGTAGTTTTTGACCTTATATGGAACCTCCTATCTGAAAATTTGAAAATTCTTAAAAAATTCGTCCAAAATCTTGATGTCACCAATCCTATGTTTTGTATGTTTTTTCCACGTGTCTTGACATCCAATGTATTCCTGCAAAGTTTGGTGAAGATCTGAGTATGTAGTTTTTGACCTTATCTGGAACCTCCCATCTGAAAATTTGAAAATTCTTAAAAAATTCGTCGAAAATCTTGATGTCTCCGATCTCTTGTTTTGTACGTTTTTTCCACGTGTCTTGACATGCAAAGTATTCCTGCAAAGTTTGGTGAAGATCTGAGTATGTAGTTTTTGACCTCATCTGGAACCTCCTATCTGAAAATTTGAAAATTCTTAAAAAATTCGTCCAAAATCTTGATGTCTCCAATCTCTTGTTTTGTACGTTTTTTCCACGTGTCTTGACATCCAATGTATCCCTGCAATGTTTGGTGAAGATCTGAGTATGTAGTTTTTGACCTTATCTGGAATCTCCCATCTGAAAATTTGAAAATTCCTAAAAAAACCGTCCAAAATCTTGATGACCCCAATCTCTTGTTTTGTACTTTTTATCCACGTGTCTCGACCTCCAATGTATCCCTGCAAAGTTTGGTGAAGATCTGAGTATGTAGTTTTTGACCTTATATGGAACCTCCTATCTGAAAATTTGAAAATTCTTAAAAAATTCGTCCAAAATCTTGATGTCACCAATCCTATGTTTTGTATGTTTTTTCCACGTGTCTTGACATCCAATGGATCCCTGCAAAGTTTGGTGAAGATCTGAGTATGTAGTTTTTGACCTCATCTGGAACCTCCTATCTGAAAATTTGAAAATTCTTAAAAAATTCGTCCAAAATCTTGATGTCTCCAATCTCTTGTTTTGTACGTTTTTTCCACGTGTCTTGACATCCAATGTATCCCTGCAATGTTTGGTGAAGATCTGAGTATGTAGTTTTTTACCTTATCTGGAACCTCCCATCTGAAAATTTGAAATTTCCTAAAAAATCCGTCCAAAATCTTGATGACCCCAATCTCTTGTTTTGTACTTTTTTTCCACGTGTCTCGACCTCCAATGTATCCCTGCAAAGTTTGGTGAAGATCTGAGTATGTAGTTTTTGACCTTATATGGAACCTCCTATCTGAAAATTTGAAAATTCTTAAAAAATTCGTCCAAAATCTTGATGTCTCCGATCTCTTGTTTTGTACTTTTTTCCACGTGTCTTGACATGCAAAGTATTCCTGCAAAGTTTGGTGAAGATCTGAGTATGTCGTTTTTGACCTCATCTGGAACCTCCCATCTGAAAATTTGAAAATTCTTAAAAAATTCGTCGAAAATCTTGATGTCTCCAATCTTTTGTTTTGTACGTTTTTTCCACGTGTCTTGACATCCAATGTATCCCTGCAAAGTTTGGTGAAGATCTGAGTATGTAGTTTTTGACCTTATATGGAACCTCCTATCTGAAAATTTGAAAATTCTTAAAAAATTCGTCCAAAATCTTGATGTCTCCAATCTCTTGTTTTGTACGTTTTTTCCACGTGTCTCGACCTCCAATGGATCCCTGCAAAGTTTGGTGAAGATCTGAGTATGTCGTTTTTGACCTTATCTGGAACCTCCCATCTGAAAATTTGAAAATTCTTAAAAAATTCGTCGAAAATCTTGATGTCTCCGATCTCTTGTTTTGTACTTTTTTTCCACGTGTCTCGACCTCCAATGTATCCCTGCAAAGTTTGGTGAAGATCTGAGTATGTAGTTTTTGACCTTATACGAACCTCCTATCTGAAAATTTGAAAATTCTTAAAAAATTCGTCCAAAATCTTGATGTCACCAATCCTATGTTTTGTATGTTTTTTCCACGTGTCTTGACATCCAATGTATCCATGCAAAGTTTGGTGAAGATCTGAGTATGTCGTTTTTGACCTTATCTGGAACCTCCCATCTGAAAATTTGAAAATTCTTAAAAAATTCGTCGAAAATCTTGATGTCTCCGATCTCTTGTTTTGTACGTTTTTTCCACGTGTCTTGACATGCAAAGTATTCCTGCAAAGTTTGGTGAAGATCTGAGTATGTAGTTTTTGACCTCATCTGGAACCTCCTATCTGAAAATTTGAAAATTCTTAAAAAATTCGTCCAAAATTTTGATGTCTCCAATCTCTTGTTTTGTACGTTTTTTCCACGTGTCTTGACATCCAATGTATCCATGCAAAGTTTGGTGAAGATCTGAGTATGTAGTTTTTGACCTTATATTGAACCTCCCATCTGAAAATTTGAAAATTCGTCCAAAATCTTGATGACCCCAATCTCTTGTTTTGTACGTTTTTTCCACGTGTCTTGACATCCAAAGTATCCCTGCAAAGTTTGGTGAAGATCTGAGTATGTAGTTTTTGACCTTATATGGAACCTCCTTTCTGAAAATTTGAGAATTCTTAAAAAATTCGTCCAAAATCTTGATGTCTCCAATCTCTTGTTTTGAACGTTTTTTCCACGTGTCTTGACATCCAATGTATCCATGCAAAGTTTGGTGAAGATCTGAGTATGTCGTTTTTGACCTTATCTGGAACCTCCCATCTGAAAATTTGAAAATTCTTAAAAAATTCGTCGAAAATCTTGATGTCTCCAATCTTTTGTTTTGTACGTTTTTTCCACGTGTCTTGACATGCAAAGTATCCCTGCAACGTTTGGTGAAGATCTGAGTATGTAGTTTTTGACCTTATCTGGAACTTCCTATCTGAAAATTTGAAAAGTCTTCAAAAATTCGTCGAAAATCTTGATGTCTCCAATCTCTTGTTTTGTACGTTTTTTCCACGTGTCTTGACATCCAATGTATTCCTGCAATGTTTGGTGGAGATCTGAGTATGTAGTTTTAGACCTTATCTGGAACCTCCTATCTGAAAATTTGAAAATTCTTCAAAAATTCGTCCAAAATCTTGATGTCTCCAATCTCTTGTTTTGTACGTTTTTTCCACGTGTCTCGACCTCCAATGGATCCCTGCAAAGTTTGTTGAAGATCTGAGTATGTCGTTTTTGACCTTATCTGGAACATCCTTTCTGAAAATTTGAAAATTCTTAAAAAATTCGTCGAAAATCTTGATGTCTCCAATCTCTTGTTTTGTACGTTTTTTCCACGTGTCTTGACATCCAATGTATCCCTGCAAAGTTTGGTGAAGATCTGAGTATGTAGTTTTTGACCTTATATGGAACCTCCTATCTGAAAATTTGAAAATTCTTAAAAAAATCGTCCAAAATCTTGATGTCTCCAATCTCTTGTTTTGTACGTTTTTTCCACGTGTCTTGACCTCCAATGGATCCCTGCAAAGTTTGGTGAAGATCTGAGTATGTAGTTTTTGACCTTATATGGAACCTCCTATCTGAAAATTTGAAAATTCTTAAAAAATTCGTCCAAAATCTTGATGTCACCAATCCTATGTTTTGTATGTTTTTTCCACGTGTCTTGACATCCAATGTATTCCTGCAAAGTTTGGTGAAGATCTGAGTATGTAGTTTTTGACCTTATCTGGAACCTCCCATCTGAAAATTTGAAAATTCTTAAAAAATTCGTCGAAAATCTTGATGTCTCCGATCTCTTGTTTTGTACGTTTTTTCCACGTGTCTTGACATGCAAAGTATTCCTGCAAAGTTTGGTGAAGATCTGAGTATGTAGTTTTTGACCTCATCTGGAACCTCCTATCTGAAAATTTGAAAATTCTTAAAAAATTCGTCCAAAATCTTGATGTCTCCAATCTCTTGTTTTGTACGTTTTTTCCACGTGTCTTGACATCCAATGTATCCCTGCAATGTTTGGTGAAGATCTGAGTATGTAGTTTTTGACCTTATCTGGAATCTCCCATCTGAAAATTTGAAAATTCCTAAAAAAACCGTCCAAAATCTTGATGACCCCAATCTCTTGTTTTGTACTTTTTATCCACGTGTCTCGACCTCCAATGTATCCCTGCAAAGTTTGGTGAAGATCTGAGTATGTAGTTTTTGACCTTATATGGAACCTCCTATCTGAAAATTTGAAAATTCTTAAAAAATTCGTCCAAAATCTTGATGTCACCAATCCTATGTTTTGTATGTTTTTTCCACGTGTCTTGACATCCAATGGATCCCTGCAAAGTTTGGTGAAGATCTGAGTATGTAGTTTTTGACCTCATCTGGAACCTCCTATCTGAAAATTTGAAAATTCTTAAAAAATTCGTCCAAAATCTTGATGTCTCCAATCTCTTGTTTTGTACGTTTTTTCCACGTGTCTTGACATCCAATGTATCCCTGCAATGTTTGGTGAAGATCTGAGTATGTAGTTTTTGACCTTATCTGGAACCTCCCATCTGAAAATTTGAAAATTCCTAAAAAATCCGTCCAAAATCTTGATGACCCCAATCTCTTGTTTTGTACTTTTTTTCCACGAGTCTTGACATCCAATGTATCCCTGCAAAGTTTGGTGAAGATCTGAGTATGTAGTTTTTGATCTTATCTGGAACCTCCTATCTGAAAATTTGAAAATTCTTAAAAAATTCGTCCAAAATCTTGATGTCTCCAATCTCTTGTTTTGTACGTTTTTTCCACGTGTCTTGATATCCAATGTATCCCTGCAAAGTTTGGTGAAGATCTGAGTATGTTGTTTTTGACCTTATCTGGAACATCCTTTCTGAAAATTTGAAAATTGTTAAAAAATTCGTCCAAAATCTTGATGTCTCCTATCTCTTGTTTTGTACGTTTTTTCCACGTGTCTTGACATCCAATGTATCCCTGCAAAGTTTGGTGAAGATCTGAGTATGTAGTTTTTGACCTTATCTGGAACCTCCCATCTGAAAATTTGAAAATTCTTAAAAAATTCGACCAATATCTTGATGTCTCCAATCTTTTGTTTTGTACGTTTTTTCCACGTGTCTTGACACATAATGTATCCATGCAAAGTTTGGTGAAGATCTGAGTATGTAGTTTTTGACCTTATATGGAACCTCCTATCTGAAAATTTGAAAATTCTTAAAAAATTCGTCCAAAATCTTGATGTCTCCAATCTCTTGTTTTGTACGTTTTTTCCACGTGTCTTGACATCCAATGTATCCCTGCAAAGTTTGGTGAAGATCTGAGTATGTAGTTTTTGACCTTATCTGGAACCTCCCATCTGAAAATTTGAAAATTCCTAAAAAATCCGTGCAAAATCTTGATGACCCCAATCTCTTGTTTTGTACGTTTTTTCCACGTGTCTTGACATCCAATGTATCCATGCAAAGTTTGGTGAAGATCTGAGTATGTCGTTTTTGACCTTATCTGGAACCTCCCATCTGAAAATTTGAAAATTCTTAAAAAATTCGTCGAAAATCTTGATGTCTCCGATCTCTTGTTTTGTACGTTTTTTCCACGTGTCTTGACATGCAAAGTATTCCTGCAAAGTTTGGTGAAGATCTGAGTATGTAGTTTTTGACCTCATCTGGAACCTCCTATCTGAAAATTTGAAAATTCTTAAAAAATTCGTCCAAAATTTTGATGTCTCCAATCTCTTGTTTTGTACGTTTTTTCCACGTGTCTTGACATCCAATGTATCCATGCAAAGTTTGGTGAAGATCTGAGTATGTAGTTTTTGACCTTATATTGAACCTCCCATCTGAAAATTTGAAAATTCGTCCAAAATCTTGATGACCCCAATCTCTTGTTTTGTACGTTTTTTCCACGTGTCTTGACATCCAAAGTATCCCTGCAAAGTTTGGTGAAGATCTGAGTATGTAGTTTTTGACCTTATATGGAACCTCCTTTCTGAAAATTTGAGAATTCTTAAAAAATTCGTCCAAAATCTTGATGTCTCCAATCTCTTGTTTTGAACGTTTTTTCCACGTGTCTTGACATCCAATGTATCCATGCAAAGTTTGGTGAAGATCTGAGTATGTCGTTTTTGACCTTATCTGGAACCTCCCATCTGAAAATTTGAAAATTCTTAAAAAATTCGTCGAAAATCTTGATGTCTCCAATCTTTTGTTTTGTACGTTTTTTCCACGTGTCTTGACATGCAAAGTATCCCTGCAACGTTTGGTGAAGATCTGAGTATGTAGTTTTTGACCTTATCTGGAACTTCCTATCTGAAAATTTGAAAAGTCTTCAAAAATTCGTCGAAAATCTTGATGTCTCCAATCTCTTGTTTTGTACGTTTTTTCCACGTGTCTTGACATCCAATGTATTCCTGCAATGTTTGGTGGAGATCTGAGTATGTAGTTTTAGACCTTATCTGGAACCTCCTATCTGAAAATTTGAAAATTCTTCAAAAATTCGTCCAAAATCTTGATGTCTCCAATCTCTTGTTTTGTACGTTTTTTCCACGTGTCTCGACCTCCAATGGATCCCTGCAAAGTTTGTTGAAGATCTGAGTATGTCGTTTTTGACCTTATCTGGAACATCCTTTCTGAAAATTTGAAAATTCTTAAAAAATTCGTCGAAAATCTTGATGTCTCCAATCTCTTGTTTTGTACGTTTTTTCCACGTGTCTTGACATCCAATGTATCCCTGCAAAGTTTGGTGAAGATCTGAGTATGTAGTTTTTGACCTTATATGGAACCTCCTATCTGAAAATTTGAAAATTCTTAAAAAAATCGTCCAAAATCTTGATGTCTCCAATCTCTTGTTTTGTACGTTTTTTCCACGTGTCTTGACCTCCAATGGATCCCTGCAAAGTTTGGTGAAGATCTGAGTATGTAGTTTTTGACCTTATATGGAACCTCCTATCTGAAAATTTGAAAATTCTTAAAAAATTCGTCCAAAATCTTGATGTCACCAATCCTATGTTTTGTATGTTTTTTCCACGTGTCTTGACATCCAATGTATTCCTGCAAAGTTTGGTGAAGATCTGAGTATGTAGTTTTTGACCTTATCTGGAACCTCCCATCTGAAAATTTGAAAATTCTTAAAAAATTCGTCGAAAATCTTGATGTCTCCGATCTCTTGTTTTGTACGTTTTTTCCACGTGTCTTGACATGCAAAGTATTCCTGCAAAGTTTGGTGAAGATCTGAGTATGTAGTTTTTGACCTCATCTGGAACCTCCTATCTGAAAATTTGAAAATTCTTAAAAAATTCGTCCAAAATCTTGATGTCTCCAATCTCTTGTTTTGTACGTTTTTTCCACGTGTCTTGACATCCAATGTATCCCTGCAATGTTTGGTGAAGATCTGAGTATGTAGTTTTTGACCTTATCTGGAATCTCCCATCTGAAAATTTGAAAATTCCTAAAAAATCCGTCCAAAATCTTGATGACCCCAATCTCTTGTTTTGTACTTTTTATCCACGTGTCTCGACCTCCAATGTATCCCTGCAAAGTTTGGTGAAGATCTGAGTATGTAGTTTTTGACCTTATATGGAACCTCCTATCTGAAAATTTGAAAATTCTTAAAAAATTCGTCCAAAATCTTGATGTCACCAATCCTATGTTTTGTATGTTTTTTCCACGTGTCTTGACATCCAATGGATCCCTGCAAAGTTTGGTGAAGATCTGAGTATGTAGTTTTTGACCTCATCTGGAACCTCCTATCTGAAAATTTGAAAATTCTTAAAAAATTCGTCCAAAATCTTGATGTCTCCAATCTCTTGTTTTGTACGTTTTTTCCACGTGTCTTGACATCCAATGTATCCCTGCAATGTTTGGTGAAGATCTGAGTATGTAGTTTTTGACCTTATCTGGAACCTCCCATCTGAAAATTTGAAAATTCCTAAAAAATCCGTCCAAAATCTTGATGACCCCAATCTCTTGTTTTGTACTTTTTTTCCACGAGTCTTGACATCCAATGTATCCCTGCAAAGTTTGGTGAAGATCTGAGTATGTAGTTTTTGATCTTATCTGGAACCTCCTATCTGAAAATTTGAAAATTCTTAAAAAATTCGTCCAAAATCTTGATGTCTCCAATCTCTTGTTTTGTACGTTTTTTCCACGTGTCTTGATATCCAATGTATCCCTGCAAAGTTTGGTGAAGATCTGAGTATGTTGTTTTTGACCTTATCTGGAACATCCTTTCTGAAAATTTGAAAATTGTTAAAAAATTCGTCCAAAATCTTGATGTCTCCTATCTCTTGTTTTGTACGTTTTTTCCACGTGTCTTGACATCCAATGTATCCCTGCAAAGTTTGGTGAAGATCTGAGTATGTAGTTTTTGACCTTATCTGGAACCTCCCATCTGAAAATTTGAAAATTCTTAAAAAATTCGACCAATATCTTGATGTCTCCAATCTTTTGTTTTGTACGTTTTTTCCACGTGTCTTGACACATAATGTATCCATGCAAAGTTTGGTGAAGATCTGAGTATGTAGTTTTTGACCTTATATGGAACCTCCTATCTGAAAATTTGAAAATTCTTAAAAAATTCGTCCAAAATCTTGATGTCTCCAATCTCTTGTTTTGTACGTTTTTTCCACGTGTCTTGACATCCAATGTATCCCTGCAAAGTTTGGTGAAGATCTGAGTATGTAGTTTTTGACCTTATCTGGAACCTCCCATCTGAAAATTTGAAAATTCCTAAAAAATCCGTGCAAAATCTTGATGACCCCAATCTCTTGTTTTGTACGTTTTTTCCACGTGTCTTGACATCCAATGTATTCCTGCAATGTTTGGTGAAGATCTGAGTATGTAGTTTTTGACCTTACATGGAACCTCCTATCTGAAAATTTGAAAATTCTTAAAAAATTCGACCAAAATCTTGATGTTCCGAATCCTATGTTTTGTATGTTTTTTCCACGTGTCTTGACATCCAATGTATCCATGCAAAGTTTGGTGAAGATCTGAGTATGTAGTTTTTGACCTTATATTGAACCTCCCATCTGAAAATTTGAAAATTCTTAAAAAATTCGTCCAAAATCTTGATGACCCCAATCTCTTGTTTTGTACGTTTTTTCCACGTGTCTTGACATCCAAAGTATCCCTGCAAAGTTTGGTGAAGATCTGAGTATGTAGTTTTTGACCTTACATGGAACCTCCTTTCTGAAAATTTGAGAATTCTTAAAAAATTCGTCCAAAATCTTGATGTCTCCAATCTCTTGTTTTGTACGTTTTTTCCACGTGTCTTGACATCCAATGTATCCATGCAAAGTTTGGTGAAGATCTGAGTATGTCGTTTTTGACCTTATCTGGAACCTCCCATCTGAAAATTTGAAAATTCTTAAAAAATTCGTCGAAAATCTTGATGTCTCCAATCTTTTGTTTTGTACGTTTTTTCCACGTGTCTTGACATGCAAAGTATCCCTGCAACGTTTGGTGAAGATCTGAGTATGTAGTTTTTGACCTTATCTGGAACCTCCTATCTGAAAATTTGAAAATTCTTCAAAAATTCGTCGAAAATCTTGATGTCTCCAATCTCTTGTTTTGTACGTTTTTTCCACGTGTCTCGACCTCCAATGGATCCCTGCAAAGTTTGGTGAAGATCTGAGTATGTCGTTTTTGACCTTATCTGGAACATCCTTTCTGAAAATTTGAAAATTCTTCAAAAATTCGTCGAAAATCTTGATGTCTCCAATCTCTTGTTTTGTACGTTTTTTCCACGTGTCTTGACATCCAATGTATTCCTGCAATGTTTGGTGGAGATCTGAGTATGTAGTTTTAGACCTTATCTGGAACCTCCTATCTGAAAATTTGAAAATTCTTCAAAAATTCGTCGAAAATCTTGATGTCTCCGATCTCTTGTTTTGTACGTTTTTTCCACGTGTCTTGACATGCAAAGTATTCCTGCAAAGTTTGGTGAAGATCTGAGTATGTAGTTTTTGACCTCATCTGGAACCTCCTATCTGAAAATTTGAAAATTCTTAAAAAATTCGTCCAAAATCTTGATGTCTCCAATCTCTTGTTTTGTACGTTTTTTCCACGTGTCTTGACATCCAATGTATCCCTGCAATGTTTGGTGAAGATCTGAGTATGTAGTTTTTTACCTTATCTGGAACCTCCCATCTGAAAATTTGAAAATTCCTAAAAAATCCGTCCAAAATCTTGATGACCCCAATCTCTTGTTTTGTAATTTTTTTCCACGTGTCTCGACCTCCAATGTATCCCTGCAAAGTTTGGTGAAGATCTGAGTATGTAGTTTTTGACCTTATATGGAACCTCCTATCTGAAAATTTGAAAATTCTTAAAAAATTCGTCGAAAATCTTGATGTCTCCGATCTCTTGTTTTGTACTTTTTTCCACGTGTCTTGACATGCAAAGTATTCCTGCAAAGTTTGGTGAAGATCTGAGTATGTCGTTTTTGACCTCATCTGGAACCTCCCATCTGAAAATTTGAAAATTCTTAAAAAATTCGTCGAAAATCTTGATGTCTCCAATCTTTTGTTTTGTACGTTTTTTCCACGTGTCTTGACATCCAATGTATCCCTGCAAAGTTTGGTGAAGATCTGAGTATGTAGTTTTTGACCTTATATGGAACCTCCTATCTGAAAATTTGAAAATTCTTAAAAAATTCGTCCAAAATCTTGATGTCTCCAATCTCTTGTTTTGTACGTTTTTTCCACGTGTCTCGACTTCCAATGGATCCCTGCAAAGTTTGGTGAAGATCTGAGTATGTCGTTTTTGACCTTATCTGGAACCTCCCATCTGAAAATTTGAAAATTCTTAAAAAATTCGTCGAAAATCTTGATGTCTCCGATCTCTTGTTTTGTACTTTTTTTCCACGTGTCTCGACCTCCAATGTATCCCTGCAAAGTTTGGTGAAGATCTGAGTATGTAGTTTTTGACCTTATACGAACCTCCTATCTGAAAATTTGAAAATTCTTAAAAAATTCGTCCAAAATCTTGATGTCACCAATCCTATGTTTTGTATGTTTTTTCCACGTGTCTTGACATCCAATGTATCCATGCAAAGTTTGGTGAAGATCTGAGTATGTCGTTTTTGACCTTATCTGGAACCTCCCATCTGAAAATTTGAAAATTCTTAAAAAATTCGTCGAAAATCTTGATGTCTCCGATCTCTTGTTTTGTACGTTTTTTCCACGTGTCTTGACATGCAAAGTATTCCTGCAAAGTTTGGTGAAGATCTGAGTATGTAGTTTTTGACCTCATCTGGAACCTCCTATCTGAAAATTTGAAAATTCTTAAAAAATTCGTCCAAAATTTTGATGTCTCCAATCTCTTGTTTTGTACGTTTTTTCCACGTGTCTTGACATCCAATGTATCCATGCAAAGTTTGGTGAAGATCTGAGTATGTAGTTTTTGACCTTATATTGAACCTCCCATCTGAAAATTTGAAAATTCGTCCAAAATCTTGATGACCCCAATCTCTTGTTTTGTACGTTTTTTCCACGTGTCTTGACATCCAAAGTATCCCTGCAAAGTTTGGTGAAGATCTGAGTATGTAGTTTTTGACCTTATATGGAACCTCCTTTCTGAAAATTTGAGAATTCTTAAAAAATTCGTCCAAAATCTTGATGTCTCCAATCTCTTGTTTTGAACGTTTTTTCCACGTGTCTTGACATCCAATGTATCCATGCAAAGTTTGGTGAAGATCTGAGTATGTCGTTTTTGACCTTATCTGGAACCTCCCATCTGAAAATTTGAAAATTCTTAAAAAATTCGTCGAAAATCTTGATGTCTCCAATCTTTTGTTTTGTACGTTTTTTCCACGTGTCTTGACATGCAAAGTATCCCTGCAACGTTTGGTGAAGATCTGAGTATGTAGTTTTTGACCTTATCTGGAACTTCCTATCTGAAAATTTGAAAAGTCTTCAAAAATTCGTCGAAAATCTTGATGTCTCCAATCTCTTGTTTTGTACGTTTTTTCCACGTGTCTTGACATCCAATGTATTCCTGCAATGTTTGGTGGAGATCTGAGTATGTAGTTTTAGACCTTATCTGGAACCTCCTATCTGAAAATTTGAAAATTCTTCAAAAATTCGTCCAAAATCTTGATGTCTCCAATCTCTTGTTTTGTACGTTTTTTCCACGTGTCTCGACCTCCAATGGATCCCTGCAAAGTTTGTTGAAGATCTGAGTATGTCGTTTTTGACCTTATCTGGAACATCCTTTCTGAAAATTTGAAAATTCTTAAAAAATTCGTCGAAAATCTTGATGTCTCCAATCTCTTGTTTTGTACGTTTTTTCCACGTGTCTTGACATCCAATGTATCCCTGCAAAGTTTGGTGAAGATCTGAGTATGTAGTTTTTGACCTTATATGGAACCTCCTATCTGAAAATTTGAAAATTCTTAAAAAAATCGTCCAAAATCTTGATGTCTCCAATCTCTTGTTTTGTACGTTTTTTCCACGTGTCTTGACCTCCAATGGATCCCTGCAAAGTTTGGTGAAGATCTGAGTATGTAGTTTTTGACCTTATATGGAACCTCCTATCTGAAAATTTGAAAATTCTTAAAAAATTCGTCCAAAATCTTGATGTCACCAATCCTATGTTTTGTATGTTTTTTCCACGTGTCTTGACATCCAATGTATTCCTGCAAAGTTTGGTGAAGATCTGAGTATGTAGTTTTTGACCTTATCTGGAACCTCCCATCTGAAAATTTGAAAATTCTTAAAAAATTCGTCGAAAATCTTGATGTCTCCGATCTCTTGTTTTGTACGTTTTTTCCACGTGTCTTGACATGCAAAGTATTCCTGCAAAGTTTGGTGAAGATCTGAGTATGTAGTTTTTGACCTCATCTGGAACCTCCTATCTGAAAATTTGAAAATTCTTAAAAAATTCGTCCAAAATCTTGATGTCTCCAATCTCTTGTTTTGTACGTTTTTTCCACGTGTCTTGACATCCAATGTATCCCTGCAATGTTTGGTGAAGATCTGAGTATGTAGTTTTTGACCTTATCTGGAATCTCCCATCTGAAAATTTGAAAATTCCTAAAAAAACCGTCCAAAATCTTGATGACCCCAATCTCTTGTTTTGTACTTTTTATCCACGTGTCTCGACCTCCAATGTATCCCTGCAAAGTTTGGTGAAGATCTGAGTATGTAGTTTTTGACCTTATATGGAACCTCCTATCTGAAAATTTGAAAATTCTTAAAAAATTCGTCCAAAATCTTGATGTCACCAATCCTATGTTTTGTATGTTTTTTCCACGTGTCTTGACATCCAATGGATCCCTGCAAAGTTTGGTGAAGATCTGAGTATGTAGTTTTTGACCTCATCTGGAACCTCCTATCTGAAAATTTGAAAATTCTTAAAAAATTCGTCCAAAATCTTGATGTCTCCAATCTCTTGTTTTGTACGTTTTTTCCACGTGTCTTGACATCCAATGTATCCCTGCAATGTTTGGTGAAGATCTGAGTATGTAGTTTTTGACCTTATCTGGAACCTCCCATCTGAAAATTTGAAAATTCCTAAAAAATCCGTCCAAAATCTTGATGACCCCAATCTCTTGTTTTGTACTTTTTTTCCACGAGTCTTGACATCCAATGTATCCCTGCAAAGTTTGGTGAAGATCTGAGTATGTAGTTTTTGATCTTATCTGGAACCTCCTATCTGAAAATTTGAAAATTCTTAAAAAATTCGTCCAAAATCTTGATGTCTCCAATCTCTTGTTTTGTACGTTTTTTCCACGTGTCTTGATATCCAATGTATCCCTGCAAAGTTTGGTGAAGATCTGAGTATGTTGTTTTTGACCTTATCTGGAACATCCTTTCTGAAAATTTGAAAATTGTTAAAAAATTCGTCCAAAATCTTGATGTCTCCTATCTCTTGTTTTGTACGTTTTTTCCACGTGTCTTGACATCCAATGTATCCCTGCAAAGTTTGGTGAAGATCTGAGTATGTAGTTTTTGACCTTATCTGGAACCTCCCATCTGAAAATTTGAAAATTCTTAAAAAATTCGACCAATATCTTGATGTCTCCAATCTTTTGTTTTGTACGTTTTTTCCACGTGTCTTGACACATAATGTATCCATGCAAAGTTTGGTGAAGATCTGAGTATGTAGTTTTTGACCTTATATGGAACCTCCTATCTGAAAATTTGAAAATTCTTAAAAAATTCGTCCAAAATCTTGATGTCTCCAATCTCTTGTTTTGTACGTTTTTTCCACGTGTCTTGACATCCAATGTATCCCTGCAAAGTTTGGTGAAGATCTGAGTATGTAGTTTTTGACCTTATCTGGAACCTCCCATCTGAAAATTTGAAAATTCCTAAAAAATCCGTGCAAAATCTTGATGACCCCAATCTCTTGTTTTGTACGTTTTTTCCACGTGTCTTGACATCCAATGTATTCCTGCAATGTTTGGTGAAGATCTGAGTATGTAGTTTTTGACCTTATATGGAACCTCATATCTGAAAATTTGAAAATTCTTAAAAAATTCGACCAAAATCTTGATGTTCCGAATCCTATGTTTTGTATGTTTTTTCCACGTGTCTTGACATCCAAAGTATCCCTGCAAAGTTTGGTGAAGATCTGAGTATGTAGTTTTTGACCTTACATGGAACCTCCTTTCTGAAAATTTGAGAATTCTTAAAAAATTCGTCCAAAATCTTGATGTCTCCAATCTCTTGTTTTGTACGTTTTTTCCACGTGTCTTGACATCCAATGTATTCCTGCAATGTTTGGTGGAGATCTGAGTATGTAGTTTTAGACCTTATCTGGAACCTCCTATCTGAAAATTTGAAAATTCTTCAAAAATTCGTCGAAAATCTTGATGTCTCCGATCTCTTGTTTTGTACGTTTTTTCCACGTGTCTTGACATCCAAAGTATCCCTGCAAAGTTTGGTGAAGATCTGAGTATGTAGTTTTTGACCTCATCTGGAACATCCTTTCTGAAAATTTGAAAATTCTTCAAAAATTCGTCGAAAATCTTGATGTCTCCAATCTCTTGTTTTGTACGTTTTTTCCACGTGTCTTGACATCCAATGTATTCCTGCAATGTTTGGTGGAGATCTGAGTATGTAGTTTTAGACCTTATCTGGAACCTCCTATCTGAAAATTTGAAAATTCTTCAAAAATTCGTCCAAAATCTTGATGTCTCCAATCTCTTGTTTTGTACGTTTTTTCCACGTGTCTCGACCTCCAATGGATCCCTGCAAAGTTTGGTGAAGATCTGAGTATGTAGTTTTTGACCTTATCTGGAACCTCCTATCTGAAAATTTGAAAATTCTTCAAAAATTCGTCGAAAATCTTGATGTCTCCAATCTCTTGTTTTGTACGTTTTTTCCACGTGTCTTGACATCCAATGTATTCCTGCAATGTTTGGTGGAGATCTGAGTATGTAGTTTTAGACCTTATCTGGAACCTCCTATCTGATAATTTGAAAATTCTTCAAAAATTCGTCGAAAATCTTGATGTCTCCGATCTCTTGTTTTGTACGTTTTTTCCACGTGTCTTGACATGCAAAGTATTCCTGCAAAGTTTGGTGAAGATCTGAGTATGTAGTTTTTGACCTCATCTGGAACCTCCTATCTGAAAATTTGAAAATTCTTAAAAAATTCGTCGAAAATCTTGATGTCTCCAATCTCTTGTTTTGTACGTTTTTTCCACGTGTCTTGACATCCAATGTATCCCTGCAAAGTTTGGTGGAGATCTGAGTATGTAGTTTTTGACCTTATCTGGGACCTCCTATCAGAAAATTTGAAAATTCTTCAAAAATTCGACCAAAATCTTGATGTCTCCAATCTTTTGTTTTGTACGTTTTTTCCACGTGTCTTGACACATAATGTATCCATGCAAAGTTTGGTGAAGATCTGAGTATGTAGTTTTTGACCTTATATGGAACCTCCTATCTGAAAATTTGAAAATTCTTAAAAAATTCGTCCAAAATCTTGATGTCTCCAATCTCTTGTTTTGTACGTTTTTTCCACGTGTCTTGACATCCAATGTATCCCTGCAAAGTTTGGTGAAGATCTGAGTATGTAGTTTTTGACCTTATCTGGAACCTCCCATCTGAAAATTTGAAAATTCCTAAAAAATCCGTGCAAAATCTTGATGACCCCAATCTCTTGTTTTGTACGTTTTTTCCACGTGTCTTGACATGCAAAGTATTCCTGCAAAGTTTGGTGAAGATCTGAGTATGTAGTTTTTGACCTCATCTGGAACCTCCTATCTGAAAATTTGAAAATTCTTCAAAAATTCGTCGAAAATCTTGATGTCTCCAATCTCTTGTTTTGTACGTTTTTTCCACGTGTCTTGACATCCAATGTATCCCTGCAATGTTTGGTGAAGATCTGAGTATGTAGTTTTTGACCTTATATTGAACCTCCCATCTGAAAATTTGAAAATTCTTAAAAAATTCGTCCAAAATCTTGATGACCCCAATCTCTTGTTTTGTACGTTTTTTCCACGTGTCTTGACATCCAAAGTATCCCTGCAAAGTTTGGTGAAGATCTGAGTATGTAGTTTTTGACCTCATCTGGAACCTCCTATCTGAAAATTTGAGAATTCTTAAAAAATTCGTCCAAAATCTTGATGTCTCCAATCTCTTGTTTTGTACGTTTTTTCCACGTGTCTTGACATCCAATGTATCCATGCAAAGTTTGGTGAAGATCTGAGTATGTCGTTTTTGACCTTATCTGGAACCTCCCATCTGAAAATTTGAAAATTCTTAAAAAATTCGTCGAAAATCTTGATGTCTCCAATCTTTTGTTTTGTACGTTTTTTCCACGTGTCTTGACATGCAAAGTATCCCTGCAACGTTTGGTGAAGATCTGAGTATGTAGTTTTTGACCTTATCTGGAACCTCCTATCTGAAAATTTGAAAATTCTTCAAAAATTCGTCGAAAATCTTGATGTCTCCAATCTCTTGTTTTGTACGTTTTTTCCACGTGTCTTGACATCCAATGTATTCCTGCAATGTTTGGTGGAGATCTGAGTATGTCGTTTTTGACCTTATCTGGAACCTCCCATCTGAAAATTTGAAAATTCTTAAAAAATTCGTCGAAAATCTTGATGTCTCCGATCTCTTGTTTTGTACGTTTTTTCCACGTGTCTTGACATGCAAAGTATTCCTGCAAAGTTTGGTGAAGATCTGAGTATGTAGTTTTTGACCTCATCTGGAACCTCCTATCTGAAAATTTGAAAATTCTTAAAAAATTCGTCCAAAATCTTGATGTCTCCAATCTCTTGTTTTGTACGTTTTTTCCACGTGTCTTGACATCCAATGTATCCCTGCAATGTTTGGTGAAGATCTGAGTATGTAGTTTTTGACCTTATCTGGAACCTCCCATCTGAAAATATGAAAATTCCTAAAAAATCCGTCCAAAATCTTGATGACCCCAATCTCTTGTTTTGTACTTTTTTTCCACGTGTCTCGACCTCCAATGTATCCCTGCAAAGTTTGGTGAAGATCTGAGTATGTAGTTTTTGACCTTATATGGAACCTCCTATCTGAAAATTTGAAAATTCTTAAAAAATTCGTCCAAAATCTTGATGTCACCAATCCTATGTTTTGTATGATTTTTCCACGTGTCTTGACATCCAATGTATTCCTGCAAAGTTTGGTGAAGATCTGAGTATGTCGTTTTTGACCTTATCTGGAACCTCCCATCTGAAAATTTGAAAATTCTTAAAAAATTCGTCGAAAATCTTGATGTCTCCGATCTCTTGTTTTGTACGTTTTTTCCACGTGTCTTGACATGCAAAGTATTCCTGCAAAGTTTGGTGAAGATCTGAGTATGAAGTTTTTGACCTCATCTGGAACCTCCTATCTGAAAATTTGAAAATTCTTAAAAAATTCGTCCAAAATCTTGATGTCTCCAATCTCTTGTTTTGTACGTTTTTTCCACGTGTCTTGACATCCAATGTATCCCTGCAATGTTTGGTGAAGATCTGAGTATGTAGTTTTTGACCTTATCTGGAACCTCCCATCTGAAAATTTGAAAATTCCTAAAAAATCCGTGCAAAATCTTGATGACCCCAATCTCTTGTTTTGTACGTTTTTTCCACGTGTCTTGACATGCAAAGTATTCCTGCAAAGTTTGGTGAAGATCTGAGTATGTAGTTTTTGACCTCATCTGGAACCTCCTATCTGAAAATTTGAAAATTCTTCAAAAATTCGTCCAAAATCTTGATGTCTCCAATCTCTTGTTTTGTACGTTTTTTCCACGTGCCTCGACCTCCAATGGATCCCTGCAAAGTTTGGTGAAGATCTGAGTATGTAGTTTTTGACCTTATCTGGAACCTCCTATCTGAAAATTTGAAAATTCTTCAAAAATTCGTCGAAAATCTTGATGTCTCCAATCTCTTGTTTTGTACTTTTTTTCCACGTGTCTTGACATCCAATGTATTCCTGCAATGTTTGGTGGAGATCTGAGTATGTAGTTTTAGACCTTATCTGGAACCTCCTATCTGAAAATTTGAAAATTCTTCAAAAATTCGTCGAAAATCTTGATGTCTCCGATCTCTTGTTTTGTACGTTTTTTCCACGTGTCTTGACATGCAAAGTATCCCTGCAACGTTTGGTGAAGATCTGAGTATGTAGTTTTTGACCTTATCTGGAACCTCCTATCTGAAAATTTGAAAATTCTTCAAAAATTCGTCGAAAATCTTGATGTCTCCAATCTCTTGTTTTGTACGTTTTTTCCACGTGTCTTGACATCCAATGTATCCCTGCAAAGTTTGGTGGAGATCTGAGTATGTAGTTTTTGACCTTATCTGGGACCTCCTATCAGAAAATTTGAAAATTCTTCAAAAATTCGACCAAAATCTTGATGTCTCCAATCTTTTGTTTTGTACGTTTTTTCCACGTGTCTTGACACATAATGTATCCATGCAAAGTTTGGTGAAGATCTGAGTATGTAGTTTTTGACCTTATATGGAACCTCCTATCTGAAAATTTGAAAATTCTTAAAAAATTCGTCCAAAATCTTGATGTCTCCAATCTCTTGTTTTGTACGTTTTTTCCACGTGTCTTGACATCCAATGTATCCCTGCAAAGTTTGGTGAAGATCTGAGTATGTAGTTTTTGACCTTATCTGGAACCTCCCATCTGAAAATTTGAAAATTCCTAAAAAATCCGTGCAAAATCTTGATGACCCCAATCTCTTGTTTTGTACGTTTTTTCCACGTGTCTTGACATGCAAAGTATTCCTGCAAAGTTTGGTGAAGATCTGAGTATGTAGTTTTTGACCTCATCTGGAACCTCCTATCTGAAAATTTGAAAATTCTTAAAAAATTCGTCCAAAATCTTGATGTCTCCAATCTCTTGTTTTGTACGTTTTTTCCACGTGTCTTGACATCCAATGTATCCCTGCAATGTTTGGTGAAGATCTGAGTATGTAGTTTTTGACCTCATCTGGAACCTCCTATCTGAAAATTTGAGAATTCTTAAAAAATTCGTCCAAAATCTTGATGTCTCCAATCTCTTGTTTTGTACGTTTTTTCCACGTGTCTTGACATCCAATGTATCCATGCAAAGTTTGGTGAAGATCTGAGTATGTCGTTTTTGACCTTATCTGGAACCTCCCATCTGAAAATTTGAAAATTCTTAAAAAATTCGTCGAAAATCTTGATGTCTCCAATCTTTTGTTTTGTACGTTTTTTCCACGTGTCTTGACATGCAAAGTATCCCTGCAACGTTTGGTGAAGATCTGAGTATGTAGTTTTTGACCTTATCTGGAACCTCCTATCTGAAAATTTGAAAATTCTTCAAAAATTCGTCGAAAATCTTGATGTCTCCAATCTCTTGTTTTGTACGTTTTTTCCACGTGTCTTGACATCCAATGTATTCCTGCAATGTTTGGTGGAGATCTGAGTATGTCGTTTTTGACCTTATCTGGAACCTCCCATCTGAAAATTTGAAAATTCTTAAAAAATTCGTCGAAAATCTTGATGTCTCCGATCTCTTGTTTTGTACGTTTTTTCCACGTGTCTTGACATGCAAAGTATTCCTGCAAAGTTTGGTGAAGATCTGAGTATGTAGTTTTTGACCTCATCTGGAACCTCCTATCTGAAAATTTGAAAATTCTTAAAAAATTCGTCCAAAATCTTGATGTCTCCAATCTCTTGTTTTGTACGTTTTTTCCACGTGTCTTGACATCCAATGTATCCCTGCAATGTTTGGTGAAGATCTGAGTATGTAGTTTTTGACCTTATCTGGAACCTCCCATCTGAAAATTTGAAAATTCCTAAAAAATCCGTCCAAAATCTTGATGACCCCAATCTCTTGTTTTGTACTTTTTTTCCACGTGTCTCGACCTCCAATGTATCCCTGCAAAGTTTGGTGAAGATCTGAGTATGTAGTTTTTGACCTTATATGGAACCTCCTATCTGAAAATTTGAAAATTCTTAAAAAATTCGTCCAAAATCTTGATGTCACCAATCCTATGTTTTGTATGTTTTTTCCACGTGTCTTGACATCCAATGTATTCCTGCAAAGTTTGGTGAAGATCTGAGTATGTCGTTTTTGACCTTATCTGGAACCTCCCATCTGAAAATTTGAAAATTCTTAAAAAATTCGTCGAAAATCTTGATGTCTCCGATCTCTTGTTTTGTACGTTTTTTCCACGTGTCTTGACATGCAAAGTATTCCTGCAAAGTTTGGTGAAGATCTGAGTATGTAGTTTTTGACCTCATCTGGAACCTCCTATCTGAAAATTTGAAAATTCTTAAAAAATTCGTCGAAAATCTTGATGTCTCCAATCTCTTGTTTTGTACGTTTTTTCCACGTGTCTTGACATCCAATGTATCCCTGCAAAGTTTGGTGGAGATCTGAGTATGTAGTTTTTGACCTTATCTGGGACCTCCTATCAGAAAATTTGAAAATTCTTCAAAAATTCGACCAAAATCTTGATGTCTCCAATCTTTTGTTTTGTACGTTTTTTCCACGTGTCTTGACACATAATGTATCCATGCAAAGTTTGGTGGAGATCTGAGTATGTAGTTTTAGACCTTATCTGGAACCTCCTATCTGAAAATTTGAAAATTCTTCAAAAATTCGTCCAAAATCTTGATGTCTCCAATCTCTTGTTTTGTACGTTTTTTCCACGTGTCTTGACATCCAATGTATCCCTGCAATGTTTGGTGAAGATCTGAGTATGTAGTTTTTGACCTTATCTGGAACCTCCCATCTGAAAATTTGAAAATTCCTAAAAAATCCGTCCAAAATCTTGATGACCCCAATATCTTGTTTTGTACTTTTTTTCCACGTGTCTCGACCTCCAATGTATCCCTGCAAAGTTTGGTGAAGATCTGAGTATGTAGTTTTTGACCTTATATGGAACCTCCTATCTGAAAATTTGAAAATTCTTAAAAAATTCGTCCAAAATCTTGATGTCACCAATCCTATGTTTTGTATGTTTTTTCCACGTGTCTTGACATCCAATGTATTCCTGCAAAGTTTGGTGAAGATCTGAGTATGTCGTTTTTGACCTTATCTGGAACCTCCCATCTGAAAATTTGAAAATTCTTAAAAAATTCGTCGAAAATCTTGATGTCTCCGATCTCTTGTTTTGTACGTTTTTTCCACGTGTCTTGACATGCAAAGTATTCCTGCAAAGTTTGGTGAAGATCTGAGTATGTAGTTTTTGACCTCATCTGGAACCTCCTATCTGAAAATTTGAAAATTCTTAAAAAATTCGTCCAAAATCTTGATGTCTCCAATCTCTTGTTTTGTACGTTTTTTCCACGTGTCTTGACATCCAATGTATCCCTGCAATGTTTGGTGAAGATCTGAGTATGTAGTTTTTGACCTTATCTGGAACCTCCCATCTGAAAATTTGAAAATTCCTAAAAAATCCGTGCAAAATCTTGATGACCCCAATCTCTTGTTTTGTACGTTTTTTCCACGTGTCTTGACATGCAAAGTATTCCTGCAAAGTTTGGTGAAGATCTGAGTATGTAGTTTTTGACCTCATCTGGAACCTCCTATCTGAAAATTTGAAAATTCTTCAAAAATTCGTCCAAAATCTTGATGTCTCCAATCTCTTGTTTTGTACGTTTTTTCCACGTGTCTCGACCTCCAATGGATCCCTGCAAAGTTTGGTGAAGATCTCAGTATGTAGTTTTTGACCTTATCTGGAACCTCCTATCTGAAAATTTGAAAATTCTTCAAAAATTCGTCGAAAATCTTGATGTCTCCAATCTCTTGTTTTGTACGTTTTTTCCACGTGTCTTGACATCCAATGTATTCCTGCAATGTTTGGTGGAGATCTGAGTATGTAGTTTTAGACCTTATCTGGAACCTCCTATCTGAAAATTTGAAAATTCTTCAAAAATTCGTCGAAAATCTTGATGTCTCCGATCTCTTGTTTTGTACGTTTTTTCCACGTGTCTTGACATGCAAAGTATCCCTGCAACGTTTGGTGAAGATCTGAGTATGTAGTTTTTGACCTTATCTGGAACCTCCTATCTGAAAATTTGAAAATTCTTCAAAAATTCGTCGAAAATCTTGATGTCTCCAATCTCTTGTTTTGTACGTTTTTTCCACGTGTCTTGACATCCAATGTATCCCTGCAAAGTTTGGTGGAGATCTGAGTATGTAGTTTTTGACCTTATCTGGGACCTCCTATCAGAAAATTTGAAAATTCTTCAAAAATTCGACCAAAATCTTGATGTCTCCAATCTTTTGTTTTGTACGTTTTTTCCACGTGTCTTGACACATAATGTATCCATGCAAAGTTTGGTGAAGATCTGAGTATGTAGTTTTTGACCTTATATGGAACCTCCTATCTGAAAATTTGAAAATTCTTAAAAAATTCGTCCAAAATCTTGATGTCTCCAATCTCTTGTTTTGTACGTTTTTTCCACGTGTCTTGACATCCAATGTATCCCTGCAAAGTTTGGTGAAGATCTGAGTATGTAGTTTTTGACCTTATCTGGAACCTCCCATCTGAAAATTTGAAAATTCCTAAAAAATCCGTGCAAAATCTTGATGACCCCAATCTCTTGTTTTGTACGTTTTTTCCACGTGTCTTGACATGCAAAGTATTCCTGCAAAGTTTGGTGAAGATCTGAGTATGTAGTTTTTGACCTTATATTGAACCTCCCATCTGAAAATTTGAAAATTCTTAAAAAACTCGTCCAAAATCTTGATGACCCCAATCTCTTGTTTTGTACGTTTTTTCCACGTGTCTTGACATCCAAAGTATCCCTGCAAAGTTTGGTGAAGATCTGAGTATGTAGTTTTTGACCTCATCTGGAACCTCCTATCTGAAAATTTGAGAATTCTTAAAAAATTCGTCGAAAATCTTGATGTCTCCAATCTCTTGTTTTGTACGTTTTTTCCACGTGTCTTGACATCCAATGTATCCATGCAAAGTTTGGTGAAGATCTGAGTATGTCGTTTTTGACCTTATCTGGAACCTCCCATCTGAAAATTTGAAAATTCTTAAAAAATTCGTCGAAAATCTTGATGTCTCCAATCTTTTGTTTTGTACGTTTTTTTCCACGTGTCTTGACATGCAAAGTATCCCTGCAACGTTTGGTGAAGATCTGAGTATGTAGTTTTTGACCTTATCTGGAACCTCCTATCTGAAAATTTGAAAATTCTTCAAAATTTCGTCGAAAATCTTGATGTCTCCAATCTCTTGTTTTGTACGTTTTTTCCACGTGTCTTGACATCCAATGTATTCCTGCAATGTTTGGTGGAGATCTGAGTATGTCGTTTTTGACCTTATCTGGAACCTCCCATCTGAAAATTTGAAAATTCTTAAAAAATTCGTCCAAAATCTTGATGTCTCCGATCTCTTGTTTTGTACGTTTTTTCCACGTGTCTTGACATGCAAAGTATTCCTGCAAAGTTTGGTGAAGATCTGAGTATGTAGTTTTTGACCTCATCTGGAACCTCCTATCTGAAAATTTGAAAATTCTTAAAAAATTCGTCCAAAATCTTGATGTCTCCAATCTCTTGTTTTGTACGTTTTTTCCACGTGTCTTGACATCCAATGTATCCCTGCAATGTTTGGTGAAGATCTGAGTATGTAGTTTTTGACCTTATCTGGAACCTCCCATCTGAAAATTTGAAAATTCTTAAAAAATTCGTCCAAAATCTTGATGTCTCCAATCTCTTGTTTTGTACGTTTTTTCCACGTGTCTCGACCTCCAATGGATCCCTGCAAAGTTTGGTGAAGATCTGAGTATGTAGTTTTTGACCTTATCTGGAACCTCCTATCTGAAAATTTGAAAATTCTTCAAAAATTCGTCGAAAATCTTGATGTCTCCAATCTCTTGTTTTGTACGTTTTTTCCACGTGTCTTGACATCCAATGTATTCCTGCTATGTTTGGTGGAGATCTGAGTATGTAGTTTTAGACCTTATCTGGAACCTCCTATCTGAAAATTTGAAAATTCTTCAAAAATTCGTCGAAAATCTTGATGTCTCCGATCTCTTGTTTTGTACGTTTTTTCCACGTGTCTTGACATGCAAAGTATTCCTGCAAAGTTTGGTGAAGATCTGAGTATGTAGTTTTTGACCTCATCTGGAACCTCCTATCTGAAAATTTGAAAATTCTTAAAAAATTCGTCGAAAATCTTGATGTCTCCAATCTCTTGTTTTGTACGTTTTTTCCACGTGTCTTGACATCCAATGTATCCCTGCAAAGTTTGGTGGAGATCTGAGTATGTAGTTTTTGACCTTATCTGGGACCTCCTATCAGAAAATTTGAAAATTCTTCAAAAATTCGACCAAAATCTTGATGTCTCCAATCTTTTGTTTTGTACGTTTTTTCCACGTGTCTTGACACATAATGTATCCATGCAAAGTTTGGTGAAGATCTGAGTATGTAGTTTTTGACCTTATATGGAACCTCCTATCTGAAAATTTGAAAATTCTTAAAAAATTCGTCCAAAATCTTGATGTCTCCAATCTCTTGTTTTGTACGTTTTTTCCACGTGTCTTGACATCCAATGTATCCCTGCAAAGTTTGGTGAAGATCTGAGTATGTAGTTTTTGACCTTATCTGGAACCTCCCATCTGAAAATTTGAAAATTCCTAAAAAATCCGTGCAAAATCTTGATGACCCCAATCTCTTGTTTTGTACGTTTTTTCCACGTGTCTTGACATGCAAAGTATTCCTGCAAAGTTTGGTGAAGATCTGAGTATGTAGTTTTTGACCTCATCTGGAACCTCCTATCTGAAAATTTGAAAATTCTTAAAAAATTCGTCCAAAATCTTGATGTCTCCAATCTCTTGTTTTGTACGTTTTTTCCACGTGTCTTGACATCCAATGTATCCCTGCAATGTTTGGTGAAGATCTGAGTATGTAGTTTTTGACCTTATATTGAACCTCCCATCTGAAAATTTGAAAATTCTTAAAAAATTCGTCCAAAATCTTGATGACCCCAATCTCTTGTTTTGTACGTTTTTTCCACGTGTCTTGACATCCAAAGTATCCCTGCAAAGTTTGGTGAAGATCTGAGTATGTAGTTTTTGACCTCATCTGGAACCTCCTATCTGAAAATTTGAGAATTCTTAAAAAATTCGTCCAAAATCTTGATGTCTCCAATCTCTTGTTTTGTACGTTTTTTCCACGTGTCTTGACATCCAATGTATCCATGCAAAGTTTGGTGAAGATCTGAGTATGTCGTTTTTGACCTTATCTGGAACCTCCCATCTGAAAATTTGAAAATTCTTAAAAAATTCGTCGAAAATCTTGATGTCTCCAATCTTTTGTTTTGTACGTTTTTTCCACGTGTCTTGACATGCAAAGTATCCCTGCAACGTTTGGTGAAGATCTGAGTATGTAGTTTTTGACCTTATCTGGAACCTCCTATCTGAAAATTTGAAAATTCTTCAAAAATTCGTCGAAAATCTTGATGTCTCCAATCTCTTGTTTTGTACGTTTTTTCCACGTGTCTTGACATCCAATGTATTCCTGCAATGTTTGGTGGAGATCTGAGTATGTCGTTTTTGACCTTATCTGGAACCTCCCATCTGAAAATTTGAAAATTCTTAAAAAATTCGTCGAAAACCTTGATGTCTCCGATCTCTTGTTTTGTACGTTTTTTCCACGTGTCTTGACATGCAAAGTATTCCTGCAAAGTTTGGTGAAGATCTGAGTATGTAGTTTTTGACCTCATCTGGAACCTCCTATCTGAAAATTTGAAAATTCTTAAAAAATTCGTCCAAAATCTTGATGTCTCCAATCTCTTGTTTTGTACGTTTTTTCCACGTGTCTTGACATCCAATGTATCCCTGCAATGTTTGGTGAAGATCTGAGTATGTAGTTTTTGACCTTATCTGGAACCTACCATCTGAAAATTTGAAAATTCCTAAAAAATCCGTCCAAAATCTTGATGACCCCAATCTCTTGTTTTGTACTTTTTTTCCACGTGTCTCGACCTCCAATGTATCCCTGCAAAGTTTGGTGAAGATCTGAGTATGTAGTTTTTGACCTTATATGGAACCTCCTATCTGAAAATTTGAAAATTCTTAAAAAATTCGTCCAAAATCTTGATGTCACCAATCCTATGTTTTGTATGTTTTTTCCACGTGTCTTGACATCCAATGTATTCCTGCAAAGTTTGGTGAAGATCTGAGTATGTCGTTTTTGACCTTATCTGGAACCTCCCATCTGAAAATTTGAAAATTCTTAAAAAATTCGTCGAAAATCTTGATGTCTCCGATCTCTTGTTTTGTACTTTTTTTCCACGTGTCTTGACATGCAAAGTATTCCTGCAAAGTTTGGTGAAGATCTGAGTATGTAGTTTTTGACCTCATCTGGAACCTCCTATCTGAAAATTTGAAAATTCTTAAAAAATTCGTCCAAAATCTTGATGTCTCCAATCTCTTGTTTTGTACGTTTTTTCCACGTGTCTTGACATCCAATGTATCCCTGCAAAGTTTGGTGAAGATCTGAGTATGTAGTTTTTGACATTATCTGGAACCTCCCATCTGAAAATTTGAAAATTCCTAAAAAATCCGTGCAAAATCTTGATGACCCCAATCTCTTGTTTTGTACGTTTTTTCCACGTGTCTTGACATGCAAAGTATTCCTGCAAAGTTTGGTGAAGATCTGAGTATGTAGTTTTTGACCTCATCTGGAACCTCCTATCTGAAAATTTGAAAATTCTTAAAAAATTCGTCCAAAATCTTGATGTCACCAATCTCTTGTTTTGTACGTTTTTTCCACGTGTCTTGACATCCAATGTATCCCTGCAATGTTTGGTGAAGATCTGAGTATGTAGTTTTTGACCTTATATTGAACCTCCCATCTGAAAATTTGAAAATTCTTAAAAAATTCGTCCAAAATCTTGATGACCCCAATCTCTTGTTTTGTACGTTTTTTCCACGTGTCTTGACATCCAAAGTATCCCTGCAAAGTTTGGTGAAGATCTGAGTATGTAGTTTTTGACCTCATCTGGAACCTCCTATCTGAAAATTTGAGAATTCTTAAAAAATTCGTCCAAAATCTTGATGTCTCCAATCTCTTGTTTTGTACGTTTTTTCCACGTGTCTTGACATCCAATGTATCCATGCAAAGTTTGGTGAAGATCTGAGTATGTCGTTTTTGACCTTATCTGGAACCTCCCATCTGAAAATTTGAAAATTCTTAAAAAATTCGTCGAAAATCTTGATGTCTCCAATAATTTGTTTTGTACGTTTTTTCCACGTGTCTTGACATGCAAAGTATCCCTGCAACGTTTGGTGAAGATCTGAGTATGTAGTTTTTGACCTTATCTGGAACCTCCTATCTGAAAATTTGAAAATTCTTCAAAAATTCGTCGAAAATCTTGATGTCTCCAATCTCTTGTTTTGTACGTTTTTTCCACGTGTCTTGACATCCAATGTATTCCTGCAATGTTTGGTGGAGATCTGAGTATGTAGTTTTAGACCTTATCTGGAACCTCCTATCTGAAAATTTGAAAATTCTTCAAAAATTCGTCCAAAATCTTGATGTCTCCAATCTCTTGTTTTGTACGTTTTTTCCACGTGTCTCGACCTCCAATGGATCCCTGCAAAGTTTGGTGAAGATCTGAGTATGTCGTTTTTGACCTTATCTGGAACATCCTTTCTGAAAATTTGAAAATTCTTCAAAAATTCGTCGAAAATCTTGATGTCTCCAATCTCTTGTTTTGTACGTTTTTTCCACGTGTCTTGACATCCAATGTATTCCTGCAATGTTTGGTGGAGATCTGAGTATGTAGTTTTAGACCTTATCTGGAACCTCCTATCTGAAAATTTGAAAATTCTTCAAAAATTCGTCGAAAATCTTGATGTCTCCGATCTCTTGTTTTGTACGTTTTTTCCACGTGTCTTGACATCCAAAGTATCCCTGCAAAGTTTGGTGAAGATCTGAGTATGTAGTTTTTGACCTCATCTGGAACATCCTTTCTGAAAATTTGAAAATTCTTCAAAAATTCGTCGAAAATCTTGATGTCTCCAATCTCTTGTTTTGTACGTTTTTTCCACGTGTCTTGACATCCAATGTATTCCTGCAATGTTTGGTGGAGATCTGAGTCTGTAGTTTTAGACCTTATCTGGAACCTCCTATCTGAAAATTTGAAAATTCTTCAAAAATTCGTCCAAAATCTTGATGTCTCCAATCTCTTGTTTTGTACGTTTTTTCCACGTGTCTCGACCTCCAATGGATCCCTGCAAAGTTTGGTGAAGATCTGAGTATGTAGTTTTTGACCTTATCTGGAACCTCCTATCTGAAAATTTGAAAATTCTTCAAAAATTCGTCGAAAATCTTGATGTCTCCAATCTCTTGTTTTGTACGTTTTTTCCACGTGTCTTGACATCCAATGTATTCCTGCAATGTTTGGTGGAGATCTGAGTATGTAGTTTTAGACCTTATCTGGAACCTCCCATCTGAAAATTTGAAAATTCTTCAAAAATTCGTCGAAAATCTTGATGTCTCCGATCTCTTGTTTTGTACGTTTTTTCCACGTGTCTTGACATGCAAAGTATTCCTGCAAAGTTTGGTGAAGATCTGAGTATGTAGTTTTTGACCTCATCTGGAACCTCCTATCTGAAAATTTGAAAATTCTTAAAAAATTCGTCCAAAATCTTGATGTCTCCAATCTCTTGTTTTGTACGTTTTTTCCACGTGTCTTGACATCCAATGTATCCCTGCAATGTTTGGTGAAGATCTGAGTATGTAGTTTTTGACCTTATCTGGAACCTCCCATCTGAAAATTTGAAAATTCCTAAAAAATCCGTCCAAAATCTTGATGACCCCAATCTCTTGTTTTGTACTTTTTTTCCACGTGTCTCGACCTCCAATGTATCCCTGCAAAGTTTGGTGAAGATCTGAGTATGTAGTTTTTGACCTTATATGGAACCTCCTATCTGAAAATTTGAAAATTCTTAAAAAATTCGTCGAAAATCTTGATGTCTCCGATCTCTTGTTTTGTACGTTTTTTCCACGTGTCTTGACATGCAAAGTATCCCTGCAAAGTTTGGTGAAGATCTGAGTATGTCGTTTTTGACCTCATCTGGAACCTCCTTTCTGAAAATTTGAGAATTCTTAAAAAATTCGTCGAAAATCTTGATGTCTCCAATCTCTTGTTTTGTACGTTTTTTCCACGTGTCTTGACATCCAATGTATCCATGCAAAGTTTGGTGAAGATCTGAGTATGTCGTTTTTGACCTTATCTGGAACCTCCCATCTGAAAATTTGAAAATTCTTAAAAAATTCGTCCAAAATCTTGATGTCTCCAATCTCTTGTTTTGTACGTTTTTTCCACGTGTCTCGACCTCCAATGGATCCCTGCTAAGTTTGGTGAAGATCTGAGTATGTCGTTTTTGACCTTATCTGGAACCTCCCATCTGAAAATTTGAAAATTCTTAAAAAATTCGTCGAAAATCTTGATGTCTCCGATCTCTTGTTTTGTACGTTTTTTCCACGTGTCTTGACATGCAAAGTATTCCTGCAAAGTTTGGTGAAGATCTGAGTATGTAGTTTTTGACCTCATCTGGAACCTCCTATCTGAAAATTTGAAAATTCTTAAAAAATTCGTCCAAAATCTTGATGTCTCCAATCTCTTGTTTTGTACGTTTTTTCCACGTGTCTTGACATCCAATGTATCCCTGCAATGTTTGGTGAAGATCTGAGTATGTAGTTTTTGACCTTATCTGGAACCTCCCATCTGAAAATTTGAAAATTCCTAAAAAATCCGTCCAAAATCTTGATGACCCCAATCTCTTGTTTGGTACTTTTTTTCCACGTGTCTCGACCTCCAATGTATCCCTGCAAAGTTTGGTGAAGATCTGAGTATGTAGTTTTTGACCTTATATTGAACCTCCCATCTGAAAATTTGAAAATTCTTAAAAAATTCGTCCAAAATCTTGATGACCCCAATCTCTTGTTTTGTACGTTTTTTCCACGTGTCTTGACATCCAAAGTATCCCTGCAAAGTTTGGTGAAGATCTGAGTATGTAGTTTTTGACCTTATATGGAACCTCCTTTCTGAAAATTTGAGAATTCTTAAAAAATTCGTCCAAAATCTTGATGTCTCCAATCTCTTGTTTTGTACGTTTTTTCCACGTGTCTTGACATCCAATGTATCCATGCAAAGTTTGGTGAAGATCTGAGTATGTCGTTTTTGACCTTATCTGGAACCTCCCATCTGAAAATTTGAAAATTCTTAAAAAATTCGTCGAAAATCTTGATGTCTCCAATCTTTTGTTTTGTACGTTTTTTCCACGTGTCTTGACATGCAAAGTATCCCTGCAACGTTTGGTGAAGATCTGAGTATGTAGTTTTTGACCTTATCTGGAACCTCCTATCTGAAAATTTGAAAATTCTTAAAAAATTCGTCGAAAATCTTGATGTCTCCAATCTCTTGTTTTGTACGTTTTTTCCACGTGTCTTGACATCCAATGTATCCCTGCAAAGTTTGGTGGAGATCTGAGTATGTAGTTTTAGACCTTATCTGGAACCTCCTATCTGAAAATTTGAAAATTCTTCAAAAATTCGTCCAAAATCTTGATGTCTCCAATCTCTTGTTTTGTACGTTTTTTCCACGTGTCTCGACCTCCAATGGATCCCTGCAAAGTTTGGTGAAGATCTGAGTATGTCGTTTTTGACCTTATCTGGAACCTCCCATCTGAAAATTTGAAAATTCCTAAAAAATCCGTCCAAAATCTTGATGACCCCAATCTCTTGTTTTGTACTTTTTTTCCACGTGTCTCGACCTCCAATGTATCCCTGCAAAGTTTGGTGAAGATCTGAGTATGTAGTTTTTGACCTTATATGGAACCTCCTATCTGAAAATTTGAAAATTCTTCAAAAATTCGTCGAAAATCTTGATGTCTCCGATCTCTTGTTTTGTACGTTTTTTCCACGTGTCTCGACCTCCAATGGATCCCTGCAAAGTTTGGTGAAGATCTGAGTATGTAGTTTTTGACCTCATCTGGAACATCCTTTCTGAAAATTTGAAAATTCTTCAAAAATTCGTCGAAAATCTTGATGTCTCCGATCTCTTGTTTTGTACGTTTTTTCCACGTGTCTTGACATCCAATGTATTCCTGCAATGTTTGGTGGAGATCTGAGTATGTAGTTTTAGACCTTATCTGGAACCTCCTATCTGAAAATTTGAAAATTCTTCAAAAATTCGTCCAAAATCTTGATGTCTCCAATCTCTTGTTTTGTACGTTTTTTCCACGTGTCTCGACCTCCAATGGATCCCTGCAAAGTTTGGTGAAGATCTGAGTATGTAGTTTTTGACCTTATCTGGAACCTCCTATCTGAAAATTTGAAAATTCTTCAAAAATTCGTCGAAAATCTTGATGTCTCCAATCTCTTGTTTTGTACGTTTTTTCCACGTGTCTTGACATCCAATGTATTCCTGCAATGTTTGGTGGAGATCAGAGTATGTCGTTTTTGACCTTATCTGGAACCTCCCATCTGAAAATTTGAAAATTCTTAAAACATTCGTCGAAAATCTTGATGTCTCCGATCTCTTGTTTTGTACGTTTTTTCCACGTGTCTTGACATGCAAAGTATTCCTGCAAAGTTTGGTGAAGATCTGAGTATGTAGTTTTTGACCTCATCTGGAACCTCCTATCTGAAAATTTGAAAATTCTTAAAAAATTCGTCCAAAATCTTGATGTCTCCAATCTCTTGTTTTGTACGTTTTTTCCACGTGTCTTGACATCCAATGTATCCCTGCAATGTTTGGTGAAGATCTGAGTATGTAGTTTTTGACCTTATCTGGAACCTCCCATCTGAAAATTTGAAAATTCCTAAAAAATCCGTCCAAAATCTTGATGACCCCAATCTCTTGTTTTGTACTTTTTTTCCACGTGTCTCGACCTCCAATGTATCCCTGCAAAGTTTGGTGAAGATCTGAGTATGTAGTTTTTGACCTTATATTGAACCTCCCATCTGAAAATTTGAAAATTCTTAAAAAATTCGTCCAAAATCTTGATGACCCCAATCTCTTGTTTTGTACGTTTTTTCCACGTGTCTTGACATCCAAAGTATCCCTGCAAAGTTTGGTGAAGATCTGAGTATGTAGTTTTTGACCTTATATGGAACCTCCTTTCTGAAAATTTGAGAATTCTTAAAAAATTCGTCCAAAATCTTGATGTCTCCAATCTCTTGTTTTGTACGTTTTTTCCACGTGTCTTGACATCCAATGTATCCATGCAAAGTTTGGTGAAGATCTGAGTATGTCGTTTTTGACCTTATCTGGAACCTCCCATCTGAAAATTTGAAAAGTCTTAAAAAATTCGTCGAAAATCTTGATGTCTCCAATCTTTTGTTTTGTACGTTTTTTCCACGTGTCTTGACATGCAAAGTATCCCTGCAACGTTTGGTGAAGATCTGAGTATGTAGTTTTTGACCTTATCTGGAACCTCCTATCTGAAAATTTGAAAATTCTTAAAAAATTCGTCGAAAATCTTGATGTCTCCAATCTCTTGTTTTGTACGTTTTTTCCACGTGTCTTGACATCCAATGTATCCCTGCAAAGTTTGGTGGAGATCTGAGTATGTAGTTTTAGACCTTATCTGGAACCTCCTATCTGAAAATTTGAAAATTCTTCAAAAATTCGTCCAAAATCTTGATGTCTCCAATCTCTTGTTTTGTACGTTTTTTCCACGTGTCTCGACCTCCAATGGATCCCTGCAAAGTTTGGTGAAGATCTGAGTATGTCGTTTTTGACCTTATCTGGAACATCCTTTCTGAAAATTTGAAAATTCTTAAAAAATTCGTCGAAAATCTTGATGTCTCCAATCTTTTGTTTTGTACGTTTTTTCCACGTGTCTTGACATACAAAGTATCCCTGCAAAGTTTGGTGAAGATCTGAGTATGTAGTTTTTGACCTTATCTGGAACCTCCTATCTGAAAATTTGAAAATTCTTCAAAAATTCGTCGAAAATCTTGATGTCTCCAATCTCTTGTTTTGTACGTTTTTTCCACGTGTCTTGACATCCAATGTATTCCTGCAATGTTTGGTGGAGATCTGAGTATGTAGTTTTTGACCTTATCTGGAACCTCCCATCTGAAAATTTGAAAATTCTTAAAAAATTCGTCGAAAATCTTGATGTCTCCGATCTCTTGTTTTGTACGTTTTTTCCACGTGTCTTGACATGCAAAGTATTCCTGCAAAGTTTGGTGAAGATCTGAGTATGTAGTTTTTGACCTCATCTGGAACCTCCTATCTGAAAATTTGAAAATTCTTAAAAAATTCGTCCAAAATCTTGAAGTCTCCAATCTCTTGTTTTGTACGTTTTTTCCACGTGTCTTGACATCCAATGTATCCCTGCAATGTTTGGTGAAGATCTGAGTATGTAGTTTTTGACCTTATCTGGAACCTCCCATCTGAAAATTTGAAAATTCCTAAAAAATCCGTCCAAAATCTTGATGACCCCAATCTCTTGTTTTGTACTTTTTTTCCACGTGTCTCGACCTCCAATGTATCCCTGCAAAGTTTGGTGAAGATCTGAGTATGTAGTTTTTGACCTTATATGGAACCTCCTATCTGAAAATTTGAAAATTGTTAAAAAATTCGTCCAAAATCTTGATGTCACCAATCCTATGTTTTGTATGTTTTTTCCACGTGTCTTGACATCCAATGTATTCCTGCAAAGTTTGGTGAAGATCTGAGTATGTCGTTTTTGACCTTATCTGGAACCTCCCATCTGAAAATTTGAAAATTCTTAAAAAATTCGTCGAAAATCTTGATGTCTCCGATCTCTTGTTTTGTACTTTTTTTCCACGTGTCTTGACATGCAAAGTATTCCTGCAAAGTTTGGTGAAGATCTGAGTATGTAGTTTTTGACCTCATCTGGAACCTCCTATCTGAAAATTTGAAAATTCTTAAAAAATTCGTCCAAAATCTTGATGTCTCCAATCTCTTGTTTTGTACGTTTTTTCCACGTGTCTTGACATGCAAAGTATCCCTGCAACGTTTGGTGAAGATCTGAGTATGTAGTTTTTGACCTTATCTGGAACCTCCTATCTGAAAATTTGAAAATTCTTCAAAAATTCGTCGAAAATCTTGATGTCTCCAATCTCTTGTTTTGTACGTTTTTTCCACGTGTCTTGACATCCAATGTATTCCTGCAATGTTTGGTGGAGATCTGAGTATGTAGTTTTAGACCTTATCTGGAACCTCCTATCTGAAAATTTGAAAATTCTTCAAAAATTCGTCCAAAATCTTGATGTCTCCAATCTCTTGTTTTGTACGTTTTTTCCACGTGTCTCGACCTCCAATGGATCCCTGCAAAGTTTGGTGAAGATCTGAGTATGTCGTTTTTGACCTTATCTGGAACATCCTTTCTGAAAATTTGAAAATTCTTCAAAAATTCGTCGAAAATCTTGATGTCTCCAATCTCTTGTTTTGTACGTTTTTTCCACGTGTCTTGACATCCAATGTATTCCTGCAATGTTTGGTGGAGATCTGAGTATGTAGTTTTAGACCTTATCTGGAACCTCCTATCTGAAAATTTGAAAATTCTTCAAAAATTCGTCGAAAATCTTGATGTCTCCGATCTCTTGTTTTGTACGTTTTTTCCACGTGTCTTGACATCCAAAGTATCCCTGCAAAGTTTGGTGAAGATCTGAGTATGTAGTTTTTGACCTCATCTGGAACATCCTTTCTGAAAATTTGAAAATTCTTCAAAAATTCGTCGAAAATCTTGATGTCTCCAATCTCTTGTTTTGTACGTTTTTTCCACGTGTCTTGACATCCAATGTATTCCTGCAATGTTTGGTGGAGATCTGAGTATGTAGTTTTAGACCTTATCTGGAACCTCCTATCTGAAAATTTGAAAATTCTTCAAAAATTCGTCCAAAATCTTGATGTCTCCAATCTCTTGTTTTGTACGTTTTTTCCACGTGTCTCGACCTCCAATGGATCCCTGCAAAGTTTGGTGAAGATCTGAGTATGTAGTTTTTGACCTTATCTGGAACCTCCTATCTGAAAATTTGAAAATTCTTCAAAAATTCGTCGAAAATCTTGATGTCTCCAATCTCTTGTTTTGTACGTTTTTTCCACGTGTCTTGACATCCAATGTATTCCTGCAATGTTTGGTGGAGATCTGAGTATGTAGTTTTAGACCTTATCTGGAACCTCCTATCTGAAAATTTGAAAATTCTTCAAAAATTCGTCGAAAATCTTGATGTCTCCGATCTCTTGTTTTGTACGTTTTTTACACGTGTCTTGACATGCAAAGTATTCCTGCAAAGTTTGGTGAAGATCTGAGTATGTAGTTTTTGACCTTATCTGGAACCTCCTATCTGAAAATTTGAAAATTCTTAAAAAATTCGTCGAAAATCTTGATGTCTCCAATCTCTTGTTTTGTACGTTTTTTCCACGTGTCTTGACATCCAATGTATCCCTGCAATGTTTGGTGAAGATCTGAGTATGTAGTTTTTGACCTTATCTGGAACCTCCCATCTGAAAATTTGAAAATTCCTAAAAAATCCGTCCAAAATCTTGATGACCCCAATCTCTTGTTTTGTACTTTTTTTCCACGTGTCTCGACCTCCAATGTATCCCTGCAAAGTTTGGTGAAGATCTGAGTATGTAGTTTTTGACCTTATATGGAACCTCCTATCTGAAAATTTGAAAATTCTTAAAAAATTCGTCGAAAATCTTGATGTCTCCGATCTCTTGTTTTGTACGTTTTTTCCACGTGTCTTGACATGCAAAGTATCCCTGCAAAGTTTGGTGAAGATCTGAGTATGTCGTTTTTGACCTCATCTGGAACCTCCTTTCTGAAAATTTGAGAATTCTTAAAAAATTCGTCCAAAATCTTGATGTCTTCAATCTCTTGTTTTGTACGTTTTTTCCACGTGTCTTGACATCCAATGTATCCATGCAAAGTTTGGTGAAGATCTGAGTATGTCGTTTTTGACCTTATCTGGAACCTCCCATCTGAAAATTTGAAAATTCTTAAAAAATTCGTCCAAAATCTTGATGTCTCCAATCTCTTGTTTTGTACGTTTTTTCCACGTGTCTCGACCTCCAATGGATCCCTGCAAAGTTTGGTGAAGATCTGAGTATGTCGTTTTTGACCTTATCTGGAACCTCCCATCTGAAAATTTGAAAATTCTTAAAAAATTCGTCGAAAATCTTGATGTCTCCGATCTCTTGATTTGTACGTTTTTTCCACGTGTCTTGACATGCAAAGTATTCCTGCAAAGTTTGGTGAAGATCTGAGTATGTAGTTTTTGACCTCATCTGGAACCTCCTATCTGAAAATTTGAAAATTCTTAAAAAATTCGTCCAAAATCTTGATGTCTCCAATCTCTTGTTTTGTACGTTTTTTCCACGTGTCTTGACATCCAATGTATCCCTGCAATGTTTGGTGAAGATCTGAGTATGTAGTTTTTGACCTTATCTGGAACCTCCCATCTGAAAATTTGAAAATTCCTAAAAAATCCGTCCAAAATCTTGATGACCCCAATCTCTTGTTTTGTACTTTTTTCCACGTGTCTCGACCTCCAATGTATCCCTGCAAAGTTTGGTGAAGATCTGAGTATGTAGTTTTTGACCTTATATTGAACCTCCCATCTGAAAATTTGAAAATTCTTAAAAAATTCGTCCAAAATCTTGATGACCCCAATCTCTTGTTTTGTACGTTTTTTCCACGTGTCTTGACATCCAAAGTATCCCTGCAAAGTTTGGTGAAGATCTGAGTATGTAGTTTTTGACCTTATATGGAACCTCCTTTCTGAAAATTTGAGAATTCTTAAAAAATTCGTCCAAAATCTTGATGTCTCCAATCTCTTGTTTTGTACGTTTTTTCCACGTGTCTTGACATCCAATGTATCCATGCAAAGTTTGGTGAAGATCTGAGTATGTCGTTTTTGACCTTATCTGGAACCTCCCATCTGAAAATTTGAAAAGTCTTAAAAAATTCGTCGAAAATCTTGATGTCTCCAATCTTTTGTTTTGTACGTTTTTTCCACGTGTCTTGACATGCAAAGTATCCCTGCAACGTTTGGTGAAGATCTGAGTATGTAGTTTTTGACCTTATCTGGAACCTCCTATCTGAAAATTTGAAAATTCTTAAAAAATTCGTCGAAAATCTTGATGTCTCCAATCTCTTGTTTTGTACGTTTTTTCCACGTGTCTTGACATCCAATGTATCCCTGCAAAGTTTGGTGGAGATCTGAGTATGTAGTTTTAGACCTTATCTGGAACCTCCTATCTGAAAATTTGAAAATTCTTCAAAAATTCGTCCAAAATCTTGATGTCTCCAATCTCTTGTTTTGTACGTTTTTTCCACGTGTCTCGACCTCCAATGGATCCCTGCAAAGTTTGGTGAAGATCTGAGTATGTCGTTTTTGACCTTATCTGGAACATCCTTTCTGAAAATTTGAAAATTCTTAAAAAATTCGTCGAAAATCTTGATGTCTCCAATCTTTTGTTTTGTACGTTTTTTCCACGTGTCTTGACATGCAAAGTATCCCTGCAAAGTTTGGTGAAGATCTGAGTATGTAGTTTTTGACCTTATCTGGAACCTCCTATCTGAAAATTTGAAAATTCTTCAAAAATTCGTCGAAAATCTTGATGTCTCCAATCTCTTGTTTTGTACGTTTTTTCCACGTGTCTTGACATCCAATGTATTCCTGCAATGTTTGGTGGAGATCTGAGTATGTAGTTTTTGACCTTATCTGGAACCTCCCATCTGAAAATTTGAAAATTCTTAAAAAATTCGTCCAAAATCTTGATGTCTCCGATCTCTTGTTTTGTACGTTTTTTCCACGTGTCTTGACATGCAAAGTATTCCTGCAAAGTTTGGTGAAGATCTGAGTATGTAGTTTTTGACCTCATCTGGAACCTACTATCTGAAAATTTGAAAATTCTTAAAAAATTCGTCCAAAATCTTGAAGTCTCCAATCTCTTGTTTTGTACGTTTTTTCCACGTGTCTTGACATCCAATGTATCCCTGCAATGTTTGGTGAAGATCTGAGTATGTAGTTTTTGACCTTATCTGGAACCTCCCATCTGAAAATTTGAAAATTCCTAAAAAATCCGTCCAAAATCTTGATGACCCCAATCTCTTGTTTTGTACTTTTTTTCCACGTGTCTCGACCTCCAATGTATCCCTGCAAAGTTTGGTGAAGATCTGAGTATGTAGTTTTTGACCTTATATGGAACCTCCTATCTGAAAATTTGAAAATTGTTAAAAAATTCGTCCAAAATCTTGATGTCACCAATCCTATGTTTTGTATGTTTTTTTCACGTGTCTTGACATCCAATGTATTCCTGCAAAGTTTGGTGAAGATCTGAGTATGTCGTTTTTGACCTTATCTGGAACCTCCCATCTGAAAATTTGAAAATTCTTAAAAAATTCGTCGAAAATCTTGATGTCTCCGATCTCTTGTTTTGTACTTTTTTTCCACGTGTCTTGACATGCAAAGTATTCCTGCAAAGTTTGGTGAAGATCTGAGTATGTAGTTTTTGACCTCATCTGGAACCTCCTATCTGAAAATTTGAAAATTCTTAAAAAATTCGTCCAAAATCTTGATGTCTCCAATCTCTTGTTTTGTACGTTTTTTCCACGTGTCTTGACATGCAAAGTATCCCTGCAACGTTTGGTGAAGATCTGAGTATGTAGTTTTTGACCTTATCTGGAACCTCCTATCTGAAAATTTGAAAATTCTTCAAAAATTCGTCGAAAATCTTGATGTCTCCAATCTCTTGTTTTGTACGTTTTTTCCACGTGTCTTGACATCCAATGTATTCCTGCAATGTTTGGTGGAGATCTGAGTATGTAGTTTTAGACCTTATCTGGAACCTCCTATCTGAAAATTTGAAAATTCTTCAAAAATTCGTCGAAAATCTTGATGTCTCCAATCTCTTGTTTTGTACGTTTTTTCCACGTGTCTTGACATCCAATGTATTCCTGCAATGTTTGGTGGAGATCTGAGTATGTAGTTTTAGACCTTATCTGGAACCTCCTATCTGAAAATTTGAAAATTCTTCAAAAATTCGTCCAAAATCTTGATGTCTCCAATCTCTTGTTTTGTACGTTTTTTCCACGTGTCTCGACCTCCAATGGATCCCTGCAAAGTTTGGTGAAGATCTGAGTATGTAGTTTTTGACCTTATCTGGAACCTCCTATCTGAAAATTTGAAAATTCTTCAAAAATTCGTCGAAAATCTTGATGTCTCCAATCTCTTGTTTTGTACGTTTTTTCCACGTGTCTTGACATCCAATGTATTCCTGCAATGTTTGGTGGAGATCTGAGTATGTAGTTTTAGACCTTATCTGGAACCTCCTATCTGAAAATTTGAAAATTCTTCAAAAATTCGTCGAAAATCTTGATGTCTCCGATCTCTTGTTTTGTACGTTTTTTCCACGTGTCTTGACATGCAAAGTATTCCTGCAAAGTTTGGTGAAGATCTGAGTATGTAGTTTTTGACCTCATCTGGAACCTCCTATCTGAAAATTTGAAAATTCTTAAAAAATTCGTCGAAAATCTTGATGTCTCCAATCTCTTGTTTTGTACGTTTTTTCCACGTGTCTTGACATCCAATGTATCCCTGCAATGTTTGGTGAAGATCTGAGTATGTAGTTTTTGACCTTATCTGGAACCTCCCATCTGAAAATTTGAAAATTCCTAAAAAATCCGTCCAAAATCTTGATGACCCCAATCTCTTGTTTTGTACTTTTTTTCCACGTGTCTCGACCTCCAATGTATCCCTGCAAAGTTTGGTGAAGATCTGAGTATGTAGTTTTTGACCTTATATGGAACCTCCTATCTGAAAATTTGAAAATTCTTAAAAAATTCGTCGAAAATCTTGATGTCTCCGATCTCTTGTTTTGTACGTTTTTTCCACGTGTCTTGACATGCAAAGTATCCCTGCAAAGTTTGGTGAAGATCTGAGTATGTCGTTTTTGACCTCATCTGGAACCTCCTTTCTGAAAATTTGAGAATTCTTAAAAAATTCGTCCAAAATCTTGATGTCTTCAATCTCTTGTTTTGTACGTTTTTTCCACGTGTCTTGACATCCAATGTATCCATGCAAAGTTTGGTGAAGATCTGAGTATGTCGTTTTTGACCTTATCTGGAACCTCCCATCTGAAAATTTGAAAATTCTTAAAAAATTCGTCCAAAATCTTGATGTCTCCAATCTCTTGTTTTGTACGTTTTTTCCACGTGTCTCGACCTCCAATGGATCCCTGCAAAGTTTGGTGAAGATCTGAGTATGTCGTTTTTGACCTTATCTGGAACCTCCCATCTGAAAATTTGAAAATTCTTAAAAAATTCGTCGAAAATCTTGATGTCTCCGATCTCTTGATTTGTACGTTTTTTCCACGTGTCTTGACATGCAAAGTATTCCTGCAAAGTTTGGTGAAGATCTGAGTATGTAGTTTTTGACCTCATCTGGAACCTCCTATCTGAAAATTTGAAAATTCTTAAAAAATTCGTCCAAAATCTTGATGTCTCCAATCTCTTGTTTTGTACGTTTTTTCCACGTGTCTTGACATCCAATGTATCCCTGCAATGTTTGGTGAAGATCTGAGTATGTAGTTTTTGACCTTATCTGGAACCTCCCATCTGAAAATTTGAAAATTCCTAAAAAATCCGTCCAAAATCTTGATGACCCCAATCTCTTGTTTTGTACTTTTTTCCACGTGTCTCGACCTCCAATGTATCCCTGCAAAGTTTGGTGAAGATCTGAGTATGTAGTTTTTGACCTTATATTGAACCTCCCATCTGAAAATTTGAAAATTCTTAAAAAATTCGTCCAAAATCTTGATGACCCCAATCTCTTGTTTTGTACGTTTTTTCCACGTGTCTTGACATCCAAAGTATCCCTGCAAAGTTTGGTGAAGATCTGAGTATGTAGTTTTTGACCTTATATGGAACCTCCTTTCTGAAAATTTGAGAATTCTTAAAAAATTCGTCCAAAATCTTGATGTCTCCAATCTCTTGTTTTGTACGTTTTTTCCACGTGTCTTGACATCCAATGTATCCATGCAAAGTTTGGTGAAGATCTGAGTATGTCGTTTTTGACCTTATCTGGAACCTCCCATCTGAAAATTTGAAAAGTCTTAAAAAATTCGTCGAAAATCTTGATGTCTCCAATCTTTTGTTTTGTACGTTTTTTCCACGTGTCTTGACATGCAAAGTATCCCTGCAACGTTTGGTGAAGATCTGAGTATGTAGTTTTTGACCTTATCTGGAACCTCCTATCTGAAAATTTGAAAATTCTTAAAAAATTCGTCGAAAATCTTGATGTCTCCAATCTCTTGTTTTGTACGTTTTTTCCACGTGTCTTGACATCCAATGTATCCCTGCAAAGTTTGGTGGAGATCTGAGTATGTAGTTTTAGACCTTATCTGGAACCTCCTATCTGAAAATTTGAAAATTCTTCAAAAATTCGTCCAAAATCTTGATGTCTCCAATCTCTTGTTTTGTACGTTTTTTCCACGTGTCTCGACCTCCAATGGATCCCTGCAAAGTTTGGTGAAGATCTGAGTATGTCGTTTTTGACCTTATCTGGAACATCCTTTCTGAAAATTTGAAAATTCTTAAAAAATTCGTCGAAAATCTTGATGTCTCCAATCTTTTGTTTTGTACGTTTTTTCCACGTGTCTTGACATGCAAAGTATCCCTGCAAAGTTTGGTGAAGATCTGAGTATGTAGTTTTTGACCTTATCTGGAACCTCCTATCTGAAAATTTGAAAATTCTTCAAAAATTCGTCGAAAATCTTGATGTCTCCAATCTCTTGTTTTGTACGTTTTTTCCACGTGTCTTGACATCCAATGTATTCCTGCAATGTTTGGTGGAGATCTGAGTATGTAGTTTTTGACCTTATCTGGAACCTCCCATCTGAAAATTTGAAAATTCTTAAAAAATTCGTCGAAAATCTTGATGTCTCCGATCTCTTGTTTTGTACGTTTTTTCCACGTGTCTTGACATGCAAAGTATTCCTGCAAAGTTTGGTGAAGATCTGAGTATGTAGTTTTTGACCTCATCTGGAACCTCCTATCTGAAAATTTGAAAATTCTTAAAAAATTCGTCCAAAATCTTGAAGTCTCCAATCTCTTGTTTTGTACGTTTTTTCCACGTGTCTTGACATCCAATGTATCCCTGCAATGTTTGGTGAAGATCTGAGTATGTAGTTTTTGACCTTATCTGGAACCTCCCATCTGAAAATTTGAAAATTCCTAAAAAATCCGTCCAAAATCTTGATGACCCCAATCTCTTGTTTTGTACTTTTTTTCCACGTGTCTCGACCTCCAATGTATCCCTGCAAAGTTTGGTGAAGATCTGAGTATGTAGTTTTTGACCTTATATGGAACCTCCTATCTGAAAATTTGAAAATTGTTAAAAAATTCGTCCAAAATCTTGATGTCACCAATCCTATGTTTTGTATGTTTTTTTCACGTGTCTTGACATCCAATGTATTCCTGCAAAGTTTGGTGAAGATCTGAGTATGTCGTTTTTGACCTTATCTGGAACCTCCCATCTGAAAATTTGAAAATTCTTAAAAAATTCGTCGAAAATCTTGATGTCTCCGATCTCTTGTTTTGTACTTTTTTTCCACGTGTCTTGACATGCAAAGTATTCCTGCAAAGTTTGGTGAAGATCTGAGTATGTAGTTTTTGACCTCATCTGGAACCTCCTATCTGAAAATTTGAAAATTCTTAAAAAATTCGTCCAAAATCTTGATGTCTCCAATCTCTTGTTTTGTACGTTTTTTCCACGTGTCTTGACATGCAAAGTATCCCTGGAACGTTTGGTGAAGATCTGAGTATGTAGTTTTTGACCTTATCTGGAACCTCCTATCTGAAAATTTGAAAATTCTTCAAAAATTCGTCGAAAATCTTGATGTCTCCAATCTCTTGTTTTGTACGTTTTTTCCACGTGTCTTGACATCCAATGTATTCCTGCAATGTTTGGTGGAGATCTGAGTATGTAGTTTTAGACCTTATCTGGAACCTCCTATCTGAAAATTTGAAAATTCTTCAAAAATTCGTCCAAAATCTTGATGTCTCCAATCTCTTGTTTTGTACGTTTTTTCCACGTGTCTCGACCTCCAATGGATCCCTGCAAAGTTTGGTGAAGATCTGAGTATGTCGTTTTTGACCTTATCTGGAACATCCTTTCTGAAAATTTGAAAATTCTTCAAAAATTCGTCGAAAATCTTGATGTCTCCAATCTCTTGTTTTGTACGTTTTTTCCACGTGTCTTGACATCCAATGTATTCCTGCAATGTTTGGTGGAGATCTGAGTATGTAGTTTTAGACCTTATCTGGAACCTCCTATCTGAAAATTTGAAAATTCTTCAAAAATTCGTCGAAAATCTTGATGTCTCCGATCTCTTGTTTTGTACGTTTTTTCCACGTGTCTTGACATCCAAAGTATCCCTGCAAAGTTTGGTGAAGATCTGAGTATGTAGTTTTTGACCTCATCTGGAACATCCTTTCTGAAAATTTGAAAATTCTTCAAAAATTCTTCGAAAATCTTGATGTCTCCAATCTCTTGTTTTGTACGTTTTTTCCACGTGTCTTGACATCCAATGTATTCCTGCAATGTTTGGTGGAGATCTGAGTATGTAGTTTTAGACCTTATCTGGAACCTCCTATCTGAAAATTTGAAAATTCTTCAAAAATTCGTCCAAAATCTTGATGTCTCCAATCTCTTGTTTTGTACGTTTTTTCCACGTGTCTCGACCTCCAATGGATCCCTGCAAAGTTTGGTGAAGATCTGAGTATGTAGTTTTTGACCTTATCTGGAACCTCCTATCTGAAAATTTGAAAATTCTTCAAAAATTCGTCGAAAATCTTGATGTCTCCAATCTCTTGTTTTGTACGTTTTTTCCACGTGTCTTGACATCCAATGTATTCCTGCAATGTTTGGTGGAGATCTGAGTATGTAGTTTTAGACCTTATCTGGAACCTCCTATCTGAAAATTTGAAAATTCTTCAAAAATTCGTCGAAAATCTTGATGTCTCCGATCTCTTGTTTTGTATGTTTTTTCCACGTGTCTTGACATCCAATGTATCCATGCAAAGTTTGGTGAAGATCTGAGTATGTAGTTTTTGACCTTATATGGAACCTCCTATCTGAAAATTTGAAAATTCTTAAAAAATTCCTCGAAAATCTTGATGTCTCCGATCTCTTGTTTTGTACGTTTTTTCCACGTGTCTTGACATGCAAAGTATTCCTGCAAAGTTTGGTGAAGATCTGAGTATGTAGTTTTTGACCTCATCTGGAACCTCCTATCTGAAAATTTGAAAATTCTTAAAAAATTCGTCCAAAATTTTGATGTCTCCAATCTCTTGTTTTGTACGTTTTTTCCACGTGTCTTGACATCCAATGTATCCCTGCAAACTTTGGTGAAGATCTGAGTATGTAGTTTTTGACCTTATCTGGAACCTCCCATCTGAAAATTTGAAAATTCTTAAAAAATTCGACCAAAATCTTGATGTCTCCAATCTTTTGTTTTGTACGTTTTTTCCACGTGTCTTGACACATAATGTATCCATGCAAAGTTTGGTGAAGATCTGAGCATGTAGTTTTTGACCTTATATGGAACCTCCTATCTGAAAATTTGAAAATTCTTAAAAAATTCGTCCAAAATCTTGATGTCACCAATCCTATGTTTTGTATGTTTTTTCCACGTGTCTTGACATCCAATGTATCCATGCAAAGTTTGGTGAAGATCTGAGTATGTAGTTTTTGACCTTATATGGAACCTCCTATCTGAAAATTTGAAAATTCTTAAAAAATTCGTCGAAAATCTTGATGTCTCCGATCTCTTGTTTTGTACGTTTTTTCCACGTGTCTTGACATGCAAAGTATTCCTGCAAAGTTTGGTGAAGATCTGAGTATGTAGTTTTTGACCTCATCTGGAACCTCCTATCTGAAAATTTGAAAATTCTTAAAAAATTCGTCCAAAATCTTGATGTCTCCAATCTCTTGTTTTGTACGTTTTTTCCACGTGTCTTGACATCCAATGTATCCATGCAATGTTTGGTGAAGATCTGAGTATGTAGTTTTTGACCTCATCTGGAACCTCCTATCTGAAAATTTGAAAATTCTTAAAAAATTCGTCGAAAATCTTGATGTCTCCAATCTCTTGTTTTGTACGTTTTTTCCACGTGTCTTGACATCCAATGTATCCCTGCAATGTTTGGTGAAGATCTGAGTATGTAGTTTTTGACCTTATCTGGAACCTCCCATCTGAAAATTTGAAAATTCCTAAAAAATCCGTCCAAAATCTTGATGACCCCAATCTCTTGTTTTGTACTTTTTTTCCACGTGTCTCGACCTCCAATGTATCCCTGCAAAGTTTGGTGAAGATCTGAGTATGTAGTTTTTGACCTTATATGGAACCTCCTATCTGAAAATTTGAAAATTCTTAAAAAATTCGTCGAAAATCTTGATGTCTCCGATCTCTTGTTTTGTACGTTTTTTCCACGTGTCTTGACATGCAAAGTATCCCTGCAAAGTTTGGTGAAGATCTGAGTATGTCGTTTTTGACCTCATCTGGAACCTCCTTTCTGAAAATTTGAGAATTCTTAAAAAATTCGTCCAAAATCTTGATGTCTTCAATCTCTTGTTTTGTACGTTTTTTCCACGTGTCTTGACATCCAATGTATCCATGCAAAGTTTGGTGAAGATCTGAGTATGTCGTTTTTGACCTTATCTGGAACCTCCCATCTGAAAATTTGAAAATTCTTAAAAAATTCGTCCAAAATCTTGATGTCTCCAATCTCTTGTTTTGTACGTTTTTTCCACGTGTCTCGACCTCCAATGGATCCCTGCAAAGTTTGGTGAAGATCTGAGTATGTCGTTTTTGACCTTATCTGGAACCTCCCATCTGAAAATTTGAAAATTCTTAAAAAATTCGTCGAAAATCTTGATGTCTCCGATCTCTTGATTTGTACGTTTTTTCCACGTGTCTTGACATGCAAAGTATTCCTGCAAAGTTTGGTGAAGATCTGAGTATGTAGTTTTTGACCTCATCTGGAACCTCCTATCTGGAAATTTGAAAATTCTTAAAAAATTCGTCCAAAATCTTGATGTCTCCAATCTCTTGTTTTGTACGTTTTTTCCACGTGTCTTGACATCCAATGTATCCCTGCAATGTTTGGTGAAGATCTGAGTATGTAGTTTTTGACCTTATCTGGAACCTCCCATCTGAAAATTTGAAAATTCCTAAAAAATCCGTCCAAAATCTTGATGACCCCAATCTCTTGTTTTGTACTTTTTTCCACGTGTCTCGACCTCCAATGTATCCCTGCAAAGTTTGGTGAAGATCTGAGTATGTAGTTTTTGACCTTATATTGAACCTCCCATCTGAAAATTTGAAAATTCTTAAAAAATTCGTCCAAAATCTTGATGACCCCAATCTCTTGTTTTGTACGTTTTTTCCACGTGTCTTGACATCCAAAGTATCCCTGCAAAGTTTGGTGAAGATCTGAGTATGTAGTTTTTGACCTTATATGGAACCTCCTTTCTGAAAATTTGAGAATTCTTAAAAAATTCGTCCAAAATCTTGATGTCTCCAATCTCTTGTTTTGTACGTTTTTTCCACGTGTCTTGACATCCAATGTATCCATGCAAAGTTTGGTGAAGATCTGAGTATGTCGTTTTTGACCTTATCTGGAACCTCCCATCTGAAAATTTGAAAATTCTTAAAAAATTCGTCGAAAATCTTGATGTCTCCAATCTTTTGTTTTGTACGTTTTTTCCACGTGTCTTGACATGCAAAGTATCCCTGCAACGTTTGGTGAAGATCTGAGTATGTAGTTTTTGACCTTATCTGGAACCTCCTATCTGAAAATTTGAAAAATTCTTCAAAAATTCGTCGAAAATCTTGATGTCTCCAATCTCTTGTTTTGTACGTTTTTTCCACGTGTCTTGACATCCAATGTATTCCTGCAATGTTTGGTGGAGATCTGAGTATGTAGTTTTAGACCTTATCTGGAACCTCCTATCTGAAAATTTGAAAATTCTTCAAAAATTCGTCCAAAATCTTGATGTCTCCAATCTCTTGTTTTGTACGTTTTTTCCACGTGTCTTGACATCCAATGTATTCCTGCAATGTTTGGTGGAGATCTGAGTATGTAGTTTTAGACCTTATCTGGAACCTCCTATCTGAAAATTTGAAAATTCTTCAAAAATTCGTCGAAAATCTTGATGTCTCCGATCTCTTGTTTTGTACGTTTTTTCCACGTGTCTCGACCTCCAATGGATCCCTGCAAAGTTTGGTGAAGATCTGAGTATGTAGTTTTTGACCTCATCTGGAACATCCTTTCTGAAAATTTGAAAATTCTTCAAAAATTCGTCGAAAATCTTGATGTCTCCAATCTCTTGTTTTGTACGTTTTTTCCACGTGTCTTGACATCCAATGTATTCCTGCAATGTTTGGTGGAGATCTGAGTATGTAGTTTTTGACCTTATATTGAACCTCCTATCTGAAAATTTGAAAATTCTTCAAAAATTCGTCCAAAATCTTGATGTCTCCAATCTCTTGTTTTGTACGTTTTTTCCACGTGTCTCGACCTCCAATGGATCCCTGCAAAGTTTGGTGAAGATCTGAGTATGTAGTTTTTGACCTTATCTGGAACCTCCCATCTGAAAATTTGAAAATTCTTAAAAAATTCGTCGAAAATCTTGATGTCTCCAATCTCTTGTTTTGTACGTTTTTTCCACGTGTCTTGACATGCAAAGTATCCCTGCAACGTTTGGTGAAGATCTGAGTATGTAGTTTTTGACCTTATCTGGAACCTCCTATCTGAAAATTTGAAAATTCTTCAAAAATTCGTCGAAAATCTTGATGTCTCCAATCTCTTGTTTTGTACGTTTTTTCCACGTGTCTTGACATCCAATGTATTCCTGCAATGTTTGGTGGAGATCTGAGTATGTAGTTTTAGACCTTATCTGGAACATCCTTTCTGAAAATTTGAAAATTCTTCAAAAATTCGTCGAAAATCTTGATGTCTCCAATCTCTTGTTTTGTACGTTTTTTCCACGTGTCTTGACATCCAATGTATTCCTGCAATGTTTGGTGGAGATCTGAGTATGTAGTTTTAGACCTTATCTGGAACCTCCTATCTGAAAATTTGAAAATTCTTCAAAAATTCGTCGAAAATCTTGATGTCTCCGATCTCTTGTTTTGTACGTTTTTTCCACGTGTCTCGACCTCCAATGGATCCCTGCAAAGTTTGGTGAAGATCTGAGTATGTAGTTTTTGACCTCATCTGGAACATCCTTTCTGAAAATTTGAAAATTCTTCAAAAATTCGTCGAAAATCTTGATGTCTCCAATCTCTTGTTTTGTACGTTTTTTCCACGTGTCTTGACATCCAATGTATTCCTGCAATGTTTGGTGGAGATCTGAGTATGTAGTTTTTGACCTTATCTGGAACCTCCTATCTGAAAATTTGAAAATTCTTCAAAAATCCGTGCAAAATCTTGATGACCCCAATCTCTTGTTTTGTACGTTTTTTCCACGTGTCTTGACATCCAATGTATCCATGCAAAGTTTGGTGAAGATCTGAGTATGTCGTTTTTGACCTTATCTGGTACCTCCCATCTGAAAATTTGAAAAATTTAAAAAATTCGTCGAAAATCTTGATGTCTCCAATCTCTTGTTTTGTACGTTTTTTCCACGTGTCTTGACATGCAAAGTATCCCTGCAACGTTTGGTGAAGATCTGAGTATGTAGTTTTTGACCTTATCTGGAACCTCCTATCTGAAAATTTGAAAATTCTTCAAAAATTCGTCGAAAATCTTGATGTCTCCAATCTCTTGTTTTGTACGTTTTTTCCACGTGTCTTGACATCCAATGTATCCCTGCAATGTTTGGTGGAGATCTGAGTATGTAGTTTTTGACCTTATCTCGGACCTCCTATCAGAAAATTTGAAAATTCTTCAAAAATTCGTCCAAAATCTTGATGTCTCCAATCTCTTGTTTTGTACGTTTTTTCCACGTGTCTCGACCTCCAATGTATCCCTGCAAAGTTTGGTGAAGATCTGAGTATGTCGTTTTTGACCTTATCTGGAACATCCTTTCTGAAAATTTGAAAATTCTTAAAAAATTCGTCGAAAATCTTGATGTCTCCAATCTCTTGTTTTGTACGTTTTTTCCACGTGTCTTGACATCCAATGTATCCCTGCAAAGTTTGGTGAAGATCTGAGTATGTAGTTTTTGACCTTATATGGAACCTCCTTTCTGAAAATTTGAAAATTCTCAAAAAATTCGTCCATAATCTTGATGTCTCCAATCTCTTGTTTTGTACGTTTTTTCCACGTGTCTTGACATCCAATGTATCCCTGCAAAGTTTGGTGAAGATCTGAGTATGTAGTTTTTGACCTTATCTGGAACCTCCCATCTGAAAATTTGAAAATTCTTAAAAAATTCGACCAAAATCTTGATGTCTCCAATCTTTTGTTTTGTACGTTTTTTCCACGTGTCTTGACACATAATGTATCCATGCAAAGTTTGGTGAAGATCTGAGTATGTAGTTTTTGACCTTATATTGAACCTCCCATCTGAAAATTTGAAAATTCTTAAAAAATTCGTCCAAAATCTTGATGTCACCAATCCTATGTTTTGTACGTTTTTTCCACGTGTCTTGACATCCAATGTATCCCTGCAAAGTTTGGTGAAGATCTGAGTATGTAGTTTTTGACCTTATCTGGAACCTCCCATCTGAAAATTTGAAAATTCTTAAAAAATTCGACCAAAATCTTGATGTCTCCAATCTTTTGTTTTGTACGTTTTTTCCACGTGTCTTGACACATAATGTATCCATGCAAAGTTTGGTGAAGATCTGAGCATGTAGTTTTTGACCTTATATGGAACCTCCTATCTGAAAATTTGAAAATTCTTAAAAAATTCGTCCAAAATCTTGATGTCACCAATCCTATGTTTTGTATGTTTTTTCCACGTGTCTTGACATCCAATGTATCCATGCAAAGTTTGGTGAAGATCTGAGTATGTAGTTTTTGACCTTATATGGAACCTCCTATCTGAAAATTTGAAAATTCTTAAAAAATTCGTCGAAAATCTTGATGTCTCCGATCTCTTGTTTTGTACGTTTTTTCCACGTGTCTTGACATGCAAAGTATTCCTGCAAAGTTTGGTGAAGATCTGAGTATGTAGTTTTTGACCTCATCTGGAACCTCCTATCTGAAAATTTGAAAATTCTTAAAAAATTCGTCCAAAATTTTGATGTCTCCAATCTCTTGTTTTGTACGTTTTTTCCACGTGTCTTGACATCCAATGTATCCCTGCAAACTTTGGTGAAGATCTGAGTATGTAGTTTTTGACCTTATCTGGAACCTCCCATCTGAAAATTTGAAAATTCTTAAAAAATTCGACCAAAATCTTGATGTCTCCAATCTTTTGTTTTGTACGTTTTTTCCACGTGTCTTGACACATAATGTATCCATGCAAAGTTTGGTGAAGATCTGAGCATGTAGTTTTTGACCTTATATGGAACCTCCTATCTGAAAATTTGAAAATTCTTAAAAAATTCGTCCAAAATCTTGATGTCACCAATCCTATGTTTTGTATGTTTTTTCCACGTGTCTTGACATCCAATGTATCCATGCAAAGTTTGGTGAAGATCTGAGTATGTAGTTTTTGACCTTATATGGAACCTCCTATCTGAAAATTTGAAAATTCTTAAAAAATTCGTCGAAAATCTTGATGTCTCCGATCTCTTGTTTTGTACGTTTTTTCCACGTGTCTTGACATGCAAAGTATTCCTGCAAAGTTTGGTGAAGATCTGAGTATGTAGTTTTTGACCTCATCTGGAACCTCCTATCTGAAAATTTGAAAATTCTTAAAAAATTCGTCCAAAATTTTGATGTCTCCAATCTCTTGTTTTGTACGTTTTTTCCACGTGTCTTGACATCCAATGTATCCCTGCAAAGTTTGGTGAAGATCTGAGTATGTAGTTTTTGACCTTATCTGGAACCTCCCATCTGAAAATTTGAAAATTCTTAAAAAATTCGTCGAAAATCTTGATGTCTCCGATCTCTTGTTTTGTACGTTTTTTCCACGTGTCTTGACATCCAATGTATCCCTGCAAAGTTTGGTGAAGATCTGAGTATGTTGTTTTTGACCTTATCTGGAACATCCTTTCTGAAAATTTGAAAATTGTTAAAAAATTCGTTAAAAATCTTGATGTCTCCTATCTCTTGTTTTGTACGTTTTTTCCACGTGTCTTGACATCCAATGTATCCCTGCAAAGTTAGGTGAAGATCTGAGTATGTAGTTTTTGACCTTATCTGGAACCTCCCATCTGAAAATTTGAAAATTCTTAAAAAATTCGACCAATATCTTGATGTCTCCAATCTTTTGTTTTGTACGTTTTTTCCACGTGTCTTGACACATAATGTATCCATGCAAAGTTTGGTGAAGATCTGAGTATGTAGTTTTTGACCTTATATTGAACCTCCCATCTGAAAATTTGAAAATTCTTAAAAAATTCGTCCAAAATCTTGATGTCACCAATCCTATGTTTTGTACGTTTTTTCCACGTGTCTTGACATCCAATGTATCCCTGCAAAGTTTGGTGAAGATCTGAGTATGTAGTTTTTGACCTTATCTGGAACCTCCCATCTGAAAATTTGAAAATTCTTAAAAAATTCGACCAAAATCTTGATGTCTCCAATCTTTTGTTTTGTACGTTTTTTCCACGTGTCTTGACACATAATGTATCCATGCAAAGTTTGGTGAAGATCTGAGCATGTAGTTTTTGACCTTATATGGAACCTCCTATCTGAAAATTTGAAAATTCTTAAAAAATTCGTCCAAAATCTTGATGTCACCAATCCTATGTTTTGTATGTTTTTTCCACGTGTCTTGACATCCAATGTATCCATGCAAAGTTTGGTGAAGATCTGAGTATGTAGTTTTTGACCTTATATGGAACCTCCTATCTGAAAATTTGAAAATTCTTAAAAAATTCGTCGAAAATCTTGATGTCTCCGATCTCTTGTTTTGTACGTTTTTTCCACGTGTCTTGACATGCAAAGTATTCCTGCAAAGTTTGGTGAAGATCTGAGTATGTAGTTTTTGACCTCATCTGGAACCTCCTATCTGAAAATTTGAAAATTCTTAAAAAATTCGTCCAAAATTTTGATGTCTCCAATCTCTTGTTTTGTACGTTTTTTCCACGTGTCTTGACATCCAATGTATCCCTGCAAACTTTGGTGAAGATCTGAGTATGTAGTTTTTGACCTTATCTGGAACCTCCCATCTGAAAATTTGAAAATTCTTAAAAAATTCGACCAAAATCTTGATGTCTCCAATCTTTTGTTTTGTACGTTTTTTCCACGTGTCTTGACACATAATGTATCCATGCAAAGTTTGGTGAAGATCTGAGCATGTAGTTTTTGACCTTATATGGAACCTCCTATCTGAAAATTTGAAAATTCTTAAAAAATTCGACCAAAATCTTGATGTCACCAATCCTATGTTTTGTATGTTTTTTCCACGTGTCTTGACATCCAATGTATCCATGCAAAGTTTGGTGAAGATCTGAGTATGTAGTTTTTGACCTTATATGGAACCTCCTATCTGAAAATTTGAAAATTCTTAAAAAATTCGTCGAAAATCTTGATGTCTCCGATCTCTTGTTTTGTACGTTTTTTCCACGTGTCTTGACATGCAAAGTATTCCTGCAAAGTTTGGTGAAGATCTGAGTATGTAGTTTTTGACCTCATATGGAACCTCCTATCTGAAAATTTGAAAATTCTTAAAAAATTCGTCCAAAATTTTGATGTCTCCAATCTCTTGTTTTGTACGTTTTTTCCACGTGTCTTGACATCCAATGTATCCCTGCAAAGTTTGGTGAAGATCTGAGTATGTAGTTTTTGACCTTATCTGGAACCTCCCATCTGAAAATTTGAAAATTCTTAAAAAATTCGTCGAAAATCTTGATGTCTCCGATCTCTTGTTTTGTACGTTTTTTCCACGTGTCTTGACATCCAATGTATCCCTGCAAAGTTTGGTGAAGATCTGAGTATGTTGTTTTTGACCTTATCTGGAACATCCTTTCTGAAAATTTGAAAATTGTTAAAAAATTCGTTAAAAATCTTGATGTCTCCTATCTCTTGTTTTGTACGTTTTTTCCACGTGTCTTGACATCCAATGTATCCCTGCAAAGTTAGGTGAAGATCTGAGTATGTAGTTTTTGACCTTATCTGGAACCTCCCATCTGAAAATTTGAAAATTCTTAAAAAATTCGACCAATATCTTGATGTCTCCAATCTTTTGTTTTGTACGTTTTTTCCACGTGTCTTGACACATAATGTATCCATGCAAAGTTTGGTGAAGATCTGAGTATGTAGTTTTTGACCTTATATGGAACCTCCTATCTGAAAATTTGAAAATTCTTAAAAAATTCGTCCAAAATCTTGATGTCTCCAATCTCTTGTTTTGTACGTTTTTTCCACGTGTCTTGACATCCAATGTATCCCTGCAAAGTTTGGTGAAGATCTGAGTATGTAGTTTTTGACCTTATCTGGAACCTCCCATCTGAAAATTTGAAAATTCCTAAAAAATCCGTGCAAAATCTTGATGACCCCAATCTCTTGTTTTGTACGTTTTTTCCACGTGTCTTGACATCCAATGTATCCATGCAAAGTTTGGTGAAGATCTGAGTATGTCGTTTTTGACCTTATCTGGAACATCCTTTCTGAAAATTTGAAAATTGTTAAAAAATTCGTCCAAAATCTTGATGTCTCCAATCTCTTTTTTGTACGTTTTTTCCACGTGTCTTGACATCCAATGTATCCCTGCAAAGTTTGGTGAAGATCTGAGTATGTAGTTTTTGACCTCATCTGGAACCTCCTATCTGAAAATTTGAAAATTCTTAAAAAATCCGTGCAAAATCTTGACGACCCCAATCTCTTGTTTTGTACGTTTTTTCCACGTGTCTTGACATCCAATGTATCCATGCAAAGTTTGGTGAAGATCTGAGTATGTCGTTTTTGACCTTATCTGGAACATCCTTTCTGAAAATTTGAAAATTGTTAAAAAATTCGTCCAAAATCTTGATGTCTCCAATCTCTTTTTTGTACGTTTTTTCCACGTGTCTTGACATCCAATGTATCCCTGCAAAGTTTGGTGAAGATCTGAGTATGTAGTTTTTGACCTTATCTGGAACCTCCCATCTGAAAATTTGAAAATTCTTAAAAAATTCGTCGAAAATCTTGATGTCTCCAATCTCTTGTTTTGTACGTTTTTTCCACGTGTCTTGACATGCAAAGTATCCCTGCAACGTTTGGTGAAGATCTGAGTATGTAGTTTTTGACCTTATCTGGAACCTCCTATCTGAAAATTTGAAAATTCTTCAAAAATTCGTCGAAAATCTTGATGTCTCCAATCTCTTGTTTTGTACGTTTTTTCCACGTGTCTTGACATCCAATGTATTCCTGCAATGTTTGGTGGAGATCTGAGTATGTAGTTTTAGACCTTATCTGGAACATCCTTTCTGAAAATTTGAAAATTCTTCAAAAATTCGTCGAAAATCTTGATGTCTCCAATCTCTTGTTTTGTACGTTTTTTCCACGTGTCTTGACATCCAATGTATTCCTGCAATGTTTGGTGGAGATCTGAGTATGTAGTTTTAGACCTTATCTGGAACCTCCTATCTGAAAATTTGAAAATTCTTCAAAAATTCGTCGAAAATCTTGATGTCTCCGATCTCTTGTTTTGTACGTTTTTTCCACGTGTCTCGACCTCCAATGGATCCCTGCAAAGTTTGGTGAAGATCTGAGTATGTAGTTTTTGACCTCATCTGGAACATCCTTTCTGAAAATTTGAAAATTCTTCAAAAATTCGTCGAAAATCTTGATGTCTCCAATCTCTTGTTTTGTACGTTTTTTCCACGTGTCTTGACATCCAATGTATTCCTGCAATGTTTGGTGGAGATCTGAGTATGTAGTTTTAGACCTTATCTGGAACCTCCTATCTGAAAATTTGAAAATTCTTAAAAAATTCGTCCAAAATCTTGATGTCTCCAATCTCTTGTTTTGTACGTTTTTTCCACGTGTCTCGACCTCCAATGGATCCCTGCAAAGTTTGGTGAAGATCTGAGTATGTAGTTTTTGACCTTATCTGGAACCTCCTATCTGAAAATTTGAAAATTCTTCAAAAATCCGTGCAAAATCTTGATGACCCCAATCTCTTGTTTTGTACGTTTTTTCCACGTGTCTTGACATCCAATGTATCCATGCAAAGTTTGGTGAAGATCTGAGTATGTCGTTTTTGACCTTATCTGGAACCTCCCATCTGAAAATTTGAAAAATTTAAAAAATTCGTCGAAAATCTTGATGTCTCCAATCTCTTGTTTTGTACGTTTTTTCCACGTGTCTTGACATGCAAAGTATCCCTGCAACGTTTGGTGAAGATCTGAGTATGTAGTTTTTGACCTTATCTGGAACCTCCTATCTGAAAATTTGAAAATTCTTCAAAAATTCGTCGAAAATCTTGATGTCTCCAATCTCTTGTTTTGTACGTTTTTTCCACGTGTCTTGACATCCAATGTATCCCTGCAATGTTTGGTGGAGATCTGAGTATGTAGTTTTTGACCTTATCTGGGACCTCCTATCAGAAAATTTGAAAATTCTTCAAAAATTCGTCCAAAATCTTGATGTCTCCAATCTCTTGTTTTGTACGTTTTTTCCACGTGTCTCGACCTCCAATGTATCCCTGCAAAGTTTGGTGAAGATCTGAGTATGTCGTTTTTGACCTTATCTGGAACATCCTTTCTGAAAATTTGAAAATTCTTAAAAAATTCGTCGAAAATCTTGATGTCTCCAATCTCTTGTTTTGTACGTTTTTTCCACGTGTCTTGACATCCAATGTATCCCTGCAAAGTTTGGTGAAGATCTGAGTATGTAGTTTTTGACCTTATATGGAACCTCCTTTCTGAAAATTTGAAAATTCTCAAAAAATTCGTCCATAATCTTGATGTCTCCAATCTCTTGTTTTGTACGTTTTTTCCACGTGTCTTGACATCCAATGTATCCCTGCAAAGTTTGGTGAAGATCTGAGTATGTAGTTTTTGACCATATCTGGAACCTCCCATCTGAAAATTTGAAAATTCTTAAAAAATTCGACCAAAATCTTGATGTCTCCAATCTTTTGTTTTGTACGTTTTTTCCACGTGTCTTGACACATAATGTATCCATGCAAAGTTTGGTGAAGATCTGAGTATGTAGTTTTTGACCTTATATGGAACCTCCTATCTGAAAATTTGAAAATTCTTAAAAAATTCGTCGAAAATCTTGATGTCTCCGATCTCTTGTTTTGTACGTTTTTTCCACGTGTCTTGACATGCAAAGTATTCCTGCAAAGTTTGGTGAAGATCTGAGTATGTAGTTTTTGACCTCATCTGGAACCTCCTATCTGAAAATTTGAAAATTCTTAAAAAATTCGTCCAAAATTTTGATGTCTCCAATCTCTTGTTTTGTACGTTTTTTCCACGTGTCTTGACATCCAATGTATCCCTGCAAAGTTTGGTGAAGATCTGAGTATGTAGTTTTTGACCTTATCTGGAACCTCCCATCTGAAAATTTGAAAATTCTTAAAAAATTCGTCGAAAATCTTGATGTCTCCGATCTCTTGTTTTGTACGTTTTTTCCACGTGTCTTGACATCCAATGTATCCCTGCAAAGTTTGGTGAAGATCTGAGTATGTTGTTTTTGACCTTATCTGGAACATCCTTTCTGAAAATTTGAAAATTGTTAAAAAATTCGTCCAAAATCTTGATGTCTCCTATCTCTTGTTTTGTACGTTTTTTCCACGTGTCTTGACATCCAATGTATCCCTGCAAAGTTTGGTGAAGATCTGAGTATGTAGTTTTTGACCTTATCTGGAACCTCCCATCTGAAAATTTGAAAATTCTTAAAAAATTCGACCAATATCTTGATGTCTCCAATCTTTTGTTTTGTACGTTTTTTCCACGTGTCTTGACACATAATGTATCCATGCAAAGTTTGGTGAAGATCTGAGTATGTAGTTTTTGACCTTATATGGAACCTCCTATCTGAAAATTTGAAAATTCTTAAAAAATTCGTCCAAAATCTTGATGTCTCCAATCTCTTGTTTTGTACGTTTTTTCCACGTGTCTTGACATCCAATGTATCCCTGCAAAGTTTGGTGAAGATCTGAGTATGTAGTTTTTGACCTTATCTGGAACCTCCCATCTGAAAATTTGAAAATTCCTAAAAAATCCGTGCAAAATCTTGATGACCCCAATCTCTTGTTTTGTACGTTTTTTCCACGTGTCTTGACATCCAATGTATCCATGCAAAGTTTGGTGAAGATCTGAGTATGTCGTTTTTGACCTTATCTGGAACATCCTTTCTGAAAATTTGAAAATTGTTGAAAAATTCGTCCAAAATCTTGATGTCTCCAATCTCTTTTTTGTACGTTTTTTCCACGTGTCTTGACATCCAATGTATCCCTGCAAAGTTTGGTGAAGATCTGAGTATGTAGTTTTTGACCTCATCTGGAACCTCCTATCTGAAAATTTGAAAATTCTTAAAAAATTCGTCCAAAATTTTGATGTCTCCAACCTCTTGTTTTGTACGTTTTTTCCACGTGTCTTGACATCCAATGTATCCCTGCAATGTTTGGTGAAGATCTGAGTATGTAGTTTTTGACCTTATCTGGAACCTCCCATCTGAAAATTTGAAAATTCCTAAAAAATTCGTCGAAAATCTTGATGTCTCCGATCTCTTGTTTTGTACGTTTTTTCCACGTGTCTTGACATCCAATGTATCCCTGCAAAGTTTGGTGAAGATCTGAGTATGTAGTTTTTGACCTTATATGGAACCTCCTATCTGAAAATTTGAAAATTCTTAAAAAATTCGTCCAAAATCTTGATGTCTCCAATCTCTTGTTTTGTACGTTTTTTCCACGTGTCTTGACATCCAATGTATCCCTGCAAAGTTTGGTGAAGATCTGAGTATGTAGTTTTTGACCTTATATGGAACCTCCTTTCTGAAAATTTGAAAATTCTCAAAAAATTCGTCCATAATCTTGATGTCTCCAATCTCTTGTTTTGTACGTTTTTTCCACGTGTCTTGACATCCAATGTATCCCTGCAAAGTTTGGTGAAGATCTGAGTATGTAGTTTTTGACCATATCTGGAACCTCCCATCTGAAAATTTGAAAATTCTTAAAAAATTCGACCAAAATCTTGATGTCTCCAATCTTTTGTTTTGTACGTTTTTTCCACGTGTCTTGACACATAATGTATCCATGCAAAGTTTGGTGAAGATCTGAGTATGTAGTTTTTGACCTTATATGGAACCTCCTATCTGAAAATTTGAAAATTCTTAAAAAATTCGTCGAAAATCTTGATGTCTCCGATCTCTTGTTTTGTACGTTTTTTCCACGTGTCTTGACATGCAAAGTATTCCTGCAAAGTTTGGTGAAGATCTGAGTATGTAGTTTTTGACCTCATCTGGAACCTCCTATCTGAAAATTTGAAAATTCTTAAAAAATTCGTCCAAAATTTTGATGTCTCCAATCTCTTGTTTTGTACGTTTTTTCCACGTGTCTTGACATCCAATGTATCCCTGCAAAGTTTGGTGAAGATCTGAGTATGTAGTTTTTGACCTTATCTGGAACCTCCCATCTGAAAATTTGAAAATTCTTAAAAAATTCGTCGAAAATCTTGATGTCTCCGATCTCTTGTTTTGTACGTTTTTTCCACGTGTCTTGACATCCAATGTATCCCTGCAAAGTTTGGTGAAGATCTGAGTATGTTGTTTTTGACCTTATCTGGAACATCCTTTCTGAAAATTTGAAAATTGTTAAAAAATTCGTCCAAAATCTTGATGTCTCCTATCTCTTGTTTTGTACGTTTTTTCCACGTGTCTTGACATCCAATGTATCCCTGCAAAGTTTGGTGAAGATCTGAGTATGTAGTTTTTGACCTTATCTGGAACCTCCCATCTGAAAATTTGAAAATTCTTAAAAAATTCGACCAATATCTTGATGTCTCCAATCTTTTGTTTTGTACGTTTTTTCCACGTGTCTTGACACATAATGTATCCATGCAAAGTTTGGTGAAGATCTGAGTATGTAGTTTTTGACCTTATATGGAACCTCCTATCTGAAAATTTGAAAATTCTTAAAAAATTCGTCCAAAATCTTGATGTCTCCAATCTCTTGTTTTGTACGTTTTTTCCACGTGTCTTGACATCCAATGTATCCCTGCAAAGTTTGGTGAAGATCTGAGTATGTAGTTTTTGACCTTATCTGGAACCTCCCATCTGAAAATTTGAAAATTCCTAAAAAATCCGTGCAAAATCTTGATGACCCCAATCTCTTGTTTTGTACGTTTTTTCCACGTGTCTTGACATCCAATGTATCCATGCAAAGTTTGGTGAAGATCTGAGTATGTCGTTTTTGACCTTATCTGGAACATCCTTTCTGAAAATTTGAAAATTGTTGAAAAATTCGTCCAAAATCTTGATGTCTCCAATCTCTTTTTTGTACGTTTTTTCCACGTGTCTTGACATCCAATGTATCCCTGCAAAGTTTGGTGAAGATCTGAGTATGTAGTTTTTGACCTCATCTGGAACCTCCTATCTGAAAATTTGAAAATTCTTAAAAAATTCGTCCAAAATTTTGATGTCTCCAACCTCTTGTTTTGTACGTTTTTTCCACGTGTCTTGACATCCAATGTATCCCTGCAATGTTTGGTGAAGATCTGAGTATGTAGTTTTTGACCTTATCTGGAACCTCCCATCTGAAAATTTGAAAATTCCTAAAAAATTCGTCGAAAATCTTGATGTCTCCGATCTCTTGTTTTGTACGTTTTTTCCACGTGTCTTGACATCCAATGTATCCCTGCAAAGTTTGGTGAAGATCTGAGTATGTAGTTTTTGACCTTATATGGAACCTCCTATCTGAAAATTTGAAAATTCTTAAAAAATTCGTCCAAAATCTTGATGTCTCCAATCTCTTGTTTTGTACGTTTTTTCCACGTGTCTTGACATCCAATGTATCCCTGCAAAGTTTGGTGAAGATCTGAGTATGTAGTTTTTGACCTTATCTGGAACCTCCCATCTGAAAATTTGAAAATTCTTAAAAAATTCGTCGAAAATCTTGATGTCTCCGATCTCTTGTTTTGTACGTTTTTTCCACGTGTCTTGACATCCAATGTATCCCTGCAAAGTTTGGTGAAGATCTGAGTATGTTGTTTTTGACCTTATCTGGAACATCCTTTCTGAAAATTTGAAAATTGTTAAAAAATTCGTCCAAAATCTTGATGTCTCCTATCTCTTGTTTTGTACGTTTTTTCCACGTGTCTTGACATCCAATGTATCCCTGCAAAGTTTGGTGAAGATCTGAGTATGTAGTTTTTGACCTTATCTGGAACCTCCCATCTGAAAATTTGAAAATTCTTAAAAAATTCGACCAATATCTTGATGTCTCCAATCTTTTGTTTTGTACGTTTTTTCCACGTGTCTTGACACATAATGTATCCATGCAAAGTTTGGTGAAGATCTGAGTATGTAGTTTTTGACCTTATATGGAACCTCCTATCTGAAAATTTGAAAATTCTTAAAAAATTCGTCCAAAATCTTGATGTCTCCAATCTCTTGTTTTGTACTTTTTTTCCACGTGTCTTGACATCCAATGTATCCCTGCAAAGTTTGGTGAAGATCTGAGTATGTAGTTTTTGACCTTATCTGGAACCTCCCATCTGAAAATTTGAAAATTCCTAAAAAATCCGTGCAAAATCTTGATGACCCCAATCTCTTGTTTTGTAAGTTTTTTCCACGTGTCTTGACATCCAATGTATCCATGCAAAGTTTGGTGAAGATCTGAGTATGTCGTTTTTGACCTTATCTGGAACATCCTTTCTGAAAATTTGAAAATTGTTGAAAAATTCGTCCAAAATCTTGATGTCTCCAATCTCTTTTTTGTACGTTTTTTCCACGTGTCTTGACATCCAATGTATCCCTGCAAAGTTTGGTGAAGATCTGAGTATGTAGTTTTTGACCTCATCTGGAACCTCCTATCTGAAAATTTGAAAATTCTTAAAAAATTCGTCCAAAATTTTGATGTCTCCAATCTCTTGTTTTGTACGTTTTTTCCACGTGTCTTGACATCCAATGTATCCCTGCAATGTTTGGTGAAGATCTGAGTATGTAGTTTTTGACCTTATCCGGAACCTCCCATCTGAAAATTTGAAAATTCCTAAAAAATTCGTCGAAAATCTTGATGTCTCCGATCTCTTGTTTTGTACGTTTTTTCCACGTGTCTTGACATCCAATGTATCCCTGCAAAGTTTGGTGAAGATCTGAGTATGTAGTTTTTGACCTTATATGGAACCTCCTATCTGAAAATTTGAAAATTCTTAAAAAATTCGTCCAAAATCTTGATGTCTCCAATCTCTTGTTTTGTACGTTTTTTCCACGTGTCTTGACATCCAATGTATCCCTGCAAAGTTTGGTGAAGATCTGAGTATGTAGTTTTTGACCTTATCTGGAACCTCCCATCTGAAAATTTGAAAATTCCTAAAAAATCCGTGCAAAATCTTGATGACCCCAATCTCTTGTTTTGTACGTTTTTTCCACGTGTCTCGACCTCCAATGGATCCCTGCAAAGTTTGGTGAAGATCTGAGTATGTAGTTTTTGACCTCATCTGGAACATCCTTTCTGAAAATTTGAAAATTCTTCAAAAATTCGTCGAAAATCTTGATGTCTCCAATCTCTTGTTTTGTACGTTTTTTCCACGTGTCTTGACATCCAATGTACTCCTGCAATGTTTGGTGGAGATCTGAGTATGTAGTTTTAGACCTTATCTGGAACCTCCTATCTGAAAATTTGAAAATTCTTCAAAAATTCGTCCAAAATCTTGATGTCTCCAATCTCTTGTTTTGTACGTTTTTTCCACGTGTCTCGACCTCCAATGGATCCCTGCAAAGTTTGGTGAAGATCTGAGTATGTAGTTTTTGACCTTATCTGGAACCTCCTATCTGAAAATTTGAAAATTCTTCAAAAATCCGTGCAAAATCTTGATGACCCCAATCTCTTGTTTTGTACGTTTTTTCCACGTGTCTTGACATCCAATGTATCCATGCAAAGTTTGGTGAAGATCTGAGTATGTCGTTTTTGACCTTATCTGGAACCTCCCATCTGAAAATTTGAAAATTCTTAAAAAATTCGTCGAAAATCTTGATGTCTCCAATCTCTTGTTTTGTACGTTTTTTCCACGTGTCTTGACATGCAAAGTATCCCTGCAACGTTTGGTGAAGATCTGAGTATGTAGTTTTTGACCTTATCTGGAACCTCCTATCTGAAAATTTGAAAATTCTTCAAAAATTCGTCGAAAATCTTGATGTCTCCAATCTCTTGTTTTGTACGTTTTTTCCACGTGTCTTGACATCCAATGTATTCCTGCAATGTTTGGTGGAGATCTGAGTATGTAGTTTTAGACCTTATCTGGAACCTCCTATCTGAAAATTTGAAAATTCTTCAAAAATTCGTCCAAAATCTTGATGTCTCCAATCTCTTGTTTTGTACGTTTTTTCCACGTGTCTCGACCTCCAATGGATCCCTGCAAAGTTTGGTGAAGATCTGAGTATGTCGTTTTTGACCTTATCTGGAACATCCTTTCTGAAAATTTGAAAATTCTTCAAAAATTCGTCGAAAATCTTGATGTCTCCAATCTCTTGTTTTGTACGTTTTTTCCACGTGTCTTGACATCCAATGTATTCCTGCAATGTTTGGTGGAGATCTGAGTATGTAGTTTTAGACCTTATCTGGAACCTCCTATCTGAAAATTTGAAAATTCTTCAAAAATTCGTCGAAAATCTTGATGTCTCCGATCTCTTGTTTTGTACGTTTTTTCCACGTGTCTCGACCTCCAATGGATCCCTGCAAAGTTTGGTGAAGATCTGAGTATGTAGTTTTTGACCTCATCTGGAACATCCTTTCTGAAAATTTGAAAATTCTTCAAAAATTCGTCGAAAATCTTGATGTCTCCAATCTCTTGTTTTGTACGTTTTTTCCACGTGTCTTGACATCCAATGTATTCCTGCAATGTTTGGTGGAGATCTGAGTATGTAGTTTTAGACCTTATCTGGAACCTCCTATCTGAAAATTTGAAAATTCTTCAAAAATTCGTCCAAAATCTTGATGTCTCCAATCTCTTGTTTTGTACGTTTTTTTAACGTGTCACGACCTCCAATGGATCCCTGCAAAGTTTGGTGAAGATCTGAGTATGTAGTTTTTGACCTTATCTGGAACCTCCTATCTGAAAATTTGAAAATTCTTCAAAAATCCGTGCAAAATCTTGATGACCCCAATCTCTTGTTTTGTACGTTTTTTCCACGTGTTTTGACATCCAATGTATCCATGCAAAGTTTGGTGAAGATCTGAGTATGTCGTTTTTGACCTTATCTGGAACCTCCCATCTGAAAATTTGAAAATTCTTAAAAAATTCGTCGAAAATCTTGATGTCTCCAATCTCTTGTTTTGTACGTTTTTTCCACGTGTCTTGACATCCAATGTATCCCTGCAACGTTTGGTGAAGATCTGAGTATGTAGTTTTTGACCTTATCTGGAACCTCCTATCTGAAAATTTGAAAATTCTTAAAAAATTCGTCGAAAATCTTGATGTCTCCAATCTCTTGTTTTGTACGTTTTTTCCACGTGTCTTGACATCCAATGTATCCCTGCAATGTTTGGTGGAGATCTGAGTATGTAGTTTTTGACCTTATCTGGGACCTCCTATCAGAAAATTTGAAAATTCTTCAAAAATTCGTCCAAAATCTTGATGTCTCCAATCTCTTGTTTTGTACGTTTTTTCCACGTGTCTCGACCTCCAATGTATCCCTGCAAAGTTTGGTGAAGATCTGAGTATGTCGTTTTTGACCTTATCTGGAACATCCTTTCTGAAAATTTGAAAATTCTTAAAAAATTCGTCGAAAATCTTGATGTCTCCAATCTCTTGTTTTGTACGTTTTTTCCACGTGTCTTGACATCCAATGTATCCCTGCAAAGTTTGGTGAAGATAAGAGTATGTAGTTTTTGACCTTATATGGAACCTCCTTTCTGAAAATTTGAAAATTCTCAAAAAATTCGTCCATAATCTTGATGTCTCCAATCTCTTGTTTTGTACGTTTTTTCCACGTGTCTTGACATCCAATGTATCCCTGCAAAGTTTGGTGAAGATCTGAGTATGTAGTTTTTGACCTTATCTGGAACCTCCCATCTGAAAATTTGAAAATTCTTAAAAAATTCGACCAAAATCTTGATGTCTCCAATCTTTTGTTTTGTACGTTTTTTCCACGTGTCTTGACACATAATGTATCCATGCAAAGTTTGGTGAAGATCTGAGTATGTAGTTTTTGACCTTATATGGAACCTCCTATCTGAAAATTTGAAAATTCTTAAAAAATTCGTCGAAAATCTTGATGTCTCCGATCTCTTGTTTTGTACGTTTTTTCCACGTGTCTTGACATGCAAAGTATTCCTGCAAAGTTTGGTGAAGATCTGAGTATGTAGTTTTTGACCTCATCTGGAACCTCCTATCTGAAAATTTGAAAATTCTTAAAAAATTCGTCCAAAATTTTGATGTCTCCAATCTCTTGTTTTGTACGTTTTTTCCACGTGTCTTGACATCCAATGTATCCCTGCAAAGTTTGGTGAAGATCTGAGTATGTAGTTTTTGACCTTATCTGGAACCTCCCATCTGAAAATTTGAAAATTCTTAAAAAATTCGTCGAAAATCTTGATGTCTCCGATCTCTTGTTTTGTACGTTTTTTCCACGTGTCTTGACATCCAATGTATCCCTGCAAAGTTTGGTGAAGATCTGAGTATGTTGTTTTTGACCTTATCTGGAACATCCTTTCTGAAAATTTGAAAATTGTTAAAAAATTCGTCCAAAATCTTGATGTCTCCTATCTCTTGTTTTGTACGTTTTTTCCACGTGTCTTGACATCCAATGTATCCCTGCAAAGTTTGGTGAAGATCTGAGTATGTAGTTTTTGACCTTATCTGGAACCTCCTATCTGAAAATTTGAAAATTCTTAAAAAATTCGTCCAAAATCTTGATGTCTCCAATCTCTTGTTTTGTACGTTTTTTCCACGTGTCTTGACATCCAATGTATCCCTGCAAAGTTTGGTGAAGATCTGAGTATGTAGTTTTTGACCTTATCTGGAACCTCCCATCTGAAAATTTGAAAATTCCTAAAAAATCCGTGCAAAATCTTGATGACCCCAATCTCTTGTTTTGTACGTTTTTTCCACGTGTCTTGACATCCAATGTATCCATGCAAAGTTTGGTGAAGATCTGAGTATGTCGTTTTTGACCTTATCTGGAACATCCTTTCTGAAAATTTGAAAATTGTTAAAAAATTCGTCGAAAATCTTGATGTCTCCAATCTCTTGTTTTGTACGTTTTTTCCACGTGTCTTGACATCCAATGTATCCCTGCAAAGTTTGGTGAAGATCTGAGTATGTAGTTTTTGACCTTATATGGAACCTCCTATCTGAAAATTTGAAAATTCTTAAAAAATTCGTCCAAAATCTTGATGTCTCCAATCTCTTGTTTTGTACGTTTTTTCCACGTGTCTCGACCTCCAATGGATCCCTGCAAAGTTTGGTGAAGATCTGAGTATGTCGTTTTTGACCTTATCTGGAACCTCCCATCTGAAAATTTGAAAATTCTTAAAAAATTCGTCGAAAATCTTGATGTCTCCGATCTCTTGTTTTGTACGTTTTTTCCACGTTTCTTGACATGCAAAGTATTCCTGCAAAGTTTGGTGAAGATCTGAGTATGTAGTTTTTGACCTCATCTGGAACCTCCTATATGAAAATTTGAAAATTCTTAAAAAATTCGTCCAAAATCTTGATGTCTCCAATCTCTTGTTTTGTACGTTTTTTCCACGTGTCTTGACATCCAATGTATCCCTGCAATGTTTGGTGAAGATCTGAGTATGTAGTTTTTGACCTTATCTGGAACCTCCCATCTGAAAATTTGAAAATTCCTAAAAAATCCGTCCAAAATCTTGATGACCCCAATCTCTTGTTTTGTACTTTTTTTCCACGTGTCTCGACCTCCAATGTATCCCTGCAAAGTTTGGTGAAGATCTGAGTATGTAGTTTTTGACCTTATATGGAACCTCCTATCTGAAAATTTGAAAATTCTTAAAAAATTCGTCGAAAATCTTGATGTCTCCAATCTCTTGTTTTGTACGTTTTTTCCACGTGTCTTGACATGCAAAGTATCCCTGCAACGTTTGGTGAAGATCTGAGTATGTAGTTTTTGACCTTATCTGGAACCTCCTATCTGAAAATTTGAAAATTCTTAAAAAATTCGTCGAAAATCTTGATGTCTCCAATCTCTTGTTTTGTACGTTTTTTCCACGTGTCTTGACATCCAATGTATCCCTGCAATGTTTGGTGGAGATCTGAGTATGTAGTTTTTGACCTTATCTGGGACCTCCTATCAGAAAATTTGAAAATTCTTCAAAAATTCGTCCAAAATCTTGATGTCTCCAATCTCTTGTTTTGTACGTTTTTTCCACGTGTCTCGACCTCCAATGTATCCCTGCAAAGTTTGGTGAAGATCTGAGTATGTCGTTTTTGACCTTATCTGGAACATCCTTTCTGAAAATTTGAAAATTCTTAAAAAATTCGTCGAAAATCTTGATGTCTCCAATCTCTTGTTTTGTACGTTTTTTCCATGTGTCTTGACATCCAATGTATCCCTGCAAAGTTTGGTGAAGATAAGAGTATGTAGTTTTTGACCTTATATGGAACCTCCTTTCTGAAAATTTGAAAATTCTCAAAAAATTCGTCCATAATCTTGATGTCTCCAATCTCTTGTTTTGTACGTTTTTTCCACGTGTCTTGACATCCAATGTATCCCTGCAAAGTTTGGTGAAGATCTGAGTATGTAGTTTTTGACCTTATCTGGAACCTCCCATCTGAAAATTTGAAAATTCTTAAAAAATTCGACCAAAATCTTGATGTCTCCAATCTTTTGTTTTGTACGTTTTTTCCACGTGTCTTGACACATAATGTATCCATGCAAAGTTTGGTGAAGATCTGAGTATGTAGTTTTTGACCTTATATGGAACCTCCTATCTGAAAATTTGAAAATTCTTAAAAAATTCGTCGAAAATCTTGATGTCTCCGATCTCTTGTTTTGTACGTTTTTTCCACGTGTCTTGACATGCAAAGTATTCCTGCAAAGTTTGGTGAAGATCTGAGTATGTAGTTTTTGACCTCATCTGGAACCTCCTATCTGAAAATTTGAAAATTCTTAAAAAATTCGTCCAAAATTTTGATGTCTCCAATCTCTTGTTTTGTACGTTTTTTCCACGTGTCTTGACATCCAATGTATCCCTGCAAAGTTTGGTGAAGATCTGAGTATGTAGTTTTTGACCTTATCTGGAACCTCCCATCTGAAAATTTGAAAATTCTTAAAAAATTCGTCGAAAATCTTGATGTCTCCGATCTCTTGTTTTGTACGTTTTTTCCACGTGTCTTGACATCCAATGTATCCCTGCAAAGTTTGGTGAAGATCTGAGTATGTTGTTTTTGACCTTATCTGGAACATCCTTTCTGAAAATTTGAAAATTGTTAAAAAATTCGTCCAAAATCTTGATGTCTCCTATCTCTTGTTTTGTACGTTTTTTCCACGTGTCTTGACATCCAATGTATCCCTGCAAAGTTTGGTGAAGATCTGAGTATGTAGTTTTTGACCTTATCTGGAACCTCCTATCTGAAAATTTGAAAATTCTTAAAAAATTCGTCCAAAATCTTGATGTCTCCAATCTCTTGTTTTGTACGTTTTTTCCACGTGTCTTGACATCCAATGTATCCCTGCAAAGTTTGGTGAAGATCTGAGTATGTAGTTTTTGACCTTATCTGGAACCTCCCATCTGAAAATTTGAAAATTCCTAAAAAATCCGTGCAAAATCTTGATGACCCCAATCTCTTGTTTTGTACGTTTTTTCCACGTGTCTTGACATCCAATGTATCCATGCAAAGTTTGGTGAAGATCTGAGTATGTCGTTTTTGACCTTATCTGGAACATCCTTTCTGAAAATTTGAAAATTGTTAAAAAATTCGTCCAAAATCTTGATGTCTCCAATCTCTTTTTTGTACGTTTTTTCCACGTGTCTTGACATCCAATGTATCCCTGCAAAGTTTGGTGAAGATCTGAGTATGTAGTTTTTGACCTCATCTGGAACCTCCTATCTGAAAATTTGAAAATTCTTAAAAAATTCGTCCAAAATTTTGATGTCTCCAATCTCTTGTTTTGTACGTTTTTTCCACGTGTCTTGACATCCAATGTATCCCTGCAATGTTTGGTGAAGATCTGAGTATGTAGTTTTTGACCTTATCTGGAACCTCCCATCTGAAAATTTGAAAATTCCTAAAAAATTCGTCGAAAATCTTGATGTCTCCGATCTCTTGTTTTGTACGTTTTTTCCACGTGTCTTGACATCCAATGTATCCCTGCAAAGTTTGGTGAAGATCTGAGTATGTAGTTTTTGACCTTATATGGAACCTCCTATCTGAAAATTTGAAAATTCTTAAAAAATTCGTCCAAAATCTTGATGTCTCCAATCTCTTGTTTTGTACGTTTTTTCCACGTGTCTTGACATCCAATGTATCCCTGCAAAGTTTGGTGAAGATCTGAGTATGTAGTTTTTGACCTTATCTGGAACCTCCCATCTGAAAATTTGAAAATTCCTAAAAAATCCGTGCAAAATCTTGATGACCCCAATCTCTTGTTTTGTACGTTTTTTCCACGTGTCTTGACATCCAATGTATCCATGCAAAGTTTGGTGAAGATCTGAGTATGTCGTTTTTGACCTTATCTGGAACATCCTTTCTGAAAATTTGAAAATTGTTAAAAAATTCGTCCAAAATCTTGATGTCTCCAATCTCTTTTTTGTACGTTTTTTCCACGTGTCTTGACATCCAATGTATCCCTGCAAAGTTTGGTGAAGATCTGAGTATGTAGTTTTTGACCTTATCTGGAACCTCCCATCTGAAAATTTGAAAATTCTTCAAAAATTCGTCCAAAATCTTGATGTCTCCAATCTCTTGTTTTGTACGTTTTTTCCACGTGTCTCGACCTCCAATGGATCCCTGCAAAGTTTGGTGAAGATCTGAGTATGTCGTTTTTGACCTTATCTGGAACATCCTTTCTGAAAATTTGAAAATTCTTAAAAAATTCGTCGAAAATCTTGATGTCTCCAATCTCTTGTTTTGTACGTTTTTTCCACGTGTCTTGACATCCAATGTATCCCTGCAAAGTTTGGTGAAGATCTGAGTATGTAGTTTTTGACCTTATATGGAACCTCCTATCTGAAAATTTGAAAATTCTTAAAAAATTCGTCCAAAATCTTGATGTCTCCAATCTCTTGTTTTGTACGTTTTTTCCACGTGTCTCGACCTCCAATGGATCCCTGCAAAGTTTGGTGAAGATCTGAGTATGTCGTTTTTGACCTTATCTGGAACCTCCCATCTGAAAATTTGAAAATTCTTAAAAAATTCGTCGAAAATCTTGATGTCTCCGATCTCTTGTTTTGTACGTTTTTTCCACGTTTCTTGACATGCAAAGTATTCCTGCAAAGTTTGGTGAAGATCTGAGTATGTAGTTTTTGACCTCATCTGGAACCTCCTATATGAAAATTTGAAAATTCTTAAAAAATTCGTCCAAAATCTTGATGTCTCCAATCTCTTGTTTTGTACGTTTTTTCCACGTGTCTTGACATCCAATGTATCCCTGCAATGTTTGGTGAAGATCTGAGTATGTAGTTTTTGACCTTATCTGGAACCTCCCATCTGAAAATTTGAAAATTCCTAAAAAATCCGTCCAAAATCTTGATGACCCCAATCTCTTGTTTTGTACTTTTTTTCCACGTGTCTCGACCTCCAATGTATCCCTGCAAAGTTTGGTGAAGATCTGAGTATGTAGTTTTTGACCTTATATGGAACCTCCTATCTGAAAATTTGAAAATTCTTAAAAAATTCGTCGAAAATCTTGATGTCTCCGATCTCTTGTTTTGTACGTTTTTTCCACGTGTCTTGACATGCAAAGTATTCCTGCAAAGTTTGGTGAAGATCTGAGTATGTAGTTTTTGACCTTATCTGGAACCTCCCATCTGAAAATTTGAAAATTCCTAAAAAATCCGTGCAAAATCTTGATGACCCCAATCTCTTGTTTTGTACGTTTTTTCCACGTGTCTTGACATCCAATGTATTCCTGCAATGTTTGGTGAAGATCTGAGTATGTAGTTTTTGACCTTATATGGAACCTCCTATCTGAAAATTTGAAAATTCTTAAAAAATTCGACCAAAATCTTGATGTTCCGAATCCTATGTTTTGTATGTTTTTTCCACGTGTCTTGACATCCAATGTATCCATGCAAAGTTTGGTGAAGATCTGAGTATGTAGTTTTTGACCTTATATTGAACCTCCCATCTGAAAATTTGAAAATTCTTAAAAAATTCGTCCAAAATCTTGATGACCCCAATCTCTTGTTTTGTACGTTTTTTCCACGTGTCTTGACATCCAAAGTATCCCTGCAAAGTTTGGTGAAGATCTGAGTATGTAGTTTTTGACCTTATATGGAACCTCCTTTCTGAAAATTTGAGAATTCTTAAAAAATTCGTCCAAAATCTTGATGTCTCCAATCTCTTGTTTTGTACGTTTTTTCCACGTGTCTTGACATCCAATGTATCCATGCAAAGTTTGGTGAAGATCTGAGTATGTCGTTTTTGACCTTATCTGGAACCTCCCATCTGAAAATTTGAAAATTCTTAAAAAATTCGTCGAAAATTTTGATGTCTCCAATCTTTTGTTTTGTACGTTTTTTCCACGTGTCTTGACATGCAAAGTATCCCTGCAACGTTTGGTGAAGATCTGAGTATGTAGTTTTTGACCTTATCTGGAACCTCCTATCTGAAAATTTGAAAATTCTTAAAAAATTCGTCGAAAATCTTGATGTCTCCAATCTCTTGTTTTGTACGTTTTTTCCACGTGTCTTGATATCCAATGTATCCCTGCAAAGTTTGGTGAAGATCTGAGTATGTCGTTTTTGACCTTATCTGGAACATCCTTTCTGAAAATTTGAAAATTGTTAAAAAATTCGTCCAAAATCTTGATGTCTCCAATCTCTTTTTTGTACGTTTTTTCCACGTGTCTTGACATCCAATGTATCCCTGCAAAGTTTGGTGAAGATCTGAGTATGTAGTTTTTGACCTTATATGGAACCTCCTATCTGAAAATTTGAAAATTCTTAAAAAATTCGTCCAAAATCTTGATGTCTCCAATCTCTTGTTTTGTACGTTTTTTCCACGTGTCTTGACATCCAATGTATCCCTTCAAAGTTTGGTGAAGATCTGAGTATGTAGTTTTTGACCTTATCTGGAACCTCCCATCTGAAAATTTGAAAATTCCTAAAAAATCCGTGCAAAATCTTGATGACCCCAATCTCTTGTTTTGTACGTTTTTTCCACGTGTCTTGACATCCAATGTATCCATGCAAAGTTTGGTGAAGATCTGAGTATGTCGTTTTTGACCTTATCTGGAACATCCTTTCTGAAAATTTGAAAATTGTTAAAAAATTCGTCCAAAATCTTGATGTCTCCAATCTCTTTTTTGTACGTTTTTTCCACGTGTCTTGACATCCAATGTATCCCTGCAAAGTTTGGTGAAGATCTGAGTATGTAGTTTTTGACCTTATCTGGAACCTCCCATCTGAAAATTTGAAAATTCTTCAAAAATTCGTCCAAAATCTTGATGTCTCCAATCTCTTGTTTTGTACGTTTTTTCCACGTGTCTCGACCTCCAATGGATCCCTGCAAAGTTTGGTGAAGATCTGAGTATGTCGTTTTTGACCTTATCTGGAACATCCTTTCTGAAAATTTGAAAATTCTTAAAAAATTCGTCGAAAATCTTGATGTCTCCAATCTCTTGTTTTGTACGTTTTTTCCACGTGTCTTGACATCCAATGTATCCCTGCAAAGTTTGGTGAAGATCTGAGTATGTAGTTTTTGACCTTATATGGAACCTCCTATCTGAAAATTTGAAAATTCTTAAAAAATTCGTCCAAAATCTTGATGTCTCCAATCTCTTGTTTTGTACGTTTTTTCCACGTGTCTCGACCTCCAATGGATCCCTGCAAAGTTTGGTGAAGATCTGAGTATGTCGTTTTTGACCTTATCTGGAACCTCCCATCTGAAAATTTGAAAATTCTTAAAAAATTCGTCGAAAATCTTGATGTCTCCGATCTCTTGTTTTGTACGTTTTTTCCACGTGTCTTGACATGCAAAGTATTCCTGCAAAGTTTGGTGAAGATCTGAGTATGTAGTTTTTGACCTCATCTGGAACCTTCTATCTGAAAATTTGAAAATTCTTAAAAAATTCGTCCAAAATCTTGATGTCTCCAATCTCTTGTTTTGTACGTTTTTTCCACGTGTCTTGACATCCAATGTATCCCTGCAATGTTTGGTGAAGATCTGAGTATGTAGTTTTTGACCTTATATGGAACCTCCCATCTGAAAATTTGAAAATTCCTAAAAAATCCGTCCAAAATCTTGATGACCCCAATCTCTTGTTTTGTACTTTTTTTCCACGTGTCTCGACCTCCAATGTATCCCTGCAAAGTTTGGTGAAGATCTGAGTATGTAGTTTTTGACCTTATATGGAACCTCCTATCTGAAAATTTGAAAATTCTTAAAAAATTCGTCGAAAATCTTGATGTCTCCGATCTCTTGTTTTGTACGTTTTTTCCACGTGTCTTGACATGCAAAGTATTCCTGCAAAGTTTGGTGAAGATCTGAGTATGTAGTTTTTGACCTCATCTGGAACCTCCTATCTGAAAATTTGAAAATTCTTAAAAAATTCGTCCAAAATCTTGATGTCTCCAATCTCTTGTTTTGTACGTTTTTTCCACGTGTCTTGACATCCAATGTATCCCTGCAATGTTTGGTGAAGATCTGAGTATGTAGTTTTTGACCTTATATGGAACCTCCTATCTGAAAATTTGAAAATTCCTAAAAAATCCGTCCAAAATCTTGATGACCCCAATCTCTTGTTTTGTACTTTTTTTCCACGTGTCTCGACCTCCAATGTATCCCTGCAAAGTTTGGTGAAGATCTGAGTATGTAGTTTTTGACCTTATATGGAACCTCCTATCTGAAAATTTGAAAATTCTTAAAAAAATCGTCCAAAATCTTGATGTCACCAATCCTATGTTTTGTATGTTTTTTCCACGTGTCTTGACATCCAATGGATCCCTGCAAAGTTTGGTGAAGATCTGAGTATGTCGTTTTTGACCTTATCTGGAACCTCCCATCTGAAAATTTGAAAATTCTTAAAAAATTCGTCGAAAATCTTGATGTCTCCGATCTCTTGTTTTGTACGTTTTTTCCACGTGTCTTGACATGCAAAGTATTCCTGCAAAGTTTGGTGAAGATCTGAGTATGTAGTTTTTGACCTCATCTGGAACCTCCTATCTCAAAATTTGAAAATTCTTAAAAAATTCGTCCAAAATCTTGATGTCTCCAATCTCTTGTTTTGTACGTTTTTTCCACGTGTCTTGACATCCAATGTATCCCTGCAATGTTTGGTGAAGATCTGAGTATGTAGTTTTTGACCTTATCTGGAACCTCCCATCTGAAAATTTGAAAATTCCTAAAAAATCCGTCCAAAATCTTGATGACCCCAATCTCTTGTTTTGTACTTTTTTTCCACGTGTCTCGACCTCCAATGTATCCCTGCAAAGTTTGGTGAAGATCTGAGTATGTAGTTTTTGACCTTATATGGAACCTCCTATCTGAAAATTTGAAAATTCTTAAAAAATTCGTCGAAAATCTTGATGTCTCCGATCTCTTGTTTTGTACGTTTTTTCCACGTGTCTTGACATGCAAAGTATTCCTGCAAAGTTTGGTGAAGATCTGAGTATGTAGTTTTTGACCTCATCTGGAACCTCCTATCTGAAAATTTGAAAATTCTTAAAAAATTCGTCCAAAATCTTGATGTCTCCAATCTCTTGTTTTGTACGTTTTTTCCACGTGTCTTGACATCCAATGTATCCCTGCAAAGTTTGGTGAAGATCTGAGTATGTAGTTTTTGACCTTATCTGGAACCTCCTATCTGAAAATTTGAAAATTCTTAAAAAATTCGTCCAAAATCTTGATGTCTCCAATCTCTTGTTTTGTACGTTTTTTCCACGTGTCTTGATATCCAATGTATCCCTGCAAAGTTTGGTGAAGATCTGAGTATGTCGTTTTTGACCTTATCTGGAACATCATTTCTGAAAATTTGAAAATTGTTAAAAAATTCGTCCAAAATCTTGATGTCTCCAATCTCTTTTTTGTACGTTTTTTCCACGTGTCTTGACATCCAATGTATCCCTGCAAAGTTTGGTGAAGATCTGAGTATGTAGTTTTTGACCTTATCTGGAACCTCCCATCTGAAAATTTGAAAATTCTTAAAAAATTCGACCAAAATCTTGATGTCTCCAATCTTTTGTTTTGTACGTTTTTTCCACGTGTCTTGACACATAATGTATCCATGCAAAGTTTGGTGAAGATCTGAGTATGTAGTTTTTGACCTTATATGGAACCTCCGATCTGAAAATTTGAAAATTCTTAAAAAATTCGTCCAAAATCTTGATGTCTCCAATCTCTTGTTTTGTACGTTTTTTCCACGTGTCTTGACATCCAATGTATCCCTGCAAAGTTTGGTGGAGATCTGAGTATGTAGTTTTTGACCTTATCTGGAACCTCCCATCTGAAAATTTGAAAATTCCTAAAAAATCCGTGCAAAATCTTTATGACCCCAATCTCTTGTTTTGTACGTTTTTTCCACGTGTCTTGACATCCAATGTATTCCTGCAATGTTTGGTGAAGATCTGAGTATGTAGTTTTTGACCTTATATGGAACCTCCTATCTGAAAATTTGAAAATTCTTAAAAAATTCGACCAAAATCTTGATGTTCCGAATCCTATGTTTTGTATGTTTTTTCCACGTGTCTTGACATCCAATGTATCCATGCAAAGTTTGGTGAAGATCTGAGTATGTAGTTTTTGACCTTATATTGAACCTCCCATCTGAAAATTTGAAAATTCTTAAAAAATTCGTCCAAAATCTTGATGACCCCAATCTCTTGTTTTGTACGATTTTCCACGTGTCTTGACATCCAAAGTATCCCTGCAAAGTTTGGTGAAGATCTGAGTATGTAGTTTTTGACCTTATATGGAACCTCCTTTCTGAAAATTTGAGAATTCTTAAAAAATTCGTCCAAAATCTTGATGTCTCCAATCTCTTGTTTTGTACGTTTTTTCCACGTGTCTTGACATCCAATGTATCCATGCAAAGTTTGGTAAAGATCTGAGTATGTCGTTTTTGACCTTATCTGGAACCTCCCATCTGAAAATTTGAAAATTCTTAAAAAATTCGTCGAAAATCTTGATGTCTCCAATCTTTTGTTTTGTACGTTTTTTCCACGTGTCTTGACATGCAAAGTATCCCTGCAACGTTTGGTGAAGATCTGAGTATGTAGTTTTTGACCTTATCTGGAACCTCCTATCTGAAAATTTGAAAATTCTTAAAAAATTCGTCGAAAATCTTGATGTCTCCAATCTCTTGTTTTGTACGTTTTTTCCACGTGTCTTGATATCCAATGTATCCCTGCAAAGTTTGGTGAAGATCTGAGTATGTCGTTTTTGACCTTATCTGGAACATCCTTTCTGAAAATTTGAAAATTGTTAAAAAATTCGTCCAAAATCTTGATGTCTCCAATCTCTTTTTTGTACGTTTTTTCCACGTGTCTTGACATCCAATGTATCCCTGCAAAGTTTGGTGAAGATCTGAGTATGTAGTTTTTGACCTTATCTGGAACCTCCCATCTGAAAATTTGAAAATTCTTAAAAAATTCGACCAAAATCTTGATGTCTCCAATCTTTTGTTTTGTACGTTTTTTCCACGTGTCTTGACACATAATGTATCCATGCAAAGTTTGGTGAAGATCTGAGTATGTAGTTTTTGACCTTATATGGAACCTCCTATCTGAAAATTTGAAAATTCTTAAAAAATTCGTCCAAAATCTTGATGTCTCCAATCTCTTGTTTTGTACGTTTTTTCCACGTGTCTTGACATCCAATGTATCCCTGCAAAGTTTGGTGAAGATCTGAGTATGTAGTTTTTGACCTTATCTGGAACCTCCCATCTGAAAATTTGAAAATTCCTAAAAAATCCGTGCAAAATCTTGATGACCCCAATCTCTTGTTTTGTACGTTTTTTCCACGTGTCTTGACATCCAATGTATCCATGCAAAGTTTGGTGAAGATCTGAGTATGTCGTTTTTGACCTTATCTGGAACATCCTTTCTGAAAATTTGAAAATTGTTAAAAAATTCGTCCAAAATCTTGATGTCTCCAATGTCTTTTTTGTACGTTTTTCCACGTGTCTTGACATCCAATGTATCCCTGCAAAGTTTGGTGAAGATCTGAGTATGTAGTTTTTGACCTTATATTGAACCTCCCATCTGAAAATTTGAAAATTCTTAAAAAATTCGTCCAAAATCTTGATGACCCCAATCTCTTGTTTTGTACGTTTTTTCCACGTGTCTTGACATCCAAAGTATCCCTGCAAAGTTTGGTGAAGATCTGAGTATGTAGTTTTTGACCTTATATGGAACCTCCTTTCTGAAAATTTGAGAATTCTTAAAAAATTCGTCGAAAATCTTGATGTCTCCAATCTCTTGTTTTGTACGTTTTTTCCACGTGTCTCGACCTCCAATGGATCCCTGCAAAGTTTGGTGAAGATCTGAGTATGTCGTTTTTGACCTTATCTGGAACCTCCCATCTGAAAATTTGAAAATTCTTAAAAAATTCGTCGAAAATCTTGATGTCTCCGATCTCTTGTTTTGTACGTTTTTTCCACGTGTCTTGACATCCAATGTATCCATGCAAAGTTTGGTGAAGATCTGAGTATGTAGTTTTTGACCTTATCTGGAACCTCCTATCTGAAAATTTGAAAATTCTTCAAAAATTCGTCCAAAATCTTGATGTCTCCAATCTCTTGTTTTGTACGTTTTTTCCACGTGTCTTGACATCCAATGTATCCCTGCAATGTTTGGTGAAGATCTGAGTATGTCGTTTTTGACCTTATCTGGAACATCCTTTCTGAAAATTTGAAAATTGTTAAAAAATTCGTCCAAAATCTTGATGTCTCCAATCTCTTTTTTGTACGTTTTTTCCACGTGTCTTGACATCCAATGTATCCCTGCAAAGTTTGGTGAAGATCTGAGTATGTAGTTTTTGACCTCATCTGGAACCTCCTATCTGAAAATTTGAAAATTCTTAAAAAATTCGTCCAAAATTTTGATGTCTCCAATCTCTTGTTTTGTACGTTTTTTCCACGTGTCTTGACATCCAATGTATCCCTGCAATGTTTGGTGAAGATCTGAGTATGTAGTTTTTGACCTTATCTGGAACCTCCCATCTGAAAATTTGAAAATTCCTAAAAAATTCGTCGAAAATCTTGATGTCTCCGATCTCTTGTTTTGTACGTTTTTTCCACGTGTCTTGACATCCAATGTATCCCTGCAAAGTTTGGTGAAGATCTGAGTATGTAGTTTTTGACCTTATATGGAACCTCCTATCTGAAAATTTGAAAATTCTTAAAAAATTCGTCCAAAATCTTGATGTCTCCAATCTCTTGTTTTGTACGTTTTTTCCACGTGTCTTGACATCCAATGTATCCCTGCAAAGTTTGGTGAAGATCTGAGTATGTAGTTTTTGACCTTATCTGGAACCTCCCATCTGAAAATTTGAAAATTCCTAAAAAATCCGTGCAAAATCTTGATGACCCCAATCTCTTGTTTTGTACGTTTTTTCCACGTGTCTTGACATCCAATGTATCCATGCAAAGTTTGGTGAAGATCTGAGTATGTCGTTTTTGACCTTATCTGGAACATCCTTTCTGAAAATTTGAAAATTGTTAAAAAATTCGTCCAAAATCTTGATGTCTCCAATCTCTTTTTTGTACGTTTTTTCCACGTGTCTTGACATCCAATGTATCCCTGCAAAGTTTGGTGAAGATCTGAGTATGTAGTTTTTGACCTTATCTGGAACCTCCCATCTGAAAATTTGAAAATTCTTCAAAAATTCGTCCAAAATCTTGATGTCTCCAATCTCTTGTTTTGTACGTTTTTTCCACGTGTCTCGACCTCCAATGGATCCCTGCAAAGTTTGGTGAAGATCTGAGTATGTCGTTTTTGACCTTATCTGGAACATCCTTTCTGAAAATTTGAAAATTCTTAAAAAATTCGTCGAAAATCTTGATGTCTCCAATCTCTTGTTTTGTACGTTTTTTCCACGTGTCTTGACATCCAATGTATCCCTGCAAAGTTTGGTGAAGATCTGAGTATGTAGTTTTTGACCTTATATGGAACCTCCTATCTGAAAATTTGAAAATTCTTAAAAAATTCGTCCAAAATCTTGATGTCTCCAATCTCTTGTTTTGTACGTTTTTTCCACGTGTCTCGACCTCCAATGGATCCCTGCAAAGTTTGGTGAAGATCTGAGTATGTCGTTTTTGACCTTATCTGGAACCTCCCATCTGAAAATTTGAAAATTCTTAAAAAATTCGTCGAAAATCTTGATGTCTCCGATCTCTTGTTTTGTACGTTTTTTCCACGTTTCTTGACATGCAAAGTATTCCTGCAAAGTTTGGTGAAGATCTGAGTATGTAGTTTTTGACCTCATCTGGAACCTCCTATATGAAAATTTGAAAATTCTTAAAAAATTCGTCCAAAATCTTGATGTCTCCAATCTCTTGTTTTGTACGTTTTTTCCACGTGTCTTGACATCCAATGTATCCCTGCAATGTTTGGTGAAGATCTGAGTATGTAGTTTTTGACCTTATCTGGAACCTCCCATCTGAAAATTTGAAAATTCCTAAAAAATCCGTCCAAAATCTTGATGACCCCAATCTCTTGTTTTGTACTTTTTTTCCACGTGTCTCGACCTCCAATGTATCCCTGCAAAGTTTGGTGAAGATCTGAGTATGTAGTTTTTGACCTTATATGGAACCTCCTATCTGAAAATTTGAAAATTCTTAAAAAATTCGTCGAAAATCTTGATGTCTCCGATCTCTTGTTTTGTACGTTTTTTCCACGTGTCTTGACATGCAAAGTATTCCTGCAAAGTTTGGTGAAGATCTGAGTATGTAGTTTTTGACCTTATCTGGAACCTCCCATCTGAAAATTTGAAAATTCCTAAAAAATCCGTGCAAAATCTTGATGACCCCAATCTCTTGTTTTGTACGTTTTTTCCACGTGTCTTGACATCCAATGTATTCCTGCAATGTTTGGTGAAGATCTGAGTATGTAGTTTTTGACCTTATATGGAACCTCCTATCTGAAAATTTGAAAATTCTTAAAAAATTCGACCAAAATCTTGATGTTCCGAATCCTATGTTTTGTATGTTTTTTCCACGTGTCTTGACATCCAATGTATCCATGCAAAGTTTGGTGAAGATCTGAGTATGTAGTTTTTGACCTTATATTGAACCTCCCATCTGAAAATTTGAAAATTCTTAAAAAATTCGTCCAAAATCTTGATGACCCCAATCTCTTGTTTTGTACGTTTTTTCCACGTGTCTTGACATCCAAAGTATCCCTGCAAAGTTTGGTGAAGATCTGAGTATGTAGTTTTTGACCTTATATGGAACCTCCTTTCTGAAAATTTGAGAATTCTTAAAAAATTCGTCCAAAATCTTGATGTCTCCAATCTCTTGTTTTGTACGTTTTTTCCACGTGTCTTGACATCCAATGTATCCATGCAAAGTTTGGTGAAGATCTGAGTATGTCGTTTTTGACCTTATCTGGAACCTCCCATCTGAAAATTTGAAAATTCTTAAAAAATTCGTCGAAAATCTTGATGTCTCCAATCTTTTGTTTTGTACGTTTTTTCCACGTGTCTTGACATGCAAAGTATCCCTGCAACGTTTGGTGAAGATCTGAGTATGTAGTTTTTGACCTTATCTGGAACCTCCTATCTGAAAATTTGAAAATTCTTAAAAAATTCGTCGAAAATCTTGATGTCTCCAATCTCTTGTTTTGTACGTTTTTTCCACGTGTCTTGATATCCAATGTATCCCTGCAAAGTTTGGTGAAGATCTGAGTATGTCGTTTTTGACCTTATCTGGAACATCCTTTCTGAAAATTTGAAAATTGTTAAAAAATTCTTCCAAAATCTTGATGTCTCCAATCTCTTTTTTGTACGTTTTTTCCACGTGTCTTGACATCCAATGTATCCCTGCAAAGTTTGGTGAAGATCTGAGTATGTAGTTTTTGACCTTATATGGAACCTCCTATCTGAAAATTTGAAAATTCTTAAAAAATTCGTCCAAAATCTTGATGTCTCCAATCTCTTGTTTTGTACGTTTTTTCCACGTGTCTTGACATCCAATGTATCCCTGCAAAGTTTGGTGAAGATCTGAGTATGTAGTTTTTGACCTTATCTGGAACCTCCCATCTGAAAATTTGAAAATTCCTAAAAAATCCGTGCAAAATCTTGATGACCCCAATCTCTTGTTTTGTACGTTTTTTCCACGTGTCTTGATATCCAATGTATCCATGCAAAGTTTGGTGAAGATCTGAGTATGTCGTTTTTGACCTTATCTGGAACATCCTTTCTGAAAATTTGAAAATTGTTAAAAAATTCGTCCAAAATCTTGATGTCTCCAATCTCTTTTTTGTACGTTTTTTCCACGTGTCTTGACATCCAATGTATCCCTGCAAAGTTTGGTGAAGATCTGAGTATGTAGTTTTTGACCTTATCTGGAACCTCCCATCTGAAAATTTGAAAATTCTTCAAAAATTCGTCCAAAATCTTGATGTCTCCAATCTCTTGTTTTGTACGTTTTTTCCACGTGTCTCGACCTCCAATGGATCCCTGCAAAGTTTGGTGAAGATCTGAGTATGTCGTTTTTGACCTTATCTGGAACCTCCCATCTGAAAATTTGAAAATTCTTAAAAAATTCGTCGAAAATCTTGATGTCTCCGATCTCTTGTTTTGTACGTTTTTTCCACGTGTCTTGACATGCAAAGTATTCCTGCAAAGTTTGGTGAAGATCTGAGTATGTAGTTTTTGACCTCATCTGGAACCTCCTATCTGAAAATTTGAAAATTCTTAAAAAATTCGTCCAAAATCTTGATGTCTCCAATCTCTTGTTTTGTACGTTTTTTCCACGTGTCTTGACATCCAATGTATCCCTGCAATGTTTGGTGAAGATCTGAGTATGTAGTTTTTGACCTTATCTGGAACCTCCCATCTGAAAATTTGAAAATTCCTAAAAAATCCGTCCAAAATCTTGATGACCCCAATCTCTTGTTTTGTACGTTTTTTCCACGTGTCTTGACATCCAATGTATCCATGCAAAGTTTGGTGAAGATCTGAGTATGTCGTTTTTGACCTTATCTGGAACATCCTTTCTGAAAATTTGAAAATTGTTAAAAAATTCGTCCAAAATCTTGATGTCTCCAATCTCTTTTTTGTACGTTTTTTCCACGTGTCTTGACATCCAATGTATCCCTGCAAAGTTTGGTGAAGATCTGAGTATGTAGTTTTTGACCTTATCTGGAACCTCCCATCTGAAAATTTGAAAATTCTTCAAAAATTCGTCCAAAATCTTGATGTCTCCAATCTCTTGTTTTGTACGTTTTTTCCACGTGTCTCGACCTCCAATGGATCCCTGCAAAGTTTGGTGAAGATCTGAGTATGTCGTTTTTGACCTTATCTGGAACCTCCCATCTGAAAATTTGAAAATTCTTAAAAAATTCGTCGAAAATCTTGATGTCTCCGATCTCTTGTTTTGTACGTTTTTTCCACGTGTCTTGACATGCAAAGTATTCCTGCAAAGTTTGGTGAAGATCTGAGTATGTAGTTTTTGACCTCATCTGGAACCTCCTATCTGAAAATTTGAAAATTCTTAAAAAATTCGTCCAAAATCTTGATGTCTCCAATCTCTTGTTTTGTACGTTTTTTCCACGTGTCTTGACATCCAATGTATCCCTGCAATGTTTGGTGAAGATCTGAGTATGTAGTTTTTGACCTTATCTGGAACCTCCCATCTGAAAATTTGAAAATTCCTAAAAAATCCGTCCAAAATCTTGATGACCCCAATCTCTTGTTTTGTACTTTTTTTCCACGTGTCTCGACCTCCAATGTATCCCTGCAAAGTTTGGTGAAGATCTGAGTATGTAGTTTTTGACCTTATATGGAACCTCCTATCTGAAAATTTGAAAATTCTTAAAAAATTCGTCGAAAATCTTGATGTCTCCGATCACTTGTTTTGTACGTTTTTTCCACGTGTCTTGACATGCAAAGTATTCCTGCAAAGTTTGGTGAAGATCTGAGTATGTAGTTTTTGACCTCATCTGGAACCTCCTATCTGAAAATTTGAAAATTCTTAAAAAATTCGTCCAAAATCTTGATGTCTCCAATCTCTTGTTTTGTACGTTTTTTCCACGTGTCTTGACATCCAATGTATCCCTGCAATGTTTGGTGAAGATCTGAGTATGTAGTTTTTGACCTTATATGGAACCTCCTATCTGAAAATTTGAAAATTCCTAAAAAATCCGTCCAAAATCTTGATGACCCCAATCTCTTGTTTTGTACTTTTTTTCCACGTGTCTCGACCTCCAATGTATCCCTGCAAAGTTTGGTGAAGATCTGAGTATGTAGTTTTTGACCTTATATGGAACCTCCTATCTGAAAATTTGAAAATTCTTAAAAAAATCGTCCAAAATCTTGATGTCACCAATCCTATGTTTTGTATGTTTTTTCCACGTGTCTTGACATCCAATGGATCCCTGCAAAGTTTGGTGAAGATCTGAGTATGTCGTTTTTGACCTTATCTGGAACCTCCCATCTGAAAATTTGAAAATTCTTAAAAAATTCGTCGAAAATCTTGATGTCTCCGATCTCTTGTTTTGTACGTTTTTTCCACGTGTCTTGACATGCAAAGTATTCCTGCAAAGTTTGGTGAAGATCTGAGTATGTAGTTTTTGACCTCATCTGGAACCTCCTATCTGAAAATTTGAAAATTCTTAAAAAATTCGTCCAAAATCTTGATGTCTCCAATCTCTTGTTTTGTACGTTTTTTTCACGTGTCTTGACATCCAATGTATCCCTGCAATGTTTGGTGAAGATCTGAGTATGTAGTTTTTGACCTTATCTGGAACCTCCCATCTGAAAATTTGAAAATTCCTAAAAAATCCGTCCAAAATCTTGATGACCCCAATCTCTTGTTTTGTACTTTTTTTCCACGTGTCTCGACCTCCAATGTATCCCTGCAAAGTTTGGTGAAGATCTGAGTATGTAGTTTTTGACCTTATATGGAACCTCCTATCTGAAAATTTGAAAATTCTTAAAAAATTCGTCGAAAATCTTGATGTCTCCGATCTCTTGTTTTGTACGTTTTTTCCACGTGTCTTGACATGCAAAGTATTCCTGCAAAGTTTGGTGAAGATCTGAGTATGTAGTTTTTGACCTCATCTGGAACCTCCTATCTGAAAATTTGAAAATTCTTAAAAAATTCGTCCAAAATCTTGATGTCTCCAATCTCTTGTTTTGTACGTTTTTTCCACGTGTCTTGACATCCAATGTATCCCTGCAAAGTTTGGTGAAGATCTGAGTATGTAGTTTTTGACCTTATCTGGAACCTCCTATCTGAAAATTTGAAAATTCTTAAAAAATTCGTCCAAAATCTTGATGTCTCCAATCTCTTGTTTTGTACGTTTTTTCCACGTGTCTTGATATCCAATGTATCCCTGCAAAGTTTGGTGAAGATCTGAGTATGTCGTTTTTGACCTTATCTGGAACCTCCCATCTGAAAATTTGAAAATTCTTAAAAAATTCGTCCAAAATCTTGATGACCCCAATCTCTTGTTTTGTACGTTTTTTCCACGTGTCTTGACATCCAATGTATCCCTGCAAAGTTTGGTGAAGATCTGAGTATGTCGTTTTTGACCTTATCTGGAACCTCCCATCTGAAAATTTGAAAATTCTTAAAAAATTCGACCAAAATCTTGATGTCTCCAATCTTTTGTTTTGTACGTTTTTTCCACGTGTCTTGACACATAATGTATCCATGCAAAGTTTGGTGAAGATCTGAGTATGTAGTTTTTGACCTTATATGGAACCTCCTATCTGAAAATTTGAAAATTCTTAAAAAATTCGTCCAAAATCTTGATGTCTCCAATCTCTTGTTTTGTACGTTTTTTCCACGTGTCTTGACATCCAATGTATCCCTGCAAAGTTTGGTGGAGATCTGAGTATGTAGTTTTTGACCTTATCTGGAACCTCCCATCTGAAAATTTGAAAATTCCTAAAAAATCCGTGCAAAATCTTGATGACCCCAATCTCTTGTTTTGTACGTTTTTTCCACGTGTCTTGACATCCAATGTATTCCTGCAATGTTTGGTGAAGATCTGAGTATGTAGTTTTTGACCTTATATGGAACCTCCTATCTGAAAATTTGAAAATTCTTAAAAAATTCGACCAAAATCTTGATGTTCCGAATCCTATGTTTTGTATGTTTTTTCCACGTGTCTTGACATCCAATGTATCCATGCAAAGTTTGGTGAAGATCTGAGTATGTAGTTTTTGACCTTATATTGAACCTCCCATCTGAAAATTTGAAAATTCTTAAAAAATTCGTCCAAAATCTTGATGACCCCAATCTCTTGTTTTGTACGTTTTTTCCACGTGTCTTGACATCCAAAGTATCCCTGCAAAGTTTGGTGAAGATCTGAGTATGTAGTTTTTGACCTTATATGGAACCTCCTTTCTGAAAATTTGAGAATTCTTAAAAAATTCGTCCAAAATCTTGATGTCTCCAATCTCTTGTTTTGTACGTTTTTTCCACGTGTCTTGACATCCAATGTATCCATGCAAAGTTTGGTGAAGATCTGAGTATGTCGTTTTTGACCTTATCTGGAACCTCCCATCTGAAAATTTGAAAATTCTTAAAAAATTCGTCGAAAATCTTGATGTCTCCAATCTTTTGTTTTGTACGTTTTTTCCACGTGTCTTGACATGCAAAGTATCCCTGCAACGTTTGGTGAAGATCTGAGTATGTAGTTTTTGACCTTATCTGGAACCTCCTATCTGAAAATTTGAAAATTCTTAAAAAATTCGTCGAAAATCTTGATGTCTCCAATCTCTTGTTTTGTACGTTTTTTCCACGTGTCTTGATATCCAATGTATCCCTGCAAAGTTTGGTGAAGATCTGAGTATGTCGTTTTTGACCTTATCTGGAACATCCTTTCTGAAAATTTGAAAATTGTTAAAAAATTCGTCCAAAATCTTGATGTCTCCAATCTCTTTTTTGTACGTTTTTTCCACGTGTCTTGACATCCAATGTATCCCTGCAAAGTTTGGTGAAGATCTGAGTATGTAGTTTTTGACCTTATCTGGAACCTCCCATCTGAAAATTTGAAAATTCTTAAAAAATTCGACCAAAATCTTGATGTCTCCAATCTTTTGTTTTGTACGTTTTTTCCACGTGTCTTGACACTTAATGTATCCATGCAAAGTTTGGTGAAGATCTGAGTATGTAGTTTTTGACCTTATATGGAACCTCCTATCTGAAAATTTGAAAATTCTTAAAAAATTCGTCCAAAATCTTGATGTCTCCAATCTCTTGTTTTGTACGTTTTTTCCACGTGTCTTGACATCCAATGTATCCCTGCAAAGTTTGGTGAAGATCTGAGTATGTAGTTTTTGACCTTATCTGGAACCTCCCATCTGAAAATTTGAAAATTCCTAAAAAATCCGTGCAAAATCTTGATGACCCCAATCTCTTGTTTTGTACGTTTTTTCCACGTGTCTTGACATCCAATGTATCCATGCAAAGTTTGGTGAAGATCTGAGTATGTCGTTTTTGACCTTATCTGGAACATCCTTTCTGAAAATTTGAAAATTGTTAAAAAATTCGTCCAAAATCTTGATGTCTCCAATGTCTTTTTTGTACGTTTTTTCCACGTGTCTTGACATCCAATGTATCCCTGCAAAGTTTGGTGAAGATCTGAGTATGTAGTTTTTGACCTTATCTGGAACCTCCCATCTGAAAATTTGAAAATTCTTCAAAAATTCGTCGAAAATCTTGATGTCTCCAATCTCTTGTTTTGTACGTTTTTTCCACGTGTCTCGACCTCCAATGGATCCCTGCAAAGTTTGGTGAAGATCTGAGTATGTCGTTTTTGACCTTATCTGGAACATCCTTTCTGAAAATTTGAAAATTCTTAAAAAATTCGTCGAAAATCTTGATGTCTCCAATCTCTTGTTTTGTACGTTTTTTCCACGTGTCTTGACATCCAATGTATCCCTGCAAAGTTTGGTGAAGATCTGAGTATGTAGTTTTTGACCTTATATGGAACCTCCTATCTGAAAATTTGAAAATTCTTAAAAAATTCGTCCAAAATCTTGATGTCTCCAATCTCTTGTTTTGTACGTTTTTTCCACGTGTCTCGACCTCCAATGGATCCCTGCAAAGTTTGGTGAAGATCTGAGTATGTCGTTTTTGACCTTATCTGGAACCTCATATCTGAAAATTTGAAAATTCTTAAAAAATTCGTCGAAAATCTTGATGTCTCCGATCTCTTGTTTTGTACGTTTTTTCCACGTGTCTTGACATCCAATGTATCCATGCAAAGTTTGGTGAAGATCTGAGTATGTAGTTTTTGACCTTATCTGGAACCTCCTATCTGAAAATTTGAAAATTCTTCAAAAATTCGTCCAAAATCTTGATGTCTCCAATCTCTTGTTTTGTACGTTTTTTCCACGTGTCTTGACATCCAATGTATCCCTGCAATGTTTGGTGAAGATCTGAGTATGTAGTTTTTGACCTTATCTGGAACCTCCCATCTGAAAATTTGAAAATTCCTAAAAAAATCCGTCCAAAATCTTGATGACCCCAATCTCTTGTTTTGTACTTTTTTTCCACGTGTCTCGACCTCCAATGTATCCCTGCAAAGTTTGGTGAAGATCTGAGTATGTAGTTTTTGACCTTATATGGAACCTCCTATCTGAAAATTTGAAAATTCTTAAAAAATTCGTCGAAAATCTTGATGTCTCCGATCTCTTGTTTTGTACGTTTTTTCCACGTGTCTTGACATGCAAAGTATTCCTGCAAAGTTTGGTGAAGATCTGAGTATGTAGTTTTTGACCTCATCTGGAACCTCCTATCTGAAAATTTGAAAATTCTTAAAAAATTCGTCCAAAATCTTGATGTCTCCAATCTCTTGTTTTGTACGTTTTTTCCACGTGTCTTGACATCCAATGTATCCCTGCAAAGTTTGGTGAAGATCTGAGTATGTAGTTTTTGACCTTATCTGGAACCTCCCATCTGAAAATTTGAAAATTCTTAAAAAATTCGACCAAAATCTTGATGTCTCCAATCTCTTGTTTTGTACGTTTTTTCCACGTGTCTTGACACATAATGTATCCATGCAAAGTTTGGTGAAGATCTGAGTATGTCGTTTTTGACCTTATCTGGAACATCCTTTCTGAAAATTTGAAAATTGTTAAAAAATTCGTCCAAAATCTTGATGTCTCCAATCTCTTTTTTGTACGTTTTTTCCACGTGTCTTGACATCCAATGTATCCCTGCAAAGTTTGGTGAAGATCTGAGTATGTAGTTTTTGACCTTATCTGGAACCTCCCATCTGAAAATTTGAAAATTCTTAAAAAATTCGACCAAAATCTTGATGTCTCCAATCTTTTGTTTTGTACGTTTTTTCCACGTGTCTTGACACATAATGTATCCATGCAAAGTTTGGTGAAGATCTGAGTATGTAGTTTTTGACCTTATATGGAACCTCCTATCTGAAAATTTGAAAATTCTTAAAAAATTCGTCCAAAATCTTGATGTCTCCAATCTCTTGTTTTGTACGTTTTTTCCACGTGTCTTGACATCCAATGTATCCCTGCAAAGTTTGGTGAAGATCTGAGTATGTAGTTTTTGACCTTATCTGGAACCTCCCATCTGAAAATTTGAAAATTCCTAAAAAATCCGTGCAAAATCTTGATGACCCCAATCTCTTGTTTTGTACGTTTTTTCCACGTGTCTTGACATCCAATGTATCCATGCAAAGTTTGGTGAAGATCTGAGTATGTCGTTTTTGACCTTATCTGGAACATCCTTTCTGAAAATTTGAAAATTGTTAAAAAATTCGTCCAAAATCTTGATGTCTCCAATCTCTTTTTTGTACGTTTTTTCCACGTGTCTTGACATCCAATGTATCCCTGCAAAGTTTGGTGAAGATCTGAGTATGTAGTTTTTGACCTTATCTGGAACCTCCCATCTGAAAATTTGAAAATTCTTCAAAAATTCGTCGAAAATCTTGATGTCTCCAATCTCTTGTTTTGTACGTTTTTTCCACGTGTCTCGACCTCCAATGGATCCCTGCAAAGTTTGGTGAAGATCTGAGTATGTCGTTTTTGACCTTATCTGGAACATCCTTTCTGAAAATTTGAAAATTCTTAAAAAATTCGTCGAAAATCTTGATGTCTCCAATCTCTTGTTTTGTACGTTTTTTCCACGTGTCTTGACATCCAATGTATCCCTGCAAAGTTTGGTGAAGATCTGAGTATGTAGTTTTTGACCTTATATGGAACCTCCTATCTGAAAATTTGAAAATTCTTAAAAAATTCGTCCAAAATCTTGATGTCTCCAATCTCTTGTTTTGTACGTTTTTTCCACGTGTCTCGACCTCCAATGGATCCCTGCAAAGTTTGGTGAAGATCTGAGTATGTCGTTTTTGACCTTATCTGGAACCTCCCATCTGAAAATTTGAAAATTCTTAAAAAATTCGTCGAAAATCTTGATGTCTCCGATCTCTTGTTTTGTACGTTTTTTCCACGTGCCTTGACATCCAATGTATCCATGCAAAGTTTGGTGAAGATCTGAGTATGTAGTTTTTGACCTTATCTGGAACCTCCTATCTGAAAATTTGAAAATTCTTCAAAAATTCGTCGAAAATCTTGATGTCTCCAATCTCTTTTTTGTACGTTTTTTCCACGTGTCTTGACATCCAATGTATCCCTGCAAAGTTTGGTGAAGATCTGAGTATGTAGTTTTTGACCTTATCTGGAACCTCCCATCTGAAAATTTGAAAATTCTTAAAAAATTCGTCCAAAATCTTGATGTCTCCAATCTCTTGTTTTGTACGTTTTTTCCACGTGTCTCGACCTCCAATGGATCCCTGCAAAGTTTGGTGAAGATCTGAGTATGTCGTTTTTGACCTTATCTGGAACATCCCATCTGAAAATTTGAAAATTCTTAAAAAATTCGTCGAAAATCTTGATGTCTCCGATCTCTTGTTTTGTACGTTTTTTCCACGTGTCTTGACATGCAAAGTATTCCTGCAAAGTTTGGTGAAGATCTGAGTATGTAGTTTTTGACCTCATCTGGAACCTCCTATCTGAAAATTTGAAAATTCTTAAAAAATTCGTCCAAAATCTTGATGTCTCCAATCTCTTGTTTTGTACGTTTTTTCCACGTGTCTTGACATCCAATGTATCCCTGCAATGTTTGGTGAAGATCTGAGTATGTAGTTTTTGACCTTATCTGGAACCTCCCATCTGAAAATTTGAAAATTCCTAAAAAATCCGTCCAAAATCTTGATGACCCCAATCTCTTGTTTTGTACTTTTTTTCCACGTGTCTCGACCTCCAATGTATCCCTGCAAAGTTTGGTGAAGATCTGAGTATGTAGTTTTTGACCTTATATGGAACCTCCTATCTGAAAATTTGAAAATTCTTAAAAAATTCGTCGAAAATCTTGATGTCTCCGATCTCTTGTTTTGTACGTTTTTTCCACGTGTCTTGACATGCAAAGTATTCCTGCAAAGTTTGGTGAAGATCTGAGTATGTAGTTTTTGACCTCATCTGGAACCTCCTATCTGAAAATTTGAAAATTCTTAAAAAATTCGTCCAAAATCTTGATGTCTCCAATCTCTTGTTTTGTACGTTTTTTCCACGTGTCTTGACATCCAATGTATCCCTGCAATGTTTGGTGAAGATCTGAGTATGTAGTTTTTGACCTTATCTGGAACCTCCCATCTGAAAATTTGAAAATTCCTAAAAAATCCGTCCAAAATCTTGATGACCCCAATCTCTTGTTTTGTACTTTTTTTCCACGTGTCTCGACCTCCAATGTATCCCTGCAAAGTTTGGTGAAGATCTGAGTATGTAGTTTTTGACCTTATATGGAACCTCCTATCTGAAAATTTGAAAATTCTTAAAAAATTCGTCCAAAATCTTGATGTCACCAATCCTATGTTTTGTATGTTTTTTCCACGTGTCTTGACATCCAATGTATCCCTGCAATGTTTGGTGAAGATCTGAGTATGTAGTTTTTGACCTTATCTGGAACCTCCCATCTGAAAATTTGAAAATTCCTAAAAAATCCGTCCAAAATCTTGATGACCCCAATCTCTTGTTTTGTACTTTTTTTCCACGTGTCTCGACCTCCAATGTATCCCTGCAAAGTTTGGTGAAGATCTGAGTATGTAGTTTTTGACCTTATATGGAACCTCCTATCTGAAAATTTGAAAATTCTTAAAAAATTCGTCCAAAATCTTGATGTCACCAATCCTATGTTTTGTATGTTTTTTCCACGTGTCTTGACATCCAATGGATCCCTGCAAAGTTTGGTGAAGATCTGAGTATGTCGTTTTTGACCTTATCTGGAACCTCCCATCTGAAAATTTGAAAATTCTTAAAAAATTCGTCGAAAATCTTGATGTCTCCGATCTCTTGTTTTGTACGTTTTTTCCACGTGTCTTGACATGCAAAGTATTCCTGCAAAGTTTGGTGAAGATCTGAGTATGTAGTTTTTGACCTCATCTGGAACCTCCTATCTGAAAATTTGAAAATTCTTAAAAAATTCGTCCAAAATCTTGATGTCTCCAATCTCTTGTTTTGTACGTTTTTTCCACGTGTCTTGACATCCAATGTATCCCTGCAATGTTTGGTGAAAATCTGAGTATGTAGTTTTTGACCTTATCTGGAACCTCCCATCTGAAAATTTGAAAATTCCTAAAAAATCCGTCCAAAATCTTGATGACCCCAATCTCTTGTTTTGTACTTTTTTTCCACGTGTCTCGACCTCCAATGTATCCCTGCAAAGTTTGGTGAAGATCTGAGTATGTCGTTTTTGACCTTATCTGGAACCTCCCATCTGAAAATTTGAAAATTCTTAAAAAATTCGTCGAAAATCTTGATGTCTCCGATCTCTTGTTTTGTACGTTTTTTCCACGTGTCTTGACATGCAAAGTATTCCTGCAAAGTTTGGTGAAGATCTGAGTATGTAGTTTTTGACCTCATCTGGAACCTCCTATCTGAAAATTTGAAAATTCTTAAAAAATTCGTCCAAAATCTTGATGTCTCCAATCTCTTGTTTTGTACGTTTTTTCCACGTGTCTTGACATCCAATGTATCCCTGCAAAGTTTGGTGAAGATCTGAGTATGTAGTTTTTGACCTTATCTGGAACCTCCTATCTGAAAATTTGAAAATTCTTAAAAAATTCGTCCAAAATCTTGATGTCTCCAATCTCTTGTTTTGTACGTTTTTTCCACGTGTCTTGATATCCAGTGTATCCCTGCAAAGTTTGGTGAAGATCTGAGTATGTAGTTTTTGACCTTATATGGAACCTCCTTTCTGAAAATTTGAAAATTCTCAAAAAATTCGTCCATAATCTTGATGTCTCCAATCTCTTGTTTTGTACGTTTTTTCCACGTGTCTTGACATCCAATGTATCCCTGCAAAGTTTGGTGAAGATCTGAGTATGTAGTTTTTGACCTTATCTGGAACCTCCCATCTGAAAATTTGAAAATTCTTAAAAAATTCGACCAAAATCTTGATGTCTCCAATCTTTTGTTTTGTACGTTTTTTCCACGTGTCTTGACACATAATGTATCCATGCAAAGTTTGGTGAAGATCTGAGTATGTAGTTTTTGACCTTATATGGAACCTTATATCTGAAAATTTGAAAATTCTTAAAAAATTCGTCCAAAATCTTGATGTCTCCAATCTCTTGTTTTGTACGTTTTTTCCACGTGTCTTGACATCCAATGTATCCCTGCAAAGTTTGGTGAAGATCTGAGTATGTAGTTTTTGACCTTATCTGGAACCTCCCATCTGAAAATTTGAAAATTCCTAAAAAATCCGTGCAAAATCTTGATGACCCCAATCTCTTGTTTTGTACGTTTTTTCCACGTGTCTTGACATCCAATGTATTCCTGCAATGTTTGGTGAAGATCTGAGTATGTAGTTTTTGACCTTATATGGAACCTACTATCTGAAAATTTGAAAATTCTTAAAAAATTCGACCAAAATCTTGATGTTCCGAATCCTATGTTTTGTATGTTTTTTCCACGTGTCTTGACATCCAATGTATCCATGCAAAGTTTGGTGAAGATCTGAGTATGTAGTTTTTGACCTTATATTGAACCTCCCATCTTAAAATTTGAAAATTCTTAAAAAATTCGTCCAAAATCTTGATGACCCCAATCTCTTGTTTTGTACGTTTTTTCCACGTGTCTTGACATCCAAAGTATCCCTGCAAAGTTTGGTGAAGATCTGAGTATGTAGTTTTTGACCTTATATGGAACCTCCTTTCTGAAAATTTGAGAATTCTTAAAAAATTCGTCCAAAATCTTGATGTCTCCAATCTCTTGTTTTGTACGTTTTTTCCACGTGTCTTGACATCCAATGTATCCATGCAAAGTTTGGTGAAGATCTGAGTATGTCGTTTTTGACCTTATCTGGAACCTCCCATCTGAAAATTTGAAAATTCTTAAAAAATTCGTCGAAAATCTTGATGTCTCCAATCTTTTGTTTTGTACGTTTTTTCCACGTGTCTTGACATGCAAAGTATCCCTGCAACGTTTGGTGAAGATCTGAGTATGTCGTTTTTGACCTTATCTGGAACATCCTTTCTGAAAATTTGAAAATTGTTAAAAAATTCGTCCAAAATCTTGATGTCTCCAATCTCTTTTTTGTACGTTTTTTCCACGTGTCTTGACATCCAATGTATCCCTGCAAAGTTTGGTGAAGATCTGAGTATGTAGTTTTTGACCTTATCTGGAACCTCCCATCTGAAAATTTGAAAATTCTTAAAAAATTCGACCAAAATCTTGATGTCTCCAATCTTTTGTTTTGTACGTTTTTTCCACGTGTCTTGACACATAATGTATCCATGCAAAGTTTGGTGAAGATCTGAGTATGTAGTTTTTGACCTTATATGGAACCTCCTATCTGAAAATTTGAAAATTCTTAAAAAATTCGTCCAAAATCTTGATGTCTCCAATCTCTTGTTTTGTACGTTTTTTCCACGTGTCTTGACATCCAATGTATCCCTGCAAAGTTTGGTGAAGATCTGAGTATGTAGTTTTTGACCTTATCTGGAACCTCCCATCTGAAAATTTGAAAATTCCTAAAAAATCCGTGCAAAATCTTGATGACCCCAATCTCTTGTTTTGTACGTTTTTTCCACGTGTCTTGACATCCAATGTATTCCTGCAATGTTTGGTGAAGATCTGAGTATGTAGTTTTTGACCTTATATGGAACCTCCTATCTGAAAATTTGAAAATTCTTAAAAAATTCGACCAAAATCTTGATGTTCCGAATCCTATGTTTTGTATGTTTTTTCCACGTGTCTTGACATCCAATGTATCCATGCAAAGTTTGGTGAAGATCTGAGTATGTAGTTTTTGACCTTATATTGAACCTCCCATCTGAAAATTTGAAAATTCTTAAAAAATTCGTCCAAAATCTTGATGACCCCAATCTCTTGTTTTGTACGTTTTTTCCACGTGTCTTGACATCCAAAGTATCCCTGCAAAGTTTTGTGAAGATCTGAGTATGTAGTTTTTGACCTTATATGGAACCTCCTTTCTGAAAATTTGAGAATTCTTAAAAAATTCGTCCAAAATCTTGATGTCTCCAATCTCTTGTTTTGTACGTTTTTTCCACGTGTCTTGACATCCAATGTATCCATGCAAAGTTTGGTGAAGATCTGAGTATGTCGTTTTTGACCTTATCTGGAACCTCCCATCTGAAAATTTGAAAATTCTTAAAAAATTCGTCGAAAATCTTGATGTCTCCAATCTTTTGTTTTGTACGTTTTTTCCACGTGTCTTGACATGCAAAGTATCCCTGCAACGTTTGGTGAAGATCTGAGTATGTAGTTTTTGACCTTATCTGGAACCTCCTATCTGAAAATTTGAAAATTCTTAAAAAATTCGTCCAAAATCTTGATGACCCCAATCTCTTGTTTTGTACTTTTTTTCCACGTGTCTCGACCTCCAATGTATCCCTGCAAAGTTTGGTGAAGATCTGAGTATGTAGTTTTTGACCTTATATGGAACCTCCTATCTGAAAATTTGAAAATTCTTAAAAAAATCGTCGAAAATCTTGATGTCTCCGATCTCTTGTTTTGTACGTTTTTTCCACGTGTCTTGACATGCAAAGTATTCCTGCAAAGTTTGGTGAAGATCTGAGTATGTAGTTTTTGACATCATCTGGAACCTCCTATCTGAAAATTTGAAAATTCTTAAAAAATTCGTCCAAAATCTTGATGTCTCCAATCTCTTGTTTTGTACGTTTTTTCCACGTGTCTTGACATCCAATGTATCCCTGCAATGTTTGGTGAAGATCTGAGTATGTAGTTTTTGACCTTATCTGGAACCTCCCATCTGAAAATTTGAAAATTCCTAAAAAATCCGTCCAAAATCTTGATGACCCCAATCTCTTGTTTTGTACTTTTTTTCCACGTGTCTCGACCTCCAATGTATCCCTGCAAAGTTTGGTGAAGATCTGAGTATGTAGTTTTTGACCTTATATGGAACCTCCTATCTGAAAATTTGAAAATTCTTAAAAAATTCGTCCAAAATCTTGATGTCACCAGTAGACCCAAATAGAGAATTCAACGCCCTCTATTGGGGCTCAGGGGGCTCGCAGTGTTGCCAGCTGCTTATTCGAAAAAATCACCAAGGTTTTTCTTGGTCTAACCGAGTCTAAAGCAAGGAGCTGGCAATCTTGCTTGAGAGTTCACAAAACCGGAAGTGGGGCTCAGGGGGCTCGCAGTGTTGCCAACTTCTTACTCGAAAAAATCACCAAGGTTTTTTTGGTCTAACCTAACCTAAAGCAAGGAGCTGGCAATCTTGCTTGAGAGTTCTGCAACCGGAAGTGGGGCTCAGGGGGCTCATGCCTTAATGGATTTGTCTCGTAAGGCAAGAGCCCCCTGGTCTGGCAGTGTTGCCAGCTGCTTACTCGAAAAAATCACCAAGGTTTTGTCTTGGCCTAACGTAACCTAAAGCAAGGAGCTGGCAATTTTGCTTGAGGCTTGTTTTACAGTGCATAAAGCAAGGTTGCCAACCTACTGGTACTTTTGCCATAGCTTTTTACAAAAAAGAGAGAGAAGAGAGAGAGGGAAGAGTTAAACGGCCGACAGCCTACCTACAGCCTTTTTTCACTCTAACTTAACCTCAAGCAAGGGGCTGACAACTTTGCTTGTGCAATCAACCCGGTTGACTGCCCTCAAGTAAAAATCAGCGTTGCCAACTCCTCACTCGAAAAAAATCACCAAGGTTTTTTTTTGGTCTAACCTAGCCTAAAGCAAGGAGCTGACAACTTTGCTTGTGCAATCAACCCGGTTGACTGCCCTCAAGTAAAAATCAGCGTTGCCAACTCCTCACTCGAAAAAAAAATCACCAAGGTTTTTTTGGTCTAACCTAGCCTAAAGCAAGGAGCTGACAACTTTGCTTGTGCAATCAACCCGGTTGACCGCCCTCAAGTGGAGATCAGCATTGCCAACCTACATACACTAAACAAGGAGAGCCGACAACAAATATGTACTGCCGTAAAAGAGAGAGAGATGGGTGGATGGTAATATAGTATGTGTGTGCGTGTGTGCGTATAATATGTAGTATTATTAACTAGAGTGTGTTGGCAATTTACTTACAACTAAAAAAAATAAAGATGCCAACTTTGCTGTAAGATGAAGAGAGAGAGAGAGAGAGAGATTTATGGCTGGCAACAGTAATGAGCGAATGCGCCATATCGTAATTTTCCAACTCCGTATATCGTGACCTTTGTAAACCTCTCTCGGGGGGGAACATTGTAACGCAAACAAACAAACAAACAAATAATAATTGTTGTTTTTTAGAATGCCTGGCCCCTATAACCTCGCCAGGGTGCGTGGTGCCCAACCAAAAATGTAAAAGTTTTCTAATGGCTGCGGTTATAGATTACCGCACCTCTGTAGAGTTTCACGTGTTTTTTTTTTTTTCCCCCAAACTTCCATGAAACCCTACAGAGGACCTCCGTAATGCATGCAACGTGTACTAACGACTCTAGTGTTATTTGATGTTGTGATATTTTTGGATATAGAGTTTTATTGTGAGATATAGATAAAAATAATTATGTTTATTATAATATTTTCTTGATGAAGATGGAGAATGTATGTGTGTGTTACAAATAAAGTTGCATGCTTATTTTTTTTAGTGTGTGTGTATATGTTTTTGATGTTTCGACAGCATCTGAAACGATAAAAAAAAAATTTTATTGTTAATTTTCACGTGTAAAAACAACAACAAATTTTTTTTGTGCAAATTTTCTGATTGTCTCGTGCTATAGTGCAAAAAAAGATATTGTAGCTGATAGCTAATGAAATTGACATTTGTAACTGATCTGAACTAGTGAAATTCGTATTGTGCTATTGTAACTGATTGTGCTAGTGCAGAAAATTTCTTATTGTGCAAGAAAAGATGTTAAAAAACTTGTTAAAACTGCTCTGTGACCCTCTCGTTCTTCACGTCGTAGGCGAAGGACTTCTCTGCAATCAGGATGACACTGCATAGGGTATCCTCGGGCAAGGCATCGTGGAACTCGCAGACGATCTTGATGTTGGTTCGATCGTTGACCACAACCTTCTTCCTCTTAGATGTGTTGATGACGGTCATGGGTCTCCGGGCTTTGAACTCGCTGGGCGTGTAGTACATGTCCACGCTTCCCTCGGTCACGCGTTTGTAAGCTGTGTAAGCTTCGTAAAGTTTGAGGTAATCGTTTTTGGTCACGTCGAGGTTGTAATTCTCGCGCGGGAACACTTCGTTACGACCGTTCTTCAGATAAACGTTCTTGATTTTGCAGTCGTCGAACTTGCTGGAATCTTTCTCCTGATTTTTGTCCCTCCCGGTCTGAAAAAGCACTACGACGAAATCTGGCATGTCGAACTGTATGTTGTTGAACTGCGTCGTCACGTCGAATTCCATGTGACTTCCCGACGCCATCTTCTGTACGCACTGGTAACTGTGAAAGTGAATCGCCACCTGCGGACTTTTCAAGATCTCCGCTTTGTACTTGAGGGCGTAGTTCGTTTCGTATTCCACCACCGGCATTCTCAATTCCATGCTCCGGATGACGCATTTCGCTGCTTCGGGTAAAGTGTTGGGCAGCGGCGTGGTGCCGTCCGGACCTAAAGTAGCGTATCGCATCAGTGCGTCGTTGTCGTTGGCCGCTCTTCGAAACGTAACGCGCAGTCCTCCCTTCCACATGATCTCCTTGTAGTCCGAGAAGAACCCCGGCAGCAGACGCATGGGAAAGAGCACCGTGTGACTTGTCGTCGATATTTTGGTCCCGGCTTCGAATCCTCCTGCCTGGTAGTACGCTGCGTCCGTTTTGGATAATTTCAACGTTCCCACTGCCGTCGACGTGATGCCTGGATAATCTATTCTGTCGATGACGGTGTTGTGTTTCCTCACCTCCACCTGCGAGAACAGGTGAGGCACGAAGTTGTCTACGAGTATCAAGTTTGCTGCTGCGGGAAACGCGTCTCCGCTTTCCTTCTTCACCACGTCGAATTGAAGGTAGAGGTCCGCTCTGTGAGGATGAATGAACCCATCCCCTACGTCCACGTCGTATTCGATCTCCCTGTTCGCCTCGTTCAGATTGGCGAACGTGCGACGGTTGGGAGGGAAAGATTGCAATTCGTAATTTTCGATTTGCTCCATTTTACATGTATGGTTATTTATTATACGTTGATCTCCACGATGGCAGTAGTTGTTGCACCTGCGAAATCCACCACGTCTCCTTTCTCGTTCGTCACCACCAACTCTATGTCGTCTATGCGGTTGCGACATACTGGAAAATAGATCGGCGAAGAGGGCGTGTAGATGATCGGTTCCATGAACTCGGAACTTGGTTTGAAAGTGGCTATGATTCCCGTCTGCTTGTGACTTCCCAGTAATCCGTCCGAAGATTTCGTGATCATGCCTTCGGCCACGTTGCAGTGAACGTTCAGAGTCTCTATGGCCAAGAATTTAGGAATGTTGGTTGCTACGTGCTTGATGCCAGCTTCGAGTTTGGTGTCGTTCTCGAAACCTAAAAGTTCTCCTATGGTGCCCAGGTCCACGGTCTCTGTCGCGGATAGGATTTCCACTCTGTGCGTGACCGAATTTTGAGAAAGGTACGTGCCTTTGGGTAATTGAGCTTGCAAAGTGGAAAGATTGTATTGGCCTGGCGTGACGACGATGTGTTCGCTTCCGACGCTAATTTTGTTGTTGTGCTGGGTGACGTTAGGTATGAGGTACATGCTGTAGAATGCACGCAGAGCCACGGATTTAGGATAGACGATGTCGTCGTGCAGCGTGAGTTTCAAGATTGAAGATTCGCTCGTGAGATGGAACACGCCCATCCTAGTGATGCTGTTTGAGGTTCCACAATGCTTTCTGGAAATCCTCGATCGTAGGGTTATTTATTTTAGAGAGAAACGCGAGCATGGAGAGGCAGAGATGACCGCAGTTCACGTCTCCGAAATTTTGAATGCGTTCGTCGTTGTAGTATATGGAGGTTTTGTTCGTTTTCAGATAATGAATTAAATTTGTAGGTGGAACACCTCCGAAAGAATCGAAAACGAATGCTTTATCATCATTTTTGTGGTAACATATCCAATGCGTGCCTGGATTTTCTTGACCGTCCAAGTTGACTACTCCGCATTCTCTTCTTTTGACGGTTGAAGGTAACGAGTCGGACATGAAAACTCCTCTGAAGTGTTTGATTTGTAACGGTTCGATCAGAGATTCAATGTCTCGGTTGGTGAGTGCTTCTGTTTCTTTTTTTTATATTTCTTCAAAGCATCGAGGTTGCTTTTTTGTTTTTTGGTTATACCTTTCCCCTTCTTCTCCATGGCCAGGTTGTGACGTTTCTGTTCTTCCAATTCCGCCTTGTTCTTCTTCGAGTCGATGACGGTTTTCGCAATGGCGGCACTTCCGCCGGCCAAACTTCCCACGGCCCCTAATGCTGCCAGGATGGCCGGGATGCTGAATATGAAACCTCCGATCTTTTGCTGTTTCCGCGAACGTTGCAATCTTTTCAATTGAGGTGTGCTGAGCAGCAATTTCATTCCATGTCCTTTTGACAAGCAAGAACGTTTCTTCTCGCGTTGTTTCTTGGTGAGTAACCCATCGAGAGCACCTAGATTTTTTAGATTGGAGTATGGTATCTGGTACACGACACCCTTGGGCTTCATGTTGATGCTCTATGTGTTATTTTCACGGTATGTTATTTATATATATATTCTGAGATTTTTTCTTGTGTAGTTTTTTACGGTATGTTATTTATATATTTTCAAGGCCTCGCAGTCGTTACACAAATTCTATTACGTGCTTCGTTTTCTTGCCAAGAAGTTCCTTTGTCCCCTTGTACACGATTCGAGTTTTGTTCTCGATTAAAATAGATAGCTTCTCGTCGGATAACATGTTAGCGTATCGATCTGGTAAAAATAGACTGTATTGTGCGTTGAGCAACAGACGTACCTTGGGACCATACTGGGTAGAAACGATTGAACCGGAAGTTATCGTGTAAGGTTTGTCGACTTCCAATTCCTGAATTTTTACATACTCAACTGACAAATTTAGCATTTGTTTTAATGCTTGGAGATCACTTATTTTTTCAGTCGTCATATCAAAAAAAATTTCAGAGTGTTAGAGAGAAATTAAATTGTTTTTCACGATGTGTGTTATTTATATATACCGAAGATTATTTTTTTCACGATGTGTGTTATTTATATATCAAGTTTTTTTTGACACGTATATATATTATTATTTTTTTAACAGAGGAAGAAAGTCCGTGCTTCGGAAAACGCGAGGATGAGCGTAGTGATATCATTCTTCTTCTGCATAGACTTGTACCAATCATCAGTATACTGTCTTCTTCCCTGCATCGCCTCGTTCAGTTCGTCCGACCTATCGTCCAATTTCTCCCCTGCAGCCGAAAGCAGAATGTTGAGATCACCGCACCTCAGGCCGCTGATCTCCCGAAGAAGGTCCTTGAGAACCATTTCACAAGGGATGCGAAATTCCGGCATCGTTCTTGCCATGATCACAAGTTTATTAACATCTCCGTTAACTACTTTCTTGAATATTTTAGATAGTAGCTCGGGTGGCAAATTAGTTATGTAATCCATGTTGTTGTTTTTTTTACTGTATGTTATTTATATACCCCACCCCAATTTTTGTTTCGTGTTCATGGCGATGGTGGTACCCAGTGCGGCGACCCGTTCACCCAACGATGCGTCTCTACTCACGAACCTTTCGAAAGCTGCGTGCTCTAACTTTCTGTCTGCTTCGTGACGTGCATTCAGATCCGTCTGCGTGGTGTTGTAAGCGATGTCGTGATCTTTGCATGCGGCATCCAACGGATTCACACCCTTGTCTCCTCTCTCCAATCTTTTCTCGAGTTTGGTACCCGGCCCGCAGTACTGGTAGCCGGGTAGATGCATCTCGAAAGGTAACTTGTTGATGATGTCGTTCACGAGTCCCTTTCCTTCGGCCACGTTCCAAAATTTCGGAGGCAGCGTGTTGATGATTTTGATCAGGTAACCTATGCCCTTGTCGTCGTTCACGATGAAGTTGGAAAGTTTCGTGCTGATCATGTCCACGATGCCAACCTTCTCGTTGTAGAAATTACGGTTGCCTGCATTCTCTTCGCCGGCTATCACCAACAATCGGTCCACGAGTTTCCTCACGTCGTCCACCCAAACGAATTCTTTGGGTAACGTGTTGTAGCGTTTGACGCCGCTGCCCGTTTTGACCTGGTTCCAAATCGGTTTGATGAGATTCCTGTACTTCTCGCCGCTGCTCGATTTCACCCTATTCTGCGAGGCGTCGTTGTTCTGGTACAAGGCATCCGTCATGATCAGAATTTCCTTGTAACTTTGGTAATCTTCGTCGGTGTAATCTTTCGGCTGCTTTTTGGCGACGAGTTCCCACAGTCCCACCGTACCCGGATACCTGTTCCAACTATCCTTGTCGCCTAAATTGACTTTAATGTCGTTGCCTTCGAAGGTCACCTTCGATTTCCCAATCTTCCACACCACACCGCCGCCTTCGCTGGTTTCCATGCTGGGATACAATCCGAACACTTCATCCTTGTCGAATTTCCCCGTGCTCAGGTAGTCTCGTGCCAAAGGTCCCAACTCGATTTTATCCGAAGACGACGACGTGCTGCCTATGGCTCGACGTCGTGCCGGTGCATCCTTCAGTTCGAACGGTGTCGAAGGAATGCTCGAAATGGGTGTGGGTACGGTGTAACTTTTAGCTGCGAGCGGTACGAGTTCATTAATCAAATTTTTATTTTGTTCCGTGACACTTTTAATTTCTTTACCTAGACTGCTGATGGCATCGATCACGGGTTGATCCTGACGTTTCTTCTCTTCGTAGAATCCGCGATTCTCGGATTTCCAACCTTTGAAGCGTTTCGCGAGGTAATCGCGAAGCTTGAGATTTTCGTCTTCGATTTTTCGTTTCGTCATGACGTTATTTATATACGTCGTTTCTCACAACGTTGCAACGTTTAGAAAGTCGTTGATTTTGTTTCTGTATTTTCCGTCGTTGGGTTTTCTCGTCATGTCGATCGTAGCGAATCCGAAATCGTCACCGTTCCAGCAAGTAGAGCAGCCTTCCGAAAATTGATTGTAGTTCATGTCTCCGCCTACGTAGTCATCGTACGCGTGCTTGAGGTTGGTGTGATCTTGACGAAACAAACATATGAAATTAGCGTTGTCGCGTACTAACTGTTTTGGAATTTTGGAAAACGTTTGAGCTAGGTAGAAGCAATCCATTCCTTTGTGACGACCTTGCGTGAAAAAGTTGCGAATTTCATTTTGATTTTCCAGGATGGCGTCGTCGAACACAACGACTGAATTTTCACGACAATCGTCGAGTGGTTTTATTTCCGAGGCGAACGTTGCAATGTCCAGACCATCGTACAGTTTCATCAGTTGCTGGTATTTGGATTGCTCCAAACTTTTCGAGAACACGTACAGGTGCCTGTTCTTCCAATTTAACCAATTCGGTGCGAGGAGAAAATTGTCCACGAGCAGTGTCGTTTTCCCACACCCCGAAGGACCTACGATCAGACAGCGGATGCTGTCGGGAAGCAACTCGCCGTTCTTTTTCTTCGTTTGACTTTCCGGATCCGGTAGACGCTTCACCACGTTCCACGTACTCACAAGATTACTTCGTCCGCGTCGATCCAACTCTTTTCCGGAAGTCCTAGCCATTTGACCAAAAGTTTGTCACCTTTCCTACGCAATACTTTCTCGATGAGGTACGTGTCGGGGTGTTTCGTTTTAGAGAGTTCCTCTTCGTAAAATCTTCCTTTCAAAATCTGGCCGCTACTATCTTTTATTATATACGTGTGTCGGTTTCCGGGTAGAACTCGAACCACCGTAAAGAGTTCCGTGCTCCAATTTTTTGTGAATCCCTTCTCGAAGGTGCGTTTGAATTTGCTGATCCTCACCTGGTCTCCAATTTTGTATTTAGCTTTTTTTGTCGTGGGTGTGTACTTTGGACAGTAAACTGTAGAAATTAAACGCTGCTCGTCGGACTTGGTAACGTCAACTGGCTTCATGCCTATCGTTCTGTGTACCGTATCATTATAGGTGTCGACGAGTTCCGGCAGGATGTCGACCCATTTGTAATTTCCCCGAAGCGTGAATCGTTTCCACATGTGTGTTTTCAAGGTTCGATTGAATCTTTCCACGATGCTGGCTTTGATGTGACTGAAGCTCGAATAATGTCGAATCTTGTGTTTTTGAATAAACTTTTGGAATACGGCATTGTAAAATTCTTTACCGTTGTCCGTTTGCAAAAACCGTGGTCGTCTGCCACCGCTTTCGCGAAAAATTAATTTGAATGCTTCCGTGACGCACGTTCCCGTTTTCGCCTTCAAAGGTAGAGCCCATGCGAATTTCGAAAACGTGTCTATGACGGTGAGAAGGTACTTGTTGCCCTTGTTCAATTTATGTACGTTTTTCAAATTGCCGCTACTCATCTCCACGAGGTCACTTTGCCAGAGGTCGTCGATGCCCTTGGTTACCACAGCCAAACGTTCGTAGTTGCGGCGTGCAGGTTTATGCAATTCTTCGACGATGGCTTGCCTAGACATTTTTTTTAGAGATTACGTTTCAAGAGAAGCACAAGCGTGATGGGATTCAAAGAGGGTGGCACTTCGCTCGTGTTTTGAATGATCAGCTTATCGCCGGCACTCACGTCGAAAACGGTGAGATCTTCGTCTTCGTGTATTTCATATATGTTGCGCGTTTCGTTCCAACGTGCCAGAGGAATGTTTCCTGCTTTCTGGACACCACGATTCGATATCAAAGTCATGGTGGGAACGCTAGCTTTTCTGCCGTGAGACCAGTACGAAAATTCGTTTATCTGAATCGTGCCATCGAGGAGAAACTTATAGTACGGATGATAAGGATGCAGCATGTACAGTTTGTTACCTTCGACGAAGGTGGAGATTCTCTGTTGATTGGGTACACTGTTGATTTCGATGGCTTGCAGAGAATGCAGTTTAGCGAATTTAGTATCGACGCTAACGAGGTTGCTGTGAAGCTGGCCCAGCGTGTTTTGTACGGGCAACAAATATTCGACTATGGTATCCGTTACGGTAGAAAATGACGGTTTGATTTTCACTTCCACGTTCAACTGCTTGTAGCTTTCGTTGAGTTCTTGCAACTTGGCACCGAAAGAGGTCAGCGTCGATTCCTGCGTTGATTCCAGCACTCCAACTTGATCTCTGATGTTGACGACAATGTTTTGAAGGTTCTCGACTTGATTCAATTTCGAGCTCTTCTCGGTAAGATCGTTCACGATGATTCGCATCTCTGTAAACTGCGTGTGAAGGTCGGCGACGCTCTGGGAAGTGGGCAGCATCGACACCAGCGAAGCAAGTTCGTCTCGAATCTGTTCCACGTTCGCCGTTTCCGTTTCTAGTCGTTTCAGCATTCGAGATATGTTTCTTTTCAAAGCGTGCAATTCTTTGGAGGTGGGGAGATTGGCCACTTTACTCTCGAGATCGCTCAATGAACTTTTGATGTCGCTCGAATCGGATAGTGCCGTCACCGCCGTTTTCAATTTTTCCAAATCTTCGCTCGAAGGCACGCTCGTCCGTAACGATTCCAAGTCACCCTGTATGTTGTCGAGTACGTGATGAAAATGAGCGAGATTCGTTTCGACGTTCAAATTTTCTAAATATTCGATCTTCTGCTGAACCGTGCTCAACGTGTCTTGAATGCTCGTCAGCGCTCTCGCTTCAGCGTGAATATTTTTAATTTCTTCGTTGATCAATTCCAAGGACGCCTGAAGCGTAGCGATGGTGGTTTGAATGTGTTCGAAATCTCGATAGGCCTCCAATTGAATTTTTATGTTCGCGACGCTTTTACCGATGACCTGCAGTTCGTCCGACGATGGTAGGTTCGTCATTGTATCTTCCAAAGTCTGCAACTTGGATTTAATTTCTTCCAACGTGCTGGTGAATTCTTCTTGTAATTTGGAAACGACGACATGCAAGCGTTCTGCGTCTATATCGTTCACCACAGTTTGAAGTTCGGAGAAATTTTTTTCTATTGCGGAAGTTCGTTCTTCGATTTCGAGTTTCAATTTTTCCAAATCTTCATTTTTCGATTGAAATTGCTGTAATTTGGCCAAATCATTTTGAAGCGAATCCACGCTCAACTGTATATTTTGAACGCTGTCGTAAGAAGGTACGTCGACATAATTTTTTATGAGCGTTTTCAGTTCGGAATCGATTTTCAGAATGGGGTCGAGACATTGCGTTTGGAGCGTAGCGATTTCCGACTCTAAACTTTTGTTTAAGGTTTCCTGCAAAGCGATCAAATCGGTCCTCAACTTCTTAACTCGAATGTCCAACATGAGAATCTCTTCTGCGTGGTCCACACGCTTGGTGTTGCCGAAAATGTCGTTAGGCATTTTGTTAACGGTTATTTATAATAGGATAGACGATTCGTAATTCTACGAAGAGAGGAATAAGTTTGTCGTAATCTCCGAGGAGTTCCATGTAAAAATAATCTCCTGCGGACACATCGTACGTAATGTTAGAAAGCATCTTGTCGTGCTTGATTCGAAAAATGTTCTTGCCGGTAGAAATTTTGATTTCGCCTGCGTTTTCCGGATTCACGATGATTTGAAGTTTCCCGTCGATCGGAATTTCGTAGAAATGTAAATTGTTATTAAAAACATAAAACATCTTGCCCACATCGTCATTCAGTTTCGTCCAAATGCTGTTGAGATGAATGATCAACAGACCGTTGAGTTTAGGTAACACGGAAGGTAAGACTTCATGATCTGGTATGGTTTCCATAATGATCTGTTTTTTGAAACCGAACAAATTCATAGGCATGCTGGTTATTTAAGAATACGGTCATAGTTTTTTTTTTTTGTAATGACAGTCAAAGTGTTTTTTTTTTGTTTTGTTTTTATGAATTTTCTGTTGAAGATGGGCATATGTTGCAGGTTTTGCTTTCTGCTAAGCGATAGTGCCCCCACGGCAGTGTGTGAATTCCGCACTTCAGGATGCACCTCTTATCATCGTGCGCATCCAAAGCAATCTTCCTGACAATGTTGGTTGTCAATTTATGGTTGACGCTCTGGATTCGATACTCTTTTCGTAGAACAGATGAGCGAGTTTTCAGGCATTCAACATAATCCTCGAATGTGAGATGCTTTTGTACAACCTGCCTACCTACACCCTTGGCCTTCTTGGTGACAGACCCCTCGGCCCGAATTGCATAGGCTTTGGCCCGAAGTCCAGCAAACTCAAGAATAACATCCCCGTCCTTCTCGTCCTTGAGTTTACCGGGCACTTTTTTGTTTCGGGGCAGGATGCCGTACTGGTTCGGCTGGGGATAGCCTGATGTGTCGAAAAGCTCGATGAAAGGTGGAATCGACGCTATATCCTTATATGCATCAACTGTGCGAACATGGTAGACCAAGCTGTCCGTATCTGTATATAAAAGAGAAATGCCACGATCATAATGTTTGCACATTGTACCATAATGTGTCTCAAACATATGCAACTTGCTCAAGTCCAGAATAGTAGCACCAACATAGATTGGCTTGTTTAGGTGCACCACAGGTTTATCCATGTGGACCAGAGCCAACTGCTCATTATAAATAGTCCTTGATTTAAACAACGGGCTTGCAACCAGCTTACGACATCGCTTCGCATTGGTAACCAGCCTAACGTCCACGCGATTTCTCACGTTCTCCATCGTTTTACCGAACACAGCATTGTTCATCAGCTTGAAGAAGTTTTTGTCAAGCTCCGAGGTTGCAGCGATGCGGTGTTCGGTATTGGCTTTGATGTAGGGTACTAACCAGTTACTGTGCTCGAACCTGAGGATGCGATGAATTTTACCAATTGTAACACCCTGCCTCATCAACCAAGCAAGATTCAGGTAATGTACCACATACCTCTCTTTGGGCTCAACATCCATGATGAGCTTGGGTTGATTCGAGTTAGGTAAACGCTTAAATTCTGGAGCAGGTGGTAACTCGCTGAATACATCATGGAGCTTCTCGGGGAATTTAATGTCCACCTCGGCAAAAAATCCGTATGTACTATCTTCGAAATTTTTTATGTCGAAATCCGAAGGATTAACCCACTCGAATCCCTTGTACGGAAGTTTCTGCATCATGGAAAATCCATACAGGTTGTTTACATCTGTGTGGAGGATGTAGCTTGTTGTTGTAGAGGGATCGTAACCGGTGGCCATGTATTGATTGTTAGCACGTGCATAGCGTTGCGTCACCTGGACCATACCGCCTCGGATGCCTCGTTCCAAAAAAAGTAACTTTTCCACATCATTAAGAAGCTGGAGTTTAATCCTGGTCATGAGCAGCATGGTCGACCATGCTAGTCCGGGGAGGCTGTAGAAGTAGGCAGGGTCTAGGTGGTAGATGTTTATTGCTGTCGCGCGAAACGCCTGCAAAACGTCCGCGAGAAGCGTCACGTCAAGCTTTAAATATGCGTCGTGATAATCCCCAAAATTTCGACAACGTAACTCTTGCCACATGGACTGGGCGTGCTGGTATTCCTCATTTGTTATGTTAGAGCCTCTCAGACGACTGTAGAATTTATCCTGTGGAGGAAGCAATGTTTCCTCGAACTTGTCGGGGTCCGTTACGTACTCGTAGGGGTAGACCCCCTTACGTCTGATGAGCCCAACATCCAAGTTTGGAAAACTAGCTGCAGTGATAGTCAGCTGCTCGTCCCTAAGCTTGCCTGCAAGAGCATCAAGGCTTGCATGGAGGAAACGGAGCTAGTCAAGAAACCGAAGCTCGATAGTTGCTTCCAATTCGGGGATAGACACCCACTTACTCACGCTAATATAGCGCTCCTCGTTCTGTGCTAAGACCCTGATACGACTATCATCGTAGCCGAGATGGGGTACCAAGTGATGAAAATCGTATCCCGAGCCGTTGTGAAAGAAGATGGGAATAAAGCGCGGGTCCCTAGCTTTTAAGTTGCACGTGTTGCACCACGGACCGATGTAGCTACCAGTACCATAATGGTCGTGGTGGTGCACTTTACTGTTATCGTCGGTGAAGGCCAAGTTGCAAACAGGGCAGTTGGTTGCCTCCTCGTGCCTACGCTTATTCTTAGGAGAAAGTCGTCGCATGCGCTTGGGGGACAGCAACACCTTTCCTATCTTTTGGGCCTCCTCTACCATCCTCTGCAAGAAGTGCTTGACCGGGTCGGGACCGCGATAGACATACGGCTCGGGGGCAACACGTTGGTCTCGCCGTACCACAACGTAGGCGTAACTTGAGGCCTCGTGGAGTTGGTATGGGGTGGTGGAAGAAACTTCGGGATCGGGATAGCAGGTGGAGAGAGGTTCGAGGAAGGCTTCGAAGTCTGCTACAATGATGGCAGGATGCTTTGCCATGGCACTGTGCATGCTAAATTTTTCTGTCGCATCAGGATTGGGTAGAATAGTTCGTGCAGGTTTGTTGGTACTGCAGTAACGCATGTGGCGAGCGAGCTTTTCGGCAGCGATGTTTTCTCCTTGTAAGCTCTGGTGTTTTTGTTGTTGGTTGTCAAAAGTGATCAGACACCTTCGACAAACTTCTATCCTACCATGATGCTTGCTTTTTTGACTCGACACCAACCGGGAGAGCGAGCGAATAAAAGTGTAGTGGTGTTGCGTCTCGTTCTTGATGAGCAAGAGGTTGATTTCTCGTGCCTCGTTGTTGTTGCTCACGTTGCTCACCCGGATGGGGTGGACCTCATTTTTGTTCTCGGTGAGACCGTAAACGTTTATGGCTAATTGCAAGTTGCGAGCACGTGCCTCAAACTTGCCAACATCCGAAAGCGCCACCGGGTAGTCGATTCCCACCATTGCATCCTCCAACTCCGACTCGTACTGCTCGTAGTGGCCAACACGATACGGATGATTTTTCCAGTCGACGGGGTGCATTGCTGCCAGCACCGACCATACGAAGCACTTGTTATCCTTGTTCTGAATATTCAGAACAGCCTTCTTTGCTGCAACATCTGGTGGTAGAGGGACGTAACTAGACCCGGACATTGGTGCAAACTGACTAAAAGTAACACACAATTTATGGGGTTCTCCGCACAGCGAACCGCCCGAGCCTGTGGCCTCGTGCTCCTCCTGTTTAACAAGCAGCTCCTCGGTAAACTTGTCGTAAATTTCCCCAATGCTGTCACCATCCGCCAGATGCAGCGTTTTTGCTTTCGTTGCATGAAAAAAAGTGTATCTTTCATCGGTCGGCTTCTTGTATGTGCAACATAGCGTACCGTAGAATTTAGTGGAGGAGTGCGTAGCCAGTGCATTACTAAGAATAGAAACTATCTCTGCTCGCTTCTCCTCTAAAAAGCTACGAACATCGCAAGAGCCGTCCGACAATCGGACATAATCTTCTAATATTCCTCCGAAAGCAGACCGGTCTGCTTTCATCGCAGGCTTGACGCGTTTGGCGGATGGTGGCGAGTCGGCTTCCGCCTTCCTCTTGGTCGAGCTGGTCGACGGTTGTGGAACAGGTGTTCCGACGACAACTTTGCATGATGTTATATGCCTCTGCAAATTATTAATGGTAATAGGTATACCGCACCTGGGACATGGTTCGGTGGCAGCCAAATGCTTGCCTGGCACGCAGGTGCGACAATGTCTTGCAAAACGTTTGCTTGATATGGTTCTCTTGCACACAGGACAACTTTTCATGGAGTGCATCTTGTTGAAAATATTTGTGGGTATGTTATTATATATATAGTGGAGTGCCACAAAATAAATACTGTGCAATAATTCACAATAGTGTTGGGTTTGATGGGAGTGTGTTATTTATGCTATTTCTTGCTTCTTAATGAATCCTGTAAATAATTGAAAAAAAAATAATTAAGCTTGTGTATAGAAAACACAAAAATATTATGTGTGCATAATTCTACCAAACAATTTTTTTTTCTAACCCTCAGCCCTCTTGGCGTATGAAGTATAAATCATAATTTCAGAAAACATGGTTATTTTCCGCTCGCCATTTTAAAAATCAAACCATAAGCATTATTTATGTTTATAGTATTCGTCGAGCGATAGCAGATAGAGCAAGAATCGTTTTCCTACAACCCATAGTTGATGAATTACAAAACATCTTAGAAATTGCATCTTGAAATTTTAATCCAAAATAACTCGAAAACAGCAGGCGGTAGTCATCACCCCTCCAATAAGTTGTAGAGTACTTCTAATTTTGTATCGAATGCTATTAAAATTTTCGAATTAGGGCAAAAACTAAGCCTGCAAATCAAGTTTCTCAAAAAAATAAAAAATTGTCTGTATTTCCGAAACTTGAGAGGGTAGAATCGATTTTATTTGCTAGTCGAATAGTTCTCGTCGAATCCTATCCAACAAACCTAAAATCATCATCCTAGCTCAATTAGGAGCCGAGAAAATCAATATCTTGGAAAACATCTTAAGATTTTTGTCTTAAGAAAATTTTCTTAACAGACCGGAAGTAACATCTTGAGATACCGGAAGTCGACTTTCTTAAAGATTAAGATATTTGTCTTAAGATATTTTCCAAGACATTGATTTTCTCGGCTCCTATGGGGCCTAGAACCATGTAATTTTGATCTATGTATATACCAACACTTGCCCGACTCTGTGGCCGAGTGGTTAGCACATCACGCTGTGACGCCAAGGGTCCCGGGTTCGAATCCTGGTCGGGCTTGGTTGTTTGTGAATGTCTATTTTTATCACTCATCCCCAATCTTTGCAAATTAGCTAAGAGGCACAAAATGCGAAGTTAAAATAAACTAAATCAATCAATCATTAAGTTCGTGTTGTAATCATGAAATTAAATTTTAATTAATTTCTTCCTATCCATCTCTCAAATCTATATAGCCTGTTCATATTTGGCATGTCGACCATTTTGTTTACGTAGCAAAAAAAAATCTTAAGTTATTTTTTGTGAATACTCGTTGTAGCCATAAGTATATTTGGATATAATTGTCGGATTTTATTTAACATTAGGTTTAAAAATTAATAAGCCTGCATAAAAAAAAAACTAAATATTTTAAATAAATTAGATTCGAATAACTATGTACTTCTATTAGTTTTTGCAATGGTGTAGTGGTAGCATTGTAATCAAAAATTCGATATCCGCACAAGTGGTTTTTGAAACTGTAGGTCCAGTCCCGATTAACCTTACGTGCATAAAATAGACTTAAAACATCAAATCTATCAGTACTTCCACTAGCTTCTGCAATAGTACTGTAATAGTTTTGTAATTGAAAATTTAATATCCGCACAAGTGGTTTTTGAAACTGTAGGTCCAGTCCCGATTAACCTTACTGTACATAAAATAGACTTAAAACATCAAATCCAACCCAGTGTACACGCGTCAATACTATCCACTATAAGTAAACTAACATGATCATAACTAACAGTTATGTTATTCGCAATGAAGAATAGTTTTTTTAAGCGCATGTTATATATGCTCATATTTTTTGTTTAGCATAATTTCGTTGTTTAATGAAGACAACATTTTCTGTTCACTGACACCACTTGCAATTATTATTAACACACACACATGTAAAAAATAATAAAAAAAAAAAACAAAACTTACCTACAAAAAGCTGCTAGCAATTTAACACACACGAAACAGTAGTATAATTGCGTAAATTTTAGTTTTATAGCTGGTCAAGCTACTTGTGTGTATATAACTTATGCTGATATGGTACACACCTGACAGACCAAACTAATTCGGTTTCTATTACACTTGATATTCCACTTGATATAGCAAACACTTTTATACGACTATCTAGTAGCAATACTCGACTGCAACTGATGTGCGCGAGGTTTCTAATAGAAACTTATACCTGCCGGCAGCTAAACTTTCAAGGTTGGTTCGAGCTATGCGTGAACGCCCTTTCCTAGAAAAAATATCGTTGACGCCCAGCTGTATTCTAGCGGAAACAAGTAGAACTTGTTTCGTGCACAATTTATGACAGCTGTGTGAGTGATTGCTTCCTGTAGTCACCCAGTAGATTTGAATCTTGTGTGCCTTTTAGTGCAATCCAGGAAAAAAATATCGTTGAGTTTATCGCACAGTCTGGGTGCGACTGCAGGAAGCTGTCAATCACATAGCCGTCGCAAAAGCTGAGAATTTGCACAGTTTCCGGCAGTAACAAATAATCTTGATTTTTGTCGAGTAATGATACCATCAACTCGATGGACAGCTTCCTGCAGTCACACCCCAGGTGATTGACAGTTTCCTGTTGTGTGATTGATGGTTTCCCATAGTTACCCGCCCAAGTTTCCACACAACACAGTTGAGTTGACCACAGATTTTCAGCTTATCCTGTCAGTCACCCCCAACAGTCGATGAAAATTGTAGATAGGCTGTGATTGATGGCTTCCCGCAGTCACCCACCCAAAGTTTTTACATGGTTGAGTTGACTACAGATTTTCAGCTTGCCCTTCAGTCACTTCAGTAGATGAAAATACAGAAATAAAAAAAAATACGTACGTGTGTGTGTGGCGCATCGTTGCCGCGAGAGAGGTTTGCAAAAATCATGATATACATTGGCGCTCGGGACTTGGAAATAATACGTATTCGCTCACCACTGTTGCCAGCTTAGTCTCTCTCTTTATCTTACAGCAACATTGGCATCTCTATTTTTTTAGTTATAAGCGAGTTGCCAACACACTCTAGTTAATAATGCTACATATTATACACACACACACGCACACACATACTGCACTACCATCCATCCATCCATCTCTCTCTTTTACGGCAGTGCCGGCTCTCCTTGCCCTGTATATGTAGGTTGGCAACATTGCTTTATGCACTGTAAACCAAACCTCAAGCAAAGTTGTCAGCCCCTTGCTTGAGGTTAAGTTAGAGTGAAAAAAGGCTGTAGGTAGGCCGTCGGCCGTTTAACTCTTCCCTCTCTCTCTTCTCTCTCTTTTTTGTAAAAAGCTATGGCAAAAGTACCAGTAGGTTGGCAACCTTGCTTTATGCACTGTAAAACAAGCCTCAAGCAAAATTGCCAGCTCCTTGCTTTAGGCTAGGTTAGACCAAGAAAAACCTTGGTGATTTTTTCGAGTGAGAAGTTGGTAACACTGTAGAAAAAAGTTGCCAGCTCCTTGTTTTAGGTTAGGTTACCCCGAAAACCTTGGTGATTTTTTCAAGTAAGGAGCTAGCAACACTGCGCCATCAAATAGAGCTCATGCCTTACAAGAAAAATCCATTAAGGCAAGCTCACCACTTCAGCTCACCACAAGAGGACGTTCAAACGGTCCACCTGCACTACTGTCACCAATCCTATGTTTTGTATGTTTTTTCCACGTGTCTTGACATCCAATGGATCCCTGCAAAGTTTGGTGAAGATCTGAGTATGTCGTTTTTGACCTTATCTGGAACCTCCCATCTGAAAATTTGAAAATTCTTAAAAAATTCGTCGAAAATCTTGATGTCTCCAATCTCTTGTTTTGTACGTTTTTTTCACGTGTCTCGACCTCCAATGGATCCCTGCAAAGTTTGGTGAAGATCTGAGTATGTCGTTTTTGACCTTATCTGGAACATCCTTTCTGAAAATTTGAAAATTCTTAAAAAATTCGTCGAAAATCTTGATGTCTCCAATCTCTTGTTTTGTAAGTTTTTTCCACGTGTCTTGACATCCAATGTATCCCTGCAAAGTTTGGTGAAGATCTGAGTATGTAGTTTTTGACCTTATATGGAACCTCCTATCTGAAAATTTGAAAATTCTTAAAAAATTCGTCCAAAATCTTGATGTCTCCAATCTCTTGTTTTGTACGTTTTTTCCACGTGTCTCGACCTCAAATGGATCCCTGCAAAGTTTGGTGAAGATCTGAGTATGTCGTTTTTGACCTTATCTGGAACCTCCCATCTGAAAATTTGAAAATTCTTAAAAAATTCGTCGAAAATCTTGATGTCTCCGATCTCTTGTTTTGTACGTTTTTTCCACGTGTCTTGACATCCAATGTATCCATGCAAAGTTTGGTGAAGATCTGAGTATGTAGTTTTTGACCTTATCTGGAACCTCCTATCTGAAAATTTGAAAATTCTTCAAAAATTCGTCGAAAATCTTGATGTCTCCAATCTCTTTTTTGTACGTTTTTTCCACGTGTCTTGACATCCAATGTATCCCTGCAAAGTTTGGTGAAGATCTGAGTATGTAGTTTTTGACCTCATCTGGAACCTCCTATCTGAAAATTTGAAAATTCTTAAAAAATTCGTCCAAAATCTTGATGTCTCCAATCTCTTGTTTTGTACGTTTTTTCCACGTGTCTTGACATCCAATGTATCCCTGCAAAGTTTGGTGAAGATCTGAGTATGTAGTTTTTGACCTTATCTGGAACCTCCTATCTGAAAATTTGAAAATTCTTAAAAAATTCGTCCAAAATCTTGATGTCTCCAATCTCTTGTTTTGTACGTTTTTTCCACGTGTCTTGATATCCAATGTATCCCTGCAAAGTTTGGTGAAGATCTGAGTATGTCGTTTTTGACCTTATCTGGAAAATCATTTCTGAAAATTTGAAAATTGTTAAAAAATTCGTCCAAAATCTTGATGTCTCCAATCTCTTTTTTGTACGTTTTTTCCACGTGTCTTGACATCCAATGTATCCCTGCAAAGTTTGGTGAAGATCTGAGTATGTAGTTTTTGACCTTATCTGGAACCTCCCATCTGAAAATTTGAAAATTCTTAAAAAATTCGACCAAAATCTTGATGTCTCCAATCTTTTGTTTTGTACGTTTTTTCCACGTGTCTTGACACATAATGTATCCATGCAAAGTTTGGTGAACATCTGAGTATGTAGTTTTTGACCTTATATGGAACCTCCTATCTGAAAATTTGAAAATTCTTAAAAAATTCGTCCAAAATCTTGATGTCTCCAATCTCTTGTTTTGTACGTTTTTTCCACGTGTCTTGACATCCAATGTATCCCTGCAAAGTTTGGTGAAGATCTGAGTATGTAGTTTTTGACCTTATCTGGAACCTCCCATCTGAAAATTTGAAAATTCCTAAAAAATCCGTGCAAAATCTTGATGACCCCAATCTCTTGTTTTGTACGTTTTTTCCACGTGTCTTGACATCCAATGTATTCCTGCAATGTTTGGTGAAGATCTGAGTATGTAGTTTTTGACCTTATATGGAACCTCCTATCTGAAAATTTGAAAATTCTTAAAAAATTCGACCAAAATCTTGATGTTCCGAATCCTATGTTTTGTATGTTTTTTCCACGTGTCTTGACATCCAATGTATCCATGCAAAGTTTGGTGAAGATCTGAGTATGTAGTTTTTGACCTTATATTGAACCTCCCATCTGAAAATTTGAAAATTCTTAAAAAATTCGTCCAAAATCTTGATGACCCCAATCTCTTGTTTTGTACGTTTTTTCCACGTGTCTTGACATCCAAAGTATCCCTGCAAAGTTTGGTGAAGATCTGAGTATGTAGTTTTTGACCTTATATGGAACCTCCTTTCTGAAAATTTGAGAATTCTTAAAAAATTCGTCCAAAATCTTGATGTCTCCAATCTCTTGTTTTGTACGTTTTTTCCACGTGTCTTGACATCCAATGTATCCATGCAAAGTTTGGTGAAGATCTGAGTATGTCGTTTTTGACCTTATCTGGAACCTCCCATCTGAAAATTTGAAAATTCTTAAAAAATTCGTCGAAAATCTTGATGTCTCCAATCTTTTGTTTTGTACGTTTTTTCCACGTGTCTTGACATGCAAAGTATCCCTGCAACGTTTGGTGAAGATCTGAGTATGTAGTTTTTGACCTTATCTGGAACCTCCTATCTGAAAATTTGAAAATTCTTAAAAAATTCGTCGAAAATCTTGATGTCTCCAATCTCTTGTTTTGTACGTTTTTTCCACGTGTCTTGATATCCAATGTATCCCTGCAAAGTTTGGTGAAGATCTGAGTATGTCGTTTTTGACCTTATCTGGAACATCCTTTCTGAAAATTTGAAAATTGTTAAAAAATTCGTCCAAAATCTTGATGTCTCCAATCTCTTTTTTGTACGTTTTTTCCACGTGTCTTGACATCCAATGTATCCCTGCAAAGTTTGGTGAAGATCTGAGTATGTAGTTTTTGACCTTATCTGGAACCTCCCATCTGAAAATTTGAAAATTCCTAAAAAATCCGTGCAAAATCTTGATGACCCCAATCTCTTGTTTTGTACGTTTTTTCCACGTGTCTTGACATCCAATGTATCCATGCAAAGTTTGGTGAAGATCTGAGTATGTCGTTTTTGACCTTATCTGGAACATCCTTTCTGAAAATTTGAAAATTCTTCAAAAAATTCGTCGAAAATCTTGATGTCTCCAATCTCTTGTTTTGTACGTTTTTTCCACGTGTCTTGACATCCAATGTATCCCTGCAAAGTTTGGTGAAGATCTGAGTATGTAGTTTTTGACCTTATATGGAACCTCCTATCTGAAAATTTGAAAATTCTTAAAAAAATCGTCCAAAATCTTGATGTCTCCAATCTCTTGTTTTGTACGTTTTTTCCACGTGTCTCGACCTCCAATGGATCCCTGCAAAGTTTGGTGAAGATCTGAGTATGTAGTTTTTGACCTTATCTGGAACCTCCTATCTGAAAATTTGAAAATTCTTCAAAAATTCGTCGAAAATCTTGATGTCTCCAATCTCTTTTTTGTACGTTTTTTCCACGTGTCTTGACATCCAATGTATCCCTGCAAAGTTTGGTGAAGATCTGAGTATGTAGTTTTTGACCTTATCTGGAACCTCCCATCTGAAAATTTGAAAATTCTTAAAAAATTCGTCCAAAATCTTGATGTCTCCAATCTCTTGTTTTGTACGTTTTTTCCACGTGTCTCGACCTCCAATGGATCCCTGCAAAGTTTGGTGAAGATCTGAGTATGTCGTTTTTGACCTTATCTGGAACATCCTTTCTGAAAATTTGAAAATTCTTAAAAAATTCGTCGAAAATCTTGATGTCTCCAATCTCTTGTTTTGTACGTTTTTTCCACGTGTCTTGACATCCAATGTATCCCTGCAAAGTTTGGTGAAGATCTGAGTATGTAGTTTTTGACCTTATATGGAACCTCCTATCTGAAAATTTGAAAATTCTTAAAAAATTCGTCCAAAATCTTGATGTCTCCAATCTCTTGTTTTGTACGTTTTTTCCACGTGTCTCGACCTCCAATGGATCCCTGCAAAGTTTGGTGAAGATCTGAGTATGTCGTTTTTGACCTTATCTGGAACCTCCCATCTGAAAATTTGAAAATTCTTAAAAAATTCGTCGAAAATCTTGATGTCTCCGATCTCTTGTTTTGTACGTTTTTTCCACGTGTCTTGACATGCAAAGTATTCCTGCAAAGTTTGGTGAAGATCTGAGTATGTAGTTTTTGACCTCATCTGGAACCTCCTATCTGAAAATTTGAAAATTCTTAAAAAATTCGTCCAAAATCTTGATGTCTCCAATCTCTTGTTTTGTACGTTTTTTCCACGTGTCTTGACATCCAATGTATCCCTGCAATGTTTGGTGAAGATCTGAGTATGTAGTTTTTGACCTTATCTGGAACCTCCCATCTGAAAATTTGAAAATTCCTAAAAAATCCGTCCAAAATCTTGATGACCCCAATCTCTTGTTTTGTACTTTTTTTCCACGTGTCTCGACCTCCAATGTATCCCTGCAAAGTTTGGTGAAGATCTGAGTATGTCGTTTTTGACCTTATCTGGAACCTCCCATCTGAAAATTTGAAAATTCTTAAAAAATTCGTCGAAAATCTTGATGTCTCCGATCTCTTGTTTTGTACGTTTTTTCCACGTGTCTTGACATGCAAAGTATTCCTGCAAAGTTTGGTGAAGATCTGAGTATGTAGTTTTTGACCTCATCTGGAACCTCCTATCTGAAAATTTGAAAATTCTTAAAAAATTCGTCCAAAATCTTGATGTCTCCAATCTCTTGTTTTGTACGTTTTTTCCACGTGTCTTGACATCCAATGTATCCCTGCAAAGTTTGGTGAAGATCTGAGTATGTAGTTTTTGACCTTATCTGGAACCTCCTATCTGAAAATTTGAAAATTCTTAAAAAATTCGTCCAAAATCTTGATGTCTCCAATCTCTTGTTTTGTACGTTTTTTCCACGTGTCTTGATATCCAATGTATCCCTGCAAAGTTTGGTGAAGATCTGAGTATGTAGTTTTTGACCTTATATGGAACCTCCTTTCTGAAAATTTGAAAATTCTCAAAAAATTCGTCCATAATCTTGATGTCTCCAATCTCTTGTTTTGTACGTTTTTTCCACGTGTCTTGACATCCAATGTATCCCTGCAAAGTTTGGTGAAGATCTGAGTATGTAGTTTTTGACCTTATCTGGAACCTCCCATCTGAAAATTTGAAAATTCTTAAAAAAATCGACCAAAATCTTGATGTCTCCAATCTTTTGTTTTGTACGTTTTTTCCACGTGTCTTGACACATAATGTATCCATGCAAAGTTTGGTGAAGATCTGAGTATGTAGTTTTTGACCTTATATGGAACCTTATATCTGAAAATTTGAAAATTCTTAAAAAATTCGTCCAAAATCTTGATGTCTCCAATCTCTTGTTTTGTACGTTTTTTCCACGTGTCTTGACATCCAATGTATCCCCGCAAAGTTTGGTGAAGATCTGAGTATGTAGTTTTTTACCTTATCTGGAACCTCCCATCTGAAAATTTGAAAATTCCTAAAAAATCCGTGCAAAATCTTGATGACCCCAATCTCTTGTTTTGTACGTTTTTTCCACGTGTCTTGACATCCAATGTATTCCTGCAATGTTTGGTGAAGATCTGAGTATGTAGTTTTTGACCTTATATGGAACCTCCTATCTGAAAATTTGAAAATTCTTAAAAAATTCGACCAAAATCTTGATGTTCCGAATCCTATGTTTTGTATGTTTTTTCCACGTGTCTTGACATCCAATGTATCCATGCAAAGTTTGGTGAAGATCTGAGTATGTAGTTTTTGACCTTATATTGAACCTCCCATCTGAAAATTTGAAAATTCTTAAAAAAATCGTCCAAAATCTTGATGACCCCAATCTCTTGTTTTGTACGTTTTTTCCACGTGTCTTGACATCCAAAGTATCCCTGCAAAGTTTGGTGAAGATCTGAGTATGTAGTTTTTGACCTTATATGGAACCTCCTTTCTGAAAATTTGAGAATTCTTAAAAAATTCGTCCAAAATCTTGATGTCTCCAATCTCTTGTTTTGTACGTTTTTTCCACGTGTCTTGACATCCAATGTATCCATGCAAAGTTTGGTGAAGATCTGAGTATGTCGTTTTTGACCTTATCTGGAACCTCCCATCTGAAAATTTGAAAATTCTTAAAAAATTCGTCGAAAATCTTGATGTCTCCAATCTTTTGTTTTGTACGTTTTTTCCACGTGTCTTGACATGCAAAGTATCCCTGCAACGTTTGGTGAAGATCTGAGTATGTAGTTTTTGACCTTATCTGGAACCTCCTATCTGAAAATTTGAAAATTCTTAAAAAATTCGTCCAAAATCTTGATGTCTCCAATCTCTTGTTTTGTACGTTTTTTCCACGTGTCTTGATATCCAATGTATCCCTGCAAAGTTTGGTGAAGATCTGAGTATGTCGTTTTTGACCTTATCTGGAACATCCTTTCTGAAAATTTGAAAATTGTTAAAAAATTCGTCCAAAATCTTGATGTCTCCAATCTCTTTTTTGTACGTTTTTTCCACGTGTCTTGACATCCAATGTATCCCTGCAAAGTTTGGTGAAGATCTGAGTATGTAGTTTTTGACCTTATCTGGAACCTCCCATCTGAAAATTTGAAAATTCTTAAAAAATTCGACCAAAATCTTGATGTCTCCAATCTTTTGTTTTGTACGTTTTTTCCACGTGTCTTGACACATAATGTATCCATGCAAAGTTTGGTGAAGATCTGAGTATGTAGTTTTTGACCTTATATGGAACCTCCTATCTGAAAATTTGAAAATTCTTAAAAAATTCGTCCAAAATCTTGATTTCTCCAATCTCTTGTTTTGTACGTTTTTTCCACGTGTCTTGACATCCAATGTATCCCTGCAAAGTTTGGTGAAGATCTGAGTATGTAGTTTTTGACCTTATCTGGAACCTCCCATCTGAAAATTTGAAAATTCCTAAAAAATCCGTGCAAAATCTTGATGACCCCAATCTCTTGTTTTGTACGTTTTTTCCACGTGTCTTGACATCCAATGTATTCCTGCAATGTTTGGTGAAGATCTGAGTATGTAGTTTTTGACCTTATATGGAACCTCCTATCTGAAAATTTGAAAATTCTTAAAAAATTCGTCCAAAATCTTGATGACCCCAATCTCTTGTTTTGTACGTTTTTTCCACGTGTCTTGACATCCAAAGTATCCCTGCAAAGTTTTGTGAAGATCTGAGTATGTAGTTTTTGACCTTATATGGAACCTCCTTTCTGAAAATTTGAGAATTCTTAAAAAATTCGTCCAAAATCTTGATGTCTCCAATCTCTTGTTTTGTACGTTTTTTCCACGTGTCTTGACATCCAATGTATCCATGCAAAGTTTGGTGAAGATCTGAGTATGTCGTTTTTGACCTTATCTGGAACCTCCCATCTGAAAATTTGAAAATTCTTAAAAAATTCGTCGAAAATCTTGATGTCTCCAATCTTTTGTTTTGTACGTTTTTTCCACGTGTCTTGACATGCAAAGTAGCCCTGCAACGTTTGGTGAAGATCTGAGTATGTAGTTTTTGACCTTATCTGGAACCTCCTATCTGAAAATTTGAAAATTCTTAAAAAATTCGTCCAAAATCTTGATGACCCCAATCTCTTGTTTTGTACTTTTTTTCCACGTGTCTCGACCTCCAATGTATCCCTGCAAAGTTTGGTGAAGATCTGAGTATGTAGTTTTTGACCTTATATGGAACCTCCTATCTGAAAATTTGAAAATTCTTAAAAAATTAGTCGAAAATCTTGATGTCTCCGATCTCTTGTTTTGTACGTTTTTTCCACGTGTCTTGACATGCAAAGTATTCCTGCAAAGTTTGGTGAAGATCTGAGTATGTAGTTTTTGACCTCATCTGGAACCTCCTATCTGAAAATTTGAAAATTCTTAAAAAATTCGTCCAAAATCTTGATGTCTCCAATCTCTTGTTTTGTACGTTTTTTCCACGTGTCTTGACATCCAATGTATCCCTGCAATGTTTGGTGAAGATCTGAGTATGTAGTTTTTGACCTTATCTGGAACCTCCCATCTGAAAATTTGAAAATTCCTAAAAAATCCGTCCAAAATCTTGATGACCCCAATCTCTTGTTTTGTACTTTTTTTCCACGTGTCTCGACCTCCAATGTATCCCTGCAAAGTTTGGTGAAGATCTGAGTATGTAGTTTTTGACCTTATATGGAACCTCCTATCTGAAAATTTGAAAATTCTTAAAAAATTCGTCCAAAATCTTGATGTCACCAATCCTATGTTTTGTATGTTTTTTCCACGTGTCTTGACATCCAATGGATCCCTGCAAAGTTTGGTGAAGATCTGAGTATGTCGTTTTTGACCTCATCTGGAACCTCCTATCTGAAAATTTGAAAATTCTTAAAAAATTCGTCCAAAATCTTGATGTCTCCAATCTCTTGTTTTGTACGTTTTTTCCACGTGTCTTGACATCCAATGTATCCCTGCAATGTTTGGTGAAGATCTGAGTATGTAGTTTTTGACCTTATCTGGAACCTCCCATCTGAAAATTTGAAAATTCCTAAAAAATCCGTCCAAAATCTTGATGACCCCAATCTCTTGTTTTGTACTTTTTTTCCACGTGTCTCGACCTCCAATGTATCCCTGCAAAGTTTGGTGAAGATCTGAGTATGTAGTTTTTGACCTTATATGGAACCTCCTATCTGAAAATTTGAAAATTCTTAAAAAATTCGTCCAAAATCTTGATGTCACCAATCCTATGTTTTGTATGTTTTTTCCACGTGTCTTGACATCCAATGGATCCCTGCAAAGTTTGGTGAAGATCTGAGTATGTCGTTTTTGACCTTATCTGGAACCTCCCATCTGAAAATTTGAAAATTCTTAAAAAATTCGTCGAAAATCTTGATGTCTCCGATCTCTTGTTTTGTACGTTTTTTCCACGTGTCTTGACATGCAAAGTATTCCTGCAAAGTTTGGTGAAGATCTGAGTATGTAGTTTTTGACCTCATCTGGAACCTCCTATCTGAAAATTTGAAAATTCTTAAAAAATTCTTCCAAAATCTTGATGTCTCCAATCTCTTGTTTTGTACGTTTTTTCCACGTGTCTTGACATCCAATGTATCCCTGCAATGTTTGGTGAAGATCTAAGTATGTAGTTTTTGACCATATCTGGAACCTCCCATCTGAAAATTTGAAAATTCCTAAAAAATCCGTCCAAAATCTTGATGACCCCAATCTCTTGTTTTGTACTTTTTTCCACGTGTCTCGACCTCCAATGTATCCCTGCAAAGTTTGGTGAAGATCTGAGTATGTAGTTTTTACCTTATCTGGAACCTCCCATCTGAAAATTTGAATATTCCTAAAAAATCCGTGCAAAATCTTGATGTCTCCAATCTCTTGTTTTGTACGTTTTTTCCACGTGTCTTGACATCCAATGTATCCCTGCAAAGTTTGGTGAAGATCTGAGTATGTAGTTTTTGACCTTATCTGGAACCTCCCATCTGAAAATTTGAAAATTCCTAAAAAATCCGTGCAAAATCTTGATGACCCCAATCTCTTGTTTTGTACGTTTTTTCCACGTGTCTTGACATCCAATGTATTCCTGCAATGTTTGGTGAAGATCTGAGTATGTAGTTTTTGACCTTATATGGAACCTCCTATCTGAAAATTTGAAAATTCTTAAAAAATTCGACCAAAATCTTGATGTTCCGAATCCTATGTTTTGTATGTTTTTTCCACGTGTCTTGACATCCAATGTATCCATGCAAAGTTTGGTGAAGATCTGAGTATGTAGTTTTTGACCTTATATTGAACCTCCCATCTGAAAATTTGAAAATTCTTAAAAAATTCGTCCAAAATCTTGATGACCCCAATCTCTTGTTTTGTACGTTTTTTCCACGTGTCTTGACATCCAAAGTATCCCTGCAAAGTTTGGTGAAGATCTGAGTATGTAGTTTTTGACCTTATATGGAACCTCCTTTCTGAAAATTTGAGAATTCTTAAAAAATTCGTCCAAAATCTTGATGTCTCCAATCTCTTTTTTGTACGTTTTTTCCACGTGTCTTGACATCCAATGTATCCCTGCAAAGTTTGGTGAAGATCTGAGTATGTAGTTTTTGACCTTATCTGGAACCTCCCATCTGAAAATTTGAAAATTCTTAAAAAATTCGACCAAAATCTTGATGTCTCCAATCTTTTGTTTTGTACGTTTTTTCCACGTGTCTTGACACATAATGTATCCATGCAAAGTTTGGTGAAGATCTGAGTATGTAGTTTTTGACCTTATATGGAACCTCCTATCTGAAAATTTGAAAATTCTTAAAAAATTCGTCCAAAACCTTGATGTCTCCAATCTCTTGTTTTGTACGTTTTTTCCACGTGTCTTGACATCCAATGTATCCCTGCAAAGTTTGGTGAAGATCTGAGTATGTAGTTTTTGACCATATCTGGAACCTCCCATCTGAAAATTTGAAAATTCCTAAAAAATCCGTGCAAAATCTTGATGACCCCAATCTCTTGTTTTGTACGTTTTTTCCACGTGTCTTGACATCCAAAGTATCCCTGCAAAGTTTGGTGAAGATCTGAGTATGTAGTTTTTGACCTTATATGGAACCTCCTTTCTGAAAATTTGAGAATTCTTAAAAAATTCGTCCAAAATCTTGATGTCTCCAATCTCTTGTTTTGTACGTTTTTTCCACGTGTCTTGACATCCAATGTATCCATGCAAAGTTTGGTGAAGATCTGAGTATGTCGTTTTTGACCTTATCTGGAACCTCCCATCTGAAAATTTGAAAATTCTTAAAAAATTCGTCGAAAATCTTGATGTCTCCAATATTTTGTTTTGTACGTTTTTTCCACGTGTCTTGACATGCAAAGTATCCCTGCAACGTTTGGTGAAGATCTGAGTATGTAGTTTTTGACCTTATCTGGAACCTCCTATCTGAAAATTTGAAAATTCTTAAAAAATTCGTCCAAAATCTTGATGACCCCAATCTCTTGTTTTGTACTTTTTTTCCACGTGTCTCGACCTCCAATGTATCCCTGCAAAGTTTGGTGAAGATCTGAGTATGTAGTTTTTGACCTTATATGGAACCTCCTATCTGAAAATTTGAAAATTCTTAAAAAATTCGTCGAAAATCTTGATGTCTCCGATCTCTTGTTTTGTACGTTTTTTCCACGTGTCTTGACATGCAAAGTATTCCTGCAAAGTTTGGTGAAGATCTGAGTATGTAGTTTTTGACCTCATCTGGAACCTCCTATCTGAAAATTTGAAAATTCTTAAAAAATTCGTCCAAAATCTTGATGTCTCCAATCTCTTGTTTTGTACGTTTTTTCCACGTGTCTTGACATCCAATGTATCCCTGCAATGTTTGGTGAAGATCTGAGTATGTAGTTTTTGACCTTATCTGGAACCTCCCATCTGAAAATTTGAAAATTCCTAAAAAATCCGTCCAAAATTTTGATGACCCCAATCTCTTGTTTTGTACTTTTTTTCCACGTGTCTCGACCTCCAATGTATCCCTGCAAAGTTTGGTGAAGATCTGAGTATGTAGTTTTTGACCTTATCTGGAACCTCCCATCTGAAAATTTGAAAATTCCTAAAAAATCCGTCCAAAATCTTGATGACCCCAATCTCTTGTTTTGTACTTTTTTTCCACGTGTCTCGACCTCCAATGTATCCCTGCAAAGTTTGGTGAAGATCTGAGTATGTAGTTTTTACCTTATCTGGAACCTCCCATCTGAAAATTTGAAAATTAATAAAAAATCCGTGCAAAATCTTGATGTCTCCAATCTCTTGTTTTGTACGTTTTTTCCACGTGTCTTGACATCCAATGGATCCCTGCAAAGTTTGGTGAAGATCTGAGTATGTCGTTTTTGACCTTATCTGGAACCTCCTATCTGAAAATTTGAAAATTCTTAAAAAATTCGTCCAAAATCTTGATGTCACCAATCCTATGTTTTGTATGTTTTTTCCACGTGTCTTGACATCCAATGGATCCCTGCAAAGTTTGGTGAAGATCTGAGTATGTCGTTTTTGACCTTATCTGGAACCTCCCATCTGAAAATTTGAAAATTCTTAAAAAATTCGTCGAAAATCTTGATGTCTCCGATCTCTTGTTTTGTACGTTTTTTCCACGTGTCTTGACATGCAAAGTATTCCTGCAAAGTTTGGTGAAGATCTGAGTATGTAGTTTTTGACCTCATCTGGAACCTCCTATCTGAAAATTTGAAAATTCTTAAAAAATTCGTCCAAAATCTTGATGTCTCCAATCTCTTGTTTTGTACGTTTTTTCCACGTGTCTTGACATCCAATGTATCCCTGCAATGTTTGGTGAAGATCTGAGTATGTAGTTTTTGACCTTATCTGGAACCTCCCATCTGAAAATTTGAAAATTCCTAAAAAATCCGTCCAAAATCTTGATGACCCCAATCTCTTGTTTTGTACTTTTTTTCCACGTGTCTCGACCTCCAATGTATCCCTGCAAAGTTTGGTGAAGATCTGAGTATGTAGTTTTTACCTTATCTGGAACCTCCCATCTGAAAATTTGAAAATTAATAAAAAATCCGTGCAAAATCTTGATGTCTCCAATCTCTTGTTTTGTACGTTTTTTCCACGTGTCTTGACATCCAATGTATCCCTGCAAAGTTTGGTGAAGATCTGAGTATGTAGTTTTTGACCTTATCTGGAACCTCCCATCTGAAAATTTGAAAATTCCTAAAAAATCCGTGCAAAATCTTGATGACCCCAATCTCTTGTTTTGTACGTTTTTTCCACGTGTCTTGACATCCAATGTATTCCTGCAATGTTTGGTGAAGATCTGAGTATGTAGTTTTTGACCTTATATGGAACCTCCTATCTGAAAATTTAAAAATTCTTAAAAAATTCGACCAAAATCTTGATGTTCCGAATCCTATGTTTTGTATGTTTTTTCCACGTGTCTTGACATCCAATGTATCCATGCAAAGTTTGGTGAAGATCTGAGTATGTAGTTTTTGACCTTATATTGAACCTCCCATCTGAAAATTTGAAAATTCTTAAAAAATTCGTCCAAAATCTTGATGACCCCAATCTCTTGTTTTGTACGTTTTTTCCACGTGTCTTGACATCCAAAGTATCCCTGCAAAGTTTGGTGAAGATCTGAGTATGTAGTTTTTGACCTTATATGGAACCTCCTTTCTGAAAATTTGAGAATTCTTAAAAAATTCGTCCAAAATCTTGATGTCTCCAATCTCTTGTTTTGTACGTTTTTTCCACGTGTCTTGACATCCAATGTATCCATGCAAAGTTTGGTGAAGATCTGAGTATGTCGTTTTTGACCTTATCTGGAACCTCCCATCTGAAAATTTGAAAATTCTTAAAAAATTCGTCGAAAATCTTGATGTCTCCAATCTTTTGTTTTGTACGTTTTTTCCACGTGTCTTGACATGCAAAGTATCCCTGCAACGTTTGGTGAAGATCTGAGTATGTAGTTTTTGACCTTATCTGGAACCTCCCATCTGAAAATTTGAAAATTCCTTAAAAATCCGTCCAAAATCTTGATGACCCCAATCTCTTGTTTTGTACTTTTTTTCCACGTGTCTCGACCTCCAATGTATCCCTGCAAAGTTTGGTGAAGATCTGAGTATGTAGTTTTTGACCTTATATGGAACCTCCTATCTGAAAATTTGAAAATTCTTAAAAAATTCGTCGAAAATCTTGATGTCTCCGATCTCTTGTTTTGTACGTTTTTTCCACGTGTCTTGACATGCAAAGTATTCCTGCAAAGTTTGGTGAAGATCTGAGTATGTAGTTTTTGACCTCATCTGGAACCTCCTATCTGAAAATTTGAAAATTCTTAAAAAATTCGTCCAAAATCTTGATGTCTCCAATCTCTTGTTTTGTACGTTTTTTCCACGTGTCTTGACATCCAATGTATCCCTGCAATGTTTGGTGAAGATCTGAGTATGTAGTTTTTGACCTTATCTGGAACCTCCCATCTGAAAATTTGAAAATTCCTAAAAAATCCGTCCAAAATCTTGATGACCCCAATCTCTTGTTTTGTACTTTTTTTCCACGTGTCTCGACCTCCAATGTATCCCTGCAAAGTTTGGTGAAGATCTGAGTATGTAGTTTTTGACCTTATATGGAACCTCCTATCTGAAAATTTGAAAATTCTTAAAAAATTCGTCCAAAATCTTGATGTCACCAATCCTATGTTTTGTATGTTTTTTCCACGTGTCTTGACATCCAATGGATCCCTGCAAAGTTTGGTGAAGATCTGAGTATGTCGTTTTTGACCTTATCTGGAACCTCCCATCTGAAAATTTGAAAATTCTTAAAAAATTCGTCGAAAATCTTGATGTCTCCGATCTCTTGTTTTGTACGTTTTTTCCACGTGTCTTGACATGCAAAGTATTCCTGCAAAGTTTGGTGAAGATCTGAGTATGTAGTTTTTGACCTCATCTGGAACCTCCTATCTGAAAATTTGAAAATTCTTAAAAAATTCGTCCAAAATCTTGATGTCTCCAATCTCTTGTTTTGTACGTTTTTTCCACGTGTCTTGACATCCAATGTATCCCTGCAATGTTTGGTGAAGATCTGAGTATGTAGTTTTTGACCTTATCTGGAACCTCCCATCTGAAAATTTGAAAATTCCTAAAAAATCCGTCCAAAATCTTGATGACCCCAATCTCTTGTTTTGTACTTTTTTTCCACGTGTCTCGACCTCCAATGTATCCCTGCAAAGTTTGGTGAAGATCTGAGTATGTAGTTTTTGACCTTATATGGAACCTCCTATCTGAAAATTTGAAAATTCTTAAAAAATTCGTCGAAAATCTTGATGTCTCCGATCTCTTGTTTTGTACGTTTTTTCCACGTGTCTTGACATGCAAAGTATTCCTGCAAAGTTTGGTGAAGATCTGAGTATGTAGTTTTTGACCTCATCTGGAACCTCCTATCTGAAAATTTGAAAATTCTTAAAAAATTCGTCCAAAATCTTGATGTCTCCAATCTCTTGTTTTGTACGTTTTTTCCACGTGTCTTGACATCCAATGTATCCCTGCAAAGTTTGGTGAAGATCTGAGTATGTAGTTTTTGACCTTATCTGGAACCTCCTATCTGAAAATTTGAAAATTCTTAAAAAATTCGTCCAAAATCTTGATGTCTCCAATCTCTTGTTTTGTACGTTTTTTCCACGTGTCTTGATATCCAATGTATCCCTGCAAAGTTTGGTGAAGATCTGAGTATGTCGTTTTTGACCTTATCTGGAACATCCTTTCTGAAAATTTGAAAATTGTTAAAAAATTCGTCCAAAATCTTGATGTCTCCAATCTCTTTTTTGTACGTTTTTTTCCACGTGTCTTGACATTAAATGTATCCCTGCAAAGTTTGGTGAAGATCTGAGTATGTCGTTTTTGACCTTATCTGGAACATCCTTTCTGAAAATTTGAAAATTGTTAAAAAATTCGTCCAAAATCTTGATGTCTCCAATCTCTTTTTTGTACGTTTTTTCCACGTGTCTTGACATTAAATGTATCCCTGCAAAGTTTGGTGAAGATCTGAGTATGTAGTTTTTGACCTTATCTGGAACCTCCTATCTGAAAATTTGAAAATTCTTAAAAAATTCGTCCAAAATCTTGATGTCTCCAATCTCTTGTTTTGTACGTTTTTTCCACGTGTCTTGACATCCAATGTATCCCTGCAATGTTTGGTGAAGATCTGAGTATGTAGTTTTTGACCTTATCTGGAACCTCCCATCTGAAAATTTGAAAATTCCTAAAAAATCCGTCCAAAATCTTGATGTCTCCAATCTCTTGTTTTGTACGTTTTTTCCACGTGTCTTGATATCCAATGTATCCCTGCAAAGTTTGGTGAAGATCTGAGTATGTCGTTTTTGACCTTATCTGGAACATCCTTTCTGAAAATTTGAAAATTGTTAAAAAATTCGTCCAAAATCTTGATGTCTCCAATCTTTTGTTTTGTACGTTTTTTCCACGTGTCTTGACACATAATGTATCCATGCAAAGTTTGGTGAAGATCTGAGTATGTAGTTTTTGACCTTATCTGGAACCTCCTATCTGAAAATTTGAAAATTCTTAAAAAATTCGTCCAAAATCTTGATGTCTCCAATCTCTTGTTTTGTACGTTTTTTCCACGTGTCTTGACATCCAATGTATCCCTGCAAAGTTTGGTGAAGATCTGAGTATGTAGTTTTTGACCTTATCTGGAACCTCCCATCTGAAAATTTGAAAATTCCTAAAAAATCCGTGCAAAATCTTGATGACCCCAATCTCTTGTTTCGTACGTTTTTTCCACGTGTCTTGACATCCAATGTATCCATGCAAAGTTTGGTGAAGATCTGAGTATGTCGTTTTTGACCTTATCTGGAACATCCTTTCTGAAAATTTGAAAATTGTTAAAAAATTCGTCCAAAATCTTGATGTCTCCAATCTCTTTTTTTGTACGTTTTTTCCACGTGTCTTGACATCCAATGTATCCCTGCAAAGTTTGGTGAAGATCTGAGTATGTAGTTTTTGACCTTATCTGGAACCTCCCATCTGAAAATTTGAAAATTCTTCAAAAATTCGTCGAAAATCTTGATGTCTCCAATCTCTTGTTTTGTACGTTTTTTCCACGTGTCTCGACCTCCAATGGATTACTGCAAAGTTTGGTGAAGATCTGAGTATGTCGTTTTTGACCTTATCTGGAACATCCTTTCTGAAAATTTGAAAATTCTTAAAAAATTCGTCGAAAATCTTGATGTCTCCAATCTCTTGTTTTGTACGTTTTTTCCACGTGTCTTGACATCCAATGTATCCCTGCAAAGTTTGGTGAAGATCTGAGTATGTAGTTTTTGACCTTATATGGAACCTACTATCTGAAAATTTGAAAATTCTTAAAAAATTCGTCCAAAATCTTGATGTCTCCAATCTCTTTTTTGTACGTTTTTTCCACGTGTCTTGACATCCAATGTATCCCTGCAAAGTTTGGTGAAGATCTGAGTATGTAGTTTTTGACCTTATCTGGAACCTCCCATCTGAAAATTTGAAAATTCTTCAAAAATTCGTCCAAAACCTTGATGTCTCCAATCTCTTGTTTTGTACGTTTTTTCCACGTGTCTCGACCTCCAATGGATCCCTGCAAAGTTTGGTGAAGATCTGAGTATGTCGTTTTTGACCTTATCTGGAACATCCTTTCTGAAAATTTGAAAATTCTTAAAAAAATTCGTCGAAAATCTTGATGTCTCCAATCTCTTGTTTTGTACGTTTTTTCCACGTGTCTTGACATCCAATGTATCCATGCAAAGTTTGGTGAAGATCTGAGTATGTAGTTTTTGACCTTATATGGAACCTCCTATCTGAAAATTTGAAAATTCTTAAAAAATTCGTCCAAAATCTTGATGTCTCCAATCTCTTGTTTTGTACGTTTTTTCCACGTGTCTCGACCTCCAATGGATCCCTGCAAAGTTTGGTGAAGATCTGAGTATGTCGTTTTTGACCTTATCTGGAACATCCTTTCTGAAAATTTGAAAATTCTTAAAAAATTCGTCGAAAATCTTGATGTCTCCAATCTCTTGTTTTGTACGTTTTTTCCACGTGTCTTGACATCCAATGTATCCCTGCAAAGTTTGGTGAAGATCTGAGTATGTAGTTTTTGACCTTATATGGAACCTCCTATCTGAAAATTTGAAAATTCTTAAAAAATTCGTCCAAAATCTTGATGTCTCCAATCTCTTGTTTTGTACGTTTTTTCCACGTGTCTCGACCTCCAATGGATCCCTGCAAAGTTTGGTGAAGATCTGAGTATGTCGTTTTTGACCTTATCTGGAACCTCCCATCTGAAAATTTGAAAATTCTTAAAAAATTCGTCGAAAATCTTGATGTCTCCGATCTCTTGTTTTGTACGTTTTTTCCACGTGTCTTGACATGCAAAGTATTCCTGCAAAGTTTGGTGAAGATCTGAGTATGTAGTTTTTGACCTCATCTGGAACCTCCTATCTGAAAATTTGAAAATTCTTAAAAAATTCGTCCAAAATCTTGATGTCTCCAATCTCTTGTTTTGTACGTTTTTTCCACGTGTCTTGACATCCAATGTATCCCTGCAATGTTTGGTGAAGATCTGAGTATGTAGTTTTTGACCTTATCTGGAACCTCCCATCTGAAAATTTGAAAATTCCTAAAAAATCCGTCCAAAATCTTGATGACCCCAATCTCTTGTTTTGTACTTTTTTTCCACGTGTCTCGACCTCCAATGTATCCCTGCAAAGTTTGGTGAAGATCTGAGTATGTCGTTTTTGACCTTATCTGGAACCTCCCATCTGAAAATTTGAAAATTCTTAAAAAATTCGTCGAAAATCTTGATGTCTCCGATCTCTTGTTTTGTACGTTTTTTCCACGTGTCTTGACATGCAAAGTATTCCTGCAAAGTTTGGTGAAGATCTGAGTATGTAGTTTTTGACCTCATCTGGAACCTCCTATCTGAAAATTTGAAAATTCTTAAAAAATTCGTCCAAAATCTTGATGTCTCCAATCTCTTGTTTTGTACGTTTTTTCCACGTGTCTTGATATCCAATGTATCCCTGCAAAGTTTGGTGAAGATCTGAGTATGTAGTTTTTGACCTTATCTGGAACCTCCTATCTGAAAATTTGAAAATTCTTAAAAAATTCGTCCAAAATCTTGATGTCTCCAATCTCTTGTTTTGTACGTTTTTTCCACGTGTCTTGATATCCAATGTATCCCTGCAAAGTTTGGTGAAGATCTGAGTATGTAGTTTTTGACCTTATATGGAACCTCCTTTCTGAAAATTTGAAAATTCTCAAAAAATTCGTCCATAATCTTGATGTCTCCAATCTCTTGTTTTGTACGTTTTTTCCACGTGTCTTGACATCCAATGTATCCCTGCAAAGTTTGGTGAAGATCTGAGTATGTAGTTTTTGACCTTATCTGGAACCTCCCATCTGAAAATTTGAAAATTCTTAAAAAATTCGACCAAAATCTTGATGTCTCCAATCTTTTGTTTTGTACGTTTTTTCCACGTGTCTTGACACATAATGTATCCATGCAAAGTTTGGTGAAGATCTGAGTATGTAGTTTTTGACCTTATATGGAACCTTATATCTGAAAATTTGAAAATTCTTAAAAAATTCGTCCAAAATCTTGATGTCTCCAATCTCTTGTTTTGTACGTTTTTTCCACGTGTCTTGACATCCAATGTATCCCTGCAAAGTTTGGTGAAGATCTGAGTATGTAGTTTTTGACCTTATCTGGAACCTCCCATCTGAAAATTTGAAAATTCCTAAAAAATCCGTGCAAAATCTTGATGACCCCAATCTCTTGTTTTGTACGTTTTTTCCACGTGTCTTGACATCCAATGTATTCCTGCAATGTTTGGTGAAGATCTGAGTATGTAGTTTTTGACCTTATATGGAACCTCCTATCTGAAAATTTGAAAATTCTTAAAAAATTCGACCAAAATCTTGATGTTCCGAATCCTATGTTTTGTATGTTTTTTCCACGTGTCTTGACATCCAATGTATCCATGCAAAGTTTGGTGAAGATCTGAGTATGTAGTTTTTGACCTTATATTGAACCTCCCATCTGAAAATTTGAAAATTCTTAAAAAAATCGTCCAAAATCTTGATGACCCCAATCTCTTGTTTTGTACGTTTTTTCCACGTGTCTTGACATCCAAAGTATCCCTGCAAAGTTTGGTGAAGATCTGAGTATGTAGTTTTTGACCTTATATGGAACCTCCTTTCTGAAAATTTGAGAATTCTTAAAAAATTCGTCCAAAATCTTGATGTCTCCAATCTCTTGTTTTGTACGTTTTTTCCACGTGTCTTGACATCCAATGTATCCATGCAAAGTTTGGTGAAGATCTGAGTATGTCGTTTTTGACCTTATCTGGAACCTCCCATCTGAAAATTTGAAAATTCTTAAAAAATTCGTCGAAAATCTTGATGTCTCCAATCTTTTGTTTTGTACGTTTTTTCCACGTGTCTTGACATGCAAAGTATCCCTGCAACGTTTGGTGAAGATCTGAGTATGTAGTTTTTGACCTTATCTGGAACCTCCTATCTGAAAATTTGAAAATTCTTAAAAAATTCGTCCAAAATCTTGATGTCTCCAATCTCTTGTTTTGTACGTTTTTTCCACGTGTCTTGATATCCAATGTATCCCTGCAAAGTTTGGTGAAGATCTGAGTATGTCGTTTTTGACCTTATCTGGAACATCCTTTCTGAAAATTTGAAAATTGTTAAAAAATTCGTCGAAAATCTTGATGTCTCCAATCTCTTTTTTGTACGTTTTTTCCACGTGTCTTGACATCCAATGTATCCCTGCAAAGTTTGGTGAAGATCTGAGTATGTAGTTTTTGACCTTATCTGGAACCTCCCATCTGAAAATTTGAAAATTCTTAAAAAATTCGACCAAAATCTTGATGTCTCCAATCTTTTGTTTTGTACGTTTTTTCCACGTGTCTTGACACATAATGTATCCATGCAAAGTTTGGTGAAGATCTGAGTATGTAGTTTTTGACCTTATATGGAACCTCCTATCTGAAAATTTGAAAATTCTTAAAAAATTCGTCCAAAATCTTGATGTCTCCAATCTCTTGTTTTGTACGTTTTTTCCACGTGTCTTGACATCCAATGTATCCCTGCAAAGTTTGGTGAAGATCTGAGTATGTAGTTTTTGACCTTATCTGGAACCTCCCATCTGAAAATTTGAAAATTCCTAAAAAATCCGTGCAAAATCTTGATGACCCCAATCTCTTGTTTTGTACGTTTTTTCCACGTGTCTTGACATCCAATGTATTCCTGCAATGTTTGGTGAAGATCTGAGTATGTAGTTTTTGACCTTATATGGAACCTCCTATCTGAAAATTTGAAAATTCTTAAAAAATTCGACCAAAATCTTGATGTTCCGAATCCTACGTTTTGTATGTTTTTTCCACGTGTCTTGACATCCAATGTATCCATGCAAAGTTTGGTGAAGATCTGAGTATGTAGTTTTTGACCTTATATTGAACCTCCCATCTGAAAATTTGAAAATTCTTAAAAAATTCGTCCAAAATCTTGATGACCCCAATCTCTTGTTTTGTACGTTTTTTCCACGTGTCTTGACATCCAAAGTATCCCTGCAAAGTTTTGTGAAGATCTGAGTATGTCGTTTTTGACCTTATCTGGAACCTCCCATCTGAAAATTTGAAAATTCTTAAAAAATTCGTCGAAAATCTTGATGTCTCCAATCTTTTGTTTTGTACGTTTTTTCCACGTGTCTTGACATGCAAAGTATCCCTGCAACGTTTGGTGAAGATCTGAGTATGTAGTTTTTGACCTTATCTGGAACCTCCTATCTGAAAATTTGAAAATTCTTAATAAATTCGTCCAAAATCTTGATGACCCCAATCTCTTGTTTTGTACTTTTTTTCCACGTGTCTCGACCTCCAATGTATCCCTGCAAAGTTTGGTGAAGATCTGAGTATGTAGTTTTTGACCTTATATGGAACCTCCTATCTGAAAATTTGAAAATTCTTAAAAAATTAGTCGAAAATCTTGATGTCTCCGATCTCTTGTTTTGTACGTTTTTTCCACGTGTCTTGACATGCAAAGTATTCCTGCAAAGTTTGGTGAAGATCTGAGTATGTAGTTTTTGACCTCATCTGGAACCTCCTATCTGAAAATTTGAAAATTCTTAAAAAATTCGTCCAAAATCTTGATGTCTCCAATCTCTTGTTTTGTACGTTTTTTCCACGTGTCTTGACATCCAATGTATCCCTGCAATGTTTGGTGAAGATCTGAGTATGTAGTTTTTGACCTTATCTGGAACCTCCCATCTGAAAATTTGAAAATTCCTAAAAAATCCGTCCAAAATCTTGATGACCCCAATCTCTTGTTTTGTACTTTTTTTCCACGTGTCTCGACCTCCAATGTATCCCTGCAAAGTTTGGTGAAGATCTGAGTATGTAGTTTTTGACCTTATATGGAACCTCCTATCTGAAAATTTGAAAATTCTTAAAAAATTCGTCCAAAATCTTGATGTCACCAATCCTATGTTTTGTATGTTTTTTCCACGTGTCTTGACATCCAATGGATCCCTGCAAAGTTTGGTGAAGATCTGAGTATGTCTTTTTTGACCTTATCTGGAACCTCCCATCTGAAAATTTGAAAATTCTTAAAAAATTCGTCGAAAATCTTGATGTCTCCGATCTCTTGTTTTGTACGTTTTTTCCACGTGTCTTGACATGCAAAGTATTCCTGCAAAGTTTGGTGAAGATCTGAGTATGTAGTTTTTGACCTCATCTGGAACCTCCTATCTGAAAATTTGAAAATTCTTAAAAAATTCTTCCAAAATCTTGATGTCTCCAATCTCTTGTTTTGTACGTTTTTTCCACGTGTCTTGACATCCAATGTATCCCTGCAATGTTTGGTGAAGATCTGAGTATGTAGTTTTTGACCATATCTGGAACCTCCCATCTGAAAATTTGAAAATTCCTAAAAAATCCGTCCAAAATCTTGATGACCCCAATCTCTTGTTTTGTACTTTTTTCCACGTGTCTCGACCTCCAATGTATCCCTGCAAAGTTTGGTGAAGATCTGAGTATGTAGTTTTTACCTTATCTGGAACCTCCCATCTGAAAATTTGAATATTCCTAAAAAATCCGTGCAAAATCTTGATGTCTCCAATCTCTTGTTTTGTACGTTTTTTCCACGTGTCTTGACATCCAATGTATCCCTGCAAAGTTTGGTGAAGATCTGAGTATGTAGTTTTTGACCTTATCTGGAACCTCCCATCTGAAAATTTGAAAATTCCTAAAAAATCCGTGCAAAATCTTGATGACCCCAATCTCTTGTTTTGTACGTTTTTTCCACGTGTCTTGACATCCAATGTATTCCTGCAATGTTTGGTGAATATCTGAGTATGTAGTTTTTGACCTTATATGGAACCTCCTATCTGAAAATTTGAAAATTCTTAAAAAATTCGACCAAAATCTTGATGTTCCGAATCCTATGTTTTGTATGTTTTTTCCACGTGTCTTGACATCCAATGTATCCATGCAAAGTTTGGCGAAGATCTGAGTATGTAGTTTTTGACCTTATATTGAACCTCCCATCTGAAAATTTGAAAATTCTTAAAAAATTCGTCCAAAATCTTGATGACCCCAATCTCTTGTTTTGTACGTTTTTTCCACGTGTCTTGACATCCAAAGTATCCCTGCAAAGTTTGGTGAAGATCTGAGTATGTAGTTTTTGACCTTATATGGAACCTCCTTTCTGAAAATTTGAGAATTCTTAAAAAATTCGTCCAAAATCTTGATGTCTCCAATCTCTTTTTTGTACGTTTTTTCCACGTGTCTTGACATCCAATGTATCCCTGCAAAGTTTGGTGAAGATCTGAGTATGTAGTTTTTGACCTTATCTGGAACCTCCCATCTGAAAATTTGAAAATTCTTAAAAAATTCGACCAAAATCTTGATGTCTCCAATCTTTTGTTTTGTACGTTTTTTCCACGTGTCTTGACACATAATGTATCCATGCAAAGTTTGGTGAAGATCTGAGTATGTAGTTTTTGACCTTATATGGAACCTCCTATCTGAAAATTTGAAAATTCTTAAAAAATTCGTCCAAAATCTTGATGTCTCCAATCTCTTGTTTTGTACGTTTTTTCCACGTGTCTTGACATCCAATGTATCCCTGCAAAGTTTGGTGAAGATCTGAGTATGTAGTTTTTGACCATATCTGGAACCTCCCATCTGAAAATTTGAAAATTCCTAAAAAATCCGTGCAAAATCTTGATGACCCCAATCTCTTGTTTTGTACGTTTTTTCCACGTGTCTTGACATCCAAAGTATCCCTGCAAAGTTTGGTGAAGATCTGAGTATGTAGTTTTTGACCTTATATGGAACCTCCTTTCTGAAAATTTGAGAATTCTTAAAAAATTCGTCCAAAATCTTGATGTCTCCAATCTCTTGTTTTGTACGTTTTTTCCACGTGTCTTGACATCCAATGTATCCATGCAAAGTTTGGTGAAGATCTGAGTATGTCGTTTTTGACCTTATCTGGAACCTCCCATCTGAAAATTTGAAAATTCTTAAAAAATTCGTCGAAAATCTTGATGTCTCCAATATTTTGTTTTGTACGTTTTTTCCACGTGTCTTGACATGCAAAGTATCCCTGCAACGTTTGGTGAAGATCTGAGTATGTAGTTTTTGACCTTATCTGGAACCTCCTATCTGAAAATTTGAAAATTCTTAAAAAATTCGTCCAAAATCTTGATGACCCCAATCTCTTGTTTTGTACTTTTTTTCCACGTGTCTCGACCTCCAATGTATCCCTGCAAAGTTTGGTGAAGATCTGAGTATGTAGTTTTTGACCTTATATGGAACATCCTATCTGAAAATTTGAAAATTCTTAAAAAATTCGTCGAAAATCTTGATGTCTCCGATCTCTTGTTTTGTACGTTTTTTCCACGTGTCTTGACATGCAAAGTATTCCTGCAAAGTTTGGTGAAGATCTGAGTATGTAGTTTTTGACCTCATCTGGAACCTCCTATCTGAAAATTTGAAAATTCTTAAAAAATTCGTCCAAAATCTTGATGTCTCCAATCTCTTGTTTTGTACGTTTTTTCCACGTGTCTTGACATCCAATGTATCCCTGCAATGTTTGGTGAAGATCTGAGTATGTAGTTTTTGACCTTATCTGGAACCTCCCATCTGAAAATTTGAAAATTCCTAAAAAATCCGTCCAAAATTTTGATGACCCCAATCTCTTGTTTTGTACTTTTTTTCCACGTGTCTCGACCTCCAATGTATCCGTGCAAAGTTTGGTGAAGATCTGAGTATGTAGTTTTTGACCTTATATGGAACCTCCTATCTGAAAATTTGAAAATTCTTAAAAAATTCGTCCAAAATCTTGATGTCACCAATCCTATGTTTTGTATGTTTTTTCCACGTGTCTTGACATCCAATGGATCCCTGCAAAGTTTGGTGAAGATCTGAGTATGTCGTTTTTGACCTTATCTGGAACCTCCCATCTGAAAATTTGAAAATTCTTAAAAAATTCGTCGAAAATCTTGATGTCTCCGATCTCTTGTTTTGTACGTTTTTTCCACGTGTCTTGACATGCAAAGTATTCCTGCAAAGTTTGGTGAAGATCTGAGTATGTAGTTTTTGACCTCATCTGGAACCTATCTGAAAATTTGAAAATTCTTAAAAAATTCGTCCAAAATCTTGATGTCTCCAATCTCTTGTTTTGTACGTTTTTTCCACGTGTCTTGACATCCAATGTATCCCTGCAATGTTTGGTGAAGATCTGAGTATGTAGTTTTTGACCTTATCTGGAACCTCCCATCTGAAAATTTGAAAATTCCTAAAAAATCCGTCCAAAATCTTGATGACCCCAATCTCTTGTTTTGTACTTTTTTTCCACGTGTCTCGACCTCCAATGTATCCCTGCAAAGTTTGGTGAAGATCTGAGTATGTAGTTTTTACCTTATCTGGAACCTCCCATCTGAAAATTTGAAAATTAATAAAAAATCCGTGCAAAATCTTGATGTCTCCAATCTCTTGTTTTGTACGTTTTTTCCACGTGTCTTGACATCCAATGTATCCCTGCAAAGTTTGGTGAAGATCTGAGTATGTAGTTTTTGACCTTATCTGGAACCTCCCATCTGAAAATTTGAAAATTCCTAAAAAATCCGTGCAAAATCTTGATGACCCCAATCTCTTGTTTTGTACGTTTTTTCCACGTGTCTTGACATCCAATGTATTCCTGCAATGTTTGGTGAAGATCTGAGTATGTAGTTTTTGACCTTATATGGAACCTCCTATCTGAAAATTTAAAAATTCTTAAAAAATTCGACCAAAATCTTGATGTTCCGAATCCTATGTTTTGTATGTTTTTTCCACGTGTCTTGACATCCAATGTATCCATGCAAAGTTTGGTGAAGATCTGAGTATGTAGTTTTTGACCTTATATTGAACCTCCCATCTGAAAATTTGAAAATTCTTAAAAAATTCGTCCAAAATCTTGATGACCCCAATCTCTTGTTTTGTACGTTTTTTCCACGTGTCTTGACATCCAAAGTATCCCTGCAAAGTTTGGTGAAGATCTGAGTATGTAGTTTTTGACCTTATATGGAACCTCCTTTCTGAAAATTTGAGAATTCTTAAAAAATTCGTCCAAAATCTTGATGTCTCCAATCTCTTGTTTTGTACGTTTTTTCCACGTGTCTTGACATCCAATGTATCCATGCAAAGTTTGGTGAAGATCTGAGTATGTCGTTTTTGACCTTATCTGGAACCTCCCATCTGAAAATTTGAAAATTCTTAAAAAATTCGTCGAAAATCTTGATGTCTCCAATCTTTTGTTTTGTACGTTTTTTCCACGTGTCTTGACATGCAAAGTATCCCTGCAACGTTTGGTGAAGATCTGAGTATGTAGTTTTTGACCTTATCTGGAACCTCCCATCTGAAAATTTGAAAATTCCTTAAAAATCCGTCCAAAATCTTGATGACCCCAATCTCTTGTTTTGTACTTTTTTTCCACGTGTCTCGACCTCCAATGTATCCCTGCAAAGTTTGGTGAAGATCTGAGTATGTAGTTTTTGACCTTATATGGAACCTCCTATCTGAAAATTTGAAAATTCTTAAAAAATTCGTCGAAAATCTTGATGTCTCCGATCTCTTGTTTTGTACGTTTTTTCCACGTGTCTTGACATGCAAAGTATTCCTGCAAAGTTTGGTGAAGATCTGAGTATGTAGTTTTTGACCTCATCTGGAACCTCCTATCTGAAAATTTGAAAATTCTTAAAAAATTCGTCCAAAATCTTGATGTCTCCAATCTCTTGTTTTGTACGTTTTTTCCACGTGTCTTGACATCCAATGTATCCCTGCAATGTTTGGTGAAGATCTGAGTATGTAGTTTTTGACCTTATCTGGAACCTCCCATCTGAAAATTTGAAAATTCCTAAAAAATCCGTCCAAAATCTTGATGACCCCAATCTCTTGTTTTGTACTTTTTTTCCACGTGTCTCGACCTAAAATGTATCCCTGCAAAGTTTGGTGAAGATCTGAGTATGTAGTTTTTGACCTTATATGGAACCTTCTATCTGAAAATTTGAAAATTCTTAAAAAATTCGTCCAAAATCTTGATGTCACCAATCCTATGTTTTGTATGTTTTTTCCACGTGTCTTGACATCCAATGGATCCCTGCAAAGTTTGGTGAAGATCTGAGTATGTCGTTTTTGACCTTATCTGGAACCTCCCATCTGAAAATTTGAAAATTCTTAAAAAATTCGTCGAAAATCTTGATGTCTCCTATCTCTTGTTTTGTATGTTTTTTCCACGTGTCTTGACATGCAAAGTATTCCTGCAAAGTTTGGTGAAGATCTGAGTATGTAGTTTTTGACCTCATCTGGAACCTCCTATCTGAAAATTTGAAAATTCTTAAAAAATTCGTCCAAAATCTTGATGTCTCCAATCTCTTGTTTTGTACGTTTTTTCCACGTGTCTTGACATCCAATGTATCCCTGCAATGTTTGGTGAAGATCTGAGTATGTAGTTTTTGACCTTATCTGGAACCTCCCATCTGAAAATTTGAAAATTCCTAAAAAATCCGTCCAAAATCTTGATGACCCCAATCTCTTGTTTTGTACTTTTTTTCCACGTGTCTCGACCTCCAATGTATCCCTGCAAAGTTTGGTGAAGATCTGAGTATGTAGTTTTTGACCTTATATGGAACCTCCTATCTGAAAATTTGAAAATTCTTAAAAAATTCGTCGAAAATCTTGATGTCTCCGATCTCTTGTTTTGTACGTTTTTTCCACGTGTCTTGACATGCAAAGTATTCCTGCAAAGTTTGGTGAAGATCTGAGTATGTAGTTTTTGACCTCATCTGGAACCTATCTGAAAATTTGAAAATTCTTAAAAAATTCGTCCAAAATCTTGATGTCTCCAATCTCTTGTTTTGTACGTTTTTTCCACGTGTCTTGACATCCAATGTATCCCTGCAATGTTTGGTGAAGATCTGAGTATGTAGTTTTTGACCTTATCTGGAACCTCCCATCTGAAAATTCCTAAAAAATCCGTCCAAAATCTTGATGACCCCAATCTCTTGTTTTGTACTTTTTTTCCACGTGTCTCGACCTCCAATGTATCCCTGCAAAGTTTGGTGAAGATCTGAGTATGTAGTTTTTACCTTATCTGGAAGCTCCCATCTGAAAATTTGAAAATTAATAAAAAATCCGTGCAAAACCTTGATGTCTCCAATCTCTTGTTTTGTACGTTTTTTCCACGTGTCTTGACATCCAATGTATCCCTGCAAAGTTTGGTGAAGATCTGAGTATGTAGTTTTTGACCTTATCTGGAACCTCCCATCTGAAAATTTGAAAATTCCTAAAAAATCCGTGCAAAATCTTGATGACCCCAATCTCTTGTTTTGTACGTTTTTTCCACGTGTCTTGACATCCAATGTATTCCTGCAATGTTTGGTGAAGATCTGAGTATGTAGTTTTTGACCTTATATGGAACCTCCTATCTGAAAATTTAAAAATTCTTAAAAAATTCGACCAAAATCTTGATGTTCCGAATCCTATGTTTTGTATGTTTTTTCCACGTGTCTTGACATCCAATGTATCCATGCAAAGTTTGGTGAAGATCTGAGTATGTAGTTTTTGACCTTATATTGAACCTCCCATCTGAAAATTTGAAAATTCTTAAAAAATTCGTCCAAAATCTTGATGACCCCAATCTCTTGTTTTGTACGTTTTTTCCACGTGTCTTGACATCCAAAGTATCCCTGCAAAGTTTGGTGAAGATCTGAGTATGTAGTTTTTGACCTTATATGGAACCTCCTTTCTGAAAATTTGAGAATTCTTAAAAAATTCGTCCAAAATCTTGATGTCTCCAATCTCTTGTTTTGTACGTTTTTTCCACGTGTCTTGACATCCAATGTATCCATGCAAAGTTTGGTGAAGATCTGAGTATGTCGTTTTTGACCTTATCTGGAACCTCCCATCTGAAAATTTGAAAATTCTTAAAAAATTCGTCGAAAATCTTGATGTCTCCAATCTTTTGTTTTGTACGTTTTTTCCACGTGTCTTGACATGCAAAGTATCCCTGCAACGTTTGGTGAAGATCTGAGTATGTAGTTTTTGACCTTATCTGGAACCTCCCATCTGAAAATTTGAAAATTCCTTAAAAATCCGTCCAAAATCTTGATGACCCCAATCTCTTGTTTTGTACTTTTTTTCCACGTGTCTCGACCTCCAATGTATCCCTGCAAAGTTTGGTGAAGATCTGAGTATGTAGTTTTTGACCTTATATGGAACCTCCTATCTGAAAATTTGAAAATTCTTAAAAAATTCGTCGAAAATCTTGATGTCTCCGATCTCTTGTTTTGTACGTTTTTTCCACGTGTCTTGACATGCAAAGTATTCCTGCAAAGTTTGGTGAAGATCTGAGTATGTAGTTTTTGACCTCATCTGGAACCTCCTATCTGAAAATTTGAAAATTCTTAAAAAATTCGTCCAAAATCTTGATGTCTCCAATCTCTTGTTTTGTACGTTTTTTCCACGTGTCTTGACATCAAATGTATCCCTGCAATGTTTGGTGAAGATCTGAGTATGTAGTTTTTGACCTTATCTGGAACCTCCCATCTGAAAATTTGAAAATTCCTAAAAAATCCGTCCAAAATCTTGATGACCCCAATCTCTTGTTTTGTACTTTTTTTCCACGTGTCTCGACCTCCAATGTATCCCTGCAAAGTTTGGTGAAGATCTGAGTATGTAGTTTTTGACCTTATATGGAACCTTCTATCTGAAAATTTGAAAATTCTTAAAAAATTCGTCCAAAATCTTGATGTCACCAATCCTATGTTTTGTATGTTTTTTCCACGTGTCTTGACATCCAATGGATCCCTGCAAAGTTTGGTGAAGATCTGAGTATGTCGTTTTTGACCTTATCTGGAACCTCCCATCTGAAAATTTGAAAATTCTTAAAAAATTCGTCGAAAATCTTGATGTCTCCGATCTCTTGTTTTGTACGTTTTTTCCACGTGTCTTGACATGCAAAGTATTCCTGCAAAGTTTGGTGAAGATCTGAGTATGTAGTTTTTGACCTCATCTGGAACCTCCTATCTGAAAATTTGAAAATTCTTAAAAAATTCGTCCAAAATCTTGATGTCTCCAATCTCTTGTTTTGTACGTTTTTTCCACGTGTCTTGACATCCAATGTATCCCTGCAATGTTTGGTGAAGATCTGAGTATGTAGTTTTTGACCTTATCTGGAACCTCCCATCTGAAAATTTGAAAATTCCTAAAAAATCCGTCCAAAATCTTGATGACCCCAATCTCTTGTTTTGTACTTTTTTTCCACGTGTCTCGACCTCCAATGTATCCCTGCAAAGTTTGGTGAAGATCTGAGTATGTAGTTTTTGACCTTATATGGAACCTCCTATCTGAAAATTTGAAAATTCTTAAAAAATTCGTCGAAAATCTTGATGTCTCCGATCTCTTGTTTTGTACGTTTTTTCCACGTGTCTTGACATGCAAAGTATTCCTGCAAAGTTTGGTGAAGATCTGAGTATGTAGTTTTTGACCTCATCTGGAACCTCCTATCTGAAAATTTGAAAATTCTTAAAAAATTCGTCCAAAATCTTGATGTCTCCAATCTCTTGTTTTGTACGTTTTTTCCACGTGTCTTGACATCCAATGTATCCCTGCAAAGTTTGGTGAAGATCTGAGTATGTAGTTTTTGACCTTATCTGGAACCTCCTATCTGAAAATTTGAAAATTCTTAAAAAATTCGTCCAAAATCTTGATGTCTCCAATCTCTTGTTTTGTACGTTTTTTCCACGTGTCTTGATATCCAATGTATCCCTGCAAAGTTTGGTGAAGATCTGAGTATGTCGTTTTTGACCTTATCTGGAACATCCTTTCTGAAAATTTGAAAATTGTTAAAAAATTCGTCCAAAATCTTGATGTCTCCAATCTCTTTTTTGTACGTTTTTTCCACGTGTCTTGACATTAAATGTATCCCTGCAAAGTTTGGTGAAGATCTGAGTATGTAGTTTTTGACCTTATCTGGAACCTCCCATCTGAAAATTTGAAAATTCTTAAAAAATTCGACGAAAATCTTGATGTCTCCAATCTTTTGTTTTGTACGTTTTTTCCACGTGTCTTGACACATAATGTATCCATGCAAAGTTTGGTGAAGATCTGAGTATGTAGTTTTTGACCTTATATGGAACCTCCTATTTGAAAATTTGAAAATTCTTAAAAAATTCGTCCAAAATCTTGATGTCTCCAATCTCTTGTTTTGTACGTTTTTTCCACGTGTCTTGACATCCAATGTATCCCTGCAAAGTTTGGTGAAGATCTGAGTATGTAGTTTTTGACCTTATCTGGAACCTCCCATCTGAAAATTTGAAAATTCCTAAAAAATCCGTGCAAAATCTTGATGACCCCAATCTCTTGTTTTGTACGTTTTTTCCACGTGTCTTGACATCCAATGTATCCATGCAAAGTTTGGTGAAGATCTGAGTATGTAGTTTTTGACCTTATATTGAACCTCCCATCTGAAAATTTGAAAATTCTTAAAAAATTCGTCCAAAATCTTGATGACCCCAATCTCTTGTTTTGTACGTTTTTTCCACGTGTCTTGACATCCAAAGTATCCCTGCAAAGTTTGGTGAAGATCTGAGTATGTAGTTTTTGACCTTATATGGAACCTCCTTTCTGAAAATTTGAGAATTCTTAAAAAATTCGTCCAAAATCTTGATGTCTCCAATCTCTTGTTTTGTACGTTTTTTCCACGTGTCTTGACATCCAATGTATCCATGCAAAGTTTGGTGAAGATCTGAGTATGTCGTTTTTGACCTTATCTGGAACCTCCCATCTGAAAATTTGAAAATTCTTAAAAAATTCGTCGAAAATCTTGATGTCTCCAATCTTTTGTTTTGTACGTTTTTTCCACGTGTCTTGACATGCAAAGTATCCCTGCAACGTTTGGTGAAGATCTGAGTATGTAGTTTTTGACCTTATCTGGAACCTCCTATCTGAAAATTTGAAAATTCTTAAAAAATTCGTCGAAAATCTTGATGTCTCCAATCTCTTGTTTTGTACGTTTTTTCCACGTGTCTTGATATCCAATGTATCCCTGCAAAGTTTGGTGAAGATCTGAGTATGTCGTTTTTGACCTTATCTGGAACATCCTTTCTGAAAATTTGAAAATTGTTAAAAAATTCGTCCAACATCTTGATGTCTCCAATCTCTTTTTTGTACGTTTTTTCCACGTGTCTTGACATCCAATGTATCCCTGCAAAGTTTGGTGAAGATCTGAGTATGTAGTTTTTGACCTTATCTGGAACCTCCCATCTGAAAATTTGAAAATTCTTAAAAAATTCGACCAAAATCTTGATGTCTCCAATCTTTTGTTTTGTACGTTTTTTCCACGTGTCTTGACACATAATGTATCCATGCAAAGTTTGGTGAAGATCTGAGTATGTAGTTTTTGACCTTATATGGAACCTCCTATCTGAAAATTTGAAAATTCTTAAAAAATTCGTCCAAAATCTTGATGTCTCCAATCTCTTGTTTTGTACGTTTTTTCCACGTGTCTTGACATCCAATGTATCCCTGCAAAGTTTGGTGAAGATCTGAGTATGTAGTTTTTGACCTTATCTGGAACCTCCCATCTGAAAATTTGAAAATTCCTAAAAAATCCGTGCAAAATCTTGATGACCCCAATCTCTTGTTTCGTACGTTTTTTCCACGTGTCTTGACATCCAATGTATCCATGCAAAGTTTGGTGAAGATCTGAGTATGTCGTTTTTGACCTTATCTGGAACATCCTTTCTGAAAATTTGAAAATTGTTAAAAAATTCGTCCAAAATCTTGATGTCTCCAATCTCTTTTTTTGTACGTTTTTTCCACGTGTCTTGACATCCAATGTATCCCTGCAAAGTTTGGTGAAGATCTGAGTATGTAGTTTTTGACCTTATCTGGAACCTCCCATCTGAAAATTTGAAAATTCTTCAAAAATTCGTCGAAAATCTTGATGTCTCCAATCTCTTGTTTTGTACGTTTTTTCCACGTGTCTCGACCTCCAATGGATTACTGCAAAGTTTGGTGAAGATCTGAGTATGTCGTTTTTGACCTTATCTGGAACATCCTTTCTGAAAATTTGAAAATTCTTAAAAAATTCGTCGAAAATCTTGATGTCTCCAATCTCTTGTTTTGTACGTTTTTTCCACGTGTCTTGACATCCAATGTATCCCTGCAAAGTTTGGTGAAGATCTGAGTATGTAGTTTTTGACCTTATCTGGAACATCCTTTCTGAAAATTTGAAAATTCTTAAAAAATTCGTCGAAAATCTTGATGTCTCCAATCTCTTGTTTTGTACGTTTTTTCCACGTGTCTTGACATCCAATGTATCCATGCAAAGTTTGGTGAAGATCTGAGTATGTAGTTTTTGACCTTATATGGAACCTCCTATCTGAAAATTTGAAAATTCTTAAAAAATTCGTCCAAAATCTTGATGTCTCCAATCTCTTGTTTTGTACGTTTTTTCCACGTGTCTCGACCTCCAATGGATCCCTGCAAAGTTTGGTGAAGATCTGAGTATGTCGTTTTTGACTTTATCTGGAACCTCCCATCTGAAAATTTGAAAATTCTTAAAAAATTCGTCGAAAATCTTGATGTCTCCGATCTCTTGTTTTGTACGTTTTTTCCACGTGTCTTGACATGCAAAGTATTCCTGCAAAGTTTGGTGAAGATCTGAGTATGTAGTTTTTGACCTCATCTGGAACCTCCTATCTGAAAATTTGAAAATTCTTAAAAAATTCGTCCAAAATTTTGATGTCTCCAATCTCTTCTTTTGTACGTTTTTTCCACGTGTCTTGACATCCAATGTATCCCTGCAATGTTTGGTGAAGATCTGAGTATGTAGTTTTTGACCTTATCTGGAACCTCACATCTGAAAATTTGAAAATTCCTAAAAAATCCGTCCAAAATCTTGATGACCCCAATCTCTTGTTTTGTACTTTTTTTCCACGTGTCTCGACCTCCAATGTATCCCTGCAAAGTTTGGTGAAGATCTGAGTATGTAGTTTTTGACCTTATATGGAACCACCTATCTGAAAATTTGAAAATTCTTAAAAAATTCGTCGAAAATCTTGATGTCTCCGATCTCTTGTTTTGTACGTTTTTTCCACGTGTCTTGACATGCAAAGTATTCCTGCAAAGTTTGGTGAAGATCTGAGTATGTAGTTTTTGACCTCATCTGGAACCTCCTATCTGAAAATTTGAAAATTCTTAAAAAATTCGTCCAAAATCTTGATGTCTCCAATCTCTTGTTTTGTACGTTTTTTCCACGTGTCTTGACATCCAATGTATCCCTGCAATGTTTGGTGAAGATCTGAGTATGTAGTTTTTGACCTTATCTGGAACCTCCCATCTGAAAATTTGAAAATTCCTAAAAAATCCGTCCAAAATCTTGATGACCCCAATCTCTTGTTTTGTACTTTTTTCCACGTGTCTCGACCTCCAATGTATCCCTGCAAAGTTTGGTGAAGATCTGAGTATGTAGTTTTTGACCTTATATGGAACCTCCTATCTGAAAATTTGAAAATTCTTAAAAAATTCGTCCAAAATCTTGATGTCACCAATCCTATGTTTTGTATGTTTTTTCCACGTGTCTTGACATCCAATGGAACCCTGCAAAGTTTGGTGAAGATCTGAGTATGTCGTTTTTGACCTTATCTGGAACCTCCCATCTGAAAATTTGAAAATTCTTAAAAAATTCGTCGAAAATCTTGATGTCTCCGATCTCTTGTTTTGTACCTTTTTTCCACGTGTCTTGACATGCAAAGTATTCCTGCAAAGTTTGGTGAAGATCTGAGTATGTAGTTTTTGACCTCATCTGGAACCTCCTATCTGAAAATTTGAAAATTCTTAAAAAATTCGTCCAAAATCTTGATGTCTCCAATCTCTTGTTTTGTACGTTTTTTCCACGTGTCTTGACATCCAATGTATCCCTGCAATGTTTGGTGAAGATCTGAGTATGTAGTTTTTGACCTTATCTGGAACCTCCTATCTGAAAATTTGAAAATTCTTAAAAAATTCGTCCAAAATCTTGATGTCTCCAATCTCTTGTTTTGTACGTCTTTTCCACGTGTCTTGATATCCAATGTATCCCTGCAAAGTTTGGTGAAGATCTGAGTATGTAGTTTTTGACCTTATATGGAACCTCCTATCTGAAAATTTGAAAATTCTTAAAAAATTCGTCCAAAATCTTGATGTCTCCAATCTCTTGTTTTGTACGTTTTTTCCACGTGTCTTGACATCCAATGTATCCCTGCAAAGTTTGGTGAAGATCTGAGTATGTAGTTTTTGACCTTATATTGAACCTCCCATCTGAAAATTTGAAAATTCTTAAAAAATTCGTCCAAAATCTTGATGTCTCCAATCTCTTGTTTTGTACGTTTTTTCCACGTGTCTTGATATCCAATGTATCCCTGCAAAGTTTGGTGAAGATCTGAGTATGTCGTTTTTGACCTTATCTGGAACATCCTTTCTGAAAATTTGAAAATTGTTAAAAAATTCGTCCAAAATCTTGATGTCTCCAATCTCTTTTTTGTACGTTTTTTCCACGTGTCTTGACATCCAATGTATCCCTGCAAAGTTTGGTGAAGATCTGAGTATGTAGTTTTTGACCTTATCTGGAACCTCCCATCTGAAAATTTGAAAATTCTTAAAAAATTCGACCAAAATCTTGATGTCTCCAATCTTTTGTTTTGTACGTTTTTTCCACGTGTCTTGACACATAATGTATCCATGCAAAGTTTGGTGAAGATCTGAGTATGTAGTTTTTGACCTTATATGGAACCTCCTATCTGAAAATTTGAAAATTCTTAAAAAATTCGTCCAAAATCTTGATGTCTCCAATCTCTTGTTTTGTACGTTTTTTCCACGTGTCTTGACATCCAATGTATCCCTGCAAAGTTTGGTGAAGATCTGAGTATGTAGTTTTTGACCTTATATGAAATCTCCTATCTGAAAATTTGAAAATTCTTAAAAAATTCGTCCAAAATCTTGATGTCTCCAATCTCTTGTTTTGTACGTTTTTTCCACGTGTCTTGATATCCAATGTATCCCTGCAATGTTTGGTGAAGATCTGAGTATGTAGTTTTTGACCTTATATGGAACCTCCTATCTGAAAATTTGAAAATTCTTAAAAAATTCGTCCAAAATCTTGATGTCTCCAATCTCTTGTTTTGTACGTTTTTTCCACGTGTCTTGACATCCAATGTATCCCTGCAAAGTTTGGTGAAGATCTGAGTATGTAGTTTTTGACCTTATCTGGAACCTCCTATCTGAAAATTTGAAAATTCTTAAAAAATTCGTCCAAAATCTTGATGTCTCCAATCTCTTGTTTTGTACGTTTTTTCCACGTGTCTTGATATCCAATGTATCCCTGCAAAGTTTGGAGAAGATCTGAGTATGTCGTTTTTGACCTTATCTGGAACATCCTTTCTGAAAATTTGAAAATTGTTAAAAAATTCGTCCAAAATCTTGATGTCTCCAATCTCTTTTTTGTACGTTTTTTCCACGTGTCTTGACATCCAATGTATCCCTGCAAAGTTTGGTGAAGATCTGAGTATGTAGTTTTTGACCTTATCTGGAACCTCCCATCTGAAAATTTGAAAATTCTTAAAAAATTCGACCAAAATCTTGATGTCTCCAATCTTTTGTTTTGTACGTTTTTTCCACGTGTCTTGACACATAATGTATCCATGCAAAGTTTGGTGAAGATCTGAGTATGTAGTTTTTGACCTTATATGGAACCTCCTATCTGAAAATTTGAAAATTCTTAAAAAATTCGTCCAAAATCTTGATGTCTCCAATCTCTTGTTTTGTACGTTTTTTCCACGTGTCTTGACATCCAATGTATCCCTGCAAAGTTTGGTGAAGATCTGAGTATGTAGTTTTTGACCTTATCTGGAACCTCCCATCTGAAAATTTGAAAATTCCTAAAAAATCCGTGCAAAATCTTGATGACCCCAATCTCTTGTTTTGTACGTTTTTTCCACGTGTCTTGACATCCAATGTATTCCTGCAATGTTTGGTGAAGATCTGAGTATGTAGTTTTTGACCTTATATGGAACCTCCTATCTGAAAATTTGAAAATTCTTAAAAAATTCGACCAAAATCTTGATGACCCCAATCCTATGTTTTGTATGTTTTTTCCACGTGTCTTGACATCCAATGTATCCATGCAAAGTTTGGTGAAGATCTGAGTATGTCGTTTTTGACCTTATCTGGAACCTCCCATCTGAAAATTTGAAAATTCTTAAAAAATTCGTCGAAAATCTTGATGTCTCCGATCTCTTGTTTTGTACGTTTTTTCCACGTGTCTTGACATGCAAAGTATTCCTGCAAAGTTTGGTGAAGATCTGAGTATGTAGTTTTTGACCTCATCTGGAACCTCCTATCTGAAAATTTGAAAATTCTTAAAAAATTCGTCCAAAATCTTGATGTCTCCAATCTCTTGTTTTGTACGTTTTTTCCACGTGTCTTGACATCCAATGTATCCCTGCAATGTTTGGTGAAGATCTGAGTATGTAGTTTTTGACCTTATCTGGAACCTCCCATCTGAAAATTTGAAAATTCCTAAAAAATCCGTCCAAAATCTTGATGACCCCAATCTCTTGTTTTGTACTTTTTTTCCACGTGTCTCGACCTCCAATGTATCCCTGCAAAGTTTGGTGAAGATCTGAGTATGTAGTTTTTGACCTTATATGGAACCTCCTATCTGAAAATTTGAAAATTCTTAAAAAATTCGTCCAAAATCTTGATGTCACCAATCCTATGTTTTGTATGTTTTTTCCACGTGTCTTGACATCCAATGGATCCCTGCAAAGTTTGGTGAAGATCTGAGTATGTCGTTTTTGACCTTATCTGGAACCTCCCATCTGAAAATTTGAAAATTCTTAAAAAATTCGTCGAAAATCTTGATGTCTCCGATCTCTTGTTTTGTACGTTTTTTCCACGTGTCTTGACATGCAAAGTATTCCTGCAAAGTTTGGTGAAGATCTGAGTATGTAGTTTTTGACCTCATCTGGAACCTCCTATCTGAAAATTTGAAAATTCTTAAAAAATTCGTCCAAAATCTTGATGTCTCCAATCTCTTGTTTTGTACGTTTTTTCCACGTGTCTTGACATCCAATGTATCCCTGCAATGTTTGGTGAAGATCTGAGTATGTAGTTTTTGACCTTATCTGGAACCTCCCATCTGAAAATTTGAAAATTCCTAAAAAATCCGTCCAAAATCTTGATGACCCCAATCTCTTGTTTTGTACTTTTTTTCCACGTGTCTCGACCTCCAATGTATCCCTGCAAAGTTTGGTGAAGATCTGAGTATGTAGTTTTTGACCTTATATGGAACCTCCTATCTGAAAATTTGAAAATTCTTAAAAAATTCGTCGAAAATCTTGATGTCTCCGATCTCTTGTTTTGTACGTTTTTTCCACGTGTCTTGACATGCAAAGTATTCCTGCAAAGTTTGGTGAAGATCTGAGTATGTAGTTTTTGACCTTATATGGAACCTCCTATCTGAAAATTTGAAAATTCTTAAAAAATTCGTCCAAAATCTTGATGTCTCCAATCTCTTGTTTTGTACGTTTTTTCCACGTGTCTTGACATCCAATGTATCCCTGCAAAGTTTGGTGAAGATCTGAGTATGTAGTTTTTGACCTTATATTGAACCTCCCATCTGAAAATTTGAAAATTCTTAAAAAATTCGTCCAAAATCTTGATGTCTCCAATCTCTTGTTTTGTACGTTTTTTCCACGTGTCTTGATATCCAATGTATCCCTGCAAAGTTTGGTGAAGATCTGAGTATGTCGTTTTTGACCTTATCTGGAACATCCTTTCTGAAAATTTGAAAATTGTTAAAAAATTCGTCCAAAATCTTGATGTCTCCAATCTCTTTTTTGTACGTTTTTTCCACGTGTCTTGACATCCAATGTATCCCTGCAAAGTTTGGTGAAGATCTGAGTATGTAGTTTTTGACCTTATCTGGAACCTCCCATCTGAAAATTTGAAAATTCTTAAAAAATTCGACCAAAATCTTGATGTCTCCAATCTTTTGTTTTGTACGTTTTTTCCACGTGTCTTGACACATAATGTATCCATGCAAAGTTTGGTGAAGATCTGAGTATGTAGTTTTTGACCTTATATGGAACCTCCTATCTGAAAATTTGAAAATTCTTAAAAAATTCGTCCAAAATCTTGATGTCTCCAATCTCTTGTTTTGTACGTTTTTTCCACGTGTCTTGACATCCAATGTATCCCTGCAAAGTTTGGTGAAGATCTGAGTATGTAGTTTTTGACCTTATATGGAATCTCCTATCTGAAAATTTGAAAATTCTTAAAAAATTCGTCCAAAATCTTGATGTCTCCAATCTCTTGTTTTGTACGTTTTTTCCACGTGTCTTGATATCCAATGTATCCCTGCAATGTTTGGTGAAGATCTGAGTATGTAGTTTTTGACCTTATATGGAACCTCCTATCTGAAAATTTGAAAATTCTTAAAAAATTCGTCCAAAATCTTGATGTCTCCAATCTCTTGTTTTGTACGTTTTTTCCACGTGTCTTGACATCCAATGTATCCCTGCAAAGTTTGGTGAAGATCTGAGTATGTAGTTTTTGACCTTATCTGGAACCTCCTATCTGAAAATTTGAAAATTCTTAAAAAATTCGTCCAAAATCTTGATGTCTCCAATCTCTTGTTTTGTACGTTTTTTCCACGTGTCTTGATATCCAATGTATCCCTGCAAAGTTTGGAGAAGATCTGAGTATGTCGTTTTTGACCTTATCTGGAACATCCTTTCTGAAAATTTGAAAATTGTTAAAAAATTCGTCCAAAATCTTGATGTCTCCAATCTCTTTTTTGTACGTTTTTTCCACGTGTCTTGACATCCAATGTATCCCTGCAAAGTTTGGTGAAGATCTGAGTATGTAGTTTTTGACCTTATCTGGAACCTCCCATCTGAAAATTTGAAAATTCTTAAAAAATTCGACCAAAATCTTGATGTCTCCAATCTTTTGTTTTGTACGTTTTTTCCACGTGTCTTGACACATAATGTATCCATGCAAAGTTTGGTGAAGATCTGAGTATGTAGTTTTTGACCTTATATGGAACCTCCTATCTGAAAATTTGAAAATTCTTAAAAAATTCGTCCAAAATCTTGATGTCTCCAATCTCTTGTTTTGTACGTTTTTTCCACGTGTCTTGACATCCAATGTATCCCTGCAAAGTTTGGTGAAGATCTGAGTATGTAGTTTTTGACCTTATCTGGAACCTCCCATCTGAAAATTTGAAAATTCCTAAAAAATCCGTGCAAAATCTTGATGACCCCAATCTCTTGTTTTGTACGTTTTTTCCACGTGTCTTGACATCCAATGTATTCCTGCAATGTTTGGTGAAGATCTGAGTATGTAGTTTTTGACCTTATATGGAACCTCCTATCTGAAAATTTGAAAATTCTTAAAAAATTCGACCAAAATCTTGATGACCCCAATCCTATGTTTTGTATGTTTTTTCCACGTGTCTTGACATCCAATGTATCCATGCAAAGTTTGGTGAAGATCTGAGTATGTCGTTTTTGACCTTATCTGGAACCTCCCATCTGAAAATTTGAAAATTCTTAAAAAATTCGTCGAAAATCTTGATGTCTCCGATCTCTTGTTTTGTACGTTTTTTCCACGTGTCTTGACATGCAAAGTATTCCTGCAAAGTTTGGTGAAGATCTGAGTATGTAGTTTTTGACCTCATCTGGAACCTCCTATCTGAAAATTTGAAAATTCTTAAAAAATTCGTCCAAAATCTTGATGTCTCCAATCTCTTGTTTTGTACGTTTTTTCCACGTGTCTTGACATCCAATGTATCCCTGCAATGTTTGGTGAAGATCTGAGTATGTAGTTTTTGACCTTATCTGGAACCTCCCATCTGAAAATTTGAAAATTCCTAAAAAATCCGTCCAAAATCTTGATGACCCCAATCTCTTGTTTTGTACTTTTTTTCCACGTGTCTCGACCTCCAATGTATCCCTGCAAAGTTTGGTGAAGATCTGAGTATGTAGTTTTTGACCTTATATGGAACCTCCTATCTGAAAATTTGAAAATTCTTAAAAAATTCGTCCAAAATCTTGATGTCACCAATCCTATGTTTTGTATGTTTTTTCCACGTGTCTTGACATCCAATGGATCCCTGCAAAGTTTGGTGAAGATCTGAGTATGTCGTTTTTGACCTTATCTGGAACCTCAAATCTGAAAATTTGAAAATTCTTAAAAAATTCGTCGAAAATCTTGATGTCTCCGATCTCTTGTTTTGTACGTTTTTTCCACGTGTCTTGACATGCAAAGTATTCCTGCAAAGTTTGGTGAAGATCTGAGTATGTAGTTTTTGACCTCATCTGGAACCTCCTATCTGAAAATTTGAAAATTCTTAAAAAATTCGTCCAAAATCTTGATGTCTCCAATCTCTTGTTTTGTACGTTTTTTCCACGTGTCTTGACATCCAATGTATCCCTGCAATGTTTGGTGAAGATCTGAGTATGTAGTTTTTGACCTTATCTGGAACCTCCCATCTGAAAATTTGAAAATTCCTAAAAAATCCGTCCAAAATCTTGATGACCCCAATCTCTTGTTTTGTACTTTTTTTCCACGTGTCTCGACCTCCAATGTATCCCTGCAAAGTTTGGTGAAGATCTGAGTATGTAGTTTTTGACCTTATATGGAACCTCCTATCTGAAAATTTGAAAATTCTTAAAAAATTCGTCGAAAATCTTGATGTCTCCGATCTCTTGTTTTGTACGTTTTTTCCACGTGTCTTGACATGCAAAGTATTCCTGCAAAGTTTGGTGAAGATCTGAGTATGTAGTTTTTGACCTCATCTGGAACCTCCTATCTGAAAATTTGAAAATTCTTAAAAAATTCGTCCAAAATCTTGATGTCTCCAATCTCTTGTTTTGTACGTTTTTTCCACGTGTCTTGACATCCAATGTATCCCTGCAAAGTTTGGTGAAGATCTGAGTATGTAGTTTTTGACCTTATCTGGAACCTCCTATCTGAAAATTTGAAAATTCTTAAAAAATTCGTCCAAAATCTTGATGTCTCCAATCTCTTGTTTTGTACGTTTTTTCCACGTGTCTTGATATCCAATGTATCCCTGCAAAGTTTGGTGAAGATCTGAGTATGTCGTTTTTGACCTTATCTGGAACATCCTTTCTGAAAATTTGAAAATTGTTAAAAAATTCGTCCAAAATCTTGATGTCTCCAATCTCTTTTTTGTACGTTTTTTCCACGTGTCTTGACATCCAATGTATCCCTGCAAAGTTTGGTGAAGATCTGAGTATGTAGTTTTTGACCTTATCTGGAACCTCCCATCTGAAAATTTGAAAATTCTTAAAAAATTCCACCAAAATCTTGATGTCTCCAATCTTTTGTTTTGTACGTTTTTTCCACGTGTCTTGACACATAATGTATCCATGCAAAGTTTGGTGAAGATCTGAGTATGTAGTTTTTGACCTTATATGGAACCTCCTATCTGAAAATTTGAAAATTCTTAAAAAATTCGTCCAAAATCTTGATGTCTCCAATCTCTTGTTTTGTACGTTTTTTCCACGTGTCTTGACATCCAATGTATCCCTGCAAAGTTTGGTGAAGATCTGAGTATGTAGTTTTTGACCTTATCTGGAACCTCCCATCTGAAAATTTGAAAATTCCTAAAAAATCCGTGCAAAATCTTGATGACCCCAATCTCTTGTTTTGTACGTTTTTTCCACGTGTCTTGACATCCAATGTATTCCTGCAATGTTTGGTGAAGATCTGAGTATGTAGTTTTTGACCTTATATGGAACCTCCTATCTGAAAATTTGAAAATTCTTAAAAAATTCGACCAAAATCTTGATGTTCCGAATCCTATGTTTTGTATGTTTTTTCCACGTGTCTTGACATCCAATGTATCCATGCAAAGTTTGGTGAAGATCTGAGTATGTAGTTTTTGACCTTATATTGAACCTCCCATCTGAAAATTTGAAAATTCTTAAAAAATTCGTCCAAAATCTTGATGACCCCAATCTCTTGTTTTGTACGTTTTTTCCACGTGTCTTGACATCCAAAGTATCCCTGCAAAGTTTGGTGAAGATCTGAGTATGTAGTTTTTGACCTTATATGGAACCTCCTTTCTGAAAATTTGAGAATTCTTAAAAAATTCGTCCAAAATCTTGATGTCTCCAATCTCTTGTTTTGTACGTTTTTTCCACGTGTCTTGACATCCAATGTATCCATGCAAAGTTTGGTGAAGATCTGAGTATGTCGTTTTTGACCTTATCTGGAACCTCCCATCTGAAAATTTGAAAATTCTTAAAAAATTCGTCGAAAATCTTGATGTCTCCAATCTTTTGTTTTGTACGTTTTTTCCACGTGTCTTGACATGCAAAGTATCCCTGCAACGTTTGGTGAAGATCTGAGTATGTAGTTTTTGACCTTATCTGGAACCTCCTATCTGAAAATTTGAAAATTCTTAAAAAATTCGTCGAAAATCTTGATGTCTCCAATCTCTTGTTTTGTACGTTTTTTCCACGTGTCTTGATATCCAATGTATCCCTGCAAAGTTTGGTGAAGATCTGAGTATGTCGTTTTTGACCTTATCTGGAACATCCTTTCTGAAAATTTGAAAATTGTTAAAAAATTCGTCCAACATCTTGATGTCTCCAATCTCTTTTTTGTACGTTTTTTCCACGTGTCTTGACATCCAATGTATCCCTGCAAAGTTTGGTGAAGATCTGAGTATGTAGTTTTTGACCTTATCTGGAACCTCCCATCTGAAAATTTGAAAATTCTTAAAAAATTCGACCAAAATCTTGATGTCTCCAATCTTTTGTTTTGTACGTTTTTTCCACGTGTCTTGACACATAATGTATCCATGCAAAGTTTGGTGAAGATCTGAGTATGTAGTTTTTGACCTTATATGGAACCTCCTATCTGAAAATTTGAGTATTCTTAAAAAATTCGTCCAAAATCTTGATGTCTCCAATCTCTTGTTTTGTACGTTTTTTCCACGTGTCTTGACATCCAATGTATCCCTGCAAAGTTTGGTGAAGATCTGAGTATGTAGTTTTTGACCTTATCTGGAACCTCCCATCTGAAAATTTGAAAATTCCTAAAAAATCCGTGCAAAATCTTGATGACCCCAATCTCTTGTTTCGTACGTTTTTTCCACGTGTCTTGACATCCAATGTATCCATGCAAAGTTTGGTGAAGATCTGAGTATGTCGTTTTTGACCTTATCTGGAACATCCTTTCTGAAAATTTGAAAATTGTTAAAAAATTCGTCCAAAATCTTGATGTCTCCAATCTCTTTTTTTGTACGTTTTTTCCACGTGTCTTGACATCCAATGTATCCCTGCAAAGTTTGGTGAAGATCTGAGTATGTAGTTTTTGACCTTATCTGGAACCTCCCATCTGAAAATTTGAAAATTCTTCAAAAATTCGTCGAAAATCTTGATGTCTCCAATCTCTTGTTTTGTACGTTTTTTCCACGTGTCTCGACCTCCAATGGATCCCTGCAAAGTTTGGTGAAGATCTGAGTATGTCGTTTTTGACCTTATCTGGAACATCCTTTCTGAAAATTTGAAAATTCTTAAAAAATTCGTCGAAAATCTTGATGTCTCCAATCTCTTGTTTTGTACGTTTTTTCCACGTGTCTTGACATCCAATGTATCCCTGCAAAGTTTGGTGAAGATCTGAGTATGTAGTTTTTGACCTTATATGGAACCTCCTATCTGAAAATTTGAAAATTCTTAAAAAATTCGTCCAAAATCTTGATGTCTCCAATCTCTTTTTTGTACGTTTTTTCCACGTGTCTTGACATCCAATGTATCCCTGCAAAGTTTGGTGAAGATCTGAGTATGTAGTTTTTGACCTTATCTGGAACCTCCGATCTGAAAATTTGAAAATTCTTCAAAAATTCGTCCAAAATCTTGATGTCTCCAATCTCTTGTTTTGTACGTTTTTTCCACGTGTCTCGACCTCCAATGGATCCCTGCAAAGTTTGGTGAAGATCTGAGTATGTCGTTTTTGACCTTATCTGGAACATCCTTTCTGAAAATTTGAAAATTCTTAAAAAATTCGTCGAAAATCTTGATGTCTCCAATCTCTTGTTTTGTACGTTTTTTCCACGTGTCTTGACATCCAATGTATCCATGCAAAGTTTGGTGAAGATCTGAGTATGTAGTTTTTGACCTTATATGGAACCTCCTATCTGAAAATTTGAAAATTCTTAAAAAATTCGTCCAAAATCTTGATGTCTCCAATCTCTTGTTTTGTACGTTTTTTCCACGTGTCTCGACCTCCAATGGATCCCTGCAAAGTTTGGTGAAGATCTGAGTATGTCGTTTTTGACCTTATCTGGAACCTCCCATCTGAAAATTTGAAAATTCTTAAAAAATTCGTCGAAAATCTTGATGTCTCCGATCTCTTGTTTTGTACTTTTTTTCCACGTGTCTTGACATGCAAAGTATTCCTGCAAAGTTTGGTGAAGATCTGAGTATGTAGTTTTTGACCTCATCTGGAACCTCCTATCTGAAAATTTGAAAATTCTTAAAAAATTCGTCCAAAATCTTGATGTCTCCAATCTCTTCTTTTGTACGTTTTTTCCACGTGTCTTGACATCCAATGTATCCCTGCAATGTTTGGTGAAGATCTGAGTATGTAGTTTTTGACCTTATCTGGAACCTCCCATCTGAAAATTTGAAAATTCCTAAAAAATCCGTCCAAAATCTTGATGACCCCAATCTCTTGTTTTGTACTTTTTTTCCACGTGTCTCGACCTCCAATGTATCCCTGCAAAGTTTGGTGAAGATCTGAGTATGTAGTTTTTGACCTTATATGGAACCTCCTATCTGAAAATTTGAAAATTCTTAAAAAATTCGTCGAAAATCTTGATGTCTCCGATCTCTTGTTTTGTACGTTTTTTCCACGTGTCTTGACATGCAAAGTATTCCTGCAAAGTTTGGTGAAGATCTGAGTATGTAGTTTTTGACCTCATCTGGAACCTCCTATCTGAAAATTTGAAAATTCTTAAAAAATTCGTCCAAAATCTTGATGTCTCCAATCTCTTGTTTTGTACGTTTTTTCCACGTGTCTTGACATCCAATGTATCCCTGCAATGTTTGGTGAAGATCTGAGTATGTAGTTTTTGACCTTATCTGGAACCTCCCATCTGAAAATTTGAAAATTCCTAAAAAATCCGTCCAAAATCTTGATGACCCCAATCTCTTGTTTTGTACTTTTTTTCCACGTGTCTCGACCTCCAATGTATCCCTGCAAAGTTTGGTGAAGATCTGAGTATGTAGTTTTTGACCTTATATGGAACCTCCTATCTGAAAATTTGAAAATTCTTAAAAAATTCGTCCAAAATCTTGATGTCACCAATCCTATGTTTTGTATGTTTTTTTCCACGTGTCTTGACATCCAATGGAACCCTGCAAAGTTTGGTGAAGATCTGAGTATGTCGTTTTTGACCTTATCTGGAACCTCCCATCTGAAAATTTGAAAATTCTTAAAAAATTCGTCGAAAATCTTGATGTCTCCGATCTCTTGTTTTGTACGTTTTTTCCACGTGTCTTGACATGCAAAGTATTCCTGCAAAGTTTGGTGAAGATCTGAGTATGTAGTTTTTGACCTCATCTGGAACCTCCTATCTGAAAATTTGAAAATTCTTAAAAAATTCGTCCAAAATCTTGATGTCTCCAATCTCTTGTTTTGTACGTTTTTTCCACGTGTCTTGACATCCAATGTATCCCTGCAATGTTTGGTGAAGATCTGAGTATGTAGTTTTTGACCTTATCTGGAACCTCCCATCTGAAAATTTGAAAATTCCTAAAAAATCCGTCCAAAATCTTGATGACCCCAATCTCTTGTTTTGTACTTTTTTTCCACGTGTCTTGACATCCAATGTATCCCTGCAAAGTTTGGTGAAGATCTGAGTATGTAGTTTTTGACCTTATCTGGAACCTCCTATCTGAAAATTTGAAAATTCTTAAAAAATTCGTCCAAAATCTTGATGTCTCCAATCTCTTGTTTTGTACGTTTTTTCCACGTGTCTTGATATCCAATGTATCCCTGCAAAGTTTGGTGAAGATCTGAGTATGTAGTTTTTGACCTTATATGGAACCTCCTATCTGAAAATTTGAAAATTCTTAAAAAATTCGTCCAAAATCTTGATGTCTCCAATCTCTTGTTTTGTACGTTTTTTCCACGTGTCTTGACATCCAATGTATCCCTGCAAAGTTTGGTGAAGATCTGAGTATGTAGTTTTTGACCTTATATTGAACCTCCCATCTGAAAATTTGAAAATTCTTAAAAAATTCGTCCAAAATCTTGATGTCTCCAATCTCTTGTTTTGTACGTTTTTTCCACGTGTCTTGATATCCAATGTATCCCTGCAAAGTTTGGTGAAGATCTGAGTATGTCGTTTTTGACCTTATCTGGAACATCCTTTCTGAAAATTTGAAAATTGTTAAAAAATTCGTCCAAAATCTTGATGTCTCCAATCTCTTTTTTGTACGTTTTTTCCACGTGTCTTGACATCCAATGTATCCCTGCAAAGTTTGGTGAAGATCTGAGTATGTAGTTTTTGACCTTATCTGGAACCTCCCATCTGAAAATTTGAAAATTCTTAAAAAATTCGACCAAAATCTTGATGTCTCCAATCTTTTGTTTTGTACGTTTTTTCCACGTGTCTTGACACATAATGTATCCATGCAAAGTTTGGTGAAGATCTGAGTATGTAGTTTTTGACCTTATATGGAACCTCCTATCTGAAAATTTGAAAATTCTTAAAAAATTCGTCCAAAATCTTGATGTCTCCAATCTCTTGTTTTGTACGTTTTTTCCACGTGTCTTGACATCCAATGTATCCCTGCAAAGTTTGGTGAAGATCTGAGTATGTCGTTTTTGACCTTATATGGAATCTCCTATCTGAAAATTTGAAAATTCTTAAAAAATTCGTCCAAAATCTTGATGTCTCCAATCTCTTGTTTTGTACGTTTTTTCCACGTGTCTTGATATCCAATGTATCCCTGCAATGTTTGGTGAAGATCTGAGTATGTAGTTTTTGACCTTATATGGAACCTCCTATCTGAAAATTTGAAAATTCTTAAAAAATTCGTCCAAAATCTTGATGTCTCCAATCTCTTGTTTTGTACGTTTTTTCCACGTGTCTTGACATCCAATGTATCCCTGCAAAGTTTGGTGAAGATCTGAGTATGTAGTTTTTGACCTTATCTGGAACCTCCTATCTGAAAATTTGAAAATTCTTAAAAAATTCGTCCAAAATCTTGATGTCTCCAATCTCTTGTTTTGTACGTTTTTTCCACGTGTCTTGATATCCAATGTATCCCTGCAAAGTTTGGTGAAGATCTGAGTATGTCGTTTTTGACCTTATCTGGAACATCCTTTCTGAAAATTTGAAAATTGTTAAAAAATTCGTCCAAAATCTTGATGTCTCCAATCTCTTTTTTGTACGTTTTTTCCACGTGTCTTGACATCCAATGTATCCCTGCAAAGTTTGGTGAAGATCTGAGTATGTAGTTTTTGACCTTATCTGGAACCTCCCATCTGAAAATTTGAAAATTCTTAAAAAATTCGACCAAAATCTTGATGTCTCCAATCTTTTGTTTTGTACGTTTTTTCCACGTGTCTTGACACATAATGTATCCATGCAAAGTTTGGTGAAGATCTGAGTATGTAGTTTTTGACCTTATATGGAACCTCCTATCTGAAAATTTGAAAATTCTTAAAAAATTCGTCCAAAATCTTGATGTCTCCAATCTCTTGTTTTGTACGTTTTTTCCACGTGTCTTGACATCCAATGTATCCCTGCAAAGTTTGGTGAAGATCTGAGTATGTAGTTTTTGACCTTATCTGGAACCTCCCATCTGAAAATTTGAAAATTCCTAAAAAATCCGTGCAAAATCTTGATGACCCCAATCTCTTGTTTTGTACGTTTTTTCCACGTGTCTTGACATCCAATGTATTCCTGCAATGTTTGGTGAAGATCTGAGTATGTAGTTTTTGACCTTATATGGAACCTCCTATCTGAAAATTTGAAAATTCTTAAAAAATTCGACCAAAATCTTGATGACCCCAATCCTATGTTTTGTATGTTTTTTCCACGTGTCTTGACATCCAATGTATCCATGCAAAGTTTGGTGAAGATCTGAGTATGTCGTTTTTGACCTTATCTGGAACCTCCCATCTGAAAATTTGAAAATTCTTAAAAAATTCGTCGAAAATCTTGATGTCTCCGATCTCTTGTTTTGTACGTTTTTTCCACGTGTCTTGACATGCAAAGTATTCCTGCAAAGTTTGGTGAAGATCTGAGTATGTAGTTTTTGACCTTATCTGGAACCTCCCATCTGAAAATTTGAAAATTCTTAAAAAATTCGTCGAAAATCTTGATGTCTCCGATCTCTTGTTTTGTACGTTTTTTCCACGTGTCTTGACATGCAAAGTATTCCTGCAAAGTTTGGTGAAGATCTGAGTATGTAGTTTTTGACCTCATCTGGAACCTCCTATCTGAAAATTTGAAAATTCTTAAAAAATTCGTCCAAAATCTTGATGTCTCCAATCTCTTGTTTTGTACGTTTTTTCCACGTGTCTTGACATCCAATGTATCCCTGCAATGTTTGGTGAAGATCTGAGTATGTAGTTTTTGACCTTATCTGGAACCTCCCATCTGAAAATTTGAAAATTCCTAAAAAATCCGTCCAAAATCTTGATGACCCCAATCTCTTGTTTTGTACTTTTTTTCCACGTGTCTCGACCTCCAATGTATCCCTGCAAAGTTTGGTGAAGATCTGAGTATGTAGTTTTTGACCTTATGTGGGACCTCCTATCTGAAAATTTGAAAATTCTTAAAAAATTCGTCCAAAATCTTGATGTCACCAATCCTATGTTTTGTATGTTTTTTCCACGTGTCTTGACATCCAATGTATCCATGCAAAGTTTGGTGAAGATCTGAGTATGTCGTTTTTGACCTTATCTGGAACCTCCCATCTGAAAATTTGAAAATTCTTAAAAAATTCGTCGAAAATCTTGATGTCTCCGATCTCTTGTTTTGTACGTTTTTTCCACGTGTCTTGACATGCAAAGTATTCCTGCAAAGTTTGGTGAAGATCTGAGTATGTAGTTTTTGACCTCATCTGGAACCTCCTATCTGAAAATTTGAAAATTCTTAAAAAATTCGTCCAAAATTTTGATGTCTCCAATCTCTTGTTTTGTACGTTTTTTCCACGTGTCTTGACATCCAATGTATCCCTGCAATGTTTGGTGAAGATCTGAGTATGTAGTTTTTGACCTTATCTGGAACCTCCCATCTGAAAATTTGAAAATTCCTAAAAAATCCGTCCAAAATCTTGATGACCCCAATCTCTTGTTTTGTACGTTTTTTCCACGTGTCTTGACATCCAATGTATCCCTGCAAAGTTTGGTGAAGATCTGAGTATGTAGTTTTTGACCTTATCTGGAACCTCCTATCTGAAAATTTGAAAATTCTTAAAAAAATTCGTCCAAAATCTTGATGTCTCCAATCTCTTGTTTTGTACGTTTTTTCCACGTGTCTTGATATCCAATGTATCCCTGCAAAGTTTGGTGAAGATCTGAGTATGTAGTTTTTGACCTTATATGGAACCTCCTATCTGAAAATTTGAAAATTCTTAAAAAATTCGTCCAAAATCTTGATGTCTCCAATCTCTTGTTTTGTACGTTTTTTCCACGTGTCTTGACACATAATGTATCCATGCAAAGTTTGGTGAAGATCTGAGTATGTAGTTTTTGACCTTATCTGGAACCTCCTATCTGAAAATTTGAAAATTCTTAAAAAATTCGTCCAAAATCTTGATGTCTCCAATCTTTTGTTTTGTACGTTTTTTCCACGTGTCTTGACACATAATGTATCCATGCAAAGTTTGGTGAAGATCTGAGTATGTAGTTTTTGATCTTATATGGAACCTCCTATCTGAAAATTTGAAAATTCTTAAAAAATTCGTCCAAAATCTTGATGTCTCCAATCTCTTGTTTTGTACGTTTTTTCCACGTGTCTTGACATCCAATGTATCCCTGCAAAGTTTGGTGAAGATCTGAGTATGTAGTTTTTGACCTTATATGGAACCTCCTATCTGAAAATTTGAAAATTCTTAAAAAATTCGTCCAAAATCTTGATGTCTCCAATCTCTTGTTTTGTACGTTTTTTCCACGTGTCTTGATATCCAATGTATCCCTGCAATGTTTGGTGAAGATCTGAGTATGTAGTTTTTGACCTTATATGGAACCTCCTATCTGAAAATTTGAAAATTCTTAAAAAATTCGTCCAAAATCTTGATGTCTCCGATCTCTTGTTTTGTACGTTTTTTCCACGTGTCTTGACATGCAAAGTATTCCTGCAAAGTTTGGTGAAGATCTGAGTATGTAGTTTTTGACCTCATCTGGAACCTCCTATCTGAAAATTTGAAAATTCTTAAAAAATTCGTCCAAAATCTTGATGTCTCCAATCTCTTGTTTTGTACGTTTTTTCCACGTGTCTTGACATCCAATGTATCCCTGCAATGTTTGGTGAAGATCTGAGTATGTAGTTTTTGACCTTATCTGGAACCTCCCATCTGAAAATTTGAAAATTCCTAAAAAATCCGTCCAAAATCTTGATGACCCCAATCTCTTGTTTGTACTTTTTTTCCACGTGTCTCGACCTCCAATGTATCCCTGCAAAGTTTGGTGAAGATCTGAGTATGTAGTTTTTGACCTTATATGGAACCTCCTATCTGAAAATTTGAAAATTCTTAAAAAATTCGTCCAAAATCTTGATGTCACCAATCCTATGTTTTGTATGTTTTTTTCCACGTGTCTTGACATCCAATGGAACCCTGCAAAGTTTGGTGAAGATCTGAGTATGTCGTTTTTGACCTTATCTGGAACCTCCCATCTGAAAATTTGAAAATTCTTAAAAAATTCGTCGAAAATCTTGATGTCTCCGATCTCTTGTTTTGTACGTTTTTTCCACGTGTCTTGACATGCAAAGTATTCCTGCAAAGTTTGGTGAAGATCTGAGTATGTAGTTTTTGACCTCATCTGGAACCTCCTATCTGAAAATTTGAAAATTCTTAAAAAATTCGTCCAAAATCTTGATGTCTCCAATCTCTTGTTTTGTACGTTTTTTCCACGTGTCTTGACATCCAATGTATCCCTGCAATGTTTGGTGAAGATCTGAGTATGTAGTTTTTGACCTTATCTGGAACCTCCCATCTGAAAATTTGAAAATTCCTAAAAAATCCGTCCAAAATCTTGATGACCCCAATCTCTTGTTTTGTACTTTTTTTCCACGTGTCTTGACATCCAATGTATCCCTGCAAAGTTTGGTGAAGATCTGAGTATGTAGTTTTTGACCTTATCTGGAACCTCCTATCTGAAAATTTGAAAATTCTTAAAAAATTCGTCCAAAATCTTGATGTCTCCAATCTCTTGTTTTGTACGTTTTTTCCACGTGTCTTGATATCCAATGTATCCCTGCAAAGTTTGGTGAAGATCTGAGTATGTAGTTTTTGACCTTATATGGAACCTCCTATCTGAAAATTTGAAAATTCTTAAAAAATTCGTCCAAAATCTTGATGTCTCCAATCTCTTGTTTTGTACGTTCTTTCCACGTGTCTTGACATCCAATGTATCCCTGCAATGTTTGGTGAAGATCTGAGTATGTAGTTTTTGACCTTATCTGGAACCTCCCATCTGAAAATTTGAAAATTCCTAAAAAATCCGTCCAAAATCTTGATGACCCCAATCTCTTGTTTTGTACTTTTTTTCCACGTGTCTTGACATCCAATGTATCCCTGCAAAGTTTGGTGAAGATCTGAGTATGTAGTTTTTGACCTTATCTGGAACCTCCTATCTGAAAATTTGAAAATTCTTAAAAAATTCGTCCAAAATCTTGATGTCTCCAATCTCTTGTTTTGTACGTTTTTTCTACGTGTCTTGATATCCAATGTATCCCTGCAAAGTTTGGTGAAGATCTGAGTATGTAGTTTTTGACCTTATATGGAACCTCCTATCTGAAAATTTGAAAATTCTTAAAAAATTCGTCCAAAATCTTGATGTCTCCAATCTCTTGTTTTGTACGTTTTTTCCACGTGTCTTGACATCCAATGTATCCCTGCAAAGTTTGGTGAAGATCTGAGTATGTAGTTTTTGACCTTATATTGAACCTCCCATCTGAAAATTTGAAAATTCTTAAAAAATTCGTCCAAAATCTTGATGTCTCCAATCTCTTGTTTTGTACGTTTTTTCCACGTGTCTTGATATCCAATGTATCCCTGCAAAGTTTGGTGAAGATCTGAGTATGTCGTTTTTGACCTTATCTGGAACATCCTTTCTGAAAATTTGAAAATTGTTAAAAAATTCGTCCAAAATCTTGATGTCTCCAATCTCTTTTTTGTACGTTTTTTCCACGTGTCTTGACATCCAATGTATCCCTGCAAAGTTTGGTGAAGATCTGAGTATGTAGTTTTTGACCTTATCTGGAACCTCCCATCTGAAAATTTGAAAATTCTTAAAAAATTCGACCAAAATCTTGATGTCTCCAATCTTTTGTTTTGTACGTTTTTTCCACGTGTCTTGACACATAATGTATCCATGCAAAGTTTGGTGAAGATCTGAGTATGTAGTTTTTGACCTTATATGGAACCTCCTATCTGAAAATTTGAAAATTCTTAAAAAATTCGTCCAAAATCTTGATGTCTCCAATCTCTTGTTTTGTACGTTTTTTCCACGTGTCTTGACATCCAATGTATCCCTGCAAAGTTTGGTGAAGATCTGAGTATGTCGTTTTTGACCTTATATGGAATCTCCTATCTGAAAATTTGAAAATTCTTAAAAAATTCGTCCAAAATCTTGATGTCTCCAATCTCTTGTTTTGTACGTTTTTTCCACGTGTCTTGATATCCAATGTATCCCTGCAATGTTTGGTGAAGATCTGAGTATGTAGTTTTTGACCTTATATGGAACCTCCTATCTGAAAATTTGAAAATTCTTAAAAAATTCGTCCAAAATCTTGATGTCTCCAATCTCTTGTTTTGTACGTTTTTTCCACGTGTCTTGACATCCAATGTATCCCTGCAAAGTTTGGTGAAGATCTGAGTATGTAGTTTTTGACCTTATCTGGAACCTCCTATCTGAAAATTTGAAAATTCTTAAAAAATTCGTCCAAAATCTTGATGTCTCCAATCTCTTGTTTTGTACGTTTTTTCCACGTGTCTTGATATCCAATGTATCCCTGCAAAGTTTGGTGAAGATCTGAGTATGTCGTTTTTGACCTTATCTGGAACATCCTTTCTGAAAATTTGAAAATTGTTAAAAAATTCGTCCAAAATCTTGATGTCTCCAATCTCTTTTTTGTACGTTTTTTCCACGTGTCTTGACATCCAATGTATCCCTGCAAAGTTTGGTGAAGATCTGAGTATGTAGTTTTTGACCTTATCTGGAACCTCCCATCTGAAAATTTGAAAATTCTTAAAAAATTCGACCAAAATCTTGATGTCTCCAATCTTTTGTTTTGTACGTTTTTTCCACGTGTCTTGACACATAATGTATCCATGCAAAGTTTGGTGAAGATCTGAGTATGTAGTTTTTGACCTTATATGGAACCTCCTATCTGAAAATTTGAAAATTCTTAAAAAATTCGTCCAAAATCTTGATGTCTCCAATCTCTTGTTTTGTACGTTTTTTCCACGTGTCTTGACATCCAATGTATCCCTGCAAAGTTTGGTGAAGATCTGAGTATGTAGTTTTTGACCTTATCTGGAACCTCCCATCTGAAAATTTGAAAATTCCTAAAAAATCCGTGCAAAATCTTGATGACCCCAATCTCTTGTTTTGTACGTTTTTTCCACGTGTCTTGACATCCAATGTATTCCTGCAATGTTTGGTGAAGATCTGAGTATGTAGTTTTTGACCTTATATGGAACCTCCTATCTGAAAATTTGAAAATTCTTAAAAAATTCGACCAAAATCTTGATGACCCCAATCCTATGTTTTGTATGTTTTTTCCACGTGTCTTGACATCCAATGTATCCATGCAAAGTTTGGTGAAGATCTGAGTATGTCGTTTTTGACCTTATCTGGAACCTCCCATCTGAAAATTTGAAAATTCTTAAAAAATTCGTCGAAAATCTTGATGTCTCCGATCTCTTGTTTTGTACGTTTTTTCCACGTGTCTTGACATGCAAAGTATTCCTGCAAAGTTTGGTGAAGATCTGAGTATGTAGTTTTTGACCTTATCTGGAACCTCCCATCTGAAAATTTGAAAATTCTTAAAAAATTCGTCGAAAATCTTGATGTCTCCGATCTCTTGTTTTGTACGTTTTTTCCACGTGTCTTGACATGCAAAGTATTCCTGCAAAGTTTGGTGAAGATCTGAGTATGTAGTTTTTGACCTCATCTGGAACCTCCTATCTGAAAATTTGAAAATTCTTAAAAAATTCGTCCAAAATCTTGATGTCTCCAATCTCTTGTTTTGTACGTTTTTTCCACGTGTCTTGACATCCAATGTATCCCTGCAATGTTTGGTGAAGATCTGAGTATGTAGTTTTTGACCTTATCTGGAACCTCCCATCTGAAAATTTGAAAATTCCTAAAAAATCCGTCCAAAATCTTGATGACCCCAATCTCTTGTTTTGTACTTTTTTTCCACGTGTCTCGACCTCCAATGTATCCCTGCAAAGTTTGGTGAAGATCTGAGTATGTAGTTTTTGACCTTATGTGGGACCTCCTATCTGAAAATTTGAAAATTCTTAAAAAATTCGTCCAAAATCTTGATGTCACCAATCCTATGTTTTGTATGTTTTTTCCACGTGTCTTGACATCCAATGTATCCATGCAAAGTTTGGTGAAGATCTGAGTATGTCGTTTTTGACCTTATCTGGAACCTCCCATCTGAAAATTTGAAAATTCTTAAAAAATTCGTCGAAAATCTTGATGTCTCCGATCTCTTGTTTTGTACGTTTTTTCCACGTGTCTTGACATGCAAAGTATTCCTGCAAAGTTTGGTGAAGATCTGAGTATGTAGTTTTTGACCTCATCTGGAACCTCCTATCTGAAAATTTGAAAATTCTTAAAAAATTCGTCCAAAATTTTGATGTCTCCAATCTCTTGTTTTGTACGTTTTTTCCACGTGTCTTGACATCCAATGTATCCCTGCAATGTTTGGTGAAGATCTGAGTATGTAGTTTTTGACCTTATCTGGAACCTCCCATCTGAAAATTTGAAAATTCCTAAAAAATCCGTCCAAAATCTTGATGACCCCAATCTCTTGTTTTGTACGTTTTATCCACGTGTCTTGACATCCAATGTATCCCTGCAAAGTTTGGTGAAGATCTGAGTATGTAGTTTTTGACCTTATCTGGAACCTCCTATCTGAAAATTTGAAAATTCTTAAAAAAATTAGTCCAAAATCTTGATGTCTCCAATCTCTTGTTTTGTACGTTTTTTCCACGTGTCTTGATATCCAATGTATCCCTGCAAAGTTTGGTGAAGATCTGAGTATGTAGTTTTTGACCTTATATGGAACCTCCTATCTGAAAATTTGAAAATTCTTAAAAAATTCGTCCAAAATCTTGATGTCTCCAATCTCTTGTTTTGTACGTTTTTTCCACGTGTCTTGACACATAATGTATCCATGCAAAGTTTGGTGAAGATCTGAGTATGTAGTTTTTGACCTTATCTGGAACCTCCTATCTGAAAATTTGAAAATTCTTAAAAAATTCGTCCAAAATCTTGATGTCTCCAATCTTTTGTTTTGTACGTTTTTTCCACGTGTCTTGACACATAATGTATCCATGCAAAGTTTGGTGAAGATCTGAGTATGTAGTTTTTGACCTTATATGGAACCTCCTATCTGAAAATTTGAAAATTCTTAAAAAATTCGTCCAAAATCTTGATGTCTCCAATCTCTTGTTTTGTACGTTTTTTCCACGTGTCTTGACATCCAATGTATCCCTGCAAAGTTTGGTGAAGATCTGAGTATGTAGTTTTTGACCTTATATGGAACCTCCTATCTGAAAATTTGAAAATTCTTAAAAAATTCGTCCAAAATCTTGATGTCTCCAATCTCTTGTTTTGTACGTTTTTTCCACGTGTCTTGATATCCAATGTATCCCTGCAATGTTTGGTGAAGATCTGAGTATGTAGTTTTTGACCTTATATGGAACCTCCTATCTGAAAATTTGAAAATTCTTAAAAAATTCGTCCAAAATCTTGATGTCTCCAATCTCTTGTTTTGTACGTTTTTTCCACGTGTCTTGACATCCAATGTATCCCTGCAAAGTTTGGTGAAGATCTGAGTATGTAGTTTTTGACCTTATCTGGAACCTCCTATCTGAAAATTTGAAAATTCTTAAAAAATTCGTCCAAAATCTTGATGTCTCCAATCTCTTGTTTTGTACGTTTTTTCCACGTGTCTTGATATCCAATGTATCCCTGCAAAGTTTGGTGAAGATCTGAGTATGTCGTTTTTGACCTTATCTGGAACATCCTTTCTGAAAATTTGAAAATTGTTAAAAAATTCGTCCAAAATCTTGATGTCTCCAATCTCTTTTTTGTACGTTTTTTCCACGTGTCTTGACATCCAATGTATCCCTGCAAAGTTTGGTGAAGATCTGAGTATGTAGTTTTTGACCTTATCTGGAACCTCCCATCTGAAAATTTGAAAATTCCTAAAAAATCCGTGCAAAATCTTGATGACCCCAATCTCTTGTTTTGTACGTTTTTTCCACGTGTCTTGACATCCAATGTATTCCTGCAATGTTTGGTGAAGATCTGAGTATGTAGTTTTTGACCTTATATGGAACCTCCTATCTGAAAATTTGAAAATTCTTAAAAAATTCGACCAAAATCTTGATGACCCCAATCCTATGTTTTGTATGTTTTTTCCACGTGTCTTGACATCCAATGTATCCATGCAAAGTTTGGTGAAGATCTGAGTATGTCGTTTTTGACCTTATCTGGAACCTCCCATCTGAAAATTTGAAAATTCTTAAAAAATTCGTCGAAAATCTTGATGTCTCCGATCTCTTGTTTTGTACGTTTTTTCCACGTGTCTTGACATGCAAAGTATTCCTGCAAAGTTTGGTGAAGATCTGAGTATGTAGTTTTTGACCTTATCTGGAACCTCCCATCTGAAAATTTGAAAATTCTTAAAAAATTCGTCGAAAATCTTGATGTCTCCGATCTCTTGTTTTGTACGTTTTTTCCACGTGTCTTGACATGCAAAGTATTCCTGCAAAGTTTGGTGAAGATCTGAGTATGTAGTTTTTGACCTCATCTGGAACCTCCTATCTGAAAATTTGAAAATTCTTAAAAAATTCGTCCAAAATCTTGATGTCTCCAATCTCTTGTTTTGTACGTTTTTTCCACGTGTCTTGACATCCAATGTATCCCTGCAATGTTTGGTGAAGATCTGAGTATGTAGTTTTTGACCTTATCTGGAACCTCCCATCTGAAAATTTGAAAATTCCTAAAAAATCCGTCCAAAATCTTGATGACCCCAATCTCTTGTTTTGTACTTTTTTTCCACGTGTCTCGACCTCCAATGTATCCCTGCAAAGTTTGGTGAAGATCTGAGTATGTAGTTTTTGACCTTATCTGGGACCTCCTATCTGAAAATTTGAAAATTCTTAAAAAATTCGTCCAAAATCTTGATGTCACCAATCCTATGTTTTGTATGTTTTTTCCACGTGTCTTGACATCCAATGTATCCATGCAAAGTTTGGTGAAGATCTGAGTATGTCGTTTTTGACCTTATCTGGAACCTCCCATCTGAAAATTTGAAAATTCTTAAAAAATTCGTCGAAAATCTTGATGTCTCCGATCTCTTGTTTTGTACGTTTTTTCCACGTGTCTTGACATGCAAAGTATTCCTGCAAAGTTTGGTGAAGATCTGAGTATGTAGTTTTTGACCTCATCTGGAACCTCCTATCTGAAAATTTGAAAATTCTTAAAAAATTCGTCCAAAATTTTGATGTCTCCAATCTCTTGTTTTGTACGTTTTTTCCACGTGTCTTGACATCCAATGTATCCCTGCAATGTTTGGTGAAGATCTGAGTATGTAGTTTTTGACCTTATCTGGAACCTCCCATCTGAAAATTTGAAAATTCCTAAAAAATCCGTCCAAAATCTTGATGACCCCAATCTCTTGTTTTGTACGTTTTTTCCACGTGTCTTGACATCCAATGTATCCCTGCAAAGTTTGGTGAAGATCTGAGTATGTAGTTTTTGACCTTATCTGGAACCTCCTATCTGAAAATTTGAAAATTCTTAAAAAATTCGTCCAAAATCTTGATGTCTCCAATCTCTTGTTTTGTACGTTTTTTCCACGTGTCTTGATATCCAATGTATCCCTGCAAAGTTTGGTGAAGATCTGAGTATGTAGTTTTTGACCTTATATGGAACCTCCTATCTGAAAATTTGAAAATTCTTAAAAAATTCGTCCAAAATCTTGATGTCTCCAATCTCTTGTTTTGTACGTTTTTTCCACGTGTCTTGACACATAATGTATCCATGCAAAGTTTGGTGAAGATCTGAGTATGTAGTTTTTGACCTTATATGGAACCTCCTATCTGAAAATTTGAAAATTCTTAAAAAATTCGTCCAAAATCTTGATGTCTCCAATCTCTTGTTTTGTACGTTTTTTCCACGTGTCTTGACATCCAATGTATCCCTGCAAAGTTTGGTGAAGATCTGAGTATGTTGTTTTTGACCTTATCTGGAACATCCTTTCTGAAAATTTGAAAATTGTTAAAAAATTCGTCCAAAATCTTGATGTCTCCTATCTCTTGTTTTGTACGTTTTTTCCACGTGTCTTGACATCCAATGTATCCCTGCAAAGTTTGGTGAAGATCTGAGTATGTAGTTTTTGACCTTATCTGGAACCTCCCATCTGAAAATTTGAAAATTCTTAAAAAATTCGACCAATATCTTGATGTCTCCAATCTTTTGTTTTGTACGTTTTTTCCACGTGTCTTGACACATAATGTATCCATGCAAAGTTTGGTGAAGATCTGAGTATGTAGTTTTTGATCTTATATGGAACCTCCTATCTGAAAATTTGAAAATTCTTAAAAAATTCGTCCAAAATCTTGATGTCTCCAATCTCTTGTTTTGTACGTTTTTTCCACGTGTCTTGACATCCAATGTATCCCTGCAAAGTTTGGTGAAGATCTGAGTATGTAGTTTTTGACCTTATCTGGAACCTCCCATCTGAAAATTTGAAAATTCCTAAAAAATCCGTCCAAAATCTTGATGACCCCAATCTCTTGTTTTGTACTTTTTTTTGAAGTGTCTCGACCTCCAATGTATCCCTGCAAAGTTTGGTGAAGATCTGAGTATGTAGTTTTTGACCTTATATGGAACCTCCTATCTGAAAATTTGAAAATTCTTAAAAAATTCGTCCAAAATCTTGATGTCACCAATCCTATGTTTTGTATGATTTTCCACGTGTCTTGACATCCAATGTATCCATGCAAAGTTTGGTGAAGATCTGAGTATGTCGTTTTTGACCTTATCTGGAACCTCCCATCTGAAAATTTGAAAATTCTTAAAAAATTCGTCGAAAATCTTGATGTCTCCGATCTCTTGTTTTGTACGTTTTTTCCACGTGTCTTGACATGCAAAGTATTCCTGCAAAGTTTGGTGAAGATCTGAGTATGTAGTTTTTGACCTCATCTGGAACCTCCTATCTGAAAATTTGAAAATTCTTAAAAAATTCGTCCAAAATTTTGATGTCTCCAATCTCTTGTTTTGTACGTTTTTTCCACGTGTCTTGACATCCAATGTATCCCTGCAATGTTTGGTGAAGATCTGAGTATGTAGTTTTTGACCTTATCTGGAACCTCCCATCTGAAAATTTGAAAATTCCTAAAAAATCCGTCCAAAATCTTGATGACCCCAATCTCTTGTTTTGTACGTTTTTTCCACGTGTCTTGACATCCAATGTATCCCTGCAAAGTTTGGTGAAGATCTGAGTATGTAGTTTTTGACCTTATCTGGAACCTCCTATCTGAAAATTTGAAAATTCTTAAAAAATTCGTCCAAAATCTTGATGTCTCCAATCTCTTGTTTTGTACGTTTTTTCCACGTGTCTTGATATCCAATGTATCCCTGCAAAGTTTGGTGAAGATCTGAGTATGTAGTTTTTGACCTTATCTGGAACCTCCCATCTGAAAATTTGAAAATTCTTAAAAAATTCGACCAAAATCTTGATGTCTCCAATCTTTTGTTTTGTACGTTTTTTCCACGTGTCTTGACACATAATGTATCCATGCAAAGTTTGGTGAAGATCTGAGTATGTAGTTTTTGACCTTATATGGAACCTCCTATCTGAAAATTTGAAAATTCTTAAAAAATTCGTCCAAAATCTTGATGTCTCCAATCTCTTGTTTTGTACGTTTTTTCCACGTGTCTTGACATCCAATGTATCCCTGCAAAGTTTGGTGAAGATCTGAGTATGTAGTTTTTGACCTTATCTGGAACCTCCCATCTGAAAATTTGAAAATTCCTAAAAAATCCGTGCAAAATCTTGATGACCCCAATCTCTTGTTTTGTACGTTTTTTCCACGTGTCTTGACATCCAATGTATTCCTGCAATGTTTGGTGAAGATCTGAGTATGTAGTTTTTGACCTTATATGGAACCTCCTATCTGAAAATTTGAAAATTCTTAAAAAATTCGACCAAAATCTTGATGTTCCGAATCCTATGTTTTGTATGTTTTTTCCACGTGTCTTGACATCCAATGTATCCATGCAAAGTTTGGTGAAGATCTGAGTATGTAGTTTTTGACCTTATATTGAACCTCCCATCTGAAAATTTGAAAATTCTTCAAAAATTCGTCGAAAATCTTGATGTCTCCAATCTCTTGTTTTGTACGTTTTTTCCACGTGTCTCGACCTCCAATGGATCCCTGCAAAGTTTGGTGAAGATCTGAGTATGTCGTTTTTGACCTTATCTGGAACATCCTTTCTGAAAATTTGAAAATTCTTAAAAAATTCGTCGAAAATCTTGATGTCTCCAATCTCTTGTTTTGTACGTTTTTTCCACGTATCTTGACATCCAATGTATCCCTGCAAAGTTTGGTGAAGATCTGAGTATGTAGTTTTTGACCTTATATGGAACCTCCTATCTGAAAATTTGAAAATTCTTAAAAAATTCGTCCAAAATCTTGATGTCTCCAATCTCTTGTTTTGTACGTTTTTTCCACGTGTCTCGACCTCCAATGGATCCCTGCAAAGTTTGGTGAAGATCTGAGTATGTCGTTTTTGACCTTATCTGGAACCTCCCATCTGAAAATTTGAAAATTCTTCAAAAATTCGTCGAAAATCTTGATGTCTCTGATCTCTTGTTTTGTACGTTTTTTCCACGTGTCTTGACATGCAAAGTATTCCTGCAAAGTTTGGTGAAGATCTGAGTATGTAGTTTTTGACCTCATCTGGAACCTCCTATCTGAAAATTTGAAAATTCTTAAAAAATTCGTCCAAAATCTTGATGTCTCCAATCTCTTGTTTTGTACGTTTTTTCCACGTGTCTTGACATCCAATGTATCCCTGCAATGTTTGGTGAAGATCTGAGTATGTAGTTTTTGACCTTATCTGGAACCTCCCATCTGAAAATTTGAAAATTCCTAAAAAATCCGTCCAAAATCTTGATGACCCCAATCTCTTGTTTTGTACTTTTTTTCCACGTGTCTCGACCTCCAATGTATCCCTGCAAAGTTTGGTGAAGATCTGAGTATGTAGTTTTTGACCTTATATGGAACCTCCTATCTGAAAATTTGAAAATTCTTAAAAAATTCGTCGAAAATCTTGATGTCTCCGATCTCTTGTTTTGTACGTTTTTTCCACGTGTCTTGACATGCAAAGTATTCCTGCAAAGTTTGGTGAAGATCTGAGTATGTAGTTTTTGACCTCATCTGGAACCTCCTATCTGAAAATTTGAAAATTCTTAAAAAATTCGTCCAAAATCTTGATGTCTCCAATCTCTTGTTTTGTACGTTTTTTCCACGTGTCTTGACATCCAATGTATCCCTGCAATGTTTGGTGAAGATCTGAGTATGTAGTTTTTGACCTTATCTGGAACCTCCCATCTGAAAATTTGAAAATTCCTAAAAAATCCGTCCAAAATCTTGATGACCCCAATCTCTTTTTTGTACGTTTTTTCCACGTGTCTTGACATCCAATGTATCCCTGCAAAGTTTGGTGAAGATCTGAGTATGTAGTTTTTGACCTTATCTGGAACCTCCCATCTGAAAATTTGAAAATTCTTAAAAAATTCGACCAAAATCTTGATGTCTCCAATCTCTTTTTTGTACGTTTTTTCCACGTGTCTTGACATCCAATGTATCCCTGCAAAGTTTGGTGAAGATCTGAGTATGTAGTTTTTGACCTTATCTGGAACCTCCCATCTGAAAATTTGAAAATTCTTAAAAAATTCGACCAAAATCTTGATGTCTCCAATCTTTTGTTTTGTACGTTTTTTCCACGTGTCTTGACACATAATGTATCCATGCAAAGTTTGGTGAAGATCTGAGTATGTAGTTTTTGACCTTATATGGAACCTCCTATCTGAAAATTTGAAAATTCTTAAAAAATTCGTCCAAAATCTTGATGTCTCCAATCTCTTGTTTTGTACGTTTTTTCCACGTGTCTTGACATCCAATGTATCCCTGCAAAGTTTGGTGAAGATCTGAGTATGTAGTTTTTGACTTTATCTGGAACCTCCCATCTGAAAATTTGAAAATTCCTAAAAAATCCGTGCAAAATCTTGATGACCCCAATCTCTTGTTTTGTACGTTTTTTCCACGTGTCTTGACATCCAATGTATCCATGCAAAGTTTGGTGAAGATCTGAGTATGTCGTTTTTGACCTTATCTGGAACATCCTTTCTGAAAATTTGAAAATTGTTAAAAAATTCGTCCAAAATCTTGATGTCTCCAATCTCTTTTTTGTACGTTTTTCCACGTGTCTTGACATCCAATGTATCCCTGCAAAGTTTGGTGAAGATCTGAGTATGTAGTTTTTGACCTTATATGGAACCTCCTATCTGAAAATTTGAAAATTCTTAAAAAATTCGTCCAAAATCTTGATGTCTCCAATCTCTTGTTTTGTACGTTTTTTCCACGTGTCTTGACATCCAATGTATCCCTGCAAAGTTTGGTGAAGATCTGAGTATGTAGTTTTTGACCTTATCTGGAACCTCCCATCTGAAAATTTGAAAATTCCTAAAAAATCCGTGCAAAATCTTGATGACCCCAATCTCTTGTTTTGTACGTTTTTTCCACGTGTCTTGACATCCAATGTATTCCTGCAATGTTTGGTGAAGATCTGAGTATGTAGTTTTTGACCTTATATGGAACCTCCTATCTGAAAATTTGAAAATTCTTAAAAAATTCGACCAAAATCTTGATGTTCCGAATCCTATGTTTTGTATGTTTTTTCCACGTGTCTTGACATCCAATGTATCCATGCAAAGTTTGGTGAAGATCTGAGTATGTAGTTTTTGACCTTATATTGAACCTCCCATCTGAAAATTTGAAAATTCTTAAAAAATTCGTCCAAAATCTTGATGACCCCAATCTCTTGTTTTGTACGTTTTTTCCACGTGTCTTGACATCCAAAGTATCCCTGCAAAGTTTGGTGAAGATCTGAGTATGTAGTTTTTGACCTTATATTGAACCTCCCATCTGAAAATTTGAAAATTCTTAAAAAATTCGTCCAAAATCTTGATGTCTCCAATCTCTTGTTTTGTACGTTTTTTCCACGTGTCTTGACATCCAATGTATCCATGCAAAGTTTGGTGAAGATCTGAGTATGTCGTTTTTGACCTTATCTGGAACCTCCCATCTGAAAATTTGAAAATTCTTAAAAAATTCGTCGAAAATCTTGATGTCTCCAATCTTTTGTTTTGTACGTTTTTTCCACGTGTCTTGACATGCAAAGTATCCCTGCAACGTTTGGTGAAGATCTGAGTATGTAGTTTTTGACCTTATCTGGAACCTCCTATCTGAAAATTTGAAAATTCTTAAAAAATTCGTCGAAAATCTTGATGTCTCCAATCTCTTGTTTTGTACGTTTTTTCCACGTGTCTTGACATCCAATGTATTCCTGCAATGTTTGGTGGAGATCTGAGTATGTAGTTTTAGACCTTATCTGGAACCTCCTATCTGAAAATTTGAAAATTCTTCAAAAATTCGTCCAAAATCTTGATGTCTCCAATCTCTTGTTTTGTACGTTTTTTCCACGTGTCTCGACCTCCAATGGATCCCTGCAAAGTTTGGTGAAGATCTGAGTATGTCGTTTTTGACCTTATCTGGAACATCCTTTCTGAAAATTTGAAAATTCTTAAAAAATTCGTCGAAAATCTTGATGTCTCCAATCTCTTGTTTTGTACGTTTTTTCCACGTGTCTTGACATCCAATGTATCCCTGCAAAGTTTGGTGAAGTTCTGAGTATGTAGTTTTTGACCTTATATGGAACCTCCTATCTGAAAATTTGAAAATTCTTAAAAAATTCGTCCAAAATCTTGATGTCTCCAATCTCTTGTTTTGTACGTTTTTTCCACGTGTCTCGACCTCCAATGGATCCCTGCAAAGTTTGGTGAAGATCTGAGTATGTCGTTTTTGACCTTATCTGGAACCTCCCATCTGAAAATTTGAAAATTCTTAAAAAATTCGTCGAAAATCTTGATGTCTCCGATCTCTTGTTTTGTACGTTTTTTCCACGTGTCTTGACATGCAAAGTATTCCTGCAAAGTTTGGTGAAGATCTGAGTATGTAGTTTTTGACCTCATCTGGAACCTCCTATCTGAAAATTTGAAAATTCTTAAAAAATTCGTCCAAAATCTTGATGTCTCCAATCTCTTGTTTTGTACGTTTTTTCCACGTGTCTTGACATCCAATGTATCCCTGCAATGTTAGGTGAAGATCTGAGTATGTAGTTTTTGACCTTATCTGGAACCTCCCATCTGAAAATTTGAAAATTCCTAAAAAATCCGTCCAAAATCTTGATGACCCCAATCTCTTGTTTTGTACTTTTTTTCCACGTGTCTCGACCTCCAATGTATCCCTGCAAAGTTTGGTGAAGATCTGAGTATGTAGTTTTTGACCTTATATGGAACCTAGTATCTGAAAATTTGAAAATTCTTAAAAAATTCGTCCAAAATCTTGATGTCACCAATCCTATGTTTTGTATGTTTTTTCCACGTGTCTTGACATCCAATGTATCCATGCAAAGTTTGGTGAAGATCTGAGTATGTCGTTTTTGACCTTATCTGGAACCTCCCATCTGAAAATTTGAAAATTCTTAAAAAATTCGTCGAAAATCTTGATGTCTCCGATCTCTTGTTTTGTACGTTTTTTCCACGTGTCTTGACATGCAAAGTATTCCTGCAAAGTTTGGTGAAGATCTGAGTATGTAGTTTTTGACCTCATCTGGAACCTCCTATCTGAAAATTTGAAAATTCTTAAAAAATTCGTCCAAAATTTTGATGTCTCCAATCTCTTGTTTTGTACGTTTATTCCACGTGTCTTGACATCCAATGTATCCCTGCAATGTTTGGTGAAGATCTGAGTATGTAGTTTTTGACCTTATCTGGAACCTCCCATCTGAAAATTTGAAAATTCCTAAAAAATCCGTCCAAAATCTTGATGACCCCAATCTCTTGTTTTGTACGTTTTTTCCACGTGTCTTGACATCCAATGTATCCCTGCAAAGTTTGGTGAAGATCTGAGTATGTAGTTTTTGACCTTATCTGGAACCTCCTATCTGAAAATTTGAAAATTCTTAAAAAATTCGTCCAAAATCTTGATGTCTCCAATCTCTTGTTTTGTACGTTTTTTCCACGTGTCTTGATATCCAATGTATCCCTGCAAAGTTTGGTGAAGATCTGAGTATGTAGTTTTTGACCTTATATGGAACCTCCTATCTGAAAATTTGAAAATTCTTAAAAAATTCGTCCAAAATCTTGATGTCTCCAATCTCTTGTTTTGTACGTTTTTTCCACGTGTCTTGACATCCAATGTATCCCTGCAAAGTTTGGTGAAGATCTGAGTATGTAGTTTTTGACCTTATATTGAACCTCCCATCTGAAAATTTGAAAATTCTTAAAAAATTCGTCCAAAATCTTGATGTCTCCAATCTCTTGTTTTGTACGTTTTTTCCACGTGTCTTGATATCCAATGTATCCCTGCAAAGTTTGGTGAAGATCTGAGTATGTCGTTTTTGACCTTATCTGGAACATCCTTTCTGAAAATTTGAAAATTGTTAAAAAATTCGTCCAAAATCTTGATGTCTCCAATCTCTTTTTTGTACGTTTTTTCCACGTGTCTTGACATCCAATGTATCCCTGCAAAGTTTGGTGAAGATCTGAGTATGTAGTTTTTGACCTTATCTGGAACCTCCCATCTGAAAATTTGAAAATTCTTAAAAAATTCGACCAAAATCTTGATGTCTCCAATCTTTTGTTTTGTACGTTTTTTCCACGTGTCTTGACACATAATGTATCCATGCAAAGTTTGGTGAAGATCTGAGTATGTAGTTTTTGACCTTATATGGAACCTCCTATCTGAAAATTTGAAAATTCTTAAAAAATTCGTCCAAAATCTTGATGTCTCCAATCTCTTGTTTTGTACGTTTTTTCCACGTGTCTTGATATCCAATGTATCCCTGCAATGTTTGGTGAAGATCTGAGTATGTAGTTTTTGACCTTATATGGAACCTCCTATCTGAAAATTTGAAAATTCTTAAAAAATTCGTCCAAAATCTTGATGTCTCCAATCTCTTGTTTTGTACGTTTTTTCCACGTGTCTTGACATCCAATGTATCCCTGCAAAGTTTGGTGAAGATCTGAGTATGTAGTTTTTGACCTTATCTGGAACCTCCTATCTGAAAATTTGAAAATTCTTAAAAAATTCGTCCAAAATCTGGATGTCTCCAATCTCTTGTTTTGTACGTTTTTTCCACGTGTCTTGATATCCAATGTATCCCTGCAAAGTTTGGTGAAGATCTGAGTATGTCGTTTTTGACCTTATCTGGAACATCCTTTCTGAAAATTTGAAAATTGTTAAAAAATTCGTCCAAAATCTTGATGTCTCCAATCTCTTTTTTGTACGTTTTTTCCACGTGTCTTGACATCCAATGTATCCCTGCAAAGTTTGGTGAAGATCTGAGTATGTAGTTTTTGACCTTATCTGGAACCTCCCATCTGAAAATTTGAAAATTCTTAAAAAATTCGACCAAAATCTTGATGTCTCCAATCTTTTGTTTTGTACGTTTTTTCCACGTGTCTTGACACATAATGTATCCATGCAAAGTTTGGTGAAGATCTGAGTATGTAGTTTTTGACCTTATATGGAACCTCCTATCTGAAAATTTGAAAATTCTTAAAAAATTCGTCCAAAATCTTGATGTCTCCAATCTCTTTTTTGTACGTTTTTTCCACGTGTCTTGACATCCAATGTATCCCTGCAAAGTTTGGTGAAGATCTGAGTATGTAGTTTTTGACCTTATCTGGAACCTCCCATCTGAAAATTTGAAAATTCCTAAAAAATCCGTGCAAAATCTTGATGACCCCAATCTCTTGTTTTGTACGTTTTTTCCACGTGTCTTGACATCCAATGTATTCCTGCAATGTTTGGTGAAGATCTGAGTATGTAGTTTTTGACCTTATCTGGAACCTCCCATCTGAAAATTTGAAAATTCCTAAAAAATCCGTGCAAAATCTTGATGACCCCAATCTCTTGTTTTGTACGTTTTTTCCACGTGTCTTGACATCCAATGTATTCCTGCAATGTTTGGTGAAGATCTGAGTATGTAGTTTTTGACCTTATATGGAACCTCCTATCTGAAAATTTGAAAATTCTTAAAAAATTCGACCAAAATCTTGATGTTCCGAATCCTATGTTTTGTATGTTTTTTCCACGTGTCTTGACATCCAATGTATCCATGCAAAGTTTGGTGAAGATCTGAGTATGTCGTTTTTGACCTTATCTGGAACCTCCCATCTGAAAATTTGAAAATTCTTAAAAAATTTGTCGAAAATCTTGATGTCTCCGATCTCTTGTTTTGTACGTTTTTTCCACGTGTCTTGACATGCAAAGTATTCCTGCAAAGTTTGGTGAAGATCTGAGTATGTAGTTTTTGACCTTATCTGGAACCTCCCATCTGAAAATTTGAAAATTCTTAAAAAATTCGTCGAAAATCTTGATGTCTCCGATCTCTTGTTTTGTACGTTTTTTCCACGTGTCTTGACATGCAAAGTATTCCTGCAAAGTTTGGTGAAGATCTGAGTATGTAGTTTTTGACCTCATCTGGAACCTCCTATCTGAAAATTTGAAAATTCTTAAAAAATTCGTCCAAAATCTTGATGTCTCCAATCTCTTGTTTTGTACGTTTTTTCCACGTGTCTTGACATCCAATGTATCCCTGCAATGTTTGGTGAAGATCTGAGTATGTAGTTTTTGACCTTATCTGGAACCTCCCATCTGAAAATTTGAAAATTCCTAAAAAATCCGTCCAAAATCTTGATGACCCCAATCTCTTGTTTTGTATGTTTTTTCCACGTGTCTTGACATCCAATGTATCCATGCAAAGTTTGGTGAAGATCTGAGTATGTCGTTTTTGACCTTATCTGGAACCTCGTATCTGAAAATTTGAAAATTCCTAAAAAATTCGTCGAAAATCTTGATGTCTCCGATCTCTTGTTTTGTACGTTTTTTCCACGTGTCTTGACATGCAAAGTATTCCTGCAAAGTTTGGTGAAGATCTGAGTATGTAGTTTTTGACCTCATCTGGAACCTCCTATCTGAAAATTTGAAAATTCTTAAAAAATTCGTCCAAAATTTTGATGTCTCCAATCTCTTGTTTTGTACGTTTTTTCCACGTGTCTTGACATCCAATGTATCCCTGCAATGTTTGGTGAAGATCTGAGTATGTAGTTTTTGACCTTATCTGGAACCTCCCATCTGAAAATTTGAAAATTCCTAAAAAATCCGTCCAAAATCTTGATGACCCCAATCTCTTGTTTTGTACGTTTTTTCCACGTGTCTTGACATCCAATGTATCCCTGCAAAGTTTGGTGAAGATCTGAGTATGTAGTTTTTGACCTTATCTGGAACCTCCTATCTGAAAATTTGAAAATTCTTAAAAAATTCGTCCAAAATCTTGATGTCTCCAATCTCTTGTTTTGTACGTTTTTTCCACGTGTCTTGATATCCAATGTATCCCTGCAAAGTTTGGTGAAGATCTGAGTATGTAGTTTTTGACCTTATATGGAACCTCCTATCTGAAAATTTGAAAATTCTTAAAAAATTCGTCCAAAATCTTGATGTCTCCAATCTCTTGTTTTGTACGTTTTTTCCACGTGTCTTGACATCCAATGTATCCCTGCAAAGTTTGGTGAAGATCTGAGTATGTAGTTTTTGACCTTATATTGAACCTCCCATCTGAAAATTTGAAAATTCTTAAAAAATTCGTCCAAAATCTTGATGTCTCCAATCTCTTGTTTTGTACGTTTTTTCCACGTGTCTTGATATCCAATGTATCCCTGCAAAGTTTGGTGAAGATCTGAGTATGTCGTTTTTGACCTTATCTGGAACATCCTTTCTGAAAATTTGAAAATTGTTAAAAAATTCGTCCAAAATCTTGATGTCTCCAATCTCTTTTTTGTACGTTTTTTCCACGTGTCTTGACATCCAATGTATCCCTGCAAAGTTTTGTGAAGATCTGAGTATGTAGTTTTTGACCTTATCTGGAACCTCCCATCTGAAAATTTGAAAATTCTTAAAAAATTCGACCAAAATCTTGATGTCTCCAATCTTTTGTTTTGTACGTTTTTTCCACGTGTCTTGACACATAATGTATCCATGCAAAGTTTGGTGAAGATCTGAGTATGTAGTTTTTGACCTTATATGGAACCTCCTATCTGAAAATTTGAAAATTCTTAAAAAATTCGTCCAAAATCTTGATGTCTCCAATCTCTTGTTTTGTACGTTTTTTCCACGTGTCTTGACATCCAATGTATCCCTGCAAAGTTTGGTGAAGATCTGAGTATGTAGTTTTTGACCTTATATGGAACCTCCTATCTGAAAATTTGAAAATTCTTAAAAAATTCGTCCAAAATCTTGATGTCTCCAATCTCTTGTTTTGTACGTTTTTTCCACGTGTCTTGATATCCAATGTATCCCTGCAATGTTTGGTGAAGATCTGAGTATGTAGTTTTTGACCTTATATGGAACCTCCTATCTGAAAATTTGAAAATTCTTAAAAAATTCGTCCAAAATCTTGATGTCTCCAATCTCTTGTTTTGTACGTTTTTTCCACGTGTCTTGACATCCAATGTATCCCTGCTAAGTTTGGTGAAGATCTGAGTATGTAGTTTTTGACCTTATCTGGAACCTCCTATCTGAAAATTTGAAAATTCTTAAAAAATACGTCCAAAATCTTGATGTCTCCAATCTCTTGTTTTGTACGTTTTTTCCACGTGTCTTGATATCCAATGTATCCCTGCAAAGTTTGGTGAAGATCTGAGTATGTCGTTTTTGACCTTATCTGGAACATCCTTTCTGAAAATTTGAAAATTGTTAAAAAATTCGTCCAAAATCTTGATGTCTCCAATCTCTTTTTTGTACGTTTTTTCCACGTGTCTTGACATCCAATGTATCCCTGCAAAGTTTGGTGAAGATCTGAGTATGTAGTTTTTGACCTTATCTGGAACATCCTTTCTGAAAATTTGAAAATTGTTAAAAAATTCGTCCAAAATCTTGATGTCTCCAATCTCTTTTTTGTACGTTTTTTCCACGTGTCTTGACATCCAATGTATCCCTGCAAAGTTTGGTGAAGATCTGAGTATGTAGTTTTTGACCTTATCTGGAACCTCCCATCTGAAAATTTGAAAATTCTTAAAAAATTCGACCAAAATCTTGATGTCTCCAATCTTTTGTTTTGTACGTTTTTTCCACGTGTCTTGACACATAATGTATCCATGCAAAGTTTGGTGAAGATCTGAGTATGTAGTTTTTGACCTTATATGGAACCTCCTATCTGAAAATTTGAAAATTCTTAAAAAATTCGTCCAAAATCTTGATGTCTCCAATCTCTTTTTTGTACGTTTTTTCCACGTGTCTTGACATCCAATGTATCCCTGCAAAGTTTGGTGAAGATCTGAGTATGTAGTTTTTGACCTTATCTGGAACCTCCCATCTGAAAATTTGAAAATTCTTAAAAAATTCGACCAAAATCTTGATGTCTCCAATCTTTTGTTTTGTACGTTTTTTCCACGTGTCTTGACATCCAATGTATCCCTGCAAAGTTTGGTGAAGATCTGAGTATGTAGTTTTTGACCTTATCTGGAACCTCCCATCTGAAAATTTGAAAATTCCTAAAAAATCCGTGCAAAATCTTGATGACCCCAATCTCTTGTTTTGTACGTTTTTTCCACGTGTCTTGACATCCAATGTATTCCTGCAATGTTTGGTGAAGATCTGAGTATGTAGTTTTTGACCTTATATGGAACCTCCTATCTGAAAATTTGAAAATTCTTAAAAAATTCGACCAATATCTTGATGTTCCGAATCCTATGTTTTGTATGTTTTTTCCACGTGTCTTGACATCCAATGTATCCATGCAAAGTTTGGTGAAGATCTGAGTATGTCGTTTTTGACCTTATCTGGAACCTCCCATCTGAAAATTTGAAAATTCTTAAAAAATTTGTCGAAAATCTTGATGTCTCCGATCTCTTGTTTTGTACGTTTTTTCCACGTGTCTTGACATGCAAAGTATTCCTGCAAAGTTTGGTGAAGATCTGAGTATGTAGTTTTTGACCTTATCTGGAACCTCCCATCTGAAAATTTGAAAATTCTTAAAAAATTCGTCGAAAATCTTGATGTCTCCGATCTCTTGTTTTGTACGTTTTTTCCACGTGTCTTGACATGCAAAGTATTCCTGCAAAGTTTGGTGAAGATCTGAGTATGTAGTTTTTGACCTCATCTGGAACCTCCTATCTGAAAATTTGAAAATTCTTAAAAAATTCGTCCAAAATCTTGATGTCTCCAATCTCTTGTTTTGTACGTTTTTTCCACGTGTCTTGACATCCAATGTATCCCTGCAATGTTTGGTGAAGATCTGAGTATGTAGTTTTTGACCTTATCTGGAACCTCCCATCTGAAAATTTGAAAATTCCTAAAAAATCCGTCCAAAATCTTGATGACCCCAATCTCTTGTTTTGTACTTTTTTTCCACGTGTCTCGACCTCCAATGTATCCCTGCAAAGTTTGGTGAAGATCTGAGTATGTAGTTTTTGACCTTATATGGAACCTCCTATCTGAAAATTTGAAAATTCTTAAAAAATTCGTCCAAAATCTTGATGTCACCAATCCTATGTTTTGTATGTTTTTTCCACGTGTCTTGACATCCAATGTATCCATGCAAAGTTTGGTGAAGATCTGAGTATGTCGTTTTTGACCTTATCTGGAACCTCGCATCTGAAAATTTGAAAATTCCTAAAAAATTCGTCGAAAATCTTGATGTCTCCGATCTCTTGTTTTGTACGTTTTTTCCACGTGTCTTGACATGCAAAGTATTCCTGCAAAGTTTGGTGAAGATCTGAGTATGTAGTTTTTGACCTTATCTGGAACCTCCTATCTGAAAATTTGAAAATTCTTAAAAAATTCGTCCAAAATCTTGATGTCTCCAATCTCTTGTTTTGTACGTTTTTTCCACGTGTCTTGATATCCAATGTATCCCTGCAAAGTTTGGTGAAGATCTGAGTATGTAGTTTTTGACCTTATATGGAACCTCCTATCTGAAAATTTGAAAATTCTTAAAAAATTCGTCCAAAATCTTGATGTCTCCAATCTCTTGTTTTGTACGTTTTTTCCACGTGTCTTGACATCCAATGTATCCCTGCAAAGTTTGGTGAAGATCTGAGTATGTAGTTTTTGACCTTATATTGAACCTCCCATCTGAAAATTTGAAAATTCTTAAAAAATTCGTCCAAAATCTTGATGTCTCCAATCTCTTGTTTTGTACGTTTTTTCCACGTGTCTTGATATCCAATGTATCCCTGCAAAGTTTGGTGAAGATCTGAGTATGTCGTTTTTGACCTTATCTGGAACATCCTTTCTGAAAATTTGAAAATTGTTAAAAAATTCGTCCAAAATCTTGATGTCTCCAATCTCTTTTTTGTACGTTTTTTCCACGTGTCTTGACATCCAATGTATCCCTGCAAAGTTTGGTGAAGATCTGAGTATGTAGTTTTTGACCTTATCTGGAACCTCCCATCTGAAAATTTGAAAATTCTTAAAAAATTCGACCAAAATCTTGATGTCTCCAATCTTTTGTTTTGTACGTTTTTTCCACGTGTCTTGACACATAATGTATCCATGCAAAGTTTGGTGAAGATCTGAGTATGTAGTTTTTGACCTTATATGGAACCTCCTATCTGAAAATTTGAAAATTCTTAAAAAATTCGTCCAAAATCTTGATGTCTCCAATCTCTTGTTTTGTACGTTTTTTCCACGTGTCTTGACATCCAATGTATCCCTGCAAAGTTTGGTGAAGATCTGAGTATGTAGTTTTTGACCTTATATGGAACCTCCTATCTGAAAATTTGAAAATTCTTAAAAAATTCGTCCAAAATCTTGATGTCTCCAATCTCTTGTTTTGTACGTTTTTTCCACGTGTCTTGATATCCAATGTATCCCTGCAATGTTTGGTGAAGATCTGAGTATGTAGTTTTTGACCTTATATGGAACCTCCTATCTGAAAATTTGAAAATTCTTAAAAAATTCGTCCAAAATCTTGATGTCTCCAATCTCTTGTTTTGTACGTTTTTTCCACGTGTCTTGACATCCAATGTATCCCTGCTAAGTTTGGTGAAGATCTGAGTATGTAGTTTTTGACCTTATCTGGAACCTCCTATCTGAAAATTTGAAAATTCTTAAAAAATACGTCCAAAATCTTGATGTCTCCAATCTCTTGTTTTGTACGTTTTTTCCACGTGTCTTGATATCCAATGTATCCCTGCAAAGTTTGGTGAAGATCTGAGTATGTCGTTTTTGACCTTATCTGGAACATCCTTTCTGAAAATTTGAAAATTGTTAAAAAATTCGTTAAAATCTTGATGTCTCCAATCTCTTTTTTGTACGTTTTTTCCACGTGTCTTGACATCCAATGTATCCCTGCAAAGTTTGGTGAAGATCTGAGTATGTAGTTTTTGACCTTATCTGGAACCTCCCATCTGAAAATTTGAAAAATCTTAAAAAATTCGACCAAAATCTTGATGTCTCCAATCTTTTGTTTTGTACGTTTTTTCCACGTGTCTTGACACATAATGTATCCATGCAAAGTTTGGTGAAGATCTGAGTATGTAGTTTTTGACCTTATATGGAACCTCCTATCTGAAAATTTGAAAATTCTTAAAAAATTCGTCCAAAATCTTGATGTCTCCAATCTCTTGTTTTGTACGTTTTTTCCACGTGTCTTGACATCCAATGTATCCCTGCAAAGTTTGGTGAAGATCTGAGTATGTAGTTTTTGACCTTATCTGGAACCTCCCATCTGAAAATTTGAAAATTCCTAAAAAATCCGTGCAAAATCTTGATGACCCCAATCTCTTGTTTTGTACGTTTTTTCCACGTGTCTTGACATCCAATGTATTCCTGCAATGTTTGGTGAAGATCTGAGTATGTAGTTTTTGACCTTATATGGAAACTCCTATCTGAAAATTTGAAAATTCTTAAAAAATTCGACCAAAATCTTGATGACCCCAATCCTATGTTTTGTATGTTTTTCCACGTGTCTTGACATCCAATGTATCCATGCAAAGTTTGGTGAAGATCTGAGTATGTCGTTTTTGACCTTATCTGGAACCTCCCATCTGAAAATTTGAAAATTCTTAAAAAATTTGTCGAAAATCTTGATGTCTCCGATCTCTTGTTTTGTACGTTTTTTCCACGTGTCTTGACATGCAAAGTATTCCTGCAAAGTTTGGTGAAGATCTGAGTATGTAGTTTTTGACCTTATCTGGAACCTCCCATCTGAAAATTTGAAAATTCTTAAAAAATTCGTCGAAAATCTTGATGTCTCCGATCTCTTGTTTTGTACGTTTTTTCCACGTGTCTTGACATGCAAAGTATTCCTGCAAAGTTTGGTGAAGATCTGAGTATGTAGTTTTTGACCTCATCTGGAACCTCCTATCTGAAAATTTGAAAATTCTTAAAAAATTCGTCCAAAATCTTGATGTCTCCAATCTCTTGTTTTGTACGTTTTTTCCACGTGTCTTGACATCCAATGTATCCCTGCAATGTTTGGTGAAGATCTGAGTATGTAGTTTTTGACCTTATCTGGAACCTCCCATCTGAAAATTTGAAAATTCCTAAAAAATCCGTCCAAAATCTTGATGACCCCAATCTCTTGTTTTGTACTTTTTTTCCACGTGTCTCGACCTCCAATGTATCCCTGCAAAGTTTGGTGAAGATCTGAGTATGTAGTTTTTGACCTTATATGGAACCTCCTATCTGAAAATTTGAAAATTCTTAAAAAATTCGTCCAAAATCTTGATGTCACCAATCCTATGTTTTGTATGTTTTTTCCACGTGTCTTGACATCCAATGTATCCATGCAAAGTTTGGTGAAGATCTGAGTATGTCGTTTTTGACCTTATCTGGAACCTCCCATCTGAAAATTTGAAAATTCCTAAAAAAATCGTCGAAAATCTTGATGTCTCCGATCTCTTGTTTTGTACGTTTTTTCCACGTGTCTTGACATGCAAAGTATTCCTGCAAAGTTTGGTGAAGATCTGAGTATGTAGTTTTTGACCTCATCTGGAACCTCCTATCTGAAAATTTGAAAATTCTTAAAAAATTCGTCCAAAATTTTGATGTCTCCAATCTCTTGTTTTGTACGTTTTTTCCACGTGTCTTGACATCCAATGTATCCCTGCAATGTTTGGTGAAGATCTGAGTATGTAGTTTTTGACCTTATCTGGAACCTCCCATCTGAAAATTTGAAAATTCCTAAAAAATCCGTCCAAAATCTTGATGACCCCAATCTCTTGTTTTGTACGTTTTTTCCACGTGTCTTGACATCCAATGTATCCCTGCAAAGTTTGGTGAAGATCTGAGTATGTAGTTTTTGACCTTATCTGGAACCTCCTATCTGAAAATTTGAAAATTCTTAAAAAATTCGTCCAAAATCTTGATGTCTCCAATCTCTTGTTTTGTACGTTTTTTCCACGTGTCTTGATATCCAATGTATCCCTGCAAAGTTTGGTGAAGATCTGAGTATGTAGTTTTTGACCTTATATGGAACCTCCTATCTGAAAATTTGAAAATTCTTAAAAAATTCGTCCAAAATCTTGATGTCTCCAATCTCTTGTTTTGTACGTTTTTTCCACGTGTCTTGACATCCAATGTATCCCTGCAAAGTTTGGTGAAGATCTGAGTATGTAGTTTTTGACCTTATATTGAACCTCCCATCTGAAAATTTGAAAATTCTTAAAAAATTCGTCCAAAATCTTGATGTCTCCAATCTCTTGTTTTGTACGTTTTTTCCACGTGTCTTGATATCCAATGTATCCCTGCAAAGTTTGGTGAAGATCTGAGTATGTCGTTTTTGACCTTATCTGGAACATCCTTTCTGAAAATTTGAAAATTGTTAAAAAATTCGTTAAAATCTTGATGTCTCCAATCTCTTTTTTGTACGTTTTTTCCACGTGTCTTGACATCCAATGTATCCCTGCAAAGTTTGGTGAAGATCTGAGTATGTAGTTTTTGACCTTATCTGGAACCTCCCATCTGAAAATTTGAAAAATCTTAAAAAATTCGACCAAAATCTTGATGTCTCCAATCTTTTGTTTTGTACGTTTTTTCCACGTGTCTTGACACATAATGTATCCATGCAAAGTTTGGTGAAGATCTGAGTATGTAGTTTTTGACCTTATATGGAACCTCCTATCTGAAAATTTGAAAATTCTTAAAAAATTCGTCCAAAATCTTGATGTCTCCAATCTCTTGTTTTGTACGTTTTTTCCACGTGTCTTGACATCCAATGTATCCCTGCAAAGTTTGGTGAAGATCTGAGTATGTAGTTTTTGACCTTATCTGGAACCTCCCATCTGAAAATTTGAAAATTCCTAAAAAATCCGTGCAAAATCTTGATGACCCCAATCTCTTGTTTTGTACGTTTTTTCCACGTGTCTTGACATCCAATGTATTCCTGCAATGTTTGGTGAAGATCTGAGTATGTAGTTTTTGACCTTATATGGAAACTCCTATCTGAAAATTTGAAAATTCTTAAAAAATTCGACCAAAATCTTGATGACCCCAATCCTATGTTTTGTATGTTTTTCCACGTGTCTTGACATCCAATGTATCCATGCAAAGTTTGGTGAAGATCTGAGTATGTCGTTTTTGACCTTATCTGGAACCTCCCATCTGAAAATTTGAAAATTCTTAAAAAATTTGTCGAAAATCTTGATGTCTCCGATCTCTTGTTTTGTACGTTTTTTCCACGTGTCTTGACATGCAAAGTATTCCTGCAAAGTTTGGTGAAGATCTGAGTATGTAGTTTTTGACCTTATCTGGAACCTCCCATCTGAAAATTTGAAAATTCTTAAAAAATTCGTCGAAAATCTTGATGTCTCCGATCTCTTGTTTTGTACGTTTTTTCCACGTGTCTTGACATGCAAAGTATTCCTGCAAAGTTTGGTGAAGATCTGAGTATGTAGTTTTTGACCTCATCTGGAACCTCCTATCTGAAAATTTGAAAATTCTTAAAAAATTCGTCCAAAATCTTGATGTCTCCAATCTCTTGTTTTGTACGTTTTTTCCACGTGTCTTGACATCCAATGTATCCCTGCAATGTTTGGTGAAGATCTGAGTATGTAGTTTTTGACCTTATCTGGAACCTCCCATCTGAAAATTTGAAAATTCCTAAAAAATCCGTCCAAAATCTTGATGACCCCAATCTCTTGTTTTGTACTTTTTTTCCACGTGTCTCGACCTCCAATGTATCCCTGCAAAGTTTGGTGAAGATCTGAGTATGTAGTTTTTGACCTTATATGGAACCTCCTATCTGAAAATTTGAAAATTCTTAAAAAATTCGTCCAAAATCTTGATGTCACCAATCCTATGTTTTGTATGTTTTTTCCACGTGTCTTGACATCCAATGTATCCATGCAAAGTTTGGTGAAGATCTGAGTATGTCGTTTTTGACCTTATCTGGAACCTCCCATCTGAAAATTTGAAAATTCCTAAAAAAATCGTCGAAAATCTTGATGTCTCCGATCTCTTGTTTTGTACGTTTTTTCCACGTGTCTTGACATGCAAAGTATTCCTGCAAAGTTTGGTGAAGATCTGAGTATGTAGTTTTTGACCTCATCTGGAACCTCCTATCTGAAAATTTGAAAATTCTTAAAAAATTCGTCCAAAATTTTGATGTCTCCAATCTCTTGTTTTGTACGTTTTTTCCACGTGTCTTGACATCCAATGTATCCCTGCAATGTTTGGTGAAGATCTGAGTATGTAGTTTTTGACCTTATCTGGAACCTCCCATCTGAAAATTTGAAAATTCCTAAAAAATCCGTCCAAAATCTTGATGACCCCAATCTCTTGTTTTGTACGTTTTTTCCACGTGTCTTGACATCCAATGTATCCCTGCAAAGTTTGGTGAAGATCTGAGTATGTAGTTTTTGACCTTATCTGGAACCTCCTATCTGAAAATTTGAAAATTCTTAAAAAATTCGTCCAAAATCTTGATGTCTCCAATCTCTTGTTTTGTACGTTTTTTCCACGTGTCTTGATATCCAATGTATCCCTGCAAAGTTTGGTGAAGATCTGAGTATGTAGTTTTTGACCTTATATGGAACCTCCTATCTGAAAATTTGAAAATTCTTAAAAAATTCGTCCAAAATCTTGATGTCTCCAATCTCTTGTTTTGTACGTTTTTTCCACGTGTCTTGACATCCAATGTATCCCTGCAAAGTTTGGTGAAGATCTGAGTATGTAGTTTTTGACCTTATATTGAACCTCCCATCTGAAAATTTGAAAATTCTTAAAAAATTCGTCCAAAATCTTGATGTCTCCAATCTCTTGTTTTGTACGTTTTTTCCACGTGTCTTGATATCCAATGTATCCCTGCAAAGTTTGGTGAAGATCTGAGTATGTCGTTTTTGACCTTATCTGGAACATCCTTTCTGAAAATTTGAAAATTGTTAAAAAATTCGTTAAAATCTTGATGTCTCCAATCTCTTTTTTGTACGTTTTTTCCACGTGTCTTGACATCCAATGTATCCCTGCAAAGTTTGGTGAAGATCTGAGTATGTAGTTTTTGACCTTATCTGGAACCTCCCATCTGAAAATTTGAAAAATCTTAAAAAATTCGACCAAAATCTTGATGTCTCCAATCTTTTGTTTTGTACGTTTTTTCCACGTGTCTTGACACATAATGTATCCATGCAAAGTTTGGTGAAGATCTGAGTATGTAGTTTTTGACCTTATATGGAACCTCCTATCTGAAAATTTGAAAATTCTTAAAAAATTCGTCCAAAATCTTGATGTCTCCAATCTCTTGTTTTGTACGTTTTTTCCACGTGTCTTGACATCCAATGTATCCCTGCAAAGTTTGGTGAAGATCTGAGTATGTAGTTTTTGACCTTATCTGGAACCTCCCATCTGAAAATTTGAAAATTCCTAAAAAATCCGTGCAAAATCTTGATGACCCCAATCTCTTGTTTTGTACGTTTTTTCCACGTGTCTTGACATCCAATGTATTCCTGCAATGTTTGGTGAAGATCTGAGTATGTAGTTTTTGACCTTATCTGGAACCTCCTATCTGAAAATTTGAAAATTCTTAAAAAATTCGACCAAAATCTTGATGACCCCAATCCTATGTTTTGTATGTTTTTCCACGTGTCTTGACATCCAATGTATCCATGCAAAGTTTGGTGAAGATCTGAGTATGTCGTTTTTGACCTTATCTGGAACCTCCCATCTGAAAATTTGAAAATTCTTAAAAAATTTGTCGAAAATCTTGATGTCTCCGATCTCTTGTTTTGTACGTTTTTTCCACGTGTCTTGACATGCAAAGTATTCCTGCAAAGTTTGGTGAAGATCTGAGTATGTAGTTTTTGACCTTATCTGGAACCTCCCATCTGAAAATTTGAAAATTCTTAAAAAATTCGTCGAAAATCTTGATGTCTCCGATCTCTTGTTTTGTACGTTTTTTCCACGTGTCTTGACATGCAAAGTATTCCTGCAAAGTTTGGTGAAGATCTGAGTATGTAGTTTTTGACCTCATCTGGAACCTCCTATCTGAAAATTTGAAAATTCTTAAAAAATTCGTCCAAAATCTTGATGTCTCCAATCTCTTGTTTTGTACGTTTTTTCCACGTGTCTTGACATCCAATGTATCCCTGCAATGTTTGGTGAAGATCTGAGTATGTAGTTTTTGACCTTATCTGGAACCTCCCATCTGAAAATTTGAAAATTCCTAAAAAATCCGTCCAAAATCTTGATGACCCCAATCTCTTGTTTTGTACTTTTTTTCCACGTGTCTCGACCTCCAATGTATCCCTGCAAAGTTTGGTGAAGATCTGAGTATGTAGTTTTTGACCTTATATGGAACCTCCTATCTGAAAATTTGAAAATTCTTAAAAAATTCGTCCAAAATCTTGATGTCACCAATCCTATGTTTTGTATGTTTTTTCCACGTGTCTTGACATCCAATGTATCCATGCAAAGTTTGGTGAAGATCTGAGTATGTCGTTTTTGACCTTATCTGGAACCTCCCATCTGAAAATTTGAAAATTCCTAAAAAAATCGTCGAAAATCTTGATGTCTCCGATCTCTTGTTTTGTACGTTTTTTCCACGTGTCTTGACATGCAAAGTATTCCTGCAAAGTTTGGTGAAGATCTGAGTATGTAGTTTTTGACCTTATCTGGAACCTCCCATCTGAAAATTTGAAAATTCTTAAAAAATTCGTCGAAAATCTTGATGTCTCCGATCTCTTGTTTTGTACGTTTTTTCCACGTGTCTTGACATGCAAAGTATTCCTGCAAAGTTTGGTGAAGATCTGAGTATGTAGTTTTTGACCTCATCTGGAACCTCCTATCTGAAAATTTGAAAATTCTTAAAAAATTCGTCCAAAATCTTGATGTCTCCAATCTCTTGTTTTGTACGTTTTTTCCACGTGTCTTGACATCCAATGTATCCCTGCAATGTTTGGTGAAGATCTGAGTATGTAGTTTTTGACCTTATCTGGAACCTCCCATCTGAAAATTTGAAAATTCCTAAAAAATCCGTCCAAAATCTTGATGACCCCAATCTCTTGTTTTGTACTTTTTTTCCACGTGTCTCGACCTCCAATGTATCCCTGCAAAGTTTGGTGAAGATCTGAGTATGTAGTTTTTGACCTTATATGGAACCTCCTATCTGAAAATTTGAAAATTCTTAAAAAATTCGTCCAAAATCTTGATGTCACCAATCCTATGTTTTGTATGTTTTTTCCACGTGTCTTGACATCCAATGTATCCATGCAAAGTTTGGTGAAGATCTGAGTATGTCGTTTTTGACCTTATCTGGAACCTCCCATCTGAAAATTTGAAAATTCCTAAAAAAATCGTCGAAAATCTTGATGTCTCCGATCTCTTGTTTTGTACGTTTTTTCCACGTGTCTTGACATGCAAAGTATTCCTGCAAAGTTTGGTGAAGATCTGAGTATGTAGTTTTTGACCTCATCTGGAACCTCCTATCTGAAAATTTGAAAATTCTTAAAAAATTCGTCCAAAATTTTGATGTCTCCAATCTCTTGTTTTGTACGTTTTTTCCACGTGTCTTGACATCCAATGTATCCCTGCAATGTTTGGTGAAGATCTGAGTATGTAGTTTTTGACCTTATCTGGAACCTCCCATCTGAAAATTTGAAAATTCCTAAAAAATCCGTCCAAAATCTTGATGACCCCAATCTCTTGTTTTGTACGTTTTTTCCACGTGTCTTGACATCCAATGTATCCCTGCAAAGTTTGGTGAAGATCTGAGTATGTAGTTTTTGACCTTATCTGGAACCTCCTATCTGAAAATTTGAAAATTCTTAAAAAATTCGTCCAAAATCTTGATGTCTCCAATCTCTTGTTTTGTACGTTTTTTCCACGTGTCTTGATATCCAATGTATCCCTGCAAAGTTTGGTGAAGATCTGAGTATGTAGTTTTTGACCTTATATGGAACCTCCTATCTGAAAATTTGAAAATTCTTAAAAAATTCGTCCAAAATCTTGATGTCTCCAATCTCTTGTTTTGTACGTTTTTTCCACGTGTCTTGACATCCAATGTATCCCTGCAAAGTTTGGTGAAGATCTGAGTATGTAGTTTTTGACCTTATATTGAACCTCCCATCTGAAAATTTGAAAATTCTTAAAAAATTCGTCCAAAATCTTGATGTCTCCAATCTCTTGTTTTGTACGTTTTTTCCACGTGTCTTGATATCCAATGTATCCCTGCAAAGTTTGGTGAAGATCTGAGTATGTCGTTTTTGACCTTATCTGGAACATCCTTTCTGAAAATTTGAAAATTGTTAAAAAATTCGTTAAAATCTTGATGTCTCCAATCTCTTTTTTGTACGTTTTTTCCACGTGTCTTGACATCCAATGTATCCCTGCAAAGTTTGGTGAAGATCTGAGTATGTAGTTTTTGACCTTATCTGGAACCTCCCATCTGAAAATTTGAAAAATCTTAAAAAATTCGACCAAAATCTTGATGTCTCCAATCTTTTGTTTTGTACGTTTTTTCCACGTGTCTTGACACATAATGTATCCATGCAAAGTTTGGTGAAGATCTGAGTATGTAGTTTTTGACCTTATATGGAACCTCCTATCTGAAAATTTGAAAATTCTTAAAAAATTCGTCCAAAATCTTGATGTCTCCAATCTCTTGTTTTGTACGTTTTTTCCACGTGTCTTGACATCCAATGTATCCCTGCAAAGTTTGGTGAAGATCTGAGTATGTAGTTTTTGACCTTATCTGGAACCTCCCATCTGAAAATTTGAAAATTCCTAAAAAATCCGTGCAAAATCTTGATGACCCCAATCTCTTGTTTTGTACGTTTTTTCCACGTGTCTTGACATCCAATGTATTCCTGCAATGTTTGGTGAAGATCTGAGTATGTAGTTTTTGACCTTATATGGAAACTCCTATCTGAAAATTTGAAAATTCTTAAAAAATTCGACCAAAATCTTGATGACCCCAATCCTATGTTTTGTATGTTTTTCCACGTGTCTTGACATCCAATGTATCCATGCAAAGTTTGGTGAAGATCTGAGTATGTCGTTTTTGACCTTATCTGGAACCTCCCATCTGAAAATTTGAAAATTCTTAAAAAATTTGTCGAAAATCTTGATGTCTCCGATCTCTTGTTTTGTACGTTTTTTCCACGTGTCTTGACATGCAAAGTATTCCTGCAAAGTTTGGTGAAGATCTGAGTATGTAGTTTTTGACCTTATCTGGAACCTCCCATCTGAAAATTTGAAAATTCTTAAAAAATTCGTCGAAAATCTTGATGTCTCCGATCTCTTGTTTTGTACGTTTTTTCCACGTGTCTTGACATGCAAAGTATTCCTGCAAAGTTTGGTGAAGATCTGAGTATGTAGTTTTTGACCTCATCTGGAACCTCCTATCTGAAAATTTGAAAATTCTTAAAAAATTCGTCCAAAATCTTGATGTCTCCAATCTCTTGTTTTGTACGTTTTTTCCACGTGTCTTGACATCCAATGTATCCCTGCAATGTTTGGTGAAGATCTGAGTATGTAGTTTTTGACCTTATCTGGAACCTCCCATCTGAAAATTTGAAAATTCCTAAAAAATCCGTCCAAAATCTTGATGACCCCAATCTCTTGTTTTGTACTTTTTTTCCACGTGTCTCGACCTCCAATGTATCCCTGCAAAGTTTGGTGAAGATCTGAGTATGTAGTTTTTGACCTTATATGGAACCTCCTATCTGAAAATTTGAAAATTCTTAAAAAATTCGTCCAAAATCTTGATGTCACCAATCCTATGTTTTGTATGTTTTTTCCACGTGTCTTGACATCCAATGTATCCATGCAAAGTTTGGTGAAGATCTGAGTATGTCGTTTTTGACCTTATCTGGAACCTCCCATCTGAAAATTTGAAAATTCCTAAAAAAATCGTCGAAAATCTTGATGTCTCCGATCTCTTGTTTTGTACGTTTTTTCCACGTGTCTTGACATGCAAAGTATTCCTGCAAAGTTTGGTGAAGATCTGAGTATGTAGTTTTTGACCTCATCTGGAACCTCCTATCTGAAAATTTGAAAATTCTTAAAAAATTCGTCCAAAATTTTGATGTCTCCAATCTCTTGTTTTGTACGTTTTTTCCACGTGTCTTGACATCCAATGTATCCCTGCAATGTTTGGTGAAGATCTGAGTATGTAGTTTTTGACCTTATCTGGAACCTCCCATCTGAAAATTTGAAAATTCCTAAAAAATCCGTCCAAAATCTTGATGACCCCAATCTCTTGTTTTGTACGTTTTTTCCACGTGTCTTGACATCCAATGTATCCCTGCAAAGTTTGGTGAAGATCTGAGTATGTAGTTTTTGACCTTATCTGGAACCTCCTATCTGAAAATTTGAAAATTCTTAAAAAATTCGTCCAAAATCTTGATGTCTCCAATCTCTTGTTTTGTACGTTTTTTCCACGTGTCTTGATATCCAATGTATCCCTGCAAAGTTTGGTGAAGATCTGAGTATGTAGTTTTTGACCTTATATGGAACCTCCTATCTGAAAATTTGAAAATTCTTAAAAAATTCGTCCAAAATCTTGATGTCTCCAATCTCTTGTTTTGTACGTTTTTTCCACGTGTCTTGACATCCAATGTATCCCTGCAAAGTTTGGTGAAGATCTGAGTATGTAGTTTTTGACCTTATATTGAACCTCCCATCTGAAAATTTGAAAATTCTTAAAAAATTCGTCCAAAATCTTGATGTCTCCAATCTCTTGTTTTGTACGTTTTTTCCACGTGTCTTGATATCCAATGTATCCCTGCAAAGTTTGGTGAAGATCTGAGTATGTCGTTTTTGACCTTATCTGGAACATCCTTTCTGAAAATTTGAAAATTTTTAAAAAATTCGTCCAAAATCTTGATGTCTCCAATCTCTTTTTTGTACGTTTTTTCCACGTGTCTTGACATCCAATGTATCCCTGCAAAGTTTGGTGAAGATCTGAGTATGTAGTTTTTGACCTTATCTGGAACCTCCCATCTGAAAATTTGAAAATTCTTAAAAAATTCGACCAAAATCTTGATGTCTCCAATCTTTTGTTTTGTACGTTTTTTCCACGTGTCTTGACACATAATGTATCCATGCAAAGTTTGGTGAAGATCTGAGTATGTAGTTTTTGACCTTATATGGAACCTCCTATCTGAAAATTTGAAAATTCATAAAAAATTCGTCGAAAATCTTGATGTCTCCGATCTCTTGTTTTGTACGTTTTTTCCACGTGTCTTGACATGCAAAGTATTCCTGCAAAGTTTGGTGAAGATCTGAGTATGTAGTTTTTGACCTCATCTGGAACCTCCTATCTGAAAATTTGAAAATTCTTAAAAAATTCGTCCAAAACCTTGATGTCTCCAATCTCTTGTTTTGTACGTTTTTTCCACGTGTCTTGATATCCAATGTATCCCTGCAATGTTTGGTGAAGATCTGAGTATGTAGTTTTTGACCTTATATGGAACCTCCTATCTGAAAATTTGAAAATTCTTAAAAAATTCGTCCAAAATCTTGATGTCTCCAATCTCTTGTTTTGTTCGTTTTTTCCACGTGTCTTGACATCCAATGTATCCCTGCAAAGTTTGGTGAAGATCTGAGTATGTCGTTTTTGACCTTATCTGGAACATCCTTTCTGAAAATTTGAAAATTGTTAAAAAATTCGTCCAAAATCTTGATGTCTCCAATCTCTTTTTTGTACGTTTTTTCCACGTGTCTTGACATCCAATGTATCCATGCAAAGTTTGGTGAAGATCTGAGTATGTAGTTTTTGACCTTATCTGGAACCTCCCATCTGAAAATTTGAAAATTCTTAAAAAATTCGACCAAAATCTTGATGTCTCCAATCTTTTGTTTTGTACGTTTTTTCCACGTGTCTTGACACATAATGTATCCATGCAAAGTTTGGTGAAGATCTGAGTATGTAGTTTTTGACCTTATATGGAACCTCCTATCTGAAAATTTGAAAATTCTTAAAAAATTCGTCCAAAATCTTGATGTCTCCAATCTCTTGTTTTGTACGTTTTTTCCACGTGTCTTGACATCCAATGTATCCCTGCAAAGTTTGGTGAAGATCTGAGTATGTAGTTTTTGACCTTATCTGGAACCTCCCATCTGAAAATTTGAAAATTCCTAAAAAATCCGTGCAAAATCTTGATGACCCCAATCTCTTGTTTTGTACGTTTTTTCCACGTGTCTTGACATCCAATGTATTCCTGCAATATTTGGTGAAGATCTGAGTATGTAGTTTTTGACCTTATATGGAACCTCCTATCTGAAAATTTGAAAATTCTTAAAAAATTCGACCAAAATCTTGATGTTCCGAATCCTATGTTTTGTATGTTTTTTCCACGTGTCTTGACATCCAATGTATCCATGCAAAGTTTGGTGAAGATCTGAGTATGTAGTTTTTGACCTTATATTGAACCTCCCATCTGAAAATTTGAAAATTCTTAAAAAATTCGTCCAAAATCTTGATGACCCCAATCTCTTGTTTTGTACGTTTTTTCCACGTGTCTTGACATCCAAAGTATCCCTGCAAAGTTTGGTGAAGATCTGAGTATGTAGTTTTTGACCTTATATGGAACCTCCTTTCTGAAAATTTGAGAATTCTTAAAAAATTCGTCCAAAATCTTGATGTCTCCAATCTCTTGTTTTGTACGTTTTTTCCACGTGTCTTGACATCCAATGTATCCCTGCAAAGTTTGGTGAAGATCTGAGTATGTGGTTTTTGACCTTATCTGGAACATCCTTTCTGAAAATTTGAAAATTCTTAAAAAATTCGACCAAAATCTTGATGTTCCGAATCCTATGTTTTGTACGTTTTTTCCACGTGTCTTGACATCCAATGTATCCATGCAAAGTTTGGTGAAGATCTGAGTATGTAGTTTTTGACCTTATATTGAACCTCCCATCTGAAAATTTGAAAATTCTTAAAAAATTCGTCCAAAATCTTGATGACCCCAATCTCTTGTTTTGTACGTTTTTTCCACGTGTCTTGACATCCAAAGTATCCCTGCAAAGTTTGGTGAAGATCTGAGTATGTAGTTTTTGACCTTATATGGAACCTCCCATCTGAAAATTTGAGAATTCTTAAAAAATTCGTCCAAAATCTTGATGTCTCCAATCTCTTGTTTTGTACGTTTTTTCCACGTGTCTTGACATCCAATGTATCCATGCAAAGTTTGGTGAAGATCTGAGTATGTCGTTTTTGACCTTATCTGGAACCTCCCATCTGAAAATTTGAAAATTCTTAAAAAATTCGTCGAAAATCTTGATGTCTCCAATCTTTTGTTTTGTACGTTTTTTCCACGTGTCTTGACATGCAAAGTATCCCTGCAACGTTTGGTGAAGATCTGAGTATGTAGTTTTTGACCTTATCTGGAACCTCCTATCTGAAAATTTGAAAATTCTTCAAAAATTCGTCGAAAATCTTGATGTCTCCAATCTCTTGTTTTGTACGTTTTTTCCACGTGTCTTGACATCCAATGTATTCCTGCAATGTTTGGTGGAGATCTGAGTATGTAGTTTTTGACCTTATCTGGAACCTCCTATCTGAAAATTTGAAAATTCTTCAGAAATTCGTCCAAAATCTTGATGTCTCCAATCTCTTGTTTTGTACGTTTTTTCCACGTGTCTCGACCTCCAATGGATCCCTGCAAAGTTTGGTGAAGATCTGAGTATGTCGTTTTTGACCTTATCTGGAACATCCTTTCTGAAAATTTGAAAATTCTTAAAAAATTCGTCGAAAATCTTGATGTCTCCAATCTCTTGTTTTGTACGTTTTTTCCACGTGTCTTGACATCCAATGTATCCCTGCAAAGTTTGGTGAAGATCTGAGTATGTAGTTTTTGACCTTATATGGAACCTCCTATCTGAAAATTTGAAAATTCTTAAAAAATTCGTCCAAAATCTTGATGTCTCCAATCTCTTGTTTTGTACGTTTTTTCCACGTGTCTCGACCTCCAATGGATCCCTGCAAAGTTTGGTGAAGATCTGAGTATGTAGTTTTTGACCTTATCTGGAACCTCCCATCTGAAAATTTGAAAATTCCTAAAAAATCCGTGCAAAATCTTGATGACCCCAATCTCTTGTTTTGTACGTTTTTTCCACGTGTCTTGACATCCAATGTATCCATGCAAAGTTTGGTGAAGATCTGAGTATGTCGTTTTTGACCTTATCTGGAACCTCCCATCTGAAAATTTGAAAATTCTTAAAAAATTCGTCGAAAATCTAGATGTCTCCAATCTCTTGTTTTGTACGTTTTTCCCACGTGTCTTGACATGCAAAGTATCCCTGCAACGTTTGGTGAAGATCTGAGTATGTAGTTTTTGACCTTATCTGGAACCTCCTATCTGAAAATTTGAAAATTCTTCAAAAATTCGTCGAAAATCTTGATGTCTCCAATCTCTTGTTTTGTACGTTTTTTCCACGTGTCTTGACATCCAATGTATCCCTGCAATGTTTGGTGGAGATCTGAGTATGTAGTTTTTGACCTTATCTGGGACCTCCTATCAGAAAATTTGAAAATTCTTCAAAAATTCGTCCAAAATCTTGATGTCTCCAATCTCTTGTTTTGTATGTTTTTTCCACGTGTCTCGACCTCCAATGTATCCCTGCAAAGTTTGGTGAAGATCTGAGTATGTCGTTTTTGACCTTATCTGGAACATCCTTTCTGAAAATTTGAAAATTCTTAAAAAATTCGTCGAAAATCTTGATGTCTCCAATCTCTTGTTTTGTACGTTTTTTCCACGTGTCTCGACCTCCAATGGATCCCTGCAAAGTTTGGTGAAGATCTGAGTATGTCGTTTTTGACCTTATCTGGAACATCCTTTCTGAAAATTTGAAAATTTTTAAAAAATTCGTCCAAAATCTTGATGTCTCCAATCTCTTTTTTGTACGTTTTTTCCACGTGTCTTGACATCCAATGTATCCCTGCAAAGTTTGGTGAAGATCTGAGTATGTAGTTTTTGACCTTATCTGGAACCTCCCATCTGAAAATTTGAAAATTCTTAAAAAATTCGACCAAAATCTTGATGTCTCCAATCTTTTGTTTTGTACGTTTTTTCCACGTGTCTTGACACATAATGTATCCATGCAAAGTTTGGTGAAGATCTGAGTATGTAGTTTTTGACCTTATATGGAACCTCCTATCTGAAAATTTGAAAATTCATAAAAAATTCGTCGAAAATCTTGATGTCTCCGATCTCTTGTTTTGTACGTTTTTTCCACGTGTCTTGACATGCAAAGTATTCCTGCAAAGTTTGGTGAAGATCTGAGTATGTAGTTTTTGACCTCATCTGGAACCTCCTATCTGAAAATTTGAAAATTCTTAAAAAATTCGTCCAAAACCTTGATGTCTCCAATCTCTTGTTTTGTACGTTTTTTCCACGTGTCTTGATATCCAATGTATCCCTGCAATGTTTGGTGAAGATCTGAGTATGTAGTTTTTGACCTTATATGGAACCTCCTATCTGAAAATTTGAAAATTCTTAAAAAATTCGTCCAAAATCTTGATGTCTCCAATCTCTTGTTTTGTTCGTTTTTTCCACGTGTCTTGACATCCAATGTATCCCTGCAAAGTTTGGTGAAGATCTGAGTATGTAGTTTTTGACCTTATATGGAACCTCCTATCTGAAAATTTGAAAATTCTTAAAAAATTCGTCCAAAATCTTGATGTCTCCAATCTCTTGTTTTGTACGTTTTTTCCACGTGTCTTGATATCCAATGTATCCCTGCAAAGTTTGGTGAAGATCTGAGTATGTCGTTTTTGACCTTATCTGGAACATCCTTTCTGAAAATTTGAAAATTGTTAAAAAATTCGTCCAAAATCTTGATGTCTCCAATCTCTTTTTTGTACGTTTTTTCCACGTGTCTTGACATCCAATGTATCCATGCAAAGTTTGGTGAAGATCTGAGTATGTAGTTTTTGACCTTATCTGGAACCTCCCATCTGAAAATTTGAAAATTCTTAAAAAATTCGACCAAAATCTTGATGTCTCCAATCTTTTGTTTTGTACGTTTTTTCCACGTGTCTTGACACATAATGTATCCATGCAAAGTTTGGTGAAGATCTGAGTATGTAGTTTTTGACCTTATATGGAACCTCCTATCTGAAAATTTGAAAATTCTTAAAAAATTCGTCCAAAATCTTGATGTCTCCAATCTCTTGTTTTGTACGTTTTTTCCACGTGTCTTGACATCCAATGTATCCCTGCAAAGTTTGGTGAAGATATGAGTATGTAGTTTTTGACCTTATCTGGAACCTCCCATCTGAAAATTTGAAAATTCCTAAAAAATCCGTGCAAAATCTTGATGACCCCAATCTCTTGTTTTGTACGTTTTTTCCACGTGTCTTGACATCCAATGTATCCATGCAAAGTTTGGTGAAGATCTGAGTATGTCGTTTTTGACCTTATCTGGAACATCCTTTCTGAAAATTTGAAAATTGTTAAAAAATTCGTCCAAAATCTTGATGTCTCCAATCTCTTTTTTGTACGATTTTTCCACGTGTCTTGACATCCAATGGATCCCTGCAAAGTTTGGTGAAGATCTGAGAATGTAGTTTTTGACCTTATCTGGAACCTCCCATCTGAAAATTTGAAAATTCTTAAAAAATTCGACCAAAATCTTGATGTCTCCAATCTTTTGTTTTGTACGTTTTTTCCACGTGTCTTGACACATAATGTATCCATGCAAAGTTTGGTGAAGATCTGAGTATGTAGTTTTTGACTTTATATGGAACCTCCTATCTGAAAATTTGAAAATTCTTAAAAAATTCGTCCAAAATCTTGATGTCTCCAATCTCTTGTTTTGTACGTTTTTTCCACGTGTCTTGACATCCAATGTATCCCTGCAAAGTTTGGTGAAGATCTGAGTATGTAGTTTTTGACCTTATCTGGAACCTCCCATCTGAAAATTTGAAAATTCCTAAAAAATCCGTGCAAAATCTTGATGACCCCAATCTCTTGTTTTGTACGTTTTTTCCACGTGTCTTGACATCCAATGTATTCCTGCAATGTTTGGTGAAGATCTGAGTATGTAGTTTTTGACCTTATATGGAACCTCCTATCTGAAAATTTGAAAATTCTTAAAAAATTCGTCCAAAATCTTGATGTCTCCAATCTCTTGTTTTGTACGTTTTTTCCACGTGTCTTGACATCCAATGTATCCCTGCAAAGTTTGGTGAAGATCTGAGTATGTAGTTTTTGACCTTATCTGGAACCTCCCATCTGAAAATTTGAAAATTCCTAAAAAATCCGTGCAAAATCTTGATGACCCCAATCTCTTGTTTTGTACGTTTTTTCCACGTGTCTTGACATCCAATGTATTCCTGCAATATTTGGTGAAGATCTGAGTATGTAGTTTTTGACCTTATATGGAACCTCCTATCTGAAAATTTGAAAATTCTTAAAAAATTCGACCAAAATCTTGATGTTCCGAATCCTATGTTTTGTATGTTTTTTCCACGTGTCTTGACATCCAATGTATCCATGCAAAGTTTGGTGAAGATCTGAGTATGTAGTTTTTGACCTTATATTGAACCTCCCATCTGAAAATTTGAAAATTCTTAAAAAATTCGTCCAAAATCTTGATGACCCCAATCTCTTGTTTTGTACGTTTTTTCCACGTGTCTTGACATCCAAAGTATCCCTGCAAAGTTTGGTGAAGATCTGAGTATGTAGTTTTTGACCTTATATGGAACCTCCTTTCTGAAAATTTGAGAATTCTTAAAAAATTCGTCCAAAATCTTGATGTCTCCAATCTCTTGTTTTGTACGTTTTTTCCACGTGTCTTGACATCCAATGTATCCCTGCAAAGTTTGGTGAAGATCTGAGTATGTGGTTTTTGACCTTATCTGGAACATCCTTTCTGAAAATTTGAAAATTCTTAAAAAATTCGACCAAAATCTTGATGTTCCGAATCCTATGTTTTGTACGTTTTTTCCACGTGTCTTGACATCCAATGTATCCATGCAAAGTTTGGTGAAGATCTGAGTATGTAGTTTTTGACCTTATATTGAACCTCCCATCTGAAAATTTGAAAATTCTTAAAAAATTCGTCCAAAATCTTGATGACCCCAATCTCTTGTTTTGTACGTTTTTTCCACGTGTCTTGACATCCAAAGTATCCCTGCAAAGTTTGGTGAAGATCTGAGTATGTAGTTTTTGACCTTATATGGAACCTCCCATCTGAAAATTTGAGAATTCTTAAAAAATTCGTCCAAAATCTTGATGTCTCCAATCTCTTGTTTTGTACGTTTTTTCCACGTGTCTTGACATCCAATGTATCCATGCAAAGTTTGGTGAAGATCTGAGTATGTCGTTTTTGACCTTATCTGGAACCTCCCATCTGAAAATTTGAAAATTCTTAAAAAATTCGTCGAAAATCTTGATGTCTCCAATCTTTTGTTTTGTACGTTTTTTCCACGTGTCTTGACATGCAAAGTATCCCTGCAACGTTTGGTGAAGATCTGAGTATGTAGTTTTTGACCTTATCTGGAACCTCCTATCTGAAAATTTGAAAATTCTTCAAAAATTCGTCGAAAATCTTGATGTCTCCAATCTCTTGTTTTGTACGTTTTTTCCACGTGTCTTGACATCCAATGTATTCCTGCAATGTTTGGTGGAGATCTGAGTATGTAGTTTTTGACCTTATCTGGAACCTCCTATCTGAAAATTTGAAAATTCTTCAAAAATTCGTCCAAAATCTTGATGTCTCCAATCTCTTGTTTTGTACGTTTTTTCCACGTGTCTCGACCTCCAATGGATCCCTGCAAAGTTTGGTGAAGATCTGAGTATGTCGTTTTTGACCTTATCTGGAACATCCTTTCTGAAAATTTGAAAATTCTTAAAAAATTCGTCGAAAATCTTGATGTCTCCAATCTCTTGTTTTGTACGTTTTTTCCACGTGTCTTGACATACAATGTATCCCTGCAAAGTTTGGTGAAGATCTGAGTATGTAGTTTTTGACCTTATATGGAACCTCCTATCTGAAAATTTGAAAATTCTTAAAAAATTCGTCCAAAATCTTGATGTCTCCAATCTCTTGTTTTGTACGTTTTTTCCACGTGTCTCGACCTCCAATGGATCCCTGCAAAGTTTGGTGAAGATCTGAGTATGTAGTTTTTGACCTTATCTGGAACCTCCCATCTGAAAATTTGAAAATTCCTAAAAAATCCGTGCAAAATCTTGATGACCCCAATCTCTTGTTTTGTACGTTTTTTCCACGTGTCTTGACATCCAATGTATCCATGCAAAGTTTGGTGAAGATCTGAGTATGTCGTTTTTGACCTTATCTGGAACCTCCCATCTGAAAATTTGAAAATTCTTAAAAAATTCGTCGAAAATCTAGATGTCTCCAATCTCTTGTTTTGTACGTTTTTCCCACGTGTCTTGACATGCAAAGTATCCCTGCAACGTTTGGTGAAGATCTGAGTATGTAGTTTTTGACCTTATCTGGAACCTCCTATCTGAAAATTTGAAAATTCTTCAAAAATTCGTCGAAAATCTTGATGTCTCCAATCTCTTGTTTTGTACGTTTTTTCCACGTGTCTTGACATCCAATGTATCCCTGCAATGTTTGGTGGAGATCTGAGTATGTAGTTTTTGACCTTATCTGGGACCTCCTATCAGAAAATTTGAAAATTCTTCAAAAATTCGTCCAAAATCTTGATGTCTCCAATCTCTTGTTTTGTATGTTTTTTCCACGTGTCTCGACCTCCAATGTATCCCTGCAAAGTTTGGTGAAGATCTGAGTATGTCGTTTTTGACCTTATCTGGAACATCCTTTCTGAAAATTTGAAAATTCTTAAAAAATTCGTCGAAAATCTTGATGTCTCCAATCTCTTGTTTTGTACGTTTTTTCCACGTGTCTCGACCTCCAATGGATCCCTGCAAAGTTTGGTGAAGATCTGAGTATGTCGTTTTTGACCTTATCTGGAACATCCTTTCTGAAAATTTGAAAATTCTTAAAAAATTCGTCAAAAATCTTGATGTCTCCAATCTCTTGTTTTGTACGTTTTTTCCACGTGTCTTGACATGCAAAGTATTCCTGCAAAGTTTGGTGAAGATCTGAGTATGTAGTTTTTGACCTTATATGGAACCTCCTATCTGAAAATTTGAAAATTCTTAAAAAATTCGTCCAAAATCTTGATGTCTCCAATCTCTTGTTTTGTACGTTTTTTCCACGTGTCTCGACCTCCAATGTATCCCTGCAAAGTTTGGTGAAGATCTGAGTATGTAGTTTTTGACCTTATATGGAACCTCCTATCTGAAAATTTGAAAATTCTTAAAAAATTCGTCCAAAATCTTGATGTCTCCAATCTCTTGTTTTGTACGTTTTTTCCACGTGTCTTGACATCCAATGTATCCCTGCAAAGTTTGGTGAAGATCTGAGTATGTAGTTTTTGACCTTATATTGAACCTCCCATCTGAAAATTTGAAAATTCTTAAAAAATTCGTCCAAAATCTTGATGTCTCCAATCTCTTGTTTTGTACGTTTTTTCCACGTGTCTTGATATCCAATGTATCCCTGCAAAGTTTGGTGAAGATCTGAGTATGTCGTTTTTGACCTTATCTGGAACATCCTTTCTGAAAATTTGAAAATTGTTAAAAAATTCGTCCAAAATCTTGATGTCTCCAATCTCTTTTTTGTACGTTTTTTCCACGTGTCTTGACATCCAATGTATCCCTGCAAAGTTTGGTGAAGATCTGAGTATGTAGTTTTTGACCTTATCTGGAACCTCCCATCTGAAAATTTGAAAATTCTTAAAAAATTCGACCAAAATCTTGATGTCTCCAATCTTTTGTTTTGTACGTTTTTTCCACGTGTCTTGACACATAATGTATCCATGCAAAGTTTGGTGAAGATCTGAGTATGTAGTTTTTGACCTTATATGGAACCTCCTATCTGAAAATTTGAAAATTCTTAAAAAATTCGTCGAAAATCTTGATGTCTCCGATCTCTTGTTTTGTACGTTTTTTCCACGTGTCTTGACATGCAAAGTATTCCTGCAAAGTTTGGTGAAGATCTGAGTATGTAGTTTTTGACCTCATCTGGAACCTCCTATCTGAAAATTTGAAAATTCTTAAAAAATTCGTCCAAAATCTTGATGTCTCCAATCTCTTGTTTTGTACGTTTTTTCCACGTGTCTTGATATCCAATGTATCCCTGCAATGTTTGGTGAAGATCTGAGTATGTAGTTTTTGACCTTATATGGAACCTCCTATCTGAAAATTTGAAAATTCTTAAAAAATTCGTCCAAAATCTTGATGTCTCCAATCTCTTGTTTTGTTCGTTTTTTCCACGTGTCTTGACATCCAATGTATCCCTGCAAAGTTTGGTGAAGATCTGAGTATGTAGTTTTTGACCTTATATGGAACCTCCTATCTGAAAATTTGAAAATTCTTAAAAAATTCGTCCAAAATCTTGATGTCTCCAATCTCTTGTTTTGTACGTTTTTTCCACGTGTCTTGATATCCAATGTATCCCTGCAAAGTTTGGTGAAGATCTGAGTATGTCGTTTTTGACCTTATCTGGAACATCCTTTCTGAAAATTTGAAAATTGTTAAAAAATTCGTCCAAAATCTTGATGTCTCCAATCTCTTTTTTGTACGTTTTTTCCACGTGTCTTGACATCCAATGGATCCCTGCAAAGTTTGGTGAAGATCTGAGTATGTAGTTTTTGACCTTATCTGGAACCTCCCATCTGAAAATTTGAAAATTCTTAAAAAATTCGACCAAAATCTTGATGTCTCCAATCTTTTGTTTTGTACGTTTTTTCCACGTGTCTTGACACATAATGTATCCATGCAAAGTTTGGTGAAGATCTGAGTATGTAGTTTTTGACCTTATATGGAACCTCCTATCTGAAAATTTGAAAATTCTTAAAAAATTCGTCCAAAATCTTGATGTCTCCAATCTCTTGTTTTGTACGTTTTTTCCACGTGTCTTGACATCCAATGTATCCCTGCAAAGTTTGGTGAAGATCTGAGTATGTAGTTTTTGACCTTATCTGGAACCTCCCATCTGAAAATTTGAAAATTCCTAAAAAATCCGTGCAAAATCTTGATGACCCCAATCTCTTGTTTTGTACGTTTTTTCCACGTGTCTTGACATCCAATGTATTCCTGCAATATTTGGTGAAGATCTGAGTATGTAGTTTTTGACCTTATATGGAACCTCCTATCTGAAAATTTGAAAATTCTTAAAAAATTCGACCAAAATCTTGATGTTCCGAATCCTATGTTTTGTATGTTTTTTCCACGTGTCTTGACATCCAATGTATCCATGCAAAGTTTGGTGAAGATCTGAGTATGTAGTTTTTGACCTTATATTGAACCTCCCATCTGAAAATTTGAAAATTCTTAAAAAATTCGTCCAAAATCTTGATGACCCCAATCTCTTGTTTTGTACGTTTTTTCCACGTGTCTTGACATCCAAAGTATCCCTGCAAAGTTTGGTGAAGATCTGAGTATGTAGTTTTTGACCTTATATGGAACCTCCTTTCTGAAAATTTGAGAATTCTTAAAAAATTCGTCCAAAATCTTGATGTCTCCAATCTCTTGTTTTGTAGGTTTTTTCCACGTGTCTTGACATCCAATGTATCCCTGCAAAGTTTGGTGAAGATCTGAGTATGTGGTTTTTGACCTTATCTGGAACATCCTTTCTGAAAATTTGAAAATTCTTAAAAAATTCGACCAAAATCTTGATGTTCCGAATCCTATGTTTTGTACGTTTTTTCCACGTGTCTTGACATCCAATGTATCCATGCAAAGTTTGGTGAAGATCTGAGTATGTAGTTTTTGACCTTATATTGAACCTCCCATCTGAAAATTTGAAAATTCTTAAAAAATTCGTCCAAAATCTTGATGACCCCAATCTCTTGTTTTGTACGTTTTTTCCACGTGTCTTGACATCCAAAGTATCCCTGCAAAGTTTGGTGAAGATCTGAGTATGTAGTTTTTGACCTTATATGGAACCTCCCATCTGAAAATTTGAGAATTCTTAAAAAATTCGTCCAAAATCTTGATGTCTCCAATCTCTTGTTTTGTACGTTTTTTCCACGTGTCTTGACATCCAATGTATCCATGCAAAGTTTGGTGAAGATCTGAGTATGTCGTTTTTGACCTTATCTGTTACCTCCCATCTGAAAATTTGAAAATTCTTAAAAAATTCGTCGAAAATCTTGATGTCTCCAATCTTTTGTTTTGTACGTTTTTTCCACGTGTCTTGACATGCAAAGTATCCCTGCAACGTTTGGTGAAGATCTGAGTATGTAGTTTTTGACCTTATCTGGAACCTCCTATCTGAAAATTTGAAAATTCTTCAAAAATTCGTCGAAAATCTTGATGTCTCCAATCTCTTGTTTTGTACGTTTTTTCCACGTGTCTTGACATCCAATGTATTCCTGCAATGTTTGGTGGAGATCTGAGTATGTAGTTTTAGACCTTATCTGGAACCTCCTATCTGAAAATTTGAAAATTCTTCAAAAATTCGTCCAAAATCTTGATGTCTCCAATCTCTTGTTTTGTACGTTTTTTCCACGTGTCTCGACCTCCAATGGATCCCTGCAAAGTTTGGTGAAGATCTGAGTATGTCGTTTTTGACCTTATCTGGAACATCCTTTCTGAAAATTTGAAAATTCTTAAAAAATTCGTCGAAAATCTTGATGTCTCCAATCTCTTGTTTTGTACGTTTTTTCCACGTGTCTTGACATCCAATGTATCCCTGCAAAGTTTGGTGAAGATCTGAGTATGTAGTTTTTGACCTTATATGGAACCTCCTATCTGAAAATTTGAAAATTCTTAAAAAATTCGTCCAAAATCTTGATGTCTCCAATCTCTTGTTTTGTACGTTTTTTCCACGTGTCTCGACCTCCAATGGATCCCTGCAAAGTTTGGTGAAGATCTGAGTATGTAGTTTTTGACCTTATCTGGAACCTCCCATCTGAAAATTTGAAAATTCCTAAAAAATCCGTGCAAAATCTTGATGACCCCAATCTCTTGTTTTGTACGTTTTTTCCACGTGTCTTGACATCCAATGTATCCATGCAAAGTTTGGTGAAGATCTGAGTATGTCGTTTTTGACCTTATCTGGAACCTCCCATCTGAAAATTTGAAAATTCTTAAAAAATTCGTCGAAAATCTAGATGTCTCCAATCTCTTGTTTTGTACGTTTTTCCCACGTGTCTTGACATGCAAAGTATCCCTGCAACGTTTGGTGAAGATCTGAGTATGTAGTTTTTGACCTTATCTGGAACCTCCTATCTGAAAATTTGAAAATTCTTCAAAAATTCGTCGAAAATCTTGATGTCTCCAATCTCTTGTTTTGTACGTTTTTTCCACGTGTCTTGACATCCAATGTATCCCTGCAATGTTTGGTGGAGATCTGAGTATGTAGTTTTTGACCTTATCTGGGACCTCCTATCAGAAAATTTGAAAATTCTTCAAAAATTCGTCCAAAATCTTGATGTCTCCAATCTCTTGTTTTGTACGTTTTTTCCACGTGTCTCGACCTCCAATGTATCCCTGCAAAGTTTGGTGAAGATCTGAGTATGTCGTTTTTGACCTTATCTGGAACATCCTTTCTGAAAATTTGAAAATTCTTAAAAAATTCGTCGAAAATCTTGATGTCTCCAATCTCTTGTTTTGTACGTTTTTTCCACGTGTCTCGACCTCCAATGGATCCCTGCAAAGTTTGGTGAAGATCTGAGTATGTCGTTTTTGACCTTATCTGGAACATCCTTTCTGAAAATTTGAAAATTCTTAAAAAATTCGTCGAAAATCTTGATGTCTCCAATCTCTTGTTTTGTACGTTTTTTCCACGTGTCTTGACATGCAAAGTATTCCTGCAAAGTTTGGTGAAGATCTGAGTATGTAGTTTTTGACCTTATATGGAACCTCCTATCTGAAAATTTGAAAATTCTTAAAAAATTCGTCCAAAATCTTGATGTCTCCAATCTCTTGTTTTGTACGTTTTTTCCACGTGTCTCGACCTCCAATGTATCCCTGCAAAGTTTGGTGAAGATCTGAGTATGTAGTTTTAGACCTTATCTGGAACCTCCTATCTGAAAATTTGAAAATTCTTCAAAAATTCGTCCAAAATCTTGATGTCTCCAATCTCTTGTTTTGTACGTTTTTTCCACGTGTCTCGACCTCCAATGGATCCCTGCAAAGTTTGGTGAAGATCTGAGTATGTCGTTTTTGACCTTATCTGGAACATCCTTTCTGAAAATTTGAAAATTCTTAAAAAATTCGTCGAAAATCTTGATGTCTCCAATCTCTTGTTTTGTACGTTTTTTCCACGTGTCTTGACATGCAAAGTATCCCTGCAACGTTTGGTGAAGATCTGAGTATGTAGTTTTTGACCTTATCTGGAACCTCCTATCTGAAAATTTGAAAATTCTTCAAAAATTCGTCGAAAATCTTGATGTCTCCAATCTCTTGTTTTGTACGTTTTTTCCACGTGTCTTGACATCCAATGTATTCCTGCAATGTTTGGTGGAGATCTGAGTATGTAGTTTTAGACCTTATCTGGAACCTCCTATCTGAAAATTTGAAAATTCTTCAAAAATTCGTCCAAAATCTTGATGTCTCCAATCTCTTGTTTTGTACGTTTTTTCCACGTGTCTCGACCTCCAATGGATCCCTGCAAAGTTTGGTGAAGATCTGAGTATGTCGTTTTTGACCTTATCTGGAACATCCTTTCTGAAAATTTGAAAATTCTTAAAAAATTTGTCGAAAATCTTGATGTCTCCAATCTCTTGTTTTGTACGTTTTTTCCACGTGTCTTGACATCCAATGTATCCCTGCAAAGTTTGGTGAAGATCTGAGTATGTAGTTTTTGACCTTATATGGAACCTCCTATCTGAAAATTTGAAAATTCTTAAAAAAATCGTCCAAAATCTTGATGTCTCCAATCTCTTGTTTTGTACGTTTTTTCCACGTGTCTCGACCTCCAATGGATCCCTGCAAAGTTTGGTGAAGATCTGAGTATGTAGTTTTTGACCTTATCTGGAACCTCCCATCTGAAAATTTGAAAATTCCTAAAAAATCCGTGCAAAATCTTGATGACCCCAATCTCTTGTTTTGTACGTTTTTTCCACGTGTCTTGACATCCAATGTATCCATGCAAAGTTTGGTGAAGATCTGAGTATGTCGTTTTTGACCTTATCTGGAACCTCCCATCTGAAAATTTGAAAATTCTTAAAAAATTCGTCGAAAATCTAGATGTCTCCAATCTCTTGTTTTGTACGTTTTTCCCACGTGTCTTGACATGCAAAGTATCCCTGCAACGTTTGGTGAAGATCTGAGTATGTAGTTTTTGACCTTATCTGGAACCTCCTATCTGAAAATTTGAAAATTCTTCAAAAATTCGTCGAAAATCTTGATGTCTCCAATCTCTTGTTTTGTACGTTTTTTCCACGTGTCTTGACATCCAATGTATCCCTGCAATGTTTGGTGGAGATCTGAGTATGTAGTTTTTGACCTTATCTGGGACCTCCTATCAGAAAATTTGAAAATTCTTCAAAAATTCGTCCAAAATCTTGATGTCTCCAATCTCTTGTTTTGTACGTTTTTTCCACGTGTCTCGACCTCCAATGTATCCCTGCAAAGTTTGGTGAAGATCTGAGTATGTCGTTTTTGACCTTATCTGGAACATCCTTTCTGAAAATTTGAAAATTCTTAAAAAATTCGTCGAAAATCTTGATGTCTCCAATCTCTTGTTTTGTACGTTTTTTCCACGTGTCTCAACCTCCAATGGATCCCTGCAAAGTTTGGTGAAGATCTGAGTATGTCGTTTTTGACCTTATCTGGAACATCCTTTCTGAAAATTTGAAAATTCTTAAAAAATTCGTCGAAAATCTTGATGTCTCCAATCTCTTGTTTTGTACGTTTTTTCCACGTGTCTTGACATGCAAAGTATTCCTGCAAAGTTTGGTGAAGATCTGAGTATGTAGTTTTTGACCTTATATGGAACCTCCTATCTGAAAATTTGAAAATTCTTAAAAAATTCGTCCAAAATCTTGATGTCTCCAATCTCTTGTTTTGTACGTTTTTTCCACGTGTCTCGACCTCCAATGTATCCCTGCAAAGTTTGGTGAAGATCTGAGTATGTAGTTTTAGACCTTATCTGGAACCTCCTATCTGAAAATTTGAAAATTCTTCAAAAATTCGTCCAAAATCTTGATGTCTCCAATCTCTTGTTTTGTACGTTTTTTCCACGTGTCTCGACCTCCAATGGATCCCTGCAAAGTTTGGTGAAGATCTGAGTATGTCGTTTTTGACCTTATCTGGAACATCCTTTCTGAAAATTTGAAAATTCTTAAAAAATTCGTCGAAAATCTTGATGTCTCCAATCTCTTGTTTTGTACGTTTTTTCCACGTGTCTTGACATGCAAAGTATTCCTGCAAAGTTTGGTGAAGATCTGAGTATGTAGTTTTTGACCTTATATGGAACCTCCTATCTGAAAATTTGAAAATTCTTAAAAAATTCGTCCAAAATCTTGATGTCTCCAATCTCTTGTTTTGTACGTTTTTTCCACGTGTCTTGACATCCAATGTATCCCTGCAAAGTTTGGTGAAGATCTGAGTATGTAGTTTTTGACTTTATCTGGAACCTCCCATCTGAAAATTTGAAAATTCTTCAAAAATTCGTCCAAAATCTTGATGTCTCCAATCTCTTGTTTTGTACGTTTTTTCCACGTGTCTCGACCTCCAATGGATCCCTGCAAAGTTTGGTGAAGATCTGAGTATGTCGTTTTTGACCTTATCTGGAACCTCCCATCTGAAAATTTGAAAATTCTTAAAAAATTCGTCGAAAATCTTGATGTCTCCAATCTCTTGTTTTGTACGTTTTTTCCACGTGTCTTGACATGCAAAGTATCCCTGCAACGTTTGGTGAAGATCTGAGTATGTAGTTTTTGACCTTATCTGGAACCTCCTATCTGAAAATTTGAAAATTCTTAAAAAATTCGTCGAAAATCTTGATGTCTCCAATCTCTTGTTTTGTACGTTTTTTCCACGTGTCTTGACATCCAATGTATCCCTGCAAAGTTTGGTGGAGATCTGAGTATGTAGTTTTTGACCTTATCTGGGACCTCCTATCAGAAAATTTGAAAATTCTTCAAAAATTCGACCAAAATCTTGATGTCTCCAATCTTTTGTTTTGTACGTTTTTTCCACGTGTCTTGACACATAATGTATCCATGCAAAGTTTGGTGAAGATCTGAGTATGTAGTTTTTGACTTTATATGGAACCTCCTATCTGAAAATTTGAAAATTCTTAAAAAATTCGTCCAAAATCTTGATGTCTCCAATCTCTTGTTTTGTACGTTTTTTCCACGTGTCTTGACATCCAATGTATCCCTGCAAAGTTTGGTGAAGATCTGAGTATGTAGTTTTTGACCTTATCTGGAACCTCCCATCTCAAAATTTGAAAATTCCTAAAAAATCCGTGCAAAATCTTGATGACCCCAATCTCTTGTTTTGTACGTTTTTTCCACGTGTCTTGACATGCAAAGTATTCCTGCAAAGTTTGGTGAAGATCTGAGTATGTAGTTTTTGACCTCATCTGGAACCTCCTATCTGAAAATTTGAAAATTCTTAAAAAATTCGTCCAAAATCTTGATGTCTCCAATCTCTTGTTTTGTACGTTTTTTCCACGTGTCTTGACATCCAATGTATCCCTGCAATGTTTGGTGAAGATCTGAGTATGTAGTTTTTGACCTTATATTGAACCTCCCATCTGAAAATTTGAAAATTCTTAAAAAATTCGTCCAAAATCTTGATGACCCCAATCTCTTGTTTTGTACGTTTTTTCCACGTGTCTTGACATCCAAAGTATCCCTGCAAAGTTTGGTGAAGATCTGAGTATGTAGTTTTTGACCTCATCTGGAACCTCCTATCTGAAAATTTGAGAATTCTTAAAAAATTCGTCCAAAATCTTGATGTCTCCAATCTCTTGTTTTGTACGTTTTTTCCACGTGTCTTGACATCCAATGTATCCATGCAAAGTTTGGTGAAGATCTGAGTATGTCGTTTTTGACCTTATCTGGAACCTCCCATCTGAAAATTTGAAAATTCTTAAAAAATTCGTCGAAAATCTTGATGTCTCCAATCTTTTGTTTTGTACGTTTTTTCCACGTGTCTTGACATGCAAAGTATCCCTGCAACGTTTGGTGAAGATCTGAGTATGTAGTTTTTGACCTTATCTGGAACCTCCTATCTGAAAATTTGAAAATTCTTCAAAAATTCGTCGAAAATCTTGATGTCTCCAATCTCTTGTTTTGTACGTTTTTTCCACGTGTCTTGACATCCAATGTATTCCTGCAATGTTTGGTGGAGATCTGAGTATGTCGTTTTTGACCTTATCTGGAACCTCCCATCTGAAAATTTGAAAATTCTTAAAAAATTCGTCGAAAATCTTGATGTCTCCGATCTCTTGTTTTGTACGTTTTTTCCACGTGTCTTGACATGCAAAGTATTCCTGCAAAGTTTGGTGAAGATCTGAGTATGTAGTTTTTGACCTCATCTGGAACCTCCTATCTGAAAATTTGAAAATTCTTAAAAAATTCGTCCAAAATCTTGATGTCTCCAATCTCTTGTTTTGTACGTTTTTTCGACGTGTCTTGACATCCAATGTATCCCTGCAATGTTTGGTGAAGATCTGAGTATGTAGTTTTTGACCTTATCTGGAACCTCCCATCTGAAAATTTGAAAATTCCTAAAAAATCCGTCCAAAATCTTGATGACCCCAATCTCTTGTTTTGTACTTTTTTTCCACGTGTCTCGACCTCCAATGTATCCCTGCAAAGTTTGGTGAAGATCTGAGTATGTAGTTTTTGACCTTATATGGAACCTCCTATCTGAAAATTTGAAAATTCTTAAAAAATTCGTCCAAAATCTTGATGTCACCAATCCTATGTTTTGTATGTTTTTTCCACGTGTCTTGACATCCAATGTATTCCTGCAAAGTTTGGTGAAGATCTGAGTATGTCGTTTTTGACCTTATCTGGAACCTCCCATCTGAAAATTTGAAAATTCTTAAAAAATTCGTCGAAAATCTTGATGTCTCCGATCTCTTGTTTTGTACGTTTTTTCCACGTGTCTTGACATGCAAAGTATTCCTGCAAAGTTTGGTGAAGATCTGAGTATGTAGTTTTTGACCTCATCTGGAACCTCCTATCTGAAAATTTGAAAATTCTTAAAAAATTCGTCCAAAATCTTGATGTCTCCAATCTCTTGTTTTGTACGTTTTTTCCACGTGTCTTGACATCCAATGTATCCCTGCAATGTTTGGTGAAGATCTGAGTATGTAGTTTTTGACCTTATCTGGAACCTCCCATCTGAAAATTTGAAAATTCCTAAAAAATCCGTCCAAAATCTTGATGACCCCAATCTCTTGTTTTGTACTTTTTTTCCACGTGTCTCGACCTCCAATGTATCCCTGCAAAGTTTGGTGAAGATCTGAGTATGTAGTTTTTGACCTTATATGGAACCTCCTATCTGAAAATTTGAAAATTCTTAAAAAATTCGTCCAAAATCTTGATGTCACCAATCCTATGTTTTGTATGTTTTTTCCACGTGTCTTGACATCCAATGGATCCCTGCAAAGTTTGGTGAAGATCTGAGTATGTAGTTTTTGACCTCATCTGGAACCTCCTATCTGAAAATTTGAAAATTCTTAAAAAATTCGTCCAAAATCTTGATGTCTCCAATCTCTTGTTTTGTACGTTTTTTCCAAGTGTCTTGACATCCAATGTATCCCTGCAATGTTTGGTGAAGATCTGAGTATGTAGTTTTTGACCTTATCTGGAACCTCCCATCTGAAAATTTGAAAATTCCTAAAAAATCCGTCCAAAATCTTGATGACCCCAATCTCTTGTTTTGTACTTTTTTTCCACGTGTCTCGACCTCCAATGTATCCCTGCAAAGTTTGGTGAAGATCTGAGTATGTAGTTTTTGACCTTATATGGAACCTCCTATCTGAAAATTTGAAAATTCTTAAAAAATTCGTCCAAAATCTTAATGTCACCAATCCTATGTTTTGTATGTTTTTTCCACGTGTCTTGATATCCAATGGATCCCTGCAAAGTTTGGTGAAGATCTGAGTATGTCGTTTTTGACCTTATCTGGAACCTCCCATCTGAAAATTTGAAAATTCTTAAAAAATTCGTCCAAAATCTTGATGTCTCCAATCTCTTGTTTTGTACGTTTTTTCCACGTGTCTTGGCATCCAATGTATCCCTGCAAAGTTTGGTGAAGATCTGAGTATGTAGTTTTTGACCTTATCTGGAACCTCCCATCTGAAAATTTGAAAATTCTTCAAAAATTCGTCCAAAATCTTGATGTCTCCAATCTCTTGTTTTGTACGTTTTTTCCACGTGTCTCGACCTCCAATGGATCCCTGCAAAGTTTGGTGAAGATCTGAGTATGTCGTTTTTGACCTTATCTGGAACCTCCCATCTGAAAATTTGAAAATTCTTAAAAAATTCGTCGAAAATCTTGATGTCTCCAATCTCTTGTTTTGTACGTTTTTTCCACGTGTCTTGACATGCAAAGTATCCCTGCAAAGTTTGGTGAAGATCTGAGTATGTAGTTTTTGATCTTATCTTGAACCTCCTATCTGAAAATTTGAAAATTCTTCAAAAATTCGTCGAAAATCTTGATGTCTCCAATCTCTTGTTTTGTACGTTTTTTCCACGTGTCTTGACATCCAATGTATCCCTGCAATGTTTGGTGGAGATCTGAGTATGTAGTTTTTGACCTTATCTGGGACCTCCTATCAGAAAATTTGAAAATTCTTCAAAAATTCGTCCAAAATCTTGATGTCTCCAATCTCTTGTTTTGTACGTTTTTTCCACGTGTCTTGATATCCAATGTATCCCTGCAAAGTTTGGTGAAGATCTGAGTATGTCGTTTTTGACCTTATCTGGAACATCCTTTCTGAAAATTTGAAAATTCTTAAAAAATTCGACCAAAATCTTGATGTTCCGAATCCTATGTTTTGTATGTTTTTTCCACGTGTCTTGACATCCAATGTATCCATGCAAAGTTTGGTGAAGATCTGAGTATGTAGTTTTTGACCTTATATTGAACCTCCCATCTGAAAATTTGAAAATTCTTAAAAAATTCGTCCAAAATCTTGATGACCCCAATCTCTTGTTTTGTACGTTTTTTCCACGTGTCTTGACATCCAAAGTATCCCTGCAAAGTTTGGTGAAGATCTGAGTATGTAGTTTTTGACCTTATATGGAACCTCCTTTCTGAAAATTTGAGAATTCTTAAAAAATTCGTCCAAAATCTTGATGTCTCCAATCTCTTGTTTTGTACGTTTTTTCCACGTGTCTTGACATCCAATGTATCCATGCAAAGTTTGGTGAAGATCTGAGTATGTCGTTTTTGACCTTATCTGGAACCTCCCATCTGAAAATTTGAAAATTCTTAAAAAATTCGTCGAAAATCTTGATGTCTCCAATCTTTTGTTTTGTACGTTTTTTCCACGTGTCTTGACATGCAAAGTATCCCTGCAACGTTTGGTGAAGATCTGAGTATGTAGTTTTTGACCTTATCTGGAAACTCCTATCTGAAAATTTGAAAATTCTTCAAAAATTCGTCGAAAATCTTGATGTCTCCAATCTCTTGTTTTGTATGTTTTTTCCACGTGTCTTGACATCCAATGTATTCCTGCAATGTTTGGTGGAGATCTGAGTATGTAGTTTTAGACCTTATCTGGAACCTCCTATCTGAAAATTTGAAAATTCTTCAAAAATTCGTCCAAAATCTTGATGTCTCCAATCTCTTGTTTTGTACGTTTTTTCCACGTGTCTCGACCTCCAATGGATCCCTGCAAAGTTTGGTGAAGATCTGAGTATGTCGTTTTTGACCTTATCTGGAACATCCTTTCTGAAAATTTGAAAATTCTTAAAAAATTCGTCGAAAATCTTGATGTCTCCAATCTCTTGTTTTGTACGTTTTTTCCACGTGTCTTGACATCCAATGTATCCCTGCAAAGTTTGGTGAAGATCTGAGTAGGTAGTTTTTGACCTTATATGGAACCTCCTATCTGAAAATTTGAAAATTCTTAAAAAATTCGTCCAAAATCTTGAAGTCTCCAATCTCTTGTTTTGTACGTTTTTTCCACGTGTCTCGACCTCCAATGGATCCCTGCAAAGTTTGGTGAAGATCTGAGTATGTAGTTTTTGACCTTAACTGGAACCTCCCATCTGAAAATTTGAAAATTCCTAAAAAATCCGTGCAAAATCTTGATGACCCCAATCTCTTGTTTTGTACGTTTTTTCCACGTGTCTTGACATCCAATGTATCCATGCAAAGTTTGGTGAAGATCTGAGTATGTCGTTTTTGACCTTATCTGGAACCTCCCATCTGAAAATTTGAAAATTCTTAAAAAATTCGTCGAAAATCTTGATGTCTCCAATCTCTTGTTTTGTACGTTTTTTCCACGTGTCTTGACATGCAAAGTATCCCTGCAACGTTTGGTGAAGATCTGAGTATGTAGTTTTTGACCTTATCTGGAACCTCCTATCTGAAAATTTGAAAATTCTTCAAAAATTCGTCGAAAATCTTGATGTCTCCAATCTCTTGCTTTGTACGTTTTTTCCACGTGTCTTGACATCCAATGTATCCCTGCAATGTTTGGTGGAGATCTGAGTATGTAGTTTTTGACCTTATCTGGGACCTCCTATCAGAAAATTTGAAAATTCTTCAAAAATTCGTCCAAAATCTTGATGTCTCCAATCTCTTGTTTTGTACGTTTTTTCCACGTGTCTCGACCTCCAATGTATCCCTGCAAAGTTTGGTGAAGATCTGAGTATGTCGTTTTTGACCTTATCTGGAACATCCTTTCTGAAAATTTGAAAATTCTTAAAAAATTCGTCGAAAATCTTGATGTCTCCAATCTCTTGTTTTGTACGTTTTTTCCACGTGTCTCGACCTCCAATGGATCCATGCAAAGTTTGGTGAAGATCTGAGTATGTCGTTTTTGACCTTATCTGGAACATCCTTTCTGAAAATTTGAAAATTCTTAAAAAATTCGTCGAAAATCTTGATGTCTCCAATCTCTTGTTTTGTACGTTTTTTCCACGTGTCTTGACATGCAAAGTATTCCTGCAAAGTTTGCTGAAGATCTGAGTATGTAGTTTCTGACCTTATATGGAACCTCCTATCTGAAAATTTGAAAATTCTTAAAAAATTCGTCCAAAATCTTGATGTCTCCAATCTCTTGTTTTGTACGTTTTTTCCACGTGTCTCGACCTCCAATGTATCCCTGCAAAGTTTGGTGAAGATCTGAGTATGTAGTTTTAGACCTTATCTGGAACCTCCTATCTGAAAATTTGAAAATTCTTCAAAAATTCGTCCAAAATCTTGATGTCTCCAATCTCTTGTTTTGTACGTTTTTTCCACGTGTCTCGACCTCCAATGGATCCCTGCAAAGTTTGGTGAAGATCTGAGTATGTCGTTTTTGACCTTATCTGGAACATCCTTTCTGAAAATTTGAAAATTCTTAAAAAATTCGTCGAAAATCTTGATGTCTCCAATCTCTTGTTTTGTACGTTTTTTCCACGTGTCTTGACATGCAAAGTATTCCTGCAAAGTTTGGTGAAGATCTGAGTATGTAGTTTTTGACCTTATATGGAACCTCCTATCTGAAAATTTGAAAATTCTTAAAAAATTCGTCCAAAATCTTGATGTCTCCAATCTCTTGTTTTGTACGTTTTTTCCACGTGTCTTGACATCCAATGTATCCCTGCAAAGTTTGGTGAAGATCTGAGTATGTAGTTTTTGACCTTATCTGGAACCTCCTATCTGAAAATTTGAAAATTCTCAAAAAATTCGTCGAAAATCTTGATGTCTCCAATCTCTTGTTTTGTACGTTTTTTCCACGTGTCTTGACATCCAATGTATCCCTGCAAAGTTTGGTGAAGATCTGAGTATGTAGTTTTTGACCTTATCTGGAACCTCCCATCTGAAAATTTGAAAATTCTTAAAAAATTCGACCAAAATCTTGATGTCTCCAATCTTTTGTTTTGTACGTTTTTTCCACGTGTCTTGACACATAATGTATCCATGCAAAGTTTGGTGAAGATCTGAGTATGTAGTTTTTGACCTTATATGGAACCTCCTATCTGAAAATTTGAAAATTCTTAAAAAATTCGTCCAAAATCTTGATGTCTCCAATCTCTTGTTTTGTACGTTTTTTCCACGTGTCTTGACATCCAATGTATCCCTGCAAAGTTTGGTGAAGATCTGAGTATGTAGTTTTTGACCTTATCTGGAACCTCCCATCTGAAAATTTGAAAATTCCTAAAAAATCCGTGCAAAATCTTGATGACCCCAATCTCTTATTTTGTACGTTTTTTCCACGTGTCTTGACATGCAAAGTATTCCTGCAAAGTTTGGTGAAGATCTGAGTATGTAGTTTTTGACCTCATCTGGAACCTCCTATCTGAAAATTTGAAAATTCTTAAAAAATTCGTCCAAAATCTTGATGTCTCCAATCTCTTGTTTTGTACGTTTTTTCCACGTGTCTTGACATCCAATGTATCCCTGCAATGTTTGGTGAAGATCTGAGTATGTAGTTTTTGACCTTATATTGAACCTCCCATCTGAAAATTTGAAAATTCTTAAAAAATTCGTCCAAAATCTTGATGACCCCAATCTCTTGTTTTGTACGTTTTTTCCACGTGTCTTGACATCCAAAGTATCCCTGCAAAGTTTGGTGAAGATCTGAGTATGTAGTTTTTGACCTCATCTGGAACCTCCTATCTGAAAATTTGAAAATTCTTAAAAAATTCGTCGAAAATCTTGATGTCTCCAATCTCTTGTTTTGTACGTTTTTTCCACGTGTCTTGACATGCAAAGTATTCCTGCAAAGTTTGGTGAAGATCTGAGTATGTAGTTTTTGACCTTATATGGAACCTCCTATCTGAAAATTTGAAAATTCTTAAAAAATTCGTCCAAAATCTTGATGTCTCCAATCTCTTGTTTTGTACGTTTTTTCCACGTGTCTCGACCTCCAATGTATCCCTGCAAAGTTTGGTGAAGATCTGAGTATGTAGTTTTAGACCTTATCTGGAACCTCCTATCTGAAAATTTGAAAATTCTTCAAAAATTCGTCCAAAATCTTGATGTCTCCAATCTCTTGTTTTGTACGTTTTTTCCACGTGTCTCGACCTCCAATGGATCCCTGCAAAGTTTGGTGAAGATCTGAGTATGTCGTTTTTGACCTTATCTGGAACATCCTTTCTGAAAATTTGAAAATTCTTAAAAAATTCGTCGAAAATCTTGATGTCTCCAATCTCTTGTTTTGTACGTTTTTTCCACGTGTCTTGACATGCAAAGTATTCCTGCAAAGTTTGGTGAAGATCTGAGTATGTAGTTTTTGACCTTATATGGAACCTCCTATCTGAAAATTTGAAAATTCTTAAAAAATTCGTCCAAAATCTTGATGTCTCCAATCTCTTGTTTTGTACGTTTTTTCCACGTGTCTTGACATCCAATGTATCCCTGCAAAGTTTGGTGAAGATCTGAGTATGTAGTTTTTGACTTTATCTGGAACCTCCCATCTGAAAATTTGAAAATTCTTCAAAAATTCGTCCAAAATCTTGATGTCTCCAATCTCTTGTTTTGTACGTTTTTTCCACGTGTCTCGACCTCCAATGGATCCCTGCAAAGTTTGGTGAAGATCTGAGTATGTCGTTTTTGACCTTATCTGGAACCTCCCATCTGAAAATTTGAAAATTCTTAAAAAATTCGTCGAAAATCTTGATGTCTCCAATCTCTTGTTTTGTACGTTTTTTCCACGTGTCTTGACATGCAAAGTATCCCTGCAACGTTTGGTGAAGATCTGAGTATGTAGTTTTTGACCTTATCTGGAACCTCCTATCTGAAAATTTGAAAATTCTTCAAAAATTCGTCGAAAATCTTGATGTCTCCAATCTCTTGTTTTGTACGTTTTTTCCACGTGTCTTGACATCCAATGTATCCCTGCAAAGTTTGGTGGAGATCTGAGTATGTAGTTTTTGACCTTATCTGGGACCTCCTATCAGAAAATTTGAAAATTCTTCAAAAATTCGACCAAAATCTTGATGTCTCCAATCTTTTGTTTTGTACGTTTTTTCCACGTGTCTTGACACATAATGTATCCATGCAAAGTTTGGTGAAGATCTGAGTATGTAGTTTTTGACTTTATATGGAACCTCCTATCTGAAAATTTGAAAATTCTTAAAAAATTCGTCCAAAATCTTGATGTCTCCAATCTCTTGTTTTGTACGTTTTTTCCACGTGTCTTGACATCCAATGTATCCCTGCAAAGTTTGGTGAAGATCTGAGTATGTAGTTTTTGACCTTATCTGGAACCTCCCATCTCAAAATTTGAAAATTCCTAAAAAATCCGTGCAAAATCTTGATGACCCCAATCTCTTGTTTTGTACGTTTTTTCCACGTGTCTTGACATGCAAAGTATTCCTGCAAAGTTTGGTGAAGATCTGAGTATGTAGTTTTTGACCTCATCTGGAACCTCCTATCTGAAAATTTGAAAATTCTTAAAAAATTCGTCCAAAATCTTGATGTCTCCAATCTCTTGTTTTGTACGTTTTTTCCACGTGTCTTGACATCCAATGTATCCCTGCAATGTTTGGTGAAGATCTGAGTATGTAGTTTTTGACCTTATATTGAACCTCCCATCTGAAAATTTGAAAATTCTTAAAAAATTCGTCCAAAATCTTGATGACCCCCAATCTCTTGTTTTGTACGTTTTTTCCACGTGTCTTGACATCCAAAGTATCCCTGCAAAGTTTGGTGAAGATCTGAGTATGTAGTTTTTGACCTCATCTGGAACCTCCTATCTGAAAATTTGAGAATTCTTAAAAAATTCGTCCAAAATCTTGATGTCTCCAATCTCTTGTTTTGTACGTTTTTTCCACGTGTCTTGACATCCAATGTATCCATGCAAAGTTTGGTGAAGATCTGAGTATGTCGTTTTTGACCTTATCTGGAACCTCCCATCTGAAAATTTGAAAATTCTTAAAAAATTCGTCGAAAATCTTGATGTCTCCAATCTTTTGTTTTGTACGTTTTTTCCACGTGTCTTGACATGCAAAGTATCCCTGCAACGTTTGGTGAAGATCTGAGTATGTAGTTTTTGACCTTATCTGGAACCTCCTATCTGAAAATTTGAAAATTCTTCAAAAATTCGTCGAAAATCTTGATGTCTCCAATCTCTTGTTTTGTACGTTTTTTCCACGTGTCTTGACATCCAATGTATTCCTGCAATGTTTGGTGGAGATCTGAGTATGTCGTTTTTGACCTTATCTGGAACCTCCCATCTGAAAATTTGAAAATTCTTAAAAAATTCGTCGAAAATCTTGATGTCTCCGATCTCTTGTTTTGTACGTTTTTTCCACGTGTCTTGACATGCAAAGTATTCCTGCAAAGTTTGGTGAAGATCTGAGTATGTAGTTTTTGACCTCATCTGGAACCTCCTATCTGAAAATTTGAAAATTCTTAAAAAATTCGTCCAAAATCTTGATGTCTCCAATCTCTTGTTTTGTACGTTTTTTCGACGTGTCTTGACATCCAATGTATCCCTGCAATGTTTGGTGAAGATCTGAGTATGTAGTTTTTGACCTTATCTGGAACCTCCCATCTGAAAATTTGAAAATTCCTAAAAAATCCGTCCAAAATCTTGATGACCCCAATCTCTTGTTTTGTACTTTTTTTCCACGTGTCTCGACCTCCAATGTATCCCTGCAAAGTTTGGTGAAGATCTGAGTATGTAGTTTTTGACCTTATATGGAACCTCCTATCTGAAAATTTGAAAATTCTTAAAAAATTCGTCCAAAATCTTGATGTCACCAATCCTATGTTTTGTATGTTTTTTCCACGTGTCTTGACATCCAATGTATTCCTGCAAAGTTTGGTGAAGATCTGAGTATGTCGTTTTTGACCTTATCTGGAACCTCCCATCTGAAAATTTGAAAATTCTTAAAAAATTCGTCGAAAATCTTGATGTCTCCGATCTCTTGTTTTGTACGTTTTTTCCACGTGTCTTGACATGCAAAGTATTCCTGCAAAGTTTGGTGAAGATCTGAGTATGTAGTTTTTGACCTCATCTGGAACCTCCTATCTGAAAATTTGAAAATTCTTTAAAAATTCGTCCAAAATCTTGATGTCTCCAATCTCTTGTTTTGTACGTTTTTTCCACGTGTCTTGACATCCAATGTATCCCTGCAATGTTTGGTGAAGATCTGAGTATGTAGTTTTTGACCTTATCTGGAACCTCCCATCTGAAAATTTGAAAATTCCTAAAAAATCCGTCCAAAATCTTGATGACCCCAATCTCTTGTTTTGTACTTTTTTTCCACGTGTCTCGACCTCCAATGTATCCCTGCAAAGTTTGGTGAAGATCTGAGTATGTAGTTTTTGACCTTATATGGAACCTCCTATCTGAAAATTTGAAAATTCTTAAAAAATTCGTCCAAAATCTTGATGTCACAAATCCTATGTTTTGTATGTTTTTTCCACGTGTCTTGACATCCAATGGATCCCTGCAAAGTTTGGTGAAGATCTGAGTATGTAGTTTTTGACCTCATCTGGAACCTCCTATCTGAAAATTTGAAAATTCTTAAAAAATTCGTCCAAAATCTTGATGTCTCCAATCTCTTGTTTTGTACGTTTTTTCCACGTGTCTTGACATCCAATGTATCCCTGCAATGTTTGGTGAAGATCTGAGTATGTAGTTTTTGACCTTATCTGGAACCTCCCATCTGAAAATTTGAAAATTCCTAAAAAATCCGTCCAAAATCTTGATGACCCCAATCTCTTGTTTTGTACTTTTTTTCCACGTGTCTCGACATCCAATGTATCCCTGCAAAGTTTGGTGAAGATCTGAGTATGTAGTTTTTGACCTTATATGGAACCTCCTATCTGAAAATTTGAAAATTCTTAAAAAATTCGTCCAAAATCTTGATGTCTCCAATCTCTTGTTTTGTACGTTTTTTCCACGTGTCTCGACCTCCAATGGATCCCTGCAAAGTTTGGTGAAGATCTGAGTATGTCGTTTTTGACCTTATCTGGAACCTCCCATCTGAAAATTTGAAAATTCTTAAAAAATTCGTCGAAAATCTTGATGTCTCCAATCTCTTGTTTTGTACGTTTTTTCCACGTGTCTTGACATGCAAAGTATCCCTGCAACGTTTGGTGAAGATCTGAGTATGTAGTTTTTGATCTTATCTTGAACCTCCTATCTGAAAATTTGAAAATTCTTCAAAAATTCGTCGAAAATCTTGATGTCTCCAATCTCTTGTTTTGTACGTTTTTTCCACGTGTCTTGACATCCAATGTATCCCTGCAAGGTTTGGTGGAGATCTGAGTATGTAGTTTTTGACCTTATCTGGGACCTCCTATCAGAAAATTTGAAAATTCTTCAAAAATTCGTCCAAAATCTTGATGTCTCCAATCTCTTGTTTTGTACGTTTTTTCCACGTGTCTTGATATCCAATGTATCCCTGCAAAGTTTGGTGAAGATCTGAGTATGTCGTTTTTGACCTTATCTGGAACATCCTTTCTGAAAATTTGAAAATTCTTAAAAAATTCGACCAAAATCTTGATGTTCCGAATCCTATGTTTTGTATGTTTTTTCCACGTGTCTTGACATCCAATGTATCCATGCAAAGTTTGGTGAAGATCTGAGTATGTAGTTTTTGACCTTATATTGAACCTCCCATCTGAAAATTTGAAAATTCTTAAAAAATTCGTCCAAAATCTTGATGACCCCAATCTCTTGTTTTGTACGTTTTTTCCACGTGTCTTGACATCCAAAGTATCCCTGCAAAGTTTGGTGAAGATCTGAGTATGTAGTTTTTGACCTTATATGGAACCTCCTTTCTGAAAATTTGAGAATTCTTAAAAAATTCGTCCAAAATCTTGATGTCTCCAATCTCTTGTTTTGTACGTTTTTTCCACGTGTCTTGACATCCAATGTATCCATGCAAAGTTTGGTGAAGATCTGAGTATGTCGTTTTTGACCTTATCTGGAACCTCCCATCTGAAAATTTGAAAATTCTTAAAAAATTCGTCGAAAATCTTGATGTCTCCAATCTTTTGTTTTGTACGTTTTTTCCACGTGTCTTGACATGCAAAGTATCCCTGCAACGTTTGGTGAAGATCTGAGTATGTAGTTTTTGACCTTATCTGGAACCTCCTATCTGAAAATTTGAAAATTCTTCAAAAATTCGTCGAAAATGTTGATGTCTCCAATCTCTTGTTTTGTACGTTTTTTCCACGTGTCTTGACATCCAATGTATTCCTGCAATGTTTGGTGGAGATCTGAGTATGTAGTTTTAGACCTTATCTGGAACCTCCTATCTGAAAATTTGAAAATACTTCAAAAATTCATCCAAAATCTTGATGTCTCCAATCTCTTGTTTTGTACGTTTTTTCCACGTGTCTCGACCTCCAATGGATCCCTGCAAAGTTTGGTGAAGATCTGAGTATGTCGTTTTTGACCTTATCTGGAACATCCTTTCTGAAAATTTGAAAATTCTTAAAAAATTCGTCGAAAATCTTGATGTCTCCAATCTCTTGTTTTGTACGTTTTTTCCACGTGTCTTGACATCCAATGTATCCCTGCAAAGTTTGGTGAAGATCTGAGTATGTAGTTTTTGACCTTATATGGAACCTCCTATCTGAAAATTTGAAAATTCTTAAAAAATTCGTCCAAAATCTTGATGTCTCCAATCTCTTGTTTTGTACGTTTTTTCCACGTGTCTCGACCTCCAATGGATCCCTGCAAAGTTTGGTGAAGATCTGAGTATGTAGTTTTTGACCTTATCTGGAACCTCCCATCTGAAAATTTGAAAATTCCTAAAAAATCCGTGCAAAATCTTGATGACCCCAATCTCTTGTTTTGTACGTTTTTTCCACGTGTCTTGACATCCAATGTATCCATGCAAAGTTTGGTGAAGATCTGAGTATGTCGTTTTTGACCTTATCTGGAACCTCCCATCTGAAAATTTGAAAATTCTTAAAAAATTCGTCGAAAATCTTGATGTCTCCAATCTCTTGTTTTGTACGTTTTTTCCACGTGTCTTGACATGCAAAGTATCCCTGCAACGTTTGGTGAAGATCTGAGTATGTAGTTTTTGACCTTATCTGGAACCTCCTATCTGAAAATTTGAAAATTCTTCAAAAATTCGTCGAAAATCTTGATGTCTCCAATCTCTTGCTTTGTACGTTTTTTCCACGTGTCTTGACATCCAATGTATCCCTGCAATGTTTGGTGGAGATCTGAGTATGTAGTTTTTGACCTTATCTGGGACCTCCTATCAGAAAATTTGAAAATTCTTCAAAAATTCGTCCAAAATCTTGATGTCTCCAATCTCTTGTTTTGTACGTTTTTTCCACGTGTCTCGACCTCCAATGTATCCCTGCAAAGTTTGGTGAAGATCTGAGTATGTCGTTTTTGACCTTATCTGGAACATCCTTTCTGAAAATTTGAAAATTCTTAAAAAATTCGTCGAAAATCTTGATGTCTCCAATCTCTTGTTTTGTACGTTTTTTCCACGTGTCTCGACCTCCAATGGATCCATGCAAAGTTTGGTGAAGATCTGAGTACGTCGTTTTTGACCTTATCTGGAACATCCTTTCTGAAAATTTGAAAATTCTTAAAAAATTCGTCGAAAATCTTGATGTCTCCAATCTCTTGTTTTGTACGTTTTTTCCACGTGTCTTGACATGCAAAGTATTCCTGCAAAGTTTGCTGAAGATCTGAGTATGTAGTTTCTGACCTTATATGGAACCTCCTATCTGAAAATTTGAAAATTCTTAAAAAATTCGTCCAAAATCTTGATGTCTCCAATCTCTTGTTTTGTACGTTTTTTCCACGTGTCTCGACCTCCAATGTATCCCTGCAAAGTTTGGTGAAGATCTGAGTATGTAGTTTTAGACCTTATCTGGAACCTCCTATCTGAAAATTTGAAAATTCTTCAAAAATTCGTCCAAAATCTTGATGTCTCCAATCTCTTGTTTTGTACGTTTTTTCCACGTGTCTCGACCTCCAATGGATCCCTGCAAAGTTTGGTGAAGATCTGAGTATGTCGTTTTTGACCTTATCTGGAACATCCTTTCTGAAAATTTGAAAATTCTTAAAAAATTCGTCGAAAATCTTGATGTCTCCAATCTCTTGTTTTGTACGTTTTTTCCACGTGTCTTGACATGCAAAGTATTCCTGCAAAGTTTGGTGAAGATCTGAGTATGTAGTTTTTGACCTTATATGGAACCTCCTATCTGAAAATTTGAAAATTCTTAAAAAATTCGTCCAAAATCTTGATGTCTCCAATCTCTTGTTTTGTACGTTTTTTCCACGTGTCTTGACATCCAATGTATCCCTGCAAAGTTTGGTGAAGATCTGAGTATGCAGTTTTTGACCTTATCTGGAACCTCCTATCTGAAAATTTGAAAATTCTCAAAAAATTCGTCGAAAATCTTGATGTCTCCAATCTCTTGTTTTGTACGTTTTTTCCACGTGTCTTGACATCCAATGTATCCCTGCAAAGTTTGGTGAAGATCTGAGTATGTAGTTTTTGACCTTATCTGGAACCTCCCATCTGAAAATTTGAAAATTCTTAAAAAATTCGACCAAAATCTTGATGTCTCCAATCTTTTGTTTTGTACGTTTTTTCCACGTGTCTTGACACATAATGTATCCATGCAAAGTTTGGTGAAGATCTGAGTATGTAGTTTTTGACCTTATATGGAACCTCCTATCTGAAAATTTGAAAATTCTTAAAAAATTCGTCCAAAATCTTGATGTCTCCAATCTCTTGTTTTGTACGTTTTTTCCACGTGTCTTGACATCCAATGTATCCCTGCAAAGTTTGGTGAAGATCTGAGTATGTAGTTTTTCACCTTATCTGGAACCTCCCATCTGAAAATTTGAAAATTCCTAAAAAATCCGTGCAAAATCTTGATGACCCCAATCTCTTGTTTTGTACGTTTTTTCCACGTGTCTTGACATGCAAAGTATTCCTGCAAAGTTTGGTGAAGATCTGAGTATGTAGTTTTTGACCTCATCTGGAACCTCCTATCTGAAAATTTGAAAATTCTTTAAAAATTCGTCCAAAATCTTGATGTCTCCAATCTCTTGTTTTGTACGTTTTTTCCACGTGTCTTGACATCCAATGTATCCCTGCAACGTTTGGTGAAGATCTGAGTATGTAGTTTTTGACCTTATATTGAACCTCCCATCTGAAAATTTGAAAATTCTTAAAAAATTCGTCCAAAATCTTGATGACCCCAATCTCTTGTTTTGTACGTTTTTTCCACGTGTCTTGACATCCAAAGTATCCCTGCAAAGTTTGGTGAAGATCTGAGTATGTAGTTTTTGACCTCATCTGGAACCTCCTATCTGAAAATTTGAAAATTCTTAAAAAATTCGTCCAAAATCTTGATGTCTCCAATCTCTTGTTTTGTACGTTTTTTCCACGTGTCTCGACCTCCAATGTATCCCTGCAAAGTTTGGTGAAGATCTGAGTATGTAGTTTTAGACCTTATCTGGAACCTCCTATCTGAAAATTTGAAAATTCTTCAAAAATTCGTCCAAAATCTTGATGTCTCCAATCTCTTGTTTTGTACGTTTTTTCCACGTGTCTCGACCTCCAATGGATCCCTGCAAAGTTTGGTGAAGATCTGAGTATGTCGTTTTTGACCTTATCTGGAACATCCTTTCTGAAAATTTGAAAATTCTTAAAAAATTCGTCGAAAATCTTGATGTCTCCAATCTCTTGTTTTGTACGTTTTTTCCACGTGTCTTGACATGCAAAGTATTCCTGCAAAGTTTGGTGAAGATCTGAGTATGTAGTTTTTGACCTTATATGGAACCTCCTATCTGAAAATTTGAAAATTCTTAAAAAATTCGTCCAAAATCTTGATGTCTCCAATCTCTTGTTTTGTACGTTTTTTCCACGTGTCTTGACATCCAATGTATCCCTGCAAAGTTTGGTGAAGATCTGAGTATGCAGTTTTTGACCTTATCTGGAACCTCCTATCTGAAAATTTGAAAATTCTCAAAAAATTCGTCGAAAATCTTGATGTCTCCAATCTCTTGTTTTGTACGTTTTTTCCACGTGTCTTGACATCCAATGTATCCCTGCAAAGTTTGGTGAAGATCTGAGTATGTAGTTTTTGACCTTATCTGGAACCTCCCATCTGAAAATTTGAAAATTCTTAAAAAATTCGACCAAAATCTTGATGTCTCCAATCTTTTGTTTTGTACGTTTTTTCCACGTGTCTTGACACATAATGTATCCATGCAAAGTTTGGTGAAGATCTGAGTATGTAGTTTTTGACCTTATATGGAACCTCCTATCTGAAAATTTGAAAATTCTTAAAAAATTCGTCCAAAATCTTGATGTCTCCAATCTCTTGTTTTGTACGTTTTTTCCACGTGTCTTGACATCCAATGTATCCCTGCAAAGTTTGGTGAAGATCTGAGTATGTAGTTTTTGACCTTATCTGGAACCTCCCATCTGAAAATTTGAAAATTCCTAAAAAATCCGTGCAAAATCTTGATGACCCCAATCTCTTGTTTTGTACGTTTTTTCCACGTGTCTTGACATGCAAAGTATTCCTGCAAAGTTTGGTGAAGATCTGAGTATGTAGTTTTTGACCTCATCTGGAACCTCCTATCTGAAAATTTGAAAATTCTTTAAAAATTCGTCCAAAATCTTGATGTCTCCAATCTCTTGTTTTGTACGTTTTTTCCACGTGTCTTGACATCCAATGTATCCCTGCAATGTTTGGTGAAGATCTGAGTATGTAGTTTTTGACCTTATATTGAACCTCCCATCTGAAAATTTGAAAATTCTTAAAAAATTCGTCCAAAATCTTGATGACCCCAATCTCTTGTTTTGTACGTTTTTTCCACGTGTCTTGACATCCAAAGTATCCCTGCAAAGTTTGGTGAAGATCTGAGTATGTAGTTTTTGACCTCATCTGGAACCTCCTATCTGAAAATTTGAAAATTCTTAAAAAATTCGTCCAAAATCTTGATGTCTCCAATCTCTTGTTTTGTACGTTTTTTCCACGTGTCTCGACCTCCAATGTATCCCTGCAAAGTTTGGTGAAGATCTGAGTATGTAGTTTTAGACCTTATCTGGAACCTCCTATCTGAAAATTTGAAAATTCTTCAAAAATTCGTCCAAAATCTTGATGTCTCCAATCTCTTGTTTTGTACGTTTTTTCCACGTGTCTCGACCTCCAATGGATCCCTGCAAAGTTTGGTGAAGATCTGAGTATGTCGTTTTTGACCTTATCTGGAACATCCTTTCTGAAAATTTGAAAATTCTTAAAAAATTCGTCGAAAATCTTGATGTCTCCAATCTCTTGTTTTGTACGTTTTTTCCACGTGTCTTGACATCCAATGTATCCCTGCAAAGTTTGGTGAAGATCTGAGTATGTAGTTTTTGACCTTATCTGGAACCTCCCATCTGAAAATTTGAAAATTCTTCAAAAATTCGTCCAAAATCTTGATGTCTCCAATCTCTTGTTTTGTACGTTTTTTCCACGTGTCTCGACCTCCAATGGATCCCTGCAAAGTTTGGTGAAGATCTGAGTATGTCGTTTTTGACCTTATCTGGAACCTCCCATCTGAAAATTTGAAAATTCTTAAAAAATTCGTCGAAAATCTTGATGTCTCCAATCTCTTGTTTTGTACGTTTTTTCCACGTGTCTTGACATGCAAAGTATCCCTGCAACGTTTGGTGAAGATCTGAGTATGTAGTTTTTGACCTTATCTGGAACCTCCTATCTGAAAATTTGAAAATTCTCAAAAAATTCGTCGAAAATCTTGATGTCTCCAATCTCTTGTTTTGTACGTTTTTTCCACGTGTCTTGACATCCAATGTATCCCTGCAAAGTTTGGTGAAGATCTGAGTATGTAGTTTTTGACCTTATCTGGAACCTCCCATCTGAAAATTTGAAAATTCTTAAAAAATTCGACCAAAATCTTGATGTCTCCAATCTTTTGTTTTGTACGTTTTTTCCACGTGTCTTGACACATAATGTATCCATGCAAAGTTTGGTGAAGATCTGAGTATGTAGTTTTTGACCTTATATGGAACCTCCTATCTGAAAATTTGAAAATTCTTAAAAAATTCGTCCAAAATCTTGATGTCTCCAATCTCTTGTTTTGTACGTTTTTTCCACGTGTCTTGACATCCAATGTATCCCTGCAAAGTTTGGTGAAGATCTGAGTATGTAGTTTTTGACCTTATCTGGAACCTCCCATCTGAAAATTTGAAAATTCCTAAAAACTCCGTGCAAAATCTTGATGACCCCAATCTCTTGTTTTGTACGTTCTTTCCACGTGTCTTGACATGCAAAGTATTCCTGCAAAGTTTGGTGAAGATCTGAGTATGTAGTTTTTGACCTCATCTGGAACCTCCTATCTGAAAATTTGAAAATTCTTAAAAAATTCGTCCAAAATCTTGATGTCTCCAATCTCTTGTTTTGTACGTTTTTTCCACGTGTCTTGACATCCAATGTATCCCTGCAATGTTTGGTGAAGATCTGAGTATGTAGTTTTTGACCTTATATTGAACCTCCCATCTGAAAATTTGAAAATTCTTAAAAATTTCGTCCAAAATCTTGATGACCCCAATCTCTTGTTTTGTACGTTTTTTCCACGTGTCTTGACATCCAAAGTATCCCTGCAAAGTTTGGTGAAGATCTGAGTATGTAGTTTTTGACCTCATGTGGAACCTCCTATCTGAAAATTTGAGAATTCTTAAAAAATTCGTCCAAAATCTTGATGTCTCCAATCTCTTGTTTTGTACGTTTTTTCCACGTGTCTTGACATCCAATGTATCCATGCAAAGTTTGGTGAAGATCTGAGTATGTCGTTTTTGACCTTATCTGGAACCTCCCATCTGAAAATTTGAAAATTCTTAAAAAAATCGTCGAAAATCTTGATGTCTCCAATCTTTTGTTTTGTACGTTTTTTCCACGTGTCTTGACATGCAAAGTATCCCTGCAACGTTTGGTGAAGATCTGAGTATGTAGTTTTTGATCTTATCTGGAACCTCCTATCTGAAAATTTGAAAATTCTTCAAAAATTCGTCGAAAATCTTGATGTCTCCAATCTCTTGTTTTGTACGTTTTTTCCACGTGTCTTGACATCCAATGTATTCCTGCAAAGTTTGGTGAAGATCTGAGTATGTCGTTTTTGACCTTATCTGGAAACTCCCATCTGAAAATTTGAAAATTCTTAAAAAATTCGTCGAAAATCTTGATGTCTCCGATCTCTTGTTTTGTACGTTTTTTCCACGTGTCTTGACATGCAAAGTATTCCTGCAAAGTTTGGTGAAGATCTGAGTATGTAGTTTTTGACCTCATCTGGAACCTCCTATCTGAAAATTTGAAAATTCTTTAAAAATTCGTCCAAAATCTTGATGTCTCCAATCTCTTGTTTTGTACGTTTTTTCCACGTGTCTTGACATCGAATGTATCCCTGCAAAGTTTGGTGAAGATCTGAGTATGTAGTTTTAGACCTTATCTGGAACCTCCTATCTGAAAATTTGAAAATTCTTCAAAAATTCGTCCAAAATCTTGATGTCTCCAATCTCTTGTTTTGTACGTTTTTTCCACGTGTCTCGACCTCCAATGGATCCCTGCAAAGTTTGGTGAAGATCTGAGTATGTCGTTTTTGACCTTATCTGGAACATCCTTTCTGAAAATTTGAAAATTCTTAAAAAATTCGTCGAAAATCTTGATGTCTCCAATCTCTTGTTTTGTACGTTTTTTCCACGTGTCTTGACATGCAAAGTATTCCTGCAAAGTTTGGTGAAGATCTGAGTATGTAGTTTTTGACCTTATATGGAACCTCCTATCTGAAAATTTGAAAATTCTTAAAAAATTCGTCCAAAATCTTGATGTCTCCAATCTCTTGTTTTGTACGTTTTTTCCACGTGTCTTGACATCCAATGTATCCCTGCAAAGTTTGGTGAAGATCTGAGTATGCAGTTTTTGACCTTATCTGGAACCTCCTATCTGAAAATTTGAAAATTCTCAAAAAATTCGTCGAAAATCTTGATGTCTCCAATCTCTTGTTTTGTACGTTTTTTCCACGTGTCTTGACATCCAATGTATCCCTGCAAAGTTTGGTGAAGATCTGAGTATGTAGTTTTTGACCTTATCTGGAACCTCCCATCTGAAAATTTGAAAATTCTTAAAAAATTCGACCAAAATCTTGATGTCTCCAATCTTTTGTTTTGTACGTTTTTTCCACGTGTCTTGACACATAATGTATCCATGCAAAGTTTGGTGAAGATCTGAGTATGTAGTTTTTGACCTTATATGGAACCTCCTATCTGAAAATTTGAAAATTCTTAAAAAATTCGTCCAAAATCTTGATGTCTCCAATCTCTTGTTTTGTACGTTTTTTCCACGTGTCTTGACATCCAATGTATCCCTGCAAAGTTTGGTGAAGATCTGAGTATGTAGTTTTTGACCTTATCTGGAACCTCCCATCTGAAAATTTGAAAATTCCTAAAAAATCCGTGCAAAATCTTGATGACCCCAATCTCTTGTTTTGTACGTTTTTTCCACGTGTCTTGACATGCAAAGTATTCCTGCAAAGTTTGGTGAAGATCTGAGTATGTAGTTTTTGACCTCATCTGGAACCTCCTATCTGAAAATTTGAAAATTCTTTAAAAATTCGTCCAAAATCTTGATGTCTCCAATCTCTTGTTTTGTACGTTTTTTCCACGTGTCTTGACATCCAATGTATCCCTGCAATGTTTGGTGAAGATCTGAGTATGTAGTTTTTGACCTTATATTGAACCTCCCATCTGAAAATTTGAAAATTCTTAAAAAATTCGTCCAAAATCTTGATGACCCCAATCTCTTGTTTTGTACGTTTTTTCCACGTGTCTTGACATCCAAAGTATCCCTGCAAAGTTTGGTGAAGATCTGAGTATGTAGTTTTTGACCTCATCTGGAACCTCCTATCTGAAAATTTGAAAATTCTTAAAAAATTCGTCCAAAATCTTGATGTCTCCAATCTCTTGTTTTGTACGTTTTTTCCACGTGTCTCGACCTCCAATGTATCCCTGCAAAGTTTGGTGAAGATCTGAGTATGTAGTTTTAGACCTTATCTGGAACCTCCTATCTGAAAATTTGAAAATTCTTCAAAAATTCGTCCAAAATCTTGATGTCTCCAATCTCTTGTTTTGTACGTTTTTTCCACGTGTCTCGACCTCCAATGGATCCCTGCAAAGTTTGGTGAAGATCTGAGTATGTCGTTTTTGACCTTATCTGGAACATCCTTTCTGAAAATTTGAAAATCCTTAAAAAATTCGTCGAAAATCTTGATGTCTCCAATCTCTTGTTTTGTACGTTTTTTCCACGTGTCTTGACATCCAATGTATCCCTGCAAAGTTTGGTGAAGATCTGAGTATGTAGTTTTTGACCTTATCTGGAACCTCCCATCTGAAAATTTGAAAATTCTTCAAAAATTCGTCCAAAATCTTGATGTCTCCAATCTCTTGTTTTGTACGTTTTTTCCACGTGTCTCGACCTCCAATGGATCCCTGCAAAGTTTGGTGAAGATCTGAGTATGTCGTTTTTGACCTTATCTGGAACCTCCCATCTGAAAATTTGAAAATTCTTAAAAAATTCGTCGAAAATCTTGATGTCTCCAATCTCTTGTTTTGTACGTTTTTTCCACGTGTCTTGACATGCAAAGTATCCCTGCAACGTTTGGTGAAGATCTGAGTATGTAGTTTTTGACCTTATCTGGAACCTCCTATCTGAAAATTTGAAAATTCTCAAAAAATTCGTCGAAAATCTTGATGTCTCCAATCTCTTGTTTTGTACGTTTTTTCCACGTGTCTTGACATCCAATGTATCCCTGCAAAGTTTGGTGAAGATCTGAGTATGTAGTTTTTGACCTTATCTGGAACCTCCCATCTGAAAATTTGAAAATTCTTAAAAAATTCGACCAAAATCTTGATGTCTCCAATCTTTTGTTTTGTACGTTTTTTCCACGTGTCTTGACACATAATGTATCCATGCAAAGTTTGGTGAAGATCTGAGTATGTAGTTTTTGACCTTATATGGAACCTCCTATCTGAAAATTTGAAAATTCTTAAAAAATTCGTCCAAAATCTTGATGTCTCCAATCTCTTGTTTTGTACGTTTTTTCCACGTGTCTTGACATCCAATGTATCCCTGCAAAGTTTGGTGAAGATCTGAGTATGTAGTTTTTGACCTTATCTGGAACCTCCCATCTGAAAATTTGAAAATTACTAAAAACTCCGTGCAAAATCTTGATGACCCCAATCTCTTGTTTTGTACGTTCTTTCCACGTGTCTTGACATGCAAAGTATTCCTGCAAAGTTTGGTGAAGATCTGAGTATGTAGTTTTTGACCTCATCTGGAACCTCCTATCTGAAAATTTGAAAATTCTTTAAAAATTCGTCCAAAATCTTGATGTCTCCAATCTCTTGTTTTGTACGTTTTTTCCACGTGTCTTGACATCCAATGTATCCCTGCAATGTTTGGTGAAGATCTGAGTATGTAGTTTTTGACCTTATATTGAACCTCCCATCTGAAAATTTGAAAATTCTTAAAAAATTCGTCCAAAATCTTGATGACCCCAATCTCTTGTTTTGTACGTTTTTTCCACGTGTCTTGACATCCAAAGTATCCCTGCAAAGTTTGGTGAAGATCTGAGTATGTAGTTTTTGACCTCATCTGGAACCTCCTATCTGAAAATTTGAAAATTCTTAAAAAATTCGTCCAAAATCTTGATGTCTCCAATCTCTTGTTTTGTACGTTTTTTCCACGTGTCTCGACCTCCAATGTATCCCTGCAAAGTTTGGTGAAGATCTGAGTATGTAGTTTTAGACCTTATCTGGAACCTCCTATCTGAAAATTTGAAAATTCTTCAAAAATTCGTCCAAAATCTTGATGTCTCCAATCTCTTGTTTTGTACGTTTTTTCCACGTGTCTCGACCTCCAATGGATCCCTGCAAAGTTTGGTGAAGATCAGAGTATGTCGTTTTTGACCTTATCTGGAACATCCTTTCTGAAAATTTGAAAATTCTTAAAAAATTCGTCGAAAATCTTGATGTCTCCAATCTCTTGTTTTGTACGTTTTTTCCACGTGTCTTGACATCCAATGTATCCCTGCAAAGTTTGGTGAAGATCTGAGTATGTAGTTTTTGACCTTATCTGGAACCTCCCATCTGAAAATTTGAAAATTCTTCAAAAATTCGTCCAAAATCTTGATGTCTCCAATCTCTTGTTTTGTACGTTTTTTCCACGTGTCTCGACCTCCAATGGATCCCTGCAAAGTTTGGTGAAGATCTGAGTATGTCGTTTTTGACCTTATCTGGAACCTCCCATCTGAAAATTTGAAAATTCTTAAAAAATTCGTCGAAAATCTTGATGTCTCCAATCTCTTGTTTTGTACGTTTTTTCCACGTGTCTTGACATGCAAAGTATCCCTGCAACGTTTGGTGAAGATCTGAGTATGTAGTTTTTGACCTTATCTGGAACCTCCTATCTGAAAATTTGAAAATTCTCAAAAAATTCGTCGAAAATCTTGATGTCTCCAATCTCTTGTTTTGTACGTTTTTTCCACGTGTCTTGACATCCAATGTATCCCTGCAAAGTTTGGTGAAGATCTGAGTATGTAGTTTTTGACCTTATCTGGAACCTCCCATCTGAAAATTTGAAAATTCTTAAAAAATTCGACCAAAATCTTGATGTCTCCAATCTTTTGTTTTGTACGTTTTTTCCACGTGTCTTGACACATAATGTATCCATGCAAAGTTTGGTGAAGATCTGAGTATGTAGTTTTTGACCTTATATGGAACCTCCTATCTGAAAATTTGAAAATTCTTAAAAAATTCGTCCAAAATCTTGATGTCTCCAATCTCTTGTTTTGTACGTTTTTTCCACGTGTCTTGACATCCAATGTATCCCTGCAAAGTTTGGTGAAGATCTGAGTATGTAGTTTTTGACCTTATCTGGAACCTCCCATCTGAAAATTTGAAAATTCCTAAAAACTCCGTGCAAAATCTTGATGACCCCAATCTCTTGTTTTGTACGTTCTTTCCACGTGTCTTGACATGCAAAGTATTCCTGCAAAGTTTGGTGAAGATCTGAGTATGTAGTTTTTGACCTCATCTGGAACCTCCTATCTGAAAATTTGAAAATTCTTAAAAAATTCGTCCAAAATCTTGATGTCTCCAATCTCTTGTTTTGTACGTTTTTTCCACGTGTCTTGACATCCAATGTATCCCTGCAATGTTTGGTGAAGATCTGAGTATGTAGTTTTTGACCTTATATTGAACCTCCCACCTGAAAATTTGAAAATTCTTAAAAATTTCGTCCAAAATCTTGATGACCCCAATCTCTTGTTTTGTACGTTTTTTCCACGTGTCTTGACATCCAAAGTATCCCTGCAAAGTTTGGTGAAGATCTGAGTATGTAGTTTTTGACCTCATGTGGAACCTCCTATCTGAAAATTTGAGAATTCTTAAAAAATTCGTCCAAAATCTTGATGTCTCCAATCTCTTGTTTTGTACGTTTTTTCCACGTGTCTTGACATCCAATGTATCCATGCAAAGTTTGGTGAAGATCTGAGTATGTCGTTTTTGACCTTATCTGGAACCTCCCATCTGAAAATTTGAAAATTCTTAAAAAATTCGTCGAAAATCTTGATGTCTCCAATCTTTTGTTTTGTACGTTTTTTCCACGTGTCTTGACATGCAAAGTATCCCTGCAACGTTTGGTGAAGATCTGAGTATGTAGTTTTTGATCTTATCTGGAACCTCCTATCTGAAAATTTGAAAATTCTTCAAAAATTCGTCGAAAATCTTGATGTCTCCAATCTCTTGTTTTGTACGTTTTTTCCACGTGTCTTGACATCCAATGTATTCCTGCAAAGTTTGGTGAAGATCTGAGTATGTCGTTTTTGACCTTATCTGGAAACTCCCATCTGAAAATTTGAAAATTCTTAAAAAATTCGTCGAAAATCTTGATGTCTCCGATCTCTTGTTTTGTACGTTTTTTCCACGTGTCTTGACATGCAAAGTATTCCTGCAAAGTTTGGTGAAGATCTGAGTATGTAGTTTTTGACCTCATCTGGAACCTCCTATCTGAAAATTTGAAAATTCTTTAAAAATTCGTCCAAAATCTTGATGTCTCCAATCTCTTGTTTTGTACGTTTTTTCCACGTGTCTTGACATCGAATGTATCCCTGCAAAGTTTGGTGAAGATCTGAGTATGTCGTTTTTGACCTTATCTGGAACATCCTTTCTGAAAATTTGAAAATTCTTAAAAAATTCGTCGAAAATCTTGATGTCTCCAATCTCTTGTTTTGTACGTTTTTTCCACGTGTCTTGACATGCAAAGTATTCCTGCAAAGTTTGGTGAAGATCTGAGTATGTAGTTTTTGACCTTATATGGAACCTCCTATCTGAAAATTTGAAAATTCTTAAAAAATTCGTCCAAAATCTTGATGTCTCCAATCTCTTGTTTTGTACGTTTTTTCCACGTGTCTTGACATCCAATGTATCCCTGCAAAGTTTGGTGAAGATCTGAGTATGCAGTTTTTGACCTTATCTGGAACCTCCTATCTGAAAATTTGAAAATTCTCAAAAAATTCGTCGAAAATCTTGATGTCTCCAATCTCTTGTTTTGTACGTTTTTTCCACGTGTCTTGACATCCAATGTATCCCTGCAAAGTTTGGTGAAGATCTGAGTATGTAGTTTTTGACCTTATCTGGAACCTCCCATCTGAAAATTTGAAAATTCTTAAAAAATTCGACCAAAATCTTGATGTCTCCAATCTTTTGTTTTGTACGTTTTTTCCACGTGTCTTGACACATAATGTATCCATGCAAAGTTTGGTGAAGATCTGAGTATGTAGTTTTTGACCTTATATGGAACCTCCTATCTGAAAATTTGAAAATTCTTAAAAAATTCGTCCAAAATCTTGATGTCTCCAATCTCTTGTTTTGTACGTTTTTTCCACGTGTCTTGACATCCAATGTATCCCTGCAAAGTTTGGTGAAGATCTGAGTATGTAGTTTTTGACCTTATCTGGAACCTCCCATCTGAAAATTTGAAAATTCCTAAAAAATCCGTGCAAAATCTTGATGACCCCAATCTCTTGTTTTGTACGTTTTTTCCACGTGTCTTGACATGCAAAGTATTCCTGCAAAGTTTGGTGAAGATCTGAGTATGTAGTTTTTGACCTCATCTGGAACCTCCTATCTGAAAATTTGAAAATTCTTTAAAAATTCGTCCAAAATCTTGATGTCTCCAATCTCTTGTTTTGTACGTTTTTTCCACGTGTCTTGACATCCAATGTATCCCTGCAATGTTTGGTGAAGATCTGAGTATGTAGTTTTTGACCTTATATTGAACCTCCCATCTGAAAATTTGAAAATTCTTAAAAAATTCGTCCAAAATCTTGATGACCCCAATCTCTTGTTTTGTACGTTTTTTCCACGTGTCTTGACATCCAAAGTATCCCTGCAAAGTTTGGTGAAGATCTGAGTATGTAGTTTTTGACCTCATCTGGAACCTCCTATCTGAAAATTTGAAAATTCTTAAAAAATTCGTCCAAAATCTTGATGTCTCCAATCTCTTGTTTTGTACGTTTTTTCCACGTGTCTCGACCTCCAATGTATCCCTGCAAAGTTTGGTGAAGATCTGAGTATGTAGTTTTAGACCTTATCTGGAACCTCCTATCTGAAAATTTGAAAATTCTTCAAAAATTCGTCCAAAATCTTGATGTCTCCAATCTCTTGTTTTGTACGTTTTTTCCACGTGTCTCGACCTCCAATGGATCCCTGCAAAGTTTGGTGAAGATCTGAGTATGTCGTTTTTGACCTTATCTGGAACATCCTTTCTGAAAATTTGAAAATTCTTAAAAAATTCGTCGAAAATCTTGATGTCTCCAATCTCTTGTTTTGTACGTTTTTTCCACGTGTCTTGACATCCAATGTATCCCTGCAAAGTTTGGTGAAGATCTGAGTATGTAGTTTTTGACCTTATCTGGAACCTCCCATCTGAAAATTTGAAAATTCTTCAAAAATTCGTCCAAAATCTTGATGTCTCCAATCTCTTGTTTTGTAAGTTTTTTCCACGTGTCTCGACCTCCAATGGATCCCTGCAAAGTTTGGTGAAGATCTGAGTATGTCGTTTTTGACCTTATCTGGAACCTCCCATCTGAAAATTTGAAAATTCTTAAAAAATTCGTCGAAAATCTTGATGTCTCCAATCTCTTGTTTTGTACGTTTTTTCCACGTGTCTTGACATGCAAAGTATCCCTGCAACGTTTGGTGAAGATCTGAGTATGTAGTTTTTGACCTTATCTGGAACCTCCTATCTGAAAATTTGAAAATTCTCAAAAAATTCGTCGAAAATCTTGATGTCTCCAATCTCTTGTTTTGTACGTTTTTTCCACGTGTCTTGACATCCAATGTATCCCTGCAAAGTTTGGTGAAGATCTGAGTATGTAGTTTTTGACCTTATCTGGAACCTCCCATCTGAAAATTTGAAAATTCTTAAAAAATTCGACCAAAATCTTGATGTCTCCAATCTTTTGTTTTGTACGTTTTTTCCACGTGTCTTGACACATAATGTATCCATGCAAAGTTTGGTGAAGATCTGAGTATGTAGTTTTTGACCTTATATGGAACCTCCTATCTGAAAATTTGAAAATTCTTAAAAAATTCGTCCAAAATCTTGATGTCTCCAATCTCTTGTTTTGTACGTTTTTTCCACGTGTCTTGACATCCAATGTATCCCTGCAAAGTTTGGTGAAGATCTGAGTATGTAGTTTTTGACCTTATCTGGAACCTCCCATCTGAAAATTTGAAAATTCCTAAAAACTCCGTGCAAAATCTTGATGACCCCAATCTCTTGTTTTGTACGTTCTTTCCACGTGTCTTGACATGCAAAGTATTCCTGCAAAGTTTGGTGAAGATCTGAGTATGTAGTTTTTGACCTCATCTGGAACCTCCTATCTGAAAATTTGAAAATTCTTAAAAAATTCGTCCAAAATCTTGATGTCTCCAATCTCTTGTTTTGTACGTTTTTTCCACGTGTCTTGACATCCAATGTATCCCTGCAATGTTTGGTGAAGATCTGAGTATGTAGTTTTTGACCTTATATTGAACCTCCCATCTGAAAATTTGAAAATTCTTAAAAATTTCGTCCAAAATCTTGATGACCCCAATCTCTTGTTTTGTACGTTTTTTCCACGTGTCTTGACATCCAAAGTATCCCTGCAAAGTTTGGTGAAGATCTGAGTATGTAGTTTTTGACCTCATGTGGAACCTCCTATCTGAAAATTTGAGAATTCTTAAAAAATTCGTCCAAAATCTTGATGTCTCCAATCTCTTGTTTTGTACGTTTTTTCCACGTGTCTTGACATCCAATGTATCCATGCAAAGTTTGGTGAAGATCTGAGTATGTCGTTTTTGACCTTATCTGGAACCTCCCATCTGAAAATTTGAAAATTCTTAAAAAATTCGTCGAAAATCTTGATGTCTCCAATCTTTTGTTTTGTACGTTTTTTCCACGTGTCTTGACATGCAAAGTATCCCTGCAACGTTTGGTGAAGATCTGAGTATGTAGTTTTTGATCTTATCTGGAACCTCCTATCTGAAAATTTGAAAATTCTTCAAAAATTCGTCGAAAATCTTGATGTCTCCAATCTCTTGTTTTGTACGTTTTTTCCACGTGTCTTGACATCCAATGTATTCCTGCAAAGTTTGGTGAAGATCTGAGTATGTCGTTTTTGACCTTATCTGGAAACTCCCATCTGAAAATTTGAAAATTCTTAAAAAATTCGTCGAAAATCTTGATGTCTCCGATCTCTTGTTTTGTACGTTTTTTCCACGTGTCTTGACATGCAAAGTATTCCTGCAAAGTTTGGTGAAGATCTGAGTATGTAGTTTTTGACCTCATCTGGAACCTCCTATCTGAAAATTTGAAAATTCTTTAAAAATTCGTCCAAAATCTTGATGTCTCCAATCTCTTGTTTTGTACGTTTTTTCCACGTGTCTTGACATCGAATGTATCCCTGCAATATTTGGTGAAGATCTGAGTATGTAGTTTTTGACCTTATATTGAACCTCCCATCTGAAAATTTGAAAATTCTTAAAAAATTCGTCCAAAATCTTGATGACCCCAATCTCTTGTTTTGTACGTTTTTTCCACGTGTCTTGACATCCAAAGTATCCCTGCAAAGTTTGGTGAAGATCTGAGTATGTAGTTTTTGACCTCATCTGGAACCTCCTATCTGAAAATTTGAAAATTCTTAAAAAATTCGTCCAAAATCTTGATGTCTCCAATCTCTTGTTTTGTACGTTTTTTCCACGTGTCTCGACCTCCAATGTATCCCTGCAAAGTTTGGTGAAGATCTGAGTATGTAGTTTTAGACCTTATCTGGAACCTCCTATCTGAAAATTTGAAAATTCTTCAAAAATTCGTCCAAAATCTTGATGTCTCCAATCTCTTGTTTTGTACGTTTTTTCCACGTGTCTCGACCTCCAATGGATCCCTGCAAAGTTTGGTGAAGATCTGAGTATGTCGTTTTTGACCTTATCTGGAACATCCTTTCTGAAAATTTGAAAATTCTTAAAAAATTCGTCGAAAATCTTGATGTCTCCAATCTCTTGTTTTGTACGTTTTTTCCACGTGTCTTGACATCCAATGTATCCCTGCAAAGTTTGGTGAAGATCTGAGTATGTAGTTTTTGACCTTATCTGGAACCTCCCATCTGAAAATTTGAAAATTCTTCAAAAATTCGTCCAAAATCTTGATGTCTCCAATCTCTTGTTTTGTACGTTTTTTCCACGTGTCTCGACCTCCAATGGATCCCTGCAAAGTTTGGTGAAGATCTGAGTATGTCGTTTTTGACCTTATCTGGAACCTCCCATCTGAAAATTTGAAAATTCTTAAAAAATTCGTCGAAAATCTTGATGTCTCCAATCTCTTGTTTTGTACGTTTTTTCCACGTGTCTTGACATGCAAAGTATCCCTGCAACGTTTGGTGAAGATCTGAGTATGTAGTTTTTGACCTTATCTGGAACCTCCTATCTGAAAATTTGAAAATTCTCAAAAAATTCGTCGAAAATCTTGATGTCTCCAATCTCTTGTTTTGTACGTTTTTTCCACGTGTCTTGACATCCAATGTATCCCTGCAAAGTTTGGTGAAGATCTGAGTATGTAGTTTTTGACCTTATCTGGAACCTCCCATCTGAAAATTTGAAAATTCTTAAAAAATTCGACCAAAATCTTGATGTCTCCAATCTTTTGTTTTGTACGTTTTTTCCACGTGTCTTGACACATAATGTATCCATGCAAAGTTTGGTGAAGATCTGAGTATGTAGTTTTTGACCTTATATGGAACCTCCTATCTGAAAATTTGAAAATTCTTAAAAAATTCGTCCAAAATCTTGATGTCTCCAATCTCTTGTTTTGTACGTTTTTTCCACGTGTCTTGACATCCAATGTATCCCTGCAAAGTTTGGTGAAGATCTGAGTATGTAGTTTTTGACCTTATCTGGAACCTCCCATCTGAAAATTTGAAAATTCCTAAAAACTCCGTACAAAATCTTGATGACCCCAATCTCTTGTTTTGTACGTTTTTTCCACGTGTCTTGACATGCAAAGTATTCCTGCAAAGTTTGGTGAAGATCTGAGTATGTAGTTTTTGACCTCATCTGGAACCTCCTATCTGAAAATTTGAAAATTCTTAAAAAATTCGTCCAAAATCTTGATGTCTCCAATCTCTTGTTTTGTACGTTTTTTCCACGTGTCTTGACATCCAATGTATCCCTGCAATGTTTGGTGAAGATCTGAGTATGTAGTTTTTGACCTTATATTGAACCTCCCATCTGAAAATTTGAAAATTCTTAAAAATTTCGTCCAAAATCTTGATGACCCCAATCTCTTGTTTTGTACGTTTTTTCCACGTGTCTTGACATCCAAAGTATCCCTGCAAAGTTTGGTGAAGATCTGAGTATGTAGTTTTTGACCTCATGTGGAACCTCCTATCTGAAAATTTGAGAATTCTTAAAAAATTCGTCCAAAATCTTGATGTCTCCAATCTCTTGTTTTGTACGTTTTTTCCACGTGTCTTGACATCCAATGTATCCATGCAAAGTTTGGTGAAGATCTGAGTATGTCGTTTTTGACCTTATCTGGAACCTCCCATCTGAAAATTTGAAAATTCTTAAAAAATTCGTCGAAAATCTTGATGTCTCCAATCTTTTGTTTTGTACGTTTTTTCCACGTGTCTTGACATGCAAAGTATCCCTGCAACGTTTGGTGAAGATCTGAGTATGTAGTTTTTGATCTTATCTGGAACCTCCTATCTGAAAATTTGAAAATTCTTCAAAAATTCGTCGAAAATCTTGATGTCTCCAATCTCTTGTTTTGTACGTTTTTTCCACGTGTCTTGACATCCAATGTATTCCTGCAAAGTTTGGTGAAGATCTGAGTATGTCGTTTTTGACCTTATCTGGAAACTCCCATCTGAAAATTTGAAAATTCTTAAAAAATTCGTCGAAAATCTTGATGTCTCCGATCTCTTGTTTTGTACGTTTTTTCCACGTGTCTTGACATGCAAAGTATTCCTGCAAAGTTTGGTGAAGATCTGAGTATGTAGTTTTTGACCTCATCTGGAACCTCCTATCTGAAAATTTGAAAATTCTTAAAAAATTCGTCCAAAATCTTGATGTCTCCAATCTCTTGTTTTGTACGTTTTTTCCACGTGTCTTGACATCCAATGTATCCCTGCAATGTTTGGTGAAGATCTGAGTATGTAGTTTTTGACCTTATCTGGAACCTCCCATCTGAAAATTTGAAAATTCTTAAAAAATTCGTCGAAAATCTTGATGTCTCCAATCTCTTGTTTTGTACGTTTTTTCCACGTGTCTTGACATGCAAAGTATCCCTGCAACGTTTGGTGAAGATCTGAGTATGTAGTTTTTGACCTTATCTGGAACCTCCTATCTGAAAATTTGAAAATTCTCAAAAAATTCGTCGAAAATCTTGATGTCTCCAATCTCTTGTTTTGTACGTTTTTTCCACGTGTCTTGACATCCAATGTATCCCTGCAAAGTTTGGTGAAGATCTGAGTATGTAGTTTTTGACCTTATCTGGAACCTCCCATCTGAAAATTTGAAAATTCTTAAAAAATTCGTCGAAAATCTTGATGTCTCCAATCTCTTGTTTTGTACGTTTTTTCCACGTGTCTTGACATCCAATGTATCCCTGCAAAGTTTGGTGAAGATCTGAGTATGTAGTTTTTGACCTTATATGGAACCTCCTATCTGAAAATTTGAAAATTCTTAAAAAATTCGTCCAAAATCTTGATGTCTCCAATCTCTTGTTTTGTACGTTTTTTCCACGTGTCTCGACCTCCAATGGATCCCTGCAAAGTTTGGTGAAGATCTGAGTATGTAGTTTTTGACCTTATCTGGAACCTCCCATCTGAAAATTTGAAAATTCCTAAAAAATCCGTGCAAAATCTTGATGACCCCAATCTCTTGTTTTGTACGTTTTTTCCACGTGTCTTGACATCCAATGTATCCATGCAAAGTTTGGTGAAGATCTGAGTATGTCGTTTTTGACCTTATCTGGAACCTCCCATCTGAAAATTTGAAAATTCTTAAAAAATTCGTCGAAAATCTTGATGTCTCCAATCTCTTGTTTTGTACGTTTTTTCCACGTGTCTTGACATGCAAAGTATCCCTGCAACGTTTGGTGAAGATCTGAGTATGTAGTTTTTGACCTTATCTCGAACCTCCTATCTGAAAATTTGAAAATTCTTCAAAAATTCGTCGAAAATCTTGATGTCTCCAATCTCTTGTTTTGTACGTTTTTTCCACGTGTCTTGACATCCAATGTATCCCTGCAATGTTTGGTGGAGATCTGAGTATGTAGTTTTTGACCTTATCTGGGACCTCCTATCAGAAAATTTGAAAATTCTTCAAAAATTCGTCGAAAATCTTGATGTCTCCAATCTCTTGTTTTGTACGTTTTTTCCACGTGTCTTGACATCCAATGTATCCCTGCAATGTTTGGTGGAGATCTGAGTATGTAGTTTTTGACCTTATCTGGGACCTCCTATCAGAAAATTTGAAAATTCTTCAAAAATTCGTCCAAAATCTTGATGTCTCCAATCTCTTGTTTTGTACGTTTTTTCCACGTGTCTTGACATGCGAAGTATTCCTGCAAAGTTTGGTGAAGATCTGAGTATGTAGTTTCTGACCTTATATGGAACCTCCTATCTGAAAATTTGAAAATTCTTAAAAAATTCGTCCAAAATCTTGATGTCTCCAATCTCTTGTTTTGTACGTTTTTTCCACGTGTCTCGACCTCCAATGTATCCCTGCAAAGTTTGGTGAAGATCTGAGTATGTAGTTTTAGACCTTATCTGGAACCTCCTATCTGAAAATTTGAAAATTCTTCAAAAATTCGTCCAAAATCTTGATGTCTCCAATCTCTTGTTTTGTACGTTTTTTCCACGTGTCTCGACCTCCAATGGATCCCTGCAAAGTTTGGTGAAGATCTGAGTATGTCGTTTTTGACCTTATCTGGAACATCCTTTCTGAAAATTTGAAAATTCTTAAAAAATTCGTCGAAAATCTTGATGTCTCCAATCTCTTGTTTTGTACGTTTTTTCCACGTGTCTTGACATGCAAAGTATTCCTGCAAAGTTTGGTGAAGATCTGAGTATGTAGTTTTTGACCTTATATGGAACCTCCTATCTGAAAATTTGAAAATTCTTAAAAAATTCGTCCAAAATCTTGATGTCTCCAATCTCTTGTTTTGTACGTTTTTTCCACGTGTCTTGACATCCAATGTATCCCTGCAAAGTTTGGTGAAGATCTGAGTATGTAGTTTTTGACCTTATCTGGAACCTCCTATCTGAAAATTTGAAAATTCTCAAAAAATTCGTCGAAAATCTTGATGTCTCCAATCTCTTGTTTTGTACGTTTTTTCCACGTGTCTTGACATCCAATGTATCCCTGCAAAGTTTGGTGAAGATCTGAGTATGTAGTTTTTGACCTTATCTGGAACCTCCCATCTGAAAATTTGAAAATTCTTAAAAAATTCGACCAAAATCTTGATGTCTCCAATCTTTTGTTTTGTACGTTTTTTCCACGTGTCTTGACACATAATGTATCCATGCAAAGTTTGGTGAAGATCTGAGTATGTAGTTTTTGACCTTATATGGAACCTCCTATCTGAAAATTTGAAAATTCTTAAAAAATTCGTCCAAAATCTTGATGTCTCCAATCTCTTGTTTTGTACGTTTTTTCCACGTGTCTTGACATCCAATGTAGCCCTGCAAAGTTTGGTGAAGATCTGAGTATGTAGTTTTTGACCTTATCTGGAACCTCCCATCTGAAAATTTGAAAATTCCTAAAAAATCCGTGCAAAATCTTGATGACCCCAATCTCTTGTTTTGTACGTTTTTTCCACGTGTCTTGACATGCAAAGTATTCCTGCAAAGTTTGGTGAAGATCTGAGTATGTAGTTTTTGACCTCATCTGGAACCTCCTATCTGAAAATTTGAAAATTCTTAAAAAATTCGTCCAAAATCTTGATGTCTCCAATCTCTTGTTTTGTACGTTTTTTCCACGTGTCTTGACATCCAATGTATCCCTGCAATGTTTGGTGAAGATCTGAGTATGTAGTTTTTGACCTTATATTGAACCTCCCATCTGAAAATTTGAAAATTCTTAAAAAATTCGTCCAAAATCTTGATGACCCCAATCTCTTGTTTTGTACGTTTTTTCCACGTGTCTTGACATCCAAAGTATCCCTGCAAAGTTTGGTGAAGATCTGAGTATGTAGTTTTTGACCTCATCTGGAACCTCCTATCTGAAAATTTGAAAATTCTTAAAAAATTCGTCCAAAATCTTGATGTCTCCAATCTCTTGTTTTGTACGTTTTTTCCACGTGTCTCGACCTCCAATGTATCCCTGCAAAGTTTGGTGAAGATCTGAGTATGTAGTTTTAGACCTTATCTGGAACCTCCTATCTGAAAATTTGAAAATTCTTCAAAAATTCGTCCAAAATCTTGATGTCTCCAATCTCTTGTTTTGTACGTTTTTTCCACGTGTCTCGACCTCCAATGGATCCCTGCAAAGTTTGGTGAAGATCTGAGTATGTCGTTTTTGACCTTATCTGGAACATCCTTTCTGAAAATTTGAAAATTCTTAAAAAATTCGTCGAAAATCTTGATGTCTCCAATCTCTTGTTTTGTACGTTTTTTCCACGTGTCTTGACATCCAATGTATCCCTGCAAAGTTTGGTGAAGATCTGAGTATGTAGTTTTTGACCTTATCTGGAACCTCCCATCTGAAAATTTGAAAATTCTTCAAAAATTCGTCCAAAATCTTGATGTCTCCAATCTCTTGTTTTGTACGTTTTTTCCACGTGTCTCGACCTCCAATGGATCCCTGCAAAGTTTGGTGAAGATCTGAGTATGTCGTTTTTGACCTTATCTGGAACCTCCCATCTGAAAATTTGAAAATTCTTAAAAAATTCGTCGAAAATCTTGATGTCTCCAATCTCTTGTTTTGTACGTTTTTTCCACGTGTCTTGACATGCAAAGTATCCCTGCAACGTTTGGTGAAGATCTGAGTATGTAGTTTTTGACCTTATCTGGAACCTCCTATCTGAAAATTTGAAAATTCTCAAAAAATTCGTCGAAAATCTTGATGTCTCCAATCTCTTGTTTTGTACGTTTTTTCCACGTGTCTTGACATCCAATGTATCCCTGCAAAGTTTGGTGAAGATCTGAGTATGTAGTTTTTGACCTTATCTGGAACCTCCCATCTGAAAATTTGAAAATTCTTAAAAAATTCGACCAAAATCTTGATGTCTCCAATCTTTTGTTTTGTACGTTTTTTCCACGTGTCTTGACACATAATGTATCCATGCAAAGTTTGGTGAAGATCTGAGTATGTAGTTTTTGACCTTATATGGAACCTCCTATCTGAAAATTTGAAAATTCTTAAAAAATTCGTCCAAAATCTTGATGTCTCCAATCTCTTGTTTTGTACGTTTTTTCCACGTGTCTTGACATCCAATGTATCCCTGCAAAGTTTGGTGAAGATCTGAGTATTAAGTTTTTGACCTTATCTGGAACCTCCCATCTGAAAATTTGAAAATTCCTAAAAACTCCGTGCAAAATCTTGATGACCCCAATCTCTTGTTTTGTACGTTTTTTCCACGTGTCTTGACATGCAAAGTATTCCTGCAAAGTTTGGTGAAGATCTGAGTATGTAGTTTTTGACCTCATCTGGAACCTCCTATCTGAAAATTTGAAAATTCTTAAAAAATTCGTCCAAAATCTTGATGTCTCCAATCTCTTGTTTTGTACGTTTTTTCCACGTGTCTTGACATCCAATGTATCCCTGCAATGTTTGGTGAAGATCTGAGTATGTAGTTTTTGACCTTATATTGAACCTCCCATCTGAAAATTTGAAAATTCTTAAAAAATTCGTCCAAAATCTTGATGACCCCAATCTCTTGTTTTGTACGTTTTTTCCACGTGTCTTGACATCCAAAGTATCCCTGCAAAGTTTGGTGAAGATCTGAGTATGTAGTTTTTGACCTCATCTGGAACCTCCTATCTGAAAATTTGAGAATTCTTAAAAAATTCGTCCAAAATCTTGATGTCTCCAATCTCTTGTTTTGTACGTTTTTTCCACGTGTCTTGACATCCAATGTATCCATGCAAAGTTTGGTGAAGATCTGAGTATGTCGTTTTTGACCTTATCTGGAACCTCCCATCTGAAAATTTGAAAATTCTTTAAAAATTCGTCGAAAATCTTGATGTCTCCAATCTTTTGTTTTGTACGTTTTTTCCACGTGTCTTGACATGCAAAGTATCCCTGCAACGTTTGGTGAAGATCTGAGTATGTAGTTTTTGACCTTATCTGGAACCTCCTATCTGAAAATTTGAAAATTCTTCAAAAATTCGTCGAAAATCTTGATGTCTCCATTCTCTTGTTTTGTACGTTTTTTCCACGTGTCTTGACATCCAATGTATTCCTGCAAAGTTTGGTGAAGATCTGAGTATGTCGTTTTTGACCTTATCTGGAAACTCCCATCTGAAAATTTGAAAATTCTTAAAAAATTCGTCGAAAATCTTGATGTCTCCGATCTCTTGTTTTGTACGTTTTTTCCACGTGTCTTGACATGCAAAGTATTCCTGCAAAGTTTGGTGAAGATCTGAGTATGTAGTTTTTGACCTCATCTGGAACCTCCTATCTGAAAATTTGAAAATTCTTAAAAAATTCGTCCAAAATCTTGATGTCTCCAATCTCTTGTTTTGTACGTTTTTTCCACGTGTCTTGACATCCAATGTATCCCTGCAATGTTTGGTGAAGATCTGAGTATGTAGTTTTTGACCTTATCTGGAACCTCCCATCTGAAAATTTGAAAATTCTTAAAAAATTCGTCGAAAATCTTGATGTCTCCAATCTCTTGTTTTGTACGTTTTTTCCACGTGTCTTGACATGCAAAGTATCCCTGCAACGTTTGGTGAAGATCTGAGTATGTAGTTTTTGACCTTATCTGGAACCTCCTATCTGAAAATTTGAAAATTCTCAAAAAATTCGTCGAAAATCTTGATGTCTCCAATCTCTTGTTTTGTACGTTTTTTCCACGTGTCTTGACATCCAATGTATCCCTGCAAAGTTTGGTGAAGATCTGAGTATGTAGTTTTTGACCTTATCTGGAACCTCCCATCTGAAAATTTGAAAATTCTTAAAAAATTCGACCAAAATCTTGATGTCTCCAATCTTTTGTTTTGTACGTTTTTTCCACGTGTCTTGACACATAATGTATCCATGCAAAGTTTGGTGAAGATCTGAGTATGTAGTTTTTGACCTTATATGGAACCTCCTATCTGAAAATTTGAAAATTCTTAAAAAATTCGTCCAAAATCTTGATGTCTCCAATCTCTTGTTTTGTACGTTTTTTCCACGTGTCTTGACATCCAATGTATCCCTGCAAAGTTTGGTGAAGATCTGAGTATGTAGTTTTTGACCTTATCTGGAACCTCCCATCTGAAAATTTGAAAATTCCTAAAAAATCCGTGCAAAATCTTGATGACCCCAATCTCTTGTTTTGTACGTTTTTTCCACGTGTCTTGACATGCAAAGTATTCCTGCAAAGTTTGGTGAAGATCTGAGTATGTAGTTTTTGACCTCATCTGGAACCTCCTATCTGAAAATTTGAAAATTCTTAAAAAATTCGTCCAAAATCTTGATGTCTCCAATCTCTTGTTTTGTACGTTTTTTCCAAGTGTCTTGACATCCAATGTATCCCTGCAATGTTTGGTGAAGATCTGAGTATGTAGTTTTTGACCTTATATTGAACCTCCCATCTGAAAATTTGAAAATTCTTAAAAAATTCGTCCAAAATCTTGATGACCCCAATCTCTTGTTTTGTACGTTTTTTCCACGTGTCTTGACATCCAAAGTATCCCTGCAAAGTTTGGTGAAGATCTGAGTATGTAGTTTTTGACCTCATCTGGAACCTCCTATCTGAAAATTTGAGAATTCTTAAAAAATTCGTCCAAAATCTTGATGTCTCCAATCTCTTGTTTTGTACGTTTTTTCCACGTGTCTTGACATCCAATGTATCCATGCAAAGTTTGGTGAAGATCTGAGTATGTCGTTTTTGACCTTATCTGGAACCTCCCATCTGAAAATTTGAAAATTCTTAAAAAATTCGTCGAAAATCTTGATGTCTCCAATCTTTTGTTTTGTACGTTTTTTCCACGTGTCTTGACATGCAAAGTATCCCTGCAACGTTTGGTGAAGATCTGAGTATGTAGTTTTTGACCTTATCTGGAACCTCCTATCTGAAAATTTGAAAATTCTTCAAAAATTCGTCGAAAATCTTGATGTCTCCAATCTCTTGTTTTGTACGTTTTTTCCACGTGTCTTGACATCCAATGTATTCCTGCAAAGTTTGGTGAAGATCTGAGTATGTCGTTTTTGACCTTATCTGGAACCTCCCATCTGAAAATTTGAAAATTCTTAAAAAATTCGTCGAAAATCTTGATGTCTCCGATCTCTTGTTTTGTACGTTTTTTCCACGTGTCTTGACATGCAAAGTATTCCTGCAAAGTTTGGTGAAGATCTGAGTATGTAGTTTTTGACCTCATCTGGAACCTCCTATCTGAAAATTTGAAAATTCTTAAAAAATTCGTCCAAAATCTTGATGTCTCCAATCTCTTGTTTTGTACGTTTTTTCCACGTGTCTTGACATCCAATGTATCCCTGCAATGTTTGGTGAAGATCTGAGTATGTAGTTTTTGACCTTATCTGGAACCTCCCATCTGAAAATTTGAAAATTCCTAAAAAATCCGTCCAAAATCTTGATGACCCCAATCTCTTGTTTTGTACTTTTTTTTCACGTGTCTCGACCTCCAATGTATCCCTGCAAAGTTTGGTGAAGATCTGAGTATGTAGTTTTTGACCTTATATGGAACCTCCTATCTGAAAATTTGAAAATTCTTAAAAAATTCGTCCAAAATCTTGATGTCACCAATCCTATGTTTTGTATGTTTTTTCCAAGTGTCTTGACATCCAATGGATCCCTGCAAAGTTTGGTGAAGATCTGAGTATGTCGTTTTTGACCTTATCTGGAACCTCCCATCTGAAAATTTGAAAATTCTTAAAAAATTCGTCGAAAATCTTGATGTCTCCGATCTCTTGTTTTGTACGTTTTTTCCACGTGTCTTGACATGCAAAGTATTCCTGCAAAGTTTGGTGAAGATCTGAGTATGTAGTTTTTGACCTCATCTGGAACCTCCTATCTGAAAAATTGAAAATTCTTAAAAAATTCGTCCAAAATCTTGATGTCTCCAATCTCTTGTTTTGTACGTTTTTTCCACGTGTCTTGACATCCAATGTATCCCTGCAATGTTTGGTGAAGATCTGAGTATGTAGTTTTTGACCTTATCTGGAACCTCCCATCTGAAAATTTGAAAATTCCTAAAAAATCCGTCCAAAATCTTGATGACCCCAATCTCTTGTTTTGTACTTTTTTTCCACGTGTCTCGACCTCCAATGTATCCCTGCAAAGTTTGGTGAAGATCTGAGTATGTAGTTTTTGACCTTATATGGAACCTCCTATCTGAAAATTTGAAAATTCTTAAAAAATTCGTCCAAAATCTTGATGTCACCAATCCTATGTTTTGTATGTTTTTTCCACGTGTCTTGACATCCAATGTATCCATGCAAAGTTTGGTGAAGATCTGAGTATGTCGTTTTTGACCTTATCTGGAACCTCCCATCTGAAAATTTGAAAATTCTTAAAAAATTCGTCGAAAATCTTGATGTCTCCGATCTCTTGTTTTGTACGTTTTTTCCACGTGTCTTGACATGCAAAGTATTCCTGCAAAGTTTGGTGAAGATCTGAGTATGTAGTTTTTGACCTCATCTGGAACCTCCTATCTGAAAATTTGAAAATTCTTAAAAAATTCGTCCAAAATCTTGATGTCTCCAATCTCTTGTTTTGTACGTTTTTTCCACGTGTCTTGACATCCAATGTATCCCTGCAATGTTTGGTGAAGATCTGAGTATGTAGTTTTTGACCTTATCTGGAACCTCCCATCTGAAAATTTGAAAATTCCTAAAAAATCCGTCCAAAATCTTGATGACCCCAATCTCTTGTTTTGTACTTTTTTTCCACGTGTCTCGACCTCCAATGTATCCCTGCAAAGTTTGGTGAAGATCTGAGTATGTAGTTTTTGACCTTATATGGAACCTCCTATCTGAAAATTTGAAAATTCTTAAAAAATTCGTCCAAAATCTTGATGTCACCAATCCTATGTTTTGTATGTTTTTTCCACGTGTCTTGACATCCAATGTATCCATGCAAAGTTTGGTGAAGATCTGAGTATGTCGTTTTTGACCTTATCTGGAACCTCCCATCTGAAAATTTGAAAATTCTTAAAAAATTCGTCGAAAATCTTGATGTCTCCGATCTCTTGTTTTGTACGTTTTTTCCACGTGTCTTGACATGCAAAGTATTCCTGCAAAGTTTGGTGAAGATCTGAGTATGTAGTTTTTGACCTCATCTGGAACCTCCTATCTGAAAATTTGAAAATTCTTAAAAAATTCGTCCAAAATCTTGATGTCTCCAATCTCTTGTTTTGTACGTTTTTTCCACGTGTCTTGACATCCAATGTATCCCTGCAATGTTTGGTGAAGATCTGAGTATGTAGTTTTTGACCTTATCTGGAACCTCCCATCTGAAAATTTGAAAATTCCTAAAAAATCCGTCCAAAATCTTGATGACCCCAATCTCTTGTTTTGTACGTTTTTTCCACGTGTCTTGACATCCAATGTATCCCTGCAAAGTTTGGTGAAGATCTGAGTATGTAGTTTTTGACCTTATCTGGAACCTCCTATCTGAAAATTTGAAAATTCTTAAAAAATTCGTCCAAAATCTTGATGTCTCCAATCTCTTGTTTTGTACGTTTTTTCCACGTGTCTAGACATCCAATGTATCCATGCAAAGTTTGGTGAAGATCTGAGTATGTCGTTTTTGACCTTATCTGGAACCTCCCATCTGAAAATTTGAAAATTCTTAAAAAATTCGTCGAAAATCTTGATGTCTCCAATCTTTTGTTTTGTACGTTTTTTCCACGTGTCTTGACATGCAAAGTATCCCTGCAACGTTTGGTGAAGATCTGAGTATGTAGTTTTTGACCTTATCTGGAACCTCCCATCTGAAAATTTGAAAATTCTTAAAAAATCCGTGCAAAATCTTGATGACCCCAATCTCTTGTTTTGTACGTTTTTTCCACGTGTCTTGACATCCAATGTATCCATGCAAAGTTTGGTGAAGATCTGAGTATGTCGTTTTTGACCTTATCTGGAACCTCCCATCTGAAAATTTGAAAATTCTTAAAAAATTCGTCGAAAATCTTGATGTCTCCAATCTCTTGTTTTGTACGTTTTTTCCACGTGTCTTGACATGCAAAGTATCCCTGCAACGTTTGGTGAAGATCTGAGTATGTAGTTTTTGACCTTATCTGGAACCTCCTATCTGAAAATTTGAAAATTCTTCAAAAATTCGTCGAAAATCTTGATGTTTCCAATCTCTTGTTTTGTACGTTTTTTCCACGTGTCTTGACATCCAATGTATCCCTGCAATGTTTGGTGGAGATCTGAGTATGTAGTTTTTGACCTTATCTGGGACCTCCTATCAGAAAATTTGAAAATTCTTCAAAAATTCGTCCAAAATCTTGATGTCTCCAATCTCTTGTTTTGTACGTTTTTTCCACGTGTCTCGACCTCCAATGTAACCCTGCAAAGTTTGGTGAAGATCTGAGTATGTCGTTTTTGACCTTATCTGGAACATCCTTTCTGAAAATTTGAAAATTCTTAAAAAATTCGTCGAAAATCTTGATGTCTCCAATCTCTTGTTTTGTACGTTTTTTCCACGTGTCTTGACATGCAAAGTATTCCTGCAAAGTTTGGTGAAGATCTGAGTATGTAGTTTTTGACCTCATCTGGAACCTCCTATCTGAAAATTTGAAAATTCTTAAAAAATTCGTCCAAAATCTTGATGTCTCCAATCTCTTGTTTTGTACGTTTTTTCCACGTGTCTTGACATCCAATGTATCCCTGCAATGTTTGGTGAAGATCTGAGTATGTAGTTTTTGACCTTATCTGGAACCTCCCATCTGAAAATTTGAAAATTCCTAAAAAATCCGTCCAAAATCTTGATGACCCCAATCTCTTGTTTTGTACTTTTTTTCCACGTGTCTCGACCTCCAATGTATCCCTGCAAAGTTTGGTGAAGATCTGAGTATGTAGTTTTTGACCTTATATGGAACCTCCTATCTGAAAATTTGAAAATTCTTAAAAAATTCGTCCAAAATCTTGATGTCACCAATCCTATGTTTTGTATGTTTTTTCCACGTGTCTTGACATCCAATGTATCCATGCAAAGTTTGGTGAAGATCTGAGTATGTCGTTTTTGACCTTATCTGGAACCTCCCATCTGAAAATTTGAAAATTCTTAAAAAATTCGTCGAAAATCTTGATGTCTCCGATCTCTTGTTTTGTACGTTTTTTCCACGTGTCTTGACATGCAAAGTATTCCTGCAAAGTTTGGTGAAGATCTGAGTATGTAGTTTTTGACCTCATCTGGAACCTCCTATCTGAAAATTTGAAAATTCTTAAAAAATTCGTCCAAAATCTTGATGTCTCCAATCTCTTGTTTTGTACGTTTTTTCCACGTGTCTTGACATCCAATGTATCCCTGCAATGTTTGGTGAAGATCTGAGTATGTAGTTTTTGACCTTATCTGGAACCTCCCATCTGAAAATTTGAAAATTCCTAAAAAATCCGTCCAAAATCTTGATGACCCCAATCTCTTGTTTTGTACGTTTTTTCCACGTGTCTTGACATCCAATGTATCCCTGCAAAGTTTGGTGAAGATCTGAGTATGTAGTTTTTGACCTTATCTGGAACCTCCTATCTGAAAATTTGAAAATTCTTAAAAAATTCGTCCAAAATCTTGATGACTCCAATCTCTTGTTTTGTACGTTTTTTCCACGTGTCTTGACATCCAATGTATCCATGCAAAGTTTGGTGAAGATCTGAGTATGTCGTTTTTGACCTTATCTGGAACCTCCCATCTGAAAATTTGAAAATTCTTAAAAAATTCGTCGAAAATCTTGATGTCTCCAATCTTTTGTTTTGTACGTTTTTTCCACGTGTCTTGACATGCAAAGTATCCCTGCAACGTTTGGTGAAGATCTGAGTATGTAGTTTTTGACCTTATCTGGAACCTCCCATCTGAAAATTTGAAAATTCTTAAAAAATCCGTGCAAAATCTTGATGACCCCAATCTCTTGTTTTGTACGTTTTTTCCACGTGTCTTGACATCCAATGTATCCATGCAAAGTTTGGTGAAGATCTGAGTATGTCGTTTTTGACCTTATCTGGAACCTCCCATCTGAAAATTTGAAAATTCTTAAAAAATTCGTCGAAAATCTTGATGTCTCCAATCTCTTGTTTTGTACGTTTTTTCCACGTGTCTTGACATGCAAAGTATCCCTGCAACGTTTGGTGAAGATCTGAGTATGTAGTTTTTGACCTTATCTGGAACCTCCTATCTGAAAATTTGAAAATTCTTCAAAAATTCGTCGAAAATCTTGATGTTTCCAATCTCTTGTTTTGTACGTTTTTTCCACGTGTCTTGACATCCAATGTATCCCTGCAATGTTTGGTGGAGATCTGAGTATGTAGTTTTTGACCTTATCTGGGACCTCCTATCAGAAAATTTGAAAATTCTTCAAAAATTCGTCCAAAATCTTGATGTCTCCAATCTCTTGTTTTGTACGTTTTTTCCACGTGTCTCGACCTCCAATGTATCCCTGCAAAGTTTGGTGAAGATCTGAGTATGTCGTTTTTGACCTTATCTGGAACATCCTTTCTGAAAATTTGAAAATTCTTAAAAAATTCGTCGAAAATCTTGATGTCTCCAATCTCTTGTTTTGTACGTTTTTTCCACGTGTCTTGACATCCAATGTATCCCTGCAAAGTTTGGTGAAGATCTGAGTATGTAGTTTTTGACCTTATATGGAACCTCCTATCTGAAAATTTGAAAATTCTTAAAAAATTCGACCAAAATCTTGATGTTCCGAATCCTATGTTTTGTATGTTTTTTCCACGTGTCTTGACATCCAATGTATCCATGCAAAGTTTGGTGAAGATCTGAGTATGTAGTTTTTGACCTTATATTGAACCTCCCATCTGAAAATTTGAAAATTCTTAAAAAATTCGTCCAAAATCTTGATGACCCCAATCTCTTGTTTTGTACGTTTTTTCCACGTGTCTTGACATCCAAAGTATCCCTGCAAAGTTTGGTGAAGATCTGAGTATGTAGTTTTTGACCTTATATGGAACCTCCTTTCTGAAAATTTGAGAATTCTTAAAAAATTCGTCCAAAATCTTGATGTCTCCAATCTCTTGTTTTGTACGTTTTTTCCACGTGTCTTGACATCCAATGTATCCATGCAAAGTTTGGTGAAGATCTGAGTATGTCGTTTTTGACCTTATCTGGAACCTCCCATCTGAAAATTTGAAAATTCTTAAAAAATCCGTGCAAAATCTTGATGACCCCAATCTCTTGTTTTGTACGTTTTTTCCACGTGTCTTGACATCCAATGTATCCATGCAAAGTTTGGTGAAGATCTGAGTATGTAGTTTTTGACCTTATATGGAGCCTCCTATCTGAAAATTTGAAAATTCTTAAAAAATTCGTCCAAAATCTTGATGTCTCCAATCTCTTGTTTTGTACGTTCTTTCCACGTGTCTTGACATCCAATGTATCCCTGCAATGTTTGGTGAAGATCTGAGTATGTAGTTTTTGACCTTATATGGAACCTCCTATCTGAAAATTTGAAAATTCTTAAAAGAATTTAACAAAATCTTGATGTCCCCAATCCTATGTTTTGTATGTTTTTTCCACGTGTCTTGACATACAATGTATCCCTGCAGAGTTTGGTGAAGATCTGAGTATGTAGTTTTTGACCTTATCTGGAACCTCCCATCTGAAAATTTGAAAATTCCGAAAAAATCCGTCCAAAATCTTGTTGACCCGAATCTCTTGTTTTGTACGTTTTTTCCACGTGTCTTGACATCCAATGTATCCCTGCAAAGTTTGGTGAAGATCTGAGTATGTAGTTTTTGACCTTATCTGGAACCGCATTTCTGAAAATTTGAAAATTTTTAAAAAAATCGTCCAAAATCTTGATGTCTCCAATCCCTTGTTTTGTACGTTTTTTCCACGTGTCTTGACATCCAATGTATTCCTGCAATGTTTGGTGAAGATCTGAGTATGTAGTTTTTGACCTTATATGGAACCTCCTATCTGAAAATTTGAAAATTCTTAAAAAATTCGACCAAAATCTTGATGTTCCGAATCCTATGTTTTGTATGTTTTTTCCACGTGTCTTGACATCCAATGTATCCCTGCAAAGTTTGGTGAAGATCTGAGTATGTCGTTTTTGACCTTATCTGGAACATCCTTTCTGAAAATTTGAAAATTGTTAAAAAATTCGTCCAAAATCTTGATGTCTCCAATCTCTTTTTTGTACGTTTTTCCACGTGTCTTGACATCCAATGGATCCCTGCAAAGTTTGGTGAAGATCTGAGTATGTAGTTTTTGACCTTATCTGGAACCTCCCATCTGAAAATTTGAAAATTCTTAGAAAATTCGACCAAAATCTTGATGTCTCCAATCTTTTGTTTTGTACGTTTTTTCCACGTGTCTTGACACATAATGTATCCATGCAAAGTTTGGTGAAGATCTGAGTATGTAGTTTTTGACCTTATATGGAACCTCCTATCTGAAAATTTGAAAATTCTTAAAAAATTCGTCCAAAATCTTGATGTCTCCAATCTCTTGTTTTGTACGTTTTTTCCACGTGTCTTGACATCCAATGTATCCCTGCAAAGTTTGGTGAAGATCTGAGTATGTAGTTTTTGACCTTATCTGGAACCACCCATCTGAAAATTTGAAAATTCCTAAAAAATCCGTGCAAAATCTTGATGACCCCAATCTCTTGTTTTGTACGTTTTTTCCACGTGTCTTGACATCCAATGTATTCCTGCAATGTTTGGTGAAGATCTGAGTATGTAGTTTTTGACCTTATATGGAACCTCCTATCTGAAAATTTGAAAATTCTTAAAAAATTCGACCAAAATCTTGATGTTCCGAATCCTATGTTTTGTATGTTTTTTCCACGTGTCTTGACATCCAATGTATCCCTGCAAAGTTTGGTGAAGATCTGAGTATGTAGTTTTTGACCTTATATTGAACCTCCCATCTGAAAATTTGAAAATTCTTAAAAAATTCGTCCAAAATCTTGATGACCCCAATCTCTTGTTTTGTACGTTTTTTCCACGTGTCTTGACATCCAAAGTATCCCTGCAAAGTTTGGTGAAGATCTGAGTATGTAGTTTTTGACCTTATATGGAACCTCCTTTCTGAAAATTTGAGAATTCTTAAAAAATTCGTCCAAAAACTTGATGTCTCCAATCTCTTGTTTTGTACGTTTTTTCCACGTGTCTTGACATCCAATGTATCCATGCAAAGTTTGGTGAAGATCTGAGTATGTCGTTTTTGACCTTATCTGGAACCTCCCATCTGAAAATTTGAAAATTCTTAAAAAATTCGTCGAAAATCTTGATGTCTCCAATCTTTTGTTTTGTACGTTTTTTCCACGTGTCTTGACATGCAAAGTATCCCTGCAACGTTTGGTGAAGATCTGAGTATGTAGTTTTTGACCTTATCTGGAACCTCCTATCTGAAAATTTGAAAATTCTTAAAAAATTCGTCGAAAATCTTGATGTCTCCAATCTCTTGTTTTGTACGTTTTTTCCACGTGTCTTGATATCCAATGTATCCCTGCAAAGTTTGGTGAAGATCTGAGTATGTCGTTTTTGACCTTATCTGGAACATCCTTTCTGAAAATTTGAAAATTGTTAAAAAATTCGTCCAAAATCTTGATGTCTCCAATCTCTTTTTTGTACGTTTTTTCCACGTGTCTTGACATCCAATGTATCCCTGCAAAGTTTGGTGAAGATCTGAGTATGTAGTTTTTGACCTTATCTGGAACCTCCAATCTGAAAATTTGAAAATTCTTAAAAAATTCGACCAAAATCTTGATGTCTCTAATCTTTTGTTTTGTACGTTTTTTCCACGTGTCTTGACACATAATGTATCCATGCAAAGTTTGGTGAAGATCTGAGTATGTAGTTTTTGACCTTATATGGAACCTCCTATCTGAAAATTTGAAAATTCTTAAAAAATTCGTCCAAAATCTTGATGTCTCCAATCTCTTGTTTTGTACGTTTTTTCCACGTGTCTTGACATCCAATGTATCCCTGCAAAGTTTGGTGAAGATCTGAGTATGTAGTTTTTGACCTTATCTGGAACCTCCCATCTGAAAATTTGAAAATTCCTAAAAAATCCGTGCAAAATCTTGATGACCCCAATCTCTTGTTTTGTACGTTTTTTCCACGTGTCTTGACATCCAATGTATCCATGCAAAGTTTGGTGAAGATCTGAGTATGTCGTTTTTGACCTTATCTGGAACATCCTTTCTGAAAATTTGAAAATTGTTAAAAAATTCGTCCAAAATCTTGATGTCTCCAATCTCTTTTTTGTACGTTTTTTCCACGTGTCTTGACATCCAATGTATCCCTGCAAAGTTTGGTGAAGATCTGAGTATGTAGTTTTTGACCTTATCTGGAACCTCCTATCTGAAAATTTGAAAATTCTTAAAAAATTCGTCCAAAATCTTGATGTCTCCAATCTCTTGTTTTGTACGTTTTTTCCACGTGTCTTGACATCCAATGTATCCATGCAAAGTTTGGTGAAGATCTGAGTATGTCGTTTTTGACCTTATCTGGAACCTCCCATCTGAAAATTTGAAAATTCTTAAAAAATTCGTCGAAAATCTTGATGTCTCCAATCTTTTGTTTTGTACGTTTTTTCCACGTGTCTTGACATGCAAAGTATCCCTGCAACGTTTGGTGAAGATCTGAGTATGTAGTTTTTGACCTTATCTGGAACCTCCCATCTGAAAATTTGAAAATTCTTAAAAAATCCGTGCAAAATCTTGATGACCCCAATCTCTTGTTTTGTACGTTTTTTCCACGTGTCTTGACATCCAATGTATCCATGCAAAGTTTGGTGAAGATCTGAGTATGTCGTTTTTGACCTTATCTGGAACCTCCCATCTGAAAATTTGAAAATTCTTAAAAAATTCGTCGAAAATCTTGATGTCTCCAATCTCTTGTTTTGTACGTTTTTTCCACGTGTCTTGACATGCAAAGTATCCCTGCAACGTTTGGTGAAGATCTGAGTATGTAGTTTTTGACCTTATCTGGAACCTCCTATCTGAAAATTTGAAAATTCTTCAAAAATTCGTCGAAAATTTTGATGTTTCAAATCTCTTGTTTTGTACGTTTTTTCCACGTGTCTTGACATCCAATGTATCCCTGCAATGTTTGGTGGAGATCTGAGTATGTAGTTTTTGACCTTATCTGGGACCTCCTATCAGAAAATTTGAAAATTCTTCAAAAATTCGTCCAAAATCTTGATGTCTCCAATCTCTTGTTTTGTACGTTTTTTCCACGTGTCTCGACCTCCAATGTATCCCTGCAAAGTTTGGTGAAGATCTGAGTATGTCGTTTTTGACCTTATCTGGAACATCCTTTCTGAAAATTTGAAAATTCTTAAAAAATTCGTCGAAAATCTTGATGTCTCCAATCTCTTGTTTTGTACGTTTTTTCCACGTGTCTTGACATCCAATGTATCCCTGCAAAGTTTGGTGAAGATCTGAGTATGTAGTTTTTGACCTTATATGGAACCTCCTATCTGAAAATTTGAAAATTCTTAAAAAATTCGACCAAAATCTTGATGTTCCGAATCCTATGTTTTGTATGTTTTTTCCACGTGTCTTGACATCCAATGTATCCATGCAAAGTTTGGTGAAGATCTGAGTATGTAGTTTTTGACCTTATATTGAACCTCCCATCTGAAAATTTGAAAATTCTTAAAAAATTCGTCCAAAATCTTGATGACCCCAATCTCTTGTTTTGTACGTTTTTTCCACGTGTCTTGACATCCAAAGTATCCCTGCAAAGTTTGGTGAAGATCTGAGTATGTAGTTTTTGACCTTATATGGAACCTCCTTTCTGAAAATTTGAGAATTCTTAAAAAATTCGTCCAAAATCTTGATGTCTCCAATCTCTTGTTTTGTACGTTTTTTCCACGTGTCTTGACATCCAATGTATCCATGCAAAGTTTGGTGAAGATCTGAGTATGTCGTTTTTGACCTTATCTGGAACCTCCCATCTGAAAATTTGAAAATTCTTAAAAAATCCGTGCAAAATCTTGATGACCCCAATCTCTTGTTTTGTACGTTTTTTCCAATTGTCTTGACATCCAATGTATCCATGCAAAGTTTGGTGAAGATCTGAGTATGTAGTTTTTGACCTTATATGGAGCCTCCTATCTGAAAATTTGAAAATTCTTAAAAAATTCGTCCAAAATCTTGATGTCTCCAATCTCTTGTTTTGTACGTTCTTTCCACGTGTCTTGACATCCAATGTATCCCTGCAATGTTTGGTGAAGATCTGAGTATGTAGTTTTTGACCTTATATGGAACCTCCTATCTGAAAATTTGAAAATTCTTAAAAGAATTTAACAAAATCTTGATGTCCCCAATCCTATGTTTTGTATGTTTTTTCCACGTGTCTTGACATACAATGTATCCCTGCAGAGTTTGGTGAAGATCTGAGTATGTAGTTTTTGACCTTATCTGGAACCTCCCATCTGAAAATTTGAAAATTCCGAAAAAATCCGTCCAAAATCTTGTTGACCCGAATCTCTTGTTTTGTACGTTTTTTCCACGTGTCTTGACATCCAATGTATCCCTGCAAAGTTTGGTGAAGATCTGAGTATGTAGTTTTTGACCTTATCTGGAACCGCATTTCTGAAAATTTGAAAATTTTTAAAAAAATCGTCCAAAATCTTGATGTCTCCAATCCCTTGTTTTGTACGTTTTTTCCACGTGTCTTGACATCCAATGTATTCCTGCAATGTTTGGTGAAGATCTGAGTATGTAGTTTTTGACCTTATATGGAACCTCCTATCTGAAAATTTGAAAATTCTTAAAAAATTCGACCAAAATCTTGATGTTCCGAATCCTATGTTTTGTATGTTTTTTCCACGTGTCTTGACATCCAATGTATCCCTGCAAAGTTTGGTGAAGATCTGAGTATGTCGTTTTTGACCTTATCTGGAACATCCTTTCTGAAAATTTGAAAATTGTTAAAAAATTCGTCCAAAATCTTGATGTCTCCAATCTCTTTTTTGTACGTTTTTCCACGTGTCTTGACATCTAATGGATCCCTGCAAAGTTTGGTGAAGATCTGAGTATGTAGTTTTTGACCTTATCTGGAACCTCCCATCTGAAAATTTGAAAATTCTTAGAAAATTCGACCAAAATCTTGATGTCTCCAATCTTTTGTTTTGTACGTTTTTTCCACGTGTCTTGACACATAATGTATCCATGCAAAGTTTGGTGAAGATCTGAGTATGTAGTTTTTGACCTTATATGGAACCTCCTATCTGAAAATTTGAAAATTCTTAAAAAATTCGTCCAAAATCTTGATGTCTCCAATCTCTTGTTTTGTACGTTTTTTCCACGTGTCTTGACATCCAATGTATCCCTGCAAAGTTTGGTGAAGATCTGAGTATGTAGTTTTTGACCTTATCTGGAACCACCCATCTGAAAATTTGAAAATTCCTAAAAAATCCGTGCAAAATCTTGATGACCCCAATCTCTTGTTTTGTACGTTTTTTCCACGTGTCTTGACATCCAATGTATTCCTGCAATGTTTGGTGAAGATCTGAGTATGTAGTTTTTGACCTTATATGGAACCTCCTATCTGAAAATTTGAAAATTCTTAAAAAATTCGACCAAAATCTTGATGTTCCGAATCCTATGTTTTGTATGTTTTTTCCACGTGTCTTGACATCCAATGTATCCCTGCAAAGTTTGGTGAAGATCTGAGTATGTAGTTTTTGACCTTATATTGAACCTCCCATCTGAAAATTTGAAAATTCTTAAAAAATTCGTCCAAAATCTTGATGACCCCAATCTCTTGTTTTGTACGTTTTTTCCACGTGTCTTGACATCCAAAGTATCCCTGCAAAGTTTGGTGAAGATCTGAGTATGTAGTTTTTGACCTTATATGGAACCTCCTTTCTGAAAATTTGAGAATTCTTAAAAAATTCGTCCAAAAACTTGATGTCTCCAATCTCTTGTTTTGTACGTTTTTTCCACGTGTCTTGACATCCAATGTATCCATGCAAAGTTTGGTGAAGATCTGAGTATGTCGTTTTTGACCTTATCTGGAACCTCCCATCTGAAAATTTGAAAATTCTTAAAAAATTCGTCGAAAATCTTGATGTCTCCAATCTTTTGTTTTGTACGTTTTTTCCACGTGTCTTGACATGCAAAGTATCCCTGCAACGTTTGGTGAAGATCTGAGTATGTAGTTTTTGACCTTATCTGGAACCTCCTATCTGAAAATTTGAAAATTCTTAAAAAATTCGTCGAAAATCTTGATGTCTCCAATCTCTTGTTTTGTACGTTTTTTCCACGTGTCTTGATATCCAATGTATCCCTGCAAAGTTTGGTGAAGATCTGAGTATGTCGTTTTTGACCTTATCTGGAACATCCTTTCTGAAAATTTGAAAATTGTTAAAAAATTCGTCCAAAATCTTGATGTCTCCAATCTCTTTTTTGTACGTTTTTTCCACGTGTCTTGACATCCAATGTATCCCTGCAAAGTTTGGTGAAGATCTGAGTATGTAGTTTTTGACCTTATCTGGAACCTCCAATCTGAAAATTTGAAAATTCTTAAAAAATTCGACCAAAATCTTGATGTCTCTAATCTTTTGTTTTGTACGTTTTTTCCACGTGTCTTGACACATAATGTATCCATGCAAAGTTTGGTGAAGATCTGAGTATGTAGTTTTTGACCTTATATGGAACCTCCTATCTGAAAATTTGAAAATTCTTAAAAAATTCGTCCAAAATCTTGATGTCTCCAATCTCTTGTTTTGTACGTTTTTTCCACGTGTCTTGACATCCAATGTATCCCTGCAAAGTTTGGTGAAGATCTGAGTATGTAGTTTTTGACCTTATCTGGAACCTCCCATCTGAAAATTTGAAAATTCCTAAAAAATCCGTGCAAAATCTTGATGACCCCAATCTCTTGTTTTGTACGTTTTTTCCACGTGTCTTGACATCCAATGTATCCATGCAAAGTTTGGTGAAGATCTGAGTATGTCGTTTTTGACCTTATCTGGAACATCCTTTCTGAAAATTTGAAAATTGTTAAAAAATTCGTCCAAAATCTTGATGTCTCCAATCTCTTTTTTGTACGTTTTTTCCACGTGTCTTGACATCCAATGTATCCCTGCAAAGTTTGGTGAAGATCTGAGTATGTAGTTTTTGACCTTATCTGGAACCTCCTATCTGAAAATTTGAAAATTCTTAAAAAATTCGTCCAAAATCTTGATGTCTCCAATCTCTTGTTTTGTACGTTTTTTCCACGTGTCTTGACATCCAATGTATCCATGCAAAGTTTGGTGAAGATCTGAGTATGTCGTTTTTGACCTTATCTGGAACCTCCCATCTGAAAATTTGAAAATTCTTAAAAAATTCGTCGAAAATCTTGATGTCTCCAATCTTTTGTTTTGTACGTTTTTTCCACGTGTCTTGACATGCAAAGTATCCCTGCAACGTTTGGTGAAGATCTGAGTATGTAGTTTTTGACCTTATCTGGAACCTCCCATCTGAAAATTTGAAAATTCTTAAAAAATCCGTGCAAAATCTTGATGACCCCAATCTCTTGTTTTGTACGTTTTTTCTACGTGTCTTGACATCCAATGTATCCATGCAAAGTTTGGTGAAGATCTGAGTATGTCGTTTTTGACCTTATCTGGAACCTCCCATCTGAAAATTTGAAAATTCTTAAAAAATTCGTCGAAAATCTTGATGTCTCCAATCTCTTGTTTTGTACGTTTTTTCCACGTGTCTTGACATGCAAAGTATCCCTGCAACGTTTGGTGAAGATCTGAGTATGTAGTTTTTGACCTTATCTGGAACCTCCTATCTGAAAATTTGAAAATTCTTCAAAAATTCGTCGAAAATTTTGATGTTTCAAATCTCTTGTTTTGTACGTTTTTTCCACGTGTCTTGACATCCAATGTATCCCTGCAATGTTTGGTGGAGATCTGAGTATGTAGTTTTTGACCTTATCTGGGACCTCCTATCAGAAAATTTGAAAATTCTTCAAAAATTCGTCCAAAATCTTGATGTCTCCAATCTCTTGTTTTGTACGTTTTTTCCACGTGTCTCGACCTCCAATGTATCCCTGCAAAGTTTGGTGAAGATCTGAGTATGTCGTTTTTGACCTTATCTGGAACATCCTTTCTGAAAATTTGAAAATTCTTAAAAAATTCGTCGAAAATCTTGATGTCTCCAATCTCTTGTTTTGTACGTTTTTTCCACGTGTCTTGACATCCAATGTATCCCTGCAAAGTTTGGTGAAGATCTGAGTATGTAGTTTTTGACCTTATATGGAACCTCCTATCTGAAAATTTGAAAATTCTTAAAAAATTCGACCAAAATCTTGATGTTCCGAATCCTATGTTTTGTATGTTTTTTCCACGTGTCTTGACATCCAATGTATCCATGCAAAGTTTGGTGAAGATCTGAGTATGTAGTTTTTGACCTTATATTGAACCTCCCATCTGAAAATTTGAAAATTCTTAAAAAATTCGTCCAAAATCTTGATGACCCCAATCTCTTGTTTTGTACGTTTTTTCCACGTGTCTTGACATCCAAAGTATCCCTGCAAAGTTTGGTGAAGATCTGAGTATGTAGTTTTTGACCTTATATGGAACCTCCTTTCTGAAAATTTGAGAATTCTTAAAAAATTCGTCCAAAATCTTGATGTCTCCAATCTCTTGTTTTGTACGTTTTTTCCACGTGTCTTGACATCCAATGTATCCATGCAAAGTTTGGTGAAGATCTGAGTATGTCGTTTTTGACCTTATCTGGAACCTCCCATCTGAAAATTTGAAAATTCTTAAAAAATCCGTGCAAAATCTTGATGACCCCAATCTCTTGTTTTGTACGTTTTTTCCAATTGTCTTGACATCCAATGTATCCATGCAAAGTTTGGTGAAGATCTGAGTATGTAGTTTTTGACCTTATATGGAGCCTCCTATCTGAAAATTTGAAAATTCTTAAAAAATTCGTCCAAAATCTTGATGTCTCCAATCTCTTGTTTTGTACGTTCTTTCCACGTGTCTTGACATCCAATGTATCCCTGCAATGTTTGGTGAAGATCTGAGTATGTAGTTTTTGACCTTATATGGAACCTCCTATCTGAAAATTTGAAAATTCTTAAAAGAATTTAACAAAATCTTGATGTCCCCAATCCTATGTTTTGTATGTTTTTTCCACGTGTCTTGACATACAATGTATCCCTGCAGAGTTTGGTGAAGATCTGAGTATGTAGTTTTTGACCTTATCTGGAACCTCCCATCTGAAAATTTGAAAATTCCGAAAAAATCCGTCCAAAATCTTGTTGACCCGAATCTCTTGTTTTGTACGTTTTTTCCACGTGTCTTGACATCCAATGTATCCCTGCAAAGTTTGGTGAAGATCTGAGTATGTAGTTTTTGACCTTATCTGGAACCGCATTTCTGAAAATTTGAAAATTTTTAAAAAAATCGTCCAAAATCTTGATGTCTCCAATCCCTTGTTTTGTACGTTTTTTCCACGTGTCTTGACATCCAATGTATTCCTGCAATGTTTGGTGAAGATCTGAGTATGTAGTTTTTGACCTTATATGGAACCTCCTATCTGAAAATTTGAAAATTCTTAAAAAATTCGACCAAAATCTTGATGTTCCGAATCCTATGTTTTGTATGTTTTTTCCACGTGTCTTGACATCCAATGTATCCCTGCAAAGTTTGGTGAAGATCTGAGTATGTCGTTTTTGACCTTATCTGGAACATCCTTTCTGAAAATTTGAAAATTGTTAAAAAATTCGTCCAAAATCTTGATGTCTCCAATCTCTTTTTTGTACGTTTTTCCACGTGTCTTGACATCTAATGGATCCCTGCAAAGTTTGGTGAAGATCTGAGTATGTAGTTTTTGACCTTATCTGGAACCTCCCATCTGAAAATTTGAAAATTCTTAGAAAATTCGACCAAAATCTTGATGTCTCCAATCTTTTGTTTTGTACGTTTTTTCCACGTGTCTTGACACATAATGTATCCATGCAAAGTTTGGTGAAGATCTGAGTATGTAGTTTTTGACCTTATATGGAACCTCCTATCTGAAAATTTGAAAATTCTTAAAAAATTCGTCCAAAATCTTGATGTCTCCAATCTCTTGTTTTGTACGTTTTTTCCACGTGTCTTGACATCCAATGTATCCCTGCAAAGTTTGGTGAAGATCTGAGTATGTAGTTTTTGACCTTATCTGGAACCACCCATCTGAAAATTTGAAAATTCCTAAAAAATCCGTGCAAAATCTTGATGACCCCAATCTCTTGTTTTGTACGTTTTTTCCACGTGTCTTGACATCCAATGTATTCCTGCAATGTTTGGTGAAGATCTGAGTATGTAGTTTTTGACCTTATATGGAACCTCCTATCTGAAAATTTGAAAATTCTTAAAAAATTCGACCAAAATCTTGATGTTCCGAATCCTATGTTTTGTATGTTTTTTCCACGTGTCTTGACATCCAATGTATCCCTGCAAAGTTTGGTGAAGATCTGAGTATGTAGTTTTTGACCTTATATTGAACCTCCCATCTGAAAATTTGAAAATTCTTAAAAAATTCGTCCAAAATCTTGATGACCCCAATCTCTTGTTTTGTACGTTTTTTCCACGTGTCTTGACATCCAAAGTATCCCTGCAAAGTTTGGTGAAGATCTGAGTATGTAGTTTTTGACCTTATATGGAACCTCCTTTCTGAAAATTTGAGAATTCTTAAAAAATTCGTCCAAAAACTTGATGTCTCCAATCTCTTGTTTTGTACGTTTTTTCCACGTGTCTTGACATCCAATGTATCCATGCAAAGTTTGGTGAAGATCTGAGTATGTCGTTTTTGACCTTATCTGGAACCTCCCATCTGAAAATTTGAAAATTCTTAAAAAATTCGTCGAAAATCTTGATGTCTCCAATCTTTTGTTTTGTACGTTTTTTCCACGTGTCTTGACATGCAAAGTATCCCTGCAACGTTTGGTGAAGATCTGAGTATGTAGTTTTTGACCTTATCTGGAACCTCCTATCTGAAAATTTGAAAATTCTTAAAAAATTCGTCGAAAATCTTGATGTCTCCAATCTCTTGTTTTGTACGTTTTTTCCACGTGTCTTGATATCCAATGTATCCCTGCAAAGTTTGGTGAAGATCTGAGTATGTCGTTTTTGACCTTATCTGGAACATCCTTTCTGAAAATTTGAAAATTGTTAAAAAATTCGTCCAAAATCTTGATGTCTCCAATCTCTTTTTTGTACGTTTTTTCCACGTGTCTTGACATCCAATGTATCCCTGCAAAGTTTGGTGAAGATCTGAGTATGTAGTTTTTGACCTTATCTGGAACCTCCCATCTGAAAATTTGAAAATTCTTAAAAAATTCGACCAAAATCTTGATGTCTCTAATCTTTTGTTTTGTACGTTTTTTCCACGTGTCTTGACACATAATGTATCCATGCAAAGTTTGGTGAAGATCTGAGTATGTAGTTTTTGACCTTATATGGAACCTCCTATCTGAAAATTTGAAAATTCTTAAAAAATTCGTCCAAAATCTTGATGTCTCCAATCTCTTGTTTTGTACGTTTTTTCCACGTGTCTTGACATCCAATGTATCCCTGCAAAGTTTGGTGAAGATCTGAGTATGTAGTTTTTGACCTTATCTGGAACCTCCCATCTGAAAATTTGAAAATTCCTAAAAAATCCGTGCAAAATCTTGATGACCCCAATCTCTTGTTTTGTACGTTTTTTCCACGTGTCTTGACATCCAATGTATCCATGCAAAGTTTGGTGAAGATCTGAGTATGTCGTTTTTGACCTTATCTGGAACATCCTTTCTGAAAATTTGAAAATTGTTAAAAAATTCGTCCAAAATCTTGATGTCTCCAATCTCTTTTTTGTACGTTTTTTCCACGTGTCTTGACATCCAATGTATCCCTGCAAAGTTTGGTGAAGATCTGAGTATGTAGTTTTTGACCTTATCTGGAACCTCCCATCTGAAAATTTGAAAATTCTTCAAAAATTCGTCGAAAATCTTGATGTCTCCAATCTCTTGTTTTGTACGTTTTTTCCACGTGTCTTGACATCCAATGTATCCCTGCAATGTTTGGTGGAGATCTGAGTATGTAGTTTTTGACCATATCTGGGACCTCCTATCAGAAAATTTGAAAATTCTTCAAAAATTCGTACAAAATCTTGATGTCTCCAATCTCTTGTTTTGTACGTTTTTTCCACGTGTCTCGACCTCCAATGTATCCCTGCAAAGTTTGGTGAAGATCTGAGTATGTCGTTTTTGACCTTATCTGGAACATCCTTTCTGAAAATTTGAAAATTCTTAAAAAATTCGTCGAAAATCTTGATGTCTCCAATCTCTTGTTTTGTACGTTTTTTCCACGTGTCTTGACATCCAATGTATCCCTGCAAAGTTTGGTGAAGATCTGAGTATGTAGTTTTTGACCTTATATGGAACCTCCTTTCTGAAAATTTGAAAATTCTCAAAAAATTCGTCCATAATCTTGATGTCTCCAATCTCTTGTTTTGTACGTTTTTTCCACGTGTCTTGACATCCAATGTATCCCTGCAAAGTTTGGTGAAGATCTGAGTATGTAGTTTTTGACCTTATCTGGAACATCCTTTCTGAAAATTTGAAAATTGTTAAAAAATTCGTCCAAAATCTTGATGTCTCCAATCTCTTTTTTGTACGTTTTTTCCACGTGTCTTGACATCCAATGTATCCCTGCAAAGTTTGGTGAAGATCTGAGTATGTAGTTTTTGACCTTATCTGGAACCTCCCATCTGAAAATTTGAAAATTCTTAAAAAATTCGACCAAAATCTTGATGTCTCCAATCTTTTGTTTTGTACGTTTTTTCCACGTGTCTTGACACATAATGTATCCATGCAAAGTTTGGTGAAGATCTGAGTATGTAGTTTTTGACCTTATATGGAACCTCCTATCTGAAAATTTGAAAATTCTTAAAAAATTCGTCCAAAATCTTGATGTCTCCAATCTCTTGTTTTGTACGTTTTTTCCACGTGTCTTGACATCCAATGTATCCCTGCAAAGTTTGGTGAAGATCTGAGTATGTAGTTTTTGACCTTATCTGGAACCTCCCATCTGAAAATTTGAAAATTCCTAAAAAATCCGTGCAAAATCTTGATGACCCCAATCTCTTGTTTTGTACGTTTTTTCCACGTGTCTTGACATCCAATGTATTCCTGCAATGTTTGGTGAAGATCTGAGTATGTAGTTTTTGACCTTATATGGAACCTCCTATCTGAAAATTTGAAAATTCTTAAAAAATTCGACCAAAATCTTGATGTTCCGAATCCTATGTTTTGTATGTTTTTTCCACGTGTCTTGACATCCAATGTATCCATGCAAAGTTTGGTGAAGATCTGAGTATGTAGTTTTTGACCTTATATTGAACCTCCCATCTGAAAATTTGAAAATTCTTAAAAAATTCGTCCAAAATCTTGATGACCCCAATCTCTTGTTTTGTACGTTTTTTCCACGTGTCTTGACATCCAAATTATCCCTGCAAAGTTTGGTGAAGATCTGAGTATGTAGTTTTTGACCTTATATTGAACCTCCCATCTGAAAATTTGAAAATTCTTCAAAAATTCGTCCAAAATCTTGATGTCTCCAATCTCTTGTTTTGTACGTTTTTTCCACGTGTCTTGACATCCAATGTATCCATGCAAAGTTTGGTGAAGATCTGAGTATGTCGTTTTTGACCTTGTCTGTAACCTCCCATCTGAAAATTTGAAAATTCTTAAAAAATTCGATCAAAATCTTGATGTCTCCAATCTTTTGTTTTGTACGTTTTTTCCACGTGTCTTGACATGCAAAGTATCCCTGCAACGTTTGGTGAAGATCTGAGTATGTAGTTTTTGACCTTATCTGGAACCTCCTATCTGAAAATTTGAAAATTCTTCAAAAATTCGTAAAAAATCTTGATGTCTCCAATCTCTTGTTTTGTACGTTTTTTCCACGTGTCTTGACATCCAATGTATTCCTGCAATGTTTGGTGGAGATCTGAGTATGTAGTTTTAGACCTTATCTGGAACCTCCTATCTGAAAATTTGAAAATTCTTCAAAAATTCGTCCAAAATCTTGATGTCTCCAATCTCTTGTTTTGTACGTTTTTTCCACGTGTCTCGACCTCCAATGGATCCCTGCAAAGTTTGGTGAAGATCTGAGTATGTCGTTTTTGACCTTATCTGGAACATCCTTTCTGAAAATTTGAAAATTCTTAAAAAATTCGTCGAAAATCTTGATGTCTCCAATCTCTTGTTTTGTACGTTTTTTCCACGTGTCTTGACATCCAATGTATCCCTGCAAAGTTTGGTGAAGATCTGAGTATGTAGTTTTTGACCTTATATGGAACCTCCTATCTGAAAATTTGAAAATTCTTAAAAAATTCGTCCAAAATCTTGATGTCTCCAATCTCTTGTTTTGTACGTTTTTTCCACGTGTCTCGACCTCCAATGGATCCCTGCAAAGTTTGGTGAAGATCTGAGTATGTCGTTTTTGACCTTATCTGGAACCTCCCATCTGAAAATTTGAAAATTCTTAAAAAATTCGTCCAAAATCTTGATGTCTCCAATCTCTTGTTTTGTACGTTCTTTCCACGTGTCTTGACATCCAATGTATCCCTGCAATGTTTGGTGAAGATCTGAGTATGTAGTTTTTGACCTTATATGGAACCTCCTATCTGAAAATTTGAAAATTCTTAAAAGAATTTAACAAAATCTTGATGTCCCCAATCCTATGTTTTGTATGTTTTTTCCACGTGTCTTGACATACAATGTATCCCTGCAGAGTTTGGTGAAGATCTGAGTATGTAGTTTTTGACCTTATCTGGAACCTCCCATCTGAAAATTTGAAAATTCCGAAAAAATCCGTCCAAAATCTTGTTGACCCGAATCTCTTGTTTTGTACGTTTTTTCCACGTGTCTTGACATCCAATGTATCCCTGCAAAGTTTGGTGAAGATCTGAGTATGTAGTTTTTGACCTTATCTGGAACCGCATTTCTGAAAATTTGAAAATTTTTAAAAAAATCGTCCAAAATCTTGATGTCTCCAATCCCTTGTTTTGTACGTTTTTTCCACGTGTCTTGACATCCAATGTATTCCTGCAATGTTTGGTGAAGATCTGAGTATGTAGTTTTTGACCTTATATGGAACCTCCTATCTGAAAATTTGAAAATTCTTAAAAAATTCGACCAAAATCTTGATGTTCCGAATCCTATGTTTTGTATGTTTTTTCCACGTGTCTTGACATCCAATGTATCCCTGCAAAGTTTGGTGAAGATCTGAGTATGTCGTTTTTGACCTTATCTGGAACATCCTTTCTGAAAATTTGAAAATTGTTAAAAAATTCGTCCAAAATCTTGATGTCTCCAATCTCTTTTTTGTACGTTTTTCCACGTGTCTTGACATCCAATGGATCCCTGCAAAGTTTGGTGAAGATCTGAGTATGTAGTTTTTGACCTTATCTGGAACCTCCCATCTGAAAATTTGAAAATTCTTAGAAAATTCGACCAAAATCTTGATGTCTCCAATCTTTTGTTTTGTACGTTTTTTCCACGTGTCTTGACACATAATGTATCCATGCAAAGTTTGGTGAAGATCTGAGTATGTAGTTTTTGACCTTATATGGAACCTCCTATCTGAAAATTTGAAAATTCTTAAAAAATTCGTCCAAAATCTTGATGTCTCCAATCTCTTGTTTTGTACGTTTTTTCCACGTGTCTTGACATCCAATGTATCCCTGCAAAGTTTGGTGAAGATCTGAGTATGTAGTTTTTGACCTTATCTGGAACCACCCATCTGAAAATTTGAAAATTCCTAAAAAATCCGTGCAAAATCTTGATGACCCCAATCTCTTGTTTTGTACGTTTTTTCCACGTGTCTTGACATCCAATGTATTCCTGCAATGTTTGGTGAAGATCTGAGTATGTAGTTTTTGACCTTATATGGAACCTCCTATCTGAAAATTTGAAAATTCTTAAAAAATTCGACCAAAATCTTGATGTTCCGAATCCTATGTTTTGTATGTTTTTTCCACGTGTCTTGACATCCAATGTATCCCTGCAAAGTTTGGTGAAGATCTGAGTATGTAGTTTTTGACCTTATATTGAACCTCCCATCTGAAAATTTGAAAATTCTTAAAAAATTCGTCCAAAATCTTGATGACCCCAATCTCTTGTTTTGTACGTTTTTTCCACGTGTCTTGACATCCAAAGTATCCCTGCAAAGTTTGGTGAAGATCTGAGTATGTAGTTTTTGACCTTATATGGAACCTCCTTTCTGAAAATTTGAGAATTCTTAAAAAATTCGTCCAAAAACTTGATGTCTCCAATCTCTTGTTTTGTACGTTTTTTCCACGTGTCTTGACATCCAATGTATCCATGCAAAGTTTGGTGAAGATCTGAGTATGTCGTTTTTGACCTTATCTGGAACCTCCCATCTGAAAATTTGAAAATTCTTAAAAAATTCGTCGAAAATCTTGATGTCTCCAATCTTTTGTTTTGTACGTTTTTTCCACGTGTCTTGACATGCAAAGTATCCCTGCAACGTTTGGTGAAGATCTGAGTATGTAGTTTTTGACCTTATCTGGAACCTCCTATCTGAAAATTTGAAAATTCTTAAAAAATTCGTCGAAAATCTTGATGTCTCCAATCTCTTGTTTTGTACGTTTTTTCCACGTGTCTTGATATCCAATGTATCCCTGCAAAGTTTGGTGAAGATCTGAGTATGTCGTTTTTGACCTTATCTGGAACATCCTTTCTGAAAATTTGAAAATTGTTAAAAAATTCGTCCAAAATCTTGATGTCTCCAATCTCTTTTTTGTACGTTTTTTCCACGTGTCTTGACATCCAATGTATCCCTGCAAAGTTTGGTGAAGATCTGAGTATGTAGTTTTTGACCTTATCTGGAACCTCCCATCTGAAAATTTGAAAATTCTTAAAAAATTCGACCAAAATCTTGATGTCTCTAATCTTTTGTTTTGTACGTTTTTTCCACGTGTCTTGACACATAATGTATCCATGCAAAGTTTGGTGAAGATCTGAGTATGTAGTTTTTGACCTTATATGGAACCTCCTATCTGAAAATTTGAAAATTCTTAAAAAATTCGTCCAAAATCTTGATGTCTCCAATCTCTTGTTTTGTACGTTTTTTCCACGTGTCTTGACATCCAATGTATCCCTGCAAAGTTTGGTGAAGATCTGAGTATGTAGTTTTTGACCTTATCTGGAACCTCCCATCTGAAAATTTGAAAATTCCTAAAAAATCCGTGCAAAATCTTGATGACCCCAATCTCTTGTTTTGTACGTTTTTTCCACGTGTCTTGACATCCAATGTATCCATGCAAAGTTTGGTGAAGATCTGAGTATGTCGTTTTTGACCTTATCTGGAACATCCTTTCTGAAAATTTGAAAATTGTTAAAAAATTCGTCCAAAATCTTGATGTCTCCAATCTCTTTTTTGTACGTTTTTTCCACGTGTCTTGACATCCAATGTATCCCTGCAAAGTTTGGTGAAGATCTGAGTATGTAGTTTTTGACCTTATCTGGAACCTCCCATCTGAAAATTTGAAAATTCTTCAAAAATTCGTCGAAAATCTTGATGTCTCCAATCTCTTGTTTTGTACGTTTTTTCCACGTGTCTTGACATCCAATGTATCCCTGCAATGTTTGGTGGAGATCTGAGTATGTAGTTTTTGACCATATCTGGGACCTCCTATCAGAAAATTTGAAAATTCTTCAAAAATTCGTACAAAATCTTGATGTCTCCAATCTCTTGTTTTGTACGTTTTTTCCACGTGTCTCGACCTCCAATGTATCCCTGCAAAGTTTGGTGAAGATCTGAGTATGTCGTTTTTGACCTTATCTGGAACATCCTTTCTGAAAATTTGAAAATTCTTAAAAAATTCGTCGAAAATCTTGATGTCTCCAATCTCTTGTTTTGTACGTTTTTTCCACGTGTCTTGACATCCAATGTATCCCTGCAAAGTTTGGTGAAGATCTGAGTATGTAGTTTTTGACCTTATATGGAACCTCCTTTCTGAAAATTTGAAAATTCTCAAAAAATTCGTTCATAATCTTGATGTCTCCAATCTCTTGTTTTGTACGTTTTTTCCACGTGTCTTGACATCCAATGTATCCCTGCAAAGTTTGGTGAAGATCTGAGTATGTAGTTTTTGACCTTATCTGGAACATCCTTTCTGAAAATTTGAAAATTGTTAAAAAATTCGTCCAAAATCTTGATGTCTCCAATCTCTTTTTTGTACGTTTTTTCCACGTGTCTTGACATCCAATGTATCCCTGCAAAGTTTGGTGAAGATCTGAGTATGTAGTTTTTGAAATTATCTGGAACCTCCCATCTGAAAATTTGAAAATTCTTAAAAAATTCGACCAAAATCTTGATGTCTCCAATCTTTTGTTTTGTACGTTTTTTCCACGTGTCTTGACACATAATGTATCCATGCAAAGTTTGGTGAAGATCTGAGTATGTAGTTTTTGACCTTATATGGAACCTCCTATCTGAAAATTTGAAAATTCTTAAAAAATTCGTCCAAAATCTTGATGTCTCCAATCTCTTGTTTTGTACGTTTTTTCCACGTGTCTTGACATCCAATGTATCCCTGCAAAGTTTGGTGAAGATCTGAGTATGTAGTTTTTGACCTTATCTGGAACCTCCCATCTGAAAATTTGAAAATTCCTAAAAAATCCGTGCAAAATCTTGATGACCCCAATCTCTTGTTTTGTACGTTTTTTCCACGTGTCTTGACATCCAATGTATTCCTGCAATGTTTGGTGAAGATCTGAGTATGTAGTTTTTGACCTTATATGGAACCTCCTATCTGAAAATTTGAAAATTCTTAAAAAATTCGACCAAAATCTTGATGTTCCGAATCCTATGTTTTGTATGTTTTTTCCACGTGTCTTGACATCCAATGTATCCATGCAAAGTTTGGTGAAGATCTGAGTATGTAGTTTTTGACCTTATATTGAACCTCCCATCTGAAAATTTGAAAATTCTTAAAAAATTCGTCCAAAATCTTGATGACCCCAATCTCTTGTTTTGTACGTTTTTTCCACGTGTCTTGACATCCAAATTATCCCTGCAAAGTTTGGTGAAGATCTGAGTATGTAGTTTTTGACCTTATATTGAACCTCCCATTTGAAAATTTGAAAATTCTTCAAAAATTCGTCCAAAATCTTGATGTCTCCAATCTCTTGTTTTGTACGTTTTTTCCACGTGTCTTGACATCCAATGTATCCATGCAAAGTTTGGTGAAGATCTGAGTATGTCGTTTTTGACCTTGTCTGTAACCTCCCATCTGAAAATTTGAAAATTCTTAAAAAATTCGATCAAAATCTTGATGTCTCCAATCTTTTGTTTTGTACGTTTTTTCCACGTGTCTTGACATGCAAAGTATCCCTGCAACGTTTGGTGAAGATCTGAGTATGTAGTTTTTGACCTTATCTGGAACCTCCTATCTGAAAATTTGAAAATTCTTCAAAAATTCGTAAAAAATCTTGATGTCTCCAATCTCTTGTTTTGTACGTTTTTTCCACGTGTCTTGACATCCAATGTATTCCTGCAATGTTTGGTGGAGATCTGAGTATGTAGTTTTAGACCTTATCTGGAACCTCCTATCTGAAAATTTGAAAATTCTTCAAAAATTCGTCCAAAATCTTGATGTCTCCAATCTCTTGTTTTGTACGTTTTTTCCACGTGTCTCGACCTCCAATGGATCCCTGCAAAGTTTGGTGAAGATCTGAGTATGTCGTTTTTGACCTTATCTGGAACATCCTTTCTGAAAATTTGAAAATTCTTAAAAAATTCGTCGAAAATCTTGATGTCTCCAATCTCTTGTTTTGTACGTTTTTTCCACGTGTCTTGACATCCAATGTATCCCTGCAAAGTTTGGTGAAGATCTGAGTATGTAGTTTTTGACCTTATATGGAACCTCCTATCTGAAAATTTGAAAATTCTTAAAAAATTCGTCCAAAATCTTGATGTCTCCAATCTCTTGTTTTGTACGTTTTTTCCACGTGTCTCGACCTCCAATGGATCCCTGCAAAGTTTGGTGAAGATCTGAGTATGTCGTTTTTGACCTTATCTGGAACCTCCCATCTGAAAATTTGAAAATTCTTAAAAAATTCGTCGAAAATCTTGATGTCTCCGATCTCTTGTTTTGTACGTTTTTTCCACGTGTCTTGACATGCAAAGTATTCCTGCAAAGTTTGGTGAAGATCTGAGTATGTAGTTTTTGACCTCATCTGGAACCTCCTATCTGAAAATTTGAAAATTCTTAAAAAATTCGTCCAAAATCTTGATGTCTCCAATCTCTTGTTTTGTACGTTTTTTCCACGTGTCTTGACATCCAATGTATCCCTGCAATGTTTGGTGAAGATCTGAGTATGTAGTTTTTGACCTTATCTGGAACCTCCCATCTGAAAATTTGAAAATTCCTAAAAAATCCGTCCAAAATCTTGATGACCCAAATCTCTTGTTTTGTACTTTTTTTCCACGTGTCTCGACCTCCAATATATCCCTGCAAAGTTTGGTGAAGATCTGAGTATGTAGTTTTTGACCTTATATGGAACCTCCTATCTGAAAATTTGAAAATTCTTAAAAAATTCGTCCAAAATCTTGTTGTCACCAATCCTATGTTTTGTATGTTTTTTCCACGTGTCTTGACATCCAATGTATCCATGCAAAGTTTGGTGAAGATCTGAGCATGTCGTTTTTGACCTTATCTGGAACCTCCCATCTGAAAATTTGAAAATTCTTAAAAAATTCGTCGAAAATCTTGATGTCTCCGATCTCTTGTTTTGTACGTTTTTTCCACGTGTCTTGACATGCAAAGTATTCCTGCAAAGTTTGGTGAAGATCTGAGTATGTAGTTTTTGACCTCATCTGGAACCTCCTATCTGAAAATTTGAAAATTCTTAAAAAATTCGTCCAAAATTTTGATGTCTCCAATCTCTTGTTTTGTACGTTTTTTCCACGTGTCTTGACATCCAATGTATCCCTGCAATGTTTGGTGAAGATCTGAGTATGTAGTTTTTGACCTTATCTGGAACCTCCCATCTGAAAATTTGAAAATTCCTAAAAAATCCGTCCAAAATCTTGATGACCCCAATCTCTTGTTTTGTACGTTTTTTCCACGTGTCTTGACATCCAATGTATCCCTGCAAAGTTTGGTGAAGATCTGAGTATGTAGTTTTTGACCTTATCTGGAACCTCCTATCTGAAAATTTGAAAATTCTTAAAAAATTCGTCCAAAATCTTGATGTCTCCAATCTCTTGTTTTGTACGTTTTTTCCACGTGTCTTGATATCCAATGTATCCCTGCAAAGTTTGGTGAAGATCTGAGTATGTCGTTTTTGACCTTATCTGGAACATCCTTTCTGAAAATTTGAAAATTGTTAAAAAATTCGTCCAAAATCTTGATGTCTCCAATCTCTTTTTTGTACGTTTTTTCCACGTGTCTTGACATCCAATGGATCCCTGCAAAGTTTGGTGAAGATCTGAGTATGTAGTTTTTGACCTTATCTGGAACCTCCCATCTGAAAATTTGAAAATTCTTAAAAAATTCGACCAAAATCTTGATGTCTCCAATCTTTTGTTTTGTACGTTTTTTCCACGTGTCTTGACACATAATGTATCCATGCAAAGTTTGGTGAAGATCTGAGTATGTAGTTTTTGACCTTATATGGAACCTCCTATCTGAAAATTTGAAAATTCTTAAAAAATTCGTCCAAAATCTTGATGTCTTAAATCTCTTGTTTTGTACGTTTTTTCCACGTGTCTTGACATCCAATGTATCCCTGCAAAGTTTGGTGAAGATCTGAGTATGTAGTTTTTGACCTTATCTGGAACCTCCCATCTGAAAATTTGAAAATTCCTAAAAAATCCGTGCAAAATCTTGATGACCCCAATCTCTTGTTTTGTACGTTTTTTCCACGTGTCTTGACATCCAATGTATTCCTGCAATGTTTGGTGAAGATCTGACTATGTAGTTTTTGACCTTATATGGAACCTCCTATCTGAAAATTTGAAAATTCTTAAAAAATTCGACCAAAATCTTGATGTTCCGAATCCTATGTTTTCTATGTTTTTTCCACGTGTCTTGACATCCAATGTATCCCTGCAAAGTTTGGTGAAGATCTGAGTATGTAGTTTTTGACCTTATATTGAACCTCCCATCTGAAAATTTGAAAATTCTTAAAAAATTCGTCCAAAATCTTGATGACCCCAATCTCTTGTTTTGTACGTTTTTTCCACGTGTCTTGACATCCAAAGTATCCCTGCAAAGTTTGGTGAAGATCTGAGTATGTAGTTTTTGACCTTATATGGAACCTCCTTTCTGAAAATTTGAGAATTCTTAAAAAATTCGTCCAAAATCTTGATGTCTCCAATCTCTTGTTTTGTACGTTTTTTCCACGTGTCTTGACATCCAATGTATCCATGCAAAGTTTGGTGAAGATCTGAGTATGTCGTTTTTGACCTTATCTGGAACCTCCCATCTGAAAATTTGAAAATTCTTAAAAAATTCGTCGAAAATCTTGATGTCTCCAATCTTTTGTTTTGTACGTTTTTTCCACGTGTCTTGACATGCAAAGTATCCCTGCAACGTTTGGTGAAGATCTGAGTATGTAGTTTTTGACCTTATCTGGAACCTCCTATCTGAAAATTTGAAAATTCTTAAAAAATTCGTCGAAAATCTTGATGTCTCCAATCTCTTGTTTTGTACGTTTTTTCCACGTGTCTTGATATCCAATGTATCCCTGCAAAGTTTGGTGAAGATCTGAGTATGTCGTTTTTGACCTTATCTGGAACATCCTTTCTGAAAATTTGAAAATTGTTAAAAAATTCGTCCAAAATCTTGATGTCTCCAATCTCTTTTTTGTACGTTTTTTCCACGTGTCTTGACATCCAATGTATCCCTGCAAAGTTTGTTGAAGATCTGAGTATGTAGTTTTTGACCTTATCTGGAACCTCCCATCTGAAAATTTGAAAATTCTTAAAAAATTCGACCAAAATCTTGATGTCTCCAATCTTTTGTTTTGTACGTTTTTTCCACGTGTCTTGACACATAATGTATCCATGCAAAGTTTGGTGAAGATCTGAGTATGTAGTTTTTGACCTTATATGGAACCTCCTATCTGAAAATTTGAAAATTCTTAAAAAAATCGTCCAAAATCTTGATGTCTCCAATCTCTTGTTTTGTACGTTTTTTCCACGTGTCTTGACATCCAATGTATCCCTGCAAAGTTTGGTGAAGATCTGAGTATGTAGTTTTTGACCTTATCTGGAACCTCCCATCTGAAAATTTGAAAATTCCTAAAAAATCCGTGCAAAATCTTGATGACCCCAATCTCTTGTTTTGTACGTTTTTTCCACGTGTCTTGACATCCAATGTATCCATGCAAAGTTTGGTGAAGATCTGAGTATGTCGTTTTTGACCTTATCTGGAACATCCTTTCTGAAAATTTGAAAATTGTTAAAAAATTCGTCCAAAATCTTGATGTCTCCAATCTCTTTTTTGTACGTTTTTTCCACGTGTCTTGACATCCAATGTATCCCTGCAAAGTTTGGTGAAGATCTGAGTATGTAGTTTTTGACCTTATCTGGAACCTCCCATCTGAAAATTTGAAAATTCTTCAAAAATTCGTCGAAAATCTTGATGTCTCCAATCTCTTGTTTTGTACGTTTTTTCCACGTGTCTTGACATCCAATGTATCCCTGCAATGTTTGGTGGAGATCTGAGTATGTAGTTTTTGACCTTATCTGGGACCTCCTATCAGAAAATTTGAAAATTCTTCAAAAATTCGTCCAAAATCTTGATGTCTCCAATCTCTTGTTTTGTACGTTTTTTCCACGTGTCTCGACCTCCAATGTATCCCTGCAAAGTTTGGTGAAGATCTGAGTATGTCGTTTTTGACCTTATCTGGAACATCCTTTCTGAAAATTTGAAAATTCTTAAAAAATTCATCGAAAATCTTGATGTCTCCAATCTCTTGTTTTGTACGTTTTTTCCACGTGTCTTGACATCCAATGTATCCCTGCAAAGTTTGGTGAAGATCTGAGTATGTAGTTTTTGACCATATATGGAACCTCCTTTCTGAAAATTTGAAAATTCTTAAAAAATTCGTCCAAAATCTTGATGTCTCCAATCTCTTGTTTTGTACGTTTTTTCCACGTGTCTTGACATCCAATGTATCCCTGCAAAGTTTGGTGAAGATCTGAGTATGTAGTTTTTGACCTTATCTGGAACATCCTTTCTGAAAATTTGAAAATTGTTAAAAAATTCGTCCAAAATCTTGATGTCTCCAATCTCTTTTTTGTACGTTTTTTCCACGTGTCTTGACATCCAATGTATCCCTGCAAAGTTTGGTGAAGATCTGAGTATGTAGTTTTTGACCTTATCTGGAACCTCCCATCTGAAAATTTGAAAATTCTTAAAAAATTCGACCAAAATCTTGATGTCTCCAATCTTTTGTTTTGTACGTTTTTTCCACGTGTCTTGACACATAATGTATCCATGCAAAGTTTGGTGAAGATCTGAGTATGTAGTTTTTGACCTTATATGGAACCTCCTATCTGAAAATTTGAAAATTCTTAAAAAATTCGACCAAAATCTTGATGTTCCGAATCCTATGTTTTGTATGTTTTTTCCACGTGTCTTGACATCCAATGTATCCATGCAAAGTTTGGTGAAGATCTGAGTATGTATTTTTGACCTTATATTGAACCTCCCATCTGAAAATTTGAAAATTCTTAAAAAATTCGTCCAAAATCTTGATGACCCCAATCTCTTGTTTTGTACGTTTTTTCCACGTGTCTTGACATCCAAAGTATCCCTGCAAAGTTTGGTGAAGATCTGAGTATGTAGTTTTTGACCTTATATTGAACCTCCCATCTGAAAATTTGAAAATTCTTAAAAAATTCGTCCAAAATCTTGATGTCTCCAATCTCTTGTTTTGTACGTTTTTTCCACGTGTCTTGACATCCAATGTATCCATGCAAAGTTTGGTGAAGATCTGAGTATGTCGTTTTTGACCTTATCTGGAACCTCCCATCTGAAAATTTGAAAATTCTTAAAAAATTCGTCGAAAATCTTGATGTCTCCAATCTTTTGTTTTGTACGTTTTTTCCACGTGTCTTGACATGCAAAGTATCCCTGCAACGTTTGGTGAAGATCTGAGTATGTAGTTTTTGACCTTATCTGGAACCTCCTATCTGAAAATTTGAAAATTCTTCAAAAATTCGTCGAAAATCTTGATGTCTCCAATCTCTTGTTTTGTACGTTTTTTCCACGTGTCTTGACATCCAATGTATTCCTGCAATGTTTGGTGGAGATCTGAGTATGTAGTTTTAGACCTTATCTGGAACCTCCTATCTGAAAATTTGAAAATTCTTCAAAAATTCGTCCAAAATCTTGATGTCTCCAATCTCTTGTTTTGTACGTTTTTTCCACGTGTCTCGACCTCCAATGGATCACTGCAAAGTTTGGTGAAGATCTGAGTATGTCGTTTTTGACCTTATCTGGAACATCCTTTCTGAAAATTTGAAAATTCTTAAAAAATTCGTCGAAAATCTTGATGTCTCCAATCTCTTGTTTTGTACGTTTTTTCCACGTGTCTTGACATCCAATGTATCCCTGCAAAGTTTGGTGAAGATCTGAGTATGTAGTTTTTGACCTTATATGGAACCTCCTATCTGAAAATTTGAAAATTCTTAAAAAATTCGTCCAAAATCTTGATGTCTCCAATCTCTTGTTTTGTACGTTTTTTCCACGTGTCTCGACCTCCAATGGATCCCTGCAAAGTTTGGTGAAGATCTGAGTATGTCGTTTTTGACCTTATCTGGAACCTCCCATCTGAAAATTTGAAAATTCTTAAAAAAATCGTCGAAAATCTTGATGTCTCCGATCTCTTGTTTTGTACGTTTTTTCCACGTGTCTTGACATGCAAAGTATTCCTGCAAAGTTTGGTGAAGATCTGAGTATGTAGTTTTTGACCTCATCTGGAACCTCCTATCTGAAAATTTGAAAATTCTTAAAAAATTCGTCCAAAATCTTGATGTCTCCAATCTCTTGTTTTGTACGTTTTTTCCACGTGTCTTGACATCCAATGTATCCCTGCAATGTTTGGTGAAGATCTGAGTATGTAGTTTTTGACCTTATCTGGAACCTCCCATCTGAAAATTTGAAAATTCCTAAAAAATCCGTCCAAAATCTTGATGACCCCAATCTCTTGTTTTCTACTTTTTTTCCACGTGTCTCGACCTCCAATGTATCCCTGCAAAGTTTGGTGAAGATCTAAGTATGTAGTTTTTGACCTTATATGGAACCTCCTATCTGAAAATTTGAAAATTCTTAAAAAATTCGTCCAAAATCTTGATGTCACCAATCCTATGTTTTGTATGTTTTTTCCACGTGTCTTGACATCCAATGTATCCATGCAAAGTTTGGTGAAGATCTGAGTATGTCGTTTTTGACCTTATCTGGAACCTCCCATCTGAAAATTTGAAAATTCTTAAAAAATTCGTCGAAAATCTTGATGTCTCCGATCTCTTATTTTGTACGTTTTTTCCACGTGTCTTGACATGCAAAGTATTCCTGCAAAGTTTGGTGAAGATCTGAGTATGTAGTTTTTGACCTCATCTGGAACCTCCTATCTGAAAATTTGAAAATTCTTAAAAAATTCGTCCAAAATTTTGATGTCTCCAATCTCTTGTTTTGTACGTTTTTTCCACGTGTCTTGACATCCAATGTATCCCTGCAATGTTTGGTGAAGATCTGAGTATGTAGTTTTTGACCTTATCTGGAACCTCCCATCTGAAAATTTGAAAATTCCTAAAAAATCCGTCCAAAATCTTGATGACCCCAATCTCTTGTTTTGTACGTTTTTTCCACGTGTCTTGACATCCAATGTATCCCTGCAAAGTTTGGTGAAGATCTGAGTATGTAGTTTTTGACCTTATCTGGAACCTCCTATCTGAAAATTTGAAAATTCTTAAAAAATTCGTCCAAAATCTTGATGTCTCCAATCTCTTGTTTTGTACGTTTTTTCCACGTGTCTTGATATCCAATGTATCCCTGCAAAGTTTGGTGAAGATCTGAGTATGTAGTTTTTGACCTTCTATGGAACCTCCTATCTGAAAATTTGAAAATTCTTAAAAAATTCGTCCAAAATCTTGATGTCTCCAATCTCTTGTTTTGTACGTTTTTTCCACGTGTCTTGACATCCAATGTATCCCTGCAAAGTTTGGTGAAGATTTGAGTATGTAGTTTTTGACCTTATATTGAACCTCCCATCAGAAAATTTGAAAATTCTTAAAAAATTCGTCCAAAATCTTGATGTCTCCAATCTCTTGTTTTGTACGTTTTTTCCACGTGTCTTGATATCCAATGTATCCCTGCAAAGTTTGGTGAAGATCTGAGTATGTAGTTTTTGACCTTATATGGAACCTCCTATCTGAAAATTTGAAAATTCTTAAAAAATTCGTCCAAAATTTTGATGTCTCCAATCTCTTGTTTTGTACGTTTTTTCCACGTGTCTTGACATCCAATGTATCCCTGCAAAGTTTGGTGAAGATCTGAGTATGTCGTTTTTGACCTTATCTGGAACCTCCCATCTGAAAATTTGAAAATTCTTAAAAAATTCGTCGAAAATCTTGATGTCTCCGATCTCTTGTTTTGTACGTTTTTTCCACGTGTCTTGACATGCAAAGTATTCCTGCAAAGTTTGGTGAAGATCTGAGTATGTAGTTTTTGACCTCATCTGGAACCTCCTATCTGAAAATTTGAAAATTCTTAAAAAATTCGTCCAAAATCTTGATGTCTCCAATCTCTTGTTTTGTACGTTTTTTCCACGTGTCTTGACATCCAATGTATCCCTGCAATGTTTGGTGAAGATCTGAGTATGTAGTTTTTGACCTTATCTGGAACCTCCCATCTGAAAATTTGAAAATTCCTAAAAAATCCGTCCAAAATCTTGATGACCCCAATCTCTTGTTTTGTACGTTTTTTCCACGTGTCTTGACATCCAATGTATCCCTGCAAAGTTTGGTGAAGATCTGAGTATGTAGTTTTTGACCTTATCTGGAACCTCCTATCTGAAAATTTGAAAATTCTTAAAAAATTCGTCCAAAATCTTGATGTCTCCAATCTCTTGTTTTGTACGTTTTTTCCACGTGTCTTGATATCCAATGTATCCCTGCAAAGTTTGGTGAAGATCTGAGTATGTCGTTTTTGACCTTATCTGGAACATCCTTTCTGAAAATTTGAAAATTGTTAAAAAATTCGTCCAAAATCTTGATGTCTCCAATCTCTTTTTTGTACGTTTTTTCCACGTGTCTTGACATCCAATGGATCCCTGCAAAGTTTGGTGAAGATCTGAGTATGTAGTTTTTGACCTTATCTGGAACCTCCCATCTGAAAATTTGAAAATTCTTAAAAAATTCGACCAAAATCTTGATGTCTCCAATCTTTTGTTTTGTACGTTTTTTCCACGTGTCTTGACACATAATGTATCCATGCAAAGTTTGGTGAAGATCTGAGTATGTAGTTTTTGACCTTATATGGAACCTCCTATCTGAAAATTTGAAAATTCTTAAAAAATTCGTCCAAAATCTTGATGTCTCCAATCTCTTGTATTGTACGTTTTTTCCACGTGTCTTGACATCCAATGTATCCCTGCAAAGTTTGGTGAAGATCTGAGTATGTAGTTTTTGACCTTATCTGGAACCTCCCATCTGAAAATTTGAAAATTCCTAAAAAATCCGTGCAAAATCTTGATGACCCCAATCTCTTGTTTTGTACGTTTTTTCCACGTGTCTTGACATCCAATGTATTCCTGCAATGTTTGGTGAAGATCTGAGTATGTAGTTTTTGACCTTATATGGAACCTCCTATCTGAAAATTTGAAAATTCTTAAAAAATTCGACCAAAATCTTGATGTTCCGAATCCTATGTTTTGTATGTTTTTTCCACGTGTCTTGACATCCAATGTATCCCTGCAAAGTTTGGTGAAGATCTGAGTATGTAGTTTTTGACCTTATATTGAACCTCCCATCTGAAAATTTGAAAATTCTTAAAAAATTCGTCCAAAATCTTGATGACCCCAATCTCTTGTTTTGTACGTTTTTTCCACGTGTCTTGACATCCAAAGTATCCCTGCAAAGTTTGGTGAAGATCTGAGTATGTAGTTTTTGACCTTATATGGAACCTCCTTTCTGAAAATTTGAGAATTCTTAAAAAATTCGTCCAAAATCTTGATGTCTCCAATCTCTTGTTTTGTACGTTTTTTCCACGTGTCTTGACATCCAATGTATCCATGCAAAGTTTGGTGAAGATCTGAGTATGTCGTTTTTGACCTTATCTGGAACCTCCCATCTGAAAATTTGAAAATTCTTAAAAAATTCGTCGAAAATCTTGATGTCTCCAATCTTTTGTTTTGTACGTTTTTTCCACGTGTCTTGACATGCAAAGTATCCCTGCAACGTTTGGTGAAGATCTGAGTATGTAGTTTTTGACCTTATCTGGAACCTCCTATCTGAAAATTTGAAAATTCTTAAAAAATTCGTCGAAAATCTTGATGTCTCCAATCTCTTGTTTTGTACGTTTTTTCCACGTGTCTTGATATCCAATGTATCCCTGCAAAGTTTGGTGAAGATCTGAGTATGTCGTTTTTGACCTTATCTGGAACATCCTTTCTGAAAATTTGAAAATTGTTAAAAAATTCGTCCAAAATCTTGATGTCTCCAATCTCTTTTTTGTACGTTTTTTCCACGTGTCTTGACATCCAATGTATCCCTGCAAAGTTTGTTGAAGATCTGAGTATGTAGTTTTTGACCTTATCTGGAACCTCCCATCTGAAAATTTGAAAATTCTTAAAAAATTCGACCAAAATCTTGATGTCTCCAATCTTTTGTTTTGTACGTTTTTTCCACGTGTCTTGACACATAATGTATCCATGCAAAGTTTGGTGAAGATCTGAGTATGTAGTTTTTGACCTTATATGGAACCTCCTATCTGAAAATTTGAAAATTCTTAAAAAATTCGTCCAAAATCTTGATGTCTCCAATCTCTTGTTTTGTACGTTTTTTCCACGTGTCTTGACATCCAATGTATCCCTGCAAAGTTTGGTGAAGATCTGAGTATGTAGTTTTTGACCTTATCTGGAACCTCCCATCTGAAAATTTGAAAATTCCTAAAAAATCCGTGCAAAATCTTGATGACCCCAATCTCTTGTTTTGTACGTTTTTTCCACGTGTCTTGACATCCAATGTATCCATGCAAAGTTTGGTGAAGATCTGAGTATGTCGTTTTTGACCTTATCTGGAACATCCTTTCTGAAAATTTGAAAATTGTTAAAAAATTCGTCCAAAATCTTGATGTCTCCAATCTCTTTTTTGTACGTTTTTTCCACGTGTCTTGACATCCAATGTATCCCTGCAAAGTTTGGTGAAGATCTGAGTATGTAGTTTTTGACCTTATCTGGAACCTCCCATCTGAAAATTTGAAAATTCTTCAAAAATTCGTCGAAAATCTTGATGTCTCCAATCTCTTGTTTTGTACGTTTTTTCCACGTGTCTTGACATCCAATGTATCCCTGCAATGTTTGGTGGAGATCTGAGTATGTAGTTTTTGACCTTATCTGGGACCTCCTATCAGAAAATTTGAAAATTCTTCAAAAATTCGTCCAAAATCTTGATGTCTCCAATCTCTTGTTTTGTACGTTTTTTCCACGTGTCTCGACCTCCAATGTATCCCTGCAAAGTTTGGTGAAGATCTGAGTATGTCGTTTTTGACCTTATCTGGAACATCCTTTCTGAAAATTTGAAAATTCTTAAAAAATTCATCGAAAATCTTGATGTCTCCAATATCTTGTTTTGTACGTTTTTTCCACGTGTCTTGACATCCAATGTATCCCTGCAAAGTTTGGTGAAGATCTGAGTATGTAGTTTTTGACCATATATGGAACCTCCTTTCTGAAAATTTGAAAATTCTTAAAAAATTCGTCCAAAATCTTGATGTCTCCAATCTCTTGTTTTGTACGTTTTTTCCACGTGTCTTGACATCCAATGTATCCCTGCAAAGTTTGGTGAAGATCTGAGTATGTAGTTTTTGACCTTATCTGGAACATCCTTTCTGAAAATTTGAAAATTGTTAAAAAATTCGTCCAAAATCTTGATGTCTCCAATCTCTTTTTTGTACGTTTTTTCCACGTGTCTTGACATCCAATGTATCCCTGCAAAGTTTGGTGAAGATCTGAGTATGTAGTTTTTGACCTTATCTGGAACCTCCCATCTGAAAATTTGAAAATTCTTAAAAAATTCGACCAAAATCTTGATGTCTCCAATCTTTTGTTTTGTACGTTTTTTCCACGTGTCTTGACACATAATGTATCCATGCAAAGTTTGGTGAAGATCTGAGTATGTAGTTTTTGACCTTATATGGAACCTCCTATCTGAAAATTTGAAAATTCTTAAAAAATTCGACCAAAATCTTGATGTTCCGAATCCTATGTTTTGTATGTTTTTTCCACGTGTCTTGACATCCAATGTATCCATGCAAAGTTTGGTGAAGATCTGAGTATGTAGTTTTTGACCTTATATTGAACCTCCCATCTGAAAATTTGAAAATTCTTAAAAAATTCGTCCAAAATCTTGATGACCCCAATCTCTTGTTTTGTACGTTTTTTCCACGTGTCTTGACATCCAAAGTATCCCTGCAAAGTTTGGTGAAGATCTGAGTATGTAGTTTTTGACCTTATATTGAACCTCCCATCTGAAAATTTGAAAATTCTTAAAAAATTCGTCCAAAATCTTGATGTCTCCAATCTCTTGTTTTGTACGTTTTTTCCACGTGTCTTGACATCCAATGTATCCATGCAAAGTTTGGTGAAGATCTGAGTATGTCGTTTTTGACCTTATCTGGAACCTCCCATCTGAAAATTTGAAAATTCTTAAAAAATTCGTCGAAAATCTTGATGTCTCCAATCTTTTGTTTTGTACGTTTTTTCCACGTGTCTTGACATGCAAAGTATCCCTGCAACGTTTGGTGAAGATCTGAGTATGTAGTTTTTGACCTTATCTGGAACCTCCTATCTGAAAATTTGAAAATTCTTCAAAAATTCGTCGAAAATCTTGATGTCTCCAATCTCTTGTTTTGTACGTTTTTTCCACGTGTCTTGACATCCAATGTATTCCTGCAATGTTTGGTGGAGATCTGAGTATGTAGTTTTAGACCTTATCTGGAACCTCCTATCTGAAAATTTGAAAATTCTTCAAAAATTCGTCCAAAATCTTGATGTCTCCAATCTCTTGTTTTGTACGTTTTTTCCACGTGTCTCGACCTCCAATGGATCACTGCAAAGTTTGGTGAAGATCTGAGTATGTCGTTTTTGACCTTATCTGGAACATCCTTTCTGAAAATTTGAAAATTCTTAAAAAATTCGTCGAAAATCTTGATGTCTCCAATCTCTTGTTTTGTACGTTTTTTCCACGTGTCTTGACATCCAATGTATCCCTGCAAAGTTTGGTGAAGATCTGAGTATGTAGTTTTTGACCTTATATGGAACCTCCTATCTGAAAATTTGAAAATTCTTAAAAAATTCGTCCAAAATCTTGATGTCTCCAATCTCTTGTTTTGTACGTTTTTTCCACGTGTCTCGACCTCCAATGGATCCCTGCAAAGTTTGGTGAAGATCTGAGTATGTCGTTTTTGACCTTATCTGGAACCTCCCATCTGAAAATTTGAAAATTCTTAAAAAAATCGTCGAAAATCTTGATGTCTCCGATCTCTTGTTTTGTACGTTTTTTCCACGTGTCTTGACATGCAAAGTATTCCTGCAAAGTTTGGTGAAGATCTGAGTATGTAGTTTTTGACCTCATCTGGAACCTCCTATCTGAAAATTTGAAAATTCTTAAAAAATTCGTCCAAAATCTTGATGTCTCCAATCTCTTGTTTTGTACGTTTTTTCCACGTGTCTTGACATCCAATGTATCCCTGCAATGTTTGGTGAAGATCTGAGTATGTAGTTTTTGACCTTATCTGGAACCTCCCATCTGAAAATTTGAAAATTCCTAAAAAATCCGTCCAAAATCTTGATGACCCCAATCTCTTGTTTTCTACTTTTTTTCCACGTGTCTCGACCTCCAATGTATCCCTGCAAAGTTTGGTGAAGATCTAAGTATGTAGTTTTTGACCTTATATGGAACCTCCTATCTGAAAATTTGAAAATTCTTAAAAAATTCGTCCAAAATCTTGATGTCACCAATCCTATGTTTTGTATGTTTTTTCCACGTGTCTTGACATCCAATGTATCCATGCAAAGTTTGGTGAAGATCTGAGTATGTCGTTTTTGACCTTATCTGGAACCTCCCATCTGAAAATTTGAAAATTCTTAAAAAATTCGTCGAAAATCTTGATGTCTCCGATCTCTTATTTTGTACGTTTTTTTAACGTGTCTTGACATGCAAAGTATTCCTGCAAAGTTTGGTGAAGATCTGAGTATGTAGTTTTTGACCTCATCTGGAACCTCCTATCTGAAAATTTGAAAATTCTTAAAAAATTCGTCCAAAATTTTGATGTCTCCAATCTCTTGTTTTGTACGTTTTTTCCACGTGTCTTGACATCCAATGTATCCCTGCAATGTTTGGTGAAGATCTGAGTATGTAGTTTTTGACCTTATCTGGAACCTCCCATCTGAAAATTTGAAAATTCCTAAAAAATCCGTCCAAAATCTTGATGACCCCAATCTCTTGTTTTGTACGTTTTTTCCACGTGTCTTGACATCCAATGTATCCCTGCAAAGTTTGGTGAAGATCTGAGTATGTAGTTTTTGATCTTATCTGGAACCTCCTATCTGAAAATTTGAAAATTCTTAAAAAATTCGTCCAAAATCTTGATGTCTCCAATCTCTTGTTTTGTACGTTTTTTCCACGTGTCTTGATATCCAATGTATCCCTGCAAAGTTTGGTGAAGATCTGAGTATGTAGTTTTTGACCTTCTATGGAACCTCCTATCTGAAAATTTGAAAATTCTTAAAAAATTCGTCCAAAATCTTGATGTCTCCAATCTCTTGTTTTGTACGTTTTTTCCACGTGTCTTGACATCCAATGTATCCCTGCAAAGTTTGGTGAAGATTTGAGTATGTAGTTTTTGACCTTATATTGAACCTCCCATCAGAAAATTTGAAAATTCTTAAAAAATTCGTCCAAAATCTTGATGTCTCCAATCTCTTGTTTTGTACGTTTTTTCCACGTGTCTTGATATCCAATGTATCCCTGCAAAGTTTGGTGAAGATCTGAGTATGTAGTTTTTGACCTTATATGGAACCTCCTATCTGAAAATTTGAAAATTCTTAAAAAATTCGTCCAAAATTTTGATGTCTCCAATCTCTTGTTTTGTACGTTTTTTCCACGTGTCTTGACATCCAATGTATCCCTGCAAAGTTTGGTGAAGATCTGAGTATGTCGTTTTTGACCTTATCTGGAACCTCCCATCTGAAAATTTGAAAATTCTTAAAAAATTCGTCGAAAATCTTGATGTCTCCGATCTCTTGTTTTGTACGTTTTTTCCACGTGTCTTGACATGCAAAGTATTCCTGCAAAGTTTGGTGAAGATCTGAGTATGTAGTTTTTGACCTCATCTGGAACCTCCTATCTGAAAATTTGAAAATTCTTAAAAAATTCGTCCAAAATCTTGATGTCTCCAATCTCTTGTTTTGTACGTTTTTTCCACGTGTCTTGACATCCAATGTATCCCTGCAATGTTTGGTGAAGATCTGAGTATGTAGTTTTTGACCTTATATGGAACCTCCTATCTGAAAATTTGAAAATTCTTAAAAAATTCGTCCAAAATCTTGATGTCACCAATCCTATGTTTTGTATGTTTTTTCCACGTGTCTTGACATCCAATGTATCCATGCAAAGTTTGGTGAAGATCTGAGTATGTCGTTTTTGACCTTATCTGGAACCTCCCATCTGAAAATTTGAAAATTCTTAAAAAATTCGTCGAAAATCTTGATGTCTCCGATCTCTTGTTTTGTACGTTTTTTCCACGTGTCTTGACATGCAAAGTATCCCTGCAACGTTTGGTGAAGATCTGAGTATGTAGTTTTTGACCTTATCTGGAACCTCCTATCTGAAAATTTGAAAATTCTTAAAAAATTCGTCCAAAATCTTGATGTCTCCAATCTCTTGTTTTGTACGTTTTTTCCACGTGTCTTGACATGCAAAGTATCCCTGCAACGTTTGGTGAAGATCTGAGTATGTAGTTTTTGACCTTATCTGGAACCTCCTATCTGAAAATTTGAAAATTCTTAAAAAATTCGTCCAAAATCTTGATGTCTCCATTCTCTTGTTTTGTACGTTCTTTCCACGTGTCTTGACATCCAATGTATCCCTGCAATGTTTGGTGAAGATCTGAGTATGTAGTTTTTGACCTTATATGGAACCTCCTATCTGAAAATTTGAAAATTCTTAAAAGAATTTAACAAAATCTTGATGTCCCCAATCCTATGTTTTGTATGTTTTTTCCACGTGTCTTGACATGCAATGTATCCCTGCAGAGTTTGGTGAAGATCTGAGTATGTAGTTTTTGACCTTATCTGGAACCTCCCATCTGAAAATTTGAAAATTCCTAAAAAATCCGTCCAAAATCTTGTTGACCCGAATCTCTTGTTTTGTACGTTTTTTCCACGTGTCTTGACATCCAATGTATCCCTGCAAAGTTTGGTGAAGATCTGAGTATGTAGTTTTTGACCTTATCTGGAACCGCATTTCTGAAAATTTGAAAATTTTTAAAAAAATCGTCCAAAATCTTGATGTCTCCAATCTCTTGTTTTGTACGTTTTTTCCACGTGTCTTGACATCCAATGTATCCCTGCAAAGTTTGGTGAAGATCTGAGTATGTAGTTTTTGACCTTATATGGAACCTCCTATCTGAAAATTTGAAAATTCTTAAAAAATTCGTCCAAAATCTTGATGTCTCCAATCTCTTGTTTTGTACGTTTTTTCCACGTGTCTTGATATCCAATGTATCCCTGCAAAGTTTGGTGAAGATCTGAGTATGTCGTTTTTGACCTTATCTGGAACATCCTTTCTGAAAATTTGAAAATTGTTAAAAAATTCGTCCAAAATCTTGATGTCTCCAATCTCTTTTTTGTACGTTTTTTCCACGTGTCTTGACATCCAATGGATCCCTGCAAAGTTTGGTGAAGATCTGAGTATGTAGTTTTTGACCTTATCTGGAACCTCCCATCTGAAAATTTGAAAATTCTTAAAAAATTCGACCAAAATCTTGATGTCTCCAATCTTTTGTTTTGTACGTTTTTTCCACGTGTCTTGACACATAATGTATCCATGCAAAGTTTGGTGAAGATCTGAGTATGTAGTTTTTGACCTTATATGGAACCTCCTATCTGAAAATTTGAAAACTCTTAAAAAATTCGTCCAAAATCTTGATGTCTCCAATCTCTTGTTTTGTACGTTTTTTGCACGTGTCTTGACATCCAATGTATCCCTGCAAAGTTTGGTGAAGATCTGAGTATGTAGTTTTTGACCTTATCTGGAACCTCCCATCTGAAAATTTGAAAATTCCTAAAAAATCCGTGCAAAATCTTGATGACCCCAATCTCTTGTTTTGTACGTTTTTTCCACGTGTCTTGACATCCAATGTATTCCTGCAATGTTTGGTGAAGATCTGAGTATGTAGTTTTTGACCTTATATGGAACCTCCTATCTGAAAATTTGAAAATTCTTAAAAAATTCGACCAAAATCTTGATGTTCCGAATCCTATGTTTTGTATGTTTTTTCCACGTGTCTTGACATCCAATGTATCCCTGCAAAGTTTGGTGAAGATCTGAGTATGTAGTTTTTGACCTTATATTGAACCTCCCATCTGAAAATTTGAAAATTCTTAAAAAATTCGTCCAAAATCTTGATGACCCCAATCTCTTGTTTTGTACGTTTTTTCCACGTGTCTTGACATCCAAAGTATCCCTGCAAAGTTTGGTGAAGATCTGAGTATGTAGTTTTTGACCTTATATGGAACCTCCTTTCTGAAAATTTGAGAATTCTTAAAAAATTCGTCCAAAATCTTGATGTCTCCAATCTCTTGTTTTGTACGTTTTTTCCACGTGTCTTGACATCCAATGTATCCATGCAAAGTTTGGTGAAGATCTGAGTATGTCGTTTTTGACCTTATCTGGAACCTCCCATCTGAAAATTTGAAAATTCTTAAAAAATTCGTCGAAAATCTTGATGTCTCCAATCTTTTGTTTTGTACGTTTTTTCCACGTGTCTTGACATGCAAAGTATCCCTGCAAAGTTTGGTGAAGATCTGAGTATGTCGTTTTTGACCTTATCTGGAACATCCTTTCTGAAAATTTGAAAATTGTTAAAAAATTCGTCCAAAATCTTGATGTCTCCAATCTCTTTTTTGTACGTTTTTTCCACGTGTCTTGACATCCAATGTATCCCTGCAAAGTTTGGTGAAGATCTGAGTATGTAGTTTTTGACCTTATCTGGAACCTCCCATCTGAAAATTTGAAAATTCTTAAAAAATTCGACCAAAATCTTGATGTCTCCAATCTTTTGTTTTGTACGTTTTTTCCACGTGTCTTGACACATAATGTATCCATGCAAAGTTTGGTGAAGATCTGAGTATGTAGTTTTTGACCTTATATGGAACCTCCTATCTGAAAATTTGAAAATTCTTAAAAAATTCGTCCAAAATCTTGATGTCTCCAATCTCTTGTTTTGTACGTTTTTTCCACGTGTCTTGACATCCAATGTATCCCTGCAAAGTTTGGTGAAGATATGAGTATGTAGTTTTTGACCTTATCTGGAACCTCCCATCTGAAAATTTGAAAATTCCTAAAAAATCCGTGCAAAATCTTGATGACCCCAATCTCTTGTTTTGTACGTTTTTTCCACGTGTCTTGACATCCAATGTATCCATGCAAAGTTTGGTGAAGATCTGAGTATGTCGTTTTTGACCTTATCTGGAACATCCTTTCTGAAAATTTGAAAATTGTTAAAAAATTCGTCCAAAATCTTGATGTCTCCAATCTCTTTTTTGTACGTTTTTTCCACGTGTCTTGACATCCAATGGATCCCTGCAAAGTTTGGTGAAGATCTGAGAATGTAGTTTTTGACCTTATCTGGAACCTCCCATCTGAAAATTTGAAAATTCTTAAAAAATTCGACCAAAATCTTGATGTCTCCAATCTTTTGTTTTGTACGTTTTTTCCACGTGTCTTGACACATAATGTATCCATGCAAAGTTTGGTGAAGATCTGAGTATGTAGTTTTTGACTTTATATGGAACCTCCTATCTGAAAATTTGAAAATTCTTAAAAAATTCGTCCAAAATCTTGATGTCTCCAATCTCTTGTTTTGTACGTTTTTTCCACGTGTCTTGACATCCAATGTATCCCTGCAAAGTTTGGTGAAGATCTGAGTATGTAGTTTTTGACCTTATCTGGAACCTCCCATCTGAAAATTTGAAAATTCCTAAAAAATCCGTGCAAAATCTTGATGACCCCAATCTCTTGTTTTGTACGTTTTTTCCACGTGTCTTGACATCCAATGTATTCCTGCAATGTTTGGTGAAGATCTGAGTATGTAGTTTTTGACCTTATATGGAACCTCCTATCTGAAAATTTGAAAATTCTTAAAAAATTCGACCAAAATCTTGATGTTCCGAATCCTATGTTTTGTATGTTTTTTCCACGTGTCTTGACATCCAATGTATCCCTGCAAAGTTTGGTGAAGATCTGAGTATGTAGTTTTTGACCTTATATTGAACCTCCCATCTGAAAATTTGAAAATTCTTAAAAAATTCGTCCAAAATCTTGATGACCCCAATCTCTTGTTTTGTACGTTTTTTCCACGTGTCTTGACATCCAAAGTATACCTGCAAAGTTTGGTGAAGATCTGAGTATGTCGTTTTTGACCTTATCTGGAACCTCCCATCTGAAAATTTGAAAATTCTTAAAAAATTCGTCGAAAATCTTGATGTCTCCAATCTTTTGTTTTGTACGTTTTTTCCACGTGTCTTGACATGCAAAGTATCCCTGCAACGTTTGGTGAAGATCTGAGTATGTAGTTTTTGACCTTATCTGGAACCTCCTATCTGAAAATTTGAAAATTCTTAAAAAATTCGTCGAAAATCTTGATGTCTCCAATCTCTTGTTTTGTACGTTTTTTCCACGTGTCTTGATATCCAATGTATCCCTGCAAAGTTTGGTGAAGATCTGAGTATGTCGTTTTTGACCTTATCTGGAACATCCTTTCTGAAAATTTGAAAATTGTTAAAAAATTCGTCCAAAATCTTGATGTCTCCAATCTCTTTTTTGTACGTTTTTTCCACGTGTCTTGACATCCAATGTATCCCTGCAAAGTTTGGTGAAGATCTGAGTATGTAGTTTTTGACCTTATCTGGAACCTCCCATCTGAAAATTTGAAAATTCTTAAAAAATTCGTCCAAAATCTTGATGTCTCCAATCTCTTGTTTTGTACGTTTTTTCCACGTGTCTTGACATCCAATGTATCCCTGCAAAGTTTGGTGAAGATCTGAGTATGTAGTTTTTGACCTTATCTGGAACCTCCCATCTGAAAATTTGAAAATTCCTAAAAAATCCGTGCAAAATCTTGATGACCCCAATCTCTTGTTTTGTACGTTTTTTCCACGTGTCTTGACATCCAATGTATTCCTGCAATGTTTGGTGAAGATCTGAGTATGTAGTTTTTGACCTTATATGGAACCTCCTATCTGAAAATTTGAAAATTCTTAAAAAATTCGTCGAAAATCTTGATGTCTCCGATCTCTTGTTTTGTACGTTTTTTCCACGTGTCTTGACATGCAAAGTATCCCTGCAACGTTTGGTGAAGATCTGAGTATGTAGTTTTTGACCTTATCTGGAACCTCCTATCTGAAAATTTGAAAATTCTTAAAAAATTCGTCCAAAATCTTGATGTCTCCAATCTCTTGTTTTGTACGTTTTTTCCACGTGTCTTGACATGCAAAGTATCCCTGCAACGTTTGGTGAAGATCTGAGTATGTAGTTTTTGACCTTATCTGGAACCTCCTATCTGAAAATTTGAAAATTCTTAAAAAATTCGTCCAAAATCTTGATGTCTCCATTCTCTTGTTTTGTACGTTCTTTCCACGTGTCTTGACATCCAATGTATCCCTGCAATGTTTGGTGAAGATCTGAGTATGTAGTTTTTGACCTTATATGGAACCTCCTATCTGAAAATTTGAAAATTCTTAAAAGAATTTAACAAAATCTTGATGTCCCCAATCCTATGTTTTGTATGTTTTTTCCACGTGTCTTGACATGCAATGTATCCCTGCAGAGTTTGGTGAAGATCTGAGTATGTAGTTTTTGACCTTATCTGGAACCTCCCATCTGAAAATTTGAAAATTCCTAAAAAATCCGTCCAAAATCTTGTTGACCCGAATCTCTTGTTTTGTACGTTTTTTCCACGTGTCTTGACATCCAATGTATCCCTGCAAAGTTTGGTGAAGATCTGAGTATGTAGTTTTTGACCTTATCTGGAACCGCATTTCTGAAAATTTGAAAATTTTTAAAAAAATCGTCCAAAATCTTGATGTCTCCAATCTCTTGTTTTGTACGTTTTTTCCACGTGTCTTGACATCCAATGTATCCCTGCAAAGTTTGGTGAAGATCTGAGTATGTAGTTTTTGACCTTATATGGAACCTCCTATCTGAAAATTTGAAAATTCTTAAAAAATTCGTCCAAAATCTTGATGTCTCCAATCTCTTGTTTTGTACGTTTTTTCCACGTGTCTTGATATCCAATGTATCCCTGCAAAGTTTGGTGAAGATCTGAGTATGTCGTTTTTGACCTTATCTGGAACATCCTTTCTGAAAATTTGAAAATTGTTAAAAAATTCGTCCAAAATCTTGATGTCTCCAATCTCTTTTTTGTACGTTTTTTCCACGTGTCTTGACATCCAATGGATCCCTGCAAAGTTTGGTGAAGATCTGAGTATGTAGTTTTTGACCTTATCTGGAACCTCCCATCTGAAAATTTGAAAATTCTTAAAAAATTCGACCAAAATCTTGATGTCTCCAATCTTTTGTTTTGTACGTTTTTTCCACGTGTCTTGACACATAATGTATCCATGCAAAGTTTGGTGAAGATCTGAGTATGTAGTTTTTGACCTTATATGGAACCTCCTATCTGAAAATTTGAAAACTCTTAAAAAATTCGTCCAAAATCTTGATGTCTCCAATCTCTTGTTTTGTACGTTTTTTGCACGTGTCTTGACATCCAATGTATCCCTGCAAAGTTTGGTGAAGATCTGAGTATGTAGTTTTTGACCTTATCTGGAACCTCCCATCTGAAAATTTGAAAATTCCTAAAAAATCCGTGCAAAATCTTGATGACCCCAATCTCTTGTTTTGTACGTTTTTTCCACGTGTCTTGACATCCAATGTATTCCTGCAATGTTTGGTGAAGATCTGAGTATGTAGTTTTTGACCTTATATGGAACCTCCTATCTGAAAATTTGAAAATTCTTAAAAAATTCGACCAAAACCTTGATGTTCCGAATCCTATGTTTTGTATGTTTTTTCCACGTGTCTTGACATCCAATGTATCCCTGCAAAGTTTGGTGAAGATCTGAGTATGTAGTTTTTGACCTTATATTGAACCTCCCATCTGAAAATTTGAAAATTCTTAAAAAATTCGTCCAAAATCTTGATGACCCCAATCTCTTGTTTTGTACGTTTTTTCCACGTGTCTTGACATCCAAAGTATCCCTGCAAAGTTTGGTGAAGATCTGAGTATGTAGTTTTTGACCTTATATGGAACCTCCTTTCTGAAAATTTGAGAATTCTTAAAAAATTCGTCCAAAATCTTGATGTCTCCAATCTCTTGTTTTGTACGTTTTTTCCACGTGTCTTGACATCCAATGTATCCATGCAAAGTTTGGTGAAGATCTGAGTATGTCGTTTTTGACCTTATCTGGAACCTCCCATCTGAAAATTTGAAAATTCTTAAAAAATTCGTCGAAAATCTTGATGTCTCCAATCTTTTGTTTTGTACGTTTTTTCCACGTGTCTTGACATGCAAAGTATCCCTGCAAAGTTTGGTGAAGATCTGAGTATGTCGTTTTTGACCTTATCTGGAACATCCTTTCTGAAAATTTGAAAATTGTTAAAAAATTCGTCCAAAATCTTGATGTCTCCAATCTCTTTTTTGTACGTTTTTTCCACGTGTCTTGACATCCAATGTATCCCTGCAAAGTTTGGTGAAGATCTGAGTATGTAGTTTTTGACCTTATCTGGAACCTCCCATCTGAAAATTTGAAAATTCTTAAAAAATTCGACCAAAATCTTGATGTCTCCAATCTTTTGTTTTGTACGTTTTTTCCACGTGTCTTGACACATAATGTATCCATGCAAAGTTTGGTGAAGATCTGAGTATGTAGTTTTTGACCTTATATGGAACCTCCTATCTGAAAATTTGAAAATTCTTAAAAAATTCGTCCAAAATCTTGATGTCTCCAATCTCTTGTTTTGTACGTTTTTTCCACGTGTCTTGACATCCAATGTATCCCTGCAAAGTTTGGTGAAGATATGAGTATGTAGTTTTTGACCTTATCTGGAACCTCCCATCTGAAAATTTGAAAATTCCTAAAAAATCCGTGCAAAATCTTGATGACCCCAATCTCTTGTTTTGTACGTTTTTTCCACGTGTCTTGACATCCAATGTATCCATGCAAAGTTTGGTGAAGATCTGAGTATGTCGTTTTTGACCTTATCTGGAACATCCTTTCTGAAAATTTGAAAATTGTTAAAAAATTCGTCCAAAATCTTGATGTCTCCAATCTCTTTTTTGTACGTTTTTTCCACGTGTCTTGACATCCAATGGATCCCTGCAAAGTTTGGTGAAGATCTGAGAATGTAGTTTTTGACCTTATCTGGAACCTCCCATCTGAAAATTTGAAAATTCTTAAAAAATTCGACCAAAATCTTGATGTCTCCAATCTTTTGTTTTGTACGTTTTTTCCACGTGTCTTGACACATAATGTATCCATGCAAAGTTTGGTGAAGATCTGAGTATGTAGTTTTTGACTTTATATGGAACCTCCTATCTGAAAATTTGAAAATTCTTAAAAAATTCGTCCAAAATCTTGATGTCTCCAATCTCTTGTTTTGTACGTTTTTTCCACGTGTCTTGACATCCAATGTATCCCTGCAAAGTTTGGTGAAGATCTGAGTATGTAGTTTTTGACCTTATCTGGAACCTCCCATCTGAAAATTTGAAAATTCCTAAAAAATCCGTGCAAAATCTTGATGACCCCAATCTCTTGTTTTGTACGTTTTTTCCACGTGTCTTGACATCCAATGTATTCCTGCAATGTTTGGTGAAGATCTGAGTATGTAGTTTTTGACCTTATATGGAACCTCCTATCTGAAAATTTGAAAATTCTTAAAAAATTCGACCAAAATCTTGATGTTCCGAATCCTATGTTTTGTATGTTTTTTCCACGTGTCTTGACATCCAATGTATCCCTGCAAAGTTTGGTGAAGATCTGAGTATGTAGTTTTTGACCTTATATTGAACCTCCCATCTGAAAATTTGAAAATTCTTAAAAAATTCGTCCAAAATCTTGATGACCCCAATCTCTTGTTTTGTACGTTTTTTCCACGTGTCTTGACATCCAAAGTATACCTGCAAAGTTTGGTGAAGATCTGAGTATGTAGTTTTTGACCTTATATGGAACCTCCTTTCTGAAAATTTGAGAATTCTTAAAAAATTCGTCCAAAATCTTGATGTCTCCAATCTCTTGTTTTGTACGTTTTTTCCACGTGTCTTGACATCCAATGTATCCATGCAAAGTTTGGTGAAGATCTGAGTATGTCGTTTTTGACCTTATCTGGAACCTCCCATCTGAAAATTTGAAAATTCTTAAAAAATTCGTCGAAAATCTTGATGTCTCCAATCTTTTGTTTTGTACGTTTTTTCCACGTGTCTTGACATGCAAAGTATCCCTGCAACGTTTGGTGAAGATCTGAGTATGTAGTTTTTGACCTTATCTGGAACCTCCTATCTGAAAATTTGAAAATTCTTAAAAAATTCGTCGAAAATCTTGATGTCTCCAATCTCTTGTTTTGTACGTTTTTTCCACGTGTCTTGATATCCAATGTATCCCTGCAAAGTTTGGTGAAGATCTGAGTATGTCGTTTTTGACCTTATCTGGAACATCCTTTCTGAAAATTTGAAAATTGTTAAAAAATTCGTCCAAAATCTTGATGTCTCCAATCTCTTTTTTGTACGTTTTTTCCACGTGTCTTGACATCCAATGTATCCCTGCAAAGTTTGGTGAAGATCTGAGTATGTAGTTTTTGACCTTATCTGGAACCTCCCATCTGAAAATTTGAAAATTCTTAAAAAATTCGTCCAAAATCTTGATGTCTCCAATCTCTTGTTTTGTACGTTTTTTCCACGTGTCTTGACATCCAATGTATCCCTGCAAAGTTTGGTGAAGATCTGAGTATGTAGTTTTTGACCTTATCTGGAACCTCCCATCTGAAAATTTGAAAATTCCTAAAAAATCCGTGCAAAATCTTGATGACCCCAATCTCTTGTTTTGTACGTTTTTTCCACGTGTCTTGACATCCAATGTATTCCTGCAATGTTTGGTGAAGATCTGAGTATGTAGTTTTTGACCTTATATGGAACCTCCTATCTGAAAATTTGAAAATTCTTAAAAAATTCGACCAAAATCTTGATGTTCCGAATCCTATGTTTTGTATGTTTTTTCCACGTGTCTTGACATCCAATGTATCCATGCAAAGTTTGGTGAAGATCTGAGTATGTAGTTTTTGACCTTATATTGAACCTCCCATCTGAAAATTTGAAAATTCTTAAAAAAATCGTCCAAAATCTTGATGACCCCAATCTCTTGTTTTGTACGTTTTTTCCACGTGTCTTGACATCCAAAGTATCCCTGCAAAGTTTGGTGAAGATCTGAGTATGTAGTTTTTGACCTTATATTGAACCTCCCATCTGAAAATTTGAAAATTCTTAAAAAATTCGTCCAAAATCTTGATGTCTCCAATCTCTTGTTTTGTACGTTTTTTCCACGTGTCTTGACATCCAATGTATCCATGCAAAGTTTGGTGAAGATCTGAGTATGTCGTTTTTGACCTTATCTGGAACCTCCCATCTGAAAATTTGAAAATTCTTAAAAAATTCGTCGAAAATCTTGATGTCTCCAATCTTTTGTTTTGTACGTTTTTTCCACGTGTCTTGACATGCAAAGTATCCCTGCAACGTTTGGTGAAGATCTGAGTATGTAGTTTTTGACCTTATCTGGAACCTCCTATCTGAAAATTTGAAAATTCTTCAAAAATTCGTCGAAAATCTTGATGTCTCCAATCTCTTGTTTTGTACGTTTTTTCCACGTGTCTTGACATCCAATGTATTCCTGCAATGTTTGGTGGAGATCTGAGTATGTAGTTTTAGACCTTATCTGGAACCTCCTATCTGAAAATTTGAAAATTCTTCAAAAATTCGTCCAAAATCTTGATGTCTCCAATCTCTTGTTTTGTACGTTTTTTCCACGTGTCTCGACCTCCAATGGATCACTGCAAAGTTTGGTGAAGATCTGAGTATGTCGTTTTTGACCTTATCTGGAACATCCTTTCTGAAAATTTGAAAATTCTTAAAAAATTCGTCGAAAATCTTGATGTCTCCAATCTCTTGTTTTGTACGTTTTTTCCACGTGTCTTGACATCCAATGTATCCCTGCAAAGTTTGGTGAAGATCTGAGTATGTAGTTTTTGACCTTATATGGAACCTCCTATCTGAAAATTTGAAAATTCTTAAAAAATTCGTCCAAAATCTTGATGTCTCCAATCTCTTGTTTTGTACGTTTTTTCCACGTGTCTCGACCTCCAATGGAACCCTGCAAAGTTTGTTGAAGATCTGAGTATGTCGTTTTTGACCTTATCTGGAACCTCCCATCTGAAAATTTGAAAATTCTTAAAAAATTCGTCGAAAATCTTGATGTCTCCGATCTCTTGTTTTGTACGTTTTTTCCACGTGTCTTGACATGCAAAGTATTCCTGCAAAGTTTGGTGAAGATCTGAGTATGTAGTTTTTGACCTCATCTGGAACCTCCTATCTGAAAATTTGAAAATTCTTAAAAAATTCGTCCAAAATCTTGATGTCTCCAATCTCTTGTTTTGTACGTTTTTTCCACGTGTCTTGACATCCAATGTATCCCTGCAATGTTTGGTGAAGATCTGAGTATGTAGTTTTTGACCTTATCTGGAACCTCCCATCTGAAAATTTGAAAATTCCTAAAAAATCCGTCCAAAATCTTGATGACCCCAATCTCTTGTTTTCTACTTTTTTTCCACGTGTCTCGACCTCCAATGTATCCCTGCAAAATTTGGTGAAGATCTGAGTATGTAGTTTTTGACCTTATATGGAACCTCCTATCTGAAAATTTGAAAATTCTTAAAAAATTCGTCCAAAATCTTGATGTCACCAATCCTATGTTTTGTATGTTTTTTCCACGTGTCTTGACATCCAATGTATCCATGCAAAGTTTGGTGAAGATCTGAGTATGTCGTTTTTGACCTTATCTGGAACCTCCCATCTGAAAATTTGAAAATTCTTAAAAAATTCGTCGAAAATCTTGATGTCTCCGATCTCTTGTTTTGTACGTTTTTTCCACGTGTCTTGACATGCAAAGTATTCCTGCAAAGTTTGGTGAAGATCTGAGTATGTAGTTTTTGACCTCATCTGGAACCTCCTATCTGAAAATTTGAAAATTCTTAAAAAATTCGTCCAAAATTTTGATGTCTCCAATCTCTTGTTTTGTACGTTTTTTCCACGTGTCTTGACATCCAATGTATCCCTGCAATGTTTGGTGAAGATCTGAGTATGTAGTTTTTGACCTTATCTGGAACCTCCCATCTGAAAATTTGAAAATTCCTAAAAAATCCGTCCAAAATCTTGATGACCCCAATCTCTTGTTTTGTACGTTTTTTCCACGTGTCTTGACATCCAATGTATCCCTGCAAAGTTTGGTGAAGATCTGAGTATGTAGTTTTTGACCTTATCTGGAACCTCCTATCTGAAAATTTGAAAATTCTTAAAAAATTCGTCCAAAATCTTGATGTCTCCAATCTCTTGTTTTGTACGTTTTTTCCACGTGTCTTGATATCCAATGTATCCCTGCAAAGTTTGGTGAAGATCTGAGTATGTAGTTTTTGACCTTATATGGAACCTCCTATCTGAAAATTTGAAAATTCTTAAAAAATTCGTCCAAAATCTTGATGTCTCCAATCTCTTGTTTTGTACGTTTTTTCCACGTGTCTTGACATGCAAAGTATTCCTGCAAAGTTTGGTGAAGATCTGAGTATGTAGTTTTTGACCTCATCTGGAACCTCCTATCTGAAAATTTGAAAATTCTTAAAAAATTCGTCCAAAATCTTGATGTCTCCAATCTCTTGTTTTGTACTTTTTTTCCACGTGTCTCGACCTCCAATGTATCCCTGCAAAGTTTGGTGAAGATCTGAGTATGTAGTTTTTGACCTTATATGGAACCTCCTATCTGAAAATTTGAAAATTCTTAAAAAATTCGTCCAAAATCTTGATGTCACCAATCCTATGTTTTGTATGTTTTTTCCACGTGTCTTGACATCCAATGTATCCATGCAAAGTTTGGTGAAGATCTGAGTATGTCGTTTTTGACCTTATCTGGAACCTCCCATCTGAAAATTTGAAAATTCTTAAAAAATTCGTCGAAAATCTTGATGTCTCCGATCTCTTGTTTTGTACGTTTTTTCCACGTGTCTTGACATGCAAAGTATCCCTGCAACGTTTGGTGAAGATCTGAGTATGTAGTTTTTGACCTTATCTGGAACCTCCTATCTGAAAATTTGAAAATTCTTAAAAAATTCGTCCAAAATCTTGATGTCTCCAATCTCTTGTTTTGTACGTTTTTTCCACGTGTCTTGACATCCAATGTATCCCTGCAATGTTTGGTGAAGATCTGAGTATGTAGTTTTTGACCTTATATGGAGCCTCCTATCTGAAAATTTGAAAATTCTTAAAAAATTCGTCCAAAATCTTGATGTCTCCAATCTCTTGTTTTGTACGTTCTTTCCACGTGTCTTGACATCCAATGTATCCCTGCAATGTTTGGTGAAGATCTGAGTATGTAGTTTTTGACCTTATATGGAACCTCCTATCTGAAAATTTGAAAATTCTTAAAAGAATTTAACAAAATCTTGATGTCCCCAATCCTATGTTTTGTATGTTTTTTCCACGTGTCTTGACATACAATGTATCCCTGCAGAGTTTGGTGAAGATCTGAGTATGTAGTTTTTGACCTTATCTGGAACCGCATTTCTGAAAATTTGAAAATTTTTAAAAAAATCGTCCAAAATCTTGATGTCTCCAATCTCTTGTTTTGTACGTTTTTTCCACGTGTCTTGACATCCAATGTAACCCTGCAAAGTTTGGTGAAGATCTGAGTATGTAGTTTTTGACCTTATATGGAACCTCCTATCTGAAAATTTGAAAATTCTTAAAAAATTCGTCCAAAATCTTGATGTCTCCAATCTCTTGTTTTGTACGTTTTTTCCACGTGTCTCGACCTCCAATGGATCCCTGCAAAGTTTGGTGAAGATCTGAGTATGTCGTTTTTGACCTTATCTGGAACCTCCCATTTGAAAATTTGAAAATTCTTAAAAAATTCGTCGAAAATCTTGATGTCTCCGATCTCTTGTTTTGTACGTTTTTTCCACGTGTCTTGACATGCAAAGTATTCCTGCAAAGTTTGGTGAAGATCTGAGTATGTAGTTTTTGACCTCATCTGGAACCTCCTATCTGAAAATTTGAAAATTCTTAAAAAATTCGTCCAAAATCTTGATGTCTCCAATCTCTTGTTTTGTACGTTTTTTCCACGTGTCTTGACATCCAATGTATCCCTGCAAAGTTTGGTGAAGATCTGAGTATGTAGTTTTTGACCTTATCTGGAACCTCCTATCTGAAAATTTGAAAATTCTTAAAAAATTCGTCCAAAATCTTGATGTCTCCAATCTCTTGTTTTGTACGTTTTTTCCACGTGTCTTGATATCCAATGTATCCCTGCAAAGTTTGGTGAAGATCTGAGTATGTCGTTTTTGACCTTATCTGGAACATCCTTTCTGAAAATTTGAAAATTGTTAAAAAATTCGTCCAAAATCTTGATGTCTCCAATCTCTTTTTTGTACGTTTTTTCCACGTGTCTTGACATCCAATGGATCCCTGCAAAGTTTGGTGAAGATCTGAGTATGTAGTTTTTGACCTTATCTGGAACCTCCCATCTGAAAATTTGAAAATTCTTAAAAAATTCGACCAAAATCTTGATGTCTCCAATCTTTTGTTTTGTACGTTTTTTCCACGTGTCTTGACACATAATGTATCCATGCAAAGTTTGGTGAAGATCTGAGTATGTAGTTTTTGACCTTATATGGAACCTCCTATCTGAAAATTTGAAAATTCTTAAAAAATTCGTCCAAAATCTTGATGTCTCCAATCTCTTGTTTTGTACGTTTTTTGAACGTGTCTTGACATCCAATGTATCCCTGCAAAGTTTGGTGAAGATCTGAGTATGTAGTTTTTGACCTTATCTGGAACCTCCCATCTGAAAATTTGAAAATTCCTAAAAAATCCGTGCAAAATCTTGATGACCCCAATCTCTTGTTTTGTACGTTTTTTCCACGTGTCTTGACATCCAATGTATTCCTGCAATGTTTGGTGAAGATCTGAGTATGTAGTTTTTGACCTTATATGGAACCTCCTATCTGAAAATTTGAAAATTCTTAAAAAATTCGACCAAAATCTTGATGTTCCGAATCCTATGTTTTGTATGTTTTTTCCACGTGTCTTGACATCCAATGTATCCCTGCAAAGTTTGGTGAAGATCTGAGTATGTAGTTTTTGACCTTATATTGAACCTCCCATCTGAAAATTTGAAAATTCTTAAAAAATTCGTCCAAAATCTTGATGACCCCAATCTCTTGTTTTGTACGTTTTTTCCACGTGTCTTGACATCCAAAGTATCCCTGCAAAGTTTGGTGAAGATCTGAGTATGTAGTTTTTGACCTTATATGGAACCTCCTTTCTGAAAATTTGAGAATTCTTAAAAAATTCGTCCAAAATCTTGATGTCTCCAATCTCTTGTTTTGTACGTTTTTTCCACGTGTCTTGACATCCAATGTATCCATGCAAAGTTTGGTGAAGATCTGAGTATGTCGTTTTTGACCTTATCTGGAACCTCCCATCTGAAAATTTGAAAATTCTTAAAAAATTCGTCGAAAATCTTGATGTCTCCAATCTTTTGTTTTGTACGTTTTTTCCACGTGTCTTGACATGCAAAGTATCCCTGCAACGTTTGGTGAAGATCTGAGTATGTAGTTTTTGACCTTATCTGGAACCTCCTATCTGAAAATTTGAAAATTCTTAAAAAATTCGTCGAAAATCTTGATGTCTCCAATCTCTTGTTTTGTACGTTTTTTCCACGTGTCTTGATATCCAATGTATCCCTGCAAAGTTTGGTGAAGATCTGAGTATGTCGTTTTTGACCTTATCTGGAACATCCTTTCTGAAAATTTGAAAATTGTTAAAAAATTCGTCCAAAATCTTGATGTCTCCAATCTCTTTTTTGTACGTTTTTTCCACGTGTCTTGACATCCAATGTATCCCTGCAAAGTTTGGTGAAGATCTGAGTATGTAGTTTTTGACCTTATCTGGAACCTCCCATCTGAAAATTTGAAAATTCTTAAAAAATTCGACCAAAATCTTGATGTCTCCAATCTTTTGTTTTGTACGTTTTTTCCACGTGTCTTGACACATAATGTATCCATGCAAAGTTTGGTGAAGATCTGAGTATGTAGTTTTTGACCTTATATGGAACCTCCTATCTGAAAATTTGAAAATTCTTAAAAAATTCGTCCAAAATCTTGATGTCTCCAATCTCTTGTTTTGTACGTTTTTTCCACGTGTCTTGACATCCAATGTATCCCTGCAAAGTTTGGTGAAGATCTGAGTATGTAGTTTTTGACCTTATCTGGAACCTCCCATCTGAAAATTTGAAAATTCCTAAAAAATCCGTGCAAAATCTTGATGACCCCAATCTCTTGTTTTGTACGTTTTTTCCACGTGTCTTGACATCCAATGTATCCATGCAAAGTTTGGTGAAGATCTGAGTATGTCGTTTTTGACCTTATCTGGAACATCCTTTCTGAAAATTTGAAAATTGTTAAAAAATTCGTCCAAAATCTTGATGTCTCCAATCTCTTTTTTGTACGTTTTTTCCACGTGTCTTGACATCCAATGGATCCCTGCAAAGTTTGGAGAAGATCTGAGAATGTAGTTTTTGACCTTATCTGGAACCTCCCATCTGAAAATTTGAAAATTCTTAAAAAATTCGACCAAAATCTTGATGTCTCCAATCTTTTGTTTTGTACGTTTTTTCCACGTGTCTTGACACATAATGTATCCATGCAAAGTTTGGTGAAGATCTGAGTATGTAGTTTTTGACTTTATATGGAACCTCCTATCTGAAAATTTGAAAATTCTTAAAAAATTCGTCCAAAATCTTGATGTCTCCAATCTCTTGTTTTGTACGTTTTTTCCACGTGTCTTGACATCCAATGTATCCCTGCAAAGTTTGGTGAAGATCTGAGTATGTAGTTTTTGACCTTATCTGGAACCTCCCATCTGAAAATTTGAAAATTCCTAAAAAATCCGTGCAAAATCTTGATGACCCCAATCTCTTGTTTTGTACGTTTTTTCCACGTGTCTTGACATCCAATGTATTCCTGCAATGTTTGGTGAAGATCTGAGTATGTAGTTTTTGACCTTATATGGAACCTCCTATCTGAAAATTTGAAAATTCTTAAAAAATTCGACCAAAATCTTGATGTTCCGAATCCTATGTTTTGTATGTTTTTTCCACGTGTCTTGACATCCAATGTATCCCTGCAAAGTTTGGTGAAGATCTGAGTATGTAGTTTTTGACCTTATATTGAACCTCCCATCTGAAAATTTGAAAATTCTTAAAAAATTCGTCCAAAATCTTGATGACCCCAATCTCTTGTTTTGTACGTTTTTTCCACGTGTCTTGACATCCAAAGTATCCCTGCAAAGTTTGGTGAAGATCTGAGTATGTAGTTTTTGACCTTATATGGAACCTCCTTTCTGAAAATTTGAGAATTCTTAAAAAATTCGTCCAAAATCTTGATGTCTCCAATCTCTTGTTTTGTACGTTTTTTCCACGTGTCTTGACATCCAATGTATCCATGCAAAGTTTGGTGAAGATCTGAGTATGTCGTTTTTGACCTTATCTGGAACCTCCCATCTGAAAATTTGAAAATTCTAAAAAAATTCGTCGAAAATCTTGATGTCTCCAATCTTTTGTTTTGTACGTTTTTTCCACGTGTCTTGACATGCAAAGTATCCCTGCAACGTTTGGTGAAGATCTGAGTATGTAGTTTTTGACCTTATCTGGAACCTCCTATCTGAAAATTTGAAAATTCTTAAAAAATTCGTCGAAAATCTTGATGTCTCCAATCTCTTGTTTTGTACGTTTTTTCCACGTGTCTTGATATCCAATGTATCCCTGCAAAGTTTGGTGAAGATCTGAGTATGTCGTTTTTGACCTTATCTGGGAACATCCTTTCTGAAAATTTGAAAATTGTTAAAAAATTCGTCCAAAATCTTGATGTCTCCAATCTCTTTTTTGTACGTTTTTTCCACGTGTCTTGACATCCAATGTATCCCTGCAAAGTTTGGTGAAGATCTGAGTATGTAGTTTTTGACCTTATCTGGAACCTCCCATCTGAAAATTTGAAAATTCTTAAAAAATTCGACCAAAATCTTGATGTCTCCAATCTTTTGTTTTGTACGTTTTTTCCACGTGTCTTGACACATAATGTATCCATGCAAAGTTTGGTGAAGATCTGAGTATGTAGTTTTTGACCTTATATGGAACCTCCTATCTGAAAATTTGAAAATTCTTAAAAAATTCGTCCAAAATCTTGATGTCTCCAATCTCTTGTTTTGTACGTTTTTTCCACGTGTCTTGACATCCAATGTATCCCTGCAAAGTTTGGTGAAGATCTGAGTATGTAGTTTTTGACCTTATCTGGAACCTCCCATCTGAAAATTTGAAAATTCCTAAAAAATCCGTGCAAAATCTTGATGACCCCAATCTCTTGTTTTGTACGTTTTTTCCACGTGTCTTGACATCCAATGTATTCCTGCAATGTTTGGTGAAGATCTGAGTATGTAGTTTTTGACCTTATATGGAACCTCCTATCTGAAAATTTGAAAATTCTTAAAAAATTCGACCAAAATCTTGATGTTCCGAATCCTATGTTTTGTATGTTTTTTCCACGTGTCTTGACATCCAATGTATCCATGCAAAGTTTGGTGAAGATCTGAGTATGTAGTTTTTGACCTTATATTGAACCTCCCATCTGAAAATTTGAAAATTCTTAAAAAAATCGTCCAAAATCTTGATGACCCCAATCTCTTGTTTTGTACGTTTTTTCCACGTGTCTTGACATCCAAAGTATCCCTGCAAAGTTTGGTGAAGATCTGAGTATGTAGTTTTTGACCTTATATTGAACCTCCCATCTGAAAATTTGAAAATTCTTAAAAAATTGGTCCAAAATCTTGATGTCTCCAATCTCTTGTTTTGTACGTTTTTTCCACGTGTCTTGACATCCAATGTATCCATGCAAAGTTTGGTGAAGATCTGAGTATGTAGTTTTTGACCTTATATTGAACCTCCCATCTGAAAATTTGAAAATTCTTAAAAAAATCGTCCAAAATCTTGATGACCCCAATCTCTTGTTTTGTACGTTTTTTCCACGTGTCTTGACATCCAAAGTATCCCTGCAAAGTTTGGTGAAGATCTGAGTATGTAGTTTTTGACCTTATATTGAACCTCCCATCTGAAAATTTGAAAATTCTTAAAAAATTCGTCCAAAATCTTGATGTCTCCAATCTCTTGTTTTGTACGTTTTTTCCACGTGTCTTGACATCCAATGTATCCCTGCAAAGTTTGGTGAAGATCTGAGTATGTAGTTTTTGACCTTATATGGAACCTCCTATCTGAAAATTTGAAAATTCTTAAAAAATTCGTCCAAAATCTTGATGTCTCCAATCTCTTGTTTTGTACGTTTTTTCCACGTGTCTCGACCTCCAATGGATCCCTGCAAAGTTTGGTGAAGATCTGAGTATGTCGTTTTTGACCTTATCTGGAACCTCCCATCTGAAAATTTGAAAATTCTTAAAAAATTCGTCGAAAATCTTGATGTCTCCGATCTCTTGTTTTGTACGTTTTTTCCACGTGTCTTGACATGCAAAGTATTCCTGCAAAGTTTGGTGAAGATCTGAGTATGTAGTTTTTGACCTCATCTGGAACCTCCTATCTGAAAATTTGAAAATTCTTAAAAAATTCGTCCAAAATCTTGATGTCTCCAATCTCTTGTTTTGTACGTTTTTTCCACGTGTCTTGACATCCAATGTATCCCTGCAATGTTTGGTGAAGATCTGAGTATGTCGTTTTTGACCTTATCTGGAACCTTACATCTGAAAATTTGAAAATTCCTAAAAAATCCGTCCAAAATCTTGATGACCCCAATCTCTTGTTTTGTACTTTTTTTCCACGTGTCTCGACCTCCAATGTATCCCTGCAAAGTTTGGTGAAGATCTGAGTATGTAGTTTTTGACCTTATATGGAACCTCCTATCTGAAAATTTGAAAATTCTTAAAAAATTCGTCCAAAATCTTGATGTCACCAATCCTATGTTTTGTATGTTTTTTCCACGTGTCTTGACATCCAATGTATCCATGCAAAGTTTGGTGAAGATCTGAGTATGTCGTTTTTGACCTTATCTGGAACCTCCCATCTGAAAATTTGAAAATTCTTAAAAAATTCGTCGAAAATCTTGATGTCTCCGATCTCTTGTTTTGTACGTTTTTTCCACGTGTCTTGACATGCAAAGTATTCCTGCAAAGTTTGGTGAAGATCTGAGTATGTAGTTTTTGACCTCATCTGGAACCTCCTATCTGAAAATTTGAAAATTCTTAAAAAATTCGTCCAAAATTTTGATGTCTCAAATCTCTTGTTTTGTACGTTTTTTCCACGTGTCTTGACATCCAATGTATCCCTGCAATGTTTGGTGAAGATCTGAGTATGTAGTTTTTGACCTTATCTGGAACCTCCCATCTGAAAATTTGAAAATTCCTAAAAAATCCGTCCAAAATCTTGATGACCCCAATCTCTTGTTTTGTACGTTTTTTCCACGTGTCTTGACATCCAATGTATCCCTGCAAAGTTTGGTGAAGATCTGAGTATGTAGTTTTTGACCTTATATTGAACCTCCCATCTGAAAATTTGAAAATTCTTAAAAAATTCGTCCAAAATCTTGATGTCTCCAATCTTTTGTTTTGTACGTTTTTTCCACGTGTCTTGACATCCAATGTATCCCTGCAAAGTTTGGTGAAGATCTGAGTATGTAGTTTTTGACCTTATATGGAACCTCCTATCTGAAAATTTGAAAATTCTTAAAAAATTCGTCCAAAATCTTGATGTCTCCAATCTCTTGTTTTGTACGTTTTTTCCACGTGTCTCGACCTCCAATGGATCCCTGCAAAGTTTGGTGAAGATCTGAGTATGTCGTTTTTGATCTTATCTGGAACCTCCCATCTGAAAATTTGAAAATTCTTAAAAAATTCGTCGAAAATCTTGATGTCTCCGATCTCTTGTTTTGTACGTTTTTTCCACGTGTCTTGACATGCAAAGTATCCCTGCAACGTTTGGTGAAGATCTGAGTATGTCGTTTTTGACCTTATCTGGAACATCCTTTCTGAAAATTTGAAAATTCTTAAAAAATTCGTCGAAAATCTTGATGTCTCCAATCTCTTGTTTTGTACGTTTTTTCCACGTGTCTTGACATCCAATGTATCCCTGCAAAGTTTGGTGAAGATCTGAGTATGTAGTTTTTGACCTTATATGGAACCTCCTATCTGAAAATTTGAAAATTCTTAAAAAATTCGTCCAAAATCTTGATGTCTCCAATCTCTTGTTTTGTACGTTTTTTCCACGTGTCTCGACCTCCAATGGATCCCTGCAAAGTTTGGTGAAGATCTGAGTATGTCGTTTTTGACCTTATCTGGAACCTCCCATCTGAAAATTTGAAAATTCTTAAAAAATTCGTCGAAAATCTTGATGTCTCCGATCTCTTGTTTTGTACGTTTTTTCCACGTGTCTTGACATGCAAAGTATTCCTGCAAAGTTTGGTGAAGATCTGAGTATGTAGTTTTTGACCTCATCTGGAACCTCCTATCTGAAAATTTGAAAATTCTTAAAAAATTCGTCCAAAATCTTGATGTCTCCAATCTCTTGTTTTGTACGTTTTTTCCACGTGTCTTGACATCCAATGTATCCCTGCAATGTTTGGTGAAGATCTGAGTATGTAGTTTTTGACCTTATCTGGAACCTCCCATCTGAAAATTTGAAAATTCCTAAAAAATCCGTCCAAAATCTTGATGACCCCAATCTCTTGTTTTGTACTTTTTTTCCACGTGTCTCGACCTCCAATGTATCCCTGCAAAGTTTGGTGAAGATCTGAGTATGTAGTTTTTGACCTTATATGGAACCTCCTATCTGAAAATTTGAAAATTCTTAAAAAATTCGTCCAAAATCTTGATGTCACCAATCCTATGTTTTGTATGTTTTTTCCACGTGTCTTGACATCCAATGTATCCATGCAAAGTTTGGTGAAGATCTGAGTATGTCGTTTTTGACCTTATCTGGAACCTCCCATCTGAAAATTTGAAAATTCTTAAAAAATTCGTCGAAAATCTTGATGTCTCCGATCTCTTGTTTTGTACGTTTTTTCCACGTGTCTTGACATGCAAAGTATTCCTGCAAAGTTTGGTGAAGATCTGAGTATGTAGTTTTTGACCTCATCTGGAACCTCCTATCTGAAAATTTGAAAATTCTTAAAAAATTCGTCCAAAATTTTGATGTCTCCAATCTCTTGTTTTGTACGTTTTTTCCACGTGTCTTGACATCCAATGTATCCCTGCAATGTTTGGTGAAGATCTGAGTATGTAGTTTTTGACCTTATCTGGAACCTCCCATCTGAAAATTTGAAAATTCCTAAAAAATCCGTCCAAAATCTTGATGACCCCAATCTCTTGTTTTGTACGTTTTTTCCACGTGTCTTGACATCCAATGTATCCCTGCAAAGTTTGGTGAAGATCTGAGTATGTAGTTTTTGACCTTATATTGAACCTCCCATCTGAAAATTTGAAAATTCTTAAAAAATTCGTCCAAAATCTTGATGTCTCCAATCTTTTGTTTTGTACGTTTTTTCCACGTGTCTTGACATCCAATGTATCCCTGCAAAGTTTGGTGAAGATCTGAGTATGTAGTTTTTGACCTTATATGGAACCTCCTATCTGAAAATTTGAAAATTCTTAAAAAATTCGTCCAAAATCTTGATGTCTCCAATCTCTTGTTTTGTACGTTTTTTCCACGTGTCTCGACCTCCAATGTATCCCTGCAAAGTTTGGTGAAGATCTGAGTATGTCGTTTTTGACCTTATCTGGAACCTCCCATCTGAAAATTTGAAAATTCTTAAAAAATTCGTCGAAAATCTTGATGTCTCCGATCTCTTGTTTTGTACGTTTTTTCCACGTGTCTTGACATGCAAAGTATCCCTGCAACGTTTGGTGAAGATCTGAGTATGTAGTTTTTGACCTTATCTGGAACCTCCTATCTGAAAATTTGAAAATTCTTAAAAAATTCGTCGAAAATCTTGATGTCTCCAATCTCTTGTTTTGTACGTTTTTTCCACGTGTCTTGATATCCAATGTATCCCTGCAAAGTTTGGTGAAGATCTGAGTATGTCGTTTTTGACCTTATCTGGAACATCCTTTCTGAAAATTTGAAAATTGTTAAAAAATTCGTCCAAAATCTTGATGTCTCCAATCTCTTTTTTGTACGTTTTTTCCACGTGTCTTGACATCCAATGTATCCCTGCAAAGTTTGGTGAAGATCTGAGTATGTAGTTTTTGACCTTATCTGGAACCTCCCATCTGAAAATTTGAAAATTCTTAAAAAATTCGACCAAAATCTTGATGTCTCCAATCTTTTGTTTTGTACGTTTTTTCCACGTGTCTTGACATCCAATGTATCCCTGCAAAGTTTGGTGAAGATCTGAGTATGTAGTTTTTGACCTTATCTGGAACCTCCCATCTGAAAATTTGAAAATTCCTAAAAAATCCGTGCAAAATCTTGATGACCCCAATCTCTTGTTTTGTACGTTTTTTCCACGTGTCTTGACATCCAATGTATTCCTGCAATGTTTGGTGAAGATCTGAGTATGTAGTTTTTGACCTTATATGGAACCTCCTATCTGAAAATTTGAAAATTCTTAAAAAATTCGACCAAAATCTTGATGTTCCGAATCCTATGTTTTGTATGTTTTTTCCACGTGTCTTGACATCCAATGTATCCATGCAAAGTTTGGTGAAGATCTGAGTATGTAGTTTTTGACCTTATATTGAACCTCCCATCTGAAAATTTGAAAATTCTTAAAAAAATCGTCCAAAATCTTGATGACCCCAATCTCTTGTTTTGTACGTTTTTTCCACGTGTCTTGACATCCAAAGTATCCCTGCAAAGTTTGGTGAAGATCTGAGTATGTAGTTTTGACCTTATATTGAACCTCCCATCTGAAAATTTGAAAATTCTTAAAAAATTCGTCCAAAATCTTGATGTCTCCAATCTCTTGTTTTGTACGTTTTTTCCACGTGTCTTGACATCCAATGTATCCATGCAAAGTTTGGTGAAGATCTGAGTATGTCGTTTTTGACCTTATCTGGAACCTCCCATCTGAAAATTTGAAAATTCTTAAAAAATTCGTCGAAAATCTTGATGTCTCCAATCTTTTGTTTTGTACGTTTTTTCCACGTGTCTTGACATGCAAAGTATCCCTGCAACGTTTGGTGAAGATCTGAGTATGTAGTTTTTGACCTTATCTGGAACCTCCTATCTGAAAATTTGAAAATTCTTCAAAAATTCGTCGAAAATCTTGATGTCTCCAATCTCTTGTTTTGTACGTTTTTTCCACGTGTCTTGACATCCAATGTATTCCTGCAATGTTTGGTGGAGATCTGAGTATGTAGTTTTAGACCTTATCTGGAACCTCCTATCTGAAAATTTGAAAATTCTTCAAAAATTCGTCCAAAATCTTGATGTCTCCAATCTCTTGTTTTGTACGTTTTTTCCACGTGTCTCGACCTCCAATGGATCCCTGCAAAGTTTGGTGAAGATCTGAGTATGTCGTTTTTGACCTTATCTGGAACATCCTTTCTGAAAATTTGAAAATTCTTAAAAAATTCGTCGAAAATCTTGATGTCTCCAATCTCTTGTTTTGTACGTTTTTTCCACGTGTCTTGACATCCAATGTATCCCTGCAAAGTTTGGTGAAGATCTGAGTATGTAGTTTTTGACCTTATATTGAACCTCCTATCTGAAAATTTGAAAATTCTTAAAAAATTCGTCCAAAATCTTGATGTCTCCAATCTCTTATTTTGTACGTTTTTTCCACGTGTCTCGACCTCCAATGGATCCCTGCAAAGTTTGGTGAAGATCTGAGTATGTCGTTTTTGACCTTATCTGGAACCTCCCATCTGAAAATTTGAAAATTCTTAAAAAATTCGTCGAAAATCTTGATGTCTCCGATCTCTTGTTTTGTACGTTTTTTCCACGTGTCTTGACATGCAAAGTATTCCTGCAAAGTTTGGTGAAGATCTGAGTATGTAGTTTTTGACCTCATCTGGAACCTCCTATCTGAAAATTTGAAAATTCTTAAAAAATTCGTCCAAAATCTTGATGTCTCCAATCTCTTGTTTTGTACGTTTTTTCCACGTGTCTTGACATCCAATGTATCCCTGCAATGTTTGGTGAAGATCTGAGTATGTAGTTTTTGACCTTATCTGGAACCTCCCATCTGAAAATTTGAAAATTCCTAAAAAATCCGTCCAAAATCTTGATGACCCCAATCTCTTGTTTTGTACTTTTTTCCACGTGTCTCGACCTCCAATGTATCCCTGCAAAGTTTGGTGAAGATCTGAGTATGTAGTTTTTGACCTTATATGGAACCTCCTATCTGAAAATTTGAAAATTCTTAAAAAATTCGTCCAAAATCTTGATGTCACCAATCCTATGTTTTGTATGTTTTTTCCACGTGTCTTGACATCCAATGTATCCCTGCAAAGTTTGGTGAAGATCTGAGTATGTCGTTTTTGACCTTATCTGGAACCTCCCATCTGAAAATTTGAAAATTCTTAAAAAATTCGTCGAAAATCTTGATGTCTCCGATCTCTTGTTTTGTACGTTTTTTCCACGTGTCTTGACATGCAAAGTATTCCTGCAAAGTTTGGTGAAGATCTGAGTATGTAGTTTTTGACCTCATCTGGAACCTCCTATCTGAAAATTTGAAAATTCTTAAAAAATTCGTCCAAAATTTTGATGTCTCCAATCTCTTGTTTTGTACGTTTTTTCCACGTGTCTTGACATCCAATGTATCCCTGCAATGTTTGGTGAAGATCTGAGTATGTAGTTTTTGACCTTATCTGGAACCTCCCATCTGAAAATTTGAAAATTCCTAAAAAATCCGTCCAAAATCTTGATGACCCCAATCTCTTGTTTTGTAAGTTTTTTCCACGTGTCTTGACATCCAATGTATCCCTGCAAAGTTTGGTGAAGATCTGAGTATGTAGTTTTTGACCTTATATTGAACCTCCCATCTGAAAATTTGAAAATTCCTAAAAAATCCGTCCAAAATCTTGATGACCCCAATCTCTTGTTTTGTACTTTTTTTCCACGTGTCTCGACCTCCAATGTATCCCTGCAAAGTTTGGTGAAGATCTGAGTATGTAGTTTTTGACCTTATATGGAACCTCCTATCTGAAAATTTGAAAATTCTTAAAAAATTCGTCCAAAATCTTGATGTCACCAATCCTATGTTTTGTATGTTTTTTCCACGTGTCTTGACATCCAATGTATCCATGCAAAGTTTGGTGAAGATCTGAGTATGTCGTTTTTGACCTTATCTGGAACCTCCCATCTGAAAATTTGAAAATTCTTAAAAAATTCGTCCAAAATCTTGATGTCTCCAATCTCTTGTTTTGTACGTTTTTTCCACGTGTCTCGACCTCCCAATGGATCCCTGCAAAGTTTGGTGAAGATCTGAGTATGTCGTTTTTGACCTTATCTGGAACTCCCATCTGAAAATTTGAAAATTCTTAAAAAATTCGTCGAAAATCTTGATGTCTCCGATCTCTTGTTTTGTACGTTTTTTCCACGTGTCTTGACATGCAAAGTATTCCTGCAAAGTTTGGTGAAGATCTGAGTATGTAGTTTTTGACCTCATCTGGAACCTCCTATCTGAAAATTTGAAAATTCTTAAAAAATTCGTCCAAAATCTTGATGTCTCCAATCTCTTGTTTTGTACGTTTTTTCCACGTGTCTTGACATCCAATGTATCCCTGCAATGTTTGGTGAAGATCTGAGTATGTAGTTTTTGACCTTATCTGGAACCTCCCATCTGAAAATTTGAAAATTCCTAAAAAATCCGTCCAAAATCTTGATGACCCCAATCTCTTGTTTTGTACTTTTTTTCCACGTGTCTCGACCTCCAATGTATCCCTGCAAAGTTTGGTGAAGATCTGAGTATGTAGTTTTTGACCTTATATGGAACCTCTTATCTGAAAATTTGAAAATTCTTAAAAAATTCGTCCAAAATCTTGATGTCACCAATCCTATGTTTTGTATGTTTTTTCCACGTGTCTTGACATCCAATGTATCCATGCAAAGTTTGGTGAAGATCTGAGTATGTCGTTTTTGACCTTATCTGGAACCTCCCATCTGAAAATTTGAAAATTCTTAAAAAATTCGTCGAAAATCTTGATGTCTCCGATCTCTTGTTTTGTACGTTTTTTCCACGTGTCTTGACATGCAAAGTATCCCTACAACGTTTGGTGAAGATCTGAGTATGTAGTTTTTGACCTTATCTGGAACCTCCTATCTGAAAATTTGAAAATTCTTAAAAAATTCGTCCAAAATCTTGATGTCTCCAATCTCTTGTTTTGTACGTTTTTTCCACGTGTCTTGACATCCAATGTATCCCTGCAATGTTTGGTGAAGATCTGAGTATGTAGTTTTTGACCTTATATGGAGCCTCCTATCTGAAAATTTGAAAATTCTTAAAAAGTTCGTCCAAAATCTTGATGTCTCCAATCTCTTGTTTTGTACGTTCTTTCCACGTGTCTTGACATCCAATGTATCCCTGCAATGTTTGGTGAAGATCTGAGTATGTAGTTTTTGACCTTATATGGAACCTCCTATCTGAAAATTTGAAAATTCTTAAAAGAATTTAACAAAATCTTGATGTCCCCAATCCTATGTTTTGTATGTTTTTTCCACGTGTCTTGACATACAATGTATCCCTGCAGAGTTTGGTGAAGATCTGAGTATGTAGTTTTTGACCTTATCTGGAACCGCATTTCTGAAAATTTGAAAATTTTTAAAAAAATCGTCCAAAATCTTGATGTCTCCAATCTCTTGTTTTGTACGTTTTTTCCACGTGTCTTGACATCCAATGTATCCCTGCAAAGTTTGGTGAAGATCTGAGTATGTAGTTTTTGACCTTATATGGAACCTCCTATCTGAAAATTTGAAAATTCTTAAAAAATTCGTCCAAAATCTTGATGTCTCCAATCTCTTGTTTTGTACGTTTTTTCCACGTGTCTCGACCTCCAATGGATCCCTGCAAAGTTTGGTGAAGATCTGAGTATGTCGTTTTTGACCTTATCTGGAACCTCCCATCTGAAAATTTGAAAATTCTTAAAAAATTCGTCGAAAATCTTGATGTCTCCGATCTCTTGTTTTGTACGTTTTTTCCACGTGTCTTGACATGCAAAGTATTCCTGCAAAGTTTGGTGAAGATCTGAGTATGTAGTTTTTGACCTCATCTGGAACCTCCTATCTGAAAATTTGAAAATTCTTAAAAAATTCGTCCAAAATCTTGATGTCTCCAATCTCTTGTTTTGTACGTTTTTTCCACGTGTCTTGACATCCAATGTATCCCTGCAAAGTTTGGTGAAGATCTGAGTATGTAGTTTTTGACCTTATCTGGAACCTCCTATCCGAAAATTTGAAAATTCTTAAAAAATTCGTCCAAAATCTTGATGTCTCCAATCTCTTGTTTTGTACTTTTTTTCCACGTGTCTTGATATCCAATGTATCCCTGCAAAGTTTGGTGAAGATCTGAGTATGTCGTTTTTGACCTTATCTGGAACATCCTTTCTGAAAATTTGAAAATTGTTAAAAAATTCGTCCAAAATCTTGATGTCTCCAATCTCTTTTTTGTACGTTTTTTCCACGTGTCTTGACATCCAATGGATCCCTGCAAAGTTTGGTGAAGATCTGAGTATGTAGTTTTTGACCTTATCTGGAACCTCCCATCTGAAAATTTGAAAATTCTTTAAAAATTCGACCAAAATCTTGATGTCTCCAATCTTTTGTTTTGTACGTTTTTTCCACGTGTCTTGACACATAATGTATCCATGCAAAGTTTGGTGAAGATCTGAGTATGTAGTTTTTGACCTTATATGGAACCTCCTATCTGAAAATTTGAAAATTCTTAAAAAATTCGTCCAAAATCTTGATGTCTCCAATCTCTTGTTTTGTACGTTTTTTCCACGTGTCTTGACATCCAAAGTATCCCTGCAAAGTTTGGTGAAGATCTGAGTATGTAGTTTTTGACCTTATATGGAACCTCCTTTCTGAAAATTTGAGAATTCTTAAAAAATTCGTCCAAAATCTTGATGTCTCCAATCTCTTGTTTTGTACGTTTTTTCCACGTGTCTTGACATCCAATGTATCCATGCAAAGTTTGGTGAAGATCTGAGTATGTCGTTTTTGACCTTATCTGGAACCTCCCATCTGAAAATTTGAAAATTCTTAAAAAATTCGTCGAAAATCTTGATGTCTCCAATCTTTTGTTTTGTACGTTTTTTCCACGTGTCTTGACATGCAAAGTATCCCTGCAACGTTTGGTGAAGATCTGAGTATGTAGTTTTTGACCTTATCTGGAACCTCCTATCTGAAAATTTGAAAATTCTTAAAAAATTCGTCGAAAATCTTGATGTCTCCAATCTCTTGTTTTGTACGTTTTTTCCACGTGTCTTGATATCCAATGTATCCCTGCAAAGTTTGGTGAAGATCTGAGTATGTCGTTTTTGACCTTATCTGGAACATCCTTTCTGAAAATTTGAAAATTGTTAAAAAATTCGTCCAAAATCTTGATGTCTCCAATCTCTTTTTTGTACGTTTTTTCCACGTGTCTTGACATCCAATGTATCCCTGCAAAGTTTGGTGAAGATCTGAGTATGTAGTTTTTGACCTTATCTGGAACCTCCCATCTGAAAATTTGAAAATTCTTAAAAAATTCGACCAAAATCTTGATGTCTCCAATCTTTTGTTTTGTACGTTTTTTCCACGTGTCTTGACACATAATGTATCCATGCAAAGTTTGGTGAAGATCTGAGTATGTAGTTTTTGACCTTATATGGAACCTCCTATCTGAAAATTTGAAAATTCTTAAAAAATTCGTCCAAAATCTTGATGTCTCCAATCTCTTGTTTTGTACGTTTTTTCCACGTGTCTTGACATCCAATGTATCCCTGCAAAGTTTGGTGAAGATCTGAGTATGTAGTTTTTGACCTTATCTGGAACCTCCCATCTGAAAATTTGAAAATTCCTAAAAAATCCGTGCAAAATCTTGATGACCCCAATATCTTGTTTTGTACGTTTTTTCCACGTGTCTTGACATCCAATGTATCCATGCAAAGTTTGGTGAAGATCTGAGTATGTCGTTTTTGACCTTATCTGGAACATCCCTTCTGAAAATTTGAAAATTGTTAAAAAATTCGTCCAAAATCTTGATGTCTCCAATCTCTTTTTTGTACGTTTTTTCCACGTGTCTTGACATCCAATGTATCCCTGCAAAGTTTGGTGAAGATCTGAGTATGTAGTTTTTGACCTTATCTGGAACCTCCCATCTGAAAATTTGAAAATTCTTCAAAAATTCGTCGAAAATCTTGATGTCTCCAATCTCTTGTTTTGTACGTTTTTTCCACGTGTCTTGACATACAATGTATCCCTGCAATGTTTGGTGGAGATCTGAGTATGTAGTTTTTGACCTTATCTGGGACCTCCTATCAGAAAATTTGAAAATTCTTCAAAAATTCGTACAAAATCTTGATGTCTCCAATCTCTTGTTTTGTACGTTTTTTCCACGTGTCTCGACCTCCAATGTATCCCTGCAAAGTTTGGTGAAGATCTGAGTATGTCGTTTTTGACCTTATCTGGAACATCCTTTCTGAAAATTTGAAAATTCTTAAAAAATTCGTCGAAAATCTTGATGTCTCCAATCTCTTGTTTTGTACGTTTTTTCCACGTGTCTTGACATCCAATGTATCCCTGCAAAGTTTGGTGAAGATCTGAGTATGTAGTTTTTGACCTTATATGGAACCTCCTTTCTGAAAATTTGAAAATTCTCAAAAAATTCGTCCATAATCTTGATGTCTCCAATCTCTTGTTTTGTACGTTTTTTCCACGTGTCTTGACATCCAATGTATCCCTGCAAAGTTTGGTGAAGATCTGAGTATGTAGTTTTTGACCTTATCTGGAACCTCCCATCTGAAAATTTGAAAATTCTTAAAAAATTCGACCAAAATCTTGATGTCTCCAATCTTTTGTTTTGTACGTTTTTTCCACGTGTCTTGACACATAATGTATCCATGCAAAGTTTGGTGAAGATCTGAGTATGTAGTTTTTGACCTTATATGGAACCTCCTATCTGAAAATTTGAAAATTCTTAAAAAATTCGTCCAAAATCTTGATGTCTCCAATCTCTTGTTTTGTACGTTTTTTCCACGTGTCTTGACATCCAATGTATCCCTGCAAAGTTTGGTGAAGATCTGAGTATGTAGTTTTTGACCTTATCTGGAACCTCCCATCTGAAAATTTGAAAATTCCTAAAAAATCCGTGCAAAATCTTGATGACCCCAATCTCTTGTTTTGTACGTTTTTTCCACGTGTCTTGACATCCAATGTATTCCTGCAATGTTTGGCGAAGATCTGAGTATGTAGTTTTTGACCTTATATGGAACCTCCTATCTGAAAATTTGAAAATTCTTAAAAAATTCGTCGAAAATCTTGATGTCTCCAATCTCTTGTTTTGTACGTTTTTTCCACGTGTCTTGACATGCAAAGTATCCCTGCAACGTTTGGTGAAGATCTGAGTATGTAGTTTTTGACCTTATCTGGAACCTCCTATCTGAAAATTTGAAAATTCTTCAAAAATTCGTCGAAAATCTTGATGTCTCCAATCTCTTGTTTTGTACGTTTTTTCCACGTGTCTTGACATCCAATGTATTCCTGCAATGTTTGGTGAAGATCTGAGTATGTAGTTTTTGACCTTATATGGAACCTCCTATCTGAAAATTTGAAAATTCTTAAAAAATTCGTCGAAAATCTTGATGTCTCCAATCTCTTGAGTAGTTGTATTGACTGTATTACTGGCGCGAGAAAGTACGAACCCTCCTCCAGCAGTTTTGCTATACTTAAATCAAGCTCAACATGCCTACATGAGCTTTTTGCTCAAGTGTGGAACTCTGCATAATTCAAGATTTTTGTAAAAAATGCCCTCGGGAATTTTTCAGAAAGTACGAACCCCTCTCCAGCAGCTTTGGCCATACTTAAAACTTGCTCAACATGTCTATTTGTTCAAGTGTAGCACCTGCCTAACCCAAGAATTTTATAATTCGGAAAATATCAACCCCCCCCCCTCAAGCAGATTTACAAAATTGCATCAGTTTGTCTATAAACTTGTCAATTTTTGGCCACACCAGAAATTAAGCTTATAGTATGTTTTTCTGTCAAAATTCCAGGAATCTTGAATTGATATCTATTGGGTTCTGAGACCGAGTGGAGTGTGGTGCATGGTTTTTATTGTCTTGTAATCAAAAGGTTCGGGTTTGAGTCCTCATAAAATCTGATGGCAAAATGTTAATATTGTAGTTTTGTAAACAAGGGGCTCTGGGTTCGAGTCCTGAGAGATGTGGCATTCCATACGTGAGATTTTGAGAATAATTTTGTTTTGTTGATAGCCCCCAGATCTTAAATTTAGTAAAAATGTTGTATAACAGAGCAAAATTATTCTCTATTAAGAATCACCAGAGTTTTGTTATCTGGGTAAAAATATCAGCTCAACAATACGGGCAAAACTGCCTGATCGATACAATAGAATGGAGGTCAAGTAAACATTCCATGTTCTTTCCAATCTTTTGATCAGTCCCATGTTTCTGCCAACAATTAATCATGCTAGCCCGGGAAATTAATGCCAATAGATATAATCTTTATTGTGTCTTTTCAGAGAGTTATTCATCATCAAAGAGACATTAGTAAATGCCTGAGTGATTATATCTGTTGATAGTACCTACACTGTGCCTTTTCCGAGGGAAATGACATGTAATTTGTCATGGAACTCAACGAGAAATTCTTATCTGTACTGTGCCTCCTTTCAGGGACCATTTCATCATATTGAGGAAATTTCTGGATATTGTCATGCAAAGGCTTGGTCTTGTTGTACACAAGTCTGTAACTTACAGAATAATTATTGCAATATTTCTGTATTTCAACTTTTGGCAAATGTATTGTATTTTGGGTAGGTATCTGCCACGAGCAGAGGTGGTATAAAATGGGTAGGTAACTGACGGTAAAGTATTGTTTTATATCCAAAGGGCTTCTGTGTTTGAATCGTGCTTCTAGAACTGCTCTGTGACCCGCTCATTTCTTACATCATAAACATATGATTTTTCACCTATGAGAATGACACTGCATATGGTGTCATCGGGTAATGCCTCGTGAAATTCACAGATAATTTTAATGTTTGTTCTGTCATTTACCACAACTTGTTTCCTTTTCGAAGTGTTAATTACAAACATGGGTCTCCGTGTCTTGAATTCATCTGGTGAGTAATACATATCCGTATTGCCAGTAGTGACACGCTTGAAAGCCGAAAATGCCTCATATAATTTGAGAAAATCATCCTTGGACATGTCTAAATTATAATTTTCTCTAGGAAAAACCTCATTTCTCCCATTTTTAAGATATATGTTCTTGATGTTGCAGTTATCAAATTTGCTTGAATTTTTTTCCTGATTATTGTGTCTCCCAGTCTGAAACAGTACCACCACAAAATCAGGCATGTCAAATTGAATACTGGAGAATGAATTTGTTGCATCAAATTCATAATAAGTACCAGTGGCAACCTTCTGTACGCATTGATATGTGTAAAATTGCAGAGGAATTTGCGGATTTTTTAGGATATCAGCTTTGTATTTAAGAGCATAGCCGGCCTCATATTCAACAACCGGGATTCTTAACTCCATAGTCTGAATAATGCATTTGCCCTCATCAGGTAGGGTATTAGGCAGAGCTTCCCCGGTAGGGTTTATTGCACTGTACCTCATCAAAGCATTATTGTCATTGGCAGCTCTTCTAAATGTGATTCTTAAACCACCCTTCCACATAATTTCTTTGTAATCCGAGAAGAATCCTGGCAACAGGCGCATGGGGAACAGCACTGTGTGGCTCTTGGTTAATATCTTATCACCAGCTTCAAATCCACCGATTCTGTAGTATGAAGCCTCGGTTTTGGATAATTTTAATGTAGCCAAAGCTGTGGAGGTAATGCCTGGATAATCCACTCTGTTTATAACAACGCCATGCTTTCTGATCTCAATTTCAGAGAACAGATGCGGCACAAAATTGTCCACCAGTCTTATATTTGTATTTGCCGGATAATCTGTTCCATCGAGCTTTACAACATCAAATTTGATGTACAGATCTGCTCTGTGGGGGTGTATAAAGCCATCCCCTACATCAAGATCAACCTCGATCTGTGTGTTGGGTTGATTTAAATTTGCAAATGTCCTCCTGTTTGGGGGGAATGATTGTAGCTCATAACTCTCAATATTTTCCATTGTATGTATTTTTATTTAAATATTAATCTCTACGATTGCAGTTGTTGTAGCTCCAGCAAAATCAACTAATTCTTCTTTTTCATTAGTGACCATCAATTCAATGTTATCTATTCTATTATGGCACACGGGAAAATATAATGTTGGGGATGGATTGTAGATGATGGGCTCCATGAATTCAGAGTTAGGTTTGAATGTTGCAATGATGCCAGTTTGTTTGTGAGTGCCTATGCCATTTGATTTGGTGATCATACCCTCGGCCACATTACAGTGAATATTCAGAGTCTCTATGGCTAAGAATTTGGGTATATTCATAGCAGTGTGTTTGATTGCCGGTTCGAGTTTTGTGTTGTTCTCGAATCCTAACAGCTCTCCTATAGTACCCAGATCCACTGTTTCCGTGGCAGATACAATCTCTACTCTGTGAGTGACAGAATTTTGACTTAACACTACACCTCTGGGTAATTGAGCATTTAGAGTGGACAGATTATACTGCCCTGGAGTGATGACAATTTTTTGATCCCCTACTGCAATTGTGTTGTTGTGGTGTGTAATATTTGGGATCAGGTACATGCCGTAAAATGCCCTGAGAGCTATTGTTTTGGGATACACTATGTCATCGTGTAATTTGAGTTTCAATATTGAATTTTGGCTGGTGAGATGGAATACCCCCATGATGTTTCAGATACCACAAGGCTTTTTGAAAATTTTCAATTGATGGTTTATTTATTTGAGACATATATCTGAGAACAGATAAACACAAATGTCCGCAATTAACATCTCTGAAGTTTTGAACACGGGCATTATTGTAATAAAGATTAGCTGATTTTAGATATTTTATTAAATTTTCAGGTGGAACACCTCCAAATGAATCAAACACAAATGCCTCATCGTTTAAATATTTAAGATAACAGATCCAGTGAGTGCCCTGATTTTTGTACTCATCCAAATTAACAATGCCACACTCTTTGTTGAGTGGTTGCTCTGGTAAAGAATCAGACATGTACACACCTCTAAAATGTTTGATGCCCAATGGCTTGATTAAAGCTTCAATATCTTGGTTTGTAAGCGGCTCTTGTTTTTTTAAACTTATTCATGGCTCTCTTAACACCTTTGCCTTTTTTCTCCATTGCCAGGTTATGGCGCCTCTGCTCATCTAATTCTGCCCTATTTTTCTTGGCATCTATTACTGTTTTTGCTATGGCAGCTGATCCCCCAGCCAAGCTCCCAACAGCCCCGAGAGCAGCTAAGATGGCAGGGATGGTAAATATGAACCCCCCCACATGTGATTTTTTTCTTGATTGTTGTAATTTTTTTAATTGGGGGGTACTAAGCAACAATTTCATACCATGGCCCTTTGCAAGACAAGAACTTTTTTTCTTGCGCTGCTTTTTGGTCAAAAGACTGTCAATAGTTTTAAGAGATTTGAGACCCGCATAAGGTATTTGATACATAACACCCTTGGCCTTCATTGTAGGTTTATTATATACATATTCACAGCCCCCACCCCAGTTTTTGTTTGGTGCTCATAGCTATGGTGGTTCCCAATGCTGATATTCTCTCACTTAAAGAAGCATCTTTGCTTACAAATCTACCAAATGCAGCCTCTTCTAATTTCTTGTCTGCAACATGTCTCTTGTCAAGATCAGTATGTGTGTTGTATGCTATGTCATGGTCTCTACAAGCAGCATCTAGGGGATTAACACCAGGATCACCTCTGTTTAATCTATGGTCCAATTTTGTGCCTGGACCACAATACTGATAGCCTGGAATGTGTAGTTCAAATGGCAGCTTGTTTATAATGTCATTAACCAGCCCCCGACCCTCAGAAACATTCCAAAATTTGGGGGGTAGAGTATTAATAATTTTTATAAGATATCCAATCCCCTTAGGGTCATTCACTATAAAATTAGACAATTTGGTGCTTATCATGTCCATAATTCCAACCTTTTCATTGTAAAAATTGTGGTTGCCAGCATTTTCCTCCCCAGCTATCACCAATAACCTATCTACAAGTTTCCTGACATCATCAACCCACACAAATTCTTTAGGCAGAGTATTGTATTGTTTGATCCCACTACCTGTCTTGATCTGAGACCATATGGGCTTGATTAAATTATTGTATTTTGCTCCACTGCTAGACTTGACTCTTTTTTGTGTGGGATCATTGTTCTGGTATAGAGCATCTGATTTTATTAATATTTCTTTGTAATGTTCATAATCTTGATCTTTATAGCTGCCAGGCCTTTTCCTAGTCATCAGTTCCCACAATCCAGGTGTGCCGGGGTACTTAACAAAAGCACCTTTTTCTCCGAGACGAGATTCGGAATAAACAATTATATCATCTCCCATAAAAGTTACTCTGAAATTACCGATTCTATGAATAATACTGCCGTCAAGCTCTGTGTCGGCATATAAGCCAAACACCTCATCTTTGTTGTCTTTAGGTGTGGTTAAATATTTTTGAGCAAGAAGACCCAATTCAATAGGATCCAGAGTAGCCTCAATTCTTCGAGGAGCAACAGGACTAGGTGTATGAATACTGGAAAGTGGGGTGAATGGATAATCTAATATGTTCCTTGCAGCTACAGGTACAAGCTCTGTGATCAAATCTTGATTTTGCTCTGTAACAGTTTTGATATTCTTACCTAAATTATTAATAGCATCAATGACAGGTTGTTCTGTTTGCTTGTATTTTTCATAAATTCCACGGTTCTCCGATTTCCATCCCTTAAATCTTTTTACAAGATAATCTCTTAACTTAAGATCATCAATGACTGGTCGTTTCATGGTTGTTTATTTATGTCTCAACGTCTAGAAAATCGTTGATTTTATTTCTGTATTTGCCAGTATTAGGTGTTCTTGTCATATCAATTGTGACAAACCCATAACTGTCTTGATTCCAGCACCTACTGCAAAACTTGGAAAAATCATTGTAGCTCAAGTCCCCACCTACATATTCATCGTGTATGTGTTTGAGGTTGGTATGATCTTGATGAAACACACATATAAAATTGCTGTTGTCTCGGATCAGTTGCTTCGGAATTTTAGAAAAAGTCTGTGCAAGGTAGAAGCAGTCAATGTTTTTGTGTCGGCCCTGTGTGAAGAAATTTCTAACCTTGTTTTGATTATCCAGTATAATGTCATCAAACACAACAACAGAATTATCGAGACATTCATCTAATGGCTTAACATCTGGTTCAAAAGTAGCAATATCCAATCCATCATATAGCTTCATTAGCTGCTGATATTTTAATTGTTCCAAGCTCTTAGAGAAAACATACAAGTGCCTGTTTTTCCAGTCTAACCAGTTGGGTGCCAATAAAAAATTATCAACCATTAGTGTAGTTTTACCACTAGCCGATGGCCCAACAATAAGACATCTAATATTTTCAGGCAGCAGCACTCCATTTCTCTTATTCTGCTGTTCAGGTTCTGGCAGCCTTTTTATAACATCCCAGGTGCTCATATTATTATTTTGTCTGCATCGATCCAGCTGTTTTCCGGATGACCCAGCCATTTGACAAGTAACTTGTTGCCTTTTCTGCGAATGATTTTTTCTATGAGATATGTGTCAGGCTGTTTAGTTTTGCTGAGTTCTTGTTCATAGAACCTGCCTTTGAGAATTTCTCCTCGGTGATCTTTTATTATATATGTGTTAAGGGTCCCGGGTTTAACTTGAACCACTGTAAATAATTCGGTGCTCCAGTTTCTCGTAAAGCCTCTTTTGAATAAGTGCTTATATTTGCTGATTCTTACTTGATCGCCCACCCTGTATTTGGCCTTTCTTGTTGTTGGCTGGTATCTAGGATAATAAACAGTCCTGATCAATTTTTGCTCATCAGATGGAGTTACTTCAGAGGGTTTCATGTTGATTGTGGAATGGACCGAGTTGTTGTATTTATGTAGAAGTTCTGGAAGAATATTAATCCATTTATAATTACCTTGGAGTGTAAATTGTTTATACATAAGATTTTTTAAGGTTCTGTTGAATCTCTCTACAATTGAGGCTTTGAGATCACTGTAACTCGAGTAATGTTTTATTGCCTGGCTTTTAATAAATTTTTGAAACACTGAATTATAAAATTCTTTGCCATTATCTGTTTGCAAATAGCGCGGTGATCTTCCTGAATGATTGATGATTGTCCTGAAGGCTTCTGTAACACATTTTCCAGTCTTGGATTTGAGTGGCACAGCCCAGGCAAATTTTGAAAATGTGTCTATCACAGTGAGTAGATACTTGTAGCCCTTGTTGATTTTGTCTAAGTTTTTCAACTGCCCACTTGCCATCTCAATCAAGTCGCTCTGCCATAAATCATCTATGCCCTTTGTGACTACTGGAAGTCTCTTATAATTATGTCGGGCTTGTCTGTGTAATTCATCAACAATAATTTGTCTAGACATAATATGAAAACAAGAATATTGCAACTATGGGGTGTTCAGCAGCTGATACTGCAGGATTTTCTAAATATAATTTGTCCCCTATTTGTATTTTAAATTCCAAAGAGCCATCATCTTCAACATATGCTGTTTCTAATGTATTGGGATCTGTAAAATCCTCTAACTCTACACTGGTGATTTTTACTTTGTTGTCAGCATTTGTTATTGATAAGGTAGGGTAGTGGTGTGCCTGTGGCTGATGCCAATATTTGATCTTGATTGGTCTCAGTGTGCCTCCAACAAAAAACTGGTAATAAAATTGTGCAGGGGACAGCATATATATTTTGCCACCTGGTGTAAATGGAGAATCATATTCTTTGTTGGGGATGCTGTACAATTCAAGAATTACTGTATGTTTTGGATTCTCGATTATGCCCGTTATTTCTTTTTCTGCTGTGAGCAATCTGCTTGTTACAGATTCAAGGTGCTCATTGATGGTCCTAACAACATCATCATGGCCTGGCTTGATCTTTACGTCCACAGCAAGTCTCTTGTATTGTTGCACAATTTCTTGAAGCTGGGTGGCAAAAACAGACAGAGCATTTGCTTGATTGGATTCCATGGTTCCTAGCTGTTGCTTGATATTAGCTACAATTTGTTGCAAATTTTCAACAACTGCCAATTTTGAATTTTGAGCAGTAAGATCATGGACCTGTCTTCTGATATCCTCAAACAGGGCATGCAGTTCATTAATATGTTGATTGGTTGGTAGAGTGGCCACTGTCTGTGTGAGTTGTTTGATCTCTGCCTGGATATTCTTGATATCTTCTGATTTCAATATCCTATTCACTGCTCTCTTAATATTTTTAAGTTCCTGTGATGTGGGAAGATTTGATACTGTATTTTGCAAAAATTCAAGTGCCAATTTTACATTGTTTAATTCAGATGCATCAGCCACATTTTGCATGGCATTTTGGAGCAGGGCTATATCTGCCTGAGAGGGTGTGGATTGTTGTAAAATTTCAAGCTTTGTTTGGATATCATCGATCAAGTGATGAAAATGAGATAGCTCAGATTCAGTGTTGAGGTTTTCAAGCTTTGTGATTTGTTGCTGGACACTGACAAGGGTATCTACAATCCCAGGCAATCTGGATTCTAGTACATTTGCCAAATCACTTTGCACTGCTGCTATTGTACCCTCAAGATGGGTTATGGAACTTTGAATTTTTCCAAAATCTTCATATGTTTCAAGTTGCAGCTTGATGTTTGCAACACTCCGAGTTATTGCATTCAAAGCATCAGAAGATGGCAAGTTGTTCATAAAATTTTCAAGTGTCTCAATTTTTTCTTTAACCTCGGCTATGGCATTGTTCAGAGGGTCCAGATTAGGTATTTGGAGTGACTGAATCTGTTCCTTTAGAGTGGAAATCACTAGATCAAAATCTTCTTGTGATTTTATGCTTTTGACAATTGTTTGGAGCTGTGCCTGGACATTATTTATCTGCTCTTCCAATTGTTGTTTCAATTGCTCGGAGTTGGTGGCCTGGGTCTTAAATTTGGCTTGAAGAGCTGCTACAGCTTCCTCTAAACTTTGAAAATTATCCAATGTTGCCAAATCAGTATATTTCTGAAGCAGCACTTTGAGTTCAGAATCAATTTTAAGAAGAGGGTCCATGCATTGTGATTGTAAATTTGTAATTTCTAATTGAAGACTGGCATTGAGTGTGGTCTGTAAAGCTTGTAAATCACTTCTCAATTTCTTGACTCTGACATCAAGCATCAGAATCTCATCACTGTGATCTTCATGTCTTGTATGGCCAAATATATCATTAGGCATTTTTGTTTTACTGGTTATTTATTATTGAATATCTGATTCTTAATTCTATAAAAAAAGGTATAAGCTTGTCATAGGATCCAGGGACCTCAATATATAAGCAGTCACCAGCAGAAACAGTATATACAGTGCCAGAAACCATGTTTGAGTGCTTGATTCTATAAATATTTCTCCCTACTGAAATTTTAACATCACCCTCAGGGGTTGTAATAAATTGCAATTGACCACCTACAGGTAATTGGTAATGATTTAAATTATTGTTAAATATGTACAATATTTTGCCTGTTTCTTCATCAAGATCTGTAAGTATGCTGTTCAGATGAATAATTAACAAGCCACTCAGTTTAGACAGCATATCAGAAGAGGGTTGTGGTGGTGGCAGCTCCATAATAGCCTGTTTTTTGAACCCAAATAAGTTCATAGGCATGTTTATTTATTTCAAATCATGCTCTGTAATTGGGCATTGTTTCCCATTTTTCAAATCGCAATGCCCCCAAGGTAAAGTATGTATGCCACATGATAAAATGCATCTCTTATCATCATGTGGGTCCAGGGCCACTTTTCTTACAACATTTGAAGTCAACAAGTGATCCTCACTCTGAATTCTATTTTCTGATGTTCTGATTGAACTCTGGGATTTGATGCAATTTTCATAATCTTCAAATTGGAGCTCTTTTTCCACAGCTACTTTGCCAACGCCCTTGGCCTTTTTGGCAACAGCACCACTACATGTCTCAAAACTGTACATCTTGGCACTTAACCCAGCAAATTTCACAATAACATCACCACATGTCTCATCTTTTAACTTGCCAGGCACCTTTTTGTTGTTGGGTTGAATCCTTGTATGTTCACTGGTATCAAAGTATTGAAACAATTCAGGCTGTGACATATCTTGATAAACATCTTCTGTTTGAATATCAAGAATAAAACTATCCGTATCCATGTACAATAATTTTACACGATCACCATAAAAAGGTTTCAGCACATCATAATACAATATTAACATATGTAATTTGGACAATTCCAATATCACAGCCCCTACGTAAATAGGTTTATCAAACTTAATCTTTGTTTTCTTCATGTTGAAAAGTGCCATGTGCTCATCATAAATTCTTCTATAATTGAAATTAGGCTTTGCAACCAATTTTTTGCTCAGGCTGGGGTCAGTAATTATTTTAACATCGGTATGTTTTCTGACATTTTCAATTGTTTTGCCATACACAGAATTCACCATCAATTTAAACAAGCCCTTATCAAATTCGCTTTTTGCAGATGTTCGAAGCTCCGTGTTTGTATCAATGTATGGTTTCAACCATGCTGAGTGCCTGAACCTCAAAACTTTTCCAACTTTGGGCACTTGAACACCATGATGCATCAGGAACTGGAGGTTTTTGTAATATATGACATAGCCCTGTTTTGACTCCAGAGTCATCATGAGCTTCTTCTGTTTAGAGCCAGGTGAGCACTGAACCTCAGGAATTGGGGGCAGATCAGAAAATTTATTGTGTAAATCATCAGGAATTGTCAGATCAACCTCTAAGAAGAGGCCATAGTCACTGTCATCAAAATCCTTAAGATCCTCAATATTGAAATCTTCAACCCATTCAAGCCCTGCATATGGCAGTTTTTGCATCATAGCGTGACCATAGAGGTTGTTTGCATCTACATAGAGTATATAATTTGATGGCCGTGCTGGATCATAATCAGGCATATACTTGTTATTTGCTCTGGCATATCTCTGGGAACATTGCACCATGCCTCCTCTTATACATTTCTCCATAAACAGATACATATCTTGATCGTGGATCAGATCCAATTGCTTTTTGGTGTTGAAAAACATTGCAGACCATGCTAGACCCGGGGCACTGTAAAAATACACTGGATCCAGTCCATAATTTTGCATGGAAGATTTTCTGAATGCCTGCAATATATCAGCTAAGAGGGTGACATCAAGTTTTAAATATGCCATGTGATAATCACCAAATGTCTTGCATTTTAAATTGTTCCACATCAATTGGGCATGGTGATAATCTTCATCAGTGATTCCAGATCCTCTGATTTTGCTGTAAAACTCTTCTTGTGGTGGCAGGGAACACTCATCAAATTTAGAAAAATCTGTAACATAGTCATATGGATATACACCCTTCCGCCTAATTAATTTCAGGTCCTGATTTGGAAACATTGCACGTGTGATTTTGAATTGATCATCAGATAATTGAGTGGCCAGTGTATCCAGGCTAGCAGATAAAAATCTGTAAGAATCAAGAAATCTTATGTGAATAGGAACACCATCAACTTTAATTATCTTGCTAATAGATATATATTTCTCATCATTTTCAGCTAAAATATTTAAATTCTGCTTCTCAAACCCCTCGTACCTGATCAGATGATGGAAATCATAATTGGATGCTCCGTGGCAAAATATGGGGATAAATTTTGGTCTCTTGATCTTAATATTGCAGCTATTACACAGGGCCATTAAGAATTTACCATCTGTATGAGAATGGTGATGTACCTTGATATTTGTATCTGAAAATTCACAATCACATACCGGGCATTTTTCTGCATTGTTGAAATCTTCAATCTGTTCCTCTGTTAAAGGCAACATAGGCTTTGATTTTAATAAGATGTTATATGCTATGTCACGGCACTCATTTTCTATTCTATGTGCAAATATTTTGATGGCATTTGGTCCCTTGTATGAATATTCTTTAATAACAACACCATCCTGTACAACCACATAACAAAAGCTGGAAGGTTCATGTAGCTGGTATGGTGTAATTGAAGATTCTTCGGGATCTGGGCTACAGAATGCAAGAGATTTGAGATTTGATTCGGAATCCCAGACAATATATGCTGGGTGTTCCAACGAGGCTTCATACTTTTTGAATTTGCAATTTTCACTTGGATTGGGCATCACCATATGAACAGGTTTATGGTTGCCACAGTATTTCAGATGCTCAATTAGCTTGTTTTTAGCAATTTCTGCACTCTCTTCCCGAACCCCATTTACCATTTTTTGACCATAAAATACAGTTAAGCATCTTCTGCACAACTTGAATATTGTATTGGATTTGTCTATTTGCTTTCTCACTAAAGCTTCAAGATTATGTATCAGAGTATAATGATGTGTACCATCCCCTTCAATCAAGAGCAGATCAATCGGAATAGCAGATTCATCATCAAGTGTACTGATTCTGAGAGGTGCTATCGGGCAATTGCCAGTGGAACAAATAAATACATTAATAGATAATTGTTTGCCATCGATGTGCCTGGCCCTTTTTTCAAATTTATCAATATTCTGAACAGACATTGGATATTCCAAACCCTCCATTGCATCGTCAAAATCGTGCTCATGTTGTTTGTAATAAGTTATTCTCTGAGGATCCTTTGAAACTGGATACAAAGCAGCTAATATACACCACAAAAAGCATTTCGCGTCATTATTTTTTATATTGACCACGGCTTTTTTGTTTTTGATATTGGCAGGTAATGGCAGATATGTAGAACCTTTTAATGGGCTGAATTCAGAAATATTAACATATAACTTGTGCGAAGAGCCACATAGGCTCCATCCGGACTCTTTTGCCGCAAATTCAGAGTGTTTGATATTCAATTGATCCATCAATCTGCTTATTATTCTGTCTAAATTTGTATTTGAATATACCGGTACAGTTTCTGTTAAGTGGGGATGTATAAATTTTGTGCCGTTTGGTTTCTTATATTGTACAAACAATTTGAGGGAGAGCTTATAAGAGCCATTTTGTGCATTTAGAATTGCCTGCAGATTAGGATTTATACTGTTCAAGAAATTCTCAATGCCGCATCTTGGCTCCGATACAAACCGATAATCCCTAAGTTGGGTATTAAAACTGCTACGGATGGGTGCATGGCATGGTTGCTTTGCTGCTCTGGCATTAACAGGTACTTCGTGCCTTCTTTTCAGGCCAGATGTGGATGGTTGAGGGGGCAATGTTGATGACTGTGCAGAGCAAGTATCTTTATGTTTATACGTGAAGTATTCCATGTTATATTTTCTATTGCATTTGGGGCAAATTTTTGTGGGAGTTTTGTATTTGTCTGGATTACAAATTTTTTGATGCTTGGCCCAATTAGAGCTGGATATATTCTTATTGCACTGATTACAATATTTTTGATTCGGCATTTTTGCTGTTGTTTATTATATACAATTTCCTGGGTTTCAATTCAAAACTTTATACTGAATAAAAAATATCAGTTGGGTTCAGCTGTGTGCTTTGTATGTATGTATGTATGTGTGTAGGTGTGTATACACTTAATATTTTGGCTTTGGTATTTATATAAAATTTCCTGGGTTTTAAATCTAATCTCTATGGATTAATATTAATAATATTAATCTTATGACAGGTTGTAAAACCAATAGCCCACAAGTGGAAAATCATTCACACCAACCTTCCGCAAATGCCTGCACAAACATGCATATCTTGAATAGCAATAACCTTGTTATGTATAACAGGCTGGGACAAATATAAGCTTGACTCTAAATATGAGTGGATTACAACAAATAACAGATTTTATATTGTTCAATATGAATTTAAACCTGTAAGTATGAGAAGTACTGTATCAACACATCTATTCTCCTCAGTCAGTTTCACAATATTGAATGATGCAATATTCGGGAATTTCTGTAAATACTGGCGCTGAGGTCAAGGCAAAAATCAATACTACCGTCTCGGGAATTCCATACACTGACACAGAGGAGAAACATGCAAACACGAAGCGATTCTAGAGGTAGGCTCTGCATATTGCATTGTTTTAATATTGGATAAGCAAATTGAATGGTATCCAATTGAACTTAAACCTGAAGTAAATATGTATAGGTGGGTATGGATACAAGTTTATAGACAAACTGATGCAATTTTGTAAATCTGCTTGAGGGGGGGGGGTTGATATTTTCCGAATTATAAAATTCTTGGGTTAGGCAGGTGCTACACTTGAACAAATAGACATGTTGAGCAAGTTTTAAGTATGGCCAAAGCTGCTGGAGAGGGGTTCGTACTTTCTGAAAAATTCCCGAGGGCATTTTTTACAAAAATCTTGAATTATAAGAGCTCCACACTTGAGCAAAAAGCTCATATGGGCATGTTGAGCAAGTTTTAAGTATGGCCAAAGCTGCTGGAGGGGGGTTCGTACTTTCTCGCGCCAGTAATACAGTCAATACAACTACTCTCTTGTTTTGTACGTTTTTTCCACGTGTCTTGACATGCAAAGTATCCCTGCAACGTTTGGTGAAGATCTGAGTATGTAGTTTTTGACCTTATCTGGAACCTCCTATCTGAAAATTTGAAAATTCTTAAAAAATTCGTCCAAAATCTTGAAGACCCCAATCTCTTGTTTTGTACGTTTTTTCCACGTGTCTTGACATCCAATGTATCCCTGCAAAGTTTGGTGAAGATCTGAGTATGTAGTTTTTGACCTTATATGGAACCTCCTTTCTGAAAATTTGAGAATTCTTAAAAAATTCGTCCAAAATCTTGATGTCTCCAATCTCTTGTTTTGTACGTTTTTTCCACGTGTCTTGACATCCAATGTATCCATGCAAAGTTTGGTGAAGATCTGAGTATGTCGTTTTTGACCTTATCTGGAACCTCCCATCCGAAAATTTGAAAATTCTTAAAAAATTCGTCGAAAATCTTGATGTCTCCAATCTCTTGTTTGTACGTTTTTTCCACGTGTCTTGACATCCAATGTATTCCTGCAATGTTTGGTGGAGATCTGAGTATGTAGTTTTAGACCTTATCTGGAACCTCCTATCTGAAAATTTGAAAATTCTTCAAAAATTCGTCCAAAATCTTGATGTCTCCAATCTCTTGTTTTGTACGTTTTTTCCACGTGTCTCGACCTCCAATGTATCCCTGCAAAGTTAGTGAAGATCTGAGTATGTCGTTTTTGACCTTATCTGGAACATCCTTTCTGAAAATTTGAAAATTCTTAAAAAATTCGTCGAAAATCTTGATGTCTCCAATCTCTTGTTTTGTACGTTTTTTCCACGTGTCTTGACATCCAATGTATCCCTGCAAAGTTTGGTGAAGATCTGAGTATGTAGTTTTTGACCTTATATGGAACCTCCTATCTGAAAATTTGAAAATTCTTAAAAAATTCGTCCAAAATCTTGATGTCTCCAATCTCTTGTTTTGTACGTTTTTTCCACGTGTCTCGACCTCCAATGGATCCCTGCAAAGTTTGGTGAAGATCTGAGTATGTCGTTTTTGACCTTATCTGGAACCTCCCATCTGAAAATTTGAAATTTCTTAAAAAATTCGTCGAAAATCTTGATGTCTCCGATCTCTTGTTTTGTACGTTTTTTCCACGTGTCTTGACATGCAAAGTATTCCTGCAAAGTTTGGTGAAGATCTGAGTATGTAGTTTTTGACCTCATCTGGAACCTCCTATCTGAAAATTTGAAAATTCTTAAAAAATTCGTCCAAAATCTTGATATCTCCAATCTCTTGTTTTGTACGTTTTTTCCACGTGTCTTGACATCCAATGTATCCCTGCAATGTTTGGTGAAGATCTGAGTATGTAGTTTTTGACCTTATCTGGAACCTCCCATCTGAAAATTTGAAAATTCCTAAAAAATCCGTCCAAAATCTTGATGACCCCAATCTCTTGTTTTGTACTTTTTTTCCACGTGTCTCGACCTCCAATGTATCCCTGCAAAGTTTGGTGAAGATCTGAGTATGTAGTTTTTGACCTTATATGGAACCTCCTATCTGAAAATTTGAAAATTCTTAAAAAATTCGTCCAAAATCTTGATGTCACCAATCCTATGTTTTGTATGTTTTTTCCACGTGTCTTGACATCCAATGTATCCATGCAAAGTTTGGTGAAGATCTGAGTATGTCGTTTTTGACCTTATCTGGAACCTCCCATCTGAAAATTTGAAAATTCTTAAAAAATTCGTCGAAAATCTTGATGTCTCCGATCTCTTGTTTTGTACGTTTTTTCCACGTGTCTTGACATGCAAAGTATTCCTGCAAAGTTTGGTGAAGATCTGAGTATGTAGTTTTTGACCTCATCTGGAACCTCCTATCTGAAAATTTGAAAATTCTTAAAAAATTCGTCCAAAATTTTGATGTCTCCAATCTCTTGTTTTGTACGTTTTTTCCACGTGTCTTGACATCCAATGTATCCCTGCAATGTTTGGTGAAGATCTGAGTATGTAGTTTTTGACCTTATCTGGAACCTCCCATCTGAAAATTTGAAAATTCCTAAAAAATCCGTCCAAAATCTTGATGACCCCAATCTCTTGTTTTGTACGTTTTTTCCACGTGTCTTGACATCCAATGTATCCCTGCAAAGTTTGGTGAAGATCTGAGGTTGTAGTTTTTGACCTTATCTGGAACCTCCTATCTGAAAATTTGAAAATTCTTAAAAAATTCGTCCAAAATCTTGATGTCTCCAATCTCTTGTTTTGTACGTTTTTTCCACGTGTCTTGATATCCAATGTATCCCTGCAAAGTTTGGTGAAGATCTGAGTATGTAGTTTTTGACCTTATATGGAACCTCCTATCTGAAAATTTGAAAATTCTTAAAAAATTCGTCCAAAATCTTGATGTCTCCAATCTCTTGTTTTGTACGTTTTTTCCACGTGTCTTGACATCCAATGTATCCCTGCAAAGTTTGGTGAAGATCTGAGTATGTAGTTTTTGACCTTATCTGGAACCTCCTATCCGAAAATTTGAAAATTCTTAAAAAATTCGTCCAAAATCTTGATGTCTCCAATCTCTTGTTTTGTACTTTTTTTCCACGTGTCTTGATATCCAATGTATCCCTGCAAAGTTTGGTGAAGATCTGAGTATGTCGTTTTTGACCTTATCTGGAACATCCTTTCTGAAAATTTGAAAATTGTTAAAAAATTCGTCCAAAATCTTGATGTCTCCAATCTCTTTTTTGTACGTTTTTTCCACGTGTCTTGACATCCAATGGATCCCTGCAAAGTTTGGTGAAGATCTGAGTATGTAGTTTTTGACCTTATCTGGAACCTCCCATCTGAAAATTTGAAAATTCTTAAAAAATTCGACCAAAATCTTGATGTCTCCAATCTTTTGTTTTGTACGTTTTTTCCACGTGTCTTGACACATAATGTATCCATGCAAAGTTTGGTGAAGATCTGAGTATGTAGTTTTTGACCTTATATGGAACCTCCTATCTGAAAATTTGAAAATTCTTAAAAAATTCGTCCAAAATCTTGATGTCTCCAATCTCTTGTTTTGTACGTTTTTTCCACGTGTCTTGACATCCAAAGTATCCCTGCAAAGTTTGGTGAAGATCTGAGTATGTAGTTTTTGACCTTATATGGAACCTCCTTTCTGAAAATTTGAGAATTCTTAAAAAATTCGTCCAAAATCTTGATGTCTCCAATCTCTTGTTTTGTACGTTTTTTCCACGTGTCTTGACATCCAATGTATCCATGCAAAGTTTGGTGAAGATCTGAGTATGTCGTTTTTGACCTTATCTGGAACCTCCCATCTGAAAATTTGAAAATTCTTAAAAAATTCGTCGAAAATCTTGATGTCTCCAATCTTTTGTTTTGTACGTTTTTTCCACGTGTCTTGACATGCAAAGTATCCCTGCAACGTTTGGTGAAGATCTGAGTATGTAGTTTTTGACCTTATCTGGAACCTCCTATCTGAAAATTTGAAAATTCTTAAAAAATTCGTCGAAAATCTTGATGTCTCCAATCTCTTGTTTTGTACGTTTTTTCCACGTGTCTTGATATCCAATGTATCCCTGCAAAGTTTGGTGAAGATCTGAGTATGTCGTTTTTGACCTTATCTGGAACATCCTTTCTGAAAATTTGAAAATTGTTAAAAAATTCGTCCAAAATCTTGATGTCTCCAATCTCTTTTTTGTACGTTTTTTCCACGTGTCTTGACATCCAATGTATCCCTGCAAAGTTTGGTGAAGATCTGAGTATGTAGTTTTTGACCTTATCTGGAACCTCCCATCTGAAAATTTGAAAATTCTTAAAAAATTCGACCAAAATCTTGATGTCTCCAATCTTTTGTTTTGTACGTTTTTTCCACGTGTCTTGACACATAATGTATCCATGCAAAGTTTGGTGAAGATCTGAGTATGTAGTTTTTGACCTTATATGGAACCTCCTATCTGAAAATTTGAAAATTCTTAAAAAATTCGTCCAAAATCTTGATGTCTCCAATCTCTTGTTTTGTACGTTTTTTCCACGTGTCTTGACATCCAATGTATCCCTGCAAAGTTTGGTGAAGATCTGAGTATGTAGTTTTTGACCTTATCTGGAACCTCCCATCTGAAAATTTGAAAATTCCTAAAAAATCCGTGCAAAATCTTGATGACCCCAATATCTTGTTTTGTACGTTTTTTCCACGTGTCTTGACATCCAATGTATCCATGCAAAGTTTGGTGAAGATCTGAGTATGTCGTTTTTGACCTTATCTGGAACATCCCTTCTGAAAATTTGAAAATTGTTAAAAAATTCGTCCAAAATCTTGATGTCTCCAATCTCTTTTTTGTACGTTTTTTCCACGTGTCTTGACATCCAATGTATCCCTGCAAAGTTTGGTGAAGATCTGAGTATGTAGTTTTTGACCTTATCTGGAACCTCCCATCTGAAAATTTGAAAATTCTTCAAAAATTCGTCGAAAATCTTGATGTCTCCAATCTCTTGTTTTGTACGTTTTTTCCACGTGTCTTGACATCCAATGTATCCCTGCAATGTTTGGTGGAGATCTGAGTATGTAGTTTTTGACCTTATCTGGGACCTCCTATCAGAAAATTTGAAAATTCTTCAAAAATTCGTACAAAATCTTGATGTCTCCAATCTCTTGTTTTGTACGTTTTTTCCACGTGTCTCGACCTCCAATGTATCCCTGCAAAGTTTGGTGAAGATCTGAGTATGTCGTTTTTGACCTTATCTGGAACATCCTTTCTGAAAATTTGAAAATTCTTAAAAAATTCGTCGAAAATCTTGATGTCTCCAATCTCTTGTTTTGTACGTTTTTTCCACGTGTCTTGACATCCAATGTATCCCTGCAAAGTTTGGTGAAGATCTGAGTATGTAGTTTTTGACCTTATATGGAACCTCCTTTCTGAAAATTTGAAAATTCTCAAAAAATTCGTCCATAATCTTGATGTCTCCAATCTCTTGTTTTGTACGTTTTTTCCACGTGTCTTGACATCCAATGTATCCCTGCAAAGTTTGGTGAAGATCTGAGTATGTAGTTTTTGACCTTATCTGGAACCTCCCATCTGAAAATTTGAAAATTCTTAAAAAATTCGACCAAAATCTTGATGTCTCCAATCTTTTGTTTTGTACGTTTTTTCCACGTGTCTTGACACATAATGTATCCATGCAAAGTTTGGTGAAGATCTGAGTATGTAGTTTTTGACCTTATATGGAACCTCCTATCTGAAAATTTGAAAATTCTTAAAAAATTCGTCCAAAATCTTGATGTCTCCAATCTCTTGTTTTGTACGTTTTTTCCACGTGTCTTGACATCCAATGTATCCCTGCAAAGTTTGGTGAAGATCTGAGTATGTAGTTTTTGACCTTATCTGGAACCTCCCATCTGAAAATTTGAAAATTCCTAAAAAATCCGTGCAAAATCTTGATGACCCCAATCTCTTGTTTTGTACGTTTTTTCCACGTGTCTTGACATCCAATGTATTCCTGCAATGTTTGGCGAAGATCTGAGTATGTAGTTTTTGACCTTATATGGAACCTCCTATCTGAAAATTTGAAAATTCTTAAAAAATTCGTCGAAAATCTTGATGTCTCCAATCTCTTGTTTTGTACGTTTTTTCCACGTGTCTTGACATGCAAAGTATCCCTGCAACGTTTGGTGAAGATCTGAGTATGTAGTTTTTGACCTTATCTGGAACCTCCTATCTGAAAATTTGAAAATTCTTCAAAAATTCGTCGAAAATCTTGATGTCTCCAATCTCTTGTTTTGTACGTTTTTTCCACGTGTCTTGACATCCAATGTATTCCTGCAATGTTTGGTGAAGATCTGAGTATGTAGTTTTTGACCTTATATGGAACCTCCTATCTGAAAATTTGAAAATTCTTAAAAAATTCGTCGAAAATCTTGATGTCTCCAATCTCTTGAGTAGTTGTATTGACTGTATTACTGGCGCGAGAAAGTACGAACCCTCCTCCAGCAGTTTTGCTATACTTAAATCAAGCTCAACATGCCTACATGAGCTTTTTGCTCAAGTGTGGAACTCTGCATAATTCAAGATTTTTGTAAAAAATGCCCTCGGGAATTTTTCAGAAAGTACGAACCCCTCTCCAGCAGCTTTGGCCATACTTAAAACTTGCTCAACATGTCTATTTGTTCAAGTGTAGCACCTGCCTAACCCAAGAATTTTATAATTCGGAAAATATCAACCCCCCCCCTCAAGCAGATTTACAAAATTGCATCAGTTTGTCTATAAACTTGTCAATTTTTGGCCACACCAGAAATTAAGCTTATAGTATGTTTTTCTGTCAAAATTCCAGGAATCTTGAATTGATATCTATTGGGTTCTGAGACCGAGTGGAGTGTGGTGCATGGTTTTTATTGTCTTGTAATCAAAAGGTTCGGGTTTGAGTCCTCATAAAATCTGATGGCAAAATGTTAATATTGTAGTTTTGTAAACAAGGGGCTCTGGGTTCGAGTCCTGAGAGATGTGGCATTCCATACGTGAGATTTTGAGAATAATTTTGTTTTGTTGATAGCCCCCAGATCTTAAATTTAGTAAAAATGTTGTATAACAGAGCAAAATTATTCTCTATTAAGAATCACCAGAGTTTTGTTATCTGGGTAAAAATATCAGCTCAACAATACGGGCAAAACTGCCTGATCGATACAATAGAATGGAGGTCAAGTAAACATTCCATGTTCTTTCCAATCTTTTGATCAGTCCCATGTTTCTGCCAACAATTAATCATGCTAGCCCGGGAAATTAATGCCAATAGATATAATCTTTATTGTGTCTTTTCAGAGAGTTATTCATCATCAAAGAGACATTAGTAAATGCCTGAGTGATTATATCTGTTGATAGTACCTACACTGTGCCTTTTCCGAGGGAAATGACATGTAATTTGTCATGGAACTCAACGAGAAATTCTTATCTGTACTGTGCCTCCTTTCAGGGACCATTTCATCATATTGAGGAAATTTCTGGATATTGTCATGCAAAGGCTTGGTCTTGTTGTACACAAGTCTGTAACTTACAGAATAATTATTGCAATATTTCTGTATTTCAACTTTTGGCAAATGTATTGTATTTTGGGTAGGTATCTGCCACGAGCAGAGGTGGTATAAAATGGGTAGGTAACTGACGGTAAAGTATTGTTTTATATCCAAAGGGCTTCTGTGTTTGAATCGTGCTTCTAGAACTGCTCTGTGACCCGCTCATTTCTTACATCATAAACATATGATTTTTCACCTATGAGAATGACACTGCATATGGTGTCATCGGGTAATGCCTCGTGAAATTCACAGATAATTTTAATGTTTGTTCTGTCATTTACCACAACTTGTTTCCTTTTCGAAGTGTTAATTACAAACATGGGTCTCCGTGTCTTGAATTCATCTGGTGAGTAATACATATCCGTATTGCCAGTAGTGACACGCTTGAAAGCCGAAAATGCCTCATATAATTTGAGAAAATCATCCTTGGACATGTCTAAATTATAATTTTCTCTAGGAAAAACCTCATTTCTCCCATTTTTAAGATATATGTTCTTGATGTTGCAGTTATCAAATTTGCTTGAATTTTTTTCCTGATTATTGTGTCTCCCAGTCTGAAACAGTACCACCACAAAATCAGGCATGTCAAATTGAATACTGGAGAATGAATTTGTTGCATCAAATTCATAATAAGTACCAGTGGCAACCTTCTGTACGCATTGATATGTGTAAAATTGCAGAGGAATTTGCGGATTTTTTAGGATATCAGCTTTGTATTTAAGAGCATAGCCGGCCTCATATTCAACAACCGGGATTCTTAACTCCATAGTCTGAATAATGCATTTGCCCTCATCAGGTAGGGTATTAGGCAGAGCTTCCCCGGTAGGGTTTATTGCACTGTACCTCATCAAAGCATTATTGTCATTGGCAGCTCTTCTAAATGTGATTCTTAAACCACCCTTCCACATAATTTCTTTGTAATCCGAGAAGAATCCTGGCAACAGGCGCATGGGGAACAGCACTGTGTGGCTCTTGGTTAATATCTTATCACCAGCTTCAAATCCACCGATTCTGTAGTATGAAGCCTCGGTTTTGGATAATTTTAATGTAGCCAAAGCTGTGGAGGTAATGCCTGGATAATCCACTCTGTTTATAACAACGCCATGCTTTCTGATCTCAATTTCAGAGAACAGATGCGGCACAAAATTGTCCACCAGTCTTATATTTGTATTTGCCGGATAATCTGTTCCATCGAGCTTTACAACATCAAATTTGATGTACAGATCTGCTCTGTGGGGGTGTATAAAGCCATCCCCTACATCAAGATCAACCTCGATCTGTGTGTTGGGTTGATTTAAATTTGCAAATGTCCTCCTGTTTGGGGGGAATGATTGTAGCTCATAACTCTCAATATTTTCCATTGTATGTATTTTTATTTAAATATTAATCTCTACGATTGCAGTTGTTGTAGCTCCAGCAAAATCAACTAATTCTTCTTTTTCATTAGTGACCATCAATTCAATGTTATCTATTCTATTATGGCACACGGGAAAATATAATGTTGGGGATGGATTGTAGATGATGGGCTCCATGAATTCAGAGTTAGGTTTGAATGTTGCAATGATGCCAGTTTGTTTGTGAGTGCCTATGCCATTTGATTTGGTGATCATACCCTCGGCCACATTACAGTGAATATTCAGAGTCTCTATGGCTAAGAATTTGGGTATATTCATAGCAGTGTGTTTGATTGCCGGTTCGAGTTTTGTGTTGTTCTCGAATCCTAACAGCTCTCCTATAGTACCCAGATCCACTGTTTCCGTGGCAGATACAATCTCTACTCTGTGAGTGACAGAATTTTGACTTAACACTACACCTCTGGGTAATTGAGCATTTAGAGTGGACAGATTATACTGCCCTGGAGTGATGACAATTTTTTGATCCCCTACTGCAATTGTGTTGTTGTGGTGTGTAATATTTGGGATCAGGTACATGCCGTAAAATGCCCTGAGAGCTATTGTTTTGGGATACACTATGTCATCGTGTAATTTGAGTTTCAATATTGAATTTTGGCTGGTGAGATGGAATACCCCCATGATGTTTCAGATACCACAAGGCTTTTTGAAAATTTTCAATTGATGGTTTATTTATTTGAGACATATATCTGAGAACAGATAAACACAAATGTCCGCAATTAACATCTCTGAAGTTTTGAACACGGGCATTATTGTAATAAAGATTAGCTGATTTTAGATATTTTATTAAATTTTCAGGTGGAACACCTCCAAATGAATCAAACACAAATGCCTCATCGTTTAAATATTTAAGATAACAGATCCAGTGAGTGCCCTGATTTTTGTACTCATCCAAATTAACAATGCCACACTCTTTGTTGAGTGGTTGCTCTGGTAAAGAATCAGACATGTACACACCTCTAAAATGTTTGATGCCCAATGGCTTGATTAAAGCTTCAATATCTTGGTTTGTAAGCGGCTCTTGTTTTTTTAAACTTATTCATGGCTCTCTTAACACCTTTGCCTTTTTTCTCCATTGCCAGGTTATGGCGCCTCTGCTCATCTAATTCTGCCCTATTTTTCTTGGCATCTATTACTGTTTTTGCTATGGCAGCTGATCCCCCAGCCAAGCTCCCAACAGCCCCGAGAGCAGCTAAGATGGCAGGGATGGTAAATATGAACCCCCCCACATGTGATTTTTTTCTTGATTGTTGTAATTTTTTTAATTGGGGGGTACTAAGCAACAATTTCATACCATGGCCCTTTGCAAGACAAGAACTTTTTTTCTTGCGCTGCTTTTTGGTCAAAAGACTGTCAATAGTTTTAAGAGATTTGAGACCCGCATAAGGTATTTGATACATAACACCCTTGGCCTTCATTGTAGGTTTATTATATACATATTCACAGCCCCCACCCCAGTTTTTGTTTGGTGCTCATAGCTATGGTGGTTCCCAATGCTGATATTCTCTCACTTAAAGAAGCATCTTTGCTTACAAATCTACCAAATGCAGCCTCTTCTAATTTCTTGTCTGCAACATGTCTCTTGTCAAGATCAGTATGTGTGTTGTATGCTATGTCATGGTCTCTACAAGCAGCATCTAGGGGATTAACACCAGGATCACCTCTGTTTAATCTATGGTCCAATTTTGTGCCTGGACCACAATACTGATAGCCTGGAATGTGTAGTTCAAATGGCAGCTTGTTTATAATGTCATTAACCAGCCCCCGACCCTCAGAAACATTCCAAAATTTGGGGGGTAGAGTATTAATAATTTTTATAAGATATCCAATCCCCTTAGGGTCATTCACTATAAAATTAGACAATTTGGTGCTTATCATGTCCATAATTCCAACCTTTTCATTGTAAAAATTGTGGTTGCCAGCATTTTCCTCCCCAGCTATCACCAATAACCTATCTACAAGTTTCCTGACATCATCAACCCACACAAATTCTTTAGGCAGAGTATTGTATTGTTTGATCCCACTACCTGTCTTGATCTGAGACCATATGGGCTTGATTAAATTATTGTATTTTGCTCCACTGCTAGACTTGACTCTTTTTTGTGTGGGATCATTGTTCTGGTATAGAGCATCTGATTTTATTAATATTTCTTTGTAATGTTCATAATCTTGATCTTTATAGCTGCCAGGCCTTTTCCTAGTCATCAGTTCCCACAATCCAGGTGTGCCGGGGTACTTAACAAAAGCACCTTTTTCTCCGAGACGAGATTCGGAATAAACAATTATATCATCTCCCATAAAAGTTACTCTGAAATTACCGATTCTATGAATAATACTGCCGTCAAGCTCTGTGTCGGCATATAAGCCAAACACCTCATCTTTGTTGTCTTTAGGTGTGGTTAAATATTTTTGAGCAAGAAGACCCAATTCAATAGGATCCAGAGTAGCCTCAATTCTTCGAGGAGCAACAGGACTAGGTGTATGAATACTGGAAAGTGGGGTGAATGGATAATCTAATATGTTCCTTGCAGCTACAGGTACAAGCTCTGTGATCAAATCTTGATTTTGCTCTGTAACAGTTTTGATATTCTTACCTAAATTATTAATAGCATCAATGACAGGTTGTTCTGTTTGCTTGTATTTTTCATAAATTCCACGGTTCTCCGATTTCCATCCCTTAAATCTTTTTACAAGATAATCTCTTAACTTAAGATCATCAATGACTGGTCGTTTCATGGTTGTTTATTTATGTCTCAACGTCTAGAAAATCGTTGATTTTATTTCTGTATTTGCCAGTATTAGGTGTTCTTGTCATATCAATTGTGACAAACCCATAACTGTCTTGATTCCAGCACCTACTGCAAAACTTGGAAAAATCATTGTAGCTCAAGTCCCCACCTACATATTCATCGTGTATGTGTTTGAGGTTGGTATGATCTTGATGAAACACACATATAAAATTGCTGTTGTCTCGGATCAGTTGCTTCGGAATTTTAGAAAAAGTCTGTGCAAGGTAGAAGCAGTCAATGTTTTTGTGTCGGCCCTGTGTGAAGAAATTTCTAACCTTGTTTTGATTATCCAGTATAATGTCATCAAACACAACAACAGAATTATCGAGACATTCATCTAATGGCTTAACATCTGGTTCAAAAGTAGCAATATCCAATCCATCATATAGCTTCATTAGCTGCTGATATTTTAATTGTTCCAAGCTCTTAGAGAAAACATACAAGTGCCTGTTTTTCCAGTCTAACCAGTTGGGTGCCAATAAAAAATTATCAACCATTAGTGTAGTTTTACCACTAGCCGATGGCCCAACAATAAGACATCTAATATTTTCAGGCAGCAGCACTCCATTTCTCTTATTCTGCTGTTCAGGTTCTGGCAGCCTTTTTATAACATCCCAGGTGCTCATATTATTATTTTGTCTGCATCGATCCAGCTGTTTTCCGGATGACCCAGCCATTTGACAAGTAACTTGTTGCCTTTTCTGCGAATGATTTTTTCTATGAGATATGTGTCAGGCTGTTTAGTTTTGCTGAGTTCTTGTTCATAGAACCTGCCTTTGAGAATTTCTCCTCGGTGATCTTTTATTATATATGTGTTAAGGGTCCCGGGTTTAACTTGAACCACTGTAAATAATTCGGTGCTCCAGTTTCTCGTAAAGCCTCTTTTGAATAAGTGCTTATATTTGCTGATTCTTACTTGATCGCCCACCCTGTATTTGGCCTTTCTTGTTGTTGGCTGGTATCTAGGATAATAAACAGTCCTGATCAATTTTTGCTCATCAGATGGAGTTACTTCAGAGGGTTTCATGTTGATTGTGGAATGGACCGAGTTGTTGTATTTATGTAGAAGTTCTGGAAGAATATTAATCCATTTATAATTACCTTGGAGTGTAAATTGTTTATACATAAGATTTTTTAAGGTTCTGTTGAATCTCTCTACAATTGAGGCTTTGAGATCACTGTAACTCGAGTAATGTTTTATTGCCTGGCTTTTAATAAATTTTTGAAACACTGAATTATAAAATTCTTTGCCATTATCTGTTTGCAAATAGCGCGGTGATCTTCCTGAATGATTGATGATTGTCCTGAAGGCTTCTGTAACACATTTTCCAGTCTTGGATTTGAGTGGCACAGCCCAGGCAAATTTTGAAAATGTGTCTATCACAGTGAGTAGATACTTGTAGCCCTTGTTGATTTTGTCTAAGTTTTTCAACTGCCCACTTGCCATCTCAATCAAGTCGCTCTGCCATAAATCATCTATGCCCTTTGTGACTACTGGAAGTCTCTTATAATTATGTCGGGCTTGTCTGTGTAATTCATCAACAATAATTTGTCTAGACATAATATGAAAACAAGAATATTGCAACTATGGGGTGTTCAGCAGCTGATACTGCAGGATTTTCTAAATATAATTTGTCCCCTATTTGTATTTTAAATTCCAAAGAGCCATCATCTTCAACATATGCTGTTTCTAATGTATTGGGATCTGTAAAATCCTCTAACTCTACACTGGTGATTTTTACTTTGTTGTCAGCATTTGTTATTGATAAGGTAGGGTAGTGGTGTGCCTGTGGCTGATGCCAATATTTGATCTTGATTGGTCTCAGTGTGCCTCCAACAAAAAACTGGTAATAAAATTGTGCAGGGGACAGCATATATATTTTGCCACCTGGTGTAAATGGAGAATCATATTCTTTGTTGGGGATGCTGTACAATTCAAGAATTACTGTATGTTTTGGATTCTCGATTATGCCCGTTATTTCTTTTTCTGCTGTGAGCAATCTGCTTGTTACAGATTCAAGGTGCTCATTGATGGTCCTAACAACATCATCATGGCCTGGCTTGATCTTTACGTCCACAGCAAGTCTCTTGTATTGTTGCACAATTTCTTGAAGCTGGGTGGCAAAAACAGACAGAGCATTTGCTTGATTGGATTCCATGGTTCCTAGCTGTTGCTTGATATTAGCTACAATTTGTTGCAAATTTTCAACAACTGCCAATTTTGAATTTTGAGCAGTAAGATCATGGACCTGTCTTCTGATATCCTCAAACAGGGCATGCAGTTCATTAATATGTTGATTGGTTGGTAGAGTGGCCACTGTCTGTGTGAGTTGTTTGATCTCTGCCTGGATATTCTTGATATCTTCTGATTTCAATATCCTATTCACTGCTCTCTTAATATTTTTAAGTTCCTGTGATGTGGGAAGATTTGATACTGTATTTTGCAAAAATTCAAGTGCCAATTTTACATTGTTTAATTCAGATGCATCAGCCACATTTTGCATGGCATTTTGGAGCAGGGCTATATCTGCCTGAGAGGGTGTGGATTGTTGTAAAATTTCAAGCTTTGTTTGGATATCATCGATCAAGTGATGAAAATGAGATAGCTCAGATTCAGTGTTGAGGTTTTCAAGCTTTGTGATTTGTTGCTGGACACTGACAAGGGTATCTACAATCCCAGGCAATCTGGATTCTAGTACATTTGCCAAATCACTTTGCACTGCTGCTATTGTACCCTCAAGATGGGTTATGGAACTTTGAATTTTTCCAAAATCTTCATATGTTTCAAGTTGCAGCTTGATGTTTGCAACACTCCGAGTTATTGCATTCAAAGCATCAGAAGATGGCAAGTTGTTCATAAAATTTTCAAGTGTCTCAATTTTTTCTTTAACCTCGGCTATGGCATTGTTCAGAGGGTCCAGATTAGGTATTTGGAGTGACTGAATCTGTTCCTTTAGAGTGGAAATCACTAGATCAAAATCTTCTTGTGATTTTATGCTTTTGACAATTGTTTGGAGCTGTGCCTGGACATTATTTATCTGCTCTTCCAATTGTTGTTTCAATTGCTCGGAGTTGGTGGCCTGGGTCTTAAATTTGGCTTGAAGAGCTGCTACAGCTTCCTCTAAACTTTGAAAATTATCCAATGTTGCCAAATCAGTATATTTCTGAAGCAGCACTTTGAGTTCAGAATCAATTTTAAGAAGAGGGTCCATGCATTGTGATTGTGAATTTGTAATTTCTAATTGAAGACTGGCATTGAGTGTGGTCTGTAAAGCTTGTAAATCACTTCTCAATTTCTTGACTCTGACATCAAGCATCAGAATCTCATCACTGTGATCTTCATGTCTTGTATGGCCAAATATATCATTAGGCATTTTTGTTTTACTGGTTATTTATTATTGAATATCTGATTCTTAATTCTATAAAAAAAGGTATAAGCTTGTCATAGGATCCAGGGACCTCAATATATAAGCAGTCACCAGCAGAAACAGTATATACAGTGCCAGAAACCATGTTTGAGTGCTTGATTCTATAAATATTTCTCCCTACTGAAATTTTAACATCACCCTCAGGGGTTGTAATAAATTGCAATTGACCACCTACAGGTAATTGGTAATGATTTAAATTATTGTTAAATATGTACAATATTTTGCCTGTTTCTTCATCAAGATCTGTAAGTATGCTGTTCAGATGAATAATTAACAAGCCACTCAGTTTAGACAGCATATCAGAAGAGGGTTGTGGTGGTGGCAGCTCCATAATAGCCTGTTTTTTGAACCCAAATAAGTTCATAGGCATGTTTATTTATTTCAAATCATGCTCTGTAATTGGGCATTGTTTCCCATTTTTCAAATCGCAATGCCCCCAAGGTAAAGTATGTATGCCACATGATAAAATGCATCTCTTATCATCATGTGGGTCCAGGGCCACTTTTCTTACAACATTTGAAGTCAACAAGTGATCCTCACTCTGAATTCTATTTTCTGATGTTCTGATTGAACTCTGGGATTTGATGCAATTTTCATAATCTTCAAATTGGAGCTCTTTTTCCACAGCTACTTTGCCAACGCCCTTGGCCTTTTTGGCAACAGCACCACTACATGTCTCAAAACTGTACATCTTGGCACTTAACCCAGCAAATTTCACAATAACATCACCACATGTCTCATCTTTTAACTTGCCAGGCACCTTTTTGTTGTTGGGTTGAATCCTTGTATGTTCACTGGTATCAAAGTATTGAAACAATTCAGGCTGTGACATATCTTGATAAACATCTTCTGTTTGAATATCAAGAATAAAACTATCCGTATCCATGTACAATAATTTTACACGATCACCATAAAAAGGTTTCAGCACATCATAATACAATATTAACATATGTAATTTGGACAATTCCAATATCACAGCCCCTACGTAAATAGGTTTATCAAACTTAATCTTTGTTTTCTTCATGTTGAAAAGTGCCATGTGCTCATCATAAATTCTTCTATAATTGAAATTAGGCTTTGCAACCAATTTTTTGCTCAGGCTGGGGTCAGTAATTATTTTAACATCGGTATGTTTTCTGACATTTTCAATTGTTTTGCCATACACAGAATTCACCATCAATTTAAACAAGCCCTTATCAAATTCGCTTTTTGCAGATGTTCGAAGCTCCGTGTTTGTATCAATGTATGGTTTCAACCATGCTGAGTGCCTGAACCTCAAAACTTTTCCAACTTTGGGCACTTGAACACCATGATGCATCAGGAACTGGAGGTTTTTGTAATATATGACATAGCCCTGTTTTGACTCCAGAGTCATCATGAGCTTCTTCTGTTTAGAGCCAGGTGAGCACTGAACCTCAGGAATTGGGGGCAGATCAGAAAATTTATTGTGTAAATCATCAGGAATTGTCAGATCAACCTCTAAGAAGAGGCCATAGTCACTGTCATCAAAATCCTTAAGATCCTCAATATTGAAATCTTCAACCCATTCAAGCCCTGCATATGGCAGTTTTTGCATCATAGCGTGACCATAGAGGTTGTTTGCATCTACATAGAGTATATAATTTGATGGCCGTGCTGGATCATAATCAGGCATATACTTGTTATTTGCTCTGGCATATCTCTGGGAACATTGCACCATGCCTCCTCTTATACATTTCTCCATAAACAGATACATATCTTGATCGTGGATCAGATCCAATTGCTTTTTGGTGTTGAAAAACATTGCAGACCATGCTAGACCCGGGGCACTGTAAAAATACACTGGATCCAGTCCATAATTTTGCATGGAAGATTTTCTGAATGCCTGCAATATATCAGCTAAGAGGGTGACATCAAGTTTTAAATATGCCATGTGATAATCACCAAATGTCTTGCATTTTAAATTGTTCCACATCAATTGGGCATGGTGATAATCTTCATCAGTGATTCCAGATCCTCTGATTTTGCTGTAAAACTCTTCTTGTGGTGGCAGGGAACACTCATCAAATTTAGAAAAATCTGTAACATAGTCATATGGATATACACCCTTCCGCCTAATTAATTTCAGGTCCTGATTTGGAAACATTGCACGTGTGATTTTGAATTGATCATCAGATAATTGAGTGGCCAGTGTATCCAGGCTAGCAGATAAAAATCTGTAAGAATCAAGAAATCTTATGTGAATAGGAACACCATCAACTTTAATTATCTTGCTAATAGATATATATTTCTCATCATTTTCAGCTAAAATATTTAAATTCTGCTTCTCAAACCCCTCGTACCTGATCAGATGATGGAAATCATAATTGGATGCTCCGTGGCAAAATATGGGGATAAATTTTGGTCTCTTGATCTTAATATTGCAGCTATTACACAGGGCCATTAAGAATTTACCATCTGTATGAGAATGGTGATGTACCTTGATATTTGTATCTGAAAATTCACAATCACATACCGGGCATTTTTCTGCATTGTTGAAATCTTCAATCTGTTCCTCTGTTAAAGGCAACATAGGCTTTGATTTTAATAAGATGTTATATGCTATGTCACGGCACTCATTTTCTATTCTATGTGCAAATATTTTGATGGCATTTGGTCCCTTGTATGAATATTCTTTAATAACAACACCATCCTGTACAACCACATAACAAAAGCTGGAAGGTTCATGTAGCTGGTATGGTGTAATTGAAGATTCTTCGGGATCTGGGCTACAGAATGCAAGAGATTTGAGATTTGATTCGGAATCCCAGACAATATATGCTGGGTGTTCCAACGAGGCTTCATACTTTTTGAATTTGCAATTTTCACTTGGATTGGGCATCACCATATGAACAGGTTTATGGTTGCCACAGTATTTCAGATGCTCAATTAGCTTGTTTTTAGCAATTTCTGCACTCTCTTCCCGAACCCCATTTACCATTTTTTGACCATAAAATACAGTTAAGCATCTTCTGCACAACTTGAATATTGTATTGGATTTGTCTATTTGCTTTCTCACTAAAGCTTCAAGATTATGTATCAGAGTATAATGATGTGTACCATCCCCTTCAATCAAGAGCAGATCAATCGGAATAGCAGATTCATCATCAAGTGTACTGATTCTGAGAGGTGCTATCGGGCAATTGCCAGTGGAACAAATAAATACATTAATAGATAATTGTTTGCCATCGATGTGCCTGGCCCTTTTTTCAAATTTATCAATATTCTGAACAGACATTGGATATTCCAAACCCTCCATTGCATCGTCAAAATCGTGCTCATGTTGTTTGTAATAAGTTATTCTCTGAGGATCCTTTGAAACTGGATACAAAGCAGCTAATATACACCACAAAAAGCATTTCGCGTCATTATTTTTTATATTGACCACGGCTTTTTTGTTTTTGATATTGGCAGGTAATGGCAGATATGTAGAACCTTTTAATGGGCTGAATTCAGAAATATTAACATATAACTTGTGCGAAGAGCCACATAGGCTCCATCCGGACTCTTTTGCCGCAAATTCAGAGTGTTTGATATTCAATTGATCCATCAATCTGCTTATTATTCTGTCTAAATTTGTATTTGAATATACCGGTACAGTTTCTGTTAAGTGGGGATGTATAAATTTTGTGCCGTTTGGTTTCTTATATTGTACAAACAATTTGAGGGAGAGCTTATAAGAGCCATTTTGTGCATTTAGAATTGCCTGCAGATTAGGATTTATACTGTTCAAGAAATTCTCAATGCCGCATCTTGGCTCCGATACAAACCGATAATCCCTAAGTTGGGTATTAAAACTGCTACGGATGGGTGCATGGCATGGTTGCTTTGCTGCTCTGGCATTAACAGGTACTTCGTGCCTTCTTTTCAGGCCAGATGTGGATGGTTGAGGGGGCAATGTTGATGACTGTGCAGAGCAAGTATCTTTATGTTTATACGTGAAGTATTCCATGTTATATTTTCTATTGCATTTGGGGCAAATTTTTGTGGGAGTTTTGTATTTGTCTGGATTACAAATTTTTTGATGCTTGGCCCAATTATAGCTGGATATATTCTTATTGCACTGATTACAATATTTTTGATTCGGCATTTTTGCTGTTGTTTATTATATACAATTTCCTGGGTTTCAATTCAAAACTTTATACTGAATAAAAAATATCAGTTGGGTTCAGCTGTGTGCTTTGTATGTATGTATGTATGTGTGTAGGTGTGTATACACTTAATATTTTGGCTTTGGTATTTATATAAAATTTCCTGGGTTTTAAATCTAATCTCTATGGATTAATATTAATAATATTAATCTTATGACAGGTTGTAAAACCAATAGCCCACAAGTGGAAAATCATTCACACCAACCTTCCGCAAATGCCTGCACAAACATGCATATCTTGAATAGCAATAACCTTGTTATGTATAACAGGCTGGGACAAATATAAGCTTGACTCTAAATATGAGTGGATTACAACAAATAACAGATTTTATATTGTTCAATATGAATTTAAACCTGTAAGTATGAGAAGTACTGTATCAACACATCTATTCTCCTCAGTCAGTTTCACAATATTGAATGATGCAATATTCGGGAATTTCTGTAAATACTGGCGCTGAGGTCAAGGCAAAAATCAATACTACCGTCTCGGGAATTCCATACACTGACACAGAGGAGAAACATGCAAACACGAAGCGATTCTAGAGGTAGGCTCTGCATATTGCATTGTTTTAATATTGAATAAGCAAATTGAATGGTATCCAATTGAACTTAAACCTGAAGTAAATATGTATAGGTGGGTATGGATACAAGTTTATAGACAAACTGATGCAATTTTGTAAATCTGCTTGAGGGGGGGGGGGTTGATATTTTCCGAATTATAAAATTCTTGGGTTAGGCAGGTGCTACACTTGAACAAATAGACATGTTGAGCAAGTTTTAAGTATGGCCAAAGCTGCTGGAGAGGGGTTCGTACTTTCTGAAAAATTCCCGAGGGCATTTTTTACAAAAATCTTGAATTATAAGAGCTCCACACTTGAGCAAAAAGCTCATATGGGCATGTTGAGCAAGTTTTAAGTATGGCCAAAGCTGCTGGAGGGGGGTTCGTACTTTCTCGCGCCAGTAATACAGTCAATACAACTACTCTCTTGTTTTGTACGTTTTTTCCACGTGTCTTGACATGCAAAGTATCCCTGCAACGTTTGGTGAAGATCTGAGTATGTAGTTTTTGACCTTATCTGGAACCTCCTATCTGAAAATTTGAAAATTCTTAAAAAATTCGTCCAAAATCTTGAAGACCCCAATCTCTTGTTTTGTACGTTTTTTCCACGTGTCTTGACATCCAATGTATCCCTGCAAAGTTTGGTGAAGATCTGAGTATGTAGTTTTTGACCTTATATGGAACCTCCTTTCTGAAAATTTGAGAATTCTTAAAAAATTCGTCCAAAATCTTGATGTCTCCAATCTCTTGTTTTGTACGTTTTTTCCACGTGTCTTGACATCCAATGTATCCATGCAAAGTTTGGTGAAGATCTGAGTATGTCGTTTTTGACCTTATCTGGAACCTCCCATCCGAAAATTTGAAAATTCTTAAAAAATTCGTCGAAAATCTTGATGTCTCCAATCTCTTGTTTGTACGTTTTTTCCACGTGTCTTGACATCCAATGTATTCCTGCAATGTTTGGTGGAGATCTGAGTATGTAGTTTTAGACCTTATCTGGAACCTCCTATCTGAAAATTTGAAAATTCTTCAAAAATTCGTCCAAAATCTTGATGTCTCCAATCTCTTGTTTTGTACGTTTTTTCCACGTGTCTCGACCTCCAATGTATCCCTGCAAAGTTAGTGAAGATCTGAGTATGTCGTTTTTGACCTTATCTGGAACATCCTTTCTGAAAATTTGAAAATTCTTAAAAAATTCGTCGAAAATCTTGATGTCTCCAATCTCTTGTTTTGTACGTTTTTTCCACGTGTCTTGACATCCAATGTATCCCTGCAAAGTTTGGTGAAGATCTGAGTATGTAGTTTTTGACCTTATATGGAACCTCCTATCTGAAAATTTGAAAATTCTTAAAAAATTCGTCCAAAATCTTGATGTCTCCAATCTCTTGTTTTGTACGTTTTTTCCACGTGTCTCGACCTCCAATGGATCCCTGCAAAGTTTGGTGAAGATCTGAGTATGTCGTTTTTGACCTTATCTGGAACCTCCCATCTGAAAATTTGAAATTTCTTAAAAAATTCGTCGAAAATCTTGATGTCTCCGATCTCTTGTTTTGTACGTTTTTTCCACGTGTCTTGACATGCAAAGTATTCCTGCAAAGTTTGGTGAAGATCTGAGTATGTAGTTTTTGACCTCATCTGGAACCTCCTATCTGAAAATTTGAAAATTCTTAAAAAATTCGTCCAAAATCTTGATATCTCCAATCTCTTGTTTTGTACGTTTTTTCCACGTGTCTTGACATCCAATGTATCCCTGCAATGTTTGGTGAAGATCTGAGTATGTAGTTTTTGACCTTATCTGGAACCTCCCATCTGAAAATTTGAAAATTCCTAAAAAATCCGTCCAAAATCTTGATGACCCCAATCTCTTGTTTTGTACTTTTTTTCCACGTGTCTCGACCTCCAATGTATCCCTGCAAAGTTTGGTGAAGATCTGAGTATGTAGTTTTTGACCTTATATGGAACCTCCTATCTGAAAATTTGAAAATTCTTAAAAAATTCGTCCAAAATCTTGATGTCACCAATCCTATGTTTTGTATGTTTTTTCCACGTGTCTTGACATCCAATGTATCCATGCAAAGTTTGGTGAAGATCTGAGTATGTCGTTTTTGACCTTATCTGGAACCTCCCATCTGAAAATTTGAAAATTCTTAAAAAATTCGTCGAAAATCTTGATGTCTCCGATCTCTTGTTTTGTACGTTTTTTCCACGTGTCTTGACATGCAAAGTATTCCTGCAAAGTTTGGTGAAGATCTGAGTATGTAGTTTTTGACCTCATCTGGAACCTCCTATCTGAAAATTTGAAAATTCTTAAAAAATTCGTCCAAAATTTTGATGTCTCCAATCTCTTGTTTTGTACGTTTTTTCCACGTGTCTTGACATCCAATGTATCCCTGCAATGTTTGGTGAAGATCTGAGTATGTAGTTTTTGACCTTATCTGGAACCTCCCATCTGAAAATTTGAAAATTCCTAAAAAATCCGTCCAAAATCTTGATGACCCCAATCTCTTGTTTTGTACGTTTTTTCCACGTGTCTTGACATCCAATGTATCCCTGCAAAGTTTGGTGAAGATCTGAGGTTGTAGTTTTTGACCTTATCTGGAACCTCCTATCTGAAAATTTGAAAATTCTTAAAAAATTCGTCCAAAATCTTGATGTCTCCAATCTCTTGTTTTGTACGTTTTTTCCACGTGTCTTGATATCCAATGTATCCCTGCAAAGTTTGGTGAAGATCTGAGTATGTAGTTTTTGACCTTATATGGAACCTCCTATCTGAAAATTTGAAAATTCTTAAAAAATTCGTCCAAAATCTTGATGTCTCCAATCTCTTGTTTTGTACGTTTTTTCCACGTGTCTTGACATCCAATGTATCCCTGCAAAGTTTGGTGAAGATCTGAGTATGTAGTTTTTGACCTTATATTGAACCTCCCATCTGAAAATTTGAAAATTCTTAAAAAATTCGTCCAAAATCTTGATGTCTTCAATCTCTTGTTTTGTACGTTTTTTCCACGTGTCTTGATATCCAATGTATCCCTGCAAAGTTTGGTGAAGATCTGAGTATGTAGTTTTTGACCTTATATGGAACCTCCTATCTGAAAATTTGAAAATTCTTAAAAAATTCGTCCAAAATTTTGATGTCTCCAATCTCTTGTTTTGTACGTTTTTTCCACGTGTCTTGACATCCAATGTATCCCTGCAATGTTTGGTGAAGATCTGAGTATGTAGTTTTTGACCTTATCTGGAACCTCCCATCTGAAAATTTGAAAATTCCTAAAAAATCCGTCCAAAATCTTGATGACCCCAATCTCTTGTTTTGTACGTTTTTTCCACGTGTCTTGACATCCAATGTATCCCTGCAAAGTTTGGTGAAGATCTGAGTATGTAGTTTTTGACCTTATATTGAACCTCCCATCTGAAAATTTGAAAATTCTTAAAAAATTCGTCCAAAATCTTGATGTCTCCAATCTCTTGTTTTGTACGTTTTTTCCACGTGTCTTGATATCCAATGTATCCCTGCAAAGTTTGGTGAAGATCTGAGTATGTAGTTTTTGACCTTATATGGAACCTCCTATCTGAAAATTTGAAAATTCTTAAAAAATTCGTCCAAAATCTTGATGTCTCCAATCTCTTGTTTTGTACGTTTTTTCCACGTGTCTCGACCTCCAATGGATCCCTGCAAAGTTTGGTGAAGATCTGAGTATGTAGTTTTTGACCTTATCTGGAACCTCCCATCTGAAAATTTGAAAATTCTTAAAAAATCCGTGCAAAATCTTGATGACCCCAATCCTATGTTTTGTATGTTTTTTCCACGTGTCTTGACATCCAATGTATCCATGCAAAGTTTGGTGAAGATCTGAGTATGTCGTTTTTGACCTTATCTGGAACCTCCCATCTGAAAATTTGAAAATTCTTAAAAAATTCGTCGAAAATCTTGATGTCTCCGATCACTTGTTTTGTACGTTTTTTCCACGTGTCTTGACATGCAAAGTATCCCTGCAACGTTTGGTGAAGATCTGAGTATGTAGTTTTTGACCTTATCTGGAACCTCCTATCTGAAAATTTGAAAATTCTTAAAAAATTCGTCCAAAATCTTGATGTCTCCAATCTCTTGTTTTGTACGTTTTTTCCACGTGTCTTGACATCCAATGTATCCCTGCAATGTTTGGTGAAGATCTGAGTATGTAGTTTTTGACCTTATATGGAGCCTCCTATCTGAAAATTTGAAAATTCTTAAAAAATTAGTCCAAAATCTTGATGTCTCCAATCTCTTGTTTTGTACGTTCTTTCCACGTGTCTTGACATCCAACGTATCCCTGCAATGTTTGGTGAAGATCTGAGTATGTAGTTTTTGACCTAATATGGAACCTCCTATCTGAAAATTTGAAAATTCTTAAAAGAATTTAACAAAATCTTGATGTCCCCAATCCTATGTTTTGTATGTTTTTTCCACGTGTCTTGACATACAATGTATCCCTGCAGAGTTTGGTGAAGATCTGAGTATGTAGTTTTTGACCTTATCTGGAACCTCCCATCTGAAAATTTGAAAATTCCTAAAAAATCCGTCCAAAATCTTGTTGACCCGAATCTCTTGTTTTGTACGTTTTTTCCACGTGTCTTGACATCCAATGTATCCCTGCAAAGTTTGGTGAAGATCTGAGTATGTAGTTTTTGACCTTATCTGGAACCGCATTTCTGAAAATTTGAAAATTTTTAAAAAAATCGTCCAAAATCTTGATGTCTCCAATCTCTTGTTTTGTACGTTTTTTCCACGTGTCTTGACATCCAATGTATCCCTGCAAAGTTTGGTGAAGATCTGAGTATGTAGTTTTTGACCTTATATGGAACCTCCTATCTGAAAATTTGAAAATTCTTAAAAAATTCGTCCAAAATCTTGATGTCTCCAATCTCTTGTTTTGTACGTTTTTTCCACGTGTCTTGACATGCAAAGTATCCCTGCAAAGTTTGGTGAAGATCTGAGTATGTCGTTTTTGACCTTATATGGAACCTCCCATCTGAAAATTTGAAAATTCTTAAAAAATTCGTCGAAAATCTTGATGTCTCCGATCTCTTGTTTTGTACGTTTTTTCCACGTGTCTTGACATGCAAAGTATTCCTGCAAAGTTTGGTGAAGATCTGAGTATGTAGTTTTTGACCTCATCTGGAACCTCCTATCTGAAAATTTGAAAATTCTTAAAAAATTCGTCCAAAATCTTGATGTCTCCAATCTCTTGTTTTGTACGTTTTTTCCACGTGTCTTGACATCCAATGTATCCCTGCAAAGTTTGGTGAAGATCTGAGTATGTACTTTTTGACCTTATCTGGAACCTCCTATCTGAAAATTTGAAAATTCTTAAAAAATTCGTCCAAAATCTTGATGTCTCCAATCTCTTGTTTTGTACGTTTTTTCCACGTGTCTTGATATCCAATGTATCCCTGCAAAGTTTGGTGAAGATCTGAGTATGTCGTTTTTGACCTTATCTGGAACATCCTTTCTGAAAATTTGAAAATTGTTAAAAAATTCGTCCAAAACCTTGATGTCTCCAATCTCTTTTTTGTACGTTTTTTCCACGTGTCTTGACATCCAATGGATCCCTGCAAAGTTTGGTGAAGATCTGAGTATGTAGTTTTTGACCTTATCTGGAACCTCCCATCTGAAAATTTGAAAATTCTTAAAAAATTCGACCAAAATCTTGATGTCTCCAATCTTTTGTTTTGTACGTTTTTTCCACGTGTCTTGACACATAATGTATCCATGCAAAGTTTGGTGAAGATCTGAGTATGTAGTTTTTGACCTTATATGGAACCTCCTATCTGAAAATTTGAAAATTCTTAAAAAATTCGTCCAAAATCTTGATGTCTCCAATCTCTTGTTTTGTACGTTTTTTCCACGTGTCTTGACATCCAATGTATCCCTGCAAAGTTTGGTGAAGATCTGAGTAAGTAGTTTTTGACCTTATCTGGAACCTCCCATCTGAAAATTTGAAAATTCCTAAAAAATCCGTGCAAAATCTTGATGACCCCAATCTCTTGTTTTGTACGTTTTTTCCACGTGTCTTGACATCCAATGTATTCCTGCAATGTTTGGTGAAGATCTGAGTATGTAGTTTTTGACCTTATATGGAACCTCCTATCTGAAAATTTGAAAATTCTTAAAAAATTCGACCAAAATCTTGATGTTCCGAATCCTATGTTTTGTATGTTTTTTCCACGTGTCTTGACATCCAATGTATCCCTGCAAAGTTTGGTGAAGATCTGAGTATGTAGTTTTTGACCTTATATTGAACCTCCCATCTGAAAATTTGAAAATTCTTAAAAAATTCGTCCAAAATCTTGATGACCCCAATCTCTTGTTTTGTACGATTTTTCCACGTGTCTTGACATCCAAAGTATCCCTGCAAAGTTTGGTGAAGATCTGAGTATGTAGTTTTTGACCTTATATGGAACCTCCTTTCTGAAAATTTGAGAATTCTTAAAAAATTCGTCCAAAATCTTGATGTCTCCAATCTCTTGTTTTGTACGTTTTTTCCACGTGTCTTGACATCCAATGTATCCATGCAAAGTTTGGTGAAGATCTGAGTATGTCGTTTTTGACCTTATCTGGAACCTCCCATCTGAAAATTTGAAAATTCTTAAAAAATTCGTCGAAAATCTTGATGTCTCCAATCTTTTGTTTTGTACGTTTTTTCCACGTGTCTTGACATGCAAAGTATCCCTGCAACGTTTGGTGAAGATCTGAGTATGTAGTTTTTGACCTTATCTGGAACCTCCTATCTGAAAATTTGAAAATTCTTAAAAAATTCGTCGAAAATCTTGATGTCTCCAATCTCTTGTTTTGTACGTTTTTTCCACGTGTCTTGATATCCAATGTATCCCTGCAAAGTTTGGTGAAGATCTGAGTATGTCGTTTTTGACCTTATCTGGAACATCCTTTCTGAAAATTTGAAATTGTTAAAAAATTCGTCCAAAATCTTGATGTCTCCAATCTCTTTTTTGTACGTTTTTTCCACGTGTCTTGACATCCAATGTATCCCTGCAAAGTTTGGTGAAGATCTGAGTATGTAGTTTTTGACCTTATCTGGAACCTCCCATCTGAAAATTTGAAAATTCTTAAAAAATTCGACCAAAATCTTGATGTCTCCAATCTTTTGTTTTGTACGTTTTTTCCACGTGTCTTGACACATAATGTATCCATGCAAAGTTTGGTGAAGATCTGAGTATGTAGTTTTTGACCTTATATGGAACCTCCTATCTGAAAATTTGAAAATTCTTAAAAAATTCGTCCAAAATCTTGATGTCTCCAATCTCTTGTTTTGTACGTTTTTTCCACGTGTCTTGACATCCAATGTATCCCTGCAAAGTTTGGTGAAGATCTGAGTATGTAGTTTTTGACCTTATCTGGAACCTCCCATCTGAAAATTTGAAAATTCCTAAAAAATCCGTGCAAAATCTTGATGACCCCAATCTCTTGTTTTGTACGTTTTTTCCACGTGTCTTGACATCCAATGTATCCATGCAAAGTTTGGTGAAGATCTGAGTATGTCGTTTTTGACCTTATCTGGAACATCCTTTCTGAAAATTTGAAAATTGTTAAAAAATTCGTCCAAAATCTTGATGTCTCCAATCTCTTTTTTGTACGTTTTTTCCACGTGTCTTGACATCCAATGTATCCCTGCAAAGTTTGGTGAAGATCTGAGTATGTAGTTTTTGACCTTATCTGGAACCTCCCATCTGAAAATTTGAAAATTCTTAAAAAATTCGTCGAAAATCTTGATGTCTCCAATCTCTTGTTTTGTACGTTTTTTCCACGTGTCTTGACATCCAATGTATCCCTGCAATGTTTGGTGGAGATCTGAGTATGTAGTTTTTGACCTTATCTGGGACCTCCTATCAGAAAATTTGAAAATTCTTCAAAAATTCGTCCAAAATCTTGATGTCTCCAATCTCTTGTTTTGTACGTTTTTTCCACGTGTCTCGACCTCCAATGTATCCCTGCAAAGTTTGGTGAAGATCTGAGTATGTCGTTTTTGACCTTATCTGGAACATCCTTTCTGAAAATTTGAAAATTCTTAAAAAATTCGTCGAAAATCTTGATGTCTCCAATCTCTTGTTTTGTACGTTTTTTCCACGTGTCTTGACTTCCAATGCATCCCTGCAAAGTTTGGTGAAGATCTGAGTATGTAGTTTTTGACCTTATATGGAACCTCCTTTCTGAAAATTTGAAAATTCTCAAAAAATTCGTCCATAATCTTGATGTCTCCAATCTCTTGTTTTGTACGTTTTTTCCACGTGTCTTGACATCCAATGTATCCCTGCAAAGTTTGGTGAAGATCTGAGTATATAGTTTTTGACCTTATCTGGAACCTCCCATCTGAAAATTTGAAAATTCTTAAAAAATTCGACCAAAATCTTGATGTCTCCAATCTTTTGTTTTGTACGTTTTTTCCACGTGTCTTGACACATAATGTATCCATGCAAAGTTTGGTGAAGATCTGAGTATGTAGTTTTTGACCTTATATGGAACCTCCTATCTGAAAATTTGAAAATTCTTAAAAAATTCGTCCAAAATCTTGATGTCTCCAATCTCTTGTTTTGTACGTTTTTTCCACGTGTCTTGACATCCAATGTATCCCTGCAAAGTTTGGTGAAGATCTGAGTATGTAGTTTTTGACCTTATCTGGAACCTCCCATCTGAAAATTTGAAAATTCCTAAAAAATCCGTGCAAAATCTTGATGACCCCAATCTCTTGTTTTGTACGTTTTTTCCACGTGTCTTGACATCCAATGTATTCCTGCAATGTTTGGTGAAGATCTGAGTATGTAGTTTTTGACCTTATATGGAACCTCCTATCTGAAAATTTGAAAATTCTTAAAAAATTCGTCGAAAATCTTGATGTCTCCAATCTCTTGTTTTGTACGTTTTTTCCACGTGTCTTGACATGCAAAGTATCCCTGCAACGTTTGGTGAAGATCTGAGTATGTAGTTTTTGACCTTATCTGGAACCTCCTATCTGAAAATTTGAAAATTCTTCAAAAATTCGTCGAAAATCTTGATGTCTCCAATCTCTTGTTTTGTACTTTTTTTCCACGTGTCTTGACATCCAATGTATTCCTGCAATGTTTGGTGAAGATCTGAGTATGTAGTTTTTGACCTTATATGGAACCTCCTATCTGAAAATTTGAAAATTCTTAAAAAAATCGTCGAAAATCTTGATGTCTCCAATCTCTTGTTTTGTACGTTTTTTCCACGTGTCTTGACATGCAAAGTATCCCTGCAACGTTTGGTGAAGATCTGAGTATGTAGTTTTTGACCTTATCTGGAACCTCCTATCTGAAAATTTGAAAATTCTTAAAAAATTCGTCCAAAATCTTGAAGACCCCAATCTCTTGTTTTGTACGTTTTTTCCACGTGTCTTGACATCCAATGTATCCCTGCAAAGTTTGGTGAAGATCTGAGTATGTAGTTTTTGACCTTATATGGAACCTCCTTTCTGAAAATTTGAGAATTCTTAAAAAATTCGTCCAAAATCTTGATGTCTCCAATCTCTTGTTTTGTACGTTTTTTCCACGTGTCTTGACATCCAATGTATCCCTGCAAAGTTTGGTGAAGATCTGAGTATGTAGTTTTTGACCTTATCTGGAACCTCCTATCTGAAAATTTGAAAATTCTTCAAAAATTCGTCGAAAATCTTGATGTCTCCAATCTCTTGTTTTGTACGTTTTTTCCACGTGTCTTGACATCCAATGTATCCCTGCAAAGTTTGGTGAAGATCTGAGTATGTAGTTTTTGACCTTATATGGAACCTCCTATCTGAAAATTTGAAAATTCTTAAAAAATTCGTCCAAAATCTTGATGTCTCCAATCTCTTGTTTTGTACGTTTTTTCCACGTGTCTCGACCTCCAATGGATCCCTGCAAAGTTTGGTGAAGATCTGAGTATGTCGTTTTTGACCTTATCTGGAACCTCCCATCTGAAAATTTGAAAATTCTTAAAAAATTTGTCGAAAATCTTGATGTCTCCGATCTCTTGTTTTGTACGTTTTTTCCACGTGTTTTGACATGCAAAGTATTCCTGCAAAGTTTGGTGAAGATCTGAGTATGTAGTTTTTGACCTCACCTGGAACCTCCTATCTGAAAATTTGAAAATTCTTAAAAAATTCGTCCAAAATCTTGATGTCTCCAATCTCTTGTTTTGAACGTTTTTTCCACGTGTCTTGACATCCAATGTATCCCTGCAATGTTTGGTGAAGATCTGAGTATGTAGTTTTTGACCTTATCTGGAACCTCCCATCTGAAAATTTGAAAATTCCTAAAAAATCCGTCCAAAATCTTGATGACCCCAATCTCTTGTTTTGTACTTTTTTTCCACGTGTCTCGACCTCCAATGTATCCCTGCAAAGTTTGGTGAAGATCTGAGTATGTAGTTTTTGACCTTATATGGAACCTTCTATCTGAAAATTTGAAAATTCTTAAAAAATTCGTCCAAAATCTTGATGTCACCAATCCTATGTTTTGTATGTTTTTTCCACGTGTCTTGACATCCAATGTATCCATGCAAAGTTTGGTGAAGATCTGAGTATGTCGTTTTTGACCTTATCTGGAACCTCCCATCAGAAAATTTGAAAATTCTTAAAAAATTCGTCGAAAATCTTGATGTCTCCGATCTCTTGTTTTGTACGTTTTTTCCACGTGTCTTGACATGCAAAGTATTCCTGCAAAGTTTGGTGAAGATCTGAGTATGTAGTTTTTGACCTCACCTGGAACCTCCTATCTGAAAATTTGAAAATTCTTAAAAAATTCGTCCAAAATCTTGATGTCTCCAATCTCTTGTTTTGTACGTTTTTTCCACGTGTCTTGACATCCAATGTATCCCTGCAATGTTTGGTGAAGATCTGAGTATGTAGTTTTTGACCTTATCTGGAACCTCCCATCTGAAAATTTGAAAATTCCTAAAAAATCCGTCCAAAATCTTGATGACCCCAATCTCTTGTTTTGTACTTTTTTTCCACGTGTCTCGACCTCCAATGTATCCCTGCAAAGTTTGGTGAAGATCTGAGTATGTAGTTTTTGACCTTATATGGAACCTCCTATCTGAAAATTTGAAAATTCTTAAAAAATTCGTCCAAAATCTTGATGTCACCAATCCTATGTTTTGTATGTTTTTTCCACGTGTCTTGACATCCAATGTATCCCTGCAATGTTTGGTGAAGATCTGAGTATGTAGTTTTTGACCTTATCTGGAACCTCCCATCTGAAAATTTGAAAATTCCTAAAAAATCCGTCCAAAATCTTGATGACCCCAATCTCTTGTTTTGTACGTTTTTTCCACGTGTCTTGACATCCAATGTATCCCTGCAAAGTTTGGTGAAGATCTGAGTATGTAGTTTTTGACCTTATCTGGAACCTCCTATCTGAAAATTTGAAAATTCTTAAAAAATTCGTCCAAAATCTTGATGTCTCCAATCTCTTGTTTTGTACGTTTTTTCCACGTGTCTTGATATCCAATGTATCCCTGCAAAGTTTGGTGAAGATCTGAGTATGTAGTTTTTGACCTTATATGGAACCTCCTATCTGAAAATTTGAAAATTCTTAAAAAATTCGTCCAAAATCTTGATGTCTCCAATCTCTTGTTTTGTACGTTTTTTCCACGTGTCTTGACATCCAATGTATCCCTGCAAAGTTTGGTGAAGATCTGAGTATGTAGTTTTTGACCTTATATTGAACCTCCCATCTGAAAATTTGAAAATTCTTAAAAAATTCGTCCAAAATCTTGATGTCTCCAATCTCTTGTTTTGTACGTTTTTTCCACGTGTCTTGATATCCAATGTATCCCTGCAAAGTTTGGTGAAGATCTGAGTATGTAGTTTTTGACCTTATATGGAACCTCCTATCTGAAAATTTGAAAATTCTTAAAAAATTCGTCCAAAATTTTGATGTCTCCAATCTCTTGTTTTGTACGTTTTTTCCACGTGTCTTGACATCCAATGTATCCCTGCAATGTTTGGTGAAGATCTGAGTATGTAGTTTTTGACCTTATCTGGAACCTCCCATCTGAAAATTTGAAAATTCCTAAAAAATCCGTCCAAAATCTTGATGACCCCAATCTCTTGTTTTGTACGTTTTTTCCACGTGTCTTGACATCCAATGTATCCCTCCAAAGTTTGGTGAAGATCTGAGTATGTAGTTTTTGACCTTATATTGAACCTCCCATCTGAAAATTTGAAAATTCTTAAAAAATTCGTCCAAAATCTTGATGTCTCCAATCTCTTGTTTTGTACGTTTTTTCCACGTGTCTTGATATCCAATGTATCCCTGCAAAGTTTGGTGAAGATCTGAGTATGTAGTTTTTGACCTTATATGGAACCTCCTATCTGAAAATTTGAAAATTCTTAAAAAATTCGTCCAAAATCTTGATGTCTCCAATCTCTTGTTTTGTACGTTTTTTCCACGTGTCTCGACCTCCAATGGATCCCTGCAAAGTTTGGTGGAGATCTGAGTATGTAGTTTTTGACCTTATCTGGAACCTCCCATCTGAAAATTTGAAAATTCTTAAAAAATTCGACCAAAATCTTGATGTCTCCAATCTTTTGTTTTGTACGTTTTTTCCACGTGTCTTGACACATAATGTATCCCTGCAAAGTTTGGTGAAGATCTGAGTATGTAGTTTTTGACCTTATCTGGAACCTCCTATCTGAAAATTTGAAAATTCTTAAAAAATTCGTCGAAAATCTTGATGTCTCCAATCTTTTGTTTTGTACGTTTTTTCCACGTGTCTTGACATCCAATGTATCCCTGCAAAGTTTGGTGAAGATCTGAGTATGTAGTTTTTGACCTTATATGGAACCTCCTATCTGAAAATTTGAAAATTCTTAAAAAATTCGTCCAAAATCTTGATGTCTCCAATCTCTTGTTTTGTACGTTTTTTCCACGTGTCTCGACCTCCAATGGATCCCTGCAAAGTTTGGTGAAGATCTGAGTATGTCGTTTTTGACCTTATCTGGAACCTCCCATCTGAAAATTTGAAAATTCTTAAAAAATTCGTCGAAAATCTTGATGTCTCCGATCTCTTGTTTTGTACGTTTTTTCCACGTGTCTTGACATGCAAAGTATTCCTGCAAAGTTTGGTGAAGATCTGAGTATGTAGTTTTTGACCTCATCTGGAACCTCCTATCTGAAAATTTGAAAATTCTTAAAAAATTCGTCCAAAATCTTGATGTCTCCAATCTCTTGTTTTGTACGTTTTTTCCACGTGTCTTGACATCCAATGTATCCCTGCAATGTTTGGTGAAGATCTGAGTATGTAGTTTTTGACCTTATCTGGAACCTCCCATCTGAAAATTTGAAAATTCCTAAAAAATCCGTCCAAAATCTTGATGACCCCAATCTCTTGTTTTGTACTTTTTTTCCACGTGTCTCGACCTCCAATGTATCCCTGCAAAGTTTGGTGAAGATCTGAGTATGTAGTTTTTGACCTTATATGGAACCTCCTATCTGAAAATTTGAAAATTCTTAAAAAATTCGTCCAAAATCTTGATGTCACCAATCCTATGTTTTGTATGTTTTTTCCACGTGTCTTGACATCCAATGTATCCATGCAAAGTTTGGTGAAGATCTGAGTATGTCGTTTTTGACCTTATCTGGAACCTCCCATCTGAAAATTTGAAAATTCTTAAAAAATTCGTCGAAAATCTTGATGTCTCCAATCTCTTGTTTTGTACGTTTTTTCCACGTGTCTCGACCTCCAATGGATCCCTGCAAAGTTTGGTGAAGATCTGAGTATGTCGTTTTTGACCTTATCTGGAACCTCCCATCTGAAAATTTGAAAATTCTTAAAAAATTCGTCCAAAATCTTGATGTCTCCAATCTCTTGTTTTGTACGTTTTTTCCACGTGTCTTGACATCCAATGTATCCCTGCAATGTTTGGTGAAGATCTGAGTATGTAGTTTTTGACCTTATCTGGAACCTCCCATCTGAAAATTTGAAAATTCCTAAAAAATCCGTCCAAAATCTTGATGACCCCAATCTCTTGTTTTGTACTTTTTTTCCACGTGTCTCGACATCCAATGTATCCCTGCAAAGTTTGGTGAAGATCTGAGTATGTAGTTTTTGACCTTATATGGAACCTCCTATCTGAAAATTTGAAAATTCTTAAAAAATTCGTCCAAAATCTTGATGTCACCAATCCTATGTTTTGTATGTTTTTTCCACGTGTCTTGACATCCAATGTATCCATGCAAAGTTTGGTGAAGATCTGAGTATGTCGTTTTTGACCTTATCTGGAACCTCCCATCTGAAAATTTGAAAATTCTTAAAAAATTCGTCGAAAATCTTGATGTCTCCGATCTCTTGTTTTGTACGTTTTTTCCACGTGTCTTGACATGCAAAGTATCCCTGCAACGTTTGGTGAAGATCTGAGTATGTAGTTTTTGACCTTATCTGGAACCTCCCATCTGAAAATTTGAAAATTCTTAAAAAATTCGTCCAAAATCTTGATGTCTCCAATCTCTTGTTTTGTACGTTTTTTCCACGTGTCTTGACATCCAATGTATCCCTGCAATGTTTGGTGAAGATCTGAGTATGTAGTTTTTGACCTTATATGGAGCCTCCTATCTGAAAATTTGAAAATTCTTAAAAAATTCGTCCAAAATCTTGATGTCTCCAATCTCTTGTTTTGTACGTTCTTTCCACGTGTCTTGACATCCAATGTATCCCTGCAATGTTTGGTGAAGATCTGAGTATGTAGTTTTTGACCTTATATGGAACCTCCTATCTGAAAATTTGAAAATTCTTAAAAGAATTTAACAAAATCTTGATGTCCCCAATCCTATGTTTTGTACGTTTTTTCCACGTGTCTTGACATACAATGTATCCCTGCAGAGTTTGGTGAAGATCTGAGTATGTAGTTTTTGACCTTATCTGGAACCTCCCATCTGAAAATTTGAAAATTCCTAAAAAATCCGTCCAAAATCTTGTTGACCCGAATCTCTTGTTTTGTACGTTTTTTCCACGTGTCTTGACATCCAATGTATCCCTGCAAAGTTTGGTGAAGATCTGAGTATGTAGTTTTTGACCTTATCTGGAACCGCATTTCTGAAAATTTGAAAATTTTTAAAAAAATCGTCCAAAATCTTGATGTCTCCAATCTCTTGTTTTGTACGTTTTTTCCACGTGTCTTGACATCCAATGTATACCTGCAAAGTTTGGTGAAGATCTGAGTATGTAGTTTTTGACCTTATATGGAACCTCCTATCTGAAAATTTGAAAATTCTTAAAAAATTCGTCCAAAATCTTGATGTCTCCAATCTCTTGTTTTGTACGTTTTTTCCACGTGTCTCGACCTCCAATGGATCCCTGCAAAGTTTGGTGAAGATCTGAGTATGTCGTTTTTGACCTTATCTGGAACCTCCCATCTGAAAATTTGAAAATTCTTAAAAAATTCGTCGAAAATCTTGATGTCTCCGATCTCTTGTTTTGTACGTTTTTTTCCACGTGTCTTGACATGCAAAGTATTCCTGCAAAGTTTGGTGAAGATCTGAGTATGTAGTTTTTGACCTCATCTGGAACCTCCTATCTGAAAATTTGAAAATTCTTAAAAAATTCGTCCAAAATCTTGATGTCTCCAATCTCTTGTTTTGTACGTTTTTTCCACGTGTCTTGACATCCAATGTATCCCTGCAAAGTTTGGTGAAGATCTGAGTATGTAGTTTTTGACCTTATCTGGAACCTCCTATCTGAAAATTTGAAAATTCTTAAAAAATTCGTCCAAAATCTTGATGTCTCCAATCTCTTGTTTTGTACGTTTTTTCCACGTGTCTTGATATCCAATGTATCCCTGCAAAGTTTGGTGAAGATCTGAGTATGTCGTTCTTGACCTTATCTGGAACATCCTTTCTGAGAATTTGAAAATTGTTAAAAAATTCGTCCAAAATCTTGATGTCTCCAATCTCTTTTTTGTACGTTTTTTCCACGTGTCTTGACATCCAATGGATCCCTGCAAAGTTTGGTGAAGATCTGAGTATGTAGTTTTTGACCTTATCTGGAACCTCCCATCTGAAAATTTGAAAATTCTTAAAAAATTCGACCAAAATCTTGATGTCTCCAATCTTTTGTTTTGTACGTTTTTTCCACGTGTCTTGACACATAATGTATCCATGCAAAGTTTGGTGAAGATCTGAGTATGTAGTTTTTGACCTTATATGGAACCTCCTATCTGAAAATTTGAAAATTCTTAAAAAATTCGTCCAAAATCTTGATGTCTCCAATCTCTTGTTTTGTACGTTTTTTCCACGTGTCTTGACATCCAATGTATCCCTGCAAAGTTTGGTGAAGATCTGAGTATGTAGTTTTTGACCTTATCTGGAACCTCCCATCTGAAAATTTGAAAATTCCTAAAAAATCCGTGCAAAATCTTGATGACCCCAATCTCTTGTTTTGTACGTTTTTTCCACGTGTCTTGACATCCAATGTATTCCTGCAATGTTTGGTGAAGATCTGAGTATGTAGTTTTTGACCTTATATGGAACCTCCTATCTGAAAATTTGAAAATTCTTAAAAAATTCGACCAAAATCTTGATGTTCCGAATCCTATGTTTTGTATGTTTTTTCCACGTGTCTTGACATCCAATGTATCCCTGCAAAGTTTGGTGAAGATCTGAGTATGTAGTTTTTGACCTTATATTGAACCTCCCATCTGAAAATTTGAAAATTCTTAAAAAATTCGTCCAAAATCTTGATGACCCCAATCTCTTGTTTTGTACGTTTTTTCCACGTGTCTTGACATCCAAAGTATCCCTGCAAAGTTTGGTGAAGATCTGAGTATGTAGTTTTTGACCTTATATGGAACCTCCTTTCTGAAAATTTGAGAATTCTTAAAAAATTCGTCCAAAATCTTGATGTCTCCAATCTCTTGTTTTGTACGTTTTTTCCACGTGTCTTGACATCCAATGTATCCATGCAAAGTTTGGTGTAGATCTGAGTATGTCGTTTTTGACCTTATCTGGAACCTCCCATCTGAAAATTTGAAAATTCTTAAAAAATTCGTCGAAAATCTTGATGTCTCCAATCTTTTGTTTTGTACGTTTTTTCCACGTGTCTTGACATGCAAAGTATCCCTGCAACGTTTGGTGAAGATCTGAGTATGTAGTTTTTGACCTTATCTGGAACCTCCTATCTGAAAATTTGAAAATTCTTCAAAAATTCGTCGAAAATCTTGATGTCTCCAATCTCTTGTTTTGTACGTTTTTTCCACGTGTCTTGACATCCAATGTATTCCTGCAATGTTTGGTGGAGATCTGAGTATGTAGTTTTAGACCTTATCTGGAACCTCCTATCTGAAAATTTGAAAATTCTTCAAAAATTCGTCCAAAATCTTGATGTCTCCAATCTCTTGTTTTGTACGTTTTTTCCACGTGTCTCGACCTCCAATGGATCCCTGCAAAGTTTGGTGAAGATCTGAGTATGTCGTTTTTGACCTTATCTGGAACATCCTTTCTGAAAATTTGAAAATTCTTCAAAAATTCGTCGAAAATCTTGATGTCTCCAATCTCTTGTTTTGTACGTTTTTTCCACGTGTCTTGACATCCAATGTATTCCTGCAATGTTTGGTGGAGATCTGAGTATGTAGTTTTAGACCTTATCTGGAACCTCCTATCTGAAAATTTGAAAATTCTTCAAAAATTCGTCGAAAATCTTGATGTCTCCGATCTCTTGTTTTGTACGTTTTTTCCACGTGTCTCGACATCCAATGTATCCCTGCAAAGTTTGGTGAAGATCTGAGTATGTAGTTTTTGACCTTATCTGGAACCTCCCATCTGAAAATTTGAAAATTCCTAAAAAATCCGTGCAAAATCTTGATGACCCCAATCTCTTGTTTTGTACGTTTTTTCCACTTGTGTTGACATCCAATGTATCCATGCAAAGTTTGGTGAAGATCTGAGTATGTCGTTTTTGACCTTATCTGGAACATCCTTTCTGAAAATTTGAAAATTGTTAAAAAATTCGTCCAAAATCTTGATGTCTCCAATCTCTTTTTTGTACGTTTTTTCCACGTGTCTTGACATCCAATGGATCCCTGCAAAGTTTGGTGAAGATCTGAGTATGTAGTTTTTGACCTTATCTGGAACCTCCCATCTGAAAATTTGAAAATTCTTAAAAAATTCGACCAAAATCTTGATGTCTCCAATCTTTTGTTTTGTACGTTTTTTCCACGTGTCTTGACACATAATGTATCCATGCAAAGTTTGGTGAAGATCTGAGTATGTAGTTTTTGACCTTATATGGAACCTCCTATCTGAAAATTTGAAAATTCTTAAAAAATTCGTCCAAAATCTTGATGTCTCCAATCTCTTGTTTTGTACGTTTTTTCCACGTGTCTTGACATCCAATGTATCCCTGCAAAGTTTGGTGAAGATCTGAGTATGTAGTTTTTGACCTTATCTGGAACCTCCCATCTGAAAATTTGAAAATTCCTAAAAAATCCGTGCAAAATCTTGATGACCCCAATCTCTTGTTTTGTACGTTTTTTCCACGTGTCTTGACATCCAATGTATTCCTGCAATGTTTGGTGAAGATCTGAGTATGTAGTTTTTGACCTTATATGGAACCTCCTATCTGAAAATTTGAAAATTCTTAAAAAATTCGACCAAAATCTTGATGTTCCGAATCCTATGTTTTGTATGTTTTTCCACGTGTCTTGACATCCAATGTATCCCTGCAAAGTTTGGTGAAGATCCGAGTATGTAGTTTTTGACCTTATATTGAACCTCCCATCTGAAAATTTGAAAATTCTTAAAAAATTCGTCCAAAATCTTGATGTCTCCAATCTCTTTTTTGTACGTTTTTTCCACGTGTCTTGACATCCAATGTATCCCTGCAAAGTTTGGTGAAGATCTGAGTATGTAGTTTTTGACCTTATCTGGAACCTCCCATCTGAAAATTTGAAAATTCTTAAAAAATTCGACCAAAATCTTGATGTCTCCAATCTTTTGTTTTGTACGTTTTTTCCACGTGTCTTGACACATAATGTATCCATGCAAAGTTTGGTGAAGATCTGAGTATGTAGTTTTTGACCTTATATGGAACCTCCTATCTGAAAATTTGAAAATTCTTAAAAAATTCGTCCAAAATCTTGATGTCTCCAATCTCTTGTTTTGTACGTTTTTTCCACGTGTCTTGACATCCAATGTATCCCTGCAAAGTTTGGTGAAGATCTGAGTATGTAGTTTTTGACCTTATCTGGAACCTCCCATCTGAAAATTTGAAAATTCCTAAAAAATCCGTGCAAAATCTTGATGACCCCAATCTCTTGTTTTGTACGTTTTTTCCACGTGTCTTGACATCCAATGTATTCCTGCAATGTTTGGTGAAGATCTGAGTATGTAGTTTTTGACCTTATATGGAACCTCCTATCTGAAAATTTGAAAATTCTTAAAAAATTCGACCAAAATCTTGATGTTCCGAATCCTATGTTTTGTATGTTTTTTCCACGTGTCTTGACATCCAATGTATCCATGCAAAGTTTGGTGAAGATCTGAGTATGTAGTTTTTGACCTTATATTGAACCTCCCATCTGAAAATTTGAAAATTCTTAAAAAATTCGTCCAAAATCTTGATGACCCCAATCTCTTGTTTTGTACGTTTTTTCCACGTGTCTTGACATCCAATGTATCCCTGCAAAGTTTGGTGAAGATCTGAGTATGTAGTTTTTGACTTTATATTGAACCTCCCATCTGAAAATTTGAAAATTCTTAAAAAATTCGTCCAAAATCTTGATGTCTCCAATCTCTTGTTTTGTACGTTTTTTCCACGTGTCTTGACATCCAATGTATCCCTGCAAAGTTTGGTGAAGATCTGAGTATGTAGTTTTTGACCTTATATGGAACCTCCTATCTGAAAATTTGAAAATTCTTAAAAAATTCGTCCAAAATCTTGATGTCTCCAATCTCTTGTTTTGTACGTTTTTTCCACGTGTCTTGACATCCAATGTATCCCTGCAAAGTTTGGTGAAGATCTGAGTATGTAGTTTTTGACCTTATCTGGAACCTCCCATCTGAAAATTTGAAAATTCCTAAAAAATCCGTGCAAAATCTTGATGACCCCAATCTCTTGTTTTGTACGTTTTTTCCACGTGTCTTGACATCCAATGTATTCCTGCAATGTTTGGTGAAGATCTGAGTATGTAGTTTTTGACCTTATATGGAACCTCCTATCTGAAAATTTGAAAATTCTTAAAAAATTCGACCAAAATCTTGATGTTCCGAATCCTATGTTTTGTATGTTTTTTCCACGTGTCTTGACATCCAATGTATCCCTGCAAAGTTTGGTGAAGATCCGAGTATGTAGTTTTTGACCTTATATTGAACCTCCCATCTGAAAATTTGAAAATTCTTAAAAAATTCGTCCAAAATCTTGATGACCCCAATCTCTTGTTTTGTACGTTTTTTCCACGTGTCTTGACATCCAAAGTATCCCTGCAAAGTTTGGTGAAGATCTGAGTATGTAGTTTTTGACCTTATATGGAACCTCCTTTCTGAAAATTTGAGAATTCTTAAAAAATTCGTCCAAAATCTTGATGTCTCCAATCTCTTGTTTTGTACGTTTTTTCCACGTGTCTTGACATCCAATGTATCCATGCAAAGTTTGGTGAAGATCTGAGTATGTCGTTTTTGACCTTATCTGGAACCTCCTATCTGAAAATTTGAAAATTCTTAAAAAATTCGTCGAAAATCTTGATGTCTCCAATCTTTTGTTTTGTACGTTTTTTCCACGTGTCTTGACATGCAAAGTATCCCTGCAACGTTTGGTGAAGATCTGAGTATGTAGTTTTTGACCTTATCTGGAACCTCCTATCTGAAAATTTGAAAATTCTTAAAAAATTCGTCGAAAATCTTGATGTCTCCAATCTCTTGTTTTGTACGTTTTTTCCACGTGTCTTGATATCCAATGTATCCCTGCAAAGTTTGGTAAAGATCTGAGTATGTCGTTTTTGACCTTATCTGGAACATCCTTTCTGAAAATTTGAAAATTGTTAAAAAATTCGTCCAAAATCTTGATGTCTCCAATCTCTTTTTTGTACGTTTTTTCCACGTGTCTTGACATCCAATGTATCCCTGCAAAGTTTGGTGAAGATCTGAGTATGTAGTTTTTGACCTTATCTGGAACCTCCCATCTGAAAATTTGAAAATTCTTAAAAAATTCGACCAAAATCTTGATGTCTCCAATCTTTTGTTTTGTACGTTTTTTCCACGTGTCTTGACACATAATGTATCCATGCAAAGTTTGGTGAAGATCTGAGTATGTAGTTTTTGACCTTATATGGAACCTCCTATCTGAAAATTTGAAAATTCTTAAAAAATTCGTCCAAAATCTTGATGTCTCCATTCTCTTGTTTTGTACGTTTTTTCCACGTGTCTTGACATCCAATGTATCCCTGCAAAGTTTGGTGAAGATCTGAGTATGTAGTTTTTGACCTTATCTGGAACCTCCCATCTGAAAATTTGAAAATTCCTAAAAAATCCGTGCAAAATCTTGATGACCCCAATCTCTTGTTTTGTACGTTTTTTCCACGTGTCTTGACATCCAATGTATTCCTGCAATGTTTGGTGAAGATCTGAGTATGTAGTTTTTGACCTTATATGGAACCTCCTATCTGAAAATTTGAAAATTCTTAAAAAATTCGACCAAAATCTTGATGTTCCGAATCCTATGTTTTGTATGTTTTTTCCACGTGTCTTGACATCCAATGTATCCATGCAAAGTTTGGTGAAGATCTGAGTATGTAGTTTTTGACCTTATATTGAACCTCCCATCTGAAAATTTGAAAATTCTTAAAAAATTCGTCCAAAATCTTGATGACCCCAATCTCTTGTTTTGTACGTTTTTTCCACGTGTCTTGACATCCAAAGTATCCCTGCAAAGTTTGGTGAAGATCTGAGTATGTAGTTTTTGACCTTATATTGAACCTCCCATCTGAAAATTTGAAAATTCTTAAAAAATTCGTCCAAAATCTTGATGTCTCCAATCTCTTGTTTTGTACGTTTTTTCCACGTGTCTTGACATCCAATGTATCCATGCAAAGTTTGGTGAAGATCTGAGTATGTCGTTTTTGACCTTATCTGGAACCTCCCATCTGAAAATTTGAAAATTCTTAAAAAATTCGTCGAAAATCTTGATGTCTCCAATCTTTTGTTTTGTACGTTTTTTCCACGTGTCTTGACATGCAAAGTATCCCTGCAACGTTTGGTGAAGATCTGAGTATGTAGTTTTTGACCTTATCTGGAACCTCCTATCTGAAAATTTGAAAATTCTTCAAAAATTCGTCGAAAATCTTGATGTCTCCAATCTCTTGTTTTGTACGTTTTTTCCACGTGTCTTGACATCCAATGTATTCCTGCAATGTTTGGTGGAGATCTGAGTATGTAGTTTTAGACCTTATCTGGAACCTCCTATCTGAAAATTTGAAAATTCTTCAAAAATTCGTCCAAAATCTTGATGTCTCCAATCTCTTGTTTTGTACGTTTTTTCCACGTGTCTCGACCTCCAATGGATCCCTGCAAAGTTTGGTGAAGATCTGAGTATGTCGTTTTTGACCTTATCTGGAACATCCTTTCTGAAAATTTGAAAATTCTTAAAAAATTCGTCGAAAATCTTGATGTCTCCAATCTCTTGTTTTGTACGTTTTTTCCACGTGTCTTGACATCCAATGTATCCCTGCAAAGTTTGGTGAAGATCTGAGTATGTAGTTTTTGACCTTATATGGAACCTCCTATCTGAAAATTTGAAAATTCTTAAAAAATTCGTCCAAAATCTTGATGTCTCCAATCTCTTGTTTTGTACGTTTTTTCCACGTGTCTCGACCTCCAATGGATCCCTGCAAAGTTTGGTGAAGATCTGAGTATGTCGTTTTTGACCTTATCTGGAACCTCCCATCTGAAAATTTGAAAATTCTTAAAAAATTCGTCGAAAATCTTGATGTCTCCGATCTCTTGTTTTGTACGTTTTTTCCACGTGTCTTGACATGCAAAGTATTCCTGCAAAGTTTGGTGAAGATCTGAGTATGTAGTTTTTGACCTCATCTGGAACCTCCTATCTGAAAATTTGAAAATTCTTAAAAAATTCGTCCAAAATCTTGATGTCTCCAATCTCTTGTTTTGTACGTTTTTTCCACGTGTCTTGACATCCAATGTATCCCTGCAATGTTTGGTGAAGATCTGAGTATGTAGTTTTTGACCTTATCTGGAACCTCCCATCTGAAAATTTGAAAATTCCTAAAAAATCCGTCCAAAATCTTGATGACCCCAATCTCTTGTTTTGTACTTTTTTTCCACGTGTCTCGACCTCCAATGTATCCCTGCAAAGTTTGGTGAAGATCTGAGTATGTAGTTTTTGACCTTATATGGAACCTCCTATCTGAAAATTTGAAAATTCTTAAAAAATTCGTCCAAAATCTTGATGTCACCAATCCTATGTTTTGTATGTTTTTTCCACGTGTCTTGACATCCAATGTATCCATGCAAAGTTTGGTGAAGATCTGAGTATGTCGTTTTTGACCTTATTTGGAACCTCCCATCTGAAAATTTGAAAATTCTTAAAAAATTCGTCGAAAATCTTGATGTCTCCGATCTCTTGTTTTGTACGTTTTTTCCACGTGTCTTGACATGCAAAGTATTCCTGCAAAGTTTGGTGAAGATCTGAGTATGTAGTTTTTGACCTCATCTGGAACCTCCTATCTGAAAATTTGAAAATTCTTAAAAAATTCGTCCAAAATTTTGATGTCTCCAATCTCTTGTTTTGTACGTTTTTTCCACGTGTCTTGACATCCAATGTATCCCTGCAATGTTTGGTGAAGATCTGAGTATGTAGTTTTTGACCTTATCTGGAACCTCCCATCTGAAAATTTGAAAATTCCTAAAAAATCCGTCCAAAATCTTGATGACCCCAATCTCTTGTTTTGTACGTTTTTTCCACGTGTCTTGACATCCAATGTATCCCTGCAAAGTTTGGTGAAGATCTGAGTATGTAGTTTTTGACCTTATATTGAACCTCCCATCTGAAAATTTGAAAATTCTTAAAAAATTCGTCCAAAATCTTGATGTCTCCGATCTCTTGTTTTGTACGTTTTTTCCACGTGTCTTGACATGCAAAGTATTCCTGCAAAGTTTGGTGAAGATCTGAGTATGTAGTTTTTGACCTCATCTGGAACCTCCTATCTGAAAATTTGAAAATTCTTAAAAAATTCGTCCAAAATCGTGATGTCTCCAATCTCTTGTTTTGTACGTTTTTTCCACGTGTCTTGACATCCAATGTATCCCTGCAATGTTTGGTGAAGATCTGAGTATGTAGTTTTTGACCTTATCTGGAACCTCCCATCTGAAAATTTGAAAATTCCTAAAAAATCCGTCCAAAATCTTGATGACCCCAATCTCTTGTTTTGTACTTTTTTTCCACGTGTCTCGACCTCCAATGTATCCCTGCAAAGTTTGGTGAAGATCTGAGTATGTAGTTTTTGACCTTATATGGAACCTCCTATCTGAAAATTTGAAAATTCTTAAAAAATTCGTCCAAAATCTTGATGTCACCAATCCTATGTTTTGTATGTTTTTTCCACGTGTCTTGACATCCAATGTATCCATGCAAAGTTTGGTGAAGATCCGAGTATGTCGTTTTTGACCTTATCTGGAACCTCCCATCTGAAAATTTGAAAATTCTTAAAAAATTCGTCCAAAATCTTGATGTCTCCAATCTCTTGTTTTGTACGTTTTTTCCACGTGTCTCGACCTCCAATGGATCCCTGCAAAGTTTGGTGAAGATCTGAGTATGTCGTTTTTGACCTTATCTGGAACCTCCCATCTGAAAATTTGAAAATTCTTAAAAAATTGGTCGAAAATCTTGATGTCTCCGATCTCTTGTTTTGTACGTTTTTTCCACGTGTCTTGACATGCAAAGTATTCCTGCAAAGTTTGGTGAAGATCTGAGTATGTAGTTTTTGACCTCATCTGGAACCTCCTATCTGAAAATTTGAAAATTCTTAAAAAATTCGTCCAAAATCTTGATGTCTCCAATCTCTTGTTTTGTACGTTCTTTCCACGTGTCTTGACATCCAATGTATCCCTGCAATGTTTGGTGAAGATCTGAGTATGTAGTTTTTGACCTTATATGGAACCTCCTATCTGAAAATTTGAAAATTCTTAAAAGAATTTAACAAAATCTTGATGTCCCCAATCCTATGTTTTGTATGTTTTTTCCACGTGTCTTGACATACAATGTATCCCTGCAGAGTTTGGTGAAGATCTGAGTATGTAGTTTTTGACCTTATCTGGAACCTCCCATCTGAAAATTTGAAAATTCCTAAAAAATCCGTCCAAAATCTTGTTGACCCGAATCTCTTGTTTTGTACGTTTTTTCCACGTGTCTTGACATCCAATGTATCCCTGCAAAGTTTGGTGAAGATCTGAGTATGTAGTTTTTGACCTTATCTGGAACCGCATTTCTGAAAATTTGAAAATTTTTAAAAAAATCGTCCAAAATCTTGATGTCTCCAATCTCTTGTTTTGTACGTTTTTTCCACGTGTCTTGACATCCAATGTATCCCTGCAAAGTTTGGTGAAGATCTGAGTATGTAGTTTTTGACCTTATATGGAACCTCCTATCTGAAAATTTGAAAATTCTTAAAAAATTCGTCCAAAATCTTGATGTCTCCAATCTCTTGTTTTGTACGTTTTTTCCACGTGTCTCGACCTCCAATGGATCCCTGCAAAGTTTGGTGAAGATCTGAGTATGTCGTTTTTGACCTTATCTGGAACCTCCCATCTGAAAATTTGAAAATTCTTAAAAAATTCGTCGAAAATCTTGATGTCTCCGATCTCTTGTTTTGTACGTTTTTTCCACGTGTCTTGACATGCAAAGTATTCCTGCAAAGTTTGGTGAAGATCTGAGTATGTAGTTTTTGACCTCATCTGGAACCTCCTATCTGAAAATTTGAAAATTCTTAAAAAATTCGTCCAAAATCTTGATGTCTCCAATCTCTTGTTTTGTACGTTTTTTCCACGTGTCTTGACATCCAATGTATCCCTGCAAAGTTTGGTGAAGATCTGAGTATGTAGTTTTTGACCTTATCTGGAACCTCCTATCTGAAAATTTGAAAATTCTTAAAAAATTCGTCCAAAATCTTGATGTCTCCAATCTCTTGTTTTGTACGTTTTTTCCACGTGTCTTGATATCCAATAGTAGTGGTGTTTGTGGTGGGATAAACCCGAGAAAGTATGAACTCTCCTCTAGCAGCTTTGCTTATACTTAAAACTTGCTCAACATGGCCATATGAGTTTTTTGTTCAAGTGTGGAACCCCTGTTTAATCCAAGATTTTTGTAAAAAAGCCCTCATGGATTCCATGAGAAAGTATGACCCCCTCAGATTGATGAGGCTACACTTATAAAAGGCACTTTTGTGAGATTGTTGTCCATAAATTTGTTAAAAATATGCCCCTCTTGTGGCCACACTTAAAACTAGGCCACCCATACATACACACACACACACACACACACACACACACACACACATATTTATTTCTGGTTTAAGTTCAATTGGATACTAGCTTCAATTTGTTTATCTAATATTAAAACAATGTAATTCTTCTAGAATTGCTCTGTGACTCTCTCATTTCTTACGTCATAAACATATGATTTTTCACCTATGAGAATAACACTACATATGGTGTCATCGGGTAAAGCCTCGTGGAATTCACAGATAATTTTAATGTTTGTCCTGTCATTAACCACAACTTGTTTCCTTTTTGAAGTGTTGATTACAAACATGGGTCTCTGTGTTTTGAATTCATCTGGTGAGTAATACATGTCAGTACTGCCAGTAGTGACCCTTTTGAAAGCCGAAAATGCCTCATATAATTTGAGGAAATCATCCTTGGAAATGTCTAAATTATAATTTTCTCTAGGAAAGACCTCATTTCTGCCATTTTTAAGTTATATGTTCTTGATGTTGCAGCTATCAAATTTACTCGAATTTTTTTCCTGATTGTTGTGTCTCCCAGTCTGAAACAGTACCACCACAAAATCAGGCATGTCGTATTGAATGCTGGAGAATGAATTTGTAGCATCAAACTCATAATAAGTACCAGATGCGGGCTTCTGTACGCATTGATATGTGTAAAATTGCAGAGGAATCTGTGGATTTTTTAGGATATCAGCTTTGTATTTAAGAGCATAGCTGGCTTCATATTCAACAACCGGGACTCTTAACTCCATAGTCTGAATAATGCATTTGCCCTCATCAGGTAGGGTATTAGGCAGAGCTTCCCCTGTAGGGTTTATTGCACTGTACCTCATCAAAGCATTATTATCATTTGCAGCTCTTCTAAATGTAATTCTTAACCCACCCTTCCACATAATTTCTTTGTAATCCGAGAAGAATCCTGGCAACAGGCGCATAGGGAACAGCACTGTGTGGTTCTTAGATAATATCTTATCACCAGCCTCAAATCCACCTATTTTGTAGTATGAAGCCTCGGTTTTGGATAATTTTAATGTGGCCAAAGCTGTGGAGGTAATGCCGGGATAATCTATTCTGTTTATAACAACGCCATGTTTTCTGATCTCAATTTCAGAGAACAGATGCGGCACAAAATTATCCACCAATCTTATGTTTGAATTTGCCGGATAATCTGTTCCATCGAGCTTTACAACATCAAATTTGATGTATAGATCTGCTCTGTGAGGGTGTATAAAGCCGTCCCCTACATCAAGATCAACCTCTATTTCTGTGTTGGGTTGATTTAAATTTGCAAATGTCCTCCTGTTTGGGGGGAATGATTGTAGCTCATAACTCTCAATATTTTCCATTGTATGTATTTTTATTTAAATATTAATCTCTATGATTGCAGTTGTTGTGGCTCCAGCAAAATCAACTAATTCTTCTTTTTCATTAGTGACCATCAATTCAATGTTATCTATTCTATTATGGCACACAGGAAAATATAATGTTGGGGATGGATTGTAGATGATGGGCTCCATGAATTCGGAAATAGGTTTGAATGTTGCAATGATGCCAGTTTGTTTGTGAGTGCCTATGCCATTTGATTTGGTGATCATACCCTCGGCCACATTACAGTGAATATTCAGAGTCTCTATGGCCAAGAATTTGGGTATATTCATAGCAGTGTGTTTGATGGCTGGTTCAAGTTTCGTGTTGTTCTCAAAGCCTAACAGCTCTCCTATAGTACCCAGATCCACTGTTTCTGTGGCAGATACAATCTCTACTCTGTGAGTGACAGAATTTTGACTTAACACTATACCTCTGGGTAATTGAGCATTTAGAGTGGACAGATTATATTGCCCTGGAGTGATGACAATTTTTTGATCCCCTACTGCAATTTTGTTGTTGTGGTGTGTAATATTAGGTATCAAGTACATGCCGTAAAATGCTCTGAGAGCTATTGTTTTGGGATACACTATGTCATCATGTAATTTGAGTTTCAATATTGAATTTTGGCTGGTGAGATGGAATACCCCCATGATGTTTTAAATACCACAAGGCCTTTTGAAAATTTTCAATTGATGGTTTATTTATTTGAGACATATATCTAAGAACAGATAAACACAAATGTCCACAATTAACATCTTTGAAATTTTGAACACGGGCATTATTGTAATAAAGATTAGCTGATTTTAGATATTTTATTAAATTTTCAGGAGGAACACCTCCAAATGAATCAAACACAAAAGCCTCATTGTTTAAATATTTAAGATAACAGATCCAGTGAGTGCCCTGATTTTTGTACTCATCCAAATTAACAATGCCACACTCTTTGTTGAGTGGTTGTTCCGGTAAAGAATCAGACATGTACACACCTCTAAAATGTTTGATGCCCAGTGGCTTGATTAAAGCTTCAATATCTTGGTTTGTAAGCGGCTCTTGTTTTTTTTAAACTTATTCATGGCTCTCTTAACACCTTTGCCTTTTTTCTCCATGGCCAGGTTATGGCGCCTCTGCTCATCTAATTCTGCCCTATTTTTCTTGGCATCTATTACTGTTTTTGCTATGGCAGCTGAACCCCCAGCCAAGCTCCCTACAGCCCCGAGAGCAGCTAAGATGGCAGGGATAGTAAATATGAAACCCACCACATGTGATTTTTTTCTTGATTGTTGTAATTTTTTTAATTGGGGGGTACTAAGCAACAATTTCATACCATGCCCCTTTGCAAGACAAGAATTTTTTTTCTTGCGCTGCTTTTTGGTTAAAAGACTATCAATAGTTTTAAGAGATTTGAGACCTGCATAAGGTATTTGATACATAACACCCTTGGCCTTCATCCTATGTTTATTATATACATATTCACAACCCCCACCCCAGTTTTTGTTTGGTGTTCATAGCTATGGTGGTCCCCAATGCTGCTATTTTTTCACTGAAAGAAGCATCTTTGCTTACAAATCTACCAAATGCAGCCTCTTCTAATTTCTTGTCTGCAACATGTCTCTTGTCAAGATCAGAATGTGTGTTGTATGCTATGTCATGGTCTCTGCAAGCAGCATCTAGGGGATTAACACCAGGATCCCCTCTGTTTAATCTATGGTCCAATTTTGTGCCTGGACCACAATACTGATAGCCTGGAATGTGTAGTTCAAATGGCAGCTTGTTTATAATGTCATTAACAAGGCCCCGACCCTCAGAAACATTCCAAAATTTGGGGTTAGAGTATTAATAATTTTTATGAGATATCCAATGCCCTTAGGGTCATTCACTATAAAATTAGACAATTTGGTGCTTATCATGTCCATAATTCCAACCTTTTCATTGTAAAAATTGTGGTTCCCAGCATTTTCCTCCCCAGCTATCACCAATAACCTATCTACAAGTTTCCTGACATCATCAACCCACACAAATTCTTTAGGCAGGGTGTTGTATTGTTTGATTCCACTGCCTGTCTTAATTTGTGACCATATGGGCTTGATTAAATTATTGTATTTTGCCCCACTGCTCGACTTGACTCTTTTTTGTGTGGGATCATTGTTCTGGTACAGAGCATCTGATTTTATTAATATTTCTTTGTAATGTTCATAATCTTGATCTGTATAGCTGCCAGGCCTTTTCCTAGTCATCAGTTCCCACAATCCAGGTGTGCCGGGGTACTTAACAAAAGCACCTTTTTCTCCGAGACGAGATTCGGAATAAACAATGATATCATCCCCCATAAAAGTTACTCTGAAATTACCGATTCTATGAATAATGCTGCCATCAAGCTCTGTGTCGGCATATAAGCCAAAAACCTCATCTTTATTGTCTTTAGGTGTGGTTAAATATTTTTGAGCAAGAAGACCCAATTCAATAGGATCCTGACTAGCCTCAATTCTTCTAGGAGCAACAGGACTAGGTGTATGAATACTGGAAAGTGGGGTGAATGGATAATCTAATATGTTCCTAGCAGCTACAGGTACAAGCTCTGTGATCAAATCTTGATTTTGCTCTGTAACAGTTTTGATATTCTTACCTAAATTATTAATAGCATCAATGACAGGCTGTTCTGTTTGTTTGTGTTTTTCATAAATTCCACGGTTCTCTGATTTCCATCCCTTAAATCTTTTTACAAGATAATCTCTTAACTTAAGATCATCAATGACTGGTCGTTTCATGGTTGTTTATTTATGTCTCAACGTCTAGAAAATCCTTGATTTTATTTCTGTATTTGCCAGTATTAGGTGTTCTTGTCATATCAATTGTGACAAACCCATAACTGTCCTGGTTCCAGCACTTGCTGCAAAATTTGGAAAAATCATTGTAGCTCAGGTCCCCACCTACATATTCATCATGTATGTGTTTGAGGTTGGTATGATCCTGATGAAACACACATATAAAATTGCTGTTGTCTCGGATCAGCTGCTTCGGTATTTTAGAAAAAGTCTGTGCCAGGTAGAAGCAATCAATGTTTTTGTGTCGGCCCTGTGTAAAGAAATTTCTAACCTTGTTTTGATTATCCAGTATAATATCATCAAACACAACAACAGAATTATCGAGACATTCATGAAGTGGCTTAACATCTGGTTCAAAAGTGGCAATATCCAATCCATCATATAGCTTCATCAACTGCTGATATTTTAATTGTTCCAAGCTCTTAGAGAAAACATACAAGTACCTGTTTTTCCAGTCTAACCAGTTGGGTGCCAATAAAAAATTATCAACCATTAGTGTAGTTTTACCACAAGCAGATGGCCCAACAATAAGACACCTAATATTTTCAGGCAGCAACTTGCCATTTCTCTTATTCTGCTGTTCAGGTTCTGGCAGCCTTTTTATAACATCCCAGGTGCTCATATTATCACTTTGTCTGCATCGATCCAGCTGTTTTCCGGATGACCCAGCCATTTGACAACTAACTTGTTGCCTTTTCTGCGGATGATTTTTTCTATGAGATATGTGTCAGGCTGCTTAGTTTTGCTGAGTTCTTCTTCATAGAACCGGCCTTTGAGAATTTCTCCTCGGTGATCTTTTATTATATATGTGTTAAGGGTCCCGGGTTTAACTTGAACCACTGTAAATAATTCGGTGCTCCAGTTTCTCGTAAAGCCTCTCTTGAATAAGTGCTTATATTTGCTGATTCTTACTTGATCGCCCACCCTGTATTTGGCTTTTCTTGTTGTTGGCTGGTATCTAGGATAATAAACAGTCCTGATCAATTTTTGCTCATCAGATGAAGTTACTTCAGAGGGTTTCATGTTGATTGTGGAATGGACCGAGTTGTTATATTTATGTAGAAGTTCTGGAAGAATATTAAGCCATTTATAATTACCTTGGAGGGTAAATTGTTTATACATAAGATTTTTTAAGGTTCTGTTGAATCTCTCTACAATTGAGGCTTTGAGATCACTGTAACTCGAGTAATGTTTTATTGCCTGGCTTTTAATAAATTGTTGGAACACAGAATTATAAAATTCTTTGCCATTATCTGTTTGCAAATAGCGCGGTGATCTTCCACTCTGATTGATGATTGTCCTGATGGCTTCTGTAACACATTTTCCAGTCTTGGATTTGAGTGGCACAGCCCAGGCAAATTTTGAAAATGTGTCTATGACAGTGAGTAGATACTTGTAGCCCTTGTTGATTTTGTCTAAGTTTTTCAACTGTCCACTTGCCATTTCAATCAAGTCGCTCTGCCATAAATCATCTATACCCTTTGTGACTACTGGCAGTCTCTTAAAATTATGTCTGGCCTGTCTGTGTAATTCATCAACAATAATTTGTCTAGACATAATATGTAAACAAGAATATTGCAACTATAGGATGTTCAGCAGCTGATACTGCAGGATTTTCTAAATATAATTTGTCCCCTATTTGTATATTAAATTCCAAAGAGCCATCATCTTCAGCATAGGCTGTTTCTAATGTATCGGGGTCTGTAAAATCCTCTAACTCTACACTGGTGATTTTTGGTTTGTTATCAGCATTTGTTATTGATAAGGTGGGGTAGTGGTGTGCCTGTGGTTGAAGCCAATATTTGATCTTGATTGGTCTCAATGTGCCTCCAACAAAAAACTGGTAATAAAATTGTGCAGGGGACAGCATATATATTTTGCCACCTGGTGTAAATGGAGAATCATATTCTTTGTTGGGGATGCTGTACAATTCAAGAATTACTGTATGTTTTGGATTCTCGATTATGCCGGTTATTTCCTTTTCTGCTGTGAGCAATCTGCTTGTTACAGATTCAAGGTGCTCATTGATGGTCCTAACAACATCATCATGGCCTGGCTTGATCTTTATGTCCACAACAAGTTTCTTGTATTGTTGCACAATCTCTTGAAGCTGGGTGGCAAAAACAGACAGAGCATTTGCTTGATTGGATTCCATGGTCCCTAGCTGTTGCTTGATATTAGCTACAATTTGTTGCAAATTTTCAACAACTGCCAATTTTGAATTTTGAGCAGTAAGATCATGGACCTGTCTTCTGATATCCTCAAACAGGGCATGCAATTCATTAATATGTTGATTGGTTGGAAGAGTGGCCACTGTCTGAGTGAGTTGTTTGATCTCTGCCTGGATATTCTTGATATCTTCTGATTTCAATATCCTATTCACAGCTCTCTTAATATTTTTAAGTTCCTGTGATGTAGGAAGATTTGATACTGTATTCTGCAAAAATTCAAGTGCCAATTTTACATTGTTTAATTCAGAAGCATCAGCCACATTTTGCATAGCATTTTGGAGCAGGGCTATATCTGCCTGAGAGGGTGTGGATTGTTGTAAAATTTCAAGTTTTGTTTGGATATCATCTATCAAGTGATGAAAATGAGATAGCTCAGATTCGGTGTTGAGGTTTTCAAGCTTTGTGATCTGTTGCTGGACACTGACAAGGGTATTTACAATCCCAGGCAATCTGGATTCTAGTACATTTGCCAAATCACTTTGCACTGCTGCTATTGTACCTTCAAGATGGGTTATGGAACTTTGAATTTTTCCAAAATCTTCATATGTTTCAAGTTGCAGCTTGATGTTTGCAACACTCCGAGTTATTGCACTCAAAGCATCAGAAGATGGCAAATTGTTCATAAAATTTTCAAGTGTCTCAATTTTTTCTTTAACCTCGGCTATGGCATTGTTCAGAGGGTCCAGGTTAGGTATCTGGAGTGACTGAATCTGTTCTTTTAGAGTGGAAATCACTAGATCAAAATCTTCTTGTGATTTTATGCTTTTGACAATTGTTTGGAGCTGTGCCTGGACATTATTAATCTGCTCTTCCAATTGTTGTTTCAATTGCTCGGAGTTGGTGGCCTGGGTCTTAAATTTGGCTTGAAGAGCTGCTACAGCTTCTTCCAAACTTTGAAAATTATCCAATGTTGCCAGATCAGTATATTTCTGAAGCAGCACTTTGAGTTCAGAATCAATTTTAAGAAGAGGGTCCATGCATTGTGATTGCAAATTTGTAATTTCTAATTGAAGACTGGCATTGAGTGTGGTCTGTAAAGCTTGTAAATCACTTCTCAATTTCTTGACTCTGACATCAAGCATCAGAATCTCATCACTGTGATCTTCATGTCTTGTATGGCCAAATATATCATTAGGCATTTTTGTTTTAGTGGTTATTTATTATTGAATATCTGATTCTTAATTCTATAAAAAAGGGTATAAGCTTGTCATATGATCCCGGGACCTCAATATATAAGCAGTCACCAGCAGAAACAGTATATACAGTGCCAGAAACCATGTTTGAGTGCTTAATTCTATAAATATTTCTCCCTACTGAAATTTTAACATCACCCTGAGGGGTTGTAATAAATTGCAATTGCCCACCTACAGGTAATTGGTAATGATTTAAATTATTGTTAAATATGTACAATGTTTTGCCTGTTTCATCATCATTATCTGTAAGTATGCTGTTCAGATGAATAATTAACAAGCCACTCAGTTTAGACAGCATATCAGGAGAGGCTTGTGGTGTTGGCAGGTCCATAATACCTTGTTTCTTGAACCCAAATAAGTTCATAGGCATGTTTATTTATTTCAAATCATGCTCTGTAATTGAGCATTGTTTGCCATTTTTCAAATTACAATGCCCCCAAGGTAAAGTATGTATGTCACATGATAAAATGCATCTCTTATCATCATGTGGGTCCAGGGCCACTTTTCTTACAACATTTGAAGTCAGCAAGTGATCCTCACTCTGAATTCTATTTTCTGATGTTCTGATTAAACTCTGGGATTTGATGCAATTTTTATAATCTTCAAATACAAGATCTTTTTCCACAGTAACTCTGCCAATACCCTTGGCCTTTTTGACAACAGCACTACATGTTTTAAAACTATACACCTTGGCACTTAACCCAGCAAATTTCACAATAACATCACCAAGTGTCTCATCTTTTAACTTGCCAGGCACCTTTTTGTTGTTGGGTTGAATCCTTGTATGTTCACTGGTATCAAAGTATTGAAACAATTCAGGCTGTGACATATCTTGATAAACATCTTCTGTTTGAATATCAAGAATAAAACTATCCGTGTCCATGTACAATAATTTTACACGATCACCATAAAAAGGCTTCAACACATCATAATACAATGTTAACATATGTAATTTGGACAATTCCAATATCGCAGCCCCTACATAAATAGGTTTATCAAATTTGATCTTTGTTTTCATCATGTTGAAAAGTGCCATGTGCTCATCATAAATTCTTCTGTAATTGAAGTTGGGCTTTGCAACCAATTTTTTGCTCCGGCTGGGGTCAGTAATTATTTTAACATCGGTATGTTTCCTGACATTTTCAATTGTTTTGCCATACACTGAATTCACCATCAATTTAAACAAGGCCTTATCAAATTGACTTTTTGCAGATGTTCGAAGCTCCGTGTTTGTATCAATGTATGGTTTCAACCATTCTGAGTGCCTGAACCTTAAGACTTTTCTAACTTTGGTCACTTGGACACCATGTTTCATCAGGAACTGGAGGTTTTTGTAATATGTGACATATCCCTGTTTCGGCTCCAGAGTCATCATGAGCTTCTTCTGTTTAGAGCCAGGTGAGCACTGAACCTCGGGAATTGGGGGCAGATCAGAAAATTTATTGTGTAAATCATCAGGAATTGTCAGATCAACCTCTAAGAAGAGGCCATAGTCACTGTCATCAAAGTCCTGAAGATCCTCAATATTGAAATCTTCAACCCATTCAAGCCCTGCATATGGCAGTTTATCCATCATGGTATGACCATAGAGGCTGTTTGCATCTACATAGAGTATATAATTTGATGGCCGTGCTGGATCATAATCAGGCATATGCTTGTTATTTGCTCTGGCATATCTCTGGGAACATTGCACCATCCCCCCTCTTATACATTTCTCCATAAACAGATACATATCTTGATCGTGGATCAGATCCAATTGCATTTTGGTGTTGAAAAACGTTGCAGCCCATGCTAGGCCCGGGGCACTGTAAAAATACACTGGGTCCAGTCCATAATTTTGCATGGAAGATTTTCTGAATGCCTGCAATATATCAGCTAAGAGGGTGACATCAAGTTTCAAATATGCCATGTGATAATCACCAAATGTCTGGCATTTTAAATTGTTCCACATCAACTGAGCATGGCGATAATCATCATCACTGATTCCAGATCCTCTGATTCTGCTGTAAAACTCTTCTTGTGGTGGCAGGGAACACTCATCGAATTTAGAAAAATCTGTAACATAGTCATATGGATATACACCCTTTCGCCTAATTAATTTCAGGTCCTGATTTGGAAACAATGCACGTGTGATTTTGAATTGATCATCAGATAATTGAGTGGCCAGTGTAGCCAGGCTAGCAGATAAAAATCTGTAGGAATCAAGAAATCTTATGTGAATAGGAACACCATCAACTTTAATTATCTTGCTAATAGATATATATTTCTCGTCATTTTCAGCTAAAATATTTAAATTCTGCTTCTCAAACCCCTCGTACCTGATCAGATGATGAAAATCATAATTGGATGCTCCATGGCAAAATATGGGGATAAATCTTGGTCTCTTGATCTTAATATTACAGCTATTACACAGGGCCATTAAGAATTTACCATCTGTATGAGAATGGTGATGTACCTTGATATTTGTATCTGAAAATTCACAATCACATACCGGGCATTTTTCTGCATTGTTGAAATCTTCAATCTGTTCCTCTGTTAAAGGCAACATAGGCTTTGATATTAATAAGATGTTAGATGCTATGTCACGGCACTCATTTTCTATTCTATGTGCAAATATTTTGATGGCATTTGGTCCCTTGTATGAATATTCTTTAATAACAACACCATCCCGTATAACCATATAACAAAAGCTGGAAGGTTCATGTTGCTGGTATGGTGTACTTGAAGATTCTTCGGGATCTGGGCTACAGAATGCAAGAGATTTGAGATTTGATTCAGAATCCCAGACAATATATGCTGGGTGTTCCAACGAGGCTTCATACTTTTTGAATTTGCAATTTTCACTTGGATTGGGCATCACCATATGAACAGGTTTATGGTTGCCACAGTATTTCAGATGCTCAATTAACTTGTTTTTTGCAATTTCTGCACTCTCTTCACAAACACCATTCACCATTTTTCTACCATCAAATTCAGTTAAACATCTTCTGCACAACTTGAATATTTTTTTATATTTGTCTAGTTGTGTTCTCACTAAAGCTTCAAGATTATGTATCAGAGTGTAATGATATGTACCATCCTTTTCAATTAAGAGCAGATCAATCGGAATTGCAGATTCATCATCAAGTGTACTGATTCTGAGAGGATCTATCAAGCAATTGCCAGTGGAACAAGTAAATACATTAATAGATAATTGCTTGCCATTGATGTGCCTGGCCCTTTTTTCAAATTTATCAATATTCTGAACTGACATTGGATATTCCAAACCCTCCATTGCATCGTCAAAAAGATGTTCATGCTGTTTGTAATAACTTATTCTCTCAGGATGCCTTGAAACTAGAAACAAAGCAGCTAATATACACCACAAAAAGCATTTCTGGTCGGTATTTTCAATATTAACCACTGCTCTTCTGTTTTTAATATTGTCAGGTAATGGCAGATATGTAGATCCTTGTAATGGGCTGAATTCAGAAATATTAACATATAACTTGTGTGGAGAGCCACATAGGGTCCATCCAGACTCTTTTGCTGCAAATTCAGAGTGTTTAATATTCAGTTGATTTATCAATCTGCTTATTATTCTGTCTAAATTTGCATTTGAATATACAGGTACAGTTTCTGTTATGTGGGGCTGTATAAATTTTGTGCCATTTGGTTTCTTATATTGTGTATACAATTTGAGGGACAGTTTATAAGAGCCATTTTGTGCATTTAGAATTGCCTGCACTTTAGGATTTACACTGTTCAAGAAATTCTCAATGCCGCATCTTGGCTCTGATACAAACCGGTGATCCCTTAATTGGCCGTTAAAACTGCTACGGATGGGTTCATAGCGTGGCTGCTTTGCTGCTCTGGCATTAAGAGGTGCTTCGTGCTTTCTTTTCAGACCAGATGTAGATGGTTGTGCAGAGCAAGTATTTTTATGTTTATATGTGAAATATTCCATGTTATATTTTCTATTGCATTTGGGGCAAATTTTTGTGGGAGTTCTGTATTTGTCCGGGTTACAAATCTTTTGATGTTTGGCCCAATTGGGGCTGGATATATTCTTATTGCATTGATTACAATATTTTTGATTCGGCATTTTTGCTGTTGTTTATTATATACAATTTCCTGGGATTCAATTCAAAATTCTATGCTGATTCAGCACTGTGCTTTGTGTGTGTATATATGTGTGTATGTGTATTAATATTTTTGGCTTTGGTATTTATATACAATTTCTTGGGGTTCAAATCAAAGCTCTATGCTGGATCAGTTGGGTTCAGCACAGTGCTTTGTATGTGTATGTATATATGACCTTACTTGAGTTATTCCGCCAATCCAGCAATGGTGAAGAATCTGCACTGTGCCCTGGCTTATATAGTTTTACAGAGCCAATAGAAACACTGTGGGGGTGCATTCAGAAACATGAGATATTCTCTAACATTTTTGCCGAAGTACTTTCTTCTGAATGCACATCCCGTTTTTCTGCTGAGCGTACATGCAATCCAGACCGCAGCGCCATTTCCCCACTGCAGGGCGGTGTGTGCGTCTGGAACTAATCGATCAGAATAAAACTGCCGGAGCTCTAATAAGACTCAATGCAGGCAAATAGGACTGTGCACCGTGCGGAAAGTATCGATCCCACCGCTTTGGGGCCGTCATGCGCACATATTGTTCAAGTATTGATCTTATACCCTCTCGGTGCTTGATTTTATATATGAATAGATTACAATAAACAAACTGAATGTAACAAATGCAAAATATCCCAGTTTCAATTCAATCCATTTATCTGAATTGAAGAAACCAACAATTCACATATCCCCATATCATTGTATGCTTGTCCTATTGGTACCTCTTTTGCTGGTGTGCAATTTTCTTGAAGAGGCAATTTTATTGAACAAACCTAATAGAACAAGATACAGCGGTATGAGAAATATGTGAATTAAAGATATTTTAGTAATATACGACGTCTAAGAAAGGCATATTCGGCTCCAAAGTACTTTGTTTATTGCTTATTACCATTCCCTATTACTGGCAGAAAGAGTTAAAAATATTGACATAATGAAAAAAAAATGGACTTGTTCCCAAGTGTTCACCGAGTTCAGGCATTTGCACATAGATGGCTCTTTGTTGTTGCTTTTTTTTTGAGGCTGGTGTCCAATTGAACTCAAACCAGAAATAAATATGTGTGTGTGTGTGTGTGTGTGTGTGTGTGTGTGTGTGCTTTTGCAGATGCTACCTTATGGGGACACTCGTCAGTTGTGAATCCACCTTGTGGGGACCGCACCGACTTGTGGGGACCAAAATCCGGTCCCCACAAGGAAATCGTTACGAAAATACATTTAGAAGCCTCGGATCACTGCCCTTGAATTTTTGAGGAACGACAACGAAATTACCTAATAGGAAATACATGCAAGAACCTGATGGATAGCATCCTTACTTGGGAAAATTTGTTTTTCACGTGTCCCCATAGGGCGGCAAATTTCAATGCAACGTGTGGGATGAGCTTACTATTTTCCACACCAGGTGGCAGAAAAATCGCGTCCGCGTTACACACCCACACGCTCTGGTTTTATCGCCCTTGTCGGTACCCGGGGGGAAGTGGAGTAAGGGGGGAGGTTTCGGGTGGTGGTGCGGTGAGAGAGGGGAGCGCATACACACGATTTCTTTCCGCGCAGACCTTGTGGGTACCGGAGAATCACCTCCCGGTCAAAGGCCAAGATATACAAGGTGTATCGGCGCTCGTCAGGAGAGGTTGAAACAGTGTCTGGCTGAAGGTCACTTTTTACCCCACAGCTTTCTGGAATTCGATTTCTGAAATACTTTTAATTCTTATTATTTGGCGCCATTGCCCTCTATCTAAATCTATGTTTCGCAACCGGTGTTCCTCCACAAGGTCACGGGTGTGCTGCGAACTTTTGTCTGTAGTAACAAATTGAATGTAAATTATTTAATCTGACTACCATGCGAGAGACCCGGGTTCGATCCCCAGCGGGGGAGAACCTATATATTTTCCACCTGTTCAAGCGGTTCTGGCGCCCACCCAGCGTCGTATAAAGTGGGCACCTGGAGAAAACTTTTGGCGAAAGAAGGCGGCCATGGACGTGGTGCTGATCACTTCACCCCCACCTTCGACCGTGATCAATAAAGTGTAGGGTCCAAACTCCACGCCCACTTTACTCCTTCATGGCATGGTGCAATGCACAGGGGAGCACTTTACTTTTTACTTTACACATTTGTTTTCTTAAGTTTGTATTTTTCGCTCTGTCATTGTCATGACTTAAATAAGACGCCCCTTGATGGCAAGGGTCAGTTTGTTTTTACAAATACATAATCTCTACAGGCGTTTCGGATCCATATAATCAGCTGCATGAATCGTTTCAATAATAATAATAATAATAATAATAATACCAAAAGTACCTATGAGTGCAGTGAATTGTATTATTATTATTATTATTATTATTATTATTAGTAGTAGTAGTAGTAGTAGTAGTAGTAGTAGTAGTAGTATTTTTAACTGATTATATTGTAACTCATTCCTAAACTTTTAATTTATATCAAGAGTGCCGTAATGTATTTTTTTTAGATAAATAAATTTTATTATGTGCCGTGTTCAGTACTGGATAATTTATGGTATTCTGCGAGGACAAGAAGGTTGCGGAACATTGCTCAACCTTTACTTTTACAGATGACTGAGTATTTTGATGGGTTTAGAATTATCAGAAGGAAAAAGGGGGGAACACCATACTTTCGGAGGTATTTTCTTATGCCCTGGTACCTGAAAATTAACTCAGGGCGTGAGTTCCGCGATTTTTCTTTTACGGATTCCTTCTTTCATTCATCCTTTATTTTCCTTATTTTTTTGTTTACAGTAATTCACTGTGACATTGGCATGAGGAACCAAATTTGTTCGGTTTCCCTGAACAACGTTGGTTTTACAGCATTCTACGAGGAGATAAGAGATTAAAATAAACGTTAATAATAGTAGAAGGTAAATGTGTGTTAGTGTTCAACATTAATAATATTTATGAATACAGATACAAAATCACATAAGTGTGTAATTGGTTTGGTAATGTTTTGTTAGGATAGGTTATATTGTGTGTCGCGTGCCTTAATGTTAGTGTTAGTGTCAGAAGGAAGTCATGAGCTAAAAAGACGTCCGTTAAAAGTGTAAAGTTAGAGAGGCCCTATCACGGGTAAATACATGTTGTTTAGTTATTTTCCCCACTTATTTCTCCTTGATTCAACATCGATAGCGAGAAAAGATTAAGATTCAGTTGAAGTGAAGAAACTTCTATTGGTACTTAATTACTGCGATGTGTAGGGAGTAATAACCACAGACTAAAAAACGAGGGAAGAACAACGTAAATACCTATTTTTTTCTTTGTCTCTTGACTGGAAACCTACTGCTCTCTAGGACACAGCCTATATATTATGCAAGTTCTGTCCCAAAAGTAATTAGACCAATTCTGAAAAAATCGTTTTGTTGAAGGTACTGGTGTGTTTAAGGGGGCTATCGAATTTGAACCTTCTCAGAACATTCCAATTTATGTGATTTAAAAATATGAATAGAATTTATATTTTTTCACATATGCCTTTTTGAATGTAACAATGCCATGGTACGTTTAATATTGTTGCCAAGTTGCTCGATGACTTAGAGACAGTCAAAGACGACAGTTGCTACCACTAAGTTATCCAGATACCTGTACCCTGCACCGTCCCGTTTCAATTTATTCATTATTGTTGCAGCCTACTAGGAAGGAATCCTTGATTCTTCAAACTGTTATGGGTTTTCAGCGACGCATTTATGTGAGGCAACCATAGGCGTAACTTAGTAGGCGCATAGGAGCAATTGCTCCCAATTTTTTTTGGTTTATCACGAGATAATGGTACTTTTGTTAACTCCTGAAACCCGAGGATTAAAGTAATCAGTAATTTTATGATTTTGCAAATGTAACACCTATTTATCAAAATATTCCTGGATGATATTTCTATGAGCTGCAAAAAGAAAATATTCTCCTCCACCCCCCCCCCCTTCCGACGGAGTTAAGCTCCAAATTTTTATACTATATTCTGAGCATACGAGACAAACATTGAATATTTCATTCTGTAAAATAAGGTAAAGTTTTATGGTTGACGTAAAAGTGTGGAAGAAATGGAAGGAAAATTAAATTTAGATAAATAAAAAAAATTAGATAAATAACATCATAAAATCGGATCGTCTTAATGTGAACGAAATTAAATAACGTCTATTTCTGAAATGAATTCAGTGGCGCTTCCAGAAAATTAGTAAGAAGCCTAATGCTGCTTTTTCACTCTTGCAGATGTATCTTGCCAGTATTTCATATTATTTTTGACCGAAGCGAGCGGAAGTTTACGTCCACTTTATGCCCGATCTGATCGAACTGGAGCTACAAATTCAAAGTGCGACAAGGACAACTTGAAACGTGACCCCATAAGAAATCAAATCCTGGAACCTATATTTACAAGATCAACGTCCTATCGGCGAAGCCCCTACTTAAATTCCTCAGTGTATGTGTCAATAAAATAGAGTAAGTTAGTTAGCATATATTTTTAACCGTGTTTGGAATTACAGTTTAATGTGGAATCGGTCCCGGAGAACCTTGATTGCAGCTTCAACCACTCGCTATCAGTTGTATTACGTTTTTCATTTTTCTCGGTAAAGGATATACGTATTTATATTTGGGTGGTCAGTGCTTCACATCTCACGACAGCCTTAAAATTCTCGTCGTCTTGTTGAGTCTATTCAGGCGACTGCCGAGATAGTGCCGCTGACGCTTTATTCCCTGTCCTTCATTTTCACTTTTTATACACCGTTATCCACTCGTCTCTGTTCAGTTAATTGTGAGGCCTCCTCGATGGCGCAGTGGCAGAGTCGTCGCCTTGTCATCATGGGGTCATGGCACATAGTGGTTCGGATCCCACTTTAAACTGTAGATCCAATTCCGATTAGCGTAACTGTGCATAAAGTTGACTTAAAACACCAAATCAATCAATCAATCAATTCAGCTAATTGTGCATATAAGCAATGATGAGTAAATAAACAAGCACCCAATCACAAAAAAAGATCCTTCAATTTTCCGCTTCTCATTAACTTCATTCATAGTTTCCAAAAACCTTTCAGCAGAAGTGAATAAAAAAACGTAGGTCGTTCCCCGTGACGTAAGCATATCAGAATCAGCTGCCTTGTGAGTTGAGAAGGAAAGGAGAAACGTGACTGGTTAGAAGTTCAGATTGCAATGCCTCGATTCGTGATACCCACGCACATGCTTGGAACCTAATGTCTTGTGTTTCGTTGTTGATAAAAACACAGCAGCCCCAGAGAACATTTGTGGAAGTTGCTCACAGCATGTCCACTGCTCCATTTCGACCTTGAGTTCCTTCGCTGGAATCACTTTGAACTGCATCGTGTGATGTAGGTATATTGGAAGTCAAACGTCCAATCTTGTGAACGTCGAAATACATACATGTTTATTATAAAGTTGATATTACAAAATATATGCTACGAATGATGTGATAAAAAATTAATGGAAGTTATTTTCCTCAGGACGTCTAACTGCCAAGCGGGTGACCAGGGTTCGATTTCCGGGTGGGGCTTGATATACTCTCGGAATTTTTCCCGGCCTTGTCCCCGCATAAAGCGGGTCTGGGCTCACACAGTTTCAAATCTATTGCTACCTGGGGCCAACCCTGAGGGGTAAATTCGGCGGCAGCGTGCTGCTGATCACATCACCTCCAAATGGCCGAGATCGAGTTCAAGAATATGAGGGGTCCTATACCTATATCCCCTAAATGTGCCTTTATGGCACGGTGCTATCTGCACGGGGAACTTTACCTTTTACCTCACATTTATCACAATAAACAAGCTATGTTTAATATATATTAAAAAATATAGTTCTGACTGGGTAAAGGCTGTGTAATATCCCACTTTATTTTTCATGATTTTCTGTAACGTTACTAAACACGATATTTATTGCCATATTATTTTTATATTATATTTTTGGATTATCTTATATTCCTTTTAGGAAACTGATTAGCGAATGTGTAAAGTGTTTCTGTCCAAGTCCATCAGCCCGTATGAACGATCAGTGTCTCAAAGCTACAAATTCAAAAATCTGATAGACCTCTGATAAACACATCCATCTCTATCGGACCGTCCGTCTGTCTGGCCGTGAGGGACAAGAGTCGATGCGAGTTGAGACATCCATATCAACAGAATCTGTTGACGCTACATCCGCAAAAATAAACACAATTTTACGACAAAGAAAATTCTAAACAATCCCGGTATAAATTATCTCCAATCCAATCCAAAAGTCGGAAACCGCACATATATTTTCTCCAGATATTTTATATTTATTTATTTATTTAACAAATGATGCCACAGAACATTGTTCCATTAAGACATGCATACATTTTGTGCATTTGTATATGTGCATTACATATATCTGTGCATAACATAAATTGTTTCACTAATTTCTATACAGACGAACCCCTCACCCCTTTCTCCACTGAGCCAGTAGGACTCTTTTGAATGATTGAAATGACAGACTGTTTATATCAACGCTTTTATATAACGTGCTCATCAAATTAATATTAAACTTTTCTTCAATTTTTTCAATGTTAAACTGCGATACAAGCTCAGAGTACGGATTGAATTTAGGATATACTTTCTCTTCTCTATACTTTATGAACCTCAAGAACTTTGACGGAATCATTTTTATTTCCCTCATATGTTTTTTTTGTCCAAGGGCTGCCATATTACCGATGCATATTCTACGAGTGAGCTTACTAGGGAGACATACAAAAATTATTAATATTGATGTACTTTCTAGATCTTCCCCACATATTTTTATCAATCCTAATTTCTTATATGCTTGGTTAACGATATGATGCATATGCTCTTTAAAACATAGATTTGCGTCATACGTGACACCAAGATCCGTGAATTTAGTGACCTTAGCTATTTGTTTTCCTTCCATCTGACACTGGAAGTTTACTTTTATTTCAGCGTTTGTTATAGACATTACCTGACATGTATCAAGATTAAATGAAATTATATTATTTTCGCTCCATTGTAGTAATCTATTTACGTCTGCCTGCAAGTCAAAGCTGTCTTCGTCAGAGCAAATTGTTCTAAATATTTTTACATCGTCAGCAAATGTAAGTCAACGTGATTTCGTAATAATTTTCAGGAGGTCATTAATAAAGAGTAAGAAAATGAGTGGGCCCAAATTGAATCCCTGCGGCACCCCAGAAGGCGTAGGGTATTCCCGAGATATGTTTCCTCTATAATTGACAATTTGCTTTCGGTCCATGAGGTAAGATTTTAGCAGCATAATTGCGTTTTCAGAAATATATTAAAATACGATAGTTCCTGAAGTAAAATGTCATCATTTACCGAATCCACCGCCTTGGCCAGGTCAGCATAGATACCTATTTCCTTTCGTCTAATTCATAAGCTACAAAATGTGCAAATTCGGCAAGGTTTGGGATTGTCGACCTCCGCGATATAAAACCATGTTACATGGGAGATATAGCTGGTCGTACGTTGGCCATTATTCTCTCGTACAGTATTTGTTCAAACACTTTGCAAAAAAACTGAGAGAATTTACACTGGCCTAAAGCAATCAACGTTCTTTGCATTTGCCTTTTTTTGGGAAGGGATTAACTTTAGTGATTTTCCATTTTGATGTGAAGTTGTGATGTTCTAAAATGTTATTGAATATTATACTCAATGGTTTTATTTGCGGTTCAGCGCACGCCTTGACCACATAGGAAGGAATGATGTCCATCCTCACTGATTTTTTGGCTTTCAACATTTTAATTGCTTCCTCGATATCATCCAATTCAATATGCGATATATCGAGTTGGGAAAGCACTCCGATTTCGCACTTATCTGATTCAACTATAGAGTACTGTGAAGCATCTTTGTACACCGATAGAAAGTAGGTAGTAAATGCATTTACAATATCGTGCCCATTGTGTAAGATTTCATTGTTGTATTCAAAAGTATTGCTACCTGAATCCCTCTTTTTATTTCTAATATAAATCCATACATTATTTACATCTATCCTTATGTTTTCCTCCGTCTCACGGATGTACACTTTGTACGCTGCTGTTAGCCCTTTCTTTATCTCTTTCCTAAGATTCTTGTATTTCCCTTCATGATACTCTGCGTTGCAATGACCTTTTCCCACTTTTTGTAATGATATAATTTTGACATTATTTTCCTAATAATGTCACCATTGAACCACACAGGATATTTAGGTACCTTGATGCGTTTCAGTGGCACGCAGTCATACAAAATATTATATAAAATATCATAAAACGTATTAGTTAGTGTATTGACATCCTCAATATCGCATAGATTTACCCAGTCATAGTCTGTTAATTTTCGATATAAAGACTCGAAGTTCGCTTTTTTAAAGTTTTATTGAATATTTACATTTTCTGTTCAAGTTGAAACATCGACCATTAATGTAGCCATATGCGGTATTAGGAGATAAAGTGCTTCATCTCTGAGGCATGTTAGATACCCCGTCCTCCATATTTATTCGACATATTTCATTTAACCTTTATTCAAATGGGAATAGGGATAAGTAACACATCAAACATCTTTGACAGTTTTCGAGTTCAGGAGAACCATTATTAAGTACGTAATTTTATATTATGCAGACACTCAAAAACGAATAAAAATCCCTTAAAAAGGATTTCAAAATGTGATATTTCAGAAAATTTCACGTTATTTCGGTATGACACATGATCCCCTTTCGAATTAAAAAATAATAAGCGAATTTGAAGTTGGAGCGGGAATTCTTGGTGCACTCTTTAGTCCAAGACATAATGGTAATGATATTATTGGTTTAACGTTATGCGTTGTCATGAAATTGGCTGGTTCCATGTTTTTGCCTGTTTATACGTCGGTACTTTTTGACACCCAGTAACTTCGAAAGTAATACAGATATCTTAAAACCGGATTTCACCATTCAATTTTTCAGAAAATTTTACATGAATTTGATATGTCATTTGCCTATTCCCATTTTTAAAAAAAGAAGAAAAACTTTCTATTTACTTTCATCAATTCATTCTCATTGTGTTGCGATTAACCTAGAGAGGTAGAAAAATATCGTAGAATAACAAAACAGGAGAAGAAAGTAAGGTATGGACACATAGACTCCTACATACTGCACGTGATTGCATTCACGGTTTATAATATCTGTATAAATTATATGGGTGTTTCTCTTTCGACTTTCGAATCACCCTGAATTTTAAAGTGGTGACGTGACCGAAACTGTTCCAGGTATAAATTGAAATTTGTCAAACCAACCGGACGCGTTATTAAAAATCTTTTATTTCATTGTTGTAGTCATTCACGAAATAATTGGATAGATAGTTAAAAACCATAAAATAGAAGCGTAGATAGGTAGACCTATCAAATACTAGCATGGAGCGGTATAAAGTATCTGGATGTGAATATCCGTCTGTTTATGAGAGGCAATGAATCGAAAGTCAACAATGAAAATATTCTTATACTTAAATATCTTGGACTCAATTAAAGCTACGAACGTGTAATTTGATAGATATTTTAAATAGCAACTTCCATGGGCGTAACTTGAGACCTAACTTGGGGGGGGCAGGATCGAAATTTTTTCATCCCATAACTACTGTATTTGTAAAATTATAAAGTTATATTAATATAAAATCAATTTTTAATTAAACTTTTAAAACCATTAATTATTTATTGGAAAATTAACAAGCCGAATAGAAATTTTAAACACACAGCAAACTTTTGTTGTTATACTTAATTTAAACTTAGGAGATAAAAGAGCATTCTTCTTTCTGGTTGCAAGTATTAGTCCTTGGGGGCTTGTTTTAAGGTGGCCTTCCCCACCTGAAAATACTTGTTTCAAATGGTACATGTTAGAAATTTTAATATTGAAGGAGTTAAGGTCAAACTGTTTCAACAGTGAATAGATGATGATCATGCACATTCGCTGATGCCAGAATTATTTAATATATTGCAAACTGTCCGCATTTAAATATTCAATTTAATACTTTTGATATTTAAAGTAACATCTGGTTATTCACCTGGGAAATTACAAATACAATTGTTGTCAATATTCTTTAAACTGTAATCAAGGGTCCCAGATTCGATACCTGGTGGAGGCCCATAGTGATTCGGATTCCACTTTAAACTGTAGGTCCAGTCCCGATTATCCTATTAGTGTATAAAGTGAGGTTAGAACAACAACTTAACAAGATAATTTATACGTCACAAAGCATGAAACTTTTCAGATTTGTTGACTTTCTGCTATCCTCTGTGCACGTCCCAGCACTTGAGCCGTAGAGAAATATCGACTTGTATGGAAATTTTCACTCTTATATCTTCCACGATTTCATGTCATTTCCGGTGGCCGTGAAGAGCAGGACTTCCTCCATGCCGTAAGGACCACACAGTATTTCCAAAGCCCTGAAATACCTACTTTATAAATTGGACATTTAACCAATGTAGTTCTCTTTCTAAATTTTGTAGTATTTTCTGTGAGAGGGCGCGATAGTTCGCTCTTTGTATTTCTGCCATTTTAAAGAATAAGAATCGGAGCTCAAGCATGTATATACGATGACGTCCAAAGTGTACCTGGAGAGGGGAAGGGGTGATTCTGAATTATTTAACATCAATTTTTTACCCCTGTATCCTCATTAAATAATAATACATTTCAAGAAAACTGGTCATGTGCTTTGGCCAGAATTTCAGGCCTTTGAAAACTCTGTACCATGGTGTGCAAAGTATGCAGTACGGTGTGAGGTTGTTTGCATGAATTTAGTTTCATCTTGCACAGTATAGTTAAACTATTTTTTAGCGTGTAAAACACGTCGTGTTATTTTACAATTTGTTTGCAGCAAGTTTTGTCACTCATGTTGAGCAGTTAATACCTCTAGTGCATAATGGTTCTATTATTGCACAAGAAAACTATGAATGAGCCCAGCAACTCATCAATTCCTCCTCTGTAAACGATATATATTCTTCAAATACAAGTGATAGAAATGCAATAGTTTTCGCTATCTATGTTGAAAAATGATGGTACCCAGCCACGCAAAATATGTGGGCTTTAGACGGGAATTCCTTCAGTATTTGGAATCATGTGAGACGTGGCATCCCCAAGAGTATCCGTGAGGTCATAAACATATATAGACCATAATACAATTTCGAAGGTGTTTTTATGCATAGCCTATTTCGATCTTTATATAGCATATAAATGCGATCCGCCACATACCACATATAGCACACAAGTATGAGTGAAGCTTCTAGTTCTAATGAAGCTTCAGGCCTCCCCGATAGCGCAATGGTAGAGTCCTCGCCTTGTAATCAAGGGTCCCTGGTTCGATACCCGGTGGAGGTACAAAGTGGTTCGGATCCCACTTTAAACTGTAGGTCTAGTCCCTATTAGCCTTACTGTACATAAAGTGGACTTAAAACACAAAATCAATCTAACGAAGCTTCAGTTTCCTTTCTTGACGAGTTGCGTCCGAGTAAAATTCATTTATAATTTTGGACCTATTAATATCATTCGTTTGTTAAATATACAAAACAGCAATAAGGCGAAGTATTTAATGCCCAGTAGTTTTGAGTATACAGTGTATTGGTCCTGAGCTTTCGAGGGCAAGAAAGAATGCTCACAGCATCCTGAACTCACGGAGGTTGTCAATAATGTTTTGAACAGTTCATTTCAAATTTGGAAATGTTCTCGTAATGTTGTTCCTCACACACAAGAAAGATCTATGGTGAAACTCATGATCAGTGTTCTTATATTCACACATTTCTGACAGCACATTGAGTTCTGAACTATTTTCTGTTTCTGACATTTTATGTGTGGAATATACCTCTCTTTCACTCAACACCTGAATTTTTTTTTGGGGGGGGCGGTTGCCCGCCCTTGCCCCCGCCAAGTTATGCCTATGACAACTTCTCTCGGCAAAATGTTCTCAAATGGTTTGTCTGTTTGTAGGTGAGGGTAAACAATTTGACAACATATACCTGTCGATTGCTCAGAAATAATTGCAAATTGGATTGAAAGTAGTCTTAAGTCTAGCATTATGGAATAATTGACATGTCGATAAAATTGTTTGTCTGTCAATGTGAGTTCAACTATGGATATACTACTTTCTGATTAGTACCCATAGCATAGAGCATTCGCAGTTACACTGTAAACACCGCTCTAACTTCTTTTTACATATCTACGACGTGACATAAGCATGAATCATGAACTCATGAAATAAGTGGAGGGATTTTCGCACCTGCATGCTTTACTTAGAATTTCAACCTGAGGTCCATAACGCTATGCTTGATCATTTTTACGTACACTGCTGTTATCCTCTAATCAACCAGCCCGAATAATGAAGCAAATTTGCATGTGAAAATTTAAAACTGTGGGTTAACTTTTTCATGTATTATAATTATGGGCGGAAAATACATAAAATGTGATCTCCATAGTTCGCTTTTATTCATCGTACCAACATCAACTATTTGTTTCGTTAACGGTAATGTCGAAGTTGCCAAATTCCGAACATAACTGTGGTACAACTTGCTGCACATGGAAGAAAAAGAATTATTTAAAGTTCTATGTAAAATGAAATACACTAACCGTCGGAGTGGTCAGCGCCAGGGGCTTGAATATTCTTTCTGAGTATCACTTAATCAATTTCGTCTAATCATCACTCATCCTCATCTTCGCGACTATCCAAAAGTGGCAGAAATTCGAAGTAAAATAAACCAAATCAATCAATCAATCAATGAAATATACTAACTTGAAGTTTACAAAATATATTTACATGCAACTCGTACATAATCAATTTACAATCAATTGATGGAAATATATTTGCTAATTTGCGGTGATTAGAAGACAGTCAAAAGTTCTACTAATTCTTGACTTTGGTCGTTGAGATGTTCTTAAAACGTGCTCATTAAAATTTCCGAAAGCAGATATTTTGATGCATTAAGGAAAATTCAGGCCAAAGCAGATTTCAGAAGAATAAGTAAACAAGAAACGAACATTAAGAAGCAAGTGTGACCTTCCACACCGGGGCGACGCAATAAGCAACTCAGTTGCCTGTAGATTGGGTGACTCTTGGAAAGGTTCGTTTTTTTCTATAGTCTAGTTGCACCGTTCAGGTGCAGTGAATGCTACTTTGAAGATTGCAAAGAAGATCCAGGTGTTGTATCCCTTGCATTTAGTTGCTTTGGTACGAAACCCTCTGTTGCTTCAAGCAACTTGCTTGTCTCCTGTACGTACTTGATATTTGTATCTTTTGTGTGAAATCTTCGTAACATAAATGTCATAGCCAAGAAAAACCTCGCAGCACTTGTAATGGTCGGATTGAGCATTACTGGTTTTGGAAATATGTTAATTAATTGCTGGCCAGCTACAAGGTGTAGGGTAAAGTAATATGTTTTTCATGTGTGTACTTTTATGTTATTACTGGATGTAAGTGTATGTGCTCATTGGATTGTGTTTTACTGGATATTAGATTCCCCTGTTTTTTATCACCCCAGTGGGGAAGATGTCTTTCCAAAGACCGTTACAGTGGAATTTTCCAACGCTATGTGGTCCACGTCCACGGACATTTACCCAGACTATAAAAAAGCCAATTAGGCTTTTATAGAAAACAGTGTTTCCCCATCTTTCGACGACGAGGAATGTCTCCTTGAGTTTAGTCCACTTTTGGTGGCTAGACTATTATAAGAGTGTAGCATTTGGTTTAAGCTAACCCCTGTTTGCTGTCCCAAGCCCCCTTTAGAAAAGTTTTGAATATTTGGCTATTTCCGTATTGAATAATTGATGCCCAGAAGAAAGAGTAAAGGCGTGAGGAAACGCATTTGTAATAAACGGAATATAATTTAAGCTGAGGGTAGGCCCGCAGAGATAGTTTTGCTAACTCTGCAGTAAAGGAAGTGCCGATGGTGTAAGCCATAGGTGCGCAATTATATTGATTTATAGCTCTGTTAATTTGGTGTATGCAAGACACACATGGAAACGATATGTAAATATGTATATATATATAACAACGTATAATAAACAATATAATCCTACTAGAAATGTTGTTGCTGTTGTTGATTTGGTGTTTTAAGTCCACGTTATGCACAGGAAGGCTAATCGGGGCTGGACCTACAGGATCCGAACCACTGTGTACCTCCACCGGGTATCGAACCCGGGACCCCTTGATTACAAGGCGACGACGCTACCACTGCGCCATCGAGGAGACCCTACTAGAGTCGTTTTCACGTTCAGAAGAGACAACGGAGAAACCGCACAGTGTTGCCAATACAGCGCTAGCTCATGTCGCCGGGAAATGATGACCTTCCTTCACAAAGAAGGTGTTACATATTTTGTATATATAATGATAATTATATGTAATTATTAACATTAATATTATACTGTGAACGTTACAGTTACCCTTTTTACTATGATCCATTGCGATCACTACACACGCGAGTGTAATGCACGAATATGACACTTCAGAAATCACTTAAAAAAGTAAAAATCACTGAGAGCTCACACAACTGAAAACACTTTTTCGGGAGAGGGAAAAAGTCTAAACAGACCAAAGCAGATCTCTCACTCAAGTAAGGGGACCCTGGCACATGGGTTAGATTCAAGTTGCAACCCAAACAAACAAATGAGTTATGGCCCACGTGAACTGATAAGACGTGAATGACTCAAGCAAGGCATGTCATATTTCTATCTTGAAGCCCCATATTTTGTCACGTGTTGGAAAGCCTTTCAAAGGTTAATATGGTGTCTATGAACTTATGTGTACGTTGGAAACTGAAAGGTGATCTTCATTTCAGCATTAATGTCGACAGTAATGTAAACGAAAACAACGTGTATTGTGTATTTGCGTCAGCACTAATGTTGCTCACAACAGCAGCATTGGAAATAATTGTCAATTATTAAATTTAAGTAATTTCAATTCTATTATAACAAACTGCATGAAGTTCATATTTTTACTGAATGGAAATAAAATAACAACTGGAAAACTTGGTGGTGATTAGCCGGAATGCTGCGGTGAGTCAGCTCAAGATGGCCAGACAACGTCTCTTACTTCGCGCGCGGTTCGGGTTAAAAAGAAACTCCAAATGCATGGAAGTAATATTTCTGCGAACCTTTGAGTGGTTATAAAAAATAATTTCATTATTTTCTCCACAACTTTGTCGCTGGAAGTTTTTACTTGGAATTACAGAACAAAAAATGGCCAGCGACGACATTTTCTACTGCACGAATATAAAAAATCTCCACATACTTTATTTGAATATTTTTTAATGCAAATATGCTTTAAAGTATTGATAAATTCTGAGTACCACCGTCACCTATGACAATTAAAAAACAGTGTCAATTTTTTTCATAATGAATGCTTCAATTTTACGGCATGTTTCAACGTTAGGAATGAAAACAATGTAAAAATTGTGTTTTCACAGAAAATTTGCGTTTTTAATTTATCTAAAATTATGTAAGCAAGTTACCAGTTTTTTGTGTTCACCATCGTATTCTCTACAAAATTTCCTGCAAAACTGCAGGTACCGATTTTACTTAAGCTAAATTTGTAAATCCAGAAATTTCACAACAGCGCGCTCGTATTTCCCATAAGAAAAGCATTGCCCATAAGAGCCCATTGTGTCTTCTGAACGTGAAAACGACTCTAGAAATGCTATGATTTGCTGAATTAACTCTAAGAACTACAGTACTGTCCATTTTAAACCAGTTGTTTATTCACTTTCTGTACATGTATAACGAACCAGGGACTAGAAAATATAAATTGTGAAACCCCCCTTTCGTATTTCCGGCTCAAATATAATCTGCTCGCTTGACACCCAGGGTGAGGTGAAAGGAGAGATTTGAAGGATTAAAGCAGGAAGTAATCCAGAGGGTCGGATAAAACAAGGGACTGGGGGCTAACCTTTCAAAGAGGGGAGTTGCACTTTCACACACTGATCCTAGGTTCGAATCTTGGGTAATCGATGTGTGTTTGTTCCGTCATCTGTCTCATCAATTCATCCTTCATCCTCATTGTATTGTGATTAACCTAGAGAGGTAGAAAAAGGACGTAAAATAACAAAACAGAAGAAAGTAAGGTATGGACAACAACGTTCCTCCGAATAGAGGAAACATTTTATTTTGAAAATATCAAAGAGCTTCTGTCAACATTACAGTGTCGCCGAGAAAGATAGAAGAAAAACGGGGGACCGAAATATCTTTTTAGGAATAGTCAAATTTTATTCCCATTAAATATCGCATACAAAATGCATACTTGAGGTAAAAGTTGGTTAAATGACAATTTTTCTTGTAGGGACAATTTTTCTTGTGGGAACAATTTTTCTTGTAGGCTAAGGTATGTTCATGTACGCATGTGTCAAGCATGTGTACGACCGTGAGGTGCCGCTCCTCCACCCTTTTATTCCTCAAATCCTGAATTGTTTATCATTGTAGTGAACAAAGTTGTAAAATTGTAATCAACAGGGTCGTAACGAGTAGTTTCATTGTGAAGCAATTAATCTTCGTTTTTAAAATATGTTCTAGATTTGTGTTTGAACAAGTTGGAGCTAGGGTTGCAGCTTATAATGTTCTCCATGGGTATCGAAGCATTTAATAATGCCCTGAGTTGTCCTGAAGCACAGCTTCGAACGACATTATGCGGGTGTGTCTACGAAAACCAATCCAGTCAGCAAATCAACCATCAGCTTGTAGATCCACTTTTTAAAATAATAGCTTATACCACTCGCTTATATCAAGAAACTGAATGTGTAGATATTTGTGCGACATGAAAGCACTGTTTCTGTTGTTGTGGCAATGTTTGTACAATTCAAGATATCGCAAGAGGTTAGAGTATTTACGCCAGAGGTTAGAGTAAGTTTAACTTATTGAAACAAGTTCGCCACTTCTACCCAGTAGAGGCACATAATGGTTTGGATCCCAAATTAAACTGTAGGTCCAGTCCAGATTAGCCTTATTGTGCATAAAGTGGACTTAAACACCAAATCAATAAATCAATCAAGTTCGTTACTTTGCCGAAAGAAAAACTAAACATCTCTCAACTTACAGCATTTTGTAATCGCGCAAAATAGCGAAAATCCATTCTCCTCCCGCCTTATCAAAGGCTATGACCCAATTTTACTCAAATGAATTATCACTCTAGTCCTCAAAGGTATACAGCGACTGTAAAAAAATCTGCCTAAAAGCTCTAAATTTACAGTAATTGCCATCTTAGCAGAGTTGTAAGTTTTCTATTTTGTTCCCGCTCCCCTCCCCCACCACCTATGCACTCAAAAGTAAATTTCTTACTGGCAAATTGTACATCTATTGTTTTTTGAATTTCGATGACTAAGCTCTGAATATTTAGTTTCTACAGAGCGTTGCAAATGTCAAAAATGGGTAAGTAGTGAATATGCATAAATATTTACATACATACATAAATACATACATACATATGTACATATAGGTAGGTATATGCATGGATGTAAGGTTAAGTGACGGTTACATCCAATGGCTGGAATCCCTCTGTTATGCTAAATGAAATGTGGTATGTATCATCAGGAAAGCAGGTCAATATTTCTGCCAAACCTCTCTTTTTGTTGTTGGTGTTGTTGTTTCCTCACTATCATTTCAAGCTTATTTCTTAAAAAATAAAATAATGCGGGTTCAACCTTACTTTACCCATCTTTGCACACCACTAGGTTTCGTGCGAATTCTTATCTTGTCTTTACAGTTACACAATATTTCACACGCATTTGTTTATGAGAGCTGTGAATTCGTGACAGGCCAGAAGTCGCTAGCAATGCTATGAAGAAAGCACAAATTCCCTTGCTCCTCCAATGTTTGTTCTGATCTGGTGGGCCTACACAACACTAGGCCCCATCTCACAAACAAGGGTGTTCTAGGAATAACCAAAGAGACCCGGGAATTATGAAACATACATTGTTTACATGAATGTAAAATTAAGTACATGTCTGTAAGTAACTCTCAAAGTATCTTGATACAAAGTTTCGTTGCAGTTTGTGTCGTTCATTACAAACAGACGTTTATTATTATTATTGTTATTATTATTTCAGGCTCACCCTGACTCAAAAAAATTAGTACATTGGGGTAATCCTCGGGAGTAAGGGCGGCCGGAGTGTGGTGCTGAACACATCACCTCCAAAATGGCCGAGATCAAGAATACGTGCTCCCACCTCCCCTAAATTTGCCTCATGCACGGTGCTATATGCGCGGGAAACTTTACATTTTACCTATTATTATTATTATTATTATTAAAAATGTGAGATATCTATATGCTCTTTGTGGTATTAGGTATTTCTTCGTTATTTTACGTCGCTTTGCGTTGGTTCGATGTGGCTTACAGACTGGGTATTGTTTGTCTCTTTCAGTACGGAATAAACATAACTTGATTCGGAGAGCATTGGGTCGCCCACGTTGTCTTCGTGACCGCGTACGTGACTTCATATGTTTAGAAAACAAATTCAGATTGTTTCCACTTGACCTTGGAAGGGGCGGACTATAATTGTGTTTTGGTTCCATAAAGAATGCAGCGTGCTGTAGAAAATAATTGGAATGTATATTCTTTCAATAGGTCGCCGCAGTGCGGGATGAAAAGGAATGCTTCCACAACTAGTGTTCAGCTTCAAGCCCTGCATTTCCCTCAGTAATAAACAGATAAGGAAAGAAAAAGGGAGAACCCCTGAAGACGCTTATTGCCCTGGTGCCTTTAAAATAAACAAGGACGCCAGATCAGCGGAATTTCTGTTCCCCCTTTTTCTTTTCCACCTTCTTTATTGACGGTTTCAATTATATGTATGTACGAGGCGCTAAACTAAATCTAGTTAACGTCTCGTGGATATAGTGGACCAAGATTATTCCGGCGTTCTAGAAACGAACTTGGTGGTAAGATGTTACTTGCTAGTAATTGAATTAAATTAATGGCATCTGCATTGTTAGTAATAAAAACCGCGGTAGCTCAGCTAGCGTCTGACTACCATGCGAGAGACCCGGGATTTTTTCCACCTGTTCAAGCGGCCCTGGCGCCCGCCCAGCGTCGTATAAAGTGGGTACGTGGAGGATGCTCTGGGAGATAAAGGCGGCCCCACCTTCGGCCGTGATCAAGAAAGTGTGGGGCCCTAACTCCACACCCCGTATACGCCTTCATAGCTTGGTGCAAAGCACAGGGGAACACTTTACTTTTTATGTTAGTAATGAAACAAAGGTTGGGGAGCGGGGAGAATGTGTTAAGACAGAGAGGAAAAAGAGTGGTATTTTAGGAAGGTTATTAATTAAATGAGTTAAGCAGTGTGCGAATTAAGCGAAGGGGGTGCCGGTGATTTCCCCACCACAATAAATTTTATCCCCTGCAAAAGAAAATTATTTTTATCCCTGCCAGAAGTATTTTTATGCCTTTAAAGAAAAATGAAATTGAAATGATATATTATTCCATGTCTTAACTATGTAACAGACACAATTGAAAAATCATTTGTTCCTTAATGGTCCAGTCATAAGATTTCCCTGCCCCAAAGTATGCACGAAATTGACAACCTCACCGTGCCGACACAACAGAAACTCAAATTTTCGTGGCATAGTGCTGATATTTTACATTTATTAAATTGTTCACAAGAAACTTGTAAGATTGGCATTAAGTATGAACTTGGCAATATACAGTTTTTTCGTGTATGAGTTTGGGTTTACTTAGAATCAGGGGGGCCGCCAGGAGGTGGGGAAGGATGCTTCATCACCCCTTCATTTTCTTCCTCACGGCGTCCACCATCCCTTGTTCAATTTGTTAAACCATGTCATATTCAGCGTAGAAAGGTTTTGAAGTGAGATCGGTATTACTGCATACAACAGGCAAGCCATCGATCTTAATCTGACATCAGGCACGTATCCAAAGGGGCCCTCTGAAAATTTTCTGTTTACACTAGATAAAATGAGGCTTTTAATTTCTTGAATAATGTGATCATAATTTGAGAGTTATAATTATCGAGACAAGACAGAGAATGTTCTATTACTCTCTTATTGTTAATAGCACGTATCCATGATGGGGATCGGAAATTTTTCAATTTACTTTAGAAAAAAATAGATTTTTCTCTTCTTGAATAATGGGACGATGACTTAAAGAGAGAAATAATTATCAAGGCAAGACGAAGAATGTTCTATAACCCTGTTGTTCATAATATTGCACGTAAACTTTTCTTGCGCTTTCGGTGTTGTCGCAGCGAAAGACTTGTCAGCATTTGAAAGCTGCACAACAAACGTATCGCCACAAGTAGGACGATTCGTTGTAATTTTTAATCTCTGGAAAGCGCGAGAGGGAACGTTCTTGAATAAGAGAAGGAGTCGAACTACTACTGGGTATATTAACGAATCGTTTTCCTGCTGAACGTTCTAGAATATGAGAATATTCAATTTCCCGGTTGATCTGTTCAATAGAATCGGTTAATGAGACTTCAGAGATAAGTGTGACAACTCATACAGTCGATTAGTGATCAGTCAGTGTCCATTGGTGGCTTTATAAGATCTAGTGATTTGAAAATGAAAAGTAACGAAGTATACTTCTAGTTCCAGTTCGGGTCCAAAGAAGGACACAATGACGACAGCGGAACTTCCGGAGTCTCAGTGTAGTGCTAATTCAGGTTGAGAGCCGAAGAGATCGAAGGTCTCTTTCTCTAAAGTTAATATTTCAACAATACCGGGTATTGGAGCAGTTTATTAAGAAAGAAATAAACTGCACAAATCAACTGAAAAACAAAGTTCTGATTGATGATTTAGTTGTGACCGGACCAAATTCCGTGTATGCGGTTTGTAACCTTATATAATAGAAAAATGCATATGCATGTGTGAACCTACAACAGATGGTGATATTTCAGATATTGGCTTTGTTATACTTGTTACCCAGCAAGCCTTGATGAGTTACTAAGTCTCTCATGTTCCCGACAAAAGGAGTAGCGGACTAACTTTGTGACGACTGGTATCCAACTGGAGGATGTTGCAACATCGCGCTACGACGCCAGGGGTTCCGGTTTCGAATACCGGCCTGGGCATGGATGTTTTTGAGTGTACATTCATCAATTTCATCATATCGTCACTTATCCCCATATTCGCAAATTAGCCAAACGTGGCACAAAAAACTAGTAAAATAAAGGATGGAAAATTATGGCTTTTTTAAGGTTAGGTGCGAAGGCAGGTGACAACACCCTAAAGGATCATATACAAACCTGCGGGAAGAACGATATTACTTAAGTCTCCAATACGAAATGATAAAAACTTTTGGTGAGTTCATTATAAATAATGTGTCCGAGATAAAGAGTGGTATCCCCAGAATTTTCGGAAGGGAGAGGGGTTATGAATACCATTTTTGGTGGTCAGTCTTAATTTTGCAATATTTGTCTGTCTTTGACGTTCTTTTTTTTTTTAAGGAATACTTTGTCAAATGGTGTTATGACCCCACCAACTCTCCCTTGGGCACGTCACTGTAGACAAATGAGTAAGCATTTGATCATATTGGGAGACGAAACATTAGATGTGTTGGGAACTGTGCATTAATTGTTTCTCGATCCGGCTATATTCGAGAAAACTTCCTTTGTTTCGTGCCGACATATGACAAGACTGAGGAAGCTGTGATAGACATCTTTGAACAAAGTAAAATAAAGCAGATCAATGAATCAATCACAATTTTGAACACTTGCGAGTGCCTGAATGTGGACAATTTGGTGGGTTTCGGCTTTTATAAGAGCTGCAAACATGGGAGGACAAGACACATTAGTGGTGTTCTGGTTCGAATCAGAGAGAAATATTCGAGAACTGCCTGCGTTCTGTTCGAAGCCCACAGTTTGAATCTCGCTTAGTCGAGTGGATTGCTCATTCCGTGCATGTGTAACACCTTCGTAAAAACACTCACAGATACCACAGATGTTTTGATGCCTGGTGAGAAGAAATGGACAAACGCACATACTCAGATGGTTCCGGCACACAATGTTAATGCTTGGAAACAGAGGAGTCTTGTGGTAAAAAATGTTCCGATTTCACGTTCTAATTAAAATGGCAACCTTAAACAGGCGACGATTTAAGGGATAGTTGCTCCCCATTTTTTTGCTTCCTCACTATGGCCTCTTAATGGTAAGCCTTGTCTACGAAGAGAAAGTAAATTGTCCTTGCACCGCCCCTTACCCCAGGTTTTGGAACCCAATAGCCACCACTGGCCTTAAACATGCAATTCTGAGGTTCTATCTATACCTCTTAAAAATATGTTGTTAGTGTAAGACTGTTTGCTTGTATAGAGTCAATTGTTTTTATGAGCCATTGTTGCTTTCCATTGTTATGCGGCAATAAAGAGGGTCCAAAATACAGGTTCCGACTGTATTTTTACTTATTTCGGTCCGTAATATCTTGGTTAAAAAACACTACCCATTTTTTTACTCTGCATGGAAGCTCACTATTAGCACTCACTGAAATAGCACATAACTTGGATATTGACGCTGTTAGTAGATATAACCCTTTAAATACTAAATTATTGCAAAATCCGCAACTTTAGAATTAGGCTTTTCTCAAAACAGCAAAAGGGAAGAGTAAAACTTGGTATGCAAAGTTTTCTTTTTTTTTTTTTCGTTTTTTTCTTTTTATTGAAGACTCGTAGTGGTGCTGTCGGCCACCAGAAAGCAGTTTAGTAGCAGTGAGGAAAATGGCTACCACTGGACAGCAGAAAGTGTTCTGTATTCTCGTTCAGCGGCATTTCCGAACAAGATTTGTGGTTGAACCGCCTTCTGCAAGTCAATTAGAAAATGCTACAACATTGGTGGAATTGCATGAGCGCATCACTGCAGCCATAGCCGACGTGGACCCTGACATGCTAGGAAGAGTGTGGCAGGAACTTGATTATAGACTAGATGTGTGTCGTGTAACACGTGGATCACACAGAGAACATTTATAATACGCCAGGAAAAACATTTTGCGTTTTTCAATCTGTGTGTGTAATATCAGTCATTTACGTATCATTACAATGAAATAAATAGACACTGAAATCGGGAACATCATTTTTTGACTTACGCTGTATGTACTCACACATGGAAATAAAAAATCATTGGGGCCTCGTCCTATTTTTGAGGGGAAAACATCAAAATGTTAAGAAATGTCAATGTAAATTATCACACTTCCTTCCCTATCAGAAAGAGGAACAGACCTTTCTCCTCCCCTTCTATGTTCCAAACGGAACAGTTCCTGTCTTGAAAAGTTGTGATGGAGTTTCAGTTTTTCTTTCTTTGATGAGTAGCGTAGTGGTAATGCCATCTCTTTGTAATCAAAGGTCTCCGGGTTTAATGCAAAGTGGAGGTACAAGTTGTTCGGATTCCACTTTAAACTGCAAGTCCACAGTCCCGAAAAGCTTTTATGTGCATAAAGTGGGTTTAAAAATAAAACTCTAACGAACTCTACATACAGTGACATACCAAGGACTTTCGTTAGCCCCACCTTTTCCTGCTTTAGACATTCTTTTTACTGGGCCAAAGAGGGACTATGATTCCCTACACCAGAAATGCCCATCCCCCTCAAGGCCCTGAATGCAGTCCCCCAAATCAAGAATTTCAAGGCAGCAAGCATAAGGATAATAGGCCAAAATTCATAACTAGATTCGATCATCATAACCCCCCAATATTATTTTGATAAATATAGTAACTGATTTTAATTTGGATGCAATAGCCTGTCAAGTGGTCGATAGTTATATCTTAAAATGTATATTTTCGACACGCAGAAAGCTAGCATATTGATTTCTTAGATAATTTGAAATGTCAGAAAATAAATTATGTGCATGCAGTGTTTTTGGTCGGGGAATACATGTTAAAAAGCCCACAACTTAATGATAAGATAGAAAAATCTAACTGGGCACACCACTTGCATACCCATGATTTTTCTTTTCGGAGCCGGCCGGAATTGTAAAGGTAGATATTACATAGCTGCTTCACTTTGTTCTGGGAGAAGACGGGATATAAAATATTTCATAAATATTATTTTCTTGCCTTCCTTTTTAAAGTTGTTCAAAGACAAATATCGGGGGGTCGTTTTAAGGGGAGTTTGCTTTTATCATTTTGCCCTTTCCAGAGTTTTTACTGCTTTCATTTGAAAAAAATAATTTTCTCAAAATTTCAGAATTTCAAATTTTCTCAAAAATTCATAGGTAATTGTGGAGCTACAGCACCATCATCTCCCCCAACACCTACCCTGCGTACACCAGTGGGGCAAACCAAATATTCATGCTGCAGTTGTCTTAACCAAAACTTGTTTGTTCGTATGACTGATTCAATTATCATTTCATACACAGAGCTGTTGATAGTGAAAATAGAATTTGTTGCCTCCTGCAACAAATTTTCCTCTTAGGCTTAGAGTATTTCAAAGTAAAAAAAATCTGGATTATGTCTCACGTGTAAAATTCACTTTCTGCGACAAGTTTGATATGCACATCTTACATTACATATTTTTCTGTTGTATCGGGTTCTTTACAATGCGTTAGTTATGTAGTATATTTAGTACAATTATGACAGCACACGGAACAGACAATACAGTAGTATTTTTAATAGAACTAATTCCTTAAAATGGTGCACCTGCAGGAAGAAATGGCACGGGCCAAGTCCTGTGAATAGGCTGGATGGGGAATAAATTCGAAGCAAAATTAGTGCAATTTTGCCTTTGGGACGCTCGATTTGTGGGATGGCCCGTTTTTCTGTTGCAAAAGCACTTTTTGGGCTTTTTAGAAAGTGATTCACCTAATGAACTGCGACATCATCTCCTAAATTTACATAAATATTCAATCAACACCAAGAATATTGGTCGTATCTGACAATGTAGTAGCCTACCTTCGTGGCGGTGTGATTAGCACAGCGCGCTACGACGCCAGGGACCACGGGTTTGAATTTCGGGTTGGGCATGAGTGTTATTTGTGAGTGTTCCTTCATCAATTTTATCATATCATCACTCATTCTCATAGTCGCGATCAGTCCAAAGTGAAAGAAAAGCGACGCTAAATAACAAAAAGGTAATCAAACCGTAATGTAGCTAAAGTATAATCCTTCACAATCATCTTATCAAGACCCAAATAGGGATAATTGCGAGCAAAGCTAGCGCGAAAATTTTTATATCTATTTATTTGCATACTTACAAGAATATTACATTAATTTAATTTTGCGTCAATACTTTCAAAGGATGCCGTGCTATTTACTCTTTCCCAACTTATTCTCCATTTGCTCATGGACGCCAAAAACGAAAAGGGTACATCACTAAGAAATGGGGTGGAAAAGTGGTACAATATCAAGTAAATGGTAAGACACGAACTACAATAATCTTTTCGTACATAATATCACAAAATGTGAACGTTTTTTGCGACAATCACTGTGAAATGCTGTGTGATTTGTTGTTCACACAAAATGTTATTGTGCACCATTGAAATTTCTTGCTCATAGTAATGAGTTGGATTGTCTTACAGAAGAACTGTGCCAGTGTCTCCTGTTGAAACAAATGAAAACGTTATTTGTCGTGCTTTTTGCCAAACAACTGTTCTCACCAAGAATTTTTAAATGTTCATGTGTTGCTCAGTTGACCTCCTCTTTTTCATTCAGGGTCTTGTGCGAGTCGTATGTCGGAAATAGGAAGAATGAAGAAGAGTAAAAAATAATGAATTTGATAATCTATATTCATCACCAGATGTTATTAGAATTATTAAATAAAGACGATTTCGGTGGGCAGGTCATCAAGCACGAATGGGAGAAGAAAGAAAACTTACAGAATCCTGGTTGGGAAACCTAATTGTAGGAAACTTATAGAAAGGCCAAGACAAAGATGGAATGGCAATAAATAAGATGCTTATAAAGAAACTGGTTAACAATGGAGAAACCTGAATTAATCTTACCCATTGTAGGAACGGATAAAAAAGTTTAGGTTGCTGTGACAATAAACTTTCCACTTAGAGTTTAAGTTCGTGTTTTAAGTCCACTCTATGCACAGTATGGCTAGTCGGGACGGGACATATAGTTTAAAGTGTGATCCGAACCATTATGTGCCTCAATCAGGTATCCAAACCGGGATCCCTCGATTACAAGGGGACGCTCGCACTTTCCGTTTTAGGAATGACAAAGAGTTAGTTAATATTTTCTAATTACTTTCACTTTCAAAACTTAAAGTTCAACAAATCTCGACTTCTGTGGAATAAAAGTCAGTGATATTTGTGTCAAGAAGTGTAACTCAACTGGTAATGTGAGTCCGAGGGACGCCAAGCCAACACGAGAGAGCGTAGAAATACGTCCAAAGTGCAAGCACCTAGCATGGGGTACATTCAAAGGGATTGCCATGGCAGTTTGTATCACAAAATGGTCGACAAATTAAGTTTCACTCGGGTCTGTCAGACACCTCGTTACCTTTCAACGTCTAAGATAACGGATTCGTTTTTGGAAGTAGCCGGTTATAATTCACGGGTTAAGCTTAACGCCCACTGAGACGTTGTTAAACGCAGCAACAGAACGCAACAGACGCGTTTCCGGCGTCTCAGCGTGCGATAACCTTTAAGATAACATGCAGACTTCTGGCATGGAAATTCCGTGCGTTTCCCTGTAGTGGGCGTTAAACCATTTGATTTCAATAGAAGCAGACAACAGAAATTCTGTTGCTTTCTGTTGCCGCGTCTCAGTGGATGTTAACTTGAAGTTTCCACCGTCACTTGAGACAAATGCTGCGGAAATATTTCATTTCCTCTTATGTGTTTATCACATTTTCCATCACTCTCTTACTTTGTCACCACGGTTAACCAGCTAGTACAAATTGTCAATTTAAGTTGAATGAATTGAGCAAGGAAGAAGCTAGGAAAGTGCTACATTTGAAACTTGTTTGAATTGTGTTACATTTTAATTTAGCATCGACATTCAATTATTCCCAGAGTTGTTTAATGTAAAATTGTAGTTGAGACATCTTGGAAATAGGGTCTGTAAGTTGGGTATGTTATGAATCCTCATGATAATATTTAATTCGGCTTCCCCGATGGCGCAGTGGTAGGGTTGTTCCCTTGTAATCAAGAAGTCCCTGGTTCGATACCCGGTGGAGGCATACAGTGGTGCAGATCATAGTTTTAAACTGTAGGTTTAATCCCGATTAGCCTTACTGTGCTTAAAGTGGACTTAAAACATCAAATCAACCAAATCGACCTCTACGTAAACACACACAACAGGTGTGTTTCTGCTTGCCATTAACTTCATTCCTAGTTGATACTTCCTACCCTCACATCAGGTTAGCGTAAGGAAAACATTTCCTCTGACATAATCAATCCCAAAAACTCCTATCAAAATGAGAGCGCTTACATCATAGGTGACACGTAAGCAGCTTACACGTTTCCCTGCACACCCACGCGACCCTAAATCTGTTGACCTTGAGTTTATTTGTCGACATCAAGTGACCCAGCAACGAAAGATTTAGCGCGAACGCAGCTCACGTGTCGCCACTTTTATTCCGTTGCAGTGGCGCGACCACAAGGGGGAGGGGCAGGGGAGGCATTGCCCCAACCTTGGACGGAAATGAGTTCTTGGGAGGGCAAGGGGGGCAAACATTGACGGCCAAGTGTACCTGCAATTACCGCTCACAACTTGAAATTTTATGCAAATAAAAATACTTTTCGCAAAATTTTCTTCATCGCTTCGCTCACATTACCTGCTTTTCTTAGTCTTCAGTACCGTAGCTAGGGGGCGGCGGGAGTCTGCCCTGTGCGCCGAACGACTTGAAGGAAAATAAGTTGTAAAATTGATTGATTGGGTTGTGGATTTAAGTCCATTTTACGCACAGAAATGCTAATCGGGACTGAACCTGCAGTTTAAAGTGGGATCCGAACCACTGTGCCATGTGCCTCCAGCTGGTATCAAGGTAACGATGTTATCATTATACCATCGAGGAGCAGGGGCGGCGCCAGAAATTTTCAACCGGGTGGGCAGAAGCTGTATATTCATAAATTAGGGTGGGCAGTATAAATCAAAGACCGTATATGAGTGTTCCATGAACTCATGCCCGCCCCCCCCCCCTCCAACATATACAGGGTGTCCTAAAGCAACTTCAACAGCGGTTGGATGCTGGTAGATATATAAAAAAACAACATACTTTTCCTCATTCTCATAACCTCGAAAGTGCTTAGTTTCTGATCTATGAGCGCTGAAAATCTAACCTGTAAGTACAGTCACGGACACTTCTGGGTTATAACAATCTCATTAACTTTCAATGCAATCATTACAACCCAGAAGTGTCCATGACTGGACGTATACAACCCAACTCACCAACCGATCGCTCTGACGTAACTTCCAGGGACGCGTAACAAGATTGCCACTTGAATTGAAAACAACAACTTGGGAGTCTTATCTGGCAAAATACAAAAGAATAATTATACTTGCGATGTTGTAAGCATAGGTGCGCGCAGAATAATTTATTTGGGGGTCCCTTAACGGAAGTTTCAGTTACCTATCTGGACATGGCTATCCTATAGTCGTAACTTCATGTTATTTTCACAGAAACTGTTAAGTATATCAACATGAAAATTTAACATTATAGAATGAGCATTTGTTATCACTTTAGCACAGGTTTTACTATCACCGTGTCGATATTTTAATAATGAAAGTAAACAATTGAAAATGATAAATACAAGGTTATACCTCTACAGGTACTATCAGCTGAATTACTATCACGAAGTACATCTGTAGGTTCAGTTTTACCATGTTTTCTAATGCACATTTACCTACTTCATAAAATATATTGCTGTACCTGGTCACTCCATAGTTAATGCCATATGTTACATATCATTTTAAACCGTAGAATTCAGATGTAAGCAAAAATCTGAAAATTGATACACTTGTTATTGAATGAGAAGTGAGAGAGCATTCATGAAAGTCTTATTGGAAATGTTAGAAGGTTGCATTAAGAAACAAGTCGGTCCTCGGGAAAATAATATTTACGGTCCGATATGTGAAGAGCTGGTCATCTCAAATGAAACGAAATTCCTTATTTTTTTACCACTGATATTATTTTCATTATTTTAATGGTAGTTGAACATATTTTCTTTATTTTTTAGAAGACATTTGGGGTAGCCAGGTACCTTTGTCACCTCCGTGTGCACACCTATGCCTATAAGAAGTATTTACAAACTGGCCAAGACAAAGAATTTCCAACATATACGGACTGAAATTCAAGACACTTTATTCTAAAATGTCCCCGTCGTGTTTCGAGTGTCGTGCAGTACCAATAATCGTGAATCGCAAGATGCACTTACGACATGTTGATTAAATGGACGAACTGAGAAATGCAAACATAGTGTGTTCGCCACCTTGTTTTGTTTCACACGCAGACTGTTATTTATTTATTTCTAAATGACTAATCGAGTCCCTCACATAATACGGGGGCAAACCCCTTACTGAAAATAATGAATTGTAAAAGCTCTTGCAATAAAATGAAAAATATCGTTTAAACATTAATTAATTCGCAGATTAAAACTAATACATAATAACTAAAATCAATCCGATCTGTATAAGGGTGTCTCTACATCACGTGTGCATTCCGAGCGCCCAATACAGCTCAGCGTTTGACATAAGTATGAATAATGTCTTCTTAGCAAAATTTTAAAAAAAGCAAGAACTCGGTATAAATCAAATTCTTAGTTCATTCTGCATAATATTTATCTAAGCTAAAGAAGGACATTTTGGAAAAATATAATCGAAATGTAATAAGTAAGTAAATAAATAAAATTGTATGTGTTATGTTATGAAGCACAAAGTTCTAAAATTTTGTCCCTATTCTATGTTAGTTAACCACAAGAAAAATCACATGATTACGTAACTGATAGGGAAAATGTATCTGTAAGAAGATTTTTTGCCTCCCTGATGGCATAGTGGTAGAGTCGTCGCCTTGTGATCAAGGGGTCTCGGGTTCAATAACCGGTGGAGTCACATAGTGGTTCGGACCCCGCTGTAAACTGTAGGTCCAGTCCCGATTGCCTATCTGTGCATAAAGTGGACTTAAAACAACAACTAGATTTCTACATAAGGTTGCTAACTCATCAAGTGAATAATTCTGCAGCTATTTTTCAAACCTACAGAGCTGTTTTATCAAAATCTTTTTTTGTGATTGCATCTTATTAGTAGAATGAATATAAAATTATTATTATCTATTTTGGATACGATATCGAAATTAGAAGATGACAAGTATATAAAATCGTAATGATGAAAGGGACATATCAAAATACCTCTGTCTTAGTATTTCAATATAGACCTAACTAAAAAACTTTGTGTGTTGCTGGAGGAAGCAACGCGAAGAAGAGGTTTTTATTTGTTTAACAGATCACCTTAATCATACCCAGGCCGGAAGCCCGGAGTTGAAAACATCAAGCAACTCCACTCCACCCCTTCTACACTCAGTTTCAGTTACAACTTTTTGGCCAAGTTATGGCAGACAGTTAACTATATTTCTATATTTTTGCCACATTTCAAGTATCTATTTCTTTTCATTATGTGGCACATTTTCAAAGCAATTTGATACATCATCCCTGTGAAGGTCAGAAGCTGCAGCCCTCAGGCCCATAATCCTGTTCTAATCTTGATCATATTCTGCAAAATTTTGCTCCTCCCATATTGCCCTTTAAGCCTACTGGCTGCTTAAGCATACAAGTGGGCATTAGATAACATTTTTTGTTTCAAAAGATTTGGAAATTCCTTTCGCTTTCCAAAGTTAAAGTTAAGGAAGTTGAAAGAAAAGCTTAAATTAATTCCATTCAACTTATTATTTACTCTGATTTTTGTAAACCTATTCACGAAATCAGTGTTCCGGCAAAGGACAACAAAGCTTTTTATTGAATGATAATATGTGAACTTGTCTGTAATATAGATAATATTCACAAGTAAAATATACATGAAGTGAACACCATAATAAACTTATTTATTGGACCATTCGCATTTTCCCAAGTGTATATATTTTTGTGTCGGGAAGGCACAAAAGTTGTAAGAGATAATGCATTGGCGTCCCGTGAAATTGTTTGAGCCCTATTAAATCAATATTGATTTCAGCCTGCAAAAAAATTGGATCCAAAAATTTTCTTGCTCGCTTTGCTCGCAATATGTTATTGTTCTCTGTAATGCATTGTTAATTATCAGACAGAGAAATAAGTAAAATAACTAACTAACTAACTCTGTAGCCTTCTTAAACCCGAAGATTCATGGCTGCAGCAACACAGGCATTCCATCTGTCCCTATCTTGAGCAAGATCTATATACTCTTTTCCATCCCTACCGATTTCCTTTAGGTCTATGTCGACGTTGTCCCTCCATCTTCGTCTTGCCCTTCCTACAGGTCTCTTACCATCAGGTTTCCCAACAAGAATCCTGTAAACTCCTCTTTCCTCTTCCATTCGTGCCACGTGGCCTGCCCACCTAAGTCTTGTTGATTTAATTATTCTAATAATATCTGGAAATGAATACAAATTATGTACTTCTAAATTATGTAACCGTCTCCACTCACCTGCCTCCTCGTCCCTTTTAGGACCAAATATTTTCCTAAGGATCTTATTTTCAAATACTCTCAATTTATGTTCCTCTTTCAATATAAGGACCAAGTTTCACACCCATATAATAGTACAGGCAAAATTACTGTTTTGTATATTTTAACTTTTAGTTTCTTAGATATTAAACGAGAAGACAAAAGTTTATGAAGAGAGAAGTAACATGCATTTCCTGAATTAAGCCTACTTTTTATTTCCTCTTTAATATAATAAACTAAATATATGTTTACAGGCGGAAACCAAGTGTTAGGTAATAATCAAAATCTAATTATTGATAACAACTCGTTTGAACCAGTTTCCAAATTCAAATACTTAGGAGTAATATTAACAAGTGAAAATTGTATTAAAGAGACAGAGAAATAAGACTTGTCTTAATTGATTTTGTTTTAAATGCATGAACAATTGTTTCGAGGAAAGGGAGCGTGCACATTTGAGAGACAATTTATGTAATTTTTGCTGTTGGTTTATTGTGAGATGGATGAATTTGTTGCCTAATGGATTTAAATAATATAAGTTGTATATAATATGTATTAAATAAACTTTGAATATGCACACAATTTAGTGTCCACGTCGTTCCATGTTGCATATATCGTCGGTGAAGGCGCGAAGTGTTGTAACTCGAAAAATTGCGTTTTTGAGTTATGACTACCTCCTCTGTTACCTGTCAAAATTTCGTAGCTGAATTCCCACTGGTTCCGGAGATTTAAGCACCCTGCAATTGGCGTATCTTGAAATTTTCTGCATAAAAAAATCTGAGAAGTTGCTTCAGTGGCTGCTAAGAAATGAAGGTGCGTACAGGCGTAAGCTTAGCCTATATCGGGAAACAAGATATACGATTTACGAAAGATTATATAAATTTATATAAGATTTTTGAAACAAGGGTGAATCATACGTTAGTCCATACACAAAAAAGTTAGTTCCAGGGAGAAATCTGAAAGTAAAATGTGATGGAAAATGTGAAAAGTTTGGTAAAAATCACAGATGCGGAAAGACTTGAAATTTTTAAGGACTTTTATGCAAGTGGCGACCTTCAGCTTCAACGAGAATTCGTCAACACATATGTAAAGGTTTCAGACGTTAAACACAAAACTACGCAAAATGAAGAATCTCGAAGATCAAAAACAAATCATTGTTTATAAACACACTTTTAACACCAGAGAAAACAATGCGAACTGATCTAGCCAAAAGAAGATGCTCAGGTGTCATTGAGAAATTGAAAATAGGAGGAAAACTTCAGACCCTACTGGAAAGGGACAAAATAATAGAGAAAATAATAATAGAACTCATAAAGAGATTCCCAAGAGTCGATTGATTGATTTAGTTTATTTTACTTCGCGTTTTGCGCCTCTTGGCTAATTTGCGAAGATGGGGAAGAGTGATGAAATTGATGAATGGACATTCACAAACAACCAAGCCCGAGCGGGATTCGAACCCGGGACCCTTGGCGTCGCAGCGCGATGTGCTAACCACTCGACCACAGGGTCCGGCCCCAAGAGTCGAATCTCACTACTGCAGGAAAGATACACAAAGACAATGTCTTCATTCGGATCTGCCAAAAAGCAAAATGTATAGAATGTTTATTGAGGATCATAAAGAGAACATCACCCCTTTACCAACTTATCAGACATACAGAAAGATATTCAAAAGCATGGCCTTTTCTTTTCATTGACCGAAAAAGGATACATACGGTCTGTGTAGCAACTTTCTGGAAGGAGATGAGTCGAAGAAAAGCGAACTAGCTGATAAGCATCAAAAACATATCGCCGAGAAGGATGCTGTAAGAAAGAAGAAAATGGAAGCTAAAGACACATCGGACTTTCAATGCAAGACTGTTGCTTCAGTGTTTCATTTTCAGCAAGTCATTTATTTTCCCATTTCAAATGAAATAAAGTTATTTTATATAAGACGATTATGCACATATAATATTACAGTCTATGATCTGAAGACAAGGGAATGTCATTCTTTTGTTTGGCACGAAGGAGTGAACCACAGAGGTGCATGCGAAAATCTCCACTTGCCTAAACAATTTTCTTCATCAATTGGATGTAAAACAGGTTGAAGATGTTTACTTGTTCGCTGATGGTTGTACAGGGCAAAATAAAAACTCAATAGTTGCTGCCATGATGCTCTACACTGTTACTATGGCTCAGCATATCAGTGTCATCAATTTAAATTTCTTTGAATCGTACCACGGAGAGAATGAAGGCACGAAAATCAACTGGAAATGTATTCATTCCAGCTCAGCTGCTACCAATATTTAGACTTGCACGATCTGATAAACCATAGACTGAGGATTCCCTTCGATGCATGAATTTCTTAGATTTCCGAGATGTCGCATAAAATGTGAGGATCCTATCTGTAAGGAAGGATGATAATGGTGAAGGAATTGACTGGACAGGCATACGAGAACTAATGGTGATCAAGGATCAACAAGATAAAATTTATTTCAAGGACAGCCATTTAAATGTGGTTTATCGAAGTATCTCGCTGCAAAGGAAAATTATATTCACCAAAACTCCAAAGTGTCTTCACTCACATCCCCCAAGGATTTCATCACAGATGTACGCAGATTTGATGTCTTTATGTGAAGGAGATACACCTGTAGTGAGCGAACCTGAGTTTGTGTATTTCTACAAAAATCTTCCACACTGAATATCATATAAAAAAAAATATTAAAAATATGCTATTGTACGAGCCTTTAGAGTCCCATAGTTATTCTTAGTTACAAGTACAACCAGAATTCATATTATCTTTGTACTGAAGTGTTACTATATCTTGAATTGCATTAAAGATAAACCATTATTAAATTTCTGTATTTTATTCACTTCTTTTAACTACTATTTTCAACAGAAATGGATAAATAGACGTGAATGCATGGATCATTTTTAAATAAAGGAATAAAATGAATACAACTATTATTAAATACTTTATATTAACGGGAAAATTAATAAATGTATCTCTACATACCAAAAAGATTATTTTTAAAAAAAAAATTAAGGAGGGCGTAACTTTAATCACAATCTTTGAAAAGAAAAGGCGAAGGGACGTAAGTGATTCAAGCACATTCCAGCATTTTTCTTCCAGCAGAAATGAAAACATGTTCAAAATGTAACTTTTTTCCCCAGATATAACAACAATCATACACTTATTGTACAAAATTTGCAATTGATATAATAAATATCAAATGAACACGACGGTATTATGTTTAACGAAAAACTTTAAATCTATCTCCTGAAAAATCATAAAAATCAAGATAAGCCACTTCGTCCCTTCACCAACGATATGTGAAACATATATCGTGCACGAAAGTCATACATGTTAATGTAAAAAATAATTATATTTGGAATGCATTTATCAAGCATTTTCTGTCTTTGAAAAATAGTTTGTGTACTTGTTTTCCATTTTTAATGTGAAATTGAACGTGTTGAAAAATAATTCAAATCGTTTGTTCGAACACAAATGCTTTAGCACCAACTTCTACCCCCTTCTTGAATAATTTACGAGGGTAATAATGTCTTTGATATTACTACTACTACTAATAACAATAATAATAATGTTGGTCCCGGGTTCGAATTCCGGCTTGGGCATGGATGTTTGTGAGTGTCCATTCATCAATTTCATCCAATCATCACTCATCCCCATCTTGGCAAATTAGCCAAAAGTGGCACAATAAGCGAAGTAAAATAAGGCAAAGTCAATAATAATAATGTTAAAATAATAACATTATTAACATAATTATTATTAGCAATATTATTATTATTATTATGGCACGTTTATCCTGGTACTTGCCCCCCAAACAAAAATTCGTGGTTGCGCCTCTGTTCCAATGGGTTTCTTTCTGAGATCGATCCACGTTCAAGTGTTTCAGATGTTTTTGAATTCAGATATTTAATATTCGTAATGCATCCAACGAGTTTCTTTTTTCCAAAAACAATTACATTGTCAATTATGAAAAATATAACCAGCTCCGCAGCTCGATATTCTGGCGCCTTACCCACGGTTACCCTCCGCCAAGCACCGACATTTTACATACGTAAAAGTAAAGTAAAGTGTTCCCCTGTGCATAGCTCCACGCCATGAAGGCGTATAGGGGGTAACGCCCCACACTTTCTTGATCCGGTCGTGATTGGGGGTGATGTGATCAGCATCACGCCCCTGACCGCCTTTACCCCCCAGGGTTTCCCCCAGGTACCCATGTCATTCGACGCTGGGTGGGCGCCGGAGCCGCTTCCATCGTTAGAAAAGTTCCCGGATTTGAACCGGCCGGGGATCGAACCCGGGACCTTTAGCATGGTAGTCAGACGCGTTACCGACTGAGCCACCGCGGCCATATTTTACATACGTCCTTCGATATTTTCTTCTTATGCCACAGTAATGATATCCCCCAGTTAAGAAAATTCTAACAAAGCATCCACGACAAGGATAATTTGCATAGGCATTCCATCACCTACCGCATTTTCTCAAAATTGATCCATACAACTACAAGCATTCCCATATCTTTTCCCCAACTGGGCAAGGATTTTCACTTCGAGCACTTGGGGGCAGGGTAATATTTCATATCATACCCTTCAGTCATAAAAAAATACCTTGACATTTTATTATTATTATCATTATTGTTGTCGTTGTTTTACAAATCATAAAATTTAATTGAATTGAATATACCGTGGCGTTGTTGCTAAGTTCAGACTTGAGTCCACTATTTAAATATAAACTGGATTGCTTCCTTTTCATAAACATTATCATTTATTTTAGAAACGGTTCAGTGTCTTTTTGTATTTCTTCACAATGTGTATATCAGAGACTAGGGTCAATCCGATGGCGTAGTGGTAATGACGTGGCCTTGTAATGAAGCGGTTCCGAGTTCGGTAGTCGAAGGAGGCAACCAAAACTTCTGATACCACTTAAAATTGTCGGTCAAGTCCCGATTAGCCTATGTGTGCATAAAGTGGACTTAAAAAAACAAAAACTCAAATATCAGAGACCACTGAGTCTGATGTCTTTCAAGATACACCTTGTCCACGCAACAATTTCACTATTCAAATGATATTAGGTGTTCCCAGACATCTCAGCTAGGTCTAGTGCTTCACTGCCCCCTCCCCCCCTTTCCCAATACGAGCGCGAATTTTGGAGTAAGGAAAGAAATAAAAGCTCATTAAAGATAATATGGGAGTAGATAGTATTTGTACCTTTGAGGCCAACTTTGATTTCTTGACCAAACGACCACAAAAAGTTGAAAAACTCACTTTCTCTCCCTGTTCCGCGCCTCATTTAGTGCGCTGACGATGTTTCACGGGCGCAGAAAAGCAGTGATGAGTGAAAGATGAGCTCTCATCCTCTCATCCTCTCATTTTCTCATTTTCTCATTTTCTCATTCTCTCATTCTCTCATTTTCTCATCCTCTCATCCTCTTATTCTCTTATCTTCTTATTCTCTCATTCTCTTATTTTTTGAAAGATGAGTGCACCTTATCGTAATTTTCCAAGTCCGGGACCCAAATGTTTATATATATCGTGACCTTCGTAAACCTCTCTCTCGGGGGAGGGAACGATGTACCCACACACACACACGCGCGCGTATGCCTCTTATTATTTCCGTATTGTAACACAAACAAACAAACAAAATAATAATTGTTTTTTTTAGGATACCTGGCCCCTATAACCTCGCCAGGGTGCGTGGTAACGGCGAAATCATCACGAGTTTAGATTTGTACTGCGAATGTTGTCAAAAATTTAATCAATGTTGTTTATTCTCGATGCTAGAATCTTACATAGATTATTCTCTAAAAACGAAAATTGATAATCCTATGCCAAGCCCCCAAGGCATTCAGGCAATTTCTAATGTTCGCGTGGATAGCGACGCTCGGTAGAATTTTTCCTGTCCCCTGTGGAGCAATTGTGTTTCGTCGCCCAATGTAACATTTTCATCACGGACCAAACTATCCACAGCAACCCCTCCCCGAACCCATTCACCTTGCATCCTCTTTCGCCCGAAGAGATTCTATTTTTTTTCAGCTTTCCCACGGTTCTGAATGAAGAATCCATCACATCCCCGATAACAATAGAATCAGAGGGGGATGTGGCGGAAGCAAACACAGCAGCATCTTCCGCTTTTTGAGTTTTATACTGGGAATCGTTTGTTTCACACACCACACCCTGACGGGGCGTGGAATAGAGGCCGAGGGGAAATGATCGACAATACATACATGGGTGGAACTATCAACGTCCCGTTTATTGTTATTTGTCCCCCACAGGATATTGTGCGCATCACAAAATCTTTTGTTGAAAAAAATATAACATGAGTAAATCAGTCAACAAGGGTTTTTATTTGCTAGGACATTGACTATAGCGCTCATTGTGTTTTCACCAAAGAGAGTCGCGTGGAGTAGGAAGGAGAGAAGGAGAAAAAAGGAGAGGAGTTCCTATATAACCTACCAGTTTTTTTGTACGTCATTATCATAGTGAACGTCAATCGTGGCAGTTCAGTATTTTTTAATTTGTTTGTCTGGTAGTATACATATATATCATCGTGGAAGTTTTAGTGAGCTACAAGTTTTATTTTGAAGTTTCTCTATCTCTCTTGAAAGGTGAACGTCAATCGTGGCAGTTCAGTATTCTTAATTGTTTATCTGGCAGTATACATATATATCATCGTGGAAGTTTTAGTGAGCTACAAGTTTTTATTTTGAAGTCTCTCTCTCTATCTCTGTTGAAAGGTAAGTTTTTATTTTTTCATGATATATTAATATTTTTTGTTTTTGCGTCTGACACACACATATTCAGAGGAGTCATAAAAAATTGACACACACTTACATGTCGTATATTTTTAACCTCCTACAACAGTGCACACACACATACATACATACATACATACATACTGTTCGCGTCTAATATATATGTGGAAGGAAAAAATATCTAGCATTTTTCAACTTTTTTTCCTTCTGTTTCAGTGCGCTTTCCACTACCATCACCACAACCCCCCCCCAAAAAAATTTCTCTGTATATATATATATAAATAACAGAGAGAAAAAATGGAACCGCAACCAGGTCCCTCCGGTCTTTGCGGGAAAGTGGCATGTCGCAACTGTGGGGAGTTGATTTCTAAACCTAACATTGCTAGGCATTTGAAAAAATGTCGTTTACCGGATCATGATGTCCTAGTCCCGCCGGCAAAGAAATCTCGCACTGATGGGCATGAATGCGGTGCTTTGAATAAAAGTGCACGCATCATGACCTATAAATCTGGAAGCGATGAAAAGTGTGACTCGAGCACCTTCCTCAACAATGTGAAATCTCAGGTAGTCGATAAATTACGTGATTGCCTCCTCAATGTTGCAATTAAAATTCATCTCGTCTTGACCCTGCTGTATGAGAAAGTTGTCTCGTCCGAGTCAAGCACTTTCAGCTTTTACGTAGGGTGTGAAGGCTTACACGATGACAATAACGAGGATCTTGACGAGATAGTGACACGGCTATTTGAGCACTTGACACAAAAACAAGAAGAGTTTGAAGGTAGAGGAAGTGGATGGAGTCTTTGCGGTCGCAGCCACATGTTAGAACTTCGAGTCTGCAATTTCAAACCATTACGCAGCGCTCAAAAAAAAACAAAAAAACAAAAAAGCAAAATGCAGTGTTGAACATACAAAGTAATGATCAGAAGAGTTTCCTATGGTCTGTCATCGCCGCATTACACCCAGCTAATAATCACCCCCAACGCCTGTCCAATTACAGAGGATATGAGGGGAGATACGAGAATATGATGAGAGGAATTTCCTATCCTGTGCCCCTGAATAAGATCAATCAATTTGAAAAAAACTATAGAGAGGAAAAAGGAAAAGATATCGATATTTCTGTGTTTGGGGTTGACGATTGCGACAACATTCGTGTGTTAAGACCTGCTAGAAGCCAGAATAATGTAATTCGACTCTTGCTTGTAGATGACCGTTACAGTTTGATACGGAATTTCTCACGATTAGTAGGAAGACAGATCACCAAGCATCACGATAAGATCGAAATTTGCGATCGATGCTTGAGAATTTTTCGCAAGGGAAAGAAGATGAAAGAACAGCACAAGTGTTTTGGCTCCGTGAATGCAGAACCCGAAGATGTCATGCCGGAACCCGGAACCAAGATGAAATTTCAGAAACACCAGGCTCTTCTCCACCATCCCGCTGTCCTTTATGCCGACTTTGAAAGCTTCCAAGTTCCCATGACGTCTTGCAACCCTGATCCCTCTACCTCAAGCACGATCCAAATTTTTCACCACGAGCCTTGCAGTTTCTCCATCTACGGAGAAAAATTGAATGATGTCATCTTGTATTGCGGACCCGATGCGGCAAAACATTTTGTTAAGAAGATAGCGGAATGCGCGAGAGAACTTGCACCCAGCCTGAAAGGCTCTTACGTTTCTCCACCTGCTCTCACGACGGAACAACAACGGGGACATGACGCGGCGACAAGATGCGCGGAGTGTAACCAGGCTTTCACCGCCGAAAATTACAAGGTCGTCCACCATGACCACCAGAATGGATTATTTCTGAGCACCATCTGTAATTCGTGCAATCTCAAGATTAAGGAGTCGCATTTCGTTGCCGTGTTTCTGCACTACACGGAGAAGTACGATACGCATCTCTTCGTTAAAGAGCTCTACAACATAACTTCTCGAATCAGCATCATCCCGAGAACGAGCGAGAAATATATTGTGGTGAGAGTGTGGATCCCTCTCCAAGAAGGAGGAAGCGTGGAAGTGTGAATCCTGGACTCTTACAATTTCCTGTCCTCCAGCCTCGCAAGCCTTGCATCTCAACTTGGCGACGAAGATCTTGTGGCCACCAAGCAAAAATGTTTTTCGGGGAGAGATGAGAATTTGAATCTGTTGCGTCGCAAGGGTGTCTACCCCTACGAGTACGTCAACAATTTCGACAAATTTGACGAGACGGAACTTCCACCCCGGGAGGTATTTTATTCTTCTCTCACGGAGGACGTCTGTTCCGAAGAGGACTACGAACACGCTCGTAGTGTGTGGACGGCATTCAATTGCCAAACTTTTCGCGATTATCACGATCTTTATCTGAAATTGGACGTGACACTTCTGATGGATATTTTCGAATCGTTTCGTAAGAGATGCATCACGATATACAAGTTGGATCCTGCGTATTTCTTCACCACGCCGGGATTGACTTGGGAATCGATGATGAAATACACCAACGTGGAACTGGGCCTCATCGCAGAGAAGGAACAGTATGCTTTCATGGAGAGTGCGATACGCGGTGGCATCGTCCAATGTCCCCGACGCCATGCTCAGGCAAACAATCCTCATACGCCTGGTTACGATGCATCGAAGCCCAACACCTATATTGTCTACTGGGATGTCAACAACCTGTACGGCCACTCCATGTCCCAGTGTCTTCCCATCAGCGACTACGCGTGGATGACCGAAGAGGAACTCTCCTGCGAGGATTTTCTCAACTGGAGCGAAGATAACGAATGGGGCTGTTTCTTGGAAGTGGATCTCGATTATCCCGAAACACTTCACAAGAAACATCATGGATTGGCCCTGGCCCCCTCCAAAAAGAAGCCACCTGGAGGATCGGAGCCAAAACTCATACTAAGCATGGAGAACAAGCGGAATTACGTTCTGCACTACCGACTCCTCCAATTTTACATAAGTCACGGCTTGCAGTTGAAGAAAGTTCATAGAGGATTGAAGTTCCGACAGAGCAAGTGGCTGGAACCCTACATAACCGAGAACACGCGCCGCAGAGCGCAATCGACATCGCCTGCAGACAAGGATCTGTACAAACTGTTCAATAACGCCATCTACGGCAAGACGATGGAGAACGTGCGTAATTACATCGACGCAACGTTGGTCACGGACGAAAAGAAATTTGAAAAGATCGTCGCGTCCCCCTACTTCAAAAACTTCACCATTTTCGACGAGAATCTAGTATTCGTCGAGAGGAACAAGAAGCAAGTGATGCTTAACAAGCCGATTGCCATAGGTGCCACTGTCCTTGAACTATCAAAATTGCACATGTACCAATCGTACTACGATCAGTTTCAACCTTTTTATGGAGATAACATCCAAATATGTTACATTGACACGGATAGCTTCATTTTTCTAATCCAAACACCAAGCCTCGAACATGATCTGACTAAGATGAAGCATCTGTTTGATTTTAGCAACTTACCATCAGGCCATCACTTACATTCGGCAGAAAACAAAATGACGATTGGAAAATACAAAGATGAAGTTGGCGGGGAGTACATCAGCGAATTTGCGGGGCTTCGTGCCAAAATGTACTGTGTAAAGATTGCAGAAGAAAAAGAGATCAAGAAAGCGAAGGGGGTGGGAAAAATAAGTACCAGCAAATTTAGCATGCAAGACTACAAGGAATGTCTTTTTCATGGTAAAAGGCAACTCAGCACCGATTATCGCATTGCAAGTAAATTGCATGATTCGTACACGACGCGCGTAAGCAAGGTCGCATTGGATGCAACGGACAACAAGTTACGTGTTCTCGATTGTCAAATCCACACGAGAGAGTGGGGGCACTACAATGGAAGCGATAAATGTGACGTGTGTTAACCGTAACCCCATAGCATGAAGTCCGTTGTGTTTTTTTGCCATTCTTCAAAACATACGGGGGGAAAGAGGGGCCCTCGGGCGATGAAAAGTTGCAAGCTGTTATTATGTTGTTAAGCCCGCTTCAAACCGAGGCTCATTAAATTCAACTCTTACTTTTCATCGCCCGAGGGCTCCTCTTTTCCTCCGTCTGTTTTTTTGAAGAATGGCAAAGGCACAACGTGTTAAATAACTAACAAGGACAATGAATCTCTTTGGTTTCCGCAAACAAAGCAACATGGACACTGCATCACCAAATTTCAATAACCTCTTACCTTCCGTGTTATCTAAACTCAATGGTCTACTAATTGTACATCTTAATAGTATATGGACGAAAATAAATGACGATGTGGGCAAGATGTTTTATGTTTTTAATAACAATTTACATTTCTATGAAATTCCGATCGACGGGAAACTTCAAATCACCGTGAATCCGGAGAACACAGGCGAAATCAAAATTTCTACCGGCAAGAACATTTTTCGAATGAAGCACGACAAGGTACTTTCTAACATGTCGTACGATGTGTCTGCAGGAGATTATCTTTACGTGGAACTCCTAGGAGATTACGACAAACTTATTCCTCTCTTCGTAGAATTACGAATCGTCTATCCTATTATAAATAACCGTTAACCAAAAATGCCTAACGACATTTTCGGCAACACCAAGCGTGTAGACCATGCAGAAGAGATTCTCATGCTGGACGTTCGAGTTAAGAAGTTGAGGACCGATTTGATCGCTTTGCAGGAGACCTTAAACAAAAGTTTAGAGTCTGAGATCGCTACGCTCCAAACGCAATGTCTCGATCCCATTCTGAAAATCGATTCCGAACTGAAAACACTGATAAAAAATTATGTTGACGTACCTTCTTACGACAACATTCAAAATATACAGTTGAGCATGGATTCGCTTCAAAATGATTTGGCCAAATTACAGCAATTTCAATCGAAAAATGAAGATATGGAAAAATTGAAACTCGAAATCGAAGAGCGAACTTCCGCAATAGAAAAGAATTTCTCTGAACTTCAAACCGTCGTGAATGATATTGATATAGAACGCTTGCAGGTCGTTGTTTCTAAATTACAAGAAGAATTCACCGGCACGTTGGAAGAAATCAAATCCAAGTTGCAGACTTTGGAAGATACAATGACGAACCTACCATCGTCGGACGAACTGCAGGTCATCGGTAAAAGCGTCGCGAACATAAAAATTCAATTGGAGGCTTATCAAGATTTCGAACACATTCAAACCACCATCGCTACGCTTCAGGCGTCTCTGGAGTTGATCAACGAAGAAATTAAAAATATTCATGCTGAAGCAAGTGTGTTGACGAGTATTCAGGACACGTTAAGCACGGTTCAGCAGAAGATCCAATATTTGGAAAATTTGAACGTCGAATCCAATCTTACTCATTTTTCATCACGTACTGGACAACATACAGGGTGACTTGGAATCGTTACGAACGAGCGTGCCTTCGAGCGAAGATTTGGAAAAATTGAAAACGGCGGTGACGGCACTATCCGATTCGAGTGACATCAAAAGTTCGTTGAGCGATCTCGAGAGTAGGGTGGCCAATCTCCCCACCTCCAAAGAATTACACGCTTTGAAAAGAAACATATCACGTATGCTGAAACGACTGGAAACGGAAACAGCGAACGTGGAACAGATTCGAGACGAACTTGCTTCGCTGGTGTCGACGCTGCCCACTTCGCAGAGCGTCGCCGACCTTCACACGCAGTTTACAGAGATGCGAAACATCGTGAACGATCTTACCGAGAAGAGCTCGAAATTGAATCAAATCGAGAACCTTCAGAACATTGTCGTCAACATCAGAGATCAAGTTGGAGTGCTGGAATCAACGCAGGAATCGACGCTGGCCTCTTTCGGTGCCAAGTTGCAAGAACTCAACGAAAGCTACAAGCAGTTGAACGTGGAAGTGAAAATCAAACCGTCATTTTCTACCGTAACGGATACCATAGTCGAGCATTTGGTGCCCGTACAAAACACACTGGGTCAGCTTCACAGCAACCTCGTTAGCGTCGATACTAAATTCGCTAAACTGCATTCTCTGCAAGCCATCGAAATTAACAGCGTACCCAATCAACAGAGAATCTCCACCTTCGTCGAAGGTAACAAACTGTACATGCTGCATCCTTATCATCCGTACTACAAGTTTCTCCTCGATGGTACGATTCAGGTAAACGAATTTTCGTACTGGTCTCACGGCAGAAAAGCTAGCGTTAACACCATGACTTTGATATCGAATCGTGGTGTCCAGAAAGCAGGAAACATTCCTCTGGCGCGTTGGAACGAAACGCGCAACATATATGAAATACACGAAGACGAAGATCTTACTGTTTTCGACGTGAGTGCCGGCGATAAGCTGATCATTCAAAACACGAGCGAAGTGCCACCCTCTTTGAATCCCATCACGCTGGTGCTTCTTTTGAAACGTAATCTCTAAAAATAATAAAAAAAATGTCTAGGCAAGCCATCGTCCAAGAATTACATAAACCTGCACGCCGCAACTACGAACGTTTGGCTGTGGTAACCAAGGGAATCGACGACCTCTGGGAAAGCGACCTCGTGGAGATGAGTAGCGGCAAGTTAAAAAACGTGCATAAATTGAACAAGGGCAACAAGTACCTCCTCACCGTCATAGACACATTTTCGAAATTCGCATGGGCTCTACCTTTGAAGGCGAAAACAGGAGCGTGCGTCACGGAAGCATTCAAGACAATTTTTCGCGAAAGCGGCGGCAGACGACCTCGGTTTCTGCACACGGACAAAGGGAAGGAATTTTACAATGCCGTATTCCAAAAGTTTATTCGGAAACACAACGTTCAACATTACTCGACCTTCAGTGACGTCAAGGCCAGCATCGTGGAAAGATTCAATCGCACTCTGAAATCACGCATGTGGTCACGCTTCACGCTTCAGGGAAGCTACAAGTGGGTCACTATTCTTCCGGAACTTGTTAACGACTATAATCACACACGGCACGCAACGATAGGCATGAAGCCAGCTGACGTTACCAAGTCTGACGAGCAACGTTTAATTTCTAGCGTTTACTGTCCAAAGTACACGCCCACGACAAAAAAAGCTAAATACAAAATTGGAGAACAGGTGAGGGTTAGTAAATTGAAGCGAACGTTTGACAGGGGTTTCACACGAAACTGGAGCACTGAACTTTTTACCGTGGTTCGAGTTCTACCCGGGAACCGTCACACGTATATAATAAAAGACAGTGGCGGTGAAATTTTATTGGGGCGCTTCTACGAGGAGGAACTCTCTAAAACTAAATACCCCGACACGTACCTTATCGAAAAAGTTTTGCGCAAGAGAAGCAACAAACTTTTGGTGAAATGGCTGGGACTTCCGGAAACAAGTTGGATCGATTCAAACGAAGTGATTCTATGAGTACGTGGAACGTGGTAAAGCGTCTACCTGATTCGGAAAGTGGAACGAAGAAAAAAAACGGCGAGTTGCTTCCCGACAGCATCCGCTGTCTGATCGTGGGTCCTTCGGGGTGTGGGAAAACGACACTGCTCGTGGACAATTTTCTCCTCGCACCGAATTGGTTAGATTGGAAGAACAGGCACCTGTACGTGTTCTCGAAAAGTTTGGAGCAATCCAAATACCAGCAACTGATGAAACTGTACGATGGTCTGGACATTGCAACGTTCGCCTCGGAAATAAAACCACTCGACGATTGTCGTGAAAATTCAGTCGTTGTGTTCGACGACGCCATCCTGGAAAATCAAAATGAAATTCGCAACTTTTTCACGCAAGGTCGTCACAAAGGAATGGATTGCTTCTACCTAGCTCAAACGTTTTCCAAAATTCCAAAACAGTTAGTACGCGACAACGCTAATTTCATATGTTTGTTTCGTCAAGATCACACCAACCTCAAGCATGCGTACGATGACTACGTAGGCGGAGACATGAACTACAATCAATTTTCGGAAGGCTGCTGCTCTACTTGCTGGAACGGTGACGATTTCGGATTCGCGACGATCGACATGACGAGGAAACCCAACGACGGAAAATACAGAAACAAAATCAACGACTTTCTAAACGTTGCAACGTTGTGAGAAACGACGTATATAAATAACGTCATGACGAAAAGAAAAATCGAAGACGAAAATCTCAAGCTTCGCGATTACCTCGCGAAACGCTTCAAAGGTTGGAAATCCGAAAATCGCGGATTCTACGAAGAGAAGAAACGTCAGGATCAACCTGTGATCGATGCCATCAGCGGTCTAGGTAAAGAAATTAAAAGTGTCACGGAACAAAATAAAAATTTGATCAACGAACTCGTACCGCTCGCAGCTAAAAGTTACGCTGTACCCACGCCTATTTCAAGCATTCCTTCGACGCCGTTCGAACTGAAGGATGCACCGGCACGACGTCGAGCCATAGGCAGCACGTCTTCGGATAAAATCGAGTTGGGACCTTTGGCACGAGACTACCTGAGCACGGGGAAATTCGACAAGGATGAAGTGTTCGGATTGTATCCCAGCATGGAAACCAGCGAAGGCGGCGGTGTGGTGTGGAAGATTGGGAAATCGAAGGTGACCTTCGAAGGCAACGACATTAAAGTCAATTTAGGCGACAAGGATAGTTGGAACAGGTATCCGGGTACGGTGGGACTGTGGGAACTCGTTGCCAAAAAGCAGCCGAAAGATTACACCGACGAAGATTACCAGAGTTACAAGGAAATTCTGATCATGACGGATGCCTTGTACCAAAACAACGACGCCTCGCAGAATAGGGTGAAATCGAGCAGCGGCGAGAAGTACAGGAATCTCATCAAACCGATTTGGAACCAGGTCAAAACAGGCAGCGGGGTCAAACGCTACAACACGTTACCCAAAGAATTCGTTTGGGTGGACGACGTGAGGAAGCTCGTGGACCGATTGTTGGTGATAGCCGGCGAAGAGAATGCAGGCAACCGTAATTTCTACAACGAGAAGGTTGGCATCGTGGACATGATCAGCACGAAACTTTCCAACTTCATCGTGAACGACGACAAGGGCATAGGTTACCTCATCAAAATCATCAACACGCTGCCTCCGAAATTCTGGAACGTGGCCGAAGGAAAGGGACTCGTAAACGACATCATCAACAAGTTACCTTTCGAGATGCATCTACCTGGCTACCAGTACTGCGGACCGGGTACCAAACTCGAGAAAAGATTGGAGAGAGGAGACAAGGGTGTGAATCCGTTGGACGCCGCATGCAAAGATCACGACATCGCTTACAACACCACGCAGACGGATCTGGATGCACGTCACGAAGCAGACAGAAAGTTAGAGCACGCAGCTTTCGAAAGGTTCGTGAGCAGAGACGCATCGCTGGGTGAACGGGTCGCCGCACTGGGTACCACCATCGCCATGAACACGAAACAAAAATTGGGGTGGGGTATATAAATAACATAGAGTAAAAAATAATAATAATAACAACATGTCTCGTATAACTGATTTGCCACCCGAGCTACTATCTAAAATATTCAAAAAAGTAGTAAACAGAAATGTAGGGAAACTTGTAATCATGGCAAGAACAACGCCGGAATTTCGCATCCCTTGTGAAATGGTTCTCAAGGACCATCTTCGGGAGATCAGCGGCCTGAGGTGTGGTGATCTCAACATTCTGCTTTCGGCCGCGGGGGAGAAATTGAACGAGAGGTTGGATGAACTGCACGAGGCGAGGCAGGGAAGAAGACGGTATACTGATGATTGGCGTAAGTCCAAACAGGAAACTGAAGAAATCATCACGCACATCATCGCGTTCTCCGAAGCACGGACTTTCTTCCTCTGTTAAAATAATAATAATATATATACGTGTCAAAAAAACTTGATATATAAATAACACACATCGTGAAAAAATAATCTTCGGTATATATAAATAACACACATCGTGAAAAAAAACAATTAAATTTCTCTAACACACACACTGAAATTTTTCTCTTCTTCGATATGACAACTGAAAAAATGAGTGATCTCCAAGCATTAAAACAAATGCTAAATTTGTCAGTCGAGTATGTAAAAATTCGGGAATTGGAAGTCGACAAACCTTACACGATAACTTCCGGTTCAATCGTTTCTACCCAGTATGGTCCCAAGGTACGCCTGTTGCTCAACGCACAATACAGTCTATTTTTACCAGATCGATACGCTAACATGTTATCCGACGAGAAGCTATCTATTTTAATCGAGAACAAAACTCGAATCGTGTACAAGGGGACAAAGGAACTTCTTGGCAAGAAAACGAAGCACGTAATAGAATTTGTGTAGCGACTGCGAGGCCTTGAAAATATATAAATAACATACCGTAAAAAAACTACACAAGAAAAAATCTCAGAATATATATAAATAACATACCGTGAAAATAACACATAGAGCATCAACATGAAGCCCAAGGGTGTCGTGTACCAGATACCATACTCCAATCTTAATAATCTAGGTGCCCTCGATGGGTTACTCACCAAGAAACAACGCGAGAATAAACGTTCTTGCTTGTCGAAAGGACATGGAATGAAATTACTGCTCAGCACACCTCAATTGAGACGGTTGCAGCGTTCGCGGAAACAGCAAAAGATCGGAGGTTTCATATTCAGCATCCCGGCCATCCTAGCAGCATTGGGGGCCGTTGGAAGTTTGGCTGGCGGAAGTGCCGCCATCGCGAAAACCGTCATCGACTCAAAGAAGAACAAAGCGGAATTGGAAGAACAGAAACGTCACAACCTGGCCATGGAGAAGAAAGGAGGAAAGGGCGTGATGAAGAAGTTTAAAAAAAAGAAACAGAAGCACTCACCAACCGAGACATTGAATCTCTGATCGAACCGTTACAAATCAAACACTTCAGAGGAGTTTTTATGTCCGACTCGTTACCTTCAAGCGTGAAAAGAAGAGAATGTGGAGTAGTCAACTTGGACGGTCAAGAAAATCCAGGCACGCATTGGATATGTTACCACAAAAATGATGATAAAGCATTCGTTTTCGATTCTTTCGGAGGTGTTCCACCTACAAATTTAATTCATTATCTGAAAACAAGCAAAACCTCTATATACTACAACGACGAACGCATTCAAGATTTCGGAGACGTGAACTGCGGTCATCTCTGCCTCTCCGTGCTCGCGTTTCTCTCTAAAATAAATAACCCTACGGTCGAAGATTTCCAGAAAGTACTGTGGAACCTGAAACAGCATCACTAGGATGGGCGTGTTCCATCTCACGAGCGAATCTTCAATCTTGAAACTCACGCTGCACGACGACATTGTCTATCCTAAATCCGTGGCTCTGCGTGCATTCTACAGCATGTACCTCATACCTAATGTTACGCAGCACAACAACAAAATTAGCGTCGGAAGCGAACACATCGTCGTCACGCCAGGACAATACAATCTTTCCACTTTGCAAGCTCAGTTACCCAAAGGCACGTACCTTTCTCAAAATTCGGTCACGCACAGAGTGGAAATCCTGTCGGCGACGGAGACCGTGGACCTGGGCACCATAGGAGAACTTTTAGGTTTCGAGAACAACACAAAACTCGAAGCTGGCATCAAGCACACGGCAACAAACATTCCTAAATTTTTGGCCATAGAGACTCTGAACGTACACTGCAACGTGGCGGAAGGTATGATCACGAAATCCTCGGACGGATTAGGAAGTCACAAGCAGACGGGAATCATAGCCACTTTCAAACCAAGTTCCGAATTCATGGAACCGATCATCTACACGCCCTCTTCGCCGATCTATTTTCCAGTATGTCGCAACCGCATAGACGACATAGAGTTGGTGGTGACGAACGAGAAAGGAGACGTGGTGGATTTCGCAGGTGCAACAACTACTGCCATCGTGGAGATCAACGTATAATAAATAACCATACATGTAAAATGGAGCAAATCGAAAGTTACGAATTGCAATCTTTCCCTCCCAACCGTCGCACGTTTGCCAATCTGAACGAAGCGAACAGGGAGATCGAATACGACGTGGACGTAGGCGACGGGTTTATTCATCCTCACAGAGCGGACCTCTACCTTCAATTCGACGTGGTGAAGAAAGAAAGCGGAGACGCGTTTCCTGCAGCAGCAAACTTGATACTCGTGGACAACTTCGTGCCTCACCTGTTCTCGCAGGTGGAGGTGAGGAAACACAACACCGTCATCGACAGAATAGATTATCCAGGCATCACGTCGACGGCAGTGGGAACTTTGAAATTATCCAAAACGGACGCAGCGTACTACCAGGCCGGGGGATTCGAAGCCGGGACCAAAATATCGACGAGAAGTCACACAGTGCTCTTTCCCATGCGTCTGCTTCCAGGATTCTTCTCCGATTACAAGGAGATCATGTGGAAGGGAGGACTGAGAGTCACGTTTCGAAGAGCGGCCAACGACAACGACGCACTGATGCGATACGCTACTTTAGGTCCGGACGGCACCACGCCGATAGCCAACACTTTACCCGAAGCAGCGAAATGCGTCATCCGAAGCATGGAATTGAGAATGCCGGTGGTGGAATACGAAACAAACTACGCCCTCAAGTACAAAGCGGAGATCTTGAAAAGTCCCCAGGTGCCGATTCACTTTCACGGTTACCAGTGCGTGCAAAAGATGGCGTCCGGAAGTCACATGGAATTCGACGTGACGACGCAGTTTAACAACATACAGTTCGACATGCCAGATTTCGTCGTAGTGCTCTTTCAGACCGGGAGGGACAAAAATCAGGAAAAAGATTCCAGCAAATTCGACGACTGCAAGATCAAGAACGTTTATCTCAAGAACGGCAGGAACGAAGTGTTCCCGCGCGAGAATTACAACCTCGACATGAGCAAAAACAATTACCTCAAACTTTACGAAGCGTTTTCGGCTTACAAACGCGTGACCGAGGGAAGTGTGGACATGTACTACACGCCCAGCGAGTTCAAAGCACGGAGACCCATGACCGTCATCAACACATCTAAGAGAAAAAAGGTTGTGGTCAACGATCGAACCAACATCAAGGTCGTCTGCGAGTTCCACGATGCCTTGCCCGAGGATACCCTATGCAGTGTCATCCTGATTGCAGAGAAGTCCTTCGCCTACGACGTGAAGAACGAGAGGGTCACAGAGCAGTTTTAACAAGTTTTTAACATCTATTTTCTTGCACAATAAGAAATTTTTAGTACTAGCACAATCAGTTATAATGGCACAATACGAATTTCACTAGTTCAGATCAGTTACAATGTTAATTTCATTAGTTATCAGTTACAATATCTTTTTCATCACTATAGCACGAGACAATCAGAAAATTTGCACAAAAAAATTTGTTGTTGTTTTTACACAAGAAAATTAACAATAAAATTCTTTCTTTTTTATCGTTTCAGATGCTGTCGAAACATCAAAAACACATACACACACACTAGAAAAAAAGCATGCAACTTTATTTGTAACACACACACATACATTCTCCATCTTCATCAAGAAAATATTATAATAAACATAATTATTTTTATCTATATCTCACAATAAAACTCTATATCCAAAAATATCACAACATCAAATAACACTAGAGTCGTTAGTACACGTTGCATGCATTACGGAGGTCCTCTGTAGGGTTTCATGGAAGTTTGGGGGAAAAAAAAAAACACGTGAAACTCTACAGAGGTGCGGTAATCTATAACCGCAGCCATTAGAAAACTTTTACATTTTTGGCTGGGCACCACGCACCCTGGCGAGGTTATAGGGGCCAGGTATCCTAAAAAACAACAATTATTATTTTGTTTGTTTGTTTGTGTTACAATACGGAAATAATAAGAGGCATACGCGCACGCGCGTGCGTGTGTATATGCCACATCCTTCCCCCGAGAGAGAGGTTTACGAAGGTCACGATATATATAAACATTTGGGTCCCGGACTTGGAAAATTACGATAAGGTGCACTCATCTTTCAAAAGATGAGAGGATGAGAGAATAAGAGGATGAGAAGATGAGAGGAGAGGTTTACGAAGATCACGATATATATAAACATTTGGGTCCCGGACTTGGAAAATTACGATAAGGTGCACTCATCTTTCAAAAAACAAGAGAATGAGAAAATAAGAAAATAAGAGAATAAGAGGATGAGAGAATGAGAGAATGAGAGGATGAGAGAATGAGAGAATGAGAAAATGAGAAAATGAGAGAATGAGAGGATGGGAGGATGAGAGGATGAGAGCTCATCTTTCACTCATCACTGCTTTTCTGCGCCCGTGAAACATCGTCAGCGCACTAAATGAGGCGCGGAACAGGGAGAGAAAGTGAGTTTTTCAACTTTTTGTGGTCGTTTGGTCAAGAAATCAAAGTTGGCCTCAAAGGTACAAATACTATCTACTTATGGGTTATATTTAAAGATTCGTATTTTGCATTTCTGATTTTAACAAAAGTTTTAGCATATTTAAGAATATTTCAGTCAGAGGCGCAACCACGAATTTTTGTTTGGGGGGCAACCACTAGGATAAACGTATCAATAATAATAATAATAATAATAATAATAACACGATTGTAATTAGTATTGCAATTTTATTATTATTAATAGTAGTAGTACCAAACACATTATTATTCACGCAATAAGGGGGGTTAGAAGTCGGCGCCCAAGCAATAGTGTTGGATCAAACTATTTGAAATATTTTTTCAACACGTTCAATTTCATTAGCTAATAATGAAAAACAAGTTCACAAACTGCATTTTTGAACGACAGACAATGCATAACGAATTTAATTCTTATAACGAGCGAAGTGAGCAAGAAAATTTTTAGAACCAAAATTGTGAAAACTGAAAATAATATAGATTCTCTTTTACATTTTTTTTTTCATTTGTATCGTTTGGCTCCTATGGTTGACTCCCGCCGCCCCTCTAGCTACCTACGGTTCTGAACTTGATTAGACTGTAAGAAAATTAGGTATTGCGAGCAAGAAAAATACGAAATGTATTTTTATTTGTACAAAATTTGAAATAAAGGGGCGTAGTTGCCCTTCTTCACTTCCGCTGGTCACTGGTGACGGAAAGTGGGTCCTCTATGACACTCCCAAGCATACCAGACATTGGTTGTCGCCACGTGACACTGTTCCTCACACCTCAAGACCACCTCTGCACCCACGAAAAGTTATGCTCTCTGTATGGTGGAATTGTCGGCAAGTGATACATTACGACTTCCTTCCACCTGGTCAGACCATCACTGCTGAACTCTACTCTCAGCAGTTGCAAAGGGTGCACCGTGCATTGCGGCAGAAGGAGCTGGCATTGGTGAATCGCAAGGGTGAGCTGTTCCTGCACGACAATGCCAAACCACATGTGGCAAAGAGGACCAGAAAAACCCTTCAGCAACTTGGCTGGAAGACACTGTGCCATCCACCATATTCACCGGACCTTGCACCAACAGATTACCACCTGTTTCATTCCCTCGACAACCACCTCCGTGGTAGATCCTTCGCAAATGAGGGAGACCTACGAAACGCACTCACGGACTTCTTTGCATCCAAGCCCGCCGAGTTTTATCACCAGGGTATTGTGCAGCTGCAGGAACGTTGGCAAAAGGTGTTGGATGCTGATGGAGATTACTTCGAAACCTAAAGGTACGTACCGTCCACTATATTGCTCTTTGTTTATCACTGCTCTAGAACAGCAAGAACTTTTTTTGGTTACCTTGTATTTCTTTGGTTGCTGCGAAGAAAAACACAACGTTTACGTGCAAAAATATGAAAAAATGTCACTCAAAAAGTTCACCAGGGACTACCCAGTTTTAAATTTTAAATACCGAGATCCGGAATTTTTTGCACGATGAATAATTTTATTTTTAAAGGAGGTATGAGTTCGAAGGGACGACCCCGTCCCCAAGATGTCTAAAATTGACAAAAAATCACATATTATGAGACTAAATTGCAATTTCCTCTACAGATGTCATAAAACGAGAGCTCTCCTCCCTAACGTCTTACATTTAGCCAACAGTACTCGTGGCGACGCTTCAGATGATTCTTTTTTCAGGTGACTGTTGCTAGTTACGGGGATCAACGTTATGCGATTATAAACTTCCCTCTGCTACAGTTTTTCCATTTTCTGCGCCGCGTTTTTGTGAGAAACTGTCGGTTGACTAGTTAGCGGCTCTACGAGACACTAAGCAAATTCAGGGTCTTTCCGGTGGCGTAGTGGTAACGTTGTCGCCTCGTAATCAAGTCCCGGGTTCGATATCCGGTGAAGGCACATGGCACAGTGGTTTGGATCCCACATTAAACTGTAGCTCCAGTCCCGATTAGCCTTTCTGTTCATAAAGTGGACTTAAAACAACAAATCAATCAATCAAACTAAGCAAATTCATCTACCAGTGACTCTCGGTATAGTGTAATGTGCAATGATAAATAGGAGAACGACAAAACTGCCGGAGAATGGGCAAGAGTGTACGAATGATCTCAACAGCTTGGCGAAGAACGCCAGTTTCTCACGAATGAACCGCGTGGACGCATTTGTCGGACTGGGACATGCAAGGTGTTCCTTATGTGAATTTTTGGGGAAAGGGTCATGAAATATGCCCAGTTTTCCTGCACGTTGATGAAGGGTGCCGTGTAATGACATTTGCATAAAAAAGACGTTGATGTTGTCTGCAAATGTTATCCTTCACCATAACATCCCCACATGGTCAATTTGACAGCAGTAACTTTCCGAAAGGGTTTTGCTTCATGTTCTTACACTCCGGGCTAACTCTTAGTGAATATCAGATTTATTTGAGCCGCTTAAAGATAATATGAGAGGGAAGAAATTTTAGACAGATGAAGCACTGACAAAAGATATCAAGATATCCTGCAGTGGCTATGGCAGCAGTCTAGTGTCTTCAACGCCAAAGAACTCACGGAACTGACACAGTGATAGCAGCTATGCCTGTATGCTCATGGAGATTCCTTTAAAAAACTCACGCAGTTTTGTCCTTGTAGGACTTGTAGTCTTGGTCGGTCAATCCTGAATGACCCTTGCAAATGTGCTGTTTGAGAAAAGATCCAACTAATTCCATCTGTATTTTTACGTCGCTTTTCTGCCAATTAAGCTAATCGCGACGACAAGGATAAAATTGTGAAATAGATGGAAAGACAAAAACTCATTATGCCTTGACAAAGATTCGAATCCAGGAATTCTGACGCTACACTTACTTCTCCGCCACAGAAGACGACCAAGCTATTTACATTTTTCAAATTATTTAGAGAATATTTTCGTTCACTGTAAATTAATGGAAAGACCAAAAATCATCAAATGAAATAGGTCTACAAGTTAGATAAAACTAAATTAATGCTTACTGGAAGAAAGCAATGTTTCGTTTCTTTTCCTTATGCCTCAGACCTCCCCGATGGCGCAGTGGTAGCGTCGTCTCCTTGTAATTAAGGGGTCCTGGGTTCGATACCCGGTGGAGGCACATAGTGGTTCGGATCCCACTTTAAACTGTAGGTCCAGTCCCGATTAGCCTTACTGTGCATAAAGTTAACTTAAAACGCCCAATCAATCAATCAAAAACCTTATGCCTCAGTTTGCACAATTTCTTTTGGATACTTTATTCTTTTTCCCACTGTTTCTTTTACTTAATGGGTGTGAGTGATCGGAGTTTATGGGTCCGGGACGGGATCGATACGGTATATAAAACTATCCCGATCTTCAGGACAGAAAATTTCACGTATTTCCCGACTAGTTCAGAAAATTTTATCGATAGGTAATGTTCAGAATTTCCTAACACTACTGAAATTATTGAGTTCCACGCACATTTTGTCCCCAAATAAATTATTTTCGGTATTTTGATGCCATTTCTAGAAGATTTCCTTTCCGATAATTAAGTATATCCAGAATTCTTATTTCGCGATCATTTTAAATTCCTGACCTATTCGAAATCCCGAAAGTAAGTTAATCATTTCCCGAAGATTCCCGGGACAAGACTTCTTGATCCCGCAAACTGAAGTCTGATTTCCGTTGGGTTACCGGACGTTTTCCTTGATACGTTTAAAAATCATTATGCGACTGGTAGTATGTCAGAGGTCCCAGGTTCGATCACCATGTTCCTGAGTTCGTCAGTCATCCTCATCATTATAACTAAACCTCAACTTCGAATGACGTGAAATAACCAGAATAGGTAAACTTTAATAAACAAACATCGTATCCGACGCATAGGCGGGCTGATTAACATCTGTGCATAAATTGGACTTGAATCTAGGGATGTACAATATCGGGAATTTGATATCGCGATATATCGTCAAGAAAATATCGTAGCAGACGATACGATACGATATTATTTCCGTACCGTGATATGGGTGATATATCGTCTCTCTCTGCACAATATATATCGCAAAAATATCGTGACGATATATAGTCTAGTTAATATCGCCTGGACGATAGTTTCTCAACATCGCGATATATCGTCTGGACGATATATCGTCGAACAGTACTTGAATCAGTTGAAATGTCGGTTCTGCCAACCGAAGGCTTCGTGTTTTGATGAGGTTACTTTGGTCTGAATATGTGTTCCTTGCACCCCTAGCACGCATGGTTTTACCACAGAGAGCAATGTCATAAAACCGGACTCTTTTGAACGTTCGTATCGCCGAAAGGACGCACCGAAGACAAAAATAACACTAGCATTAAAAATAAATCATTATGATCCACTGGATCATTCACTGTGCCTGCACTTCCTTCTTCTTCCTCCATGATATGTGGCGCCGTTCTTTCCCTTCAACATGTTTACAGTTAATCGGATATCATGAGTAAGCAGTTGCAGTGGAAGGAATGTTTCAAAGCGACAAAAAAAGAAAAACATATTTGTTTCCCCGCCATAATGAATTCACAGTGGCTTCCTCCTTAGATATAACACTGACATAGTGGAATCTTGAAGCCAGTATATATGTGAAAAATTGATTGATTGATTGAGTTGGTGTTTTAAGTCCACTTTATGCACAGTAAAGCAAATTTGGAGTGGACCTACAGTTTACAGGTATCGAAACTGGGACCCCTTGATTACAAGGCGACGACGCTACCACTGCGCCTTGGGGGAGGCCATTGTGAAAAAGGCTACACACAGAAAACTAAATGCATCATATCTATTGATGCACCAGAACGCATCAAGTGTATTTTATTTATTATTTTGTTAAGAATCAGATTCACATTTGATGCAATTGGTTAAAATATTTTTTGCTTATCGTAGGAGAAGCTCCAAAGTACATCACATGATGGAAGTGGAGCAAAACTGCGCCTAGCGTCAGAAAGGGGGAAATCAAGTGGGCAGAACGAAGCAGTACACGCTGCTGTGAAGACTGGTAACTGCAATCGGTGTTCCCTCTTCACTCAATGCCATTTCCTCTCATTGGTGACCGTCTAGCGTCACCACTTGCGCAAAGACTTGTTCTCCGCTTGCTGTAAATTGATTAAATGTGTGAGAAGTAAATAATGCATGCAACAATAATATATTATCATATCATCACTCATCTCCATCTTCGCAATTAGCCGAAACTGGCACAAAAGCGAAGTAAAATAAACTAAATCAATAATTTAATCATAAATAAGTTATATGCACTAAATGTTACAATTACTATTATTTTGATATGTAAAGTTACATTTTAGAAAAACTAAATATGCTGACCAAGGCAGTAATTTATTTTATTAAAAACATAAACTAAACGTAACGTTTCAACCTTCTAGCAAGGTATTTTGTACTTGATACAGAGTCTGAAGAAGACCTTGCTAGAAGGTTGAAACGTTACGTTTAGTTTATGTTTTTAATAAAATAAATTACTGCCTTGGTCAGCATATTTAGTTTTTCATAATCATGGAAACAAGGCTTAATGGTGTTACATTTTAGCTTCCTTGACTAAAATATTGATTTTACCCATGCGTTATGTCGCCCCTCCTTCCTTGGAAAATTTTTAAGCCCCCTATATTTTTTGAGGTCATCATACACTTCCTCAACATAAGATAACAACATTGTGAGGCCGCTACTCACTTGTGCACCAGAAGTAATAAACCTTGTGGGGACATCATACACTTCTTCAACAGAAGATAGTAACCTTGTGGGGACACTACTCACTTTGCATCAGAAGTAATAAACCTTGTGAGGACATCATACACTTCTTCAACAGAAGATAGTAACCTTGTGGGGACACTACTCACTTTGCATCAGAAGTAATAAACCTTGTGAGGACATCATACACTTCTTCAACAGAAGATAGTAACCTTGTGGGGACAGTACTCACTTTGCATCAGAAGTAATACACCTTGTGGGGACATCATACACTTCTTCAACATAAGGTAACATCCTTGTGGGGACACTACTCACTTTGCATCAGAAGTAATAAACCTTGTGAGGACATCATACACTTCTTCAACAGAAGATAGTAACCTTGTGGGGACAGTACTCACTTTGCATCAGAAGTAATACACCTTGTGGGGACATCATACACTTCTTCAACATAAGGTAACATCCTTGTGGGGACACTACTCACTTTGCATCAGAAGTAATAAACCTTGTGGGGACATCATACACTTCTTCAACATAAGGTAACATCCTTGTGGGGACACTACTCACTTTGCACCAGAAGTAATAAACCTTGTGGAGACATGATACACTTCTTCAACAGAAGAAAGTAACCTTGTGGGGACACTACTCAGTTTGCATCAGAAGTAATAAACCTTGTGGGGACATCATACACTTCTTCAACAGAAGATAGTAACCTTGTGGGGACACTACTCACTTTGCATCAGAAGTAATAAACCTTGTTAGGACATCATACATTTCTACAACAGAAGATATCATCCTTGTGGGGACACTACTCAATTTGTATCGGCAGTAATATACCTTGTGAGCACACAATACACTTTAACAACAAAAAGGTAAGCTTGTGGATCGAAAAGTTTCTTAATTTCTATCGCAAATTGAAGCCATGACTTTCTTATTTCAAAGCATGCTAGCACATAAAGTAAATTGATTGAATTTGTGAGATGTAAATAATGCATTAAAGAATAATATATTATCATAAATTAGAAATGTACATAAATCAATAATATTAGTAACAGTTACTGTTAGTATTTTCATGACGTGTAAATTTACATTTTAGCTTCCTTGAAAAATATATTGACTTTTCCCATGATACACCCCTCCCGCTTCTCCTTGGAAAATTTCTAAGCGCTTGTATACCCTTCAGCGCACTATATATTTCTTCAATGGAAGATAACAACGTTGTAGGGACACTACTCACTTTTCTATCAGAAGTTATATCCCTTGTAAAAGCACTTTTTAAATTATTGACTAATTTAATTTAGTAACACTGTTGAGCCTTGTTTCATGCCTTGGTCAGCATTGTAATGTTTAATTGACTTCAGATACAAATTAACATTTAACTTAAAGCAAAGCATGATTCGGAATGTATATAAATTAAACACAAATAGTTTGTGAGAACAATGAAAGATACTTTGCACATATATCACATTTTGCATCGTTTTTTTCTGGCTTTTTTGGCTAATCGTGACGATTAGATAAAATTGATGAAGTGACACTGGAAGAAAATAATCGAACTCAGAACTTTATTGAATCGATTTCGAGTCCTATATCCCTCTGCATGATTCCCACATTATATCACATGGTATTATTATTATTATCGTTAATATTATTATTATCATCATTATTATTATTTGTAATCCACTTGCTATGTAGCTTTTTACTTTTTGTCTTCATTTTAAAACAGAGAAGTTTGCATTTCTTCATAAAATAGCACAACACTCGTTATTATAATTATTTTGCTAACTTTATTTGTCAGCCACTTATTTACATCCAAAATAATTTTACCAGTGCTCTTGTGTCCGTCAGATCTCTCCTATTTCATGTAACATCTGTTTCTCTTTTCCAGTGATTTATTCTCTGCAAGACAAGTATTTACGATTTTGTTTATGAAAAATATCATAAACGACAAAAACTGCAAAAATCGACACAGACTAAAAGTATTTCCTCTCTTTTATTGTCAAGTACCAACAGGGTAGCATTTTCAAACTTATTTACACATCGGTCCCCACAGCGTCTGTACAGAATCAATCGTGTGTATGGAGTGTATGTGTAAATTTTCATATATCTAATGAACCTTGTGGGGACCCGAGGCCACCTGATTTCACAGGCCTTGTGGGTACTGGTGTCCCCACAAGGATAGGAAACGTTTTTCTTGTATAATTTGCTCACAATGTAGGTTACTTTTAATTTTCAGGAGTTTATAGTTTTACTGTGTTATTTGTCATATATTTTCAACAAACACATCAGACTACGACTGTAATTTCCCCCGGTCCCCACAGTGTATGTGCACTAACAGAGTCCCCACAAGGTAGCACATGCACGTATGTGTGTGTGTGTGTGTGTATGTGTGTGTGGCCTAGTTTTAAGTGTGGCCACAAGAGGGGCATATTTTTAACAAATTTATGGACAACAATCTCACAAAAGTGCCTTTTATAAGTGTAGCCTCATCAATCTGAGGGGGGTCATACTTTCTCATGGAATCCATGAGGGCTTTTTTACAAAAATCTTGGATTAAACAGGGGTTCCACACTTGAACAAAAAACTCATATGGCCATGTTGAGCAAGTTTTAAGTATAAGCAAAGCTGCTAGAGGAGAGTTCATACTTTCTCGGGTTTATCCCACCACAAACACCACTACTTCCAATGTATCCCTGCAAAGTTTGGTGAAGATCTGAGTATGTCGTTTTTGACCTTATCTGGAACATCCTTTCTGAAAATTTGAAAATTGTTAAAAAATTCGTCCAAAATCTTGATGTCTCCAATCTCTTTTTTGTACGTTTTTTCCACGTGTCTTGACATCCAATGGATCCCTGCAAAGTTTGGTGAAGATCTGAGTATGTAGTTTTTGACCTTATCTGGAACCTCCCATCTGAAAATTTGAAAATTCTTAAAAAATTCGACCAAAATCTTGATGTCTCCAATCTTTCGTTTTGTACGTTTTTTCCACGTGTCTTGACACATAATGTATCCATGCAAAGTTTGGTGAAGATCTGAGTATGTAGTTTTTGACCTTATATGGAACCTCCTATCTGAAAATTTGAAAATTCTTAAAAAATTCGTCCAAAATCTTGATGTCTCCAATCTCTTGTTTTGTACGTTTTTTCCACGTGTCTTGACATCCAATGTATCCCTGCAAAGTTTGGTGAAGATCTGAGTATGTAGTTTTTGACCTTATCTGGAACCTCCCATCTGAAAATTTGAAAATTCCTAAAAAATCCGTGCAAAATCTTGATGACCCCAATCTCTTGTCTTGTACGTTTTTTCCACGTGTCTTGACATCCAATGTATTCCTGCAATGTTTGGTGAAGATCTGAGTATGTAGTTTTTGACCTTATATGGAACCTCCTATCTGAAAATTTGAAAATTCTTAAAAAATTCGACCAAAATCTTGATGTTCCGAATCCTATGTTTTGTATGTTTTTTCCACGTGTCTTGACATCCAATGTATCCATGCAAAGTTTGGTGAAGATCTGAGTATGTAGTTTTTGACCTTATATTGAACCTCCCATCTGAAAATTTGAAAATTCTTAAAAAATTCGTCCAAAATCTTGATGACCCCAATCTCTTGTTTTGTACGTTTTTTCCACGTGTCTTGACATCCAAAGTATCCCTGCAAAGTTTGTTGAAGATCTGAGTATGTAGTTTTTGACCTTATATGGAACCTCCTTTCTGAAAATTTGAGAATTCTTAAAAAATTCGTCCAAAATCTTGATGTCTCCAATCTCTTGTTTTGTACGTTTTTTCCACGTGTCTTGACATCCAATGTATCCATGCAAAGTTTGGTGAAGATCTGAGTATGTCGTTTTTGACCTTATCTGGAACCTCCCATCTGAAAATTTGAAAATTCTTAAAAAATTCGTCGAAAATCTTGATGTCTCCAATCTTTTGTTTTGTACGTTTTTTCCACGTGTCTTGACATGCAAAGTATCCCTGCAACGTTTGGTGAAGATCTGAGTATGTAGTTTTTGACCTTATCTGGAACCTCCTATCTGAAAATTTGAAAATTCTTAAAAAATTCGTCGAAAATCTTGATGTCTCCAATCTCTTGTTTTGTACGTTTTTTCCACGTGTCTTGATATCCAATGTATCCCTGCAAAGTTTGGTGAAGATCTGAGTATGTCGTTTTTGACCTTATCTGGAACATCCTTTCTGAAAATTTGAAAATTGTTAAAAAATTCGTCCAAAATCTTGATGTCTCCAATCTCTTTTTTGTACGTTTTTTCCACGTGTCTTGACATCCAATGTATCCCTGCAAAGTTTGGTGAAGATCTGAGTATGTAGTTTTTGACCTTATCTGGAACCTCCCATCTGAAAATTTGAAAATTCTTAAAAAATTCGACCAAAATCTTGATGTCTCCAATCTTTTGTTTTGTACGTTTTTTCCACGTGTCTTGACACATAATGTATCCATGCAAAGTTTGGTGAAGATCTGAGTATGTAGTTTTTGACCTTATATGGAACCTCCTATCTGAAAATTTGAAAATTCTTAAAAAATTCGTCCAAAATCTTGATGTCTCCAATCTCTTGTTTTGTACGTTTTTTCCACGTGTCTTGACATCCAATGTATCCCTGCAAAGTTTGGTGAAGATCTGAGTATGTAGTTTTTGACCTTATCTGGAACCTCCCATCTGAAAATTTGAAAATTCCTAAAAAATCCGTGCAAAATCTTGATGACCCCAATCTCTTGTTTTGTACGTTTTTTCCACGTGTCTTGACATCCAATGTATCCATGCAAAGTTTGGTGAAGATCTGAGTATGTCGTTTTTGACCTTATCTGGAACATCCTTTCTGAAAATTTGAAAATTGTTAAAAAATTCGTCCAAAATCTTGATGTCTCCAATCTCTTGTTTTGTACGTTTTTTCCACGTGTCTCGACCTCCAATGTATCCCTGCAAAGTTTGGTGAAGATCTGAGTATGTCGTTTTTGACCTTATCTGGAACATCCTTTCTGAAAATTTGAAAATTCTTAAAAAATTCGTCGAAAATCTTGATGTCTCCAATCTCTTGTTTTGTACGTTTTTTCCACGTGTCTTGACATCCAATGTATCCCTGCAAAGTTTGGTGAAGATCTGAGTATGTAGTTTTTGACCTTATATGGAACCTCCTTTCTGAAAATTTGAAAATTCTCAAAAAATTCGTCCATAATCTTGATGTCTCCAATCTCTTGTTTTGTACGTTTTTTCCACGTGTCTTGACATCCAATGTATCCCTGCAAAGTTTGGTGAAGATCTGAGTATGTAGTTTTTGACCTTATCTGGAACCTCCCATCTGAAAATTTGAAAATTCTTAAAAAATTCGACCAAAATCTTGATGTCTCCAATCTTTTGTTTTGTACGTTTTTTCCACGTGTCTTGACACATAATGTATCCATGCAACGTTTGGTGAAGATCTGAGTATGTAGTTTTTGACCTTATCTGGAACCTCCTATCTGAAAATTTGAAAATTTTTCAAAAATTCGTCGAAAATCTTGATGTCTCCAATCTCTTGCTTTGTACGTTTTTTCCACGTGTCTTGACATCCAATGTATCCCTGCAATGTTTGGTGGAGATCTGAGTATGTAGTTTTTGACCTTATCTGGAACCTCCTATCTGAAAATTTGAAAATTCTTCAAAAATTCGTCCAAAATCTTGATGTCTCCAATCTCTTGTTTTGTACGTTTTTTCCACGTGTCTCGACCTCCAATGTATCCCTGCAAAGTTAGTGAAGATCTGAGTATGTCGTTTTTGACCTTATCTGGAACATCCTTTCTGAAAATTTGAAAATTCTTAAAAAATTCGTCGAAAATCTTGATGTCTCCAATCTCTTGTTTTGTACGTTTTTTCCACGTTTCTTGACATCCAATGTATCCCTGCAAAGTTTGGTGAAGATCTGAGTATGTAGTTTTTGACCTTATATGGAACCTCCTTTCTGAAATTTGAAAATTCTCAAAAAATTCGTCCATAATCTTGATGTCTCCAATCTCTTGTTTTGTACGTTTTTTCCACGTGTCTTGACATCCAATGTATCCCTGCAAAGTTTGGTGAAGATCTGAGTATGTAGTTTTTGACCTTATATGGAACCTCCTATCTGAAAATTTGAAAATTCTTAAAAAATTCGTCCAAAATCTTGATGTCACCAATCCTATGTTTTGTATGTTTTTTCCACGTGTCTTGACATCCAATGTATCCATGCAAAGTTTGGTGAAGATCTGAGTATGTCGTTTTTGACCTTATCTGGAACCGCCCATCTGAAAATTTGAAAATTCTTAAAAAATTCGTCGAAAATCTTGATGTCTCCGATCTCTTGTTTTGTACGTTTTTTCCACGTGTCTTGACATGCAAAGTATTCCTGCAAAGTTTGGTGAAGATCTGAGTATGTAGTTTTTGACCTCATCTGGAACCTCCTATCTGAAAATTTGAAAATTCTTAAAAAATTCGTCCAAAATTTTGATGTCTCCAATCTCTTGTTTTGTACGTTTTTTCCACGTGTCTTGACATCCAATGTATCCCTGCAATGTTTGGTGAAGATCTGAGTATGTAGTTTTTGACCTTATCTGGAACCTCCCATCTGAAAATTTGAAAATTCCTAAAAAATCCGTCCAAAATCTTGATGACCCCAATCTCTTGTTTTGTACGTTTTTTCCACGTGTCTTGACATCCAATGTATCCCTGCAAAGTTTGGTGAAGATCTGAGTATGTAGTTTTTGACCTTATCTGGAACCTCCTATCTGAAAATTTGAAAATTCTTAAAAAATTCGTCCAAAATCTTGATGTCTCCAATCTCTTGTTTTGTACGTTTTTTCCACGTGTCTTGATATCCAATGTATCCCTGCAAAGTTTGGTGAAGATCTGAGTATGTCGTTTTTGACCTTATCTGGAACATCCTTTCTGAAAATTTGAAAATTGTTAAAAAATTCGTCCAAAATCTTGATGTCTCCAATCTCTTTTTTGTACGTTTTTTCCACGTGTCTTGACATCCAATGTATCCCTGCAAAGTTTGGTGAAGATCTGAGTATGTAGTTTTTGACCTTATCTGGAACCTCCCATCTGAAAATTTGAAAATTCTTAAAAAATTCGACCAAAATCTTGATGTCTCCAATCTTTTGTTTTGTACGTTTTTTCCACGTGTCTTGACACATAATGTATCCATGCAAAGTTTGGTGAAGATCTGAGTATGTAGTTTTTGACCTTATATGGAACCTCCTATCTGAAAATTTGAAAATTCTTAAAAAATTCGTCCAAAATCTTGATGTCTCCAATCTCTTGTTTTGTACGTTTTTTCCACGTGTCTTGACATCCAATGTATCCCTGCAAAGTTTGGTGAAGATCTGAGTATGTAGTTTTTGACCTTATCTGGAACCTCCCATCTGAAAATTTGAAAATTCCTAAAAAATCCGTGCAAAATCTTGATGACCCCAATCTCTTGTTTTGTACGTTTTTTCCACGTGTCTTGACATCCAATGTATTCCTGCAATGTTTGGTGAAGATCTGAGTATGTAGTTTTTGACCTTATATGGAACCTCCTATCTGAAAATTTGAAAATTCTTAAAAAATTCGACCAAAATCTTGATGTTCCGAATCCTATGTTTTTTATGTTTTTTCCACGTGTCTTGACATCCAATGTATCCATGCAAAGTTTGGTGAAGATCTGAGTATGTAGTTTTTGACCTTATATTGAACCTCCCATCTGAAAATTTGAAAATTCTTAAAAAATTCGTCCAAAATCTTGATGACCCCAATCTCTTGTTTTGTACGTTTTTTCCACGTGTCTTGACATCCAAAGTATCCCTGCAAAGTTTGGTGAAGATCTGAGTATGTAGTTTTTGACCTTATATGGAACCTCCCATCTGAAAATTTGAGAATTCTTAAAAAATTCGTCCAAAATCTTGATGTCTCCAATCTCTTGTTTTGTACGTTTTTTCCACGTGTCTTGACATCCAATGTATCCATGCAAAGTTTGGTGAAGATCTGAGTATGTCGTTTTTGACCTTATCTGGAACCTCCCATCTGAAAATTTGAAAATTCTTAAAAAATTCGTCGAAAATCTTGATGTCTCCAATCTCTTGTTTTGTACGTTTTTTCCACGTGTCTTGACATGCAAAGTATCCCTGCAACGTTTGGTGAAGATCTGAGTATGTAGTTTTTGACCTTATCTGGAACCTCCTATCTGAAAATTTGAAAATTCTTCAAAAATTCGTCGAAAATCTTGATGTCTCCAATCTCTTGTTTTGTACGTTTTTTCCACGTGTCTTGACATCCAATGTATTCCTGCAATGTTTGGTGGAGATCTGAGTATGTAGTTTTAGACCTTATCTGGAACCTCCTATCTGAAAATTTGAAAATTCTTCAAAAATTCGTCCAAAATCTTGATGTCTCCAATCTCTTGTTTTGTACGTTTTTTCCACGTGTCTCGACCTCCAATGGATCCCTGCAAAGTTTGGTGAAGATCTGAGTATGTCGTTTTTGACCTTATCTGGAACATCCTTTCTGAAAATTTGAAAATTCTTAAAAAATTCGTCCAAAATCTTGATGTCTCCAATCTCTTGTTTTGTACGTTTTTTCCACGTGTCTTGATATCCAATGTATCCCTGCAAAGTTTGGTGAAGATCTGAGTATGTCGTTTTTGACCTTATATGGAACCTCCTATCTGAAAATTTGAAAATTCTTCAAAAATTCGTCGAAAATCTTGATGTCTCCAATCTCTTGTTTTGTACGTTTTTTCCACGTGTCTTGACATCCAATGTATTCCTGCAATGTTTGGTGGAGATCTGAGTATGTAGTTTTAGACCTTATCTGGAACCTCCTATCTGAAAATTTGAAAATTCTTCAAAAATTCGTCCAAAATCTTGATGTCTCCAATCTCTTGTTTTGTACGTTTTTTCCACGTGTCTCGACCTCCAATGGATCCCTGCAAAGTTTGGTGAAGATCTGAGTATGTAGTTTTTGACCTTATCTGGAACCTCCTATCTGAAAATTTGAAAATTCTTCAAAAATTCGTCGAAAATCTTGATGTCTCCAATCTCTTGTTTTGTACGTTTTTTCCACGTGTCTTGACATCCAATGTATTCCTGCAATGTTTGGTGGAGATCTGAGTATGTAGTTTTTGACCTTATATGGAACCTCCTATCTGAAAATTTGAAAATTCTTAAAAAATTCGTCCAAAATCTTGATGTCACCAATCCTATGTTTTGTATGTTTTTTCCACGTGTCTTGACATCCAATGTATCCATGCAAAGTTTGGTGAAGATCTGAGTATGTCGTTTTTGACCTTATCTGGAACCTCCCATCTGAAAATTTGAAAATTCTTAAAAAATTCGTCGAAAATCTTGATGTCTCCGATCTCTTGTTTTGTACGTTTTTTCCACGTGTCTTGACATGCAAAGTATTCCTGCAAAGTTTGGTGAAGATCTGAGTATGTAGTTTTTGACCTCATCTGGAACCTCCTATCTGAAAATTTGAAAATTCTTAAAAAATTCGTCCAAAATTTTGATGTCTCCAATCTCTTGTTTTGTACGTTTTTTCCACGTGTCTTGACATCCAATGTATCCCTGCAATGTTTGGTGAAGATCTGAGTATGTAGTTTTTGACCTTATCTGGAACCTCCCATCTGAAAATTTGAAAATTCCTAAAAAATCCGTCCAAAATCTTGATGACCGCAATCTCTTGTTTTGTACGTTTTTTCCACGTGTCTTGACATCCAATGTATCCCTGCAAAGTTTGGTGAAGATCTGAGTATGTAGTTTTTGACCTTATCTGGAACCTCCTATCTGAAAATTTGAAAATTCTTAAAAAATTCGTCCAAAATCTTGATGTCTCCAATCTCTTGTTTTGTACGTTTTTTCCACGTGTCTTGATATCCAATGTATCCCTGCAAAGTTTGGTGAAGATCTGAGTATGTCGTTTTTGACCTTATCTGGAACATCCTTTCTGAAAATTTGAAAATTGTTAAAAAATTCGTCCAAAATCTTGATGTCTCCAATCTCTTTTTTGTACGTTTTTTCCACGTGTCTTGACATCCAATGTATCCCTGCAAAGTTTGGTGAAGATCTGAGTATGTAGTTTTTGACCTTATCTGGAACCTCCCATCTGAAAATTTGAAAATTCTTAAAAAATTCGACCAAAATCTTGATGTCTCCAATCTTTTGTTTTGTACGTTTTTTCCACGTGTCTTGACACATAATGTATCCATGCAAAGTTTGGTGAAGATCTGAGTATGTAGTTTTTGACCTTATATGGAACCTCCTATCTGAAAATTTGAAAATTCTTAAAAAATTCGTCCAAAATCTTGATGTCTCCAATCTCTTGTTTTGTACGTTTTTTCCACGTGTCTTGACATCCAATGTATCCCTGCAAAGTTTGGTGAAGATCTGAGTATGTAGTTTTTGACCTTATCTGGAACCTCCTATCTGAAAATTTGAAAATTCCTAAAAAATCCGTGCAAAATCTTGATGACCCCAATCTCTTGTTTTGTACGTTTTTTCCACGTGTCTTGACATCCAATGTATTCCTGCAATGTTTGGTGAAGATCTGAGTATGTAGTTTTTGACCTTATATGGAACCTCCTATCTGAAAATTTGAAAATTCTTAAAAAATTCGACCAAAATCTTGATGTTCCGAATCCTATGTTTTTTATGTTTTTTCCACGTGTCTTGACATCCAATGTATCCATGCAAAGTTTGGTGAAGATCTGAGTATGTAGTTTTTGACCTTATATTGAACCTCCCATCTGAAAATTTGAAAATTCTTAAAAAATTCGTCCAAAATCTTGATGACCCCAATCTCTTGTTTTGTACGTTTTTTCCACGTGTCTTGACATCCAAAGTATCCCTGCAAAGTTTGGTGAAGATCTGAGTATGTAGTTTTTGACCTTATATGGAACCTCCTTTCTGAAAATTTGAGAATTCTTAAAAAATTCGTCCAAAATCTTGATGTCTCCAATCTCTTGTTTTGTACGTTTTTTCCACGTGTCTTGACATCCAATGTATCCATGCAAAGTTTGGTGAAGATCTGAGTATGTCGTTTTTGACCTTATCTGGAACCTCCCATCTGAAAATTTGAAAATTCTTAAAAAATTCGTCGAAAATCTTGATGTCTCCAATCTCTTGTTTTGTACGTTTTTTCCACGTGTCTTGACATGCAAAGTATCCCTGCAACGTTTGGTGAAGATCTGAGTATGTAGTTTTTGACCTTATCTGGAACCTCCTATCTGAAAATTTGAGAATTCTTCAAAAATTCGTCGAAAATCTTGATGTCTCCAATCTCTTGTTTTGTACGTTTTTTCCACGTGTCTTGACATCCAATGTATTCCTGCAATGTTTGGTGGAGATCTGAGTATGTAGTTTTAGACCTTATCTGGAACCTCCTATCTGAAAATTTGAAAATTCTTCAAAAATTCGTCCAAAATCTTGATGTCTCCAATCTCTTGTTTTGTACGTTTTTTCCACGTGTCTCGACCTCCAATGGATCCCTGCAAAGTTTGGTGAAGATCTGAGTATGTCGTTTTTGACCTTATCTGGAACATCCTTTCTGAAAATTTGAAAATTCTTAAAAAATTCGTCCAAAATCTTGATGTCTCCAATCTCTTGTTTTGTACGTTTTTTCCACGTGTCTTGATATCCAATGTATCCCTGCAAAGTTTGGTGAAGATCTGAGTATGTCGTTTTTGACCTTATATGGAACCTCCTATCTGAAAATTTGAAAATTCTTAAAAAATTCGTCCAAAATCTTGATGTCTCCAATCTCTTTTTTGTACGTTTTTTCCACGTGTCTTGACATCCAATGTATCCCTGCAAAGTTTGGTGAAGATCTGAGTATGTAGTTTTTGACCTTATCTGGAACCTCCCATCTGAAAATTTGAAAATTCTTAAAAAATTCGACCAAAATCTTGATGTCTCCAATCTTTTGTTTTGTACGTTTTTTCCACGTGTCTTGACACATAATGTATCCATGCAAAGTTTGGTGAAGATCTGAGTATGTAGTTTTTGACCTTATATGGAACCTCCTATCTGAAAATTTGAAAATTCTTAAAAAATTCGTCCAAAATCTTGATGTCTCCAATCTCTTGTTTTGTACGTTTTTTCCACGTGTCTTGACATCCAATGTATCCCTGCAAAGTTTGGTGAAGATCTGAGTATGTAGTTTTTGACCTTATCTGGAACCTCCCATCTGAAAATTTGAAAATTCCTAAAAAATCCGTGCAAAATCTTGATGACCCCAATCTCTTGTTTTGTACGTTTTTTCCACGTGTCTTGACATCGAATGTATTCCTGCAATGTTTGGTGAAGATCTGAGTATGTAGTTTTTGACCTTATATGGAACCTCCTATCTGAAAATTTGAAAATTCTTAAAAAATTCGACCAAAATCTTGATGTTCCGAATCCTATGTTTTGTATGTTTTTTCCACGTGTCTTGACATCCAATGTATCCATGCAAAGTTTGGTGAAGATCTGAGTATGTAGTTTTTGACCTTATATTGAACCTCCCATCTGAAAATTTGAAAATTCTTAAAAAATTCGTCCAAAATCTTGATGACCCCAATCTCTTGTTTTGTACGTTTTTTCCACGTGTCTTGACATCCAAAGTATCCCTGCAAAGTTTGGTGAAGATCTGAGTATGTAGTTTTTGACCTTATATGGAACCTCCTTTCTGAAAATTTGAGAATTCTTAAAAAATTCGTCCAAAATCTTGATGTCTCCAATCTCTTGTTTTGTACGTTTTTTCCACGTGTCTTGACATCCAATGTATCCATGCAAAGTTTGGTGAAGATCTGAGTATGTCGTTTTTGACCTTATCTGGAACCTCCCATCTGAAAATTTGAAAATTCTTAAAAAATTCGTCGAAAATCTTGATGTCTCCAATCTTTTGTTTTGTACGTTTTTTCCACGTGTCTTGACATGCAAAGTATCCCTGCAACGTTTGGTGAAGATCTGAGTATGTAGTTTTTGACCTTATCTGGAACCTCCTATCTGAAAATTTGAAAATTCTTAAAAAATTCGTCGAAAATCTTGATGTCTCCAATCTCTTGTTTTGTACGTTTTTTCCACGTGTCTTGATATCCAATGTATCCCTGCAAAGTTTGGTGAAGATCTGAGTATGTCGTTTTTGACCTTATCTGGAACATCCTTTCTGAAAATTTGAAAATTGTTAAAAAAGTCGTCCAAAATCTTGATGTCTCCAATCTCTTTTTTGTACGTTTTTTCCACGTGTCTTGACATCCAATGTATCCCTGCAAAGTTTGGTGAAGATCTGAGTATGTAGTTTTTGACCTTATCTGGAACCTCCCATCTGAAAATTTGAAAATTCTTAAAAAATTCGACCAAAATCTTGATGTCTCCAATCTTTTGTTTTGTACGTTTTTTCCACGTGTCTTGACACATAATGTATCCATGCAAAGTTTGGTGAAGATCTGAGTATGTAGTTTTTGACCTTATATGGAACCTCCTATCTGAAAATTTGAAAATTCTTAAAAAATTCGTCCAAAATCTTGATGTCTCCAATCTCTTGTTTTGTACGTTTTTTCCACGTGTCTGGACATGCAAAGTATCCCTGCAACGTTTGGGGAAGATCTGAGTATGTAGTTTTTGACCTTATCTGGAACCTCCTATCTGAAAATTTGAAAATTCTTCAAAAATTCGTCGAAAATCTTGATGTCTCCAATCTCTTGTTTTGTACGTTTTTTCCACGTGTCTTGACATCCAATGTATCCCTGCAATGTTTGGTGGAGATCTGAGTATGTAGTTTTTGACCTTATCTGGGACCTCCTATCAGAAAATTTGAAAATTCTTCAAAAATTCGTCCAAAATCTTGATGTCTCCAATCTCTTGTTTTGTACGTTTTTTCCACGTGTCTCGACCTCCAATGTATCCCTGCAAAGTTTGGTGAAGATCTGAGTATGTCGTTTTTGACCTTATCTGGAACATCCTTTCTGAAAATTTGAAAATTCTTAAAAAATTCGTCGAAAATATTGATGTCTCCAATCTCTTGTTTTGTACGTTTTTTCCACGTGTCTTGACATCCAATGTATCCCTGCAAAGTTTGGTGAAGATCTGAGTATGTAGTTTTTGACCTTATATGGAACCTCCTTTCTGAAAATTTGAAAATTCTCAAAAAATTCGTCCATAATCTTGATGTCTCCAATCTCTTGTTTTGTACGTTTTTTCCACGTGTCTTGACATCCAATGTATCCCTGCAAAGTTTGGTGAAGATCTGAGTATGTAGTTTTTGACCTTATCTGGAACCTCCCATCTGAAAATTTGAAAATTCTTAAAAAATTCGACCAAAATCCTGATGTCTCCAATCTTTTGTTTTGTACGTTTTTTCCACGTGTCTTGACACATAATGTATCCATGCAAAGTTTGGTGAAGATCTGAGTATGTAGTTTTTGACCTTATATGGAACCTCCTATCTGAAAATTTGAAAATTCTTAAAAAATTCGTCCAAAATCTTGATGTCTCCAATCTCTTGTTTTGTACGTTTTTTCCACGTGTCTTGACATCCAATGTATCCCTGCAAAGTTTGGTGAAGATCTGAGTATGTAGTTTTTGACCTTATCTGGAACCTCCCATCTGAAAATTTGAAAATTCCTAAAAAATCCGTGCAAAATCTTGATGACCCCAATCTCTTGTTTTGTACGTTTTTTCCACGTGTCTTGACATCCAATGTATTCCTGCAATGTTTGGTGAAGATCTGAGTATGTAGTTTTTGACCTTATATGGAACCTCCTATCTGAAAATTTGAAAATTCTTAAAAAATTCGACCAAAATCTTGATGTTCCGAATCCTATGTTTTGTATGTTTTTTCCACGTGTCTTGACATCCAATGTATCCATGCAAAGTTTGGTGAAGATCTGAGTATGTAGTTTTTGACCTTATATTGAACCTCCCATCTGAAAATTTGAAAATTCTTAAAAAATTCGTCCAAAATCTTGATGACCCCAATCTCTTGTTTTGTACGTTTTTTCCACATGTCTTGACATCCAAAGTATCCCTGCAAAGTTTGGTGAAGATCTGAGTATGTAGTTTTTGACCTTATATTGAACCTCCCATCTGAAAATTTGAAAATTCTTAAAAAATTCGTCCAAAATCTTGATGTCTCCAATCTCTTGTTTTGTACGTTTTTTCCACGTGTCTTGACATCCAATGTATCCATGCAAAGTTTGGTGAAGATCTGAGTATGTCGTTTTTGACCTTATCTGGAACCTCCCATCTGAAAATTTGAAAATTCTTAAAAAATTCGTCGAAAATCTTGATGTCTCCAATCTTTTGTTTTGAACGTTTTTTCCACGTGTCTTGACATGCAAAGTATCCCTGCAACGTTTGGTGAAGATCTGAGTATGTAGTTTTTGACCTTATCTGGAACCTCCTATCTGAAAATTTGAAAATTCTTCAAAAATTCGTCGAAAATCTTGATGTCTCCAATCTCTTGTTTTGTACGTTTTTTCCACGTGTCTTGACATCCAATGTATTCCTGCAATGTTTGGTGGAGATCTGAGTATGTAGTTTTAGACCTTATCTGGAACCTCCTATCTGAAAATTTGAAAATTCTTCAAAAATTCGTTCAAAAACTTGATGTCTCCAATCTCTTGTTTTGTACGTTTTTTCCACGTGTCTCGACCTCCAATGGATCCCTGCAAAGTTTGGTGAAGATCTGAGTATGTCGTTTTTGACCTTATCTGGAACATCCTTTCTGAAAATTTGAAAATTCTTAAAAAATTCGTCGAAAATCTTGATGTCTCCAATCTCTTGTTTTGTACGTTTTTTCCACGTGTCTTGACATCCAATGTATCCCTGCAAAGTTTGGTGAAATCTGAGTATGTAGTTTTTGACCTTATATGGAACCTCCTATCTGAAAATTTGAAAATTCTTAAAAAATTCGTCCAAAATCTTGATGTCTCCAATCTCTTGTTTTGTACGTTTTTTCCACGTGTCTCGACCTCCAATGGATCCCTGCAAAGTTTGGTGAAGATCTGAGTATGTCGTTTTTGACCTTATCTGGAACCTCCCATCTGAAAATTTGAAAATTCTTAAAAAATTCGTCGAAAATCTTGATGTCTCCGATCTCTTGTTTTGTACGTTTTTTCCACGTGTCTTGACATGCAAAGTATTCCTGCAAAGTTTGGTGAAGATCTGAGTATGTAGTTTTTGACCTCATCTGGAACCTCCTATCTGAAAATTTCAAAAATTCTTAAAAAATCCGTGCAAAATCTTGATGACCCCAATCTCTTGTTTTGTACGTTTTTTCCACGTGTCTTGACATCCAATGTATTCCTGCAATGTTTGGTGAAGATCTGAGTATGTAGTTTTTGACCTTATATGGAACCTCCTATCTGAAAATTTGAAAATTCTTAAAAAATTCGAAAAAAATCTTGATGTTCCGAATCCTATGTTTTGTATGTTTTTTCCACGTGTCTTGACATCCAATGTATCCATGCAAAGTTTGGTGAAGATATGAGTATGTAGTTTTTGACCTTATATTGAACCTCCCATCTGAAAATTTGAAAATTCTTAAAAAATTCGTCCAAAATCTTGATGACCCCAATCTCTTGTTTTGTACGTTTTTTCCACGTGTCTTGACATCCAAAGTATCCCTGCAAAGTTTGGTGAAGATCTGAGTATGTAGTTTTTGACCTTATATGGAACCTCATTTCTGAAAATTTGAGAATTCTTAAAAAATTCGTCCAAAATCTTGATGTCTCCAATCTCTTGTTTTGTACGTTTTTTCCACGTGTCTTGACATCCAATGTATCCATGCAAAGTTTGGTGAAGATCTGAGTATGTCGTTTTTGACCTTATCTGGAACATCCTTTCTGAAAATTTGAAAATTGTTAAAAAATTCGTCCAAAATCTTGATGTCTCCAATCTCTTTTTTGTACGTTTTTTCCACGTGTCTTGACATCCAATGTATCCCTGCAAAGTTTGGTGAAGATCTGAGTATGTAGTTTTTGACCTTATCTGGAACCTCCCATCTGAAAATTTGAAAATTCTTAAAAAATTCGACCAAAATCTTGATGTCTCCAATCTTTTGTTTTGTACGTTTTTTCCACGTGTCTTGACACATAATGTATCCATGCAAAGTTTGGTGAAGATCTGAGTATGTAGTTTTTGACCTTATATGGAACCTCCTATCTGAAAATTTGAAAATTCTTAAAAAATTCGTCCAAAATCTTGATGTCTCCAATCTCTTGTTTTGTACGTTTTTTCCACGTGTCTTGACATCCAATGTATCCCTGCAAAGTTTGGTGAAGATCTGACTATGTAGTTTTTGACCTTATCTGGAACCTCCCATCTGAAAATTTGAAAATTCCTAAAAAATCCGTGCAAAATCTTGATGACCCCAATCTCTTGTTTTGTACGTTTTTTCCACGTGTCTTGACATCCAATGTATTCCTGCAATGTTTGGTGAAGATCTGAGTATGTAGTTTTTGACCTTATATGGAACCTCCTATCTGAAAATTTGAAAATTCTTAAAAAATTCGACCAAAATCTTGATGTTCCGAATCCTATGTTTTGTATGTTTTTTCCACGTGTCTTGACATCCAATGTATCCATGCAAAGTTTGGTGAAGATCTGAGTATGTAGTTTTTGACCTTATATTGAACCTCCCATCTGAAAATTTGAAAATTCTTAAAAAATTCGTCCAAAATCTTGATGACCCCAATCTCTTGTTTTGTACGTTTTTTCCACGTGTCTTGACATCCAAAGTATCCCTGCAAAGTTTGGTGAAGATCTGAGTATGTAGTTTTTGACCTTATATTGAACCTCCCATCTGAAAATTTGAAAATTCTTAAAAAATTCGTCCAAAATCTTGATGTCTCCAATCTCTTGTTTTGTACGTTTTTTCCACGTGTCTTGACATCCAATGTATCCATGCAAAGTTTGGTGAAGATCTGAGTATGTCGTTTTTGACCTTATCTGGAACCTCCCATCTGAAAATTTGAAAATTCTTAAAAAATTCGTCGAAAATCTTGATGTCTCCAATCTTTTGTTTTGTACGTTTTTTCCACGTGTCTTGACATGCAAAGTATCCCTGCAACGTTTGGTGAAGATCTGAGTATGTAGTTTTTGACCTTATCTGGAACCTCCTATCTGAAAATTTGAAAATTCTTCAAAAATTCGTCGAAAATCTTGATGTCTCCAATCTCTTGTTTTGTACGTTTTTTCCACGTGTCTTGACATCCAATGTATTCCTGCAATGTTTGGTGGAGATCTGAGTATGTAGTTTTAGACCTTATCTGGAACCTCCTATCTGAAAATTTGAAAATTCTTCAAAAATTCGTCCAAAATCTTGATGTCTCCAATCTCTTGTTTTGTACGTTTTTTCCACGTGTCTCGACCTCCAATGGATCCCTGCAAAGTTTGGTGAAGATCTGAGTATGTCGTTTTTGACCTTATCTGGAACATCCTTTCTGAAAATTTGAAAATTCTTAAAAAATTCGTCGAAAATCTTGATGTCTCCAATCTCTTGTTTTGTACGTTTTTTCCACGTGTCTTGACATCCAATGTATCCCTGCAAAGTTTGGTGAAGATCTGAGTATGTAGTTTTTGACCTTATATGGAACCTCCTATCTGAAAATTTGAAAATTCTTAAAAAATTCGTCCAAAATCTTGATGACCCCAATCTCTTGTTTTGTACGTTTTTTCCACGTGTCTTGACATCCAATGTATCCCTGCAAAGTTTGGTGAAGATCTGAGTATGTAGTTTTTGACCTTATCTGGAACCTCCCATCTGAAAATTTGAAAATTCTTAAAAAATTCGACCAAAATCTTGATGTCTCCAATCTTTTGTTTTGTACGTTTTTTCCACGTGTCTTGACACATAATGTATCCATGCAAAGTTTGGTGAAGATCTGAGTATGTAGTTTTTGACCTTATATGGAACCTCCTATCTGAAAATTTGAAAATTCTTAAAAAATTCGTCCAAAATCTTGATGTCTCCAATCTCTTGTTTTGTACGTTTTTTCCACGTGTCTTGACATCCAATGTATCCCTGCAAAGTTTGGTGAAGATCTGAGTATGTAGTTTTTGACCTTATCAGGAACCTCCCATCTGAAAATTTGAAAATTCCTAAAAAATCAGTGCAAAATCTTGATGACCCCAATCTCTTGTTTTGTACGTTTTTTCCACGTGTCTTGACATCCAATGTATTCCTGCAATGTTTGGTGAAGATCTGAGTATGTAGTTTTTGACCTTATATGGAACCTCCTATCTGAAAATTTGAAAATTCTTAAAAAATTCGATCAAAATCTTGATGTTCCGAATCCTATGTTTTGTATGTTTTTTCCACGTGTCTTGACATAAAATGTATCCATGCAAAGTTTGGTGAAGATCTGAGTATGTAGTTTTTGACCTTATATTGAACCTCCCATCTGAAAATTTGAAAATTCTTAAAAAATTCGTCCAAAATCTTGATGACCCCAATCTCTTGTTTTGTACGTTTTTTCCACGTGTCTTGACATCCAAAGTATCCCTGCAAAGTTTGGTGAAGATCTGAGTATGTAGTTTTTGACCTTATATGGAACCTCCTTTCTGAAAATTTGAGAATTCTTAAAAAATTCGTCCAAAATCTTGATGTCTCCAATCTCTTGTTTTGTACGTTTTTTCCACGTGTCTTGACATCCAATGTATCCATGCAAAGTTTGGTGAAGATCTGAGTATGTCGTTTTTGACCTTATCTGGAACCTCCCATCTGAAAATTTGAAAATTCTTAAAAAATTCGTCGAAAATCTTGATGTCTCCAATCTTTTGTTTTGTACGTTTTTTCCACGTGTCTTGACATGCAAAGTATCCCTGCAACGTTTGGTGAAGATCTGAGTATGTAGTTTTTGACCTTATCTGGAACCTCCTATCTGAAAATTTGAAAATTCTTAAAAAATTCGTCGAAAATCTTGATGTCTCCAATCTCTTGTTTTGTACGTTTTTTCCACGTGTCTTGATATCCAATGTATCCCTGCAAAGTTTGGTGAAGATCTGAGTATGTCGTTTTTGACCTTATCTGGAACATCCTTTCTGAAAATTTGAAAATTGTTAAAAAAATCGTCCAAAATCTTGATGTCTCCAATCTCTTTTTTGTACGTTTTTTCCACGTGTCTTGACATCCAATGTATCCCTGCAAAGTTTGGTGAAGATCTGAGTATGTAGTTTTTGACCTTATCTGGAACCTCCCATCTGAAAATTTGAAAATTCTTAAAAAATTCGACCAAAATCTTGATGTCTCCAATCTTTTGTTTTGTACGTTTTTTCCACGTGTCTTGACACATAATGTATCCATGCAAAGTTTGGTGAAGATCTGAGTATGTAGTTTTTGACCTTATATGGAACCTCCTATCTGAAAATTTGAAAATTCTTAAAAAATTCGTCCAAAATCTTGATGTCTCCAATCTCTTGTTTTGTACGTTTTTTCCACGTGTCTTGACATCCAATGTATCCCTGCAAAGTTTGGTGAAGATCTGAGTATGTAGTTTTTGACCTTATCTGGAACCTCCCATCTGAAAATTTGAAAATTCCTAAAAAATCCGTGCAAAATCTTGATGACCCCAATCTCTTGTTTTGTACGTTTTTTCCACGTGTCTTGACATCCAATGTATCCATGCAAAGTTTGGTGAAGATCTGAGTATGTCGTTTTTGACCTTATCTGGAACCTCCCATCTGAAAATTTGAAAATTCTTAAAAAATTCGTCGAAAATCTTGATGTCTCCAATCTCTTGTTTTGTACGTTTTTTCCACGTGTCTTGACATGCAAAGTATCCCTGCAACGTTTGGTGAAGATCTGAGTATGTAGTTTTTGACCTTATCTGGAACCTCCTATCTGAAAATTTGAAAATTCTTCAAAAATTCGTCGAAAATCTTGATGTCTCCAATCTCTTGTTTTGTACGTTTTTTCCACGAGTCTTGACATCCAATGTATCCCTGCAATGTTTGGTGGAGATCTGAGTATGTAGTTTTTGACCTTATCTGGGACCTCCTATCAGAAAATTTGAAAATTCTTCAAAAATTCGTCCAAAATCTTGATGTCTCCAATCTCTTGTTTTGTACGTTTTTTCCACGTGTCTCGACCTCCAATGTATCCCTGCAACGTTTGGTGAAGATCTGAGTATGTCGTTTTTGACCTTATCTGGAACTTCCTTTCTGAAAATTTGAAAATTCTTAAAAAATTCGTCGAAAATCTTGATGTCTCCAATCTCTTGTTTTGTACGTTTTTTCCACGTGTCTTGACATCCAATGTATCCCTGCAAAGTTTGGTGAAGATCTGAGTATGTAGTTTTTGACCTTATATGGAACCTCCTTTCTGAAAATTTGAAAATTCTCAAAAAATTCGTCCATAATCTTGATGTCTCCAATCTCTTGTTTTGTACGTTTTTTCCACGTGTCTTGACATCCAATGTATCCCTGCAAAGTTTGGTGAAGATCTGAGTATGTAGTTTTTGACCTTATCTGGAACCTCCCATCTGAAAATTTGAAAATTCTTAAAAAATTCGACCAAAATCTTGATGTCTCCAATCTTTTGTTTTGTACGTTTTTTCCACGTGTCTTGACACATAATGTATCCATGCAAAGTTTGGTGAAGATCTGAGTATGTAGTTTTTGACCTTATATGGAACCTCCTATCTGAAAATTTGAAAATTCTTAAAAAATTCGTCCAAAATCTTGATGTCTCCAATCTCTTGTTTTGTACGTTTTTTCCACGTGTCTTGACATCCAATGTATCCCTGCAAAGTTTGGTGAAGATCTGAGTATGTAGTTTTTGACCTTATCTGGAACCTCCCATCTGAAAATTTGAAAATTCCTAAAAAATCCCTGCAAAATCTTGATGACCCCAATCTCTTGTTTTGTACGTTTTTTCCACGTGTCTTGACATCCAATGTATTCCTGCAATGTTTGGTGAAGATCTGAGTATGTAGTTTTTGACCTTATATGGAACCTCCTATCTGAAAATTTGAAAATTCTTAAAAAATTCGACCAAAATCTTGATGTTCCGAATCCTATGTTTTGTATGTTTTTTCCACGTGTCTTGACATCCAATGTATCCATGCAAAGTTTGGTGAAGATCTGAGTATGTAGTTTTTGACCTTATATTGAACCTCCCATCTGAAAATTTGAAAATTCTTAAAAAATTCGTCCAAAATCTTGATGACCCCAATCTCTTGTTTTGTACGTTTTTTCCACGTGTCTTGACATCCAAAGTATCCCTGCAAAGTTTGGTGAAGATCTGAGTATGTAGTTTTTGCCCTTATATTGAACCTCCCATCTGAAAATTTGAAAATTCTTAAAAAATTCGTCCAAAATCTTGATGTCTCCAATCTCTTTTTTTGTACGTTTTTTCCACGTGTCTTGACATCCAATGTATCCATGCAAAGTTTGGTGAAGATCTGAGTATGTCCTTTTTGACCTTATCTGGAACCTCCCATCTGAAAATTTGAAAATTCTTAAAAAATTCGTCGAAAATCTTGATGCCTCCAATCTTTTGTTTTGTATGTTTTTTCCACGTGTCTTGACATGCAAAGTATCCCTGCAACGTTTGGTGAAGATCTGAGTATGTAGTTTTTGACCTTATCTGGAACCTCCTATCTGAAAATTTGAAAATTCTTCAAAAATTCGTCGAAAATCTTGATGTCTCCAATCTCTTGTTTTGTACGTTTTTTCCACGTGTCTTGACATCCAATGTATTCCTGCAATGTTTGGTGGAGATCTGAGTATGTAGTTTTAGACCTTATCTGGAACCTCCTACCTGAAAATTTGAAAATTCTTCAAAAAATTCGTCCAAAATCTTGATGTCTCCAATCTCTTGTTTTGTACGTTTTTTCCACGCGTCTCGACCTCCAATGGATCCCTGCAAAGTTTGGTGAAGATCTGAGTATGTCGTTTTTGACCTTATCTGGAACATCCTTTCTGAAAATTTGAAAATTCTTAAAAAATTCGTCGAAAATCTTGATGTCTCCAATCTCTTGTTTTGTACGTTTTTTCCACGTGTCTTGACATCCAATGTATCCCTGCAAAGTTTGGTGAATATCTGAGTATGTAGTTTTTGACCTTATATGGAACCTCCTATCTGAAAATTTGAAAATTCTTAAAAAATTCGTCCAAAATCTTGATGTCTCCAATCTCTTGTTTTGTACGTTTTTTCCACGTGTCTCGACCTCCAATGGATCCCTGCAAAGTTTGGTGAAGATCTGAGTATGTCGTTTTTGACCTTATCTGGAACCTCCCATCTGAAAATTTGAAAATTCTTAAAAAATTCGTCGAAAATCTTGATGTCTCCGATCTCTTGTTTTGTACGTTTTTTCCACGTGTCTTGACATGCAAAGTATTCCTGCAAAGTTTGGTGAAGATCTGAGTATGTAGTTTTTGACCTCATCTGGAACCTCCCATCTGAAAATTTGAAAATTCCTAAAAAATCCGTGCAAAATCTTGATGACCCCAATCTCTTGTTTTGTACGTTTTTTCCACGTGTCTTGACATCCAATGTATTCCTGCAATGTTTGGTGAAGATCTGAGTATGTAGTTTTTGACCTTATATGGAACCTCCTATCTGAAAATTTGAAAATTCTTAAAAAATTCGACCAAAATCTTGATGTTCCGAATCCTATGTTTTGTATGTTTTTTCCACGTGTCTTGACATCCAATGTATCCATGCAAAGTTTGGTGAAGATCTGAGTATGTAGTTTTTGACCTTATATTGAACCTCCCATCTGAAAATTTGAAAATTCTTAAAAAATTCGTCCAAAATCTTGATGAACCCAATCTCTTGTTTTGTACGTTTTTTCCACGTGTCTTGACATCCAAAGTATCCCTGCAAAGTTTGGTGAAGATCTGAGTATGTAGTTTTTGACCTTATATGGAACCTCCTTTCTGAAAATTTGAGAATTCTTAAAAAATTCGTCCAAAATCTTGATGTCTCCAATCTCTTGTTTTGTACGTTTTTTCCACGTGTCTTGACATCCAATGTATCCATGCAAAGTTTGGTGAAGATCTGAGTATGTCGTTTTTGACCTTATCTGGAACCTCCCAACTGAAAATTTGAAAATTCTTAAAAAATTCGTCGAAAATCTTGATGTCTCCAATCTTTTGTTTTGTACGTTTTTTCCACGTGTCTTGACATGCAAAGTATCCCTGCAACGTTTGGTGAAGATCTGAGTATGTAGTTTTTGACCTTATCTGGAACCTCCTATCTGAAAATTTGAAAATTCTTAAAAAATTCGTCGAAAATCTTGATGTCTCCAATCTCTTGTTTTGTACGTTTTTTCCACGTGTCTTGATATCCAATGTATCCCTGCAAAGTTTGGTGAAGATCTGAGTATGTCGTTTTTGACCTTATCTGGAACATCCTTTCTGAAAATTTGAAAATTGTTAAAAAATTCGTCCAAAATCTTGATGTCTCCAATCTCTTTTTTGTACGTTTTTTCCACGTGTCTTGACATCCAATGTATCCCTGCAAAGTTTGGTGAAGATCTGAGTATGTAGTTTTTGACCTTATCTGGAACCTCCCATCTGAAAATTTGAAAATTCTTAAAAAATTCGACCAAAATCTTGATGTCTCCAATCTTTTGTTTTGTACGTTTTTTCCACGTGTCTTGACACATAATGTATCCATGCAAAGTTTGGTGAAGATCTGAGTATGTAGTTTTTGACCTTATATGGAACCTCCTATCTGAAAATTTGAAAATTCTTAAAAAATTCGTCCAAAATCTTGATATCTCCAATCTCTTGTTTTGTACGTTTTTTCCACGTGTCTTGACATCCAATGTATCCCTGGAAAGTTTGGTGAAGATCTGAGTATGTAGTTTTTGACCTTATCTGGAACCTCCCATCTGAAAATTTGAAAATTCCTAAAAAATCCGTGCAAAATCTTGATGACCCCAATCTCTTGTTTTGTACGTTTTTTCCACGTGTCTTGACATCCAATGTATTCATGCAAAGTTTGGTGAAGATCTGAGTATGTCGTTTTTGACCTTATCTGGAACATCCTTTCTGAAAATTTGAAAATTGTTAAAAAATTCGTCCAAAATCTTGATGTCTCCAATCTCTTTTTTGTACGTTTTTTCCACGTGTCTTGACATCCAATGTATCCCTGCAAAGTTTGGTGAAGATCTGAGTATGTAGTTTTTGACCTTATATTGAACCTCCCATCTGAAAATTTGAAAATTCTTCAAAAATTCGTCGAAAATCTTGATGTCTCCAATCTCTTGTTTTGTACGTTTTTTCCACGTGTCTTGACATCCAATGTATCCCTGCAATGTTTGGTGGAGATCTGAGTATGTAGTTTTTGACCTTATCTGGGACCTCCTATCAGAAAATTTGAAAATTCTTCAAAAATTCGTCCAAAATCTTGATGTCTCCAATCTCTTGTTTTGTACGTTTTTTCCACGTGTCTCGACATCCAATGTATCCCTGCAAAGTTTGGTGAAGATCTGAGTATGTCGTTTTTGACCTTATCTGGAACATCGTTTCTGAAAATTTGAAAATTCTTAAAAAATTCGTCGATAATCTTGATGTCTCCAATCTCTTGTTTTGTACGTTTTTTCCACGTGTCTTGACATCCAATGTATCCCTGCAAAGTTTGGTTAAGATCTGAGTATGTAGTTTTTGACCTTATATGGAACCTCCTTTCTGAAAATTTGAAAATTCTCAAAAAATTCGTCCATAATCTTGATGTCTCCAATCTCTTGTTTTGTACGTTTTTTCCACGTGTCTTGACATCCAATGTATCCCTGCAAAGTTTGGTGAAGATCTGAGTATGTAGTTTTTGACCTTATCTGGAACCTCCCATCTGAAAATTTGAAAATTCTTAAAAAATTCGACCAAAATCTTGATGTCTCCAATCTTTTGTTTTGTACGTTTTTTCCACGTGTCTTGACACATAATGTATCCATGCAAAGTTTGGTGAAGATCTGAGTATGTAGTTTTTGACCTTATATGGAACCTCCTATCTGAAAATTTGAAAATTCTTAAAAAATTCGTCCAAAATCTTGATGTCTCCAATCTCTTGTTTTGTACGTTTTTTCCACGTGTCTTGACATCCAATGTATCCCTGCAAAGTTTGGTGAAGATCTGAGTATGTAGTTTTTGACCTTATCTGGAACCTCCCATCTGAAAATTTGAAAATTCCTAAAAAATCCGTACAAAATCTTGATGACCCCAATCTCTTGTTTTGTACGTTTTTTCCATGTGTCTTGACATCCAATGTATTCCTGCAATGTTTGGTGAAGATCTGAGTATGTAGTTTTTGACCTTATATGGAACCTCCTATCTGAAAATTTGAAAATTCTTAAAAAATTCGTCGAAAATCTTGATGTCTCCAATCTCTTGTTTTGTACGTTTTTTCCACGTGTCTTGACATGCAAAGTATCCCTGCAACGTTTGGTGAAGATCTGAGTATGTAGTTTTTGACCTTATCTGGAACCTCCTATCTGAAAATTTGAAAATTCTTCAAAAATTCGTCGAAAATCTTGATGTCTCCAATCTCTTGTTTTGTACGTTTTTTCCACGTGTCTTGACATCCAATGTATTCCTGCAATGTTTGGTGAAGATCTGAGTATGTAGTTTTTGACCTTATATGGAACCTCCTATCTGAAAATTTGAAAATTCTTAAAAAATTCGTCGAAAATCTTGATGTCTCCAATCTCTTGTTTTGTACGTTTTTTCCACGTGTCTTGACATGCAAAGTATCCCTGCAACGTTTGGTGAAGATCTGAGTATGTAGTTTTTGACCTTATCTGGAACCTCCTATCTGAAAATTTGAAAATTCTTAAAAAATTCGTCCAAAATCTTGAAGACCCCAATCTCTTGTTTTGTACGTTTTTTCCACGTGTCTTGACATCCAATGTATCCCTGCAAAGTTTGGTGAAGATCTGAGTATGTAGTTTTTGACCTTATATGGAACCTCCTTTCTGAAAATTTGAGAATTCTTAAAAAATTCGTCCAAAATCTTGATGTCTCCAATCTCTTGTTTTGTACGTTTTTTCCACGTGTCTTGACATCCAATGTATCCATGCAAAGTTTGGTGAAGATCTGAGTATGTCGTTTTTGACCTTATCTGGAACCTCCCATCCGAAAATTTGAAAATTCTTAAAAAATTCGTCGAAAACCTTGATGTCTCCAATCTCTTGTTTTGTACGTTTTTTCCACGTGTCTTGACATGCAAAGTATCCCTGCAACGTTTGGTGAAGATCTGAGTATGTAGTTTTTGACCTTATCTGGAACCTCCTATCTGAAAATTTGAAAATTCTTCAAAAATTCGTCGAAAATCTTGATGTCTCCAATCTCTTGCTTTGTACGTTTTTTCCACGTGTCTTGACATCCAATGTATCCCTGCAATGTTTGGTGGAGATCTGAGTATGTAGTTTTTGACCTTATCTGGAACCTCCTATCTGAAAATTTGAAAATTCTTCAAAAATTCGTCCAAAATCTTGATGTCTCCAATCTCTTGTTTTGTACGTTTTTTCCACGTGTCTCGACCTCCAATGTATCCCTGCAAAGTTAGTGAAGATCTGAGTATGTCGTTTTTGACCTTATATTGAACCTCCCATCTGAAAATTTGAAAATTCTTAAAAAATTCGTCCAAAATCTTGATGTCTCCAATCTCTTGTTTTGTACGTTTTTTCCACGTGTCTTGATATCCAATGTATCCCTGCAAAGTTTGGTGAAGATCTGAGTATGTCGTTTTTGACCTTATCTGGAACATCCTTTCTGAAAATTTGAAAATTGTTAAAAAATTCGTCCAAAATCTTGATGTCTCCAATCTCTTTTTTGTACGTTTTTTCCACGTGTCTTGACATCCAATGTATCCCTGCAAAGTTTGGTGAAGATCTGAGTATGTAGTTTTTGACCTTATCTGGAACCTCCCATCTGAAAATTTGAAAATTCTTAAAAAATTCGACCAAAATCTTGATGTCTCCAATCTTTTGTTTTGTACGTTTTTTCCACGTGTCTTGACACATAATGTATCCATGCAAAGTTTGGTGAAGATCTGAGTATGTAGTTTTTGACCTTATATGGAACCTCCTATCTGAAAATTTGAAAATTCTTAAAAAATTCGTCCAAAATCTTGATGTCTCCAATCTCTTGTTTTGTACGTTTTTTCCACGTGTCTTGACATCCAATGTATCCCTGCAAAGTTTGGTGAAGATCTGAGTATGTAGTTTTTGACCTTATCTGGAACCTCCCATCTGAAAATTTGAAATTTCTAAAAAATCCGTGCAAAATCTTGATGACCCCAATCTCTTGTTTTGTACGTTTTTTCCACGTGTCTTGACATCCAATGTATTCCTGCAATGTTTGGTGAAGATCTGAGTATGTAGTTTTTGACCTTATATGGAACCTCCTATCTGAAAATTTGAAAATTCTTAAAAAATTCGACCAAAATCTTGATGTTCCGAATCCTATGTTTTGTATGTTTTTTCCACGTGTCTTGACATCCAATGTATCCATGCAAAGTTTGGTGAAGATCTGAGTATGTAGTTTTTGACCTTATATTGAACCTCCCATCTGAAAATTTGAAAATTCTTAAAAAATTCGTCCAAAATCTTGATGACCCCAATCTCTTGTTTTGTACGTTTTTTCCACGTGTCTTGACATCCAAAGTATCCCTGCAAAGTTTGGTGAAGATCTGAGTATGTAGTTTTTGACCTTATATGGAACCTCCTTTCTGAAAATTTGAGAATTCTTAAAAAATTCGTCCAAAATCTTGATGTCTCCAATCTCTTGTTTTGTACGTTTTTTCCACGTGTCTTGACATCCAATGTATCCATGCAAAGTTTGGTGAAGATCTGAGTATGTCGTTTTTGACCTTATCTGGAACCTCCCATCTGAAAATTTGAAAATTCTTAAAAAATTCGTCGAAAATCTTGATGTCTCCAATCTCTTGTTTTGTACGTTTTTTCCACGTGTCTTGACATGCAAAGTATCCCTGCAACGTTTGGTGAAGATCTGAGTATGTAGTTTTTGACCTTATCTGGAACCTCCTATCTGAAAATTTGAAAATTCTTCAAAAATTCGTCGAAAATCTTGATGTCTCCAATCTCTTGTTTTGTACGTTTTTTCCACGTGTCTTGACATCCAATGTATTCCTGCAATGTTTGGTGGAGATCTGAGTATGTAGTTTTAGACCTTATCTGGAACCTCCTATCTGAAAATTTGAAAATTCTTCAAAAATTCGTCCAAAATCTTGATGTCTCCAATCTCTTGTTTTGTACGTTTTTTCCACGTGTCTCGACCTCCAATGGATCCCTGCAAAGTTTGGTGAAGATCTGAGTATGTCGTTTTTGACCTTATCTGGAACATCCTTTCTGAAAATTTGAAAATTCTTAAAAAATTCGTCCAAAATCTTGATGTCTCCAATCTCTTGTTTTGTACGTTTTTTCCACGTGTCTTGATATCCAATGTATCCCTGCAAAGTTTGGTGAAGATCTGAGTATGTCGTTTTTGACCTTATCTGGAACATCCTTTCTGAAAATTTGAAAATTGTTAAAAAATTCGTCCAAAATCTTGATGTCTCCAATCTCTTTTTTGTACGTTTTTTCCACGTGTCTTGACATCCAATGTATCCCTGCAAAGTTTGGTGAAGATCTGAGTATGTAGTTTTTGAACTTATATGCAACCTCCCATCTGAAAATTTGAAAATTCTTAAAAAATTCGACCAAAATCTTGATGTCTCCAATCTTTTGTTTTGTACGTTTTTTCCACGTGTCTTGACACATAATGTATCCATGCAAAGTTTGGTGAAGATCTGAGTATGTAGTTTTTGACCTTATATGGAACCTCCTATCTGAAAATTTGAAAATTCTTAAAAAATTCGTCCAAAATCTTGATGTCTCCAATCTCTTGTTTTGTACGTTTTTTCCACGTGTCTTGACATCCAATGTATCCCTGCAAAGTTTGGTGAAGATCTGAGTATGTAGTTTTTGACCTTATCTGGAACCTCCCATCTGAAAATTTGAAAATTCTTAAAAAATTCGACCAAAATCTTGATGTCTCCAATCTTTTGTTTTGTACGTTTTTTCCACGTGTCTTGACACATAATGTATCCATGCAAAGTTTGGTGAAGATCTGAGTATGTAGTTTTTGACCTTATATGGAACCTCCTATCTGAAAATTTGAAAATTCTTAAAAAATTCGTCCAAAATCTTGATGTCTCCAATCTCTTGTTTTGTACGTTTTTTCCACGTGTCTTGACATCCAATGTATTCCTGCAATGTTTGGTGAAGATCTGAGTATGTAGTTTTTGACCTTATATGGAACCTCCTATCTGAAAATTTGAAAATTCTTAAAAAATTCGACCAAAATCTTGATGTTCCGAATCCTATGTTTTGTATGTTTTTCCACGTGTCTTGACATCCAATGTATCCATGCAAAGTTTGGTGAAGATCTGAGTATGTAGTTTTTGACCTTATATTGAACCTCCCATCTGAAAATTTGAAAATTCTTAAAAAATTCGTCCAAAATCTTGATGACCCCAATCTCTTGTTTTGTACGTTTTTTCCACGTGTCTTGACATCCAAAGTATCCCTGCAAAGTTTGGTGAAGATCTGAGTATGTAGTTTTTGACCTTATATGGAACCTCCTTTCTGAAAATTTGAGAATTCTTAAAAAATTCGTCCAAAATCTTGATGTCTCCAATCTCTTGTTTTGTACGTTTTTTCCACGTGTCTTGACATCCAATGTATCCATGCAAAGTTTGGTGAAGATCTGAGTATGTCGTTTTTGACCTTATCTGGAACCTCCCATCTGAAAATTTGAAAATTCTTAAAAAATTCGTCGAAAATCTTGATGTCTCCAATCTTTTGTTTTGTACGTTTTTTCCACGTGTCTTGACATGCAAAGTATCCCTGCAACGTTTGGTGAAGATCTGAGTATGTAGTTTTTGACCTTATCTGGAACCTCCTATCTGAAAATTTGAAAATTCTTAAAAAATTCGTCGAAAATCTTGATGTCTCCAATCTCTTGTTTTGTACGTTTTTTCCACGTGTCTTGATATCCAATGTATCCCTGCAAAGTTTGGTGAAGATCTGAGTATGTCGTTTTTGACCTTATCTGGAACATCCTTTCTGAAAATTTGAAAATTGTTAAAAAATTCGTCCAAAATCTTGATGTCTCCAATCTCTTTTTGTACGTTTTTTCCACGTGTCTTGACATCCAATGTATCCCTGCAAAGTTTGGTGAAGATCTGAGTATGTAGTTTTTGACCTTATCTGGAACCTCCCATCTGAAAATTTGAAAATTCTTAAAAAATTCGACCAAAATCTTGATGTCTCCAATCTTTTGTTTTGTACGTTTTTTCCACGTGTCTTGACACATAATGTATCCATGCAAAGTTTGGTGAAGATCTGAGTATGTAGTTTTTGACCTTATATGGAACCTCCTATCTGAAAATTTGAAAATTCTTAAAAAATTCGTCCAAAATCTTGATGTCTCCAATCTCTTGTTTTGTACGTTTTTTCCACGTGTCTTGACATCCAATGTATCCCTGCAAAGTTTGGTGAAGATCTGAGTATGTAGTTTTTGACCTTATCTGGAACCTCCCATCTGAAAATTTGAAAATTCCTAAAAAATCCGTGCAAAATCTTGATGACCCCAATCTCTTGTTTTGTACGTTTTTTCCACGTGTCTTGACATCCAATGTATCCATGCAAAGTTTGGTGAAGATCTGAGTATGTCGTTTTTGACCTTATCTGGAACCTCCCATCTGAAAATTTGAAAATTCTTAAAAAATTCGTCGAAAATCTTGATGTCTCCAATCTCTTGTTTTGTACGTTTTTTCCACGTGTCTTGACATGCAAAGTATCCCTGCAACGTTTGGTGAAGATCTGAGTATGTAGTTTTTGACCTTATCTGGAACCTCCTATCTGAAAATTTGAAAATTCTTCAAAAATTCGTCGAAAATCTTGATGTCTAAAATCTCTTGTTTTGTACGTTTTTTCCACGTGTCTTGACATCCAATGTATCCCTGCAATGTTTGGTGGAGATCTGAGTATGTAGTTTTTGACCTTATCTGGGACCTCCTATCAGAAAATTTAAAAATTCTTCAAAAATTCGTCCAAAATCTTGATGTCTCCAATCTCTTGTTTTGTACGTTTTTTCCACGTGTCTCGACCTCCAATGTATCCCTGCAAAGTTTGGTGAAGATCTGAGTATGTCGTTTTTGACCTTATCTGGAACATCCTTTCTGAAAATTTGAAAATTCTTAAAAAATTCGTCGAAAATCTTGATGTCTCCAATCTCTTGTTTTGTACGTTTTTTCCACGTGTCTTGACATCCAATGTATCCCTGCAAAGTTTGGTGAAGATCTGAGTATGTAGTTTTTGACCTTATATGGAACCTCCTTTCTGAAAATTTGAAAATTCTCAAAAAATTCGTCCATAATCTTGATGACTCCAATCTCTTGTTTTGTACGTTTTTTCCACGTGTCTTGACATCCAATGTATCCCTGCAAAGTTTGGTGAAGATCTGAGTATGTAGTTTTTGACCTTATCTGGAACCTCCCATCTGAAAATTTGAAAATTCTTAAAAAATTCGTCGAAAATCTTGATGTCTCCAATCTTTTGTTTTGTACGTTTTTTCCACGTGTCTTGACACATAATGTATCCATGCAAAGTTTGGTGAAGATCTGAGTATGTAGTTTTTGACCTTATATGGAACCTCCTATCTGAAAATTTGAAAATTCTTAAAAAATTCGTCCAAAATCTTGATGTCTCCAATCTCTTGTTTTGTACGTTTTTTCCACGTGTCTTGACATCCAATGTATCCCTGCAAAGTTTGGTGAAGATCTGAGTATGTAGTTTTTGACCTTATCTGGAACCTCCCATCTGAAAATTTGAAAATTCCTAAAAAATCCGTGCAAAATCTTGATGACCCCAATCTCTTGTTTTGTACGTTTTTTCCACGTGTCTTGACATCCAATGTATTCCTGCAATGTTTGGTGAAGATCTGAGTATGTAGTTTTTGACCTTATATGGAACCTCCTATCTGAAAATTTGAAAATTCTTAAAAAATTCGTCGAAAATCTTGATGTCTCCAATCTCTTGTTTTGTACGTTTTTTCCACGTGTCTTGACATGCAAAGTATCCCTGCAACGTTTGGTGAAGATCTGAGTATGTAGTTTTTGACCTTATCTGGAACCTCCTATCTGAAAATTTGAAAATTCTTCAAAAATTCGTCGAAAATCTTGATGTCTCCAATCTCTTGTTTTGTACGTTTTTTCCACGTGTCTTGACATCCAATGTATTCCTGCAATGTTTGGTGAAGATCTGAGTATGTAGTTTTTGACCTTATATGGAACCTCCTATCTGAAAATTTGAAAATTCTTAAAAAATTCGTCGAAAATCTTGATGTCTCCAATCTCTTGTTTTGTACGTTTTTTCCACGTGTCTTGACATGCAAAGTATCCCTGCAACGTTTGGTGAAGATCTGAGTATGTAGTTTTTGACCTTATCTGGAACCTCCTATCTGAAAATTTGAAAATTCTTAAAAAATTCGTCCAAAATCTTGAAGACCCC